>NC_088982.1:60143225-61343225 GCF_963932015.1 Anas acuta | reverse complement strand
GCACAGCAGATAGACACAACTTATGCATCAAGTTAAAAATAGCAAAACTCAGGTTTTGAAAACCTTTGAGCTTGCTTTCTCAAGAGGAGGAGGAAGGCACTGGTTCAAAGAAATCAGCTGTGCAGACACAAGGCTCTGGCTGCCAGGGAGGCAACAAATGTTTTATCATCATTTGTCAGACTGTTATAGGAAAACCCGAGTAGAACTCACAGTCCTGTTGTGCCTTTGGTGGAAGAATCCCTGGCTTGAGGAGCTTATAGACAAATTAGGTCTCGACAGGGAAGTGACAGGAAAGCAAAGAAAGACAAGGGGGAATAAAGCAACATGTCCTTTTTCATGTGTAGGAGCTTGACTGTTCGAAAAAGATCAGAGCCCCTAATTATTCTTCAGTCAGCACACTGGCCATCAGAGCGCATGACAGAGCATCAAGTTCTTTTGCCTCTAAAGAGCTCTTACAAATTTCTGTCACTCTCCTGGGATTTCTATTTATCTTTTGCTGTTCACTCTTTTGGCACATGGCAAACCAAACTACAACGTGGTTTATCCAAGAGCAGTGACAAATTTTAGGGGAAGAATTTTTACGTGCTTGTTTTTTTTTGATAATGAGAATCACAGATAGAAGAGACACAGGAGACTTACAGCTCCCCATATTGCAATACATAACATACAAGACCTGCCTTTCACAGGATAACACCACTCATTCCTGTTGCTAATACTACAGGTGGGGTGTAAGAGCACATGGTTTAAGCAGATAATTCTGTGAGACCTTTTGATGTAACAATTTTCTAAGGCCTATTTCACATTCAGGACATAGCAAGGTAGTTAGAAACAGTTCACATTCCTGCGCAACCAGAAATTTCATAAGAAATTCCTTCTTCATTAACTACTTTTCCAAGTTCCCAAATATCAGTAGAATATTTACAGGCCCTTCTATTCCAACACTTCTTTGCACATGGCTTTGCAGGAGGGCATTATGGCTTGAGTGCTGCATCTATAAGCTCACTACCACAGAGACCTGGGGCATTTTGCATTTCAGTTCCAAAACAGCACCAAACTCCAAAAATGTGTGCATCATCTATTGATCCATGGAGAAAATATTCAAACTAAATTTCCAAATCCAGAAAAAATTTCAACACAGCCAAATGCTATTTAAACAGCAATCAATCCCTATCAATCCCTCTCCATGATTCAGTAAACCTTTGATTTATTTATTTTCATATTGGAGAGCAATCAATCAATCAAGATTTGCTTTACTAAGCTAATAGTACCTTCCCAATAGTGTCATCTACCCTCTCCCATCTGCCTTCCACCATTAAAGGTCTTGATCACTGCTTGAATCACTTTCTGTTCTCATCTCCCAGCTGCTGGCATATAAGTGGGATAAAAAGGAAGACTAAATCTTGTTTTTCTCCCTGCAAGAAATTCCCTCTTTCTGATTTTGACAGCCTTATTGCAAAGGTAGGAGCAGAAAGAGCCTACTAGACTACCAAGGGTATCTGGTTAAAAAAAAAAAAAAAAAAATTGTTAAATGGGCCTTAGAATTGGAGATGGAGGGGCAAGGGGGGAGAAGAACATAGCCATGAAGATAACCTGCAAGGAATGACCTTCCTTTTCAAGCCAATGTAAAATAATTCAATAATGAAAACTGCAGGCCCCTCCCTGCTTTTTCGCATGTCAGCAATTCTGCTTATTCAGTCCTCATCTCCAGGGAATGGATGGAAACTTTCAAGCTGGTCAGACAGGGATATTTCTTGAATTGATCTGCTCCTCATTATTAAGCAGGGCACATATGATTTTGGAGGAAAAGCTGGACATGAACAACCTGGGTACCTCCTTGGTTGTTAACTAGTAGCCAGACCCCTGTCTTCTGGGCATACCATTCAGATACAATTCTTGTGGTGCTCTACATCCAAGTATTATTTTTTTCTGTCTTCATTTTCTCTTCCCTTCCAACCAGATATACAAAGTTTCACGCTATCCTTGCTGTTATATTTTTTCATATCCTTAAAATTATTGCTGGAGTTGCTGCAAGATCTACAAGTGATTATAATTAGCTCTGTACTATTTCTTCTCACACTTGTGCATGACTAATCAACAAAGACGCCACAACTCAAAACATGAGGGAACTTATGTGATGCAAAGACATAAGAAAGGCTTCTTGCTCTCCATGCTGACACCTAGTTGTCACATTTGTTGTCATTGGAATGCTGTAAAACGTTGCATGCCACAGATATCACTGGACAAAGTAGTCCAGCTTCTGAAAATAGGTTTCATTTTTCCAAAGCCAGGGAACTTGACCACTGCTAACCTCAGTCCTGCTGTGGATTGTTAAAAGGTCACCAGAAACAACTCTAAAACAGACCCCACAGTATCTTTTTTGTTTTGTTATTTTCAGCTAGTCAACCAAAGAGTTTAGAGTACTCCCTCTTATTTGAGCTTGAGTGGCAAGGCATTTTCAGTGGTGATTTAATGGCTGCCTAGAAAATCCTCCGTCTTCTGTCAACCTGCCAGGCTCTCCATTCGTTGACCCTGAGAACACAGTACAAAGCCAGGCTATTCACCACAGCACTTTCCCCAGTGTGGGATGGAGTAAGGTGCGTCTGGAAGAAGAATAGGCAGTTAGGCAACTAGGGAGTGCTGCTGCAGGCATGAGTGGTTTATCTCCTGTTTCATCTCTTGTGCTAAGGGAAGACAAGAATGGACATAATAAATCTGCATAAATACATGAAAGAAACAAACAGCTGGCAGGAATCTGGGCTGATCTGGGAAGACAACTCTGTTGTTACCTAGCTGCTCTGTCACAATGAAAAAAATCACATTAGTAAAAGCAGTCATGACAAAGACAGTAGTCATCTTTTTAAGATGAAGAACCATCTAACTAATCAACAACATTGATATTTTTTTCTTATTTTATTCTACATTTTTTAAACACGTGCCATAAATATTTTTGTAGGAAGGTGTCCTTAGGAAGCTGTCTAGACTACCCTGTATGGGAAGAAAGAGGAAGCCTTTTAAGACACTGCAGGACAAAAAAGCACTGTGGGTAGAGATTCTTACAAAAATTTTTGCTAGCATTTTAACCAGGATGCCTATTCCTTCCTGCCTACGTGGCATCCTCTCTTTTTCCACCATCATCAAGGTTCTTAATCTACCTGTGCTTTGCTCACGCATTTTGATACTGTTCTTCAAGTCAAGAGCCTCTCTCCCCGGTCTCTACCAATGCCACAATTACTTCCATCCCTTATCTATATATATTACTTGATCTCTTTGATGACTTGCGCAATGTTTATGTACCATTTGATCTTCTCGGATTGTATCATAGCAACAGACAACAATTTATGGTGAATACTGTGTGAACCCTCTCCAGAAGAACACATCTATGCGTCCTGCTGGTTTCTTGGGTAATGCTGTATTCTTTGGAACAATAAAGCTAAGTCAACAAGTTATCTTAATTTTACGCTAAAATTAAAGCAGTTGAACATGATTTATTTTAAGTCCACTGGTTTTATTGAATACCAGGAAGCAGCAAGAACGCGCTACCACCATTGCAGCCCACGGCATTTCATCTATGACATTCCCACAATACTGCTTGCAAATCTGAACAGTCGGAACAAAAACCTACATGACAACCACACACAATAAAATCTCAATGTGCTTACCACATTCGTTTGTCTAAACACATTTGTAAAAGAAAGTTCGAAAATCTTCAGATATGGATTCAGAAGTTTCTCTGAGTCTACCTAACCTTTAGGAAAAATGTGTTCCAACAAAGACCCCCAGAGTACTCCAGGAAAACATAACTGTTCTTTCCTGTCCCTAATTATTTTGATAAAAACGACACCACCACCCATATGCAGCCCTCTCACAAAGACTGGTATTTATAAGACAAGCTATCTTCCGCGTTGCAGCATCCTTGCCACAGGTGTAAGGATAATACAAGCATCAAGACCTCTTGAACCCTTATACAAATTGCTGTTATGAATACAGCACAACTAACCTGAAATGCTAACAGAACTGTATAAGCATGAAAAGTGGCAGTTTAATATATAAATAAAACCAAAGGGAACTTAATATTGCTGGAGCAGGGTGAGTTGATTCTCACTTCTTAGTCACTTGGTGATGCCAAGTTGTTCTACAATGGGAGGACTAAAATTGTCCTTAGAGCTCCCAACAATGATCCCATACTTTTCAGAGGATACTAATCTTACAGGTTCAACAGTTATAGATATCTTCTCCCATATGCTTAATAGTCACCTGAACCTAATCAGACTATTGAAATGGAAAACAATTCTGGGCTCCTCTTTGGAAGAGTTCTTTCTCATCCCGATCATCCTTCTGCATATCCATTTCCCACCTTGTGCTAACTATCAGTCAACTTACAAGAGAAGTAGGTTTCAGTCAAACGTGCCGAAGAAGTTCTCAAAATATCAAGCAAAACCAGAAAGCAACTATTATAGTGCAACAGTTGCACTGCGTTCTGTTGAGTCACTTCAAATATTCCTGGTGTCATCAGACAATGCCATAAAGTTTAGGTGAGCCTTGTTAAACTCCTCAGGTAGCTAAATTTCCCCAAAGGTAGCTTTGATCACCAACCAAACACGGTATTTTCTTTTGCTGTTGAAGGTGCTGTGTCAGAAAATAGCACTCAACACAGCTCCCATGGACATAACACATCTTTCCTTATGTACAATGGTGTAACACTAGGGTGACAATCCCATCTATATAGAGGACTGCACTGCAGCTGTACAAATTCCTCCACTTAAGTCCCGAGCTACTGTACTTTTCATAGCTGCTGACTGAGCTTTCGCCTGTCTCCCAGAATAGGCTGCATTCTAGTGGCAAGCAGAACAATTCAGGCATTTCTTACCAAAGCAGCCAGGAAGATATAATATTTAAGAAATGTTTAGCATCCACATTTATTTTGTGACCAAGCATTCCTGGAAGCCTTTAAACAGCCTGTCTTAGATCTGTATAGAGAAATGCCTAAAACTACAAAAGCATCCAGATCTTGCACAGTTTTCTAACCTTTGTTGGTAAAATCCCTCATCTACTAAGTTGCATATTCCTGCTCACTTGGCAACTAAAACACATTCTCCATGATCCTTGCGAGAGTCTCTGCTTACAGAAATAGTCCCAGGATCTCTCCTGCAGGTTCTAGGACAGATTTCAAGGCTTGGCTTCATAATCCCATGTTCTCCCTTTTTTGGAAGGGACCACTTATATCTGCCTCTTCTTATTCACTTCTCTTCTGCCTACCCTGGACAAGCGTGGTCTGGCAGGAAAAGCTGACTATTCTATTCAGGCTTTAACCTTTCCTTATCTGCCTTTGTCTGGTGAGATTATTAAACTCCAGTATTACAGAAACACTCTCATCCACCGTATCTTGTTTTCCGCAATGCTCTGCTCACCTGTCAGGCTCTTCTGATCTTGAACTCCTCTGTAAGAATACACTACCTCTCACTCTTGGTCATTGGTCATCCCTATTCACTCATCACCACCTAACAGTTATCACGCATGCAGCACCAGACAAGGAAACTTTACAATGAACAAGCAGCGATATGCAGCATCTGGTGCAGCATCTTTTCCATGAACACCAGATTTACCCCCTTTCCTCTCCCAGTTAATAAATTAATGGTGACTTAATAGAGGAGACAGAAAGAGGAAAACAATTTTCAGTCATAACAGACTAACTTATTTCACCTGTGTGTTCTTTAAAGCTTCTACCACCATTGTGCACACCAACTTTAAGTACTACTTGTAGGGTCTGTAATCAGATTGAAAACTCAGACAATCTGGGACATGAAAATGTTGGCCTACTTTTTCTCTTTCAGCATCCTATTAGTAACATAAATATGATTTATCTGCAGTATAGGAAACAGAAAAAGGAAAATACAAGTTGCTCATTCGTTCCTGTTATGTTTCTTAAAGAAGTCCATATGGCTTTCCTCAGCCATATGGAATTGAATAGGTAACACACACTAAATATCTTGAGAAAGAAGACACATTTGCCTGCATCCACAGTTATGTCACCTCCCTCTGTTACCAACTGCAAGACAGTAATTATGTTGTGGATCTTCTATAAAAAGAACAACAGAAACAGCAGCAGCACAGAACGGACTCACCTCAGTTACAGAGCAGTGCCCATCTCATACAGGGTACCCCATATGGACACCGTACAGAGTACCAGTCACTGACCTCCAGTATTTATCACCTTGCTTTACAGCATAGTACTGCAGGTGTAGTTGCAATGACCAAAAATGTGTCACAGTCACATAGTCCTGGCAATAACAACAGACAAGTGTCTATCGGTAACCTCAGGTTATGTTCAGCTATCCTTCTGCTAAGGAAAGACTATCTTCATTAACACAAAAGAGTTTTATTGCACTTGTAAGTTGTGTCCCACCTTGTTTGAACCCACTGAGGACAGAAGTAACAAAAATTTGTATAACAAATTTATGGCTTTTATGGCTGTACAGACATTTGTGTTAAAAACAAATAAGTCAAAACAACCACCACCACCAGAATGTGAAATCAGATTTCTAAAATAAAGACCTTTCCCAGTTTATACATTATTGGTGCTTTCTTACTTCCAGCTGAAGTAATGATTTTGCAACAACAGCCTGTTAGTGCATCCAGATTTCCTGATGTTTAGTTTTTACTTGCTTGAAAAGCTCAAAGATTTCTAATATGTATTATCTATATTTTGAATGGAAATGTAGTGTTCTCAGTGCATTTTCAAAGCTTCTGCAAGTATTTTAAATATATAAATATCCTAAACCCAGGCACAGATCCATGTTTAATCCATTTAAAGTTTTTCAACTTGCTCTCTCTTCAGTGTAAGGCTATCAATGAAATGCTTGATTTCTTTTGTTTTCCTCAGGGTTGATTATCACGCAAAGCAAAAACACACTGTTGACTGTTTACAAATAGTTTGTTATACTTCTGTGCCCATTGCATAATACTTTGTAATACACAATATCAGTGCAAAATAATACTTTAAATCACCACGATTTACAATTTCATTCTTTGAGAGGTAACCAACTGCTGTCTAAAGCTATATATCCATAGATGTACTTGACCTCAGATTCAGTCCTAACAAGGATAAATAATCTCTCTAAACTATGCTGAGAGCAAGAAGGACAGTAACCAGAACTCTGGGGCTTAAACCCAACTTACCCCGCTCCCCCAGCACAATGGGGAAAGGGACAGGAACGTGCAAATAGGGTCAGTGTGAAACTGTTTTTCTTGGTAACAGTAGAATCTTAGATCAGGAACTTCACAACATCCTTTCCCCTTCTTACTAAAATCTCATGCCATCAACATGCAGCAGGGGAAGGAAAAGTAAGAACTGCTCTAGTGTGTTAACTCCCTTTTACGGAAGAAGCCTTTGAGTCTCAGACCATGTAAATAAATACCTGCCTTTTATAAAAGAGCAAGGACCAGAAACAGGTTCTCTGACACATTCTGGAAATAAACACATTGGCTCTGCCACCCTTATCAGATGTACCTGATCTGAGTCTCAGCAGGGTTCACTGTTCTAAGCAAGCAACAGCATGACTCAGGATGGCAGAGCCATCATGACCTTTACTGTTATTACTGTTATCAAGGGCATCAAAGAAACACAGTTGCTTGGAAACTCAGCCTCTGGCTTCACTTTTCTACCAGAATGAGGATCCAGCTCTTCCTTTTAATTGCTTATTGTTGTAGGGATCAGCCCTTGCAAGGTGTTTTGTATGACAACTTTTACACAGAAATAGAGGCTGGAAGAAGACCAAAGATGAACCATCTGAAAACACTGCTGTTAGTACTGCTAGCTAAGCCTGCACCCTCACAGTCTACAGTTTCAGAAACCTAAGAGCTGGAAAAACTTGCTCTGAATATATCAGTGATCCCTCTTGCCACATAACGTAACACCTATCCTGAACGCATGTAGTCATTCAAACAAATAAGCATAAGGAAACAAGATGAATTTTCTTCTCCACTCTATACAGGTAAAAATTTCTAGCACAGAAATGCAGTTCCGGGGCTAATGCTATGTGGGTTGCATCATCCCTCCCATTAGAAGACTTCACTCTGAAGTCCCAAAGCAACTCTTAGAAGAGACACAATTTCCAGGCAAGTAAGCAATTGCACATCTGATCACAAGGTCTTTCGGATACCCATTTTTCTACATTTTGAGAATAAACACCAACTGCCTTCCAAACCTTCAGCTGGTTTAAATGAGACCCAGCAGGAACACTGCACTTTTTGATAAACCACACTCCATTTGAAATCCCTCCAGGACGATCTGCCACTCTTGCAGAATGAAGAAAGAAGGCAAGGGCATTCCCAGCACAGCTCCAGAACTTCCAAACACATCAGAGAGAGGGAGAGACAGCTGTGCCTCACACACCCACCACCAGGCAGCCGTCTGACCTCCCAGATGCCCCCAGCAGGAGCAGGTTGCCCACAGGGCCTGGGCAGCTGCCCCAGGTGCCTCTGCCCTTCAGCACCACGGCCAGCGCTGGAGGCTGTCACCCGGGGGCGAAAGCGGGCAGAGGCCAGGTCCTTCCGCCTGGCCCTTCAATGCAGGAAGCATCGACGTGGAAGAGTCTGCTGGTAAGCCAGGCCTCCAACACCACGAGAGATAGCAACACCTCAGAGCCTCCTGTCTATTTCTGTAACAGCATCCCTGAGTTGTTTTCAGCCATTTACTTAGATTGGTTTTCAATTAGTTGCAGCTTAACGGTACTAAAGGATGTATCAGAGGTCGACTTGGCTGAAGGAAGTCTACAATATTTATTACAGATCCCAGGCCTCCTGTAAATACGTACCAACAGGCATCTCCATTTAATGACAAACATTGTCAAGATCCAGATGGAAAGAGTTTATAATTACCCCAAGTTAATAAATCAAAGTTACTGCATTAACTTATAGGCTTCTTTTGGTTTTAATGAGATTTTAGATTGTGCAATGAGGCCACTTTTCATACTGCCAAGTCTGGGAGATTATTTGCTAAAACCATAGTAAAGAAACTCACTAAATACCACTTCAGAAAGAGGTCATTCTTCAATGCAGTTGGCCATAAATTAACCAACACAATTACCAGGAAGTTCTAACAGTGTGCTGAGAACACTCTGCATGATGCTTACATCAACTTAGGCTTCTATTAAAATGCATGCCTCATTCTGAACAACTGTGCAGCTATGATGTCTTCATCACATAAATACTTTCAAAGTCAGTTCTGAGCTAAATGAAAACCAGAAAGTAAAACTAGCCTTCAGCATTCCAAGTCACTTTTGCAACTGTATTTTTTTTATTATTTGTTTAAATGTTGCACTGTAACCTCAGATTAGAAAATACTGACTGCTGAAAAGCAACCTCCAGCACAGTGCTTCCATCCTACTGCTCATTTCCTGGAGAACTCTCTAACTCCCTCAGTTATTAGCTATTCTTGCGGTCAAAGCTCAGCAAGCAAGCAGCAACTTTGGGCGGCAGAGTTTTCCTGTATGCAGCTTACATTGCAGAGACGCCTTCATTAACCTCCCCAGCTATGCTCATAGGCACTCAGGCTTAACAGAGTTACATTCCTACCTACATCAGTTCTATTGATGTTTTGCCCAGGTGTTTACTGTCTTGGCCAGCATTTGCCAAAGCAGAGAAATGCCTGTTTTGGGTAGACACTGGGTCTAGGGACACCTGCCTGGTGACAATTCCTGTCCTGTGTGGCTGGCATCTCAGCTCCTTCCTAGTCAGGATCAGCATGCCATTTGTCTGGGCATCAGCTCTTCCCAAGCCAGCTGTCAGGGGCTCTTCCCACCCACAAAGCAGATTGCTTTGCTGCTGGGATGACTGTCTAATGACAGGCACCCGTGTTTGGCAAGCTGTTGGAATCCCACAACTGAACTATAATAAGCACAGGGCATGACTCAACTTGAAATGCTGCCTACTTTTTAACTGGCATTGTGCCATAACCCATATGTGATCAAGAATTAAAAAAAAAAAATTAAAAAGTGACCCACATCCTCTTTCAATTCCTTCCTTCACCAGCAGCACCTCACCCACACAGCAACCCAAGTGGCTTTGGGAACCATATGGTGCGGACAAACAGATGCTCCCTGCTGCTGGGACAGCAAGATAGAAATGTGCGCCCAGTCTCCAGTGAATCATGATGCACTCTGGCTGAGAAGGGAAGAGGAGTGGGGCAAGCAGAGCAGGTTTATCTTCTTCGGGTTATCCTCCATGCACCAAGTTCAAAATTAACTAAATGTGAGACAACTTGCAATTCAGTCAATAGATGCTACAGTGAGCTCACCGCTAATGTTCAAGCCCACCCTAACGTGGGATCAGCATTTCTGCTTCACTGAGTGCAATCTCTATTATCAGCTGCCACTCTGAACACACCGTACATCAAACTTGCTCCTACAGCAACTTTAAGGCATTCTCTCATATTTAAATGGTGACTTCACCTACAAGGTCACAGAAGACTTAGTGAAAAGAAAGCAGTAGCTGTAGCTTCTCATTTGAGAAATCAAAACTAGTTGCTGCTTGTGCCAACAAGCATTCCTCTCAAAGAGGGGTAAAGGCATGTTCGGTCCAAACAACACCAAGCAGACAAAGTAGCTGGCAGCACACTGTGACAAGCACAAGGAGAGTAACACCTCACACCATCTAAGCATTTAGTTTCAGCTACATTCTCAGCCCTCTGGCTATCACTAGCACCTAAAAACTTTCTTAAACCTTTGCACAGGCACAAAACAGAGAAAGCTTTGAGTAATGAGAGTTCAGAAATTGTCATTAAAAATGTCATGGCTGTGAGCTGAAGAGGCAGAGTTAGCCCTTCCCTGAATGCCAGGGGGGAAAACAGCCACAAATGACATCCTCAACAGCTTTTGCTGAGACAACAAAGCACTGGAAGCATGACTGCATTTGAAACACTATCTCAGGCAATGAGATAGCCCTGAATTCATGAAGTAAACACTTAACCCTCTGTATTCTCAGCTTTCACACTTTCACTCTTTGGATTTAGGTCATTCGCAAATAGTTGGCCCAAAATGATGGATTTTAGAAAGTAAATAAATAAAAGAAAATTCAAAAGAACAGGTGGCAAGCCAGCCCCCTTAAAACAATTCATTCTGCTGCTTGATTTTTACAACCCAGATGTCTCTGCTTTCCACAAAGTTTTAGGATACGGAACCCAGTGCCAAAACATTTGTGTCTGTAAGCATGCATATATATATATGCATACTTTTTTTTTTTAATTACAGCAACTATTAAAAATGAAGAAACTATTCCTTTTCTGAAGTGTCACATAGTTCATTAAAATTAGAGTTTGGAAGCAGTCCACTTCCAATCTTTTCCTCTGAAGGAATTCCATGCCTTAAACAGTATGCCATAAACTTTACTTCTCCTTCTAACCTCCTAACGAGACAGTTAACTATCAATAGCCTCATTTTAAGCAGATGGTAAAAGACAGATGCTAAAACATTAAGTGGCATGTCTGAGCTCTAGAAAGTCCTGTGGTAAAGTCCAGTGACACGCTTGATAGCTGCCGTGCCTTTTTTTTTTTTTTAAACAGAGGAAGATTTCCACCAACTGTCTTCCCTTTCTTCACTGCTACAAAGGGGACAAAAAAATAATCTCAGGTTGTGCACCTGAAAGCAATGGTATTCAATACCACCAAACATTTTTAGAACAAAAATGTCTCAGTGAACATCTTTGTCACAGCACAAGAGCAAACTAAGTTTGGGAAACTTCTTGCACAGAAGCCCTTTCCTCCAGGACAATGCTCCAAACCATCAGCTAGATCAGGATTTAATTCCATGATCTCACTTTGAACCCTGACTGCTAGGGATCTGAGGCTCAAACTTTGCAATTCTGCTCCTCCAGGGCAACAACTATAATGAAGGTAGACCAATCAAGTTTTCACAAAGCCAAGTGCCACGTACTTCTGAAATGCTTCTGTTTCTGCCTTATTAACTATGTGAACTGTACAGACATGTAACTTTGATTTTAAAGTTATTCCTATTCACCTCTGGAAAAGTCTGTGAGCAGACTCCCTCCCACTTTCTCATGCATGTTCTCTAGGATAAATGGCCTTCCCAAAACAACTTCTCATTTCTTCATTTTTAACTCCTCATCGGTCTTCTGATTTTCAGGCAAGCAACTTACTCCAAAAAATACATACAACTCAAAAGCATCTGTTTAGACCAAACGCTTACTCACCTACTGCCTTAGAGGCTTGGAGTTTTCATCCAAACTGGTGGTGTTGAGTTTTTGTTTGCCAATCTTTCCATAGTTTTATGAATCTGATGCTCCCGACTAACCAGGCAACTTTAACTTTCCCTTCTTGTTCAGGTGACATTTATTGCTTGTAGAATGCTATCATCACTATCATGTTTGTCAGTGTTGAATCCAAGATCATCACCATATAACAAGACAGGTTTTCTAGTGGAATTCCTTAACGTTTTAAGTCATTTCTCTGAAGTACCAGGGTTTTTATGCTGGCCAGCCACAAGACAACAGCACCACCCAGTGGCCCTTTCTTCAAGCAGCGTTTTGAAGAACTATGGATTATGAGGTTTAAGATTTCTCAGAAATAAAAAGGTACCTGAACTCCCTCTGTTTCAGTTGCACAGGTGATTTCTCAGACAAAATGGAACTTGATTCTAAAAGGAGCAACCCCTAGCAGGACAGATCCCTAACAGGACATATAGCCATTTCTGAAATCTTACAAATTCCTTGTTTTCAGACAGTATCAGGTTTGCTTGCCACAGTATATTATATGCCCTTGTATATTTTCCTATGGTTTACACATTCAAAACGTTATTTAATACAGTCATTCTAGGGAAAAGCTCTTATATCTAAGAACGGAATGGTTCCTCAGTGAACTTAATAAAACAAGAGACATTCCCTTTAGTTATCTGAGCCAAAGGACCATGAGAAGAGAAGGGTGACTGAAAAAAGGGGGGGGGGGGGGAAGGAAAGAGTGTCAAGCTGAGGCAGGGGAGGTTTAGGCTGGACATCAGAAGGAGGTTCTCCACTGAGAGGGTGGTCACACACTGGAACAGGCTCCCCAGTAAAGTAGTCACTGCACCAAGCCTGTCTGAATTTAGGAAGTAATTGGACTGTGCACTTAGTCACATGGTCTAAACTTTTGGGTAGACCTGTGTGGTGCCAGGAGTTGGACTTGATGATCCTTATGGGTCCCTTCCAACTCTATTCTATGATTCTATGAGAGAATAGAGAGGAGAGGAGAAAGGAGAGAAAAAAATACGATAAACAGCAGTTCCGTGAAAAGGAGGAATAAACACTGTACACCCTTGTTATGAAAAGAACTGGCATGATCTCATCTCAAAAGGGATTTAGGTGCTTAATTGACTCTGCAGTCAATTTAAAAACACAGAATTCCTGAGTCTGTGAAGGTAAGTTCAGATTTAATAATAAAATGCTCTTTTACCTAGAAAAGACTATTTTAAAAGTCAACTGTAATTAAATGCTGACAGGTCTTTGAACTTAAGCCTTTTGTAACAGTAGCATGGACACAGTGTCCCATTGTTAAGACTACGTTTTAAACCCTGAAGGGACCAGAGGTCCTTCTGTGGCATTACTCGGGCATGGCACAACCCGAAATTCTTATGCTACTTTCCTTCAGAGTCACAGGCTACAGAGATTCTTCCCTCGGGACTTTTTCCCCACCAGGCTGCAACCCAGGGCACACTTGCTCAGCCCACAGGCACTCTCCCAAACATACCGGAGGATGTCTGTTTACCTTAACACTAGAGAACCAGTCTGTTTTTCCTCTCTTCCCGTCACATAACCACAAGATGGATGTGTCCCGCCAAAAAAATTAAGTTGTGTGTACAGCTGAAGCATATAATGGTTACAGGTTGGTCAGAAACCAATGACCACAACCATAGCTGTGGACTTCCTTTACCTCAGATGCATTTCTGCTCTTTCCACGTACAACTGGAATAAGTCACCTTGAAGCTTTACGGCAGCATACACTGGAGGATTGCAAGAGTCTCAGACATTGCCAGCCATACCAGGAGCTGTACAGGTGCCTAGGACAAATAAAAGAGATTATTTATCTTGTGCTCAGAGGCCCAGGGCCAGACTGCAGCAAAACAGGACTGAGTTGCCAGGTGAAAGAGTCAGCAGCCCAGCTGATCCAGGCCTCAGCTTAATACTCTTCTCAATTAGCTGTGCAGGCCTTGGTGCTCTGCTGAATGTGAATTCCCACCAGGACACCAGACCAGCTTAACACGGAGCAACAAGCAGCTTTTTTCTCTCTGTGGCCAAGGCAAGCAAAGGTGGGACTTAATGAAGGCAGTCAGACTGTTACTGTATCACAAGCACTGGGCTTCTCCCACATTTCCTTGCCTATACAGCAAATGTCTCCTCTTTCTTCAAAAGTAGGAAAGAGGCAAGGGAATCTCAAAGAAATAGATGAAATCAGGTGATCTGTGCTGCTGTAACTTCCCGAGTAACTGGGGCTATTGTGGCAGTCATTAATGCATCAGATTAACCAGTCTGTTCCTAAGGCACACACACTGGAAAAGGGGAAAAATAAACATCAGCACACAAGTCCTAGGGCTCAGTAGCCAATTAGTAGAGAGGAAGAAAAAAAATGAAGGAAAGAAAGAAAAAAACACTACATACACACTAGGAAACTGTAACCTGCAGCCAGAGATAGGTAATCTGGGAGCAAGGACAAGCTTCAGAAGGATCAGTATGTGAATGATTTTCAGTAGTTAGTCTCCTTCCACCTCAAGTGCACTGACAGCCCTTCCATCTCTCCAAGACCACAGGGAGCAGGAGCGTCCATCCCATCACCCATCTCTAGTAGCCTCTTCATACAAACAGCATTTTTCTGTAGGGCTCATTTTGCTGGGTGTGTCAGATGTTAGCTTAAGGAGCAAATACCAGCCAAAACTAGGAGTGATCTACTTGCTCAGAGTTAGTGCTGGGCTTCCACATCTCACTGCCTTAGTCAAACTCTCGCTTCAAAGCTGAAATTCTCTACTCCTGCATGCAACACACAACACCTGGTGAAGGCTGCCTGGTAAGCTCCAGCTACCTTGCATCCTTTCTTTTTTTGGTTTTGTTTTGTTCTATGCCTGAAGTTTTACAGCATACATAGAGGGTAAAAAGGGGATGTGAGCATGTAGCCATTAATCCAGTGTCCTTTCTGAACCAAAAAAAGTGCCACATGCCATTGTAGCTCAGCACAGATGACAAATGGAAAGTGTATGGCAGTACTACCATGGCAACTAAGGGCAAACACTCCAACAATAAAAATAAAAAAATAAAAAACACACACAGAAGATTGATATCTTAAGTTAGGATTGGTTCTGGTTTACAGGAACACGCAGATCCAGCCTCCTTAGCTTTGAGCAGCTCAGCTCCAAAGCTTGCCAATCTATTCACATAGCAAGTGAATGGAGAAATTCATAGCCCACGCTGAAGGGCCAGGTAGTTGCAAAGGGCCCAAGGCAATGCCCTTACCCTCCACAGTCAGCACAGTGAACAATCACGTAATAATGCTGAGCACTCTTGAGGCTTTCCACTCAGGGGGCCTGGGATAAACTGCTCAGCTTGTTCTCCATTTCTCCTTTTCACTTTTGGATACCTCAAACTCAGTTTGGTAAACTCCAAATCTCTGAATCACCCTGGAATTACTTATGTCATCTCCTGCTGAAATGACCCGTAGGCCTGGGTATATAGCCATACTTCTGCTTATCCTGGGGTACCCTGGTGTGCAGATATGGTGGCCTTGTAGGAAATCCAGGGCTGCTTCTTAGCCCAGCAGGAGAGGTGCAACGCAGAGAGCAGGCAGGTACAGTGACACCCACGGGTTCTCAGTGATCTTGGGTGGATACAAATAGGCCAGACTTTTATGAAGTAAATGTTCAGAGAATCTTCCTACATAAGAAAACCAAAAACCAAACCCCATGTAGTAAGAGATTACAGGAAAGGCAACCATGAGACAGGATAAACTGAAACCATAATTAGCTGCTGGGATTATTGAGTAGCAACTATGTCGTGTGGTTACAGAGCAATAATCCACATTTGGAGGCAATGAATGAGTACAAACTGGCTAGAGGCTGCAGGCACAGGTTTTTTAAAAATGCTTCAGTACCTAGCAGCAACTTATAAAGCCCCTGCAGAATGTGGCATCTGTAAGGGGCTTAACCGGCCCTGCTGGGCAGGAAGCATTTCTGAAAGCCCAGGCAACTTCACCTGATGTGCTCCCACAGAAGCTATGCTCCTTTGATTTAAGCATCACTGAGAAAACAGTCTGACAGCTTATGTAGAGAGGTGCTGAGTGAGTCAGGTGACATTCCTCAATGATGAAGTGACACGGGATTAAGCCAAATCACATTGTCCTTGGGAAGGAATAAAGGAAGATCTTGGAGTGTGCTAGGTTAGGTGGAGTCAGACTGAAATGAAATGAAACATGTTAACACAGGCTGCATCTCTCTGGAGACTGATAAGGGGAGTGCTAGAGGGCTCCCAGAGGGAAAAGAATACAGTTGCCTTCAAAGAGTTGTGAAATCTGCCTGTTTCCAACCAGCTGCTGTAGTGATGGGAAAAGATGAGCAATTGTTCCTGGACTGGGAGGACAAAATAATCAACATTCCCAAATCATTATGGAAAAACAACAACAATAAGGCATATAAAAACATGAGCTCCCCAACAGACCTCAAGTGACATGGAAAACTTGATGAAAAGAAGGAAGCTGTTTTCACTACACCCCTAATTGGTACCCAGTCATCTAGTAGAGTTGTTCGGGGTTACCTGAGTCATTGATTACACCACTTCAGCTGTGGCAGGTAAAAGGAGAAAAATCTTCTGCAAGGAAGGGCTTGGAAAGTTTTTCAGCAGAATCCCCACTTAAAACCATCAAATATTTAGACATAACCACTTCAATTCCAGAAGGTCAAATTCCATGAAGCAAAGAAGCAAAGTCAGGGAAAACCAAGAAAATGCTTAAGGGTTCAGAAGGCTGCAAAGGCTAGAGGCTGCCTTTGTAATGAAAAAGACAGGGGACATTTGAGCTTCCTAGCAAACACAACTGTGTGCAAATGGGAAATTCTGTGCTACAAACATGTAAGAAACTAGCTCACCTAAGCCAATCCTTACTAGGCCAAAATACTACTAGGGACTACTTCAATGGAGCCTCTTCTGCAAAAATAAAAACTCACAGTTCAGCAAAGCTATTTTAAGGTCTTAAAAAGCCTCTTAACGACTGTCTACTGCCTCTGAACTTGTTCTTTCAGCCACTTGAAAGACATTTATCTAACTCATACAGCACTCAGCTTTAAACAAACAAATTGATGAGCACCAATAAACAATTTAATTAGTATATTTGCTGCAAATCATTGGAGATGAGGGTTGTGCAACGTCATGCCAGGGGCAACGAGCATACTGGTGTGGTTAAGAAATTTGTAACAGTAGTTAAAGAAAGAGGAAATCATAAATGAGGCAGGGGGTGTAGATTTTACTGAGCTTCTAAAAGGATTTCCTACTCTATGTGAATTATAAACAAAGCCATTAATTATAGGGAAGTCATAACACCCTTTTCCTTTTTCAGTAACATTTAACCATAACCAATTGCGTACAGACAGAATAAATGCAAACTCTGCTCTAGAATGAGACATATCTGAGTATTATAGCAGTGTACGTTTCAGAAACAAAGGTAGTCTCCACGTTACTTATATTTGCGGTACATTTTTCATCTTAGTATCTCCAAAATGCTATTTTTATATTCCTAAAGTGAAATTTTCCAGTAAGAGTCAGCCTAGATTTGCCCCTTGTGATGCCACTTCTGCTGAAGCAGAGGCTGCTTTGGAAAAACTAACCTTCTCACAAAACAGGAGCTCAGACACCTGCTCTCTTCTCAACGCCACACTGTACATTAGTATCTTGTTCCTCCAACTCCCATCAGCAACTTTTAAACCAAACACATTTCTTTTCGAACTCAGCAGAATTAAAATACCAAGAAAAAGAAAAAAGCAAACTCACACGCAAAGTACAAGCACTTCAAATTGTACAAGTGTCAGAGCAAAACACCACTGTAACCACTTTCATTAAATATTTACAGAGAGCTTGTCTGCGTATCTGAATCTCAAGCAAACAAACCCAAGTTTGGAGTCAGGTGTGCTTAGCTGGATTGGACATGGCTTTCCCCCTCGCCCCCAAAAAGAAAAATGAAACTGAGATAAGAGTCTCAAAACCACTGTGAACTTTGGTACTGAAAATGACTGTTTTCTCAATCCTTTCTGAGCACATTCTTCTAATTTGGAGATGCTATTAAAAAAAAAAAAAATGTAGCCCTTGCTACATGCCAGAGCCAGGGGGTGGGAAATCCTCATTCTCTTACAACATGTTCTTTAACTAAGTCCTAGTTCAAATAAAGAGCTTTGCCCAGACCTTTACACTGAGGCCAAAGCTATGCTGTGAGCTAACTGTCAGTACAGCTATATCTTGCTGTACGCCAGCAAAGGGCTTGAGGCAACTAGGGCCTTCTCTAGCAAAAGAGTATTTTTGCTAAAACTTCCTCCAGTCTCCCCAGGCAAAATCTACACTGACAGAAATAACTTTTTGACCAAAGCTACTGTGCTAGCAGAAGACATAATGACATATTTGTAAAGGCCTTCTTCATTCTTTAACCTATTCTGATGTGGCAGAACAAAAGCACCAGTAAAACCCCTTCAAAGCAGCTCTCAATCACTATATCACAGGTAACCCTACTCCCACTACTGGAGCTTCTCACCCCTTTAAAACTCCCTCTTCCCTCTTGTGGCAGCATTGTCCTCTTACATCCAGTGCCTAGAAAAGGAACTGATGTAGCAGAGCATGACTGACTTTCTGGCCACAGTAAGCTTGCAGCAAGTCTCCTTAGCTCCACCGACCATCACCTACAAGGAGCTAAACACAGCACACTTGCCTTTATAGGTGGCCCAGGACACAGAATTTTGAGGAGAGAGAGGAGCAAGGACACTGAAGTTTCTCAAGGGTTTACAGTCCCTTTAATTTTCTGCCTCCTGTTCTAGCTCCCTCAATCGCCTAGCACACAAGGTCCAGAACAGAGTTTTTGCTGTGTCACTGGCAAGGCAGGAACTCAGCACTCACCTGCTCTCTGAAAGCCAAAGCTTTGGCAATAGCTCAAGGTAATACAGGTTAATGGCACAGAACACTGGCTGTACATTACAAGAGTGGGAGTACCATAATTAGCCACCTGTTCCCATTTCCTTCTATGAGGTACAGGATGCACACTTGAAATATTGCAATAGCTCTGCAAACATGCCTTTAGAGGGGCACTTTCCACTTCTGTGAACATCTGTCTTCTGCAGAAAAGAAGGTCCATTTTATCCTTCTCTTCTTTAGCAAGAAGAACAATAAATCACAACAGACCTTTCAGCATTCCAGCTTCAAACCCAGCAGTAAAATTCCATAAATCGATTTCCTTCTAACATCTACACATTGACTTAGGCTAGACTATGCTGGATTCATTCACTCTGCACATTACTTGGCATGTTCTGCTTTATTCAGGTCATTGCCCATTCCCACCCCTTGCTCTGTGGCTTCAGCGAGGGACACAGCATAGTCCAAAGCAACAGCCAAGTCCAAAACAGGTTTTGTTCCCTTCTCTGATATCCGAGGTCACACAGGAAATGAAAAATCCACTCTACACTGCCTGTATTTAGTCCTCTCTAAGAAGAGGGGTAACACTGTCATTTGTCATGCCCAGCTACAATAGCAGGTGACAGTCTTAGTCAATGCCTTGATATAAGTTTTTTCAAAAAAAAAAAAAAAACCTTTATAGGTTTTCAAAACCATTTTTTCAAGCTCTTTGTTACTGTAATGAGCTGTTGTGCTCCCTTTACAAGTACTGAAAATCTTCAAGTTAGTATACTGCAGGTTTCACTGGTAATATATGTGTATATGGGTTACATATAGATGCTACACTTAGCTTACTTGAGCTGCACCATTGCTGCTTAGAACCCTTTGGGGCACTGAAATTAGAAGTTCCTACACTCTTTACTTGCTGCATATCCTGTTTAAGGGTCGCAAAATATTACACATGAACAGTAAATATTACCAGTAATTCCATTACTTCCTACTTAGTTCCCGTCCAACTCCCAAAAAAGAGGAACTAGTCATACTTTTCTGCAGTGGTAACTCCTGTCTGTAGGCTGCAGCCTCCTGAGACTAAGACTACTCCTCTTTCTATAGGACTTGGCAAAAGGTTACAGGGAAAACAAGCCTTCTGTAAGAACGCTTACATTTGTTTCTTAAAAGCGTAAAATATAATAATACCTGGATACGTTTCACACAGTGTAAGCCACTGCTAAGAACTGCTAGTCCACAAACATCACATCTGCCCAATGTCACGGGCCTCAAAAAATTAGAGCCCTCATTTTAGTCATTGAATGAGAAGAAAATATGATCCTGGGGATGCAATTCTTCTCTCTTACCACTTGTACAAAACAGAAGCAATTTGATGAAACACTGTTCAACAAGAAGATTGTGCATGGCACACAGACTACAGCTAAAGCAGAAACTGCTTGTTTTACTACTGACACTACAGCCTCACTAGCCCCCGCTAGTGTGCACAAGTCACGTGAGAATTATTTCCTAAGAAGCCAGATGCATTTTGCATGCTACAGAGATCTTAATGGCTTCCATTTAGCAATACTCTACTTCAAAGCTAGCCTACAAATATCTCAATTTTTCTCAACCCCGGATTACAGCAGTTATTTCCTGTAAGGACAGAAAGCCTTTCCACCTCTGTGTCTCTGTTTCTTGATTTGATTTTGGCAAAGCTCTTTTAAAATGAGGCTGAGCACGAGCCAAAGATTTAGTCTGGGGCATCTCGTTTTTACTTCCATCATACTGCCAAATGAGCAAAACTGTGAAATGCACGTCAATAAGAAGGGAATCAGCTCTCCCTATCCAACATGTGTCTGCCTCTCCAGCCTGTGAGATCAAACAGGAGCACTTTTAGCAATACTGTCCTTTTGTGATAATTTGTCTATATTAGCAAACCACTCATCTCTCAAGGCCTGCAGATTTTTAAACAGGAATCTATACCTTGCCTATTAATCAGAGCTGTACCTAAAGAGTACATGGGTTGTACATGATTCTGTGATTTACTGAACTCCATAGAAATAGTCCGGACTTACAACAAGTTAGGACAAAATTGGATTCATCACAAAAAGTTCTAAATCCAGCACATTTCTATGCTAGCATATTTAACTTCAGCCTGAACCAGACTCGTTTTCTGATTTATCTTTAGCACCATCCAGTACTACAGATTAAAGGGTTTGTTTACCTTGTCCTTACAGCCACCACTCTCTCACCCCATTTGTCCTGTTAAATGGTTAGAACCTTTATATTACCCATCTTGTTTATGCCGCACCAAAACCCTTAACCCAGAAGTTAATTGTCCGTTCATACACTCTTCATCCTCATCTTTCTTAGTGAGGAGGCAGAGATTATCAACCACACATCAGCAGTAAACATCTCCTGGTCACCACTTCTCCTGAGTACAGATGCAGAGCACCTGGTTGTTGTTACCCAAGCCCCCTGCTACCAGGGCTGACCCACTGCATTGTTTTTTGAGGCAGTTTCTTATCTCTCAGGGTTCTTAAATTTCTATTCTGTCTCCATTGATACAGACAGAAGATTGCAGAAACCTTACCAGTATAACTTTTCCCATATCCTTTGACAACTCACATGCAAATGTTCAAGTTATTTCCACCTTTCATGTTTCCCAGACGTGTATGTTTTGCACCAGCAGGCATTGTTTTCAGAGACAACATCCTTGCTCCTGCTAACGTCGTATCCTTCTCAGGTAAAAAGCTACATTCTACTCACTATCTGCTTATATCTTACTCTTCATTTCAGGCATATCTATACATTCATTATGTCAAGGCTCGTAACAAGATTTCTTTCTCTTAACATCTGTCTCAATTCTCTCTCTGTTTTAAAGAACAACTAAGAACTTCCCTCCAACTCCTTCCATCTTCCCCGACCATTCATATCATAATTAAAAGGTCAAAAATACATATCAAAGCTTAAGGCTATCAGCAGTACTGGTGTTACTAATGACTCATTTTCAGAAAAGCGACCTAGCCAAGACCACATAATGTCAGCAACAGAGCCACAACTAGAAGCAAGGATTTTTGAATACTAACATTTTTTGTTATTTCAGATTAAAGTTAACTCTATAGCACGCAGTCCCCTTAAAAAAATCAGGAAAGCCAACTGCATTTTATACAGCGTTCCTTCACATTATTCAGTGTACGATAGATGAAATATACCAGCAGCTCACTGCATTCATGGGATTCAAATCTGGAAATGTATCAGAAAGGTAGGACATGAGGAAAAAGCCCTGCTTGAAACATTACATTGCCAGCCTTTCTTATCTGGATATCTGCACACAAGGTGAGGCACAGGAGATCGAACTGAAGAAATAAAGCCTTCTATCACAAATAAAAGGGGGTTAAAAAAAATGATGCTTTTGAATGGGGTAATACGTGATATACTCAAATTACTTGTCTTGCCTTTTTGATGAACACCATACTCCCCTTAAAAACAGACTGTAAAAACTCTTATAAAAACATATATACCCCACTCCCCAAAAACACAGCACCCTGACATGAAGAAGCACAAGTGGAAATCAGTACTTACATTAAGACACTGAGAATTCAGGTACCTAAATGCAATTTCCAGACCTTAAGTATTTCCAAAAGAAAGACAAGCTCATTCAATGGACATACTATGCCAACCTGCAAGAAATGTAGGAAAAGGTCTAATCCCCTACAGAAATAACTTCCAAGATCTAAAGCAGCTGCAAATATCCAAGGTAAGGATCAGTATGGTGATGGTCAGTAGTTCACCCTGGGTACACAGGCTGTCACTGCAGGAGCTCAGGAGGTAAAGGGACAGAGAAGCACAGTATCACATCCAGTGTATATGCTGCTGTAGGTATGTGGGATGCAAAGGATTCAGTCCACAGAAAAAAAAAAATCAAAGGCAGAGAGAGAACATTCCTGACAAAGAAAAAAAAAAAAAAAAAAGCAACAAAGAGTCTGCAGAGGGTCTGCAGCAGATATGGAGACCTTCAGTCCACGCTCCCAGAAAGCTGACAGAATTGCTACATATTCAGCAACACTTTCTGACCTACCGCCAACATGATTCCAGTTGGATTGTAAAGGCAATCCCAGAAGCAATGGTAAAGCAGCATTTAAAGCCAAAAGCGCAACCAGATGCTGGAGATGTCCTCATCTGAGAGCAACGGGCAAGTGCAGACCGTCAATAAAACATAAAACTAAGATGCATTATCACTTAGAGTCTATCATGGGTGAACAACCCTGGAAGAAAAGGAAACTTTCAGACAAAGACTGAGTGATTCATCTCTGGCATGGACCAATTCTGTCTGCCTCACTGGATGCAAAGACTAATTGTGTCATCCAAAGATAACACAAGAAGCCATTACTGAAATAAGCTAAATAACTACAAATACCATCAAGATTCTAGCAGTATCATACAAGTCTGAGTGATATACCCATGAGACTTTGCAGATGTATTTAGAAATAAATTTTAGAGCACACCATGCAATAGCATCTTCGCAGCATCAATGGTCACTCCTGTCCCACAGTAAAATGTTGAAGAGGATGGAATGCCACAAACAAAACAATCATCCTCTAGACCACAAGGATCATGCTGTCCTCTCTGGGGAAAAAACAGGTCTTGTGCATGAGCTGTGATTAAGTCCAAAGAGGACAGAGAGTACATCACAGCAGGTAAGAGGCGAAACCTGGAGATCAATATGTACTTCACACCTGAGTGTGTAAGCATAGTAGGGGCACTCATTAGCTATGAAAAGCCAATTGTAAGTGTATGCACAATAGCATGAGGCACACTGAAAACAGAGACTGTTCAAGAAAAGGAAAATTACCAAACGTAAGGAATCTCAGTTAACTCTCCAATACATAAAATTGCTTAATTGCACAGAACAGAGCTATATTTCTTTGTTAAAATAGACAGCAAGCCTTCCTTTCAAAATGCAAAGTATTTAAAGCATGTCGCAGCAAGACCACAAAAGCTATGGCATCCTAAAATGCTATAATCAGGCCACGGCAACAGCACACCACAACAGAAACCCCACTTGAAACAAGCTGGAAGTCAGTGGGCTTATCTTCTCCCTAGACGATAAGGCAGAGACAGGAAAGAAACTGTTGACAAGGAAAAACACACCTGAAATACCTACCTGACTATATTGGACCACTGCAATAAGCCCTCATGAAGCAAGCACTGGAGCAGATCTGCAACAGATACCTAAAAAGTGAAGTCCTGAAGTCTCTGTTGCCACAGGTCTTCTTCCAAGGCGCAGCACAGACAGGACACAGGCAGCCAACCCCAACCAGCAGCCTGCTGCAACAACACAGTCAACGACCTGAGGCTGCTGTACACAGCCGAGAGGGTCAGGGTAAAGGCCATGAGCTAGCTCCATGGACAGGACAAAGCCAAAGGTGCAGTGGAAACTTATCAGAGGGCAATAGCTATCATTTTGAGAAATTGGTGGAGGCAAATCTGAAGATAATTATGGATAAAAAAGAGAACACTGTCAAGTACACATCTATGGACAGGGCTGAAGCCATGAAGAAGTACTAAGAGCCCCAGCAATCAACCAGGCTAACAAGAGAATCACTCAGAGAAAACTAGGATTCCTAAGAGAGAAAACTAGGAAAGCAGCAGAACCCACATTTACAAGTAGCCTGCATGCTACTGAAATTTTGGCTTTAACAAGTCTATTAAAGATTGTGCAAGATAATGTCTTTGGTATTTATTAGAAGACAAGTCACAACAACTTAGAAGGAAATTGGAGAGAGAATGAAGTGCAGAAAGGAAAAATGTGGACAAAGCAAAGCAACGTATTCTGAACAAACTGCAGTGGTTACCTCTTTTTCCAAAGCCTGTCAGTATTATTAGCCAGCAAACATACATGGTAAGAGCTGGACTAACAACATCCTGCAGATACATATATCTAATGTACACCCTGTGTAGGACACTGAGAAAAACAATCAGCAGAAATCCAAAAAATGAGCACTATCCTATGTATTATTTTAGCACGCACTAAATTCTTATTTATACTGCTGTCATGTTGCTTACAGCCATGGCTTGAAACCTTGACCTAAGAACAAGTCACCTACACACAACAGTCTACGTTTTAGCCTCTGTGCATTATATTCACTGCAAGCCCCCACTGAATTCTGACCTAAGGTAAAATAAATCACTTGACCACTTATGTCCAGAACCTACACTCCTTGTCACTACTCGCTTTCAGTCACAATTTCAGAGCCGTTCCCGTTGCAGGGTTATATTTGATACATTAAGTACCAACCATGGATTCAGTACAATCCTCAATTGCTTTATTTTCCCCAGCATGCTGCCAACATTAGTATTGCTCACTGCCTGCGTTTGGGCCTGATGTTTCGGGTCTAGATGATTGTTATTGCTCAGGTGCACCAGGATTAGTGTTATCCGTGTGCTAATATTCACTCACAGAGCAGAAACAGGTGGTGGCTGCACGGAAGACCTTCTGGTGTTAAAGCCCCTCCCATCAGCTCAGCCTTTTAGTCCTTTACTTAATCCATCAGAGGCTTGCTTTATTCCCCTCCTTCCAGAGATCAGGATTTATCTCATTCAGCAGAGTATTTATTCATCAGTTCAATGTTTTTGCTCTGGCAAGGCCAGGAAGCAGTCTCTTCCTTCTTGAACTTTTCCAGAGCTATTCAAAGTTAAAACACTAATGCTTTACTTGCAGCCAGACTCAGCAGGAGAACTGAGGACACAATGACCTCATGTGGCAAATTCTGCACATAACTGCATAATGGCTTCACCACTACCACTAGCTACAGGGACTACAGCACAGATTTTGCCAGCTATTTTTATTTCAAGATTTTATTTGTAGTAACAGCTTTTCCTTGCAAAGGGTGCCAGTTTTCAGTGGCTGTATTTTTTTAGTGAACAACTTCAACACAAGTGACGTTGCACTAATGGCTTTTAATATGATTCAAAACAAGTAATTTCTACTGACCCCTTTTACAAAAGCAAAACATGCCACTAAAAAATTCTAAAACTACATCCACCTTCTTTCTTAATTATTCAATAGAGCACTTTAGACCTACAAAGCAGCACATCAATATTAACTAATCCTCCCAGTCTTCTGAAGAGATAGGGAGATACCAATATTTTAAAGATGAAAAAACTGAGGTAGAGTGCTTTTCTCTAGATCATGCAGTGAGTCTAAAAGCAGCCTTGGGGTTTCTATACCTATGTTTGCTGAAACAACCTGGAAATAGCAAATGCACTTTTCCCTACCAAGGTATGACTTACTTGTTACTACATTCTTCTTTGCTTATTAGTTTATAGGGAAGTTCTCCTGTGTCACTTCTAGTTCACAAGTAGATTTCTGGTGTCTTTTAATTGCTGGAAAAAGAATGTAATCATCATTATACTAACCACATTTTATATACAATTCCATTATGATGACATCTGCATAAATAATGAAAAACAGTAGAAACAGTTAACTAACATGTAAATATAAAAAATAAAGTTCTACCTATAAAACTGATTGCTGTTCTAAGCAGTGTTCATATCAAGTTCATATCAATGTTCATATCACTACAAAAAAAAAACAATTACAAGGACTAAAAATAAAATGAGGCAATACTATGTCTATTACTCATACGTGTACTTACATAGCAATTATAATGCTAGCAATCAATATTTTAATCTGTATTCTAACCAGACAAAACATAATAGAACCTGCATACCAACTCTTTTTCTGCAATCACAATGACACTTGGTTAAAACAAGCAAGTGTTTCTAGCCAGTTCCATCAAGGTGTCTCTTACCCAAGGGAAAAGAAAGGACGCAGCGCTCAGAGACTGAAAAAACATCACCAAATGTAAGCATCAGTTCGGAAGCCCTCCATATCTCTAGCAGACAAAAGAAACAAAAACAATCCTGTTGTGTGATAGGCTGGTAATAGATTTAAAGAAAGAAAAGAATATGGATAAATTTGAAAGCCTGAGATACTGGTAGAGCTGTGGGGTCTAAGTGGAGACAGAGACAGAACAGCATAAGGACATTGCCACTTCTGTTCATCCTCCATCTGTCCTACATACAAAGAGCTTCTTGCACTTCAACACAGCTAGTGTCAAAGCCCTGAAAATTTTCCTTGTTTTGTTGTTGTTGCGTTTTTTGTTGTTGATTACAGCAATTAAAAACATTCTAGTAATTGGTCAGGACTTTGCTTTCTCAAACCCAAACTTGGCAGAGATTATGTACAGCTTTCTGGAACAGGATGGAGATAATCTGCCACAGAATGTGTGTGTGTTCTGTGGTGGGTTTGAAAAGAAGTCTTTATAAGAACACAGACTTGTTTACTGCTTGAAATGAGCACTGTCATTCCAATTCCTGTAATTAAATCCATGATTTTGACAGCTGAAACAGTAGGAATAATTGCACAGTCAGTCAAAATAAGTTGTTACTGTTCTGACTGTTGCCAAGAATTCTTTAAAGGTTCTGCTGTGCTTTACATAAATCTAAACTAAATCTTCATCCACCTCATTCACTTCATTTCTGGAGCTATGATCTTAATCCTTCCTTTTACTAGGCAATCTGGAAGTCCAAAACAAGTAGTTCTACCATAACGCTGCTATATTCCACTGTAACACAAGTATTACATAAAACACTCCTACTAATCAGGAAGTTACAGATATATTTTATATAATCCTTTGTCTCTATCCCGTAAAGGCAATACCCATATATGAAAGAACCTGAAGCTAGTGACATCTGACGCATCTCAGTACATCAGAAATATTAACACATACTTCAAACACTCCAAGGATATATCATCTTAAATTCATCCATTGTACCAATATCACAAACCAATGATCTACATTATTTGTCTTACAAGACAAGGGAGCTAACAATACTAAGCATCAAAGAAGTCTTTCCAACCATTTTTATTTCAGTCAATGCTAGAGAACACCAGCACAATTCCAGTAACAAATGAGGAAATTTCATCTCAAATTAGCAAGTTACACAGACACCATAGTAGACAATAAAATACTTTACAATGGAATTTTTGCATTCAAAAGCCAACTGTGCAATCATTCAGAAGTGCTTAAAGCTGAACAAAACAGCACATAAAACAATACGTAAAGACATGCACCCTGTAGAGTTTATATTTTCTGCACCTGAAACAAAAGTGGCTCCGATAATGGAACGAAATGCACTAAAACAGCAGCTACTCCACAGAGTTCTCCCCTTCTTACTACAAGGTGATGGTTAAGGACAGCCTACTCCAGCTATTGCAGTATTACATATGAACACCCAGAAGGCTCAGTTAACAAATGAAGAAGCTCTAACAACAGCAGGAAGCTGCCTCTGACATCCAAAACATAGCTAAGTAAACATTTAGAAACATGTCATTTAGAGCTGAACATCATTTGCAAGATTTTCTTCTTCCCTTTACAGTACCTATCAAACAAACACACTTCTCTACAGGAAAAAAGGAACTTAAAAACAGCCAAAACCAGCTGTGTTACAGAGAGTTCAGGGTAAAAAAACAAACAAAACAACACAACACATGCTAGAGAAATGAAAGCCTCTTTATGTTCTATCTTGCAGTGCACAATATAAACAGGTTAAAAACTAAGATGGTATCTCCAGAGTTTGTGACATCTGGATTTGTTTCAATTCAATGTATTCTGAAAACAACTTCACCTATCAAAATTGTCAGATGACTTTTCATATATCTTGTAAATATAAAACTCCTAGATATATTAAAATTTCCTCACCAGCGTAAGCATTTATGTTTTCTTCCTCTGAACAGTAAGACACCAGTAACAAGTCAACTCCACTAGAAAACTTCATGAGAGAGCTAAGAAAAAACACTACTTCCTTGAAAATTAAATAGCTACTGGTCACAAAATAAATTAAAAAATGCTATAAAATACTCCAGAAGAAGTTATTCATCTGATCAGAAACAGGCAGAATATTCAGGAACTTGCAGGATGCTAGTATCTTCAGAATTTGTCCATATTACTTTGTATAATCCTCAACAGACCTAGCGATTTATTTAATAATTTCTCTATTCACAGAGTTTGTTTGTTCCTCACAATTAAATCAACAGGGTTGAGTCCTGCCTCTCCAGAGGCCTCCTATAAAAGCAGAAAATGTACTTCAGACTTTGATCACACAGATGTTTGGAACAGTTTGGCTCCGTCTGTGCTTCAAAGAGGATTATAATGTGCTCAAAAATTCCTTCACCTGCAAAAAGAAACACATACTGTCAACCAAGAAAGAATTTATCAACACAAATACACAGCAACTACATTTACCTCTCCATTGCTTTATGCCATACTACAGGACACAGGAACTGGGAAAAATAAATAGGATTGTCCATGCCATTTCTTGTCCACTAAGAACTTCTTTGCAGCCAGAGTGCCTGTAATTTAGCAGGTACGAAGAGCAATGCGTTGGAATGACGCTTGTTCCTCCCACGCTCCTAAACTACAACCCTACATCACAAATGAATTCCTTTAAAAGCAGGTCTAACCTAAACACAAGGAAGATAATGACCACCTCAAAAAAATCTGTCATTTGGAAAACATCAGGCCACGCCCAGTACCACAACACTGTTCATATTTTATGTCAATGAAGAGCCCAATGCCCCTTTAATCCATTTAATGGGTTCCTCATAATTTGAGGTTGGCAAATAAATAATAAAACACCACCTAGCAAAACCACAGTCCTTCAAAAAGATCTGATACTGTAGGACAATGCCATAAATATTCCAGGTACTGTTAAACTCCATGTCCTGTGGTTGAAGAACGGATCAAATGCTACCTGAAAATTAACACTGAAGTTCTGGCCCATAGAACAGTACCTAGAACCCAGAGGTCTACATGTTCTACTTAGAGCACCAAGACCCAGTGCAGCACTTCAAATAATCCTTACAATTGCACAAGAAATGACTTCAAAAGAGGCAGTGTGCCAAGCAGCACAGTAGCACCATGCTTTAAGGTGCAATCCCTTTAGACAACATCCTCAATTCAGGTCACTACCAAAAACTGAGAATGCTCTTATCACAGGTATGCAGCCTTTTTGTTGTGCCCCCGCCACTCCCTCTCCCCAAGAGGAAATTCCTTTAAAGCACAGAGGTAGGAAGAGGCGGCAGTGAGGCCCAGGCAACCTTCTTTAAAATATTTAAAACCTAATCATTACAGGACCCAAGGAAGGAATCCAGCATCTAGGGACAAAACTCCTCTCTTTCAAAAGGATTCCAGATCATCCTAGCAACTACACTGTGATACAATCAGAACTAGGAGAGTTTTCCTCTCCCTCCACTCAGGCTAGACTACTGCATAGAAAAATATGCACAATTCACTAGAGAACACGGTGTTATTCCATTGGCAGAAGCTCTCATATACAGGGCACATCTGTAAATGTTTTGTCTAAATTCCTGATGTGAAATGGAAACAGATCTTGGATCACATTCTCATATCATGACCATTCCTTTCCTATTTCAGGGTTCAAGGAAGCAGAAATAAAGAGGTCAAATCCTTTCATGTAGTGAAGGGAACCGAGCATTCTAGCCAGAGTAATGGTAATCATAAGACAGCCATCATCCATTTTAGAAATTAGCAACAACAATGCTGCATGAGGAAATTTATAAAAATGATTTAGGCACTAGTTTTAGGACTGATCTTTGAAAGCGAGCATTACAATAGAGGCGAGCAGGAAACATGTGAGTTTTGAATCAACACCAGCCATAACCACATATTAAAGGCCAAAGCACCCAGCCTCAAGAAGAGCGTAGCAGTTTCACCACCTGGTAAATCCCAAAAAATAAGGCCAACACAGGGCTTAGGTTGTTCACAGGTAGCATCACAGCTACGCAGGAGAAAACTCCACTGAAATCCCTATTTATCTTAATCCCTACCAGGCCCGAGCCTGGTCTTCATTCTTGGTGCAGGCAGAAAGAAAATCAATTCTACAGCCAGGATGATCAGTCTTTCCACCAACTGACAAGCTTTAAAGGGGCAAATATGATGAATACTAGTTTTAATCAGGTGAACAGTTCCACTTCTCAGTGGCTAAACTGTTTCTAAAGGACAGAACCACTTTCCTTGAGGGTAAACAAGCAATTGCCAAAGAAAGGAAGAGTGTGCACTTAACATCGCTAAGGCCTGGAACTCGTTGCAACTACTCAAACACATCAGGTTGTCCTTATCTGAATCCCATCATGATTCAACTACCAGACACTTGAGTAATTAACATTTGTGTGTGTTACACCAGTTGGTGCTAAGATTTAGATTTTCTCAATGCAAACAAAAATCTCAGCTTGAATTCTTTTCATACCAATATTTTTTTTCCATGCCTTCAAGTAAAAAACTAATTCTGATTTAGATTCTGCATTACTTCTCAATTAAAATAAGAAGCTATATTTGAAGAGTACTTCCTGAATGTTAAGATCACTGCTTTTGAGAAGGATTTTGAATAACACTATCAAATACAACTGAAAGGAAAAGCTTTAATGATACTGCCAATTTAGCGAATGTGATCCCAACTAAGCAGTATTGCAGCAGGCTATAAGGCAGGTTCAGATACTGAACAAACCCCATACTGTAAATATTTTAGAAGGATGATTACATAATATATTATTTTTAAAGAGTCTCTTTGCATTAGCCACATTATATAGTCCCCTATTGTAGCAGACTTACCAGAAGACCGAAGGATAGCCTTACTTTCTTTCATTTAGTTTGAAAAAACTACAAAACCTAAAGTATTTTTTCATTGACTCACTGCATCAAAACTCAGCTGCAGGTTCAGTAAACTCATCCTTCCGCTGTCTGTTTTAATGGTTTTGTACTCTGTTTTCACAGCACCTGGAACCACCTTCTTCCACTGACTGGCACTCTAGGTTAGACTTCTTCACACATATTACAGGGAAGACTTCAATCCAAACATCCGACCTGTGTAGCCTCTCTCTTTCTTCCTCTCATCAGCTAGCCTTTCTCATCCTCTCACACTTCCATCCTTCTTAGGACAGCTGCACGATGTTATAAGCATGACACAGCAAATAACAGTTCCTTTAAACATTTGAGGGTTTAAAGTCGGCATTACATTTGCAAACAAAACTAATTGTCAAAGTTTTCTCAAATAAGCCTGGTATGTTTCCTTTTTTGTTTACTTTTTTTTTTTTCCAACTCGAAAACTTAGGTTAGAAGTTACATCAAGAGGCACAATTTTGAAGATCAGTCTGACTTCGAAGAACAGCACGCTTTTTGAAGCAAGTATCATCTTAAAATCATTTTGACAGGTTGTCAGTTAATCTAAATAATCAGTTTGTTCTATTCACAAGATTTTTTTACCTTTTCAGTCATGTGATCATATCTGTCCTTTTTGCCTTTGAAGTCTTCATTAACATCTAATGTTAAGATAGGTATTTCCTGTAGAAATTCAAAATCCGTTCTGCATGGGAATAGAAACAAAGAAAATATTAGTAGCTGCAAAAAAGCGCGTATCCATTGGTTTTTGTTATTAAGAAACCCATGAAAAGAGCTGCACATTTAAATCACAGCCATGAATTCTGAATATAAACAAAGAAGCTTACATTGACAGTGTAGCTCCTAGGATACATTATTGATCCTTGAACACACTGCTCCCCCAGGACCCAACAATCAATTCAGCCATATATTAGAATGAGTTCAGCTGAACCATCTGCTCTGAGGCAGAGCTCTATGTGAAAAGAGCTGAAAGCACATTGCATGTCCTAGCAATAATTAACACGTCATAAAGTCAATACCACTAAGGATGTATAGATAAATAGATTCCTGGGGTTCGACTTGATATATCAAAGGAAAAGCCGAAGTTTCAATAGTAGAAAAAGCATTATAGAACATTCTTAGAGCATTTATCCATCCTAAAGTAATTGTTAAACAGATCTTACCGCAGTGTCCTATGCTGAAGCCAGCTTTCATGCTTGTAGTGAAGCTTCTCCAGATATTCAATGGGAATTTCTTGTTCTTCATCTCTTCCACGCAAGTAAATCCTATTTAAGCATTTCTAAATGAAAAAATGGAAAAGAGATTGGTTGTTTTTGCAGACATACAGAGTAAGTCTAGTTTGCTGAGTTTTGTGGGATTTTTTGTTTGTTTGTTTGTTTTCCCCCCGACAACCCTTTTTACTGTGCAAAATATGTCAAAAATGAATGTTCAACTTGCTTCCTATCTTAGGAAACATTGCTCCATTTCCAGCTGATGGAGCCTACTGACTATCTTCAAAATCAAAGAAGGACTCAAGGAAATTTATTGCATTGTTTCTCCGCTACAAGGCATGTCTCAAATAGGCTTTTTTATTAAAAGAACATGGGGACCGGTGTATTGCATGGGAAGAGAATAGAAGCACCCTTACAACATTACAGACTGGCATTTCAAAATCTCCTTACGCATTTCTGGGTCTAAAGAGCTCTGTTTTTGAATGCCATACTTGGTTTCAGTCCTGAACACATCCAACACCTCCAGTATAAGATGATCAAAATTCTTTAAAACTGCTTAATTTTGTAAGTATACATTCTCAAACTAAAGGAGGAAAAAAATCCCTTGACAATAAGCCTAGGAAAAAAGCCCTCAAAGAAACTCTATCTAGCATGTTACATTACTGAGTTGTTAAGCACAAAAACAAAAGATCAAAGTAGAGAAGTATGGAAGTGACCTACAAGTCAGTTAGTTACTACAATTGGAACCTTTTAAAACTCCTCTTATTTTTTATCCTCTTGTGCAACTTTCATGCTCAAGAGTGGTATTTATGTTGTTACCTTCTTTTAAAATACATTGCACACCCAGACATCAAAGCGTTGTGCTGAAGCACTGCATCAACCAAATGCATTCATCTGGCTTAGCTCCATTGCTCCAGGTGAAAGGGCTTCACAAACACACACCCCGTATCCTCTGAGGCATTAACTATAAATTATTCTGTCACACCAAAGATCCTATAGCTAATTTTGCACTTTTCACTTATTTTATTACCAGTAGTAGTAGTTTCTGGTTTTCTCATCATATAAACAACCTGCTTTTATAATTAGAAAAACATTATCTTCACATTTTATTTACAAATACACAAGCTACATCTGAAAGAACATTCTTATGTTAAGTACTTCCAGACGGTATTAGTAATAACTCAAGTATTATAGTCTCTGGGGGAATACTACAATCTAAATTGAACTCTAATCATTAGGATTCTTACGGTGAAGGTTAAGAATAGCTCAGTATTTTGAAAAGATTACATTCAAGGCAAGTTTTTCAACTGTTTTCTTGTCATAGACATTCAAAACCGTCCGTAAAACAAAGAAATAGTGAGATGTAATGACACAGAACCGTGACCTTAGTAGAGTTCCTTACAAGTACATTATTCTTCAGTCATAAAGTCCTAAAATCATAGTTAAAACCTGCATTTTTAGCAGAAAAAAATTCCATGGGAGTACATACAAAGACCACATTTTAACAGGAAGGCACAGAACAGGTACTCATTTTCTCTGTTGTCATAATTGTTTACTCATTACCTCAGGAGTGGCTCTGAGATAAATGATCCCATCCAGCACTAGGCTTTGACCGAACTGCTTATTCATCCAGTCATGCCAGTCTTGGTAAATAGTCCATTCTGTTTCATTCATGCAATCAGACTCATATAAATTAGCTGCAAAGATATATCTGTGAACACAAAACAGTTCTGTAAACAAAACTAAGCTTGTATACAGTTATCAAGTTCTTTGCCTGAACTACTGGGCAGCAACTAGGAAAAGAAGCAACATAGTAACTGTGTAACTTTCATAAATATTTGGACAGGAAATAAACAGCTGGTTTCCTCATTCTGTACCTCTGTCTATTCCAGAAGCATCCACAAGGAACAGTAAAAACTGAAGCTCAGGTATCTGTTCAGGAGTAATCTATAAGCCACTGAAACACTGTGGAAATTTATTTACAATCTATTAGAATGCAGCAAACAAGGATTAAGGATTCTGTGATGGAATTCAGTGATCAAATCTAACCTTCTGCAACTACACAGTGAGAGGTACAGCAATATAGAACAGCTAGACCTTTTTCATGAAGCACAGAAGAAAACAAGAGCAAGCAACAAAGAAACTGCTCTTTGTTGTTGCGTACTCTCTTTTTATTTAAAAGGAAATGTGTATGCACAAACCATAAAAAAAAATACCCAGAAAGAGTAAGAAACTACAAATAGTTTATCGAGGCCTGAAGGCAATCTTATAATTCTCTACAGCTACCACTAGTACCTCAAAAGAGATTTTACTGAGGTGGGGGTCGGACTCTTCTCCCAAGAAAGAAGTGAAAGGACAGGAAGAAACGTCCTCAAGTAGCACCAGGGAAGATTTCCGTTGGGTATTAGGAAAAATGTCTTCACTGAAAGGGTTGTGAGGCATTGGAACAGGCTGCCCAGGGAAGCGGTTGAGTCACCATCCCTGGAGGTCTTCAAGAAACGTGTAGGTACGGTGCTTAGGGACATGGTCTAGTGGTAGTGCTACCACTTGGCAGTGCTAGGCTAATGGCTGCACTTAATGATCTTACTGGTCTTTACCCATCTAAATGATTCAATTCTATGAGTTCAAGGTTATTTAACAGAAGTATAAACCCTCAACTCAGTAAAATTATTTCACTGTCAACACCGCTGAGAGAATGCTAACAAGCCTCTTAAGGCTATCCTTGTGATTCACCTGTATCAAAGTTAAGATGAAGGAAGTGATGAAGTTCAGGCCTGCTCCACCTGTTATTTATTTCTGGGCTGTATTTAGGAGGATTTTGCTCTTTGCTCGAAGGACTTCACGTCCAACATACCTGTCGCTGTAGACGGATCGTTCGAAGAAGACCACAGGATTCTCTGCCTCTCTGAGTTTGCCTTCAAGGGATTTGATTTGAGCCCGAATTCTGCTGAGGCAGGCGTAGGTCTGGAAAGTGAAAGACCACCTCTCCGGTTTGTCATACATCATCCGAAGCACATTTCCACCGCTCTTCTGTGATGTAGTCAGCTCCTGTTTTTAAATAAATATGGTAAGCCTCTCATATTAGAGAGGTTGTGGTCTTCTGGTTTTGAGAAAAATGAAGTTTCATCTTAGTTTATCATACCTCACAATCATCTTCCGAATTTTGTTGAACATTGCACCATCTAGCTACAGGCTCATGAACAACTTCCCATTCTTCATCAGCTTGTTTGAGGATATTCACAAACGTTGACTTCCCTGCAGCTGTAGAAAAGCATTGAGGAAGAACAGTAGTCAAAAAGGCTACTGTTCTTTAACAAGGGAACAACTATTTTCAAGTATCATAAACGGGTGTCTACCATCATTTTGACTTCATTCAGGTATGATTCAGAGACCATAGTGCACCACAAATTACCAAGGGAGTGAAGCACTATTTTTTGTGTTTTTAAAACCCTTACAACACTCATATCAAAGTAGTAATGACAGCAAGCCTGTCAGTTATCTGGAAAGTTACATTTGCTTGGTGGTCCACTCTTGGGTTCAAAGTTGCTGCAATTTACACTTCAGGAAAAAAAAAAAAAAAAAAGAATAGCGAAGAAGAAACATAAAGCAGAAGGGATGTTTTCTCAAAGATACAGCATGCAAGTCCACCACCAAGTGAAAAATGCTAAGATTTTAAGAGGGGTACTTAAAGCTGAGAGATGACAAGCAGTTGGTTCTCAAGTGCAGGAGCAGGCACCAGTCAGCAAACTGGTACCTACTCCTTACAACTCCTACCCTCAATTTTGAGCTCAGTTCTTGGAAAAAAAAAGAATAAATAAAAAAAAAAAAAGAAAGAAAGAGCATCTTATTATGAAGGAACTTCCTGCTCTTCACAACTGTTAAACAGGTTTCTCTCGTTTGCTGAGGGAGGTATTGAACACTACAAGTTTAACCTGACAGCCTGCATTTACACAGGTGTCTTATGCTTCAGTCAGGAACGAATAAATCTTTACAGGAAAGGCAGGAGAGAATAACCCTTTAAAAATAAACCCTTAGAAAGGCGAACAAATTAAAAGCCCTCCCGGGAAGCTTGCTTTTCCCCTCAACCCCCCCGCAGCGTTCCCAGCAGCCGACGTTCTCCTCGCGTTATCCCCCGGCTCGCTATCGCGCCGCGACTCCGCTTCTGGGGACGGAACCGGAGAAAGGCAAAGCCGCCCCCGGGCACCAAGCCAGGCGGCGGGGCGCCCCCCGACTCACCGATGTTGCCCTCCACGGCGATCTTCTTCACCCTGCCCTCCAGCCGCCCGCGCTTGGGGGGAGTCGCCATGAGGGGACGGCACCGGGAAGGGGGGGGGGATAGGGGGAGGCGCTGTGTGAGGGAGCCGCGCGCGCACAGCAGCCGCGCGAGCCGCTAACGGCCGCAACGGAAATAACCGTCGCCCCTTCCGCCGCCGCGCTCGCGCCCGCCTTTTGAATTTGGCGCGCGCCGGCCCCGCCTCAGGGGTGGCGGCGCCCTGAGGGGACGGGCAAAAAAAAAAATAAACGAGACAACCGTGGTCAAACATAAGCTATTTATTTTCCTCTTATAAACAGCCTTCAGCTCCTTGTTGAAAAAACAAACAAAACAAAACAAAACAAACTAGAATTTAAATATTTTGTCCCATCACAGACAACGATCTGTATACATTATTTACAACTCTCAAATAAACATGTTGCGAATTTTCAGACATTCAACTTTTTTTTTTTTCTTTTTGTAAATCAAAAGCTGTCATTTAAAATTAAAGGAACAATCAGTGACTACAAACTGAAGCGATATTGGCACAGTTAGCTTACAGTAAGGGTTCTCGTCTTGCATTTTACACCATATTTTCTCCCATATTTTATTAGGATTTTAAGAGGAGGAAAGGTTAGTGTTGCTTCTGTAATATATATATATATATATTTTGCCTTCAGAAGTGACCTTTTATTGAAACCTCATTCACTCCTACTGCATTCTTCTCTCCCATTGCACAGCAAGGTATGTGCTTCTGTGGTACGAAGCAACACGACTACAGCACACAGAAGTAATAAAACAGCAATGTAAATAAGCGTTCCCTCTGCGACATATCTCTGAAAAATGTCAGAAGTTGCAAATGTACAAAAATAATGAGTATAGTTTAGTGGCTATAAAAATTAATTTCCCCTAAAAATACAATATTCTATGAACAATTCAGGGAATTTGTTTCTAAAACAAAAACGTAATCTGATATTTACCTAGACTGCAATCTTAACCTGGTAAAAGGAAATTGTAAGAAAAGCATGAAAGTAGAAAGGTTTAACACTTACAATGACCGATGTTAGCCTCATCTTATAAGATCCAGGAAAAGACAACAGACATTCGTAAAACTACTAGTGGTTTTAGTGCAGTTTGGGAAAAAACAACTGAAATTAGCAGTGAAAGAAATAAGATTCAGAGTAACGGTGAATCTTTTAGTGAAAGTAAAGCAAGGAATCTGTATTCATGCTGCACCTCTTTAAATAGTCCAACTAAAAGGGGGTGTTTTATATACAGTAATATAGCACTCTGGCAGGTAGGAAGGGGGGAAAGGCTGGTAAGAAAAACTACCCAAAAAGGATATGTTTATAATAAAACTGTGTCTTGTGGTTCAAGAGAAAGGGGGGCAAGAAGCAGAAAGGAACCATCTGAAAGGTACATAAAGTCCATAGCAGCAAATAGGTATCCTTTACCTGTTAAGTGAGTGTCAGGGAGACTGGGAGAGTGTTCAGCTCCTAAATACTGAAGAAGGACAGTGCTCCTCTGCAGCTTGAAGTAAAAGCTAAAGTTCAAAGCTCTACATTGCATAGTAAGCAGTAAAAGAAACTTGATGCTTGCAGACGGGCCGTTGGCCCCTTGAAACCTGTTTTCTCCCCTCACCTACCATTCAGCTACCTGCAACAGTAGAATGTGGCATTTTTCTTTTCTATTTGCACAATTAACTTGTATCCCTGACTTGAATATGAACGACTGCAAGCATAACATATCCAACACCATCTCAACAGTGTCAACACTGGCAACGGTGGCCAAACGTGCTTAACTAACAGTTTGTCCCATCCCGGCTTGAGGTAGATGACCTCCTGAAGTTACCACCCACATCACTGACATGGTCGAATACGCTGGTAGCTGAAGAACACCCCGAACAGCAGAATTTAAGGACATCAGTAGACTGGAAGGCCTCAGCAACCACTGGCGGCTCCCAGCCTGATTTAGCCCCATCGGCACCTTCTGCTCCCGATGGCCACAAAGCAGAAAGGTTTTGTTTCAAAGATCTCACGACACGTAACAGAGACTGTTTGTAACACCGGCCTAAAGCAGCACATTTGTTCAGGGTTCACTTCTCTGGGTTTTATCCGGGGGGTTGCCACCCCCCAACCGATGCACTATTTTATGAACATATTCACTCTACCCAGATTCGGCTTGTAAAACATGACAACTTTTGTGTAGCATTTTGATGTGCCCTTATTTCACAAGTGTAAACACACATGAATTTCTGGTCCCACATCTTTTTGAAGCAAAAAAGGAAAAAATAATTAAAAGCTGCAAATATGAACAGCATAGGGATATTGAATCCCAAACACTGCATGCTTATCTTTAATGTTATTTTCAAGTGTTGTATAATTAAACAATGTGTTCATACAGTTGTCAGGCAAATCAAGATCTCCAAGCTTTTATTACATGCCTAGAAACTATTCTGTAGAAGTGTTTTCTACTGCCAAATCCTAAATGCAAAAAAAATGCACAATCCCTGTAGGAGTAATATTTTAAGTAATACATTCAAATTCTGATTTGCTGAACTGCAGTGAATGCCTCTGAATTTCTAGAATTGGGTGTTCAAAAAAAAAGGAAAAAAAAATATTTCAGAGTGCAAGTCTGCAAAAAATGAGGAGAGCAACTGCAACGGTTACCAGTCACAGCAAATCCTTACTTTTAAGTATTCTTCTTTTTAATTTCTTTCTTGTATATGCCACCAAACCAACAAAAAAGCTTTAAATCTAATAGAGGGTATCTCCCCTTGGTGCAGACTTGTGCCACTGTCACGTCTTGTTGCAATGTGGTAACACAAACTGTAGCACTGGTTGAAAGGGTCCAGTAAGCTTTATCAGCACGGTGAATGTATGCATGCAGCCTATTGAGCTGTAGCGACTCAACTCAGTAAAGCAGTTTTCACTAGCAAGTTTATAGGATTTTTAATTTCCAACTGCATCCGCAGCACTCTTCACGCCTCTGTAGCTGAACGCCTATCTCCCTCAAGCTTAGAAGTTTCAGTCATTAAACACTTTTTGGATAGAAGTATGCATAGAAGGCTGTGTGTGCAAGATCCTGTTCTAAATTCAGCTTCCTGCATGACTGAAGTCCATTTAAAATACTGCACTTCGAATTCAAGAGCTAAGCTGCTTTTGCATAGTCACGTGGGTGCTCTCCACCCCCAGAGCTCTGCAAAGATGTTAGTCTTTTGCATTTAGTCCTGAACTAAATTAGAGCCCTCCAACCCTCCACCCAGAGCTTACAGCAGCCTAACCAGGCTCTGAGTTGCATCCCGATCAGATGTCAGGCATGCTACTCAAGTTCAAAACAATTCTGCAGCTGCAAAGATATCATGAATCATGCACTGTCCCTACTGCATTCCCAGCTACCTTGCTGAATGTACCATACAGCACAAAAAATTAAAAAATAAAATAAAATAAAATAAAATAAAATAAAATAAAATAAAATAAAATAAAATAAAATAAAATAAAATAAAATAAAATAAAATAAAATAAAATAAAATAAAATAAATGTGGTGCATTGGAGGAGAACTCTTTTTGCAACTATTAAAAAGGATGGTACTTGCCCAATCCAACACATGGGATGTTCTGCCTATGGGAGCTCCTTTCTTATTAGCACATTAATCGACTCCTGACAGCAGGATTTAGATGTTACACCACTGACTGACTCTTTCACCAGCCAACAAAATTTCATGGGGATGCCTGTCAGACTACGTACGCCCTCTGAACAGGAAGACTGACAAAAGCATTGGGGTGAATACTGCGGTCATAGGTGTCTTGACAAAGGGAAGAAAATTGTGCTTGTCTCTCTTATGTACTTTTGCCTTCAGTTTTCTTTTACCTTACACATTTTTTTCTGACCCCCAACTCACTGAAGAGAGAACAGACACATGGCACCTCTCTTTTCCTCCCACGTGCACGTACACACAGGGGAGAGTCAATATCGTGACTGGCTGCAAAATGGTATGTCCCTACTCTATCTTTTTTAAGCTAGGAGTCTGTCAAGACATTTGAGGGAAAGCTCTCTTTGCATCATCAGCTTGACCTACTTCATCTTTCCAGTGTGGACTGTGATCAATGTAATCCAATCCCAACTCTCAAGTTAACAAAAGTCACAGTAAAGAAACCCCCTTGACAGTTACCTATTAGGAAAATGTCTTCATTCTGTGTAGACAGAAGAAGCTGAAACAGAATAAGTGAAATTTTCCCTTGTCCTTAACTTATAAGCAGCTTCTACTGGATATTGACCTTGACCTGCAAAGGAGACAAAATGTATTCTGTGTTTTTTTTTGAACTTTAGAAAAGCTTCTAATGAAGCCAAGGGCTGTCTGAATTACCTATGCTAAACTCCAGGTGTTTTGCAAGCAGTCTCTGTATCTAACTTTACTGTAACCAAACCTAAATTCGCTATGAACACTACTGCATGACCACTCTTTACTGCTCTACAAGAAGAAGAAAAGTTTCCACTTCTAAATGAAAAGCTGTGAAAAAAAGCACACAAGGCCATTTTTCTTGTTCAGTACTATGTCTTCTCAATTGTTCTCCAGTCTGGTAAGAAAGAGAGACAGAAGTAACAGAAGTTTAAACTGCTTCTCACGCTGACTAGGTAATTTAACTCAATTGCAGAACAATATTGCTCTTAAAATAAGCTTCTGATGATTTTGAAGTACATTATTTTAACACAAAATCAACGATTCTTGTCTCCAAAATGAACATATATTTGTTATTGTGCTTAAATACTTCTTAGCTCTCTATACTAATGGCCACTTAGATATTTTGCGGGCTGCTGCACAGCATTTTCTCCTTTACTCAACGCTTTCAGTCAAGCAGAGGTGCCCAAAATAAAGCTCAACTTTTTTGCCATGAGTTTACTTGTAAATTTCTAAGGTTTGAGAGTCAAAGTAGTATACATGGGTCAGTTGATACATACACATTACTCAGATCTAAATATGGTGTTTTAGGAAAGTCACAACCTAGCAAAGTCTGCCAACCTTAACCACCTATTGTATCAGATCTGGCAACTAGGATAGCACACTGCAGACCCTAATGCATATTTATTTGAAGCCCAAATGCAGCAGCATTGACAAGACCCCTAAATGAACCAGAGAAGAGAGTCATATGGGCTTCTGCAATGGGAAACCCAACTGATATAGTTGCAGCAGAGACTTCCAAGCCATTGTGTGCAACAGCCCCAAAAGTGAACTTGTCACAGGTGATTCTTGTATCTGGTTTGAGGCAAGAGAAGGCTAGAGAGACAGAGAGACTAACACAGGTGGGGGAAGGTCACATTTCAGTTAGATAGGGGAGAACGTTGTCGTGCTAATGTAAATCCTAAATGGCTCACAAAATTACCTTCCCTTCAACCTATGTTCCCCATTACAGAAAACACTATCCATCAGAGCTCCTCCATGGAACTGGGCTTTTTATTCCTAACTTACAAACACCATCTCGTTAGTTATTTTTAAAGGCAGGATTTTCTTCGTATTACCCCAGTGTAGTTTTGCTACTATCTTCCCTAACTGTATTTGTGCAAAATGACAGTTCATTTGGCAAACGCTAGGAGACTTAACAGAAGTGCCCTACCCAAATTGGTATTGTACTCACCTGTTACAAAAAAGTAACCACAAAAAGCAAAAAACAGTGCAACAGACGTGTAAGTATTTGCTAACCACAAGTTCTCTGTAATTTTGACACCTCCTTCATCATTTTGATCTGGCGACTAGAGCTTCATATCGCTTCTCTTTATAAGAAATATCTACTTTTGAAAAATTCTATATTAATCTCTAAAAAAATAAGAAATATTTGTATTAAAAGCTGGAGATCACTGATTTAAGTAAGTTATGGCTTTTTTAGTGTAAGTATATATATATCTTTTTTTTCTAAAACAAGTATCAGTAAGTGTCTTGGGTGTTAGTTCGTATTTTCTGTTTCCAGCAATGTTCAGTATTGTATGTGCTTTGCACCTCAGAAGCGAGTTTGCCAAGGCACTTAGAGAATGTAAGGAAGTCTTTAAGGGACTTCATGAGAATGGGCTACCATTGACACAATACAGAACCCATCCACCAGCAGAGTCAATCCCCCAACCAAGCATGTTTCCTTTACAAACAGTCAGCACCTGCTAAAATTCCACAATGAGTAACAACTATCAAAAAAAAAAGAAAAAAAAGGCTATTTACTGCATGTCACTAACAGACAAAAGATTTCCCCTAATAAAAGCAGAGAGTAGAACTTGGCTGTCAGGAATAACAGCACAGGGTTTTGTTTTTAAAAAACAAATGAACAAAAAACAAATACCACACGCTCGCTTAAAGAAACAAGTGACTTTGAAAAAATCCTCTTCCTTTTATCTGTCCTTAGAGGTGAGTTTTTCAATCAGTTCTTGAAGTGGTGCAAGCTCTCTTCTGTCAATAAGGTTGAATTCCTGTAACAGGGGTGAGGGGAAAGACAAACAGAGTTATATCTGCACAGCTCAAGTAGGAAGTCTTATTCCAACAGAAGTCATATGGTAGTAGGCTCTTCCAGTCCAGGCGTAGCCAACTACATTGTTTTCTGCCTGTCTGCCATTATCTAAATAGTAAAGTTAACCGCCTAAAGCTTTTTTCCCCATTTAAGGGGAGGAAACATGCCAAGAAGATGCCCTTTGTTGGGCTGGGAAGGGAGAAGAATGTAGTCTTGTAGCAAACACTCTCTTTGTAATCTTTAATCAATGGTTTCAGAGACTGTCCCCCCTCTTTCTTTCGTAAGAAATTACTGTCCTATTTAATTTTTTTGCTAGGAAACAGTTTTTTCTATTCAATTTGGGAGCAAATGAATACCTCATTGAAAATGTTTCAATTCCTTGAATACTTCTAGCAGTGAATATACATACAAATACCATGAGACATACTCTTGGAGCCTTGGAGGTGTTGACTCATCCACAAACATACCCACTGTTATGAAACTGAACGGGTGTTGCTTTGATACAGTACTTTTCAAGATAATAATCATAACTGTAACGTTCCTGCCACGCTTACCTGAACAAAAAATATAAAGTGCTTGAAAGAAGTGTTAAGATGTGCCTCTTCCTGCAGCTGGATAACTGGATCAAAGTGCTGGTGATAAATGTGAGCGTAAACTCTGAAGAGACGCTTTAAAATCGTCTTTGCCACTGACATGAAATTCTTTGGGAACGGTACACCTACAAACAAGAAAAATGGATGGCTTATTTTTAAACACCCATGCCATGTTCATTTATGTTAAAACCCATTATACCCCAACCTTATCTCTTGCACCCCACTGTGCTTCCTTCACAGGAAGGGCTGCTTCATTTCACTCAGCAATTTTGTCTGTAAGTCACACAATGCACTTAGACCAATGCACAATGACAAGCTCATTAGAAGACTGCAGGGGAGGTTTCTCTCCCTCCAGTAGTCCAGTGGCTTACGAATTCATCCCAAGACAAATTCAACTACATTTCTATGTTGAACACACCAGATACATTTGCATTGGTAGCTAAAATCCCCTTCAATATCAATCATATTTTACTGTTTGCATGGCTACAAGTGAAGTAAGAAAAAATGCTGTCTCCCAGCTGTCTCGTGCTCCATGAAGAGATTCTGTCTCCATCCAGCTCATCATCATCCCTTTGCCTGAGGCTACTGCTTTCTTACCTGCCTCCTGAAGAACTGACACATGCTCCTTTCACTCTTTGCCGTGAAAATGACCCAGGACATGTAAAATTAGTTTCAACAGCCAATCTTTGTCGGTATACAAGTTTTATTAATATTGGTTAAGAAACTGCAACCAGCCACTGGGAGCAATAATCTATTCAGCCAACACAAGTTTTTTTTTAAAAAAACAACCAACAATTATCGACCATCTAAGTAGATGAAATTTGTCTAGCTTCTCAACACGTAGCAGATCTCCCTGACAGCTTAGTTCTTTTGCAGTCCTTCCAGCTGGTGAAGTCCTGTCAGAAGCCCTGTCAGTAGCCAAAGCTGGATGCTGGTGGCCAATCATGATCTTAGTAATGCTTTAAAATTCTAGAAATAAAATTTCCACACTTTACTTCAGCTTGTCCTGCTTATAGATATATCACATTTCCTTCATCGGCTACTGCATCAAATGTAAAGTTCATATCTAATTGCTTGGCTGTGGCTTTAAGTCCCTTTTGGCATCACTGCATTTCAAAAATATATCTTATTAAAAAATAAGTCTTAACTTGTTTTCTTTCATACTTACAATCATAAAAAGTATATGCTGAAGTGAAAAAAAGATCCAGTCCTGACATAGTCTTTTAAGCACCGCTTTAATACAAGCTTTAAGTATTTAATATCACTCCTTTTAGTAACAAGACTTCTACCCCAGCTCTGAACTCTACCCTGAAACACTAAAACAAGTGTCACAGTACATGAAGATACTGTGTTCACATCTACAGAGCAGAAAAGATTTAGATTTTTGTCACTCTTCTCAAACTAACCAATCTTCTTTGCATATCTGCTTAACATAAGTAAAAACAAATGCCACTTGATTCTGACAGGTGGCCCTGTTACTCTGAATAGGCTTATTGGAAATGTGTCAAATGCCTCAGAAGCTATGGACAAAATACAAGCAATTAAGAGCTCTCCCTTCCTTTTTCTACAATGGTTCATAGCCCTGTGAGTAGCAGTGTATTGGAAAACTGCCAGTTTGGAGCTTTAGAACAAATTGTCCTCCGTGCCTCCAGCAGGATTTTCTTCTCCTTTTCATTTCAGGAGCAGTGGTTGTTCGTTATTTTCCTCCTTCATTTCTGCAAGAAACCCTCTTAAAAATATGTCTTCCGTCTTCATTTGAAAAGAAAAAAAATCATGCAATTAGGATCAAAAATGCAGTTCAGCTTCCTTGGAAGTAAGGTCTAGAACTTCCCCATGAGGACCTTCTTTCCTTTATCAAAAATCTGCTAGTTTGCTCCAATTTATTGGTTATAAGGTTTAGAGACCCTCCTACGTATCTTTAAGGAAACAACCCACCTTTCAAAACAAACAAAAAAAAAATCAGATTTGATCAAAAAAGACAGTTAAGTAGAAAAAAAGCTTCCTGCATTCATAATTGTTAGATATTTACTAAAAATATTAACACATGGATCAGAGCTCATGTACTACCACATGAAATTTCTCTTAACAGATCGAAGTGTCTTTCTATATATAATGTTATGTTTTAGAGTTGTCCTACTCCAGGATAGTCATTTAGGAGACCTTACAATGCTACAAGACTCCAATATTCATGTACAACTGCAATCCAAACACATCGTTCAATTTTACTTTATTTACGTTACCTATTTTAGAAGGAAATAGCGTCTCATCATCCAGCTGATCCTGGACCCAAGTCATCAGGTAATCTATGTACTTTGGTGCGGAGCACTTGATTGGCTTCTTTATGTTTGTCCCATCTGCCCAGTGATACTCGTATCTGGGGTGGGATGACAGCAAAACATTTCTTAACACAAGTGAATCATTCGTAACAAGGCCTAGACGATGGCTCTTCCTGCACCACTCCCTGTACTCCCACACCCTCCCACAGCCCTTCCTTGAAACAAAGGTCCAAGTGCTCCCAACGTCATCAGCAACTGCTCGGTACCGAGTCTCCCCGTAATAAACAAAATAAATTACAAGCTGTTGATATGAAACATCAGAAATTTACATTGTATTCTAATTGTATTAAAGGTGTGGACGAGATTCAGAAGTAAGTTAATGTCAAGGAACACTATTAAAAAACGGAAGCTGGTGTAAAGTGCATTTCATCCAACAGTTAGAAGAAAGCTTCTAGATTAAATAGTCATCCGTATCAGATGGTCTAGTATTACCAGGCAGCACACAGAACTAGCCCAAGATGCCCAAAGTCACAGTTTCCAGCTCTGCTACCAACTTACTGGATAGCTGCAGTCTTTTAGCTTAGTTTTTCTATCTGTAAGTAAGGTGACATCACACCTTCAGCAAAGCCCTGATGTCACCAAAAATAAAATAAAACATGCACTCTTCTCATCCTTTTCTATTCAAAGGGCTAATGGCATTGACATCTTGTACATGGCACATAAGGAGTAGATTCCAGCTTCATTCATTTCACTGTTGCCACATTAACCTGAGGAATTATAAAGCCATGGAAAGCTGTATTAAACAGCATCTGTTTGCATGCACAACCGGAAATAAGTCCTTGTGAAATCAACAGAACAGATTTTTTTTGGCTGGTTTGAGGTGCGCAATGCACACAAGCCCAGACAGAAGAGAAAACAGCTTATCATGGGAACATATAGCTGAAATAAAAGAAAGAAATAAAAAAAAAAAAGACACAACAACACTAAAACAACCTGTGTTTAACACTGGGAGTCCGACAATACCAGCTTTCAAGTGAACCACAGTGTTCCTTTCTGTTTCTTGCTGAGTACAAATGCATATATCTTAGTATTCCCTGCCAATCTGTTAACATCTGAGCAGGTTTTTTTTTTTTCTTTTTTTCTTTTCGCCTCATCAGCACAGCTATGCGTAGCCCTCTCTTAGATCTAAACGCAGCATAATTCCCCATGTCTGTTTTAGATCATCCAGCCTTGCTCAGCCAAGCGGCCAAAGAGCACTGCTGCAGAGTGGCTATCTGCGGGGCAAGCCTGCTGCCCAGGCAGAAGCGAAAAGGACTGCTGAGCTCTGCAGCTCTGAAATCCTCCCAAAGAAATGAATGAATAATGGCTCAGACTAGCTGCACCAACCACTCCTCTTATTAAAAAACAACCACAAGGGTAGCACTGTCAGCTCACTCGTGCTGTTACAGGAAACCTACCCACTGCATCTACACGTTCTATCCCAGTTCTCTTGAGAAGAATTTGAAGAGATGTTATTAACAGCTAATATTTCTTCTTTTCATGGAGGATAACATGCTCAGCTGTTAGGTTTTCAGTACAGTGGTAGCATACCACACTGTTTGGGGTGCAAACAGCACCACCTGAACTTTCTCCTGCTATCTGCAAATAGTATTGTGAGAACATTTCAGAAAGTCTTCTATTTTAAAGATCATACACATCATTTCACACAAAGCTTAACCGTATCTGATCCATTTGGCTTCAAGTTCTGTTTAACATGTTCAGTTTTGTCAGAACAGTAACTGGAGAAACATTTTCAAAACAAACAAATTTGATGAGCAATTCCGAGTGTGCAGCTAACAATGCTATAAAAGGACCCTGGTTTTAGAATGGTGAGAAATTAGAAGGTCGGAAAGCATTTTGAAATCATCTCTCAAAATACACAAGGAAATTCCATACGCAGTGAATGGACCACAGTATTTCTAGCATGAACAAAATCTGTATTCCTCACCACCCAGTATTACCCAAACACTGAGTTTTAAGTGGTATTAACATAGGACAAATGCCAGCTCTTAGCTAAGGTGCCAGATTCAATCTAGAGGCAAACAGAATAACAAGAAAAAATCTAAATTAGATGCTAAATCTCATCCAAATAGCATGTATCCCCAAGACAGCTCCCTCTCCCAAGACAATGCATTAGTTCTGCATTTTTTAGAGAAAGGAGCGCCATAGAATTACCTTTAAATAACACAGCTCTTAAGAAACATAGAAGATGTGCGTTGACAAAAATGAAGTCAAACTCCCCAGGCTCCACAGAGTGGGTGTGTAATGTTCATGGTTGTCCCTACACTGTCAAAGGGCTTGGGGTCAGCAAGGGAGGGGAAAATTATTTCTTCTGACAACCTTAAAAACGTCACCATAAAAAAAAGAACTCAAGAATTCTAGCAAAAGAAAAAAAAAAAGGGATTCTTAAACATAAAACCAAAATCAATTTTCTCTAATACTAATAAATGCAAGTTATTTGCCATCTATAAATAGATAACCCAATGGTGCTTCTCACACTAGAAACCATCTCTCCATCTCTAACTATAAACATTTATAGGACCAGCTTCTCTATCAGCCAATTAAAAGTACTTGGCTTGGAGAAAAAAAGGTTTAAAGTAAAATTAAAGCTGTTACCTTTTCCAAGAGCAATAAGATACCGCGGCTCTATGACATCTTTTAAAAGACTCTTGGACATATATTTGGACCTACTGTCTCTAAATCTCAGTAAAATTGTACTAAATCAGAGTGAAAAGAAAGTGCCATATTCTGTTGTGTGTCTCAGTCATCAAGGAACACAGGTGCAAAGTCGAGTGCCAAAACAAAGCAAAAGGACAGACATTGCTGAGAGATGCAGGGTACTTCCAGGACCTGATTAACTGGTTATTTCTTTATTTACTGCTACGAATACACTGGATGGAAGATAGCACATGAACATTCACCTACAGTGTATTACACCCGTGGAGGATTTCTGGGAGGCTGTCCACTTCCAAGTGTCACACTACTCATATTTGACATCTAAACTTAGAAGCACTGTGGACCTGAAGCCTCACAAAAATCAGAAGTGTCTCACCACCGCTAACAGTGAGCTTAGTTCACTCACTCAAATGCCTAAATATGGATTTGACAGCCTCAGTTCAGACATCCAGTTCTAAAAAATGCAGCAGACACGTCCTTCCTTTGTGTTCTTATTTAAAGCATGGTTGTAAAACCATGGAGGAAAATAAAGAGAACTCCCCTCATCCCATACTGGTCAATAAACGTATTACTTTTATGCAGGTTCTTAATGTGTTATCATGACCATTGCATTGATGGTGACTAAACTTATACATGAACAGTAAGGAGGTGAAAACCAGCTAGGTTTTGTTTGGGTAAAAAATGGCTTGTCTTTGCAGACATGAAAAGAATGGAATATCACTAAGAGAAAGCATATATTTTGGAAGAAATCAGATAATTTTCTCAAATTATTAGACAATGAGTTGTGCAGCAGGAAAGAGATCTGTTCTTGATGTCTATGCCAATTCTTAACTAACTCAAGGTACTAATGCCCTGTTAGACTTATTCAGCAATCCTTCCAGCAAAGACAAGTCCAAAATAAATGTAAGTGATCTCCCAGCACACATGCCTCATGTTAACAAAATGGCCAAGCTGGATTTCAGTTGGATTTTATCATTCCTAACCTAAAAGCAGCATTCAGCTCCCCCACTCCCACACCTGTTCAAACCAGGAAGCTTTGGTGGGTCCCCAAAATTGACTTGCCTCAGCCAAGGCTTCCTGGTCAAGGTCACTACCAAGAAAAACCAGAGTACCCAGGTGGTACCTACCCAGCTCCAGGTATTTGCTTATCACTGAAGGTAGCCCTCGAGAGAAGGAAACCATCCCAACATCAAAAATAAACACACCAAGCCCCCATACAAACCCAGGTGAGCTGTCTGTTTTTCCATAGTCTGCTTCAGGCTTGTCAGTTGTGCTACAAAAATTGTGACTGAGCCACTATGAGTTCCAAACAGCTACCTAGGTATGCACCAGCAGCTTACAAGCCTTTTTTAATATAGGAGCCATAAATGTTTTTCCACTGGGAGCACATAGCCCTGTGTCTGCAGAATACCAAGGCACTCCGAACTCTGAGTTACTAAAATAAAAAGAAAACCCCAAGTGTGGATGTAATTATACTGGCTTGCAACTAACTTACATGACCTAACTCGCACAGAAAATTAATAAATAAAAGGAAATCAGACTGTAAAGCCACAGCGCGCTTGATGGTTTTAGTTCTCCCCAGCTACTCATGCTACTGCTGCCTAACCTGTTTCAAATGACCTTATACAAATTGTTTCAGCCAACTCACAGCCTTTTATCTGAAACAGAGGAGTATGCACTAACGGTGGCGGCTCAGCCATGCATGTAAGCAGACAGCAACCTTCACCCTAGAAGCACTGAAGAGCTCATAAGACTCAGCGCCTCCTTGACTAGCACAGCTTGAGTCAGAAGATAACAGGAAACAGAGAGAAGAAAAAACAACAACTGTAAATATCAGAGCTGTTGCTCTAGTAGGTTTTCTACCAGTACTTCCCTAAAAATATTTTGCAGGTCACCTTTAACTTAAAGAAAGGCCGTGCTCACTCAAACCAGAACCACAATACATGCTCTGCTGCCAGTCACCACCAGCCAAACAGATCACCTGCTCCTGTGCCCGCCTGGCCCTGGCCCCTCAAACACAGGCAGATTTCTGACCCTCTTTCACAAAACCCATCCCTGAGCACAGGTGGGGCCTGCAGAGTTTGGGGAATGCTCTGCAAATCCGAGGGACAAGGTCACCTAATTAAAAACTTGGTAGAATGCTTTTCTTGGCCTTAGCGACTCTCTCCTACCCTGCTTCATAACCGCTTGAGTACTACATCAATTTCCGTCAATGGTTATCGGTGCCTTTGGAGAGAAATAAATTGTTTAGACTGGCAACCAGAAAGCTAAGCCTTTAATAATTAACCTCCGTCCCCAAGTAACTGCTTGTCATTCAGACAAACAAAGCAAACAAATATTTTCATGCTCTTATTTAATAACCAAGGGCCTGTTCTGCATGCCAAAGCACAAAGCAGACAATGGGCTATGTTATTGCACAAGCCTATTCCAAAGATCTTTTGTATAATAGTAAACTTTATTTCTTTTGTATTTTCACCCCCCTTCCCCGCTTTGCAGCAGCAGGTCTGCCTGCCCACACTGGTTTTGGCATTCAGCAGCAACCATTGTTAGTTTACCAGCGTAGCACCAACCCTTTTCTCAGTGGGTCTGGCTGCTTTCGCCTTGCAGAGCTCCTACCCTCCCTCTCCCTCCAGCAGCACCACTTGGCTCGAGCTCGGCTCCCCACCTCACTGGCTGGCAGCTACTGGCTTCAGACAGTAACAACAAACGTCATTAGGAAGGAGGAAAAAGGGGAAGAGAAGACTGGTTTCCTTTGCTGTTTATTTAAGATTTTAAGGTAAAAAGGAAGCAGTGCCTTCCCTCTCCACTTGCTCAGAAATGCAGTTATTTTCCTCTTTGGAAGACGTGAAGCAGATGGAGAGAGAGCAAACACAAACATCACGTTGGGTATATGTACAAAAGCGTAAGCAACAACCAAGGAAGTGAAACTTGAGTGATAGCGTACGGGATTCTAACTCAGACTACAGAAACTACAGCCAAGTTTCTTTCTGCAGTACCTAGTCAAACACCTAAAAGAAAGATTTTGCTAAATCTTAATCGAGTGCTGGCAGATAAAAGCTTCCAGTCTTCATTTTAAAAGTCCTCATTAACATTTCAGAACAAAAAAAGAGAAAACAGTTTTGATAGCCAGGCTACCTCCCAGGCTAAAGAAAAATAAAAAGAAATGAGAGCACCTTTCCATTTCCCAATCCCTTACAAAGGGCTAAGCCTTTTTCCCTCACAGGTAACAAGAGAAGACATCCTTTCCACCCACAGAGATTATCTTTTCTTTGGCACTCAGGTGAGCTAGTCTCTTTCAAACACAAAATCATCTCAAAAATTATGCACACATGCAACAATGAGTAAAAATAATCTTACTTTGGGCCAGCAGACATCACCGGGCAACTCTCCTCTGTGCAGAAGTCTGTGATGGTTCCATAAAGCATGTTGATCTGGTTGAAGAAGTCGACGGCTGTAAAACATTTAAACCACCCATTATCACTCTGCAGCTTGTGACAGTGACTTCTGTTCCTTTGATTATTAATTAATTACCACCACTTAATATTTTGTCCAAAATGTTTCCTCATTTACAAACTCTCCTTGGATATTTCTTTTGGGGAGTTATTCCTTAAGTTTGGTTGCATGTTTGGGATAAAAGTTCTTAGCCATTTTTTCAACAGTTTACTGCTGAATCACTGAAATAAATAAAAGACCCAAAGTTAACATATCTAACTATTCCCAATGCTCTAACTACTTTAAATAGATGCTCAAGCACTTAGAACTCTTTGAAAGCAAGGCTCTTCTTCAATAACCTAAGAGCATGTTCAGTTTTTAGCAACCATGGTCACTGTGATCAATTGATAAAATCCACTTTCAATGCCTAGTCCCCCTTGATCCACTGGGGAGCACAGCACATTCCCAAGGTATCAATATGTAAGTTTATCTTTTCAAAATAACTTTGATAACAAAAATAAAAAGGGATAGCATGGGTTACAACTGAAAGGGGACCTATATTAAGCAGAAGAAAGCAAAATTTCAATTAGGCAGGGTTAAATTCTTACCACTAAGAGCATGACATCGTTCCAGTGTAACATTTTAGTCAATACTCCTACCTCCCTTATCCAGCAATGACTACTGTAACTTGTGCTTCTGGAAGAACCCAAGCAATACAAGTATACAGGAACTTAAGACTTGTGGGAGTAGCTTTGGTGTCCTTACTCATCTATCCCATATTTTCATCAAATGCGTGCATGAAATTCAGCAATCCAACCATATACAAGGTAAAAATAGATTTAATGTCCCAGTGCCCGGTCCACACTTCTGCTAGCAGCATCAGGCCTGCCACCTCTGACAACAGGAGCTTTTACAGCTCGAATTTTGTCATCATGCAAGGCTAGTCCTCAAAAGGCAAAACCAGTACGTAGTCTGTCTGAGATCAGCACCATGTAAGATTTACTTTATTTAAGTGTTACCTGTGTGATACCCACAACTCAAGGCATCAGTGACAGACTGTTCCCTTATTGGGATGGATTTCAGGAATACTGAGCTAAAACCCCTTATATCATTAAAAAGACATGCGCTATCCAATTTAGTGCTGAGGTGACCAAACTCTTCATTCTGAACAAATGGGATTGTTTTTTCTGAGACCGGCCTTCTGCTGTAGTTAAACAGATGTGTTTGTCTTCGCTTCAAAATTGACCTTTTTAGAGTCATCAGTTCAACAGTGAACACTCATACAACCAATCTGCAGGACCCTGAGGAATGAGCACCAACAACACACTCCTCTTAGCCCGCTGCTAAGGCAAAGAAAAGTGAGTTCATTGCTTTGTAGGCAGCCCAAATTGGTGCTCTCTGTTTAAAGCTAGAGAGAATTGCAATTACGCTGCAATGCAATGGAGGTTGACATCCTCAATGTAAGCAATAAGAAATACAGTATACTATTAAAGTAACTGATGGCTAAGAGAATAGGAGGGTTAAATACTGTAACTATCCTCACTGAATATTCAGGAGTATAAACATAGATTGCATGCACATCCTGGCAGCAAATTACAGCGACTGCTCAGAAGATGCAAGATCCAAGCTACAGCTGTGTCACACAACTTCCCAGGTATCTAAAAAGGAAAGCAGATAAAAACTGGTATGGCATGCACCTAGCGCAGTTCATCTCCAGCAACAAAAAAAAAGGTTTTTCTCTCTTGAAAAGCACCAGCAGAAAATAGCAAGACAACTTCGGGAAGGGTTGATAAAGTTAGAGAGGAGAAGGGCTGCAAAAGCTTGTTTGGGTGGGCAGGGGGGAGGCATTTAACACTGCAAAGGCAGCAAGAAGTGGGTATATGCAGCCCTTGTTTTGTAAGTGTACACAAGAACTGCTAATTAAGTTTCCATTCCCTGCTCCCAGTAGAAACCACAGCCCAGTGTTTGCTTCGAGGCAAGCATGTTCAAAAAACCCACACAGACTTCGACAAGATGACTGATTATTGTGAATCCCACACTTGCAAGTCTCAGAAGGCCATGAGACTCACCACCCAGCCACCACAGCCAGCAGTGCCTGACAAACAAGGAAAATGCAAGATCCTCCTTTCCAACATCTGTAAAGCAGTACGGTGCCTTTGCACACTTTCATTTCCTCTTTTTACTCATGGTTAAGTTTTGAGGGTTATGTTACTTTTTGCACACATTGTCTGGTGCAAGTTTTTATTACTACAAAGATAAGGATGAATCGGACTTGTGAACTCATCAAAAACCGTACATGAAACTGAAAATAAACTGATTGCACGCTTCTCATCTTTTCATTTCTTATTTTGAAAACATACTTCAAAAATTTACATGTAAGTCAACTCATTACCGTGAGACACCAGCAAAGCTAAGAGTCGAGCAAGAACTGGCAGAGCAGGGCACATTCTTCCCCTGCTATTACTGTTATGAAGGGCAAAATCAATGACATTAAGTCATTTATGTCATTTACTTGTTAAGTTTTTTGATCAATAGAAGAGGCTCACAAATTCCATTAACTGGTACAAGGTGTGGTAGACAGATGTTGTAAATCAAGGGAGCATCTAATGAGTTTCTCACTTCCAAAAAAAAAAAAAAAAAAAAAAACAAGACTAAAACATCACTTTGCTGCAAGGAGGCATGAAAAAAAGACCATTTCGTTGCAAAATGCAGCTGTTACCATACGCCAGTCTTGTCAAACGTTTCACTGCTTTTTGCCAGCCAGCTAATTTAGTGGTTATATCATTTGGGAGCTGAAAAAAAGAGGACACATGGAGTGGGGGAACCACCAAAAGGGAAGGATGCAAGCAATATATCAAGCACTGTTAGTAATGCTTACTCATAAAAACAGGCTGGCTCTTTTTCTAGACAGTTTTGCAATGCAGCATGAACAAACTTGTATCAGGAATGGTGTCAGTATGACAGTTCACTTCCCAAACATGTCAAAGAGCAAAAAAGAAATAGAAGTACTACAAATAAGCAATTAGAAGACATTTATCCTAAGCATAACCTATACTGCTCTGCAGCACACAATCAATACTCTACTTGCAGGCCAAGTCAAAGACACAAAAGCCAAGGAAATACCGAGACAAGGCACAGAATCTGTGGCAGCCAAAATCCTGCACGGCTACAGCGCATGATACAGTTTGGGTTAATCCATTCTCTAAGGACAGAAGGAAGGCAGCAAATCATGCTGCAAGGAGAGGGAGGAAGAAATATGGTCAAGCAATCAGACTTTGGGCCTCGTTGTTTGGCCTAGTCTAGCATTAAAAAAAAAGAAAGAGCTAGGAAAAACAGCTTTTTAGAGAAGTTAAATAAATTAAATCAGAGATTTACCAGAGCAAAGGCTCACTACTTGGTAGAAACAAAAGGAAAAGACTAATTTTAGGAACATTGCAAAGATTATTTCTAGGTTTCTCTGGGTTTGTAATGGGCAAAAGGAAAGACAAGCAACACGTGACTCACGTCTTAATATGTTTTAGACCTGGTCCTCACACTTACCTACATTAAGGTTCTACGCTTCGCATGCAGAGGCTTGCCTATACTCTTGAGTAACCACCCTAGCTGCAAAAGAGCTAGCTTAAGCATATTAAGATGGCAATGACGGGCTCTTTTCTAAAAACAGCAGTGGCATTTCTACCTCAGCACTTGTTTGCGATCAAGCACTCAGATTTTAACCACTCAGACTACGAATTATTAACAGGAACATATTTTTGGCACAGGGAGCTTAAGGAGTTTTGTCTCAGTGAGCCATTCTGCATCCGCCAGCACTAAATTATATGGCATTCACCTCTCCCCACCTCAGCACAGCACAGGGTGATGCGTGTACGACAAAGGAGCCAACCCCACTAGGAAGGAGCACACAGCTGTGTTCCCACAAGTGTCAGCCCACATTTAACACCCCCTAACATCAGAACTGCTCGCTGACTTACTGTTAACTGCAACCCATTCATTTAAGTCTTCACCCTCGGGAAGCATAACAGCCATCCGCAGGTTACCGCTTCCAAGCGTGGCCTCGGCATGTTTGAGCAGCTCGTACTGGTGAGAACCCTCGGGAATATTCTTCTTTGGTTTGAAGGTTTTGGAAGAGCGACTGCCGCTGTGAAAGGGAGAGGAAATAGTTAGAGAACTTACAGAAAGGGAGGAGGCAAGAAGTCACGCGCAAGCACAGTATCAGCATCAAAAGCACTTCTTCCACTCCCATGTTGTCATGTCCAAAAGGATATTTAACAAAAACTGGGATGCAAAAGTAACAAGTGCTTTGACTTTTAAAATAAAATAAAATCAACTCTTCCCTGCTACCCTGCCTTCTCAGCTGTTCTCCTTGCCATTAAGCCAGCTGGACATTTCGGAATGCTCAAACTCACTTCATCCCCTCAGCAAGTAGGATGCTAGGCAAGATGTGACCAGAACTATTTCCTTCCCCAGAAGTTGTACAGCCATGCGTAAAGGATAGCCCAGCCAAACAGAAATCTTCTTTATTCTAAACAGTCATGAATCTTCTCATGCTAATAAAAGATAGTAAATGGCAGATAAACCCAACATCCACCCTCAGGAGCCTGTTCAGACCCTCACTCATCTTTTCAAATCATGTATGGTGTGTTAAGTAGTTACTATGAATTCTTCAAAAATAAGCTGCTGTTATTTACAAAAGCATATTTTCTGCAGGCCCAGCTGATTCAGAACAGTATCTTTGCCACCTCAATCACCAGCAGTGTATTAGATCAAAACATTCACATCTAAATGGGGTTAGGGACTTAAAATGCCAATATAAAATACGCTTTCCAAGTATCTGGTATTATTTAGAAACTGTTTTCAAGGCAATGTTGCTCAAAAATATGCAAACGCTTTAGCTGAATTCTGATATAATTCCACATTTTCCACAAACTTTCTACATCATTTTCCCCTCATTTCACAGGGCACAGACCTTTCAGTCTGTCAAAAAATACAGATGGCAACTTTTACAACTTGCATATAGATCATTTTCCTGCCTACAATTTTGTTTGAAAAACACGGACTGACTCAAGAAAAAAGTTTAGTTACCTACATTTCAAATGATGGCAGTGAGCCTGGATAGCAGGTTAGCCCCTAGCATGTCAGAAACATGACGTGCAAAAGTAAATATTTGAAGAAGTGTCAAATGAGCCCATACTTGTGAATGTTTCAGTGCATAGGCTGAGGAAAAAAAAAAAAAAAAGGGTTGGAAAAAGAAAATTGATCTCTTGATTCCAACGAAAGGAAGTGCAAAGAGGTGAAATCCAGGCAGCTGAATTTTCATTACAAGCATTGACCAGTTCTCATTTCTTTAACCAAGCCTGACATTATTTCCCCAGCTCTCCATAGGACAGAACAGAAATTTTTGTTGAAGGCTCACCACACGTCTCAACGTGCAAGGGTTGTAGCTCACCTCTGAGGCAATTCGAGCCTAGCCACCTTGTCACACTTTGCACTGCAACAAACTTGTTTCTGGCATTTCAGTTTCCCCATCACACCACACTATAGCCATGAAGAGAGAACTAACAAAGGAGATCACTTGTTTCCACAACCCTACACGCCAACGGCTCTGGCAGAGACGCAATGCACACCAAAGAAGGCAACATTTTTCCTTTCCAAAACACAATAGGTGATCATACACCAAACATAGGAAGAAGATGTGTATGGCTCCCATCTCTTCTGCTACAGGACACTTCGAACATGCACCCAGTCATTTGCATTACACCCTAAGCAAGGATACCAGATTCAAATCTTAAATAAAATAATTGCCTCCCAGTGGGAGTGAGAAGCTACTGCGGCTCAGGGAGTTCCCTTCCCCTCCCAACCACCAGCCACCTGCGTTTGTTGCCCAGCCATGCTCAAACTCACTCAGAAGAAAGAGCACCTGTTGAAATAAAAAATATATACATGAAAAAAAATAGAGAACACTTTTAACTGACTGCTTAGAGATGCAGGGTTTTCCTCCTCGGGAACACACAGCCACAGTGACAACAAGGGGAGTGAAAATATAGCTTGGAGCATCTGGCAATTGCCTTGGTGTGTCTGCAGAACAGGGCTGGCACAAAGCAATATCCACAGCAACTGACGACTGAGAGCGACTGGTATTGTTATCTTCCCACGCGTGTCAGTGTAAACAGAAGAAAAAACAGCACAAGATGAAGACAAGCACGGCACTTCCTGACCTGCTCAGAAGATTTTGCTCTCTGCATCGTGATATGACAACAAGTGAAACCAAGTCCTGATACTTTCATGAAATTCAAACCAAAGGTTGCCAAAGACTTACCACCGCTCCAAAGCTCAGGTCATCCATTCATGATAAAACAGAAAGGAAGATAACAAATTCCCTTCCCCCTCAATGTACACAGATTCCAGAATTCTTAAAACTTAAGCCCTCCTTCCCTCTCCCTGTTTCAAAACCTAACACACATCAGCTTCTCTTCCACAATGCTGTCATTTTATGAAGGGATGAAGACTGAAGAACTTAACCGCTGTAACTGGTCTGGTGTCACTGCCCGAGGCAAAATCCACAGCCTCATTACAGAGGCTACTACTGGGTGCAGGGAGCTCCCCGAGTGTGGTGAGGAAAGCTCCATCCAGAGGGAGCACCTACCAGAGGGATTCAGGTTATCAAGAGCAGCATCCCACTTCCAGCTTCAGCAGAAATCCTTTGTTTGGGGAGGAGACAGTAGGGGAAGATACAAAGCAGTAGCTAAAAGAAAGGTACTTCATAACTCAACCTGTTTGGATGTTACCAGAGGTTAAGCCAGCAGAAGGAGTGAGGGTTTGAGAACCAAGCACAAGGAAAGCACGGTGAGAGAACTCCCTAAATAGCCCAGTCTATTTTGAGCAAACTTTGGGTAAGGATTCACACCCCAGACCATGAGCTTGCGAGATAACAAACCAAGTCATCGCGGGTCAGGTGAATAGCCAGCAGAGATCTTCTATGGTCAAGGCAGCAGAGAAAGCAAAACAAGTCGGAAAAAGGTATCACTTCATCTCTGCTATCCCCTTCTCATATCCAGGGGCTTTCTTTCCACAAGCTGGCAAAATCTCTGAGAGGATGCACAATGCTTGATCTCATCAGCTCCCCCAGACAAGCCACCTCGTGTTCTTGTGTCTACCTTTGGCTCCTTTACCTTTCGGATCCCTGATTTTCCAATTCAGCGCAGCCAACCTAAGGCAGCAGGAAATGGTCTCACGCGAAAGGCAGGCAGGCATCCCAAAGGAAAAGTAATTAGGATAAATGCAGGCTGCTAGCGACCCCGTGCTATGGAAATATCTGCAATTTTGGCAATCCATTATCAGAATTCCATGCATTTGTGCAGTTGGCCATATGTGAAGACAGTTATCTGCAGACACAGTCACGCGCTCCTTATTACAGAGTTCAGGGACACACCAGCCCAGCACAGCTTTCCCAAGCCAAACCCCTCATCAGACAAGTTTGATCATGGGCAGCCTAGTTGTAAATGGTGCTGCAAACACAGTTTCAACTTATTAGTTCGGTAGCTCTCCTGTTCTTACATAAATGAGGATTGTTTTGATTAAGGTCTTAGCACTGTCAGTTGAATACCCCTTCAAAAGGCTCCCTCCTTATTGAGTTATCCTGCTTAAATCCAGCACACGGCAGCATCTTCTTCCTGCATTATGATTCCCAACACTGAGAGGTAAATGCCTTTAAAAAAAAAAAAAAAAAAGTATCTTTTCCTTCTTCCTATTATGTTAATCCATTACCTATGGCAGATTTAGAAAGTCCTCCTGTTCCACATCTATTTCCCCACGCCCTTGGGCATAAACTAGAAAAGTTAACTTCTAAAAGTTCTGTCTGGTGACCAATAATACAAGCAGTAACACGAGGCTTGGTCAAGTACGACATGTTTGTCATAACAGAATCAGCTGCATCTGTGAATCTGTTCTCCTGAAAACTTAAGAACGCCCCTGGTTGGTAGGTTGCAGCCACCTTTCCCTGTTGAGACTTTCTGAACTCTCCTTCAGTTTCAAAAACGTACATCGCATTAATGAAGTTGTGAAAGGGAACAGAAAACTCTCACAAATACCCCACTGAGGTTCCTTGGGCATAAAAAGGTCACGAAATGGGGAAACGTTGCATCAGACCCAGTATTTGTCACCACCAATTTCTAGTCTTCCTGAAAGAGCCGACTTCTCAAGAATTTCTTCCAAATCCGAGAACGTTTTGCTGCCTTTACTCCCACGTCCAACGTTTCGAGCAAATTATGCCCTTCTATTTTTATAGGTAAGTGCAGCTACAGCAGTGCCAGATGCAGCTCAACCTAGCACTAAATCAGGAAACGTGTTCAAAGCCATTGACTCACTGTGCCAGGACGAGTCTCGAAGCCTGCCGAGGCACCTCTGAGCCGCATGGAGCGCTTCCCACCATCAGAAGCCCACATGCTGCTTGGCCTCACCAAGACGTCACAGCGTGCTTACGAGCAAGAACACAACATTTCTTCCAAAGCTGTAATTTTATCTAGCCATCTGCTGACAGGGAGGGTTTCTAATGAGGTGGATCCTGCTGTCTGGCCTGTCGTAGGTTTGCAGGATGATGCTTCCAGAAGAAAAGAAAATTCTCAGGCATCCTACTTGCACCACACTTCGCACGCTGCCTCACAGCCCACTCCAGCCTCAAACACAGCATTGGCAAATCTTTTATAATCCAAGCAGTTAAAAACCCAGCCTAACCTCCTGGTTCATTTCTTTTTAAGCGGGGGAAAGGAGCCACTTAAACCTTCACGGTCCTGCTGGAAGCACTCTGGCTGACCTGGCTTACACCTCCTCATACCCAAGGGATTTGTGCACTCGAGTCTTTCGCTGGAGCTTTTTACCTATTTCTACAAGGTCTGCTGCATCTCCATGGAAACCTGAATTCAAACAGAAAAGTTAGCATCCTTATGCAGAAAAAAAGTAAACACAGCATTGCTCCTCCCATCCGTTTCAGGCCACCTGGCAGCTCAAGAGCACAGTGCTGCAATTACCTTAAATCATTTCATACAGGGCTCATCAGTGGACTGTTTTATCCAGGGGATATCAACTTTCTTTCCTCAGGGAATGTCCGGGTCACTAAATGTTGCATGTATAGCTACAAGACTCCATGTCTCCCTAAAGCATCCACCACCAGGGCCCAGCTGATGTAAGCCCCTCCAAATTTTTGGATGAGCTCGAGAGATTTAAAAACAGCCGACCTCAAGTCAGCACACAGAACATTTACCTGGGGCTTGGAAACTTTCCATATTTCAAATCCTGCTTCTTCATCTTCAAAGGCCTTTGCAGGCATTAATTAATCCTCACAAAGTATCTTTGAAGTAGGCATCATTAGCGCCTTGTTAGACGTAGGGAAACTGAGGCAGAGACTCGCTGCCGCAGGCCAAGGAGTGAATTTATCAGAGAAGTCCCCACGTTTTCCTTCTGTGCCTCCTTGTCTCCTCGCTCCCGCCACGCCTCTTTTTCAACTCCAAGACACAGAAACACTGGAAGGAGAGAGCTAAATTCCAGAAAAGCAAGCATTTCAGGCCTTCAAACAATAACAATTGTAACATGCTGCTAAGAATAGACGCATCAGAGTAGGAGCGTGTTAGTTCCCAATAGCCAAGATGTCAACATAGAAATTAAAATAAAAGCTTAAGCTGCTTTTTGGAAAGCAAATCAATAGTTTCAGCATTTAAAAGCTCATTCTCTGTGACAATCACAGCAGCAGAAGGAGAGCAGGTAAGTTAAATCATACATGCTCGAAATCTGCACTGACAAGATGTAACTTGAGCATTTCTATTTATAAAACTGAGTAGTCACAACATTTCTGTTCTGAAGACAGAAGGTGTGCGAGCCAGGCATTACTTTCTTTGGTACTTTTAATACCAGAAAGTCAATTATTTTCCAGTCTGATTCCACTCATTAAAATAAGCCTGTCTCATCGTTCACTTGTTTGGAGGTATCAAATCCACCATCAGAATTCAGGAAGCAAGTATTTCACAACCTTACACTCCTTTGATGTTCCAGCAGGTCTAAAGGCAGATAAAACAACCACCAGCCTACGGCCGAGAAAGACAGCGAGGGAGCTTCAGTCCCGTGGCCAGAGGCTGCGTGTGCCGTGAGCGTTTCTGCTGGGCTCTGGGGCAGGATGAGAAACTTCAGAGGCCAGCTCTGCAAGAGCTGCAGGCAGCTGGAAATGCTGTTCTCTCACCTGACACTACTTTCCATGAAGAGGACCGTGAGACCCCTTGAGCAGAGCAGGTTAATGGCTTGAAATGAGACGTGGAGCTGGAAGTGCTCTAAGACAGTGCAGTACTGAGTCCCAACTCAACCCTAATCGGGATTTGGAGGTCATTCAATGCCGTGGAAGAGTTAAAAGCCAGCAGAGACTGGAAGCGCACAAGCTGCTAGCTCTCACCCAGAAAAATGTCCCTTTGTGTAAATTCTTCAGCCGCCATCACTGTATTATTCTGAGCACTAAGAAAAGCAACACGCTTCTCGAGAGCGCTGCCGCCTAACAAAAATAACTTTCCTAAACATTAAGCTGTACGTAGCATAATTCCCTTCCCTCGTATGGAAACACAAACTCCACCGAGATCACTCAGGAAATCCAAGCAGCCCGTCTGGGCAAGAGTTAAGAGCTGCCAACTCCTCGCGCAACACACCTGCTCTCCCAAAATGCAAGGCAGGGCTTAGAAAGCAATTCCAAGCCCAGAGATTTGTTGCTGGTTTTGTTTCTTTGTTTTAAAAGAAGAATCAGGTAACAATTTCACAGACACAGGGTCATTCCTCCAGGTACAAGACGTGGTTTTTAATACTTATACACTCTGCTGTAGGAAACTGTAGGTCGAGAAGCTCTGTGGAGCACCTGCAGGAGTAAGTCCCCAGCTCTGCCAAGGCACCAGCTGGGCTCGGGGCCTTGCTGTGCAAAACCACCCTGCCACGTTCCCCGAGGTGCTCCTGCTCGCTCCGGAACAGGACGGCTTCCTGAGCGCAGCTTTCCTTCCAGAGGCTTCACCCTGCACGTGCGGGGCTTTGTTCCCACCTCCCGGTGACGTGCAGGCAAGGAGATCCCAAAAACAAAACACACCAAGCCAAGGTTAACAGTTAGGAAACACAAAGGCAAGGGGCCTTCTGGAAGGGAAAGGAAGGAAGAAGTTTAGTTTCAAACACCATTTCTTTAAGCGCTGAAAGCCACGCTTAAAAAAAGCCACCAGCAAACATGCATCTGAAAGTTTCCTCCTCTAAAAATAAGCCAGCGCAGACCTGGGGGATTTAAAACTCGTTTTCCAGCATGTGGAATTGGCAAGGCTTGCAAAACAACACGGGTTATCCCTAAAAGAAATGCTTCTTCAGATGGCTGGAAATGGGGTAAATAAAAAGCCAGAGAAAATCCCGCACCCTATTCTTTCAATGAAGTACTAATATGGGTCCTTCCCCATCCTACCTGCTATCTTTGCTACAACTTGGAGTAAATTGAGCTTCCCACATGCTTTTCAACCTGATCATGTTCTCCAAGGGCTATAATGACCACCGGTTTTTATAACTCCTTCTACCAAAGGAGAAAATAGAGCTTTCTGACTGTGAAATAGGTGTTGCAAGGAGGTTTCAAATCTCTCTCTATCCTGTTAATGGATAGAGATTGAGAACAAAAATCTGGCTTCCCATTCTTGGAAAATTAACTGTCTTCGTAGATTAGTGTTTCACACAGGATGCTATGAGAAGAGGCAGATTAAAATGTCATAATCTTATCAGGGGTTCTTAAAACACAGTATGCAAGACTCTACATGTTAAAAGAAGTTTATCAGATGATTCACATCCAGCAAGAAAAAAGTTACTTCGGGTAGCCTTGAGGAATGTTTTTGCTTTTGCTTGTCCCAACCATCAACACCCAGTGTTGCAAGCTGTCATAACATGTACACTTCCACATTTTTAAACCACTTTTTTTTTTCCCCTTTCTATGCATACACATTTCAGGCAGTGAAATCAAGCAAATCCAGGGTTCGTCCAGCCTAAGTTGGATGCTGTTGCAGCAGAACAGAGCTGAAGGCAAGCTCTTGCCATTACTTCTAGGCAGCCCTCGGGGAGGCAGAGGCTCGGCGGGGGACCTGGGGGCAGGGGACAGGCCCCGTGAGGCTGGCATTTTGTTCTGCCCTCAGAAACCTGTGTGCCCTGCAGCAGCTCATTGGTGCCAAATCCCCCAAGGTGTTCGGTGGCCGTGGACAGTTTCCTGAGCGAGGCAGTCTCTGCGTCTCTCTGCCTCGGGTCCTCAGGATGAACGAAGGGGAGGCGTTGTGCTACGATGCTGGAGTCTTCTGCAACCCCACCCGTGTAGGTGGCACCGGTGTTCCAGCTCTTCACCCCGCAGGATGCAGCCTTTCTCCGAAGTCAGCACAATTCCTAACGCAAGGAAGAGGCAAGCATCCAGAAAACCATCCCGTAACCAGAAGTCATCATCTGTTTGCTATGCTTGCACACGAAATAAATTCCCTTGTCTGACTTACAGCGTGGTCATTTAATACGCTTTCATCTCCTGGAAAACCCTCAAAATAAACAAAGCAAGCCAGAGTTGTGTTCGCTGGATACTACTGGAGCTCTGTGTGCGCACTCAAAAACACAAACTCACTCCCAGAGCAGCCAACAGTTGCGGAAGTGACTCAACTTCGAAAGCCTTGTCCTCTGCAGGACCAACAGCAGTGCTGGGCAAAGCAAGGAGAGGGACAGGGCACAGAGGAAAGAAGGAGAACGAAAGAGAATCCACTGTAGAGAAACTTGGAGGGGAAAAAAGCAGTACATATTCAGCCACGTGTGTCCTTTTGACTCACGGGGACAGGCACGCTGACATGAAGACAGCAGAGCAACTGAAATATGTGCATGGTATAAAAAATTGCAGCTTCCCAAGAGTCTTCTGCCCTCGTTTTTCTCCCCTCAAAGCCATGGCAACATTGGTAATTTTAAGATCAATGTAATAAAAAGAAATCCCATGTATTTTATGATTAGAAATCTACCACGAGCTACTATCATCACTGAAATTTTCTTTGTTTACCTTTAACCAGGGCTACAAGCAGAGATTTCTGCAGTAGCAGCGAGAGACCCAAGGATCTCCACACATCCTCCTCTGTCAAACATTCGAAAACCTGCTGCAAGAAGGAATCGAGATCATCCAGAATGTTTTGCTGCATGTTCCTGGCATCCACTGCCTGCCTCGACGCAAACACAACGCTGTCGTCACTCGCGGAGTTTGTTGTAGGGCAAACCAAAGTTGGATTTCAAAGAAAGCTGAAAAGTGGGCTGTTCTGTTGGGTTCTTTCAGTTAGATCCAGTTTCATTTACTATTTGAATGTGGGCATTTACAGTGTATGAACACACACACACAACATATCCTGGAACTGTAGGGCAAAACCAAAGCCAGATTTATTTCTACATATTCTAATATCCTAATATTCACGTACTCCTTTAAAAGAACAAGCAACTTTGAAAGAGGCAAACATGAAGCATTCCCTCCTCCCCAGCTACTTCTTTTTTCCCCCCAAGGACCGCTCAGTATCTTTATCATTTCAGTCACTAATTAAGTTCTCTGCAAACTAAATAGCGCTTTTTTTCTCCTACTAATGTTCCCCTCTTTTCCCAGGAAATCCTTATTTCTGTCAATTAGCATTAGCTCCCTTAAAAGGGAGGGCACAGTGTGAATTCAAACAAAAGTCACAACTTCACCCAGTTATGCTTCCAAGTTGAGTTTCCACGAAGGTTCAACCCTCAGCTTTCTGAATGAACGTGCCTAATAAATCATTCAGCAGACAGAAGAGCTACGCTTCTTTTGTAAACCCAACCCTTTCCCATACATAAAACCCAGCACTAAAAAGCCATCCGAACACTTATTTCTACTGTACATGAATGTACGGGGCGCGTTTTCCTTTGAAGAAAGAGGACTCGGTAAAGCTGTAAATGGCAGATTACTGCAAGAGGCTGAAAGGCTGCTAAAAGGATGCTGTATGTACATAGCCTGCAGCAAGGACTGCTGCATGGGAAATAAAGCCACAGAGGGTGCAGTCCTGCCCAGTGGCAAGCAAATTCAGAATTGAGAGCCAGGTGCCTGCGACAGGTTATAATACATCTTATAATACATCGTGTTAACAAATCCTAATGCCACCCTGCTCCAGAGCACTGACACCTGCAGGAGGACTCCACCCGGAGAAGTCTGCCACCTGAACCATCTCAGAGCACTTCTCTCTGTACGGTGGGCATGGTGAAGGCAAAGACCAGAGAGCAAATGCAGGCAGAACGTTTGCTGGTTTTAGAGAAGCTCTTAGAACCCGTCACTCAGCTGTTTCCAAGAAAATGTTATGCTCCAAAGAAAATCAATTAGACAGAGGGAAGATGCTTGGTAACAGCTGTGGGAGTGAGAACGATCCTGCACATGTTACGCAGACGCGTGGAAACATAAAAAGCAGAATGAGGAACTTGAACGTCATGCGGAGCACAAGGGAACAGAACAAATTTTTTTTTATTATTATTTTTGTCTTGAGAGAAGCAGCAATGCTGAAGTCCTGCCCTGGCAGTCAAAGTGAATACCAACAGGAGAGAGAAACAGATCAACCACAGAATGCGAGCGCCCATGAATGATCAGAAATGTAAACTAGACGGTACCGTTACAGAAGACACAACTGAGGAAATTCCTAAGGAATGATAAATCTATGAGTAAGTTATTTCGTTTTGTAACTCAACTGATTGTGTTTAAGGAAAAGCTACTGGAACACTGCAACGCTAATAAAGAAAGACGGTTTACTAAACCATTTAAGTAGGTGTGAAGGAGTTCAAGATCTTTCAACATGTGACTGAAAACATCATGAAGTGGTCTGGAGAGCTCCAGCTTGCTTCAGGCAGCCTCACTGTCCAGCAGCAGCATCCAGATTGTGGAGCAGGAGACAAGGAAAGGAGGTTGAGGAGGCAATTAATGAAGCTTGTGATTAACAGCATTTCCCCATCTGTGATTTCTTTACTGCAGCACTCTGGCAATTTCACAGAACAAGGACCAAAGTGCCCCATAGCAAAGGAATAAGCTTCTTTGCACAGCAAACTATTCTGCTACAGAGATTTCCTTATATTCAGCTCAATTCTCTGTATGCCTTTACGTTACCAATGCCCTCTGCATCCCATCCTAAACTGCATCTGCTGCCAACAGTCACACCCTTTAAATACATCTAAGAAGGTAGCAAGCACAGCTTTTCAGAAGGCAATCTACACGCTGTTGGGGATGATGAATTACAGCAATAAAAGTTGGCTCTAATATCAAATTAGATCCTGACTTATACACCAAATATAGTGCTTGAAGAGCACGCCTCAGAACATGGATGGTTTCCCAAAATGCTGATCAGTGCTTTTGAAAACCGATGCTTTATGAATGACTAAAGCAAATCTAGTCATACAACCTACGAAAGCACAGCAGGGCATCCAAGAAAAAAAAATGACTAACAACTGTTTAGTTTAAAAGGAAAGTCTCCAGTCCTTTTAAACTCAGTAAAAAGAATAATCTGGTAACGTGTTTAAGAAAAAGGCAGCAAGAAAAAAGGAGAAACTTAACTGAATTTTAATGGAAGAGGAATCACTTCAGCACTTCTTAAAAGGCTGGGTTTTATTTTAACCCCCAATCTGAACAGGCTGATGGTACAACTACAGTGAATAAAAAATAGCTGTCAATTTCCTAGCAGAAACCTCAGAGCATATACTTAAGGTTACATTTCCACCTTGATTAATTGGTAAAATGGGGTCTGGATTCAGGAAGTACCAGAACAAGAGAGACAAGAAATAACAGAGAACAACAGGAAGAAACGGACAGGAGGCAGTAATGAATAATCTACCAGCTTTCCAAAAATACACTGCATTATCTCATCACCAAGTATTTCTTACACATCCCCCGTACTTAATACAATCTTGTATGTGGTGTGTGCAACCACCTTCAGCAGAAGCTGCCTGTGCCTTGCAAAGTACCATAACAAGAAAATCCACCTGTCCACAACGTCTGAAGTGGAACAATTGCTCCTACCTCCACAGGAGAACACGTCTCTTGGCATTAGTTCAGCTTGTGCACCTGACAGTTGAGTCCACAGGCAGTTTAAGTGTTCTCCTGTGAACCTGTATACAGAGTTTCCTCTTGTCCCCTCACACTGCAACAAGAAATTTTAAGAGCTGTCAACCACAACAATTAGTAACAGCACTTGAATTCAAATGAAAAAAAGAAAAAAGAGAGAGAAAGAAACCAACTTTTATACAAAAGTAACTTCAAGATATTTTTTTTTGGTGAAAGTTAGATTGTACATTACACTTCAGCATTAGGAAAAAAAAGTTCTGTTGTATGACGGGTAAGAGACACTGTAATGCCATTTTGATCCCTGGATCTAGAGCACTCAGCAAGTCCCTAAAACAATTGCTCCATTCAAGTGAAACCAGGACTGTACCACTGGAGATGGTAAAAATGCAATAAAAATATCAGCTACCACATAGTGGGTCACTTCATTAAGGTCAAAATGGGAAACCCACTTGATCATTATCTGTATGCAAACTGTTTTTCTATCATAAGTCAGATGTCTCACTTTTTAGTAAAAGAGGAATTTACCAAAGCTTAATTAAAATCATTTATTCTCTCTGCAGTAAAGAAAGGAATTCGACTTGTGATGCAGACAGCAAATTCAGGCGTTCCCAGTTCTAGTCTGCAACACGTTCTTCTTCACTGAAGAAAGGAGAAAGATTTTGTACGTCAGCAGTGCTCATATCCCTAGGACACAAGTAATTAACTCTGAAGGTAAGCTACCAAATGAAAAGATAATATGCAATGATAGGCAAGCAAAACAAGAAGGTGGGAAGGGAGCAAGCTTCAAATAAAACTAAACTGAAATATGGCAAGGATCACAGGAGGTATGTAAGAATAACAAAAGGAATGGATTCCTGCCGAGGAACAGCTGTGAGCTGGAAGAGGGAGGGAGAAAGTCCCCTTAAATCTGCAAGTTACAGCAGTGCAACAGAAGTCAGTGATTTGAAGGGCCTAAGAGGACCAAGAAGGTGCACCTTATCCGAAGAAAAAATGAAAAAAATCCAGTGAAGACTGAATGAATTCACTTCCAAGTCATCAGCAATTCACTGCTTTTCAATGTTTCAAAAATATATTTGCAAGGATAAACTGCTTTCACCTTCGTCAATTCACTGTGGGGAGCTGCCTATTTATTAACACAAAATTACCATCTCGTACGCATGAATGTGGTGTCTGCTGACTCAGCCTATTTATTAGAAATGAGAAGCCAAGACCTGAATACAAAAGAACACTTCTGAGACGCACAAAGCATTTTGCTACAGTGCACAAAGCTGCGTAACTTTGTGGTTATTTCTTTACCACCTGCTTCAAACTGATCCAACAAGGCTGTGCACACATGTATTCAGATAACCTAGTCACAATGCACGACAGCTCTGTAGGGAATTCTGTAGCACCCTGCTCAATTTAAACATTTGGTGTGTTTCATCCCAGAAGCGGAAAACAGAACAGATCTCTTCCTCTGAAAGAGTTCCCCCTGCATGCTCCAAGAACAGCAATTTTCTTGTCCATAGTTGTCACACGGAGACTCTTCTAAAAAGGACTTTTCCATTTTTTCCTCCCACTTTCGTCATCATTCACTTGTGTCAACCTTCCTAAAGCACAGCAGCTCACATGGCTGCAAATACGTCCTCTGCAACTTCTCTTTGGTGATTCTGGCATGCTGTGCAGCCGGTGAAGTTACAAGAATGCCAGCCAGCACTGCACCAGTGCCACAGAAGTGCTGTGGAAGTGGAAGGGAAGGAAATGCCACGGTTAAAAAAGCAACACGCACAGATATGGCAAAGCACTGGACCCTTACAATCCCACCTCATTACATTTAAAGACTAGAGGAATAAAAAAAAATCTGTGAAAAGTAATTAAATTTTATTTGGCTATGGCCAAAACCAGATTCTACAGCATTTCAATACAGACAGCCCACAACATCCCTCTCAGCACATTTGAAAAAGACAAAAACCAAACAGTAAGTTCACTGTGCCTCGATTTTAATATGAAATGCCTTAGTTTACAAATGCTAGAAGCACTTCAAAGCATATTCTGTGGTTTAAGTTGATTTGTGGGTCAAAGGCTTATTGATAGCTTTGGCAGCAGAATCTCTGTTACTGCTCACTACGTAAGACTTAAGGTGGCATAATTAAATGCAGCAATTTACTTCTCTAAGCCAAACAAGCAGCTTCACTCTGCCAGCCTTGGGCATGATGTTATCACGCTTGTGACTCTCACACCAAATGCTTCTGTATTTCATCCTTTTTCAATCAAAAAAGACGTATCTTGCAGGACACATACACCCTAAGTTTTAAGTGGGACCCCTGGGCTGTCCTTACCACAGTTCCCCGTTGCCATGATGAGATCCTAAATTCAGATTAAAAGCCAAGCTACGTCACACCTGCTCAAATCCTCCCCTAAAAGCGATCCTTGTTCCATTACCCTTCTCATCTGACAAATGTAAACAGCTAATTGCATAGCTCCACTTACATTGCAAACACAAAGAGAGAAGAACAAACAAGGGAAAGCAATTGTGGCATAAAAACAAACAATTAGGAAGCAATTAAGACCAGACATCCACTGCCATGCAGTACACACAACTTTCACACAGAACAAAGCCACTCTTGGCGTGTTTGTTTCTTCACTTTAAACTGAGGCTTCCATGTGGAGAGAAGCACCCCAGAACATCTGCAAGTGTCAATCCTTCACTTCACCAACGAGGTGCACCCCAAAACAGCCTATTAGTGGAAAGACTTCTTTTCAAGCCCAATTCCAAGCACCTTGCAGGCTGAGTGGGGTCTGCCCAGCTCTGTTACTCAGAGGCAGACTCATTCTTTCCGACACGAAGCCAGTGCCTGCGTAAACCGAGCTCTGCAGTCCCCTACCGCCGCCCTTACCGATAAGGCAGCAGCACTCCAGCACTGCTGGCTCCAATTCGTTTGCGTTTCATGGTATGCAAATTTGGTCAGCTGCTTTTAAAAAGAAAAGAATCCTCCTCCCTGGCTTTTGCCATGTCCACACACTCCTGCTGCTTCCACTACTCCAGCACCATCCCCTAGTCTCGCTACACCATCACCCCCAGTAGCTAAATTAGCAAAAAACTAATCCTGCCAAAAAGGAATTCGTAGTTTTCTGCTGTTTAGCTTCCTCAACCAGCTCGTAAGAAGGATGACAAGTGCATCAGCACACTGCACGCTAATAAACTGTTTTATGGTCTTTGGCAAAGACAAGCAAGGAGGGGAGCGCACTTTAAGTAGTGTTTTTCAGCAGTCTGAGAATTGGAAAATGACTTGTACTACAGGTAGTGCAAGGGGAACACGGACACTTCCGTGTGAGCTGTAATGCTGCATTCATCACCATGGTTTCTGGAAGCTTGCTGTTCTTTGGTTCTCCCTTCCTTAAAAGCGATGAGCTGCCAGCCAAGGGGCAAATCTCTTGACAGCAAGCCTTTCAAAACAGGAATTAAACACAGAGTTAACACTGCAATTGGAACGATGTGCTTGAAAATGACACACCAGCTTCAGATGAGAGTGTGTATTTTGACAGCCAACCATTCAGTGAAAAATATAAGCAGCTAAAAAAAAGAGGGGAAAAAAAGAAAAGTAGAAAAACTACTTCCTGTGTAGTTCAGGGTCACAGCTGAATCCATATGAACTCTACCTCTAAAGAATCCTTCTGGGTTCCTCAAAACTCAAAATTACAGTTATTAAGGCCTACCAAAAATAAATAAATCTTTAAAAACTTGGCAATACGTTTTGCAATCCCCTCTCTGATTTACTCATAGGCAAGCTGAAACCTTTCATTCCCAGTACTCTTCAAAAAAAAAAAAAAAAGAATTGAATGCATCAATTTTGTGGTAAGGCAACATATTCACGTGTCCAAAGCCTTTACCCTGATCTCTTCTCTAGGAACCCAGCTGGCACAGCAGTATTACACTAGTCAAAGCAAAGAACAGGTCACGCTCTCTCCTGTAAAACCTGTATTTTAAAATAAAGAGAACAAAATCATCTGATGTTGGACAAGCACGCGTGCCGTTTCTAACGGTCTGTGAATGCCTACACATTGATTTTCAGTGAGTGAAATCCCCGTTCAGAAGTGCCTAACAGTCTGCTGTGGGAGTCCTTGCTCGAGAGGAGAGAAACACATCTCCAGCTTTTAATTACAGAAGGAGCACTCACGAAGCACTCAGCTGCTCTGTTGGACTAGAGTAAGCTGAGGGACTCTGCCCACTTTAAACAGCTTTTCCAACAGGTTAAGTAGCAGCAACTGAGCATCGAGGAAAGCTAAAGGAGAAAGAAATAGCCATGATGTTCAAGAGCAGGAGCAGGCAGAGAAATCGGGAGGGCCATAACGCTCTTAAATCCAGAAACAAAACCACCAGCTCTGATTTTGATGCTGTTCCACAAGAGACGTAAGGGAAAGAGGAATGTCCCACTGCACCTTCCCCACATATTCAAACACACAGAAACTCTGACTTCAAAAAAAAAAAACAACCAACCAAAAAGCACACCACAACAACCCCCACACAGAACAAACTGCTAGAGGCTCTACCATACCGTGTTAGGTAGCAAAGAGCACATCTTTCCCCTCTTTGGTTTACAAGTTAACTTCATTTTGATTCATAAACCAATTCCCCCCTCAAACAAGGGCTACTCATCCCCACCATGACGTGGTGTTTCCATCAGCTCTTACTCTGCCAAGGTCTCACCACTTATGAGTGCTTAGACAAATCCAGTATTAAGAAACTCCTGGAACACCATACATTGGAATTTTCTGAGAGGGATTTACAGACTATGCAGACAGCTTTTATTAAAAAAATCAATAAAAAATAGGGTTTCATAACACCAATAATAAAAAAAACTTTCCTTTTAAAAATAAATTACTTTTATCTAGCTGCTTTTTTACATAAGTTTTGCCAGCGTAGGATAACACCAGCGTGTTACCATATGGCACGCCTACCAGAACTATCTTTAATTTTTTTTTTTTGTGGAGATGTAAGCTACAGTACCTGCAACTAAGCTGTAAGTTCTTTTAGAGAGAACTTGTCAAGTTGATTTTTTTTGGAACCAGAGATATTTTCTACTTCAATTCCCTTTTTTAAATTATTTTATTTATTTTTTAATGGGATCACCTATTAACCATTGCAGAAGTCCTTAAGAAGTGTTTTCAGAAAGGAAGAAACTGATCGGAAAGAGAAGATGGTGACACTGAGAATAACAATTGCTGTCCAAACCAAGTTGTATTAATTCAGTGACTCGTCTCAAAAGACACCCTTTTTATAATGTTATCCATAGCAAGAGAAGACAATGGTTCCCCTTGATTTTTCTCCCCATGTAGCTTTATATGTCACTGGCCCTAGCAACGGAGAAGAATAGCAACGGATTCGTCAGTGGACAAGGACCGTGCAACCGGCTTGCGAGGGGGGCCCCAAGCACCCTGTGTTATCCAAGCACAATCACCCTGCTATTTGACAGCAAACAAAGTCTGCAAGCAGAACGTGGCTTTTGATACCGTACTCGAGTGTCAAGCTGACAAACTGCAGCCAAGTGGCTGATGATAAACCTGTGTGACAGGTTCATCGTCATTCAGAAAGTGTTTCTAAACACTGACAGCCCTGAGCTGCTGCACTTCTACTGCACGTTCAAAATCGCGAGCCTGTTCACAAAAAGAGAACAGGACCACACAGACAAAATACAACTTTGTTACCTCCAGACCAAGGAAACTTGCGGTGAAAAAGGGAGAAAAAAATGCTCTGAAAATATGTTTTAGAAGTACTATGAAAATGTGAGGGTTTTGCAACACAAAATAAAAGTTTGAACTACTACATCAGTAAAAGTGTAAAGATGTCCGACCGCTATCACCAAATAGCTCTATCAAGATAACATGAAGTTGGAAAAAAGGTGATGCTGACTTTCTGGACACTAAAAAAAATAATCAGTACTTGCAAGTAACATACACAGCCTTCCTGGTCTCCCCGAGGCCTGCTGGGCATCTCAGGAAATTGTTTTGTAAAAATCCATTTCTAAATTGCAGATGAGCGAATGAGGTGTCGTTGACCACGCTCTGCCAACAACAGCTGTGACAGCTTTGCCAGCGTTTCTCGCTTTGCCATGCGACAACTTCAGTTTCCATTTCTATTTTTCAACCAGCGGGACTACTGGAAACAATGGAGGCGGGGGGGAGCGGGGGGAAGGTTTGCTTTCCTAGGTTTCAGAAGGGTCTGGAAAAAGCAACAAAAATCTCATTATTGCCTGTGACGGAGGGTGGAGGGTTTCACGCTTTTCCGTTACCAGTTAGCCAAATGCCACGGAGCGTGAGGCTGCCTAATTTGCAAACCAGACTCCCAGGACACCGTCGGCCGAGAAACCCTGTCCCCCTTCCCCACTGCAGCAGCTGAGAACGATGACGGAGGGGGACAGCTGGGCTTCTCATTAGGAGCAGTGCTCCTGGAGCCGCGGACGGTCAATTTGTGCCCACCTCTGACTCGCAGCCCCAACCCTGTGGCTGAGAGGAGCCTTTCAAATCCCTCGTGGGGCACGGCAGCGTGAGTGCAATTACAGGCAAGCTGCTGTGGTGCAGCAGGGTTACAAGAGAAAGGCCAGGCGGAGGTTCAGAGGATGGTAGCTGGCGGTGGTGTTACCCATCCCCACGCAGAGCCCGGTCGCTGGTGAAGCGTCTCCTCGGGAAGCAGGCTGCTGCTGCAGCTGGTGGTGATCAATATGAGCCTGTACCAAGTGTCAGAGGTTTTGGCAGCAGTCCCGCTCGCTGCTCGCACGGCACTCGGCGGGGCAAGGGCCTTGGGCGAGCTTCGCCCCGCCAGGGCTCCTTTTTCGGCCGCTTGCGTTTTCCCTGCCTTCCCTAGAGCGCATCTCCTCTTTAATTAATAGGTCACTCAACCGGTTCGCGGTAATTGTCACAAGTACCTCGTCTTTTGTCCCCACGGGGAGGGACCGAAGTTCAGCCGGTTGTTGTCTACGAAGCGAAACTGCGAGATGCCGGCTCCTGCGCCCCTCGCCCCTCGAGGAGCTTTTTAAGGCCGCGGCCAACGACCCCCCCACCACCACCCCCATTAGCGCCATCCACCCTGCCGGGCAGCCTGAGCCCGGAATTAACTTTGAACCGCCCTGCGGAGTACAAATAACGAGGGGAAGGTTAAAATTAAAGAGCGGAAGATGGGTGTTTTCCCCACGAAGCCTGCCCTCCGCCTTCCTGCCGCTGCCTCGGGGCCCGCGGCCGCCGGGAGGGGGGCACAAAGGCAGCGGGCGGCAGGGGACGAAGGGAGGCGCGGAGAGGGGCCCCTCGCCTCGCCCCCAAATCCCCCTCCCCGGCCGCGGTTACTCACAACAAGAAGCTCATGGCGATGGCGGCGGAGCGGGACCGGCGGCTGGGCTGGGCTGGGCTGGGCTCGGCGCGGCTCCCAATGGCAGCGGCGGCGGCGGCGCAGGGCGGGCGGCTGCGGGGAGAGCGCCGCGGGGCGGGGACATGGCGACACCGCCTCCCCTCACGGCCGCTGCTGGCCCCTTTCGGTTGTTCGGGGGTCCCCCAACCCAAGGGAACGACCCCGTCTCCAGTGCCCCTCACACCTCTCCCCTCACACACAACGGCCGCCGCCGGGCTCTGTCCCCCCCTGCAGCCCCCGGGGACCCAGATGGCACCGGGCAGAGCATGAATGTTGTGACAGCCTTGGCAAGAGAAATCCTTTCTGCTCTGTGCCCTGCCTCGTGTACCCTGTCCTGTGCCAGAAATCGAGCATTCCCTGACCAATCTGTGCGGCCTGTCACACCTGTGCGCAGTGGAAATGTTGACATTTCTGTCAGCGAACCCTCAGCAGGGCAGCCCCCTGGTTTTTGTGGAGATACGCTTGTGGTAGTAGTTCCTGGGCAGTATATAAGAGCCCCACAGTTACTTACCAATGCTGTGGAAGATCTGTGAAAACTGCTGAAGCACTATGGCCTGCCCGAACCCCTTTTCTACTCCAAATTGTTTCCCCAACATCCTGTGGAGCGAGCCTGTGGGATGCAGGAACAGAGCGGTTTGCTTTACATTAGCATGTCGTGTCACATTACAGCAGAATTACTTATCCAGATTGCCCTAAAAGGTCAGTAAGTGACATTACCCTCATTATCCTCACCTTGCCACAAAAGGGTGCAGCTACCTAAACCCACAAGTAGCCACCAAGGTCATAAAAGGAATGGGGAGATCATAACTTCTTCTGCCCTCTTCACTAGAAGTCGTGACTAAACAAACATATCAAAATGGCTTCCAATATTTCAGAGGTATCACTATTTGATTTTCAAACAATCTTTAACTAAGCTGGCTGGGGCCAGCAATCAGCTAAGGAATGACACACCTCAAAACTGAAGATATGGGCAGCTGCAAACTCCTGAGGTAAAAAAAAAAAAATAAAAATCAATCCAGTCCTGCCTTCAAACTCTTGGACAGGTCATCAACACCGCCTTCACCCAGCCTCTGCCCTGAACTGCCTCACCCTGCACAGGTGTGGGTTAAAACCCAGACGTCCTCCCATGCACAGGTATTTTACCTACAGCACTGTCACAGCATCATTCCAGTATGAGACGCTTTCAGAATAAATGCAACTGCATCTTCGCTGGCATTGTTCCACCAAATGCAATCCAAGGGAGCACAGCACATTGCAAAAGACTGCCCACAGCTCATTTGACACCAGATGACAGCTGCAGGCTGTGTTTTTGGGGTCTGGGACTGCGCTCCCACTCCCAAACCAGGAATGATGCTCTTTGGTCTTGGCTTGTCTCGGTTGCTCTATAAGATCCAGAGGAAACAAAGCAGCATCCAGAATGCTTTAAAGTAAAACCTTATATTCAAATCCTACAAGGGCCACACATCCCACTGCAGACTTAGCCACATCCAAGTGGCACCTCTTGACAGAAGAAATGACAATCCCAGGGGGTCATTTCACATGAAAACCTGCTTCTTTTTAGGTCAGTAAGAACCCAGATGGATTTTGGAGAGGTGACAAGGCAGACGGCCTGGCGGTGTGTGAGGACCCTCCTGCCCCAAGAGGATTGTGTGGCTGCAGGCTACCCCACAAAGACTACGGCTGCAGGTAGGCCAGAGGAAAATCTGCTCTTGGATTCATTACAGGGTAAATTCAGTACATCCAAACACACTATAATCCCATACAACATTAAGTTTCTGTTGGCACGTCATGGGTTTCTCTCAGGTAGAATGCCTTATGTGGTAACACTGAGAGCTGTCATATTCTCTTGTGCTTTTAAAAGCTGAAACTACATTTTCCACATTCTGGCTCTGTCCTCCTGACCAGGTCCAAAATGCCAGGTCAGTACATTTCTAAGTGAATGAAAATTACACTAGTGTTTTTAGGACACTTTTAAAACCAAGTGTTTTACTGAGCAGCAGCAGAAGCTTAATAAAAAGCCAGTTCCCAATGTTTGCAATTTTTCTTTTGGCCACATTAGTAAAAGCAGGCATGAAATGAGGCTCGGGGCACTTTTTAGCAGACTTTGTCAGACTAAGTTGAACACGTAAATCCAACTCAAAAACACAGTGCTGACCTTTCGGACACATTCACGTTGGGACATGAATAACCTGCATTCTCTTTATCCACCCATACGCTTCCTTCTACCCACAGAACATTTTATTTTAGTGGCAAGTTAAAATTAAATGCCTGCTACTGCCACAATCAGTAGGAAACACTCTGCCTGTGTGGCTGAAAGGAGAAACAGTTACGTAACGTGTACAGTTGATGTCTCAAATTAGTATTGGTCTGCTCACGATGGCTAAGGGCCATGTGAAGTGCTCACTTCAGACACTGCCGATACAAGGGACTGGCAGCATGCTGCAGTCTTACGTAAGGATCGAACTGCTCAGTGGTTCAAGACGCAGCGAATGTACCCAAGCCCTGACGTCTGTCATTTTGGTTTATCCATTATAATGTAGAGCTTAAAGAATTATTCTGAAAAGGCCCTCAAGCTGAAAAAGCTCTTTGGTCCTGAACTGAAGTTTGTAGCAAAGATTCTAACACAGCTCAGTAAACACAGAACATTTAAGGTGAAAAAAAAAAAAAAAAAAAAAGTTCTAAAATTAAGAGCTGAATCCTTACTATATATGGACTACAGATAGGGAAGCAATTTTATTTTGAAACGTAAAATGTCTCTAAATACTAAACTCTGTAAGCATTCTCTCCATATTCTAGATTAAACTCATCTAGCATCTGATAGTTTTTCCAATCAGATAGTTGTCTGTGCATTAAAGTAAGGGATTTAATTTGTGTACGAGCAATGCCTAGAGGATTAACTACAGAAATGTAGTGAAGCATTTAAGTATAAATATCAGATTTACCCTGTGATCTGTACTATTCTTTACAAAAAACACAACACAACAAAAAACTGCAGGAACTATGAGGTATTACACGGAAGTCCTGAGAGCTGCCATAATGATGGAGCTGCAACAGTATATCCCATCAGCTTTGTTACTGCTGGACTGCAGAAAGAGAAATAAATACAGCACTCTGGGGCCTTCCGTGCTGTTACAGTACTTGCATGTATGTAATTCCTGATGCAACTTTTGTACACAGTTGTCTCAGAAATCAGTGATTTGTGCAGAACCTTCTCCAGAAATTTCAACAGCATATGGGGCATGGACACCATGTGCAGAGGTTCCCAGTACTTTAACTTCTCCATGCAAAATACGCTCTTCCTCTTTTCCAGTCAGCGGCCTCACTCAGGCTAAGCTCGTCATCTCCTGCTGAATGCTGAGAGGGTTGTACTTGTACAACTTTGTAATGGGCTCATCTTCCACAGAAAGCAAGGGAAGGCTTGAATAACTGCTTGAATAACTTAAAATAACAATTCCAGAATACACTCCAACAGAATATGAAGTCAATTTTACTTGATGACAGATTGCAGTGATAAATAGTGTATCCCAACGCTAAATATTTGTTTTAGTATGAGCTGACCAAACAAAAGAATAGCTAGTTTAAGTTATTTTTAACAATAATGTTTTTAATGGTGAACATTAAAAGAAATAGTATCTTACAAGGCTGGAAAGGGCTGCTTGGTCAACAATCAGCATGGAAGGGGCATCTTCTTAGTCTCTTTATTTTTCCTTAGTGTAACTGATTTCCTCTGATAAGTAAGATTCACTCGACATCACTACCGAAGAGTGAATAAATGCAAGTTCTATCGTCCTAGGATGATTTTCTTCTTTCCCTCCAGTTCCTGTTATCAGCAGTGCAGAGATTTTGCTCCCTCGGGCTTGCTGAAGCCCAGAGATTCCTGGAAAACGTCACTGCAGATAGATGCCCAACAAAATGGTGCCCTCTAAAGGTAACTCGCACACACTGACAAGCTACGGGACACAGCAGTGGGCTGTTTCACTGAACTTGGGAGGCAGGTGTTTTGGAGGTAAAGTGGGTAGAAGACTTGTATCTCCGTTGAGGAGAATCAGCCTTACCCCTTGTCTAGATTACAAACCTTCAATAAGCATTGATCTGCATGAACGAGGAATGCACACAGCATTTACTTGACGTATAAGATTCACTGATACGCTTATTCAGTGACAATTTACATACAGCATGACAGCTAGCCTAGAAAAAGAAGCGTTTGAGAGTAATTACAGTAATTAATTTTTGCACCAGTAAAGTTTTCTCATTTAAAGAAGGTTTTAAAGAGAAACCTGACGTTTAGGATATGAAAAATCTTGAAGGTGAAACACTTTGGCACCACTAAATGAATAGATGTTACCTGGAAAATAAGTATATGATTCGCCTTGAAAATTAAGAATAAAAAATTGAATGCTATTGCCAAGAGATCATCTTTTAATATTTTAACGGTGTTTAATAGTCTATAAGAGTCCCTAAAAGAGTTTATTGCATGAAATAGTTTATAAAAGCATCAGCTGCCAACAATGAGATGACTTAGAATAGGTTGTTTACAGTTTCAAAACACTGATAAGAAATGTTCAAGGCTTCTGAGATATTCATGGGTTGGCAGTACTACACGGTGAAAGACTTCCATTGAAATCCTGAGACACTTGGATTGATCGCTTGTGACAGCTCGATAACACACTTGAGGATGCCAAGACTGGAAGCAGAGGATGCAGGACAGCAGAGGACCATCCATCGCTGCCTCCCTGACCACACGACAGGAAGGTTTGGCACCTTGTCTTCCCAACATACCGCCCAGAGCCCCTGCACCTCAGCCTCCACACCTTTTTCGTTCCCTTGGCTAATCTGTCACCTTGCTGCTCTCTTCCACAAAATGGTTAAGCTTGGAGGGGACCCATGGAGGCCACCTGCTCCAACCACTGCGCTCAGGAAGAGGCAAGGAGCACACGTACCCATCTTTTTTTTGTTATTTTCCCTTCCTGACATACATTTGCTACGGACACCCCCACACTCATGGTGCCCCCCCCTCTCCCCTCACGCCACCGAGCGGGTCCCGGCTCCCGCCCCGCGCTGCCGGCGCCTCCTGGGTAGTGAAGGCGGAGCCCCCCCGGCTCTCGCCCCGCCTGCCCATGGCCGCCACCGCCGTCGCCCGCCGCGGGCTGGCCGCGGTGCTGCTGCTTGGCCGCCGCCGCCTCCTGCCCGTCCCATCCCCGTCCCCGTCGCCCTCCCGCCGCCTCCTCCTCAGCGCCGCCGCCGCCTCCCTCCGGCCGCTCGGCGCCGCCGCCCGCCGCTGCAGCCAGGTAGGGGCGGGCGGGAGCGGGCCTAAAATGGCGGCGGCCGCGGGTGAAGCGTGAGGCGATGGGGGGGGGGCGCCAACCGCCAGGGCTGCCAAGGGGAGCGCGGGTGGCAGACGCTCGCCTTTCCCTTTCTCCTTTATTATTTTTAAAAAAGGTGTTTTTGGGGTCAGGTTGTAGGCTCGCCGTCCCAGGAGCGTCAGCTGTCGGAGCAGGACGCGGAGGCACCCAGGGGAGAAAATGAGGAGGCCGTTTTTCTCGTCAGGGCGCAGGGGTTCCCCTTCTCCTGCTCCGAGGAAGACGTGGTTACCTTTTTTGAGGGTAAGGGAGAACATTTACCTGAGTAATGGGTCAGTGGGGTGTTATACAGCCCAATACCTGATCGTTAGTGAAGAGGGAAAACAAAATCTTACAGACCACTGCTCAAAGCAAGATGGGTTCATCACAGCAACTCACACGTATAAAGCCAATGATCAGCTTCCAGGACACTGTTAAGCGTCTGGTCATCTCCCACCAAAGTGTTTCACGTGTAGTTGAGCACATCTTCCCCTTCTTGCTCCGTGTTTCAGTAATAAAGTTACACTGATCCACATCTAAATGCTTTATGGAATACTGTTATGGTTGGCTTCCATTCCCTCCCCCCTTCTTTTTGATCAAAAAGTGATGCTTACTGGGGGAAACTTCAGAGCCACTTGGCAATGCTGATGAGCAGGCTTTTGCTCAGCTTTGTGAGGCTGATCCTCCCATACTGTAATGTTAAGATGCATCCCTTCAGTGTAAGTGAGGTGATCAAATCAAGTTTCTAAGCAGTTTAATAACCTGCTGAACTAAGCTTAGTCTCTTTGAACTCCTAGAGAAAGGAACATAGAACAGGCAGAGCATAAATGGTTGAAAGGTGCTGTAGCATTTGTTCAAGATTGCAAATACCTCAAAAACAAATTTTACCAGCAATACAAGGATATTTATTACCCAGTTATACAGCTGTGGATGCCATGGGATACCAAATCTCCTCAGCGAGAAGCATTGTGTGTTAAAGCTAGTGGTAGAAATGAGAGTTTCCTAACCTGTGCTTCAAGACAGGCGAATGGCTCCATGCAGAATTTGCTGTTTTAGTCTAGAATCAAAAGACCCCCCATGGTTGATACAGTTGCGTATGTTTCTGTATCACGTGTTCCCTGATTTCTAGGCTGTAGAATTCGGAACGGTGAGAACGGCATACACTTCCTCTTAAACAGGGATGGGAGGCGCAGGGGAGATGCCTTGATTGAGCTGGAGTCAAAAGCAGATGTCCAGAAAGCCTTGGAAAAGAACCTGAGATACATGGGCCCACGCTATGTGAAAGGTGAGTTGGAAACAGAGGTAGAATTGAAGGAAACACAGTAGAGTGGATAAGAACTGCTTGAATACCAAGACAGGCTTGTGCCGGGGAGACAATCAGGGACAAAACTAGTGAACAAAGTGCCGTGAAGTCAAAGCTTCTTGGGCTGGGCAGAGAAAGCAAAGCACCTTGTGGCATGAGGGGCCGCACTGGGGGGACCTTTGATTGCATGGGGAGAACGGGATTGAAGGTGCATGCACGGAGGGAAATGGTGCCTTAGAAGAAGGTGCCTGCAGAGTGCCACGTTCTATGTACCATGAAGGAAAATAATGTTTTTTGCCTCTATTCCTTGCAGTTTTTGAAGTACATGATAGAGATGTAGAGGGCTTACTGCAGAGTCTGCAGAATGAGACGCAAGCCATCAGCGATGGAGTCGTACTACTCAGAGGCCTCCCGTTCACATCCACTGAGGATGACATTGCAGAGTTTTTCTCAGGTAACTCAAAATAGTTTTTACTCTTGTTTATAAGGTATTATGTGCTCCAAGTTCATGCTCAGCTAGACAGTCATTCCCCTAAAGGAGAGCTACAAGAGCCACATGCAGCCATGAACACCTTAGCAGTGTAACAGGTTGCTGTCCCCCTGCAGTTAGAAGGCAACTAAAGCTTTATTGAACAGCCTTCAAGATTATCAATTACCTTTGACTTTCTGCAGGTCTAACCTAGCTTTGGGACTTGCAGCACTAAATTTTAGGGGAAAAATAAGTAAAGGGAGTAATCTAGGTTCAATTTACTTCTCTTGAACTGCTACCAGCACGTAATTTGCCATAGAGGAAGAAGCATGCCTGTATTACAGATAAAGCACAAATGAGTGCAGCATGGGGCCTTTCAGCAGTATAATCGTAATAGAACACGCATGTCAATGTTTAGAACTCAGCTAATTTTTTTTGTTTGTTTCAAATAATGGCTTGTTTGTGGTTGTGAATAGTTACTACACAATTTCTCAGCCAGTCAGCTACTGGACAGGATGTTTCCCCCCTGCCCTCAGGGCTGGAGCAGGCCAGGTTGCTGCTACATACACTTACTAGGAAAGTAGGAAAGAAGCCGTCCTGCTGTTTGCAGAGTTTACTTTTTTAGACAAAAGATAAGACTGTAGAGTAAACCAAAAACACTTGTTCTCATGTTTCTGCCACCCCAGGTAAGCATGCACGCAGTTCTCCAGCATTAAGGCTCATGATAGTCAACATGATGCCAAAAGCAAGGGCTGCTGATAGTAGATTTCTGAACTGATCGCCAGCAGTTAAATAATGTTTATAATCAATCTAGCACAGAGCTATCACAATGAGGTACCTAGGAAAGCATTTTGAAGTTGCTGTTTCTTTGAGAGCTGGTGAGACCATTCCAGAAGGTCAAAAAAAAACAAAAAAAAAAACAATAGAAGATTACAAAAGCAACCACAAATGTTGGCTTTCAAAAGTTCACAGGTGTAGGAACCCAGCCCAGTATGCACTGGTATAATCACTGATTAAGGTAGGACTTGCAGCTCTTGGTCTATATTGTGTCAGATACAACAAAATAATGGTTTACAGGCTCCCCAGAAAGATACTATGCACTTAAAAAAAAAAAAAAAGTTAAGTAAACTAGATTTTAGCTGGATTTTAAATAGAGAGGAAAAACAACCTGAATTAGAGAATATTTCAAGAGCATTTGTGCTCTGGACCTCCTTCTGTGTAGAATTTCCATTCATTTGTTGTTTTTGGAGTTACTTGAAGCCTGAAGTGGATTTGTTATTAGCAATTAAGGCTTCTGTGAAATGTAGCACAAGTCCTATAAACCAGAGTTTTTTTTTTTTAAAAAAAAAAGTTAACAATACGGGTATACTTAGGCCAATATGGCCAGTTGTTGCAGGACTAGGGGCTACTGGATTAATTTGTCAAAAAACAGGAGTGAAAGGGAAGGGGTGTCCTTGAGCACAAGTTCCTAACACTGTAAATACTTCTTTCCCTCCTTTAGGTTTGAGGATAACTGACATAGCTTTTGTTTACCGTGGAGAAAGAAAATCTGGAGAAGCTTACGTGCAGTTTGCAGCTCCTGAAATGGCAGCTAGAGCCCTCTTAAAGCATAAGGAATACATGGGGAGTAGGTAGGTGTTTTGCTGTAGTTAACGGAGTAGAACAACTTGATATGAAGCACGTGGTGTGACTTACAGCTTGCCTCTTAGCTGAAGGTACCACACTCATAGCTCTATTGAGGCACGCGTAGAACCCAGTTTCTAGGATTCAAATTCCAGAAGGAATCGCAGTAAAATCTTGCTCAGAGTGTCAGACTGTTACTTTATGGCTTAGAACAAGTCCCTTTTTAATAGTACCTTCTGAAGGACTCTGTGTTTCCTAAGCATTACATCCTCCAGGGAGGTTTTCTGAGGAGCCTTGACAAAGATGGGGATGAGAACAGAAAGCTTTGTGCACTGTAGAAGCACGTTCCCCCTTTACAGCTTAAGCAGATTTGGGGCTCTGTCAAAGAGAGTTATTCTGAAGTTCTCCTGAAGCCAGCCTCCCCCTGCCCCAAACTGGGTGCTACCAGGTAGATCCCTCCTGCCCAGTCACAAGCGCACAGGGATCCTGCACCTCCTACCAGGTTTGCTGTTGCCAAGGCTTCTGCAGTGGGGCCCGCAGCACAGGCAGCCCTTCCCTTCCAGCCAGCACTAAGCACAGTCAGTGTTTCCATGTGGGTAGCACATCACACAGAGCACAACAACTCACCTCACCTCTGGCTTGAATCCATTGCTGCAGCCAACTGCGGTCAGGTACCAGCCTCCTTGGTGACAGCATCTGCCTGGGCTGGTCTCCTTCCTCAGGACTTCGCATTTAAGTGCGTTTCTCCAGCATGCTGAGGCCCCAGGCTATGTTATTCCCACCTGAGAGCTTCCCTTGCCTTAAGCAGAAGTATTTGTAGCTTTTTTTCCCCACTATCCCAAAGTATATTAAAAAAAAAACACATTTTTACACTGGTTGGCTTTTAGAGTACTATGTGATAACTCTGATTTATTTTTCTGAATGCCAGATTGCAAGAAACCTCTCTAAACCTTTCCTTCTCACATACCCTAGGAAGGATTTCCTTCCCTTCTATTCCTTTACTTCCTGTTTCAAGATTTCTTCCTTGCATTTGTCCCCCCACCCATATTAATAGCAAACAGCTGCTCTGCAGGTGTGCTCAATAATTCCATTGGGGTGGCAGCTCCACACAATTCCCTACCCTCCAGGAGGGATTAATTAATTCCCAGCCTGCCATTAGGGGTTGTTTTAACCTTTCTTTCTGCATGACTAGCCAAGGAACTGAGTAGTTTCCAAACCTGCTGCCAATTAGCTCTGGTTCTTCCTGGGTCATCACTTTTGTCTAGAAGGGGACACTGCTGAGCCTGGGCATGTGGATGCTGAGCTGTAAGCGCTGCCCGGCTGTACGTGGGGTGATGTCTCTTCCTGAGGCTGCTCCTTAGGCAGGGAGGAAGGCTGCCTCACTTGGATGTGCGCATTCTCTTCTCCATCACATTGTTTCTGCCATGCTCTGGAAGCCACCTGCTTGGGCGCTGGGAGCTAAACCTGCTCAAGGCCCAGCTGACTGCTGTTGCCAGCTCTGAAATATCCTCATAGGAGAGTCTGAACAAGGGGTTCTGGGGTGGGTGGCTAGAGATACAAGGTACTACCCTGTTAATGCTTTTATCTGCTTTGAGGTTGAATTTTTTATAATTTCTTTTTTAATTGGGGATTTGGAGGACTTGAGACAGAGCAGTTCGCAGAGGTGTAGTGGGGAAAACAGCCTCAAAAGGATGCATGCTACTGCTGGAAAAAGATCGTGGTTTTGAGTAAAGCTGTATTTCTGCAGCAAAACATAGCTTTGGCTTGTAAACGTAGTACTTCTACAAAAATCTTGGGTAAGGCCATGAACTAAAGACTTTGTCCAGAACAAACTGGCTCACAATACTTGGGTTTATACAGGAAGGTGACTCTCATTGCCCATTGAAAAGGGCTTTCACAGACATAACTGGACAATTTAAATGAATTCTTCAAGACCTTTGCTTGGCAGCTAAGCCAGAATTGTAACAGCTTACAAGGCTCTCATACTTTGTGAGCACAGCTGAGCTGGGAAAACATCCGGAATTAATGGTACTTTCTGAAATCCTTGTGTTCTTTCTGGTGTGCCAAGGAGTGCCATGTAATCTTTTCCTTGTAATTTTAGATATATAGAAGTATACGTAAGTAGAAAGCAGCAAATGCAAAGGCATGTGCCTTATCACAAGCAGATAGCGACCTTCCCCAGGCTGCGACGGGAGCTTGAATTGATTTCTGAAGCGAGGAGGTTGAGTGACAGTGGAAGCTCCGATGCCAAGAGACAGAACCAGAACCGTGAGTTGCACCCTGCGGCGCATGTGTTGTTTGAGGCCCCTTTGTTTTACCCTCACTGCTGCTGTGGGCACAGCCATGTGAGGAAGGTGATAATTACAAGGGTTAATGATGTTTTCCCTTGATTCCCCAGAACTAGGTAATGAAGAAACAGAAAGCTCCGGGCACTGTTCAGAACCTGGGAGCACCTCATCATGGCCACACATTGTCCACGTGAGGGGTTTTCCTACCGAAACTAGAGCCCAAGACATAATAAATGTGAGTAGCAGTAAAAGTACGCATTGAGTTCAGTTGTAACTACTAATGTAAACGTGCCATCAATCTGTCCAGCTGAAATGACTGAAAGTTTTTGCTTTCTCTGTATCAGTCCTCAGTGCTGTGTGGCACTGAGCGTTGGGAAACTTGAACTGACATCAAATTGGCTGAGGGACACTAAAAGGGTCACAGGCTCCCCCATGTGCCCTGCCTCATGGGTGCAGCAGTGATACCTGGAGAAGGTGACAGCTTGCAGGGCTGTGCTGAATGCCCACCAGCATGAACTAAGTGTCCTTTTGTACCCTTAGCTGAATTTCTGCATAACTGACTGTACAGAAATAAATTAAACATCAAATATATTTCATTTTAATAGTGTACGGTCACAGTGAGTGCACCCACATTTGATGCCTTTGGTTATGGTACAGAAGGGTGCTGTGGGAAGCTAGTTCTCCCTGTCAGGAGTTACCCTGACAGAGGGCAGGAGGCTGCACGCAGTGGGGCAGGTGGATGCACATTGGCCTCACCCAGCCAGGATGGGACTTGAGCTACTCAGGTGCTCAGTGCCTAGGGTTGGACAAGCTTTGCAAGTACAAACAGGATGGTTTCTGGTAAGAGTTTTTTTTGGTAATGTTTTTTCCCCCCCCCTCTCCCTTCCAGTTTTTTGCCCCACTGAAGCCCACAAGGGTCATGGTGGAATACAACTCCCATGGAGATGCCACAGGAGAAGCAGATGTGCATTTTGAGAGCCACGACGATGCGGTTGCTGCAATGGCCAAGGAGGGGACACAGCTGCGTGAGTAAAGAGGAAGGGAGACCTAAACACTGAGACTCCCCCCTCCTCGAGCACTGCTTCTTGTCTAGCTACTTGTAGCATCCTGTGCAACAGGATTGTCTTGGAACTAGAATTCCAAATTACACTAAAATATTAAATTGGCTTTCTGGGAGATAAAAAGATGCAGCAGCTACAAGTCAGTGAACGCAAATTGCCTCTCATATTGTTCCCTAGAGTGTGGTACCATTGAATTATTCCTGAATGAACATCCAAAGGCAGAACAAGACTGCTAGTGACAGGGGCAAGATCGCAGCTTTGGTGAGCACATCTTTTTATCCTATTGCTCCTGTTCTACTTTTAGCATGCTTGATACTTGGCACTTCACAGAGCTTCCAGGCTAAAATTGAGAGCAAGTGGCTGAGGCCGATCATCACAGCTAATCTGAGGGCAGGCCTCATGCCTCACACGCTGGCCCATGAAGCTGAAATCCCCAGGGATAAATTCTTGTGGCAGAGGGGCAGCAGCTCTTGGCCGAGGTCACAGCCAGAGGCTGCTGCCCTATCCTGACACTGCAGCCCCACACAGAAACCTGCCGTGCTGTAGCTGAGGCCTGCTGGAATGTGCAGCAGTGCTTCTTCCCCTAGCTTTTTCCTCCTCCCCATGAAGCTGTCCTACTTTTCATCTGTTCAAGGTTCTGATGGGGCCATATTCCCTGGCACAGACACCAAGGAGTGGCTAAATATTTTTCTACAGTTACGGAGTCCCATTGGTGCAGGAGTGCCCAGAACTGTTCCTGCCTTTTGTGCTGGGACTTAGTCCCAGCAGAATCAGCTCCCCCTGTGTCAGACCAACTTCAGCCCCACGTGGAAGTTACTCACCTCTCGGAGGCCATCTGTCTCAGCTTACTTTTACTGACATCTTTCACCACTGCTGAATTCTACAATTCCATTGCTGGTGACCATAATTTAGAATAAGATGCAGTGGTACATTTAAAAAAAAAAAGTGATGGTTTTTATTTCTCTCCCCCACCCCTTTCTTTTTAGGCCAGAGCGAACACATTTCTTAGGTACAAGTGTAAAGTTTGTGTACTGTGTCACTGCTCAATTAAAAGGACAAACTATAAAATTTAGTTTGGATGTAATAAACTGTATTGACATATTGGGGGAAGGTTGTCTGTCCTAAAAATAGAAAAAGCTGTACCAGAGGAATAGTAAGTGCTGCAGGACGGAGCGGTTCCAGCCTCCAGCTGTGTGCTGGTGTACAAAGCATTAATGAAACACCAGAATGCGCCATTAACACCGCCCAAGCGATTGAAGATGCCAGTACACAGAAGGCAGCAGGTGTGCTGTGTAGTGTAGCTAACACCTCGTCCCTCCTGCCATGCTTCTCTCGTTTCTGCATTGGCATCTGTTACTGGTTGTGAAATACTTTCATACCCACAGCCAAAGCAGAAGGGAAAGCCCACTCAGGACGCAGGATACAGATGAGAAAGTTTTTATTGTTGCATGTGGAACAAAATTAACAACAGAAAAAGAGCCTTCTGCTCCGCCCCGTCCAAACGTGCAGGTACGAACCCCAAAATCCAGCATTACCTGAGCAAACATGCCTTTAACATTTGCAGCATCACCAAGTGTAACACCAGTACGTGAAAGCAGAGCCTTCCACCAAGATCAACCAGGGAGGCGGTGACTGTTGACGCGACTGACAGCCAACGTGGTCGTGCTCTGGTCTTTCTGAACGCCAGTTTCTGTTACAGCAGCCGGAGCCGTATTTTGAAGGGTTTCAGCTGTCTTCGTAAAGGGCTGCTTGTTCATAGAGATCTCGTGTAACGATGAAGGACCGGCTCAAGAACTGTCCTGCTTTGTACACGAAGATGATCACAACGTTCGCTACAAGCAAGCGGAGCAGCAGCCACTCCTGCTGAAGCAGCAGAAAGCTGCGTACAGGTCACAAGTAAGCTGTGATTCCAGAGCTGCAAAAGTGCTCGGACGCCTCAGCAATAAAGTCACTTCAGTAAGCGCCTGGTTTCCAGTTTAATTCTCCAGCACTGAAGTTGCATGGGGTCAGACTTTCTCCTGGGGGATGAGTCACTCTGGGTTCGGGTGCAGGAATTTGCTATCCGCAGTGCGTACACCGTGTACACAAAGCTGCTAACAGTAAGTTCAGTATCTCATGCGTTACCTATGGTGCCTCACCCCTTCAAAGCAAATGTTTGCTCACACTTAAATTCTAGGCTTTTCCAATTTTAACACTATTTACAATTTTTTTACCTACTTTAGGGGATAGCAGCAAGGAAATTCATGTGGTAACTACCACAGGAGGACTAAAGAGCAGATAAAGGGAAAGTTGGAAGTTGCTCCCCTCTGTTTAGCGCTGTCTCTGAAGGGCACTAAGAGGAGTTGGAGAACTTGGGCGGCTGAACACACCGAGGCCTATGGGGAAGCAGGAAAGGGGAAGTTTTTGGTACAAACTCTAACACCAAGCACATAAAAAACCTCAACTCTGACGTGCTTTTTAGTGCAGTTCCAGCCAGTCTAGTGAATGGAAAATCCTCTCTGGAGCATTAAACCACTACCCCCAATAAAATTTCTCCAAAACCAAATACGTTTGTCACATATAAATACATCAGTTCTCTACAGATTACAAAACATACTGTGGCCCTAAAGATTGAAGTCTCCCAGTACAGAACAGACCAAATAAACTATGACATACTGCCTACTTTACAAGGAAGCCACCACTGCTTTTTGAGAAATACGCAATTCCTTTTAACAGCAACAAAGATAGATGTAGCATGAATCACAAAAACTAAACTGTGTTCAGATCAGGATTTCTCATAGGTGCAAAGTATTTAAACTTCATATCACCTTCATTTTGATCTAAAGCAAAACCAGTGAAATACGAGCTGTGTTACAATGACAATTTCACGTGTACAACAGAGAGAAGAGAGGTGCACAGACATGGCCCTAAATCCTCTGTGTAACAGTATTTTGTATTTAAATATTTGTGACTCAAATCCCCCCCGGGATCAAGATAGGAAGCAGAGTTGCAGCCCTTCAGGCTGGCCACCATTTTGTGGCCGTGAAGTCACAGTGAGGGTCTCTGGTAGGAAGGTCAGAGATGACTTAAAGCACTTCCCTGCTGATCAGTGCAGGTGAGCTCTCACATCACATGCCTTAAAAAAAAAAAAAAACCAAAAACTTATCCCACCTCCAAAGTCCCTAAAAAAGGATAATTTCACAGCTTTGTTTGATACTGATTTGCATAGCAAGCCCACGGCCAGAGGACTGAAGAAATTAAGCCAGAAAACTATTTTTTTGGTGTGTTACCTGGACTCTTTCACCTGGCACTGAAGTAGCATGGTTGAGCCAGATTGTCAAAGGCAGCAGGGAAAGGGGAAATGGTATTTCAAGTGCAGCCAGACATGAGGATAAAAAAATGCTCCTGTTTTGCTTTCAGTGAGCCATTGCTTAGCAGCCGCATGCCCTCACATGACATGCTTGGGGGTGGTAACATCCCTGACTTTGACACACAGACACACGGCTCTTTCTGGGGTGGGGGCTCTGTTCTCACAGCATCCTGAGGCTGCTCGGTCACACCTTAAGGCTACTCAATGTGAAATTCCCCAAGCAGTTCCCCCTGGCACAAGCTCAGGTCCGAGAACTGGCAGGTTTTTCTACATGGAAGGCTCAGACTTGGTTTTAGTCGCAAGAGACTAAACACCATCAAAGCTGCTTCCCCCTCTGGCCTCCCAAGAACACAGGCAAGTGTCTTCTCTTCAAATTCCTCTTGAACAACCCCGGAGACATTGATCAGCTACAACATTTTTTATGGTCACCGCTCTGCAGCCCGGCTCCTACAAGGGACTGGTCGAATACTGCTGGATGAGCTGCTTGTGGCAGGGATTGCAGACGGACTCCGGGTTAATACTGGACGGGAGAGGCAGCTCATTTGCTGAACATGCCTCACAGAAGACACCACCGCAGTTCTTGCAGATATTCTGAAACAGGAAGAGAAGAGAAAAATTCAGGGATGCTAAAGACACTTGAGCTTTTTCTCATTAACCTTCAGTCAATTCAAATCCTCTACTGGACTAGAGAAAGATGCTCAAAATGCTCTTGCCCCCTCTGAAGACCAGAAGCTTTTCTTGTGCTTACATTATCAGAGAAGAGCAGGTGAGGACGTATAGTGAAGTGGTACGAGTAATCTGTAACAAACCATTTAAGTTTTGACCCAGTCTAGTCACAACTTACAGCTAGAGCATTTTGTCCTGAGATGCACGTTATGATTTTATAGTCAGACAAACACAGGAATGACAAGTCTTACTTGAAAGCTCCCTGGTCAGATAGCCTCGCTGTGCTCCCTAGCCTCCCCCCAAAAAAATTTCAAAGGAGATATTTGGAACCATGGTACTGGGTCATCTTTAAGATGGTGTGGAGGTCAGAGCCTTGTGCTGGGAGCTGAAGACTCCTCCCTGCTCTGGTCTGTCCCCAGATCGCCACCAGAGCTTTCTGGTGCAGGTCTTGTTAGGGAAAACACAGCAAAACAACACCTAGCTCGCCACTGAAGCACGTGCAGCAGTACAGCCAGGGTGCCTGCTGCACTGACAGCAGTTGGTATCAGTGCTGGCCACAAAGAAGGATAAAAAAGTGACATTTGTGGAAAAAAGTCAAGAGAAAAAGGTATAGTGGCTGAAGTGGAGAAGTAATAAGCACTAACATACTCTTCTCACTTCTGATTGATCCCAGAGAAAATCATCTGGTTAAAAAGGAAATGTGCTGTAAAGGAGAAGGAAAAGCAAACCATGGGGCACAGTACAAGCTGGGAACCCTCAAATGGCCAATGTCTAACAAGTACATCTTATGGGTCAAATACACAACAGAAAAAGGTTAATTTCATTGTCCCAGGTCACTAGTAGGAAACCTGCGCTACTTGAAGAGAGAAATCAGAAGAAATGCACATTCACCACATGGCCGAGGTGACAATACCAGCCCTCACAATTACCTTTTTCTTGTTTCGGCTGCTTTCTTCCTGGCAGAGCTGGCAGATCTGGGCGTTTCCAGGTCCTGATGGCTGTTCCTAAACCCGCGATGAAAACCAAGACATTTTACTTTACTTGCCTGCTTTACCTGGGCCCTGTGTTAGACCCCTGTGATCCTTATTTTAAAACAGGGACGAAGATTTCACACTGTTGTGTTTTTAGCCCCTCTCAATTCACAACCCACCAGGCAGCCATGCTGGGCCAACGTGCATTTATCTGCAGGACAGTTGCCCTGGCTACACCACGGCTCCAGCTGTGCTTTGCCAGGCACTCGGGAGAAAGAACAGGCTCTGGTTAATTTGATGTGCACAGAAGCAACCAAAGAGAAAAACAACTAACCCTTCCCTCTAGCCTACACAGGAACTGGCAAAACCCTAACCCAAACCAGGAAGGTTACACACTGCCATTTTCACAAATATTAAATTATTCTTTCATTGTTTTTTTTTTTTTTTTTTTTTTTTTTTTTTTTTTTTAAAGACACCAGCCTAGGACAGGAACCATAAAAGAGGTTAATACAGTTTTGCTCAGAAGGCAAAATGAACCCACGCAAATGTAGCACCGACAACTAAAAGCCTTCCTACTGAGCTAAGCAGCACTTTTCCACTAGGGAACCAGATTGTTGCTACACACTCTACAAACATAAATCCTCACAAAGGCAAAAAACCCAAAACACAAACTCCAGGGTACTGGGGCCAAGGAAAATACTGCAGTAACCCAGGAGCTCCCTTGGCACACTTGCTGTTCAGTATTGCAGTGCTAGAGAAGGAATCACCAACCTGCTCTTCCTGTGTGTCACCCTGCAACCTGCAAGAGAAAAACATCACTCTGAGCCAGCATTTCAGTCACTGCTACTGTTGAGAACAACAAAATCATAGAACCATAAGAATATCCCGAGTTGGAAGGGACCCACAAGGATCATCGAGTCCAACTCCTAGCACCACATAGGTCTACCCAAAATTTTAGACCATGTGACTAGGCGCACAGTGCAAATGCTTCTTAAATTCAGACAGGCTTGGTGCAGTGACCAACATCTGGATGATCAGAGGATTCCTCCATTCTGTTGTTAACATCCCACCCACAGTGCTTTCTGGTTTTGTTTCTTCCAAACCACACTGCCAAGTCTGCTCACACGAGAGCTGAGGCATTCATAAACTTCATCAAACAGAGAAGCAAACAGGCAGCACGTCACTGGCATCGTAGGATAAACGTTAGACATGCAGCACACTCCTGGCTAAATGGAAAAACTTACAAAATGACTCCTGAAAAGCAGAAAAAAGGGAGCCCAATCATGGAAGAACAATTTAGACAATATACACATAGTTCGAAATTAACATTAAACTTATTGCAAAATGATTGATCCCCCAGATCCGTGAACAGGCAATGACAACATTATATTAAAAAGCTGTCCAGACAAATTGGCAGACTGATGCTTGTATTGCCAACATGCTCAAGGTGAAACGGGCAAAAAGCATCAGAGGCCTGAAAGGTTTTAATATCCAGTAAAGAAGATTTGAATAGAGCCCGTGCTATTTTTAAGACAACACTTTTCCAATCACCCTTGCATTAGCATTCAGCGCACCACGTCAGAGAGCTGTGTATTTCCACTCATGTTCAGAGAGTAGTTGCTCAGAGAAAAGGGCTGCTGCCATCTCTGAGCAAGATGCTCATTACAGCGCTCTTCCCTATCGGATTTAAAACTTACATTTAAACCTAAATCTTAAGCCTAACTTTCAAAGGCTAAACACCTCCTGTGACAACAATCCTCGATTCTGTTTAGAATCCAACAATTCTGTTTAGAAGAATGCTACCAGAAGTACTTTTTTTTTTTTTTTATAAATAAATATGGCCACGATCTTGAATCACTATTTTAAGTTCTTCTCGAACAGCTATTTTTATCCAGAAGCCACTATTTATTAACTGCAGGTGTCACAGATTCACCAACGCTTCTCCTATCTCCCACCACCAAAAGATACCTTCTTTGGATGCTAGCATCAAAGGTCCATCCCTGTGCCAGATTTGGTTTATGAGGCTTCATTAAATATGAAAAATGAGGAAACACTAGATTTATACAGAAACAAGTTCAAAGGTAAATAGGAGAGGGCGAGCACTTTTCACATCCAGAACCCTCGATGTCAAGCAGCAGAACCTGCTTCTTCCCTTTGACAGGAATTAGAAAAAGAGAAGGCAAAAATGAGATTTCTTTCATACTTGTATGTCAGGACACTGTTTTCCTCTCTCTGAGGCTGTTTCAATTTCGCATTTTCTTCCTGGATTTTGAACTTTCCATCCTGCCAAAAGGAAACATTTACCCATCAGTCAGACCACGTTAACAGCTCCCACTGCATCTCTGCCACACTGCAAAAGGAGACTTCACACTGATATTTAGGGAACACTGACCTCACTGACCCACTCTGGACATGGAGGTGTGTTTGGACACTCGAAAACATACAATCACCAGTCCACCCTAAGAGCAGCTTTCCATGTTTTTCTTTTGCTATGAACACGGTTGATTTCACATTTTAGAGCTGGACTTTTGAACATGTTCAACGGTCTCCTTTTACTAGAGGACAAGAAACTCTGGCCACTTTATTTTATTTTTTTAAAACTTCCGTACAGCAGAGGTTGAAAAGGCAAACAGGCTCTATAGGCTTTTAGAAAAGTGATCAGGGTGACAAATCTTCTCAACCAGTAAAGAAAAATCCCCTCCTACTCCCTATCTGATAACTGGGTCATAGCCTGAGCCATATATGTATGGAACAACTCTTTGAAACGTGCCTATGTCAGAATTCGCCTGCTCACTACATAGCAAGTGCTGGCAGAATCACCCATGCATGCATGGCTCTCAAGTTACAACCATCATCACAGTGCAGCCCTTAAATTCCTGAAAACGCAACCTTCCATTAGACCAGGAACCTCCTACAAGTTTTGTGGCAAAAGAAATCCATTCTGAAACACATTTTTTTTCCTCCTCCCCTCCAAATTGGCCCATTTGCTCTTATCAGGAGCAGCACCCTACCGAGGCTTGCTGAGGAAAGGAGGCTAACCACACACCACCAGCTGTTCTCACACCCAGCAACAACCTGGCACACAAGCAGTAAGGAAGAGCAGCAACTCTGCCTTCCAGATAGCTAGCCAACTTCTGCTCAGGAGATCAGCCTGCCCCATTTTGGTTTGTCTTTACTGGCCAAGAGCACTGCACTGGAATCTCAGTTCTTTCTGTTGAATTATAGCTGTGCCACTAGAGCACCATGACGTTTTGATAAATGAATCGTGATACATAAGTCGCTTCACAGGAATTGTGTGTAATATCAGCTAGGGGAAAAAAAAAAAAAAAAGGAAGCTTAAAGCAACCCAGGGGAGCCCAGTGAAGGCAACTCTCAAGTGCAGCAACCCACACATGAATTTCAGAAACCACCTCTTTTTTCACAGTTCTCATATTTATGAGTTTTGCTCTCCAAAACAACTGCCAATTCCCAGCAAGACAGCCCGTTTTGTTTTACAGAAAAACCTGTAGAGCAGATTTTCACTTTCAAAGGCAAATTACTTCTAAAAAGGGAGTTTCACTCAGGGACTATCAGTTTTACTCTGGAGATGAACATTGTATTTTACTTTAAAAAACACTGAGTTCACTAATGCACAGCACTGAAAGAACACTGAAAGTGATTTGTGATGCCCTTCAAAGATAATTTTGTTTTCCAAGTTGTACTATTTTTCAGGAGAATTTCCCTTATTATGTGATGCAAAAAAGTAGAGTGAGCAAGCTTGCTTTTCACTACCTGTAATGCATACAGCATCTCTCCTGCTATACTACATTTGGTTTTCATAAACTATTGAAGGAAATCGTGATTGCTCTCAAGATTTTGTCAGGTACCCAGCCTGGAAAAGCAATTCTGTGTTCTGCAATTCAATGCAATGTGTAAAATCTTTCTTTTGAGTCCCAACCAAATGAAATGCCTACTTACCACGTGCAAGAAGCGTTCCAAAGCTTATCTTATTGTGACACATTAACAGTACTTACTTATTGCCTAATAAAGCTTCAGAAAAGAGAACGAGCATAATGAAACCTTACTTCAAATTTAAGCCAAGGCGAAAAAATAAGTCATGTTACCTACCGCTTTTAACCAATTCTTTGGGACTTTTTTGTTTCCTTGGCTGCTTTGGTGATTCTGCGACCATCTGTCTCTTTCCCGCTTCAGTTCCAGTTCAAGGTGGCTCCTGTAACATCAAGGTGGAATTAGGAATAAAGGCTCTGGTTTTCTAACACTCAACATCAAGAGCCGTTACATTATAAAGACTAATTAATTCTCTTTATCCTAAAGCAATTGAAGCCCAATTCTAGAGCTAAAAACTGCCTCTCAGTAAAAGGCTGTTTTACACGTGTGAAGCCACAAAACGCCAGGATAGAGAATCCAAATGTTCTTCATGCAATTCTAGCACAAATTTGCTGAAAATAAGCCTGTTGACTGTGTCTGCAAGTCCTTAAAAAATACCAAGCTATTCATCCGTTCTAGCACTGTCAATCAGCGCCCTGTTCAAGACATTCTTCAGCAGATGACCTGCTACATGACAGGCTGTGAAACCCAAGGCAATATCCTCACACACTTCTCAAAGCCATCCAGACATGACAGACAGAGTCTTCCTCTCTCTGAGCTGTGGCAATCCTTCAAGCCCTTGTGTGGACATGAACAGGAGAAGCAAGCCCCTGTGCTGAAAGCAGGCCATGTGCGCTGTTTCCCAGCCCGCAGTTACTTCCATGGCCTAGCCTTATCGGTAACCACGGGGTGATGCACGCTCCCTCAGACTGCTAAGCAGCCAGGCTGCTGCTCTGCACTGCAACCCCACCGAGGCTTTAGTGTCACCTCATGCGGAGCGTGCTGTGGTACATCGAGCCAGAGGGAACAACAGTGAGGCTGAGTGCAGCACATTTGTATTTGGGAGGACAGCTGATCAGTGGGTCAAGGACAGATGAGCAAGCACATCTGAGGTCCCCGATACAGCCTGAGGAAAAGCACAACTCCAAATCCAGCTGTGGGTCACCCACCCTTTACTCTAGGGCACTGGAAAGCTCCACAATCATGGCCTGCCAGCACACAGCAGCACCAAAGCTCTTGGAGCACACAGAACTGGGGGCTGAAGCACCAGAAATCCCATTTTCTGAAATCTTTACAAGGTAATTGGACAGTAATACGGTAGATACAGTGAAGAACAACTCCTTCTCCAAAAGCAAAGGCTAGAAATTGAATAACATACATGCTGGTAAACACATTGGCAGGATTTGTCCTACAAAACACTCATAATCCTCATTTCTGTTAAGGAAAAAAATATGTCTTATTAACCTCACCAGTCTCAATGCTCAAACATTTATTTTTTTTTTAAATAACTTGACTGCATCCTCATTAATTACAAAGCCTAACTGAAATGAGTAAAGCTGGTGGAAACTTAGATCAAGAAATTAATCCTAAACCATGTGGACATTCAAAAACAAACCACCCAGGGGAAATCTTGCTTACAATTTGATTAACACAAAATTCCTCATTTCCTCTCAAAAGGACACAATTCAAGCAAGACTACCTGCTACCCTCACTTAAATCTATCAGTGCAGCCTCCTGGTAAAGGAGGCGCAATCATTTTCAAACTGCCACCTCGATCTAGCATGAGCAATGCTGTATTCAGAAAGGGGTGGATTGATGCCAAAATATACCGATTTGAAAACATCCTCCCCAGATGCTATACTAATTCAGTTAAACTTAGTGTGAGGTGCATGTGCAAAGATATATTCCCTGCATATACCTAATAATATCACTGGACTCACCCACACACACCTGGGACTAGCACGAGTTTCTGATCAAAGCCATTTGCTGGCTTTGTGGGCAGCCTCAGTAACTTTTTGAAACAGGAAACAAAAGAAACCGTGCCAGGATAGGGGACAAAAAAAAAATGCACCCAGCAGTGCTTCCACACCATTCACTCCAGTGACCTTGCTGCAGAAGAGAGGAAGCATCATGGCTGCAGATAGAAAGATGCTCTGCTATTTTAAGATAAGAGGATTTCTGTTTTCCTCTTGTTGGTAAACTGATGACACTGCAGGGGGGAAAGCTGACAGCTCTTGTTAAGTTTCCTGTATTTGGCTTCCAGCTTTTTAGTTGTCACCCAGCAAAACTGAGACCCCTGCCAGAGTGGTTCCAAAGAATGTTTATCAATATGGTGATAGTCTCTTCATATAAATATCTATATTTATACATGTGAAGGCAGGGTTTCAACTAGAAAAATCATAGCGCTTTGTCGGACTGACCATCAAGATCGCTTCCCTTGCTCCTTAACCCTTCCACGATAGCTCTAGGCAAAGACATCTCTGAGCTACATCTGACTATAAGCAGCAAACAAATTGTTTGCTTTTCTTGTTTGCTTCAGACTGCCTTCAGGTTGCAGGTTATGCTGCTACAAGTGAGAAGTCTGGTGTAATGCTAGATTTTGGAGAGGTCTATGTGGCTGTCAGAGGCCTGACTGCACGCTGAAGCATACAGCCAACTAACTCAAGCTCCCTAGAGCAGACTAACCTGCAACAGCATCTTGGTGCACATCGAGGGCTGACCAAGCTTCCCAAACACATTTTGTACTTTGCTGTGATCTCCATCCTCCTACCTCACTAGCACTGCCAGTTCTTAAAAGAGATGGTGCTGGGCAGATGCCCAAAGTGCAGAAAGCATCCATGGAAATTTCTGTATTCAAAAAGAATATCCCAACGTTTCATTTCTACCCAAGAGATGTTCTGCAGCCTGTTTCTGATATTTCCTTGCCACAAAGATTTGTGCTTTTGCTTGTGAGTTCTGCTGACCACTCAGGTTTTTTTTTGTTTTGTTTTTGTTTTGTTTTGGTTTGTTTTTTTGCATTTCCTTGCAATCACATTTTCAACATTTTAACTTTAAAGATACCCACGTTAAAAGCCTTGCTGTCTCACAAAGCATTTCACCTCCCCACTGTTAATGTCACCTGGAATCAAAATCAGGTCTCGTCTCTCCACCTGCAGCCCCTTCCTTCTTTTAGAACTTCCCTGCCTGCTTTTGTCTACACACAGTAAGAACAGCCCAGAAAATAAGTTAGAAAAAGATCTCTTCACCGCTGCCTGGAGAGCTCTTCCACTTCTAGCTGGAGGCTGTTGATTTTGTCCCCAAACTCCTGCTTGAAGAGACGGTTGTCCTGCTGGGCCAGCTGACGGTCCTTCTCTGCCTGTCGCAATCTGGATTTGAGCCACATGAACTTGTGATAAAAAACAAAAGCCATGGTGGGGAGGAAGACCGAGTTTAAACAACAAATTAAAAAACCCAGTGAAAAGGTAAAGCCAAAAAAAGGGATGGTAAAAGCAATGGGAAGGAGGAAAATATTTTAAAGAAATGCAAAATGCAGGTGAACCAGGCAGAAGCGCTGATTTTCAATTTTTTTTTTTATTCTATTACTACAGTTTACAGCCATTAGATGAAAAACATAAAACATCACTTTTATCCAGATTCAAAGCAAACCTCAAGTACACAGAATTTTAAGTCAAATTTGAATTTAATGTATGTTACATCTCAGCTTTACGCACGTAACTGGAACTTGCAACATAGGTTAGCTACTATATTTAGAATTAGTGCATTTTCCTGGTTTCTTCCACAGACTGTCACACTGACTCAAGCGCCCAGGCATTAGTACCCCAAAGCATCTCTGCTTCGGGCCTGACATCAGAAATTGCCAGATGCGTAATTCTGTCTGACTTTAACATTGTTGTGACAGCAAACGAAACCAGCCCAATCCCCTATTCCTACAGGGGAAATTTGAGGAGAGGCAGGGGTGTTAATAGTTCTAACTCGCTACTCAGATACGCCTTGATGAAAGCTTTCACCATTTTTTTGCCCCCCACAGGTAGTTAAAATGCATTTCTAGTAAAGGATTACTGAAGGTTAAGTTTATACTTTCAAGCATGAGACCTGGGCATCGCTTAAAGATCGAGACCTGGCCTCCAAGTCTGCTTGTGTGCGGGAGTCCATTGAACAAGCTAAGCAGTGGTACACGCTTGTGCATAGGAGGACTAGGCTGAGCCTCACAGGTTTTTAAACGTACCTAGCGAGAGTCAATAGGTATCTTTTCCCAGTTGTGTTTCAGTCACATCTGCCTCCTGCTGCCCCACGGAGCGCTATCCAACAGCACAAAGGGGGAACTGGCACCAAAGAATTTTTACAACCATCTCACCAGAGCAAATAAACCTCATTTCACTCAAACCTCCCAAATATCATTTTCTTGAGAGAAAAACATCTCTAGGAGCACTTATAAGGTAAAGGCTGTAAAGGGCCAGCACATTGAACTTCTGTGGCCACAGGGAGGAGGATATTAATTTACAATAGTCCAAGGTACTGTTGCTTACAGTTTTGCACTAGGGTATTACAATGACAATTACTTTTCCTATCCAGAGATGTTTCCAAGCTTTAGCTGTTCTTTCACTAGCAAATTCCATGTTTGTATTGAGCAACAGAAACTTTGAAGCAAATGAAAGAAGTGTAACAGTAAAAGGCAACTCTTCCTTTTAAATCACTAACTACTCATTCAAGGAGTGGTCAAGTACCAAATTACCATTTCCACTCCCCACCACTGCACATTTTTCTTTTTCTTTTGTTTGTTTCAAACACTAGAGTATAAAGATCAGATTTTTTATTTTTTTTGTAAAACATGTAACTTCCCCTTCTAGGGAGACCTATCAAAAAACACCTCTCCTCAGCTTCCTTCAGTCAGGAAGAACAGCAAGGTATGTCTAGAGGGACTCATGGCAGAGGTAGAAGGCAATGCAGAGATAAGGAGGTTTTCACTGAACTTACCACTCTATCATGTTACTCTAAGACACCTAGCTACTAATTCTGGACACATGAAGTTTAAAGGAATAAGGATAAGTCCCTACCCTCCCACCAAGTCACTAAGGCAAAATCGTTGCAAGCAGTCTTGGTTACAAGAGGGCTGGTCTTCACGGCGATGAGCTATTGAGTCGTGCCCATCTGTCTTTGACTTGGGGCTGAACCCACAGAACAGAAGTGAATGGGTAAACGGCTTGGGGTACGCACACAACTACTTTCAACAACTTCCAGGGATGCATTTTCTCCTCTACTTCACAAAAAGGGAAACACAGAAAACTAGTTGACTTTCCAGAGCTGGCCAATGCAATATCGGCTTGGCCAACGCGCCTAGTATCCATACATGTTGAAGACTTGTGCTGCTGTATACGGCATGCATCACCGGGATGTACAGAACCACATTCCTTACGCTTTTCTGGTGTTTATTGGCCAACTCATTGGTACTTTTAACACAGTTTAAATGGCAAAGTTGGGGGTTTTTATATCCGACTAAATCTCTGAAGAAAAACTCACTGATTTTAAAAACTCAGCAAATTCCAAATCAACTTTAGATGACAATTAACATTTTAACAGTTGATTTTTAGCAATTCTCAAGTTCTTCCCTCATAAATGAGTTCTGATGTCAGAGCTGTGAGGTGACCAGACATAAAAACATCTAATGATGTTTCTGGATCAGTTTGTTTGCTGCACTATTTAAGGTTTTTGCCTGTTTCACCAAATCCTTTTCACTGTATAAGTAAGTCAGAATGAGGATGAGGAGGAAACGGAAAAAAATAGGAACAGCAAGAGAAAAAGAGCAAGTCAATTAGCTGAGAAGATACAATACATTTTAAAATACAATTTTTCTACAAGCAAACTGACCTATGTCATTAAGAGTCATAAACCCTAAAAATAAGAACATCAATTTAGTGCAATGAACTAATCATTAAGTAAGTCTCACACAATATATCTTGCCAGGACCTAAGGTTTCCCCTGGTTTTGCTCAAAGCTAGCAGTTAAGGCAATTCACAGAGATCAAACTTCTGAACCTTTGGCCAAACAAGAAAAAAGGGGAAAAGGAGCACTGCTCCTTGCCATATCAACCCAACTTCACTGCCGAGGCCCTCTTAATTACATGAGGGTTAATAACATGAAAGCAACACAGCCACGAGGTTGGAGTTTGTCCTGGACTAGATGGATGTCATTCCTACAGGCCATCTCCATCAACCTTTAGTGACAATCAGGCTGCCCTATCACCTTCCTTGATGTACTTTCACATGAGATTTTTTTCAAGCTTATTTTTCTCAGAAAGTATAAGAATCAGAGCATTTGTCAGTTCATAAAGAGAATGGTTCAAATTTTAGGGTTTGTTTGTTTTTTTTGTTTTTTTTTTTTTTTTCTTCAAAACAGTACCAGAAAGATCTGGAATAACCAAGCATCTGTAAAACTGGTCTCTGCTGTATGTTTATCCTCCTTGCTCCCATGGCAATAGCTATCAGAAGTCAGGCACTTCTTTAACTGCATGACTGTGCTATCAGATGTATCTGTGCTATCAGAGATAGTAACTGACTGCATAACATACAAATACACAGCTGACAGATAAACAAAGCTGCTACCTTTAGTACTGTTCTAGCAGTATAATTTTTAAATTTTTAATGGAAGCCCTCCTAAATATGCAAAACTCTTCTCCTAACAGTATCTCAAAATTATTGCTGAGACTTAATCCTACTCACTTAACATACAGTTATTTAGAGGTGACTAAGCACTGCATTTGGACTCTCACCTGCTTCATTCATTTCAGTGTGACATTATCACTATAATGAAAACAATTATAGTAATTGTAAAAGTTTCATTTTTTACCTTTGTTCAAGCTGTTTAATGGTAGCAGCCATCTGATTTGTTTTTTCTTCCAAACGGCTGTTTAATTCACTCTTCTGTTTCACTCCCATATCTGAACTCTGGAAAAAAAATAGCAACGTGCTTTCTGTAAGTACTGGTAAAACCAAAATAAGCCACGACATATTACATAGTAAATGAAATGAAAGAGGCAAAACCCAAACAGACAGAAGGTGCTCAAAAAGCAAATGCCAGGTCAATATAATAAGGCCAAGCATCTTGCCCTACAGGTGCAGGCTGTATCTGGGAACCCCACAGGAAAGCAATAGCATAATCAGTTCTGCTTTCTGTATAATATGTAGTAACCGTAGTGATACAGCAGCTGCTAAGATCACTCAACTGCTGTGCACAGAATGATCGGCTCAAGGAGCACAGAAGCAACACTTTCCTATTCTAAAATTTATTTTACTGTTTCTTTCTGAGAATTAAGTGCTGCTCTTTGCCATTATGCAGTGATGTATATAATGATACCATATACTTTCAAATATGAGATTGTATTGGAACAGAAGCTGTCATGGTTTAGTTTTTAACCACACAAAAGCCAGAAGATGCTTTCCCCAGTGAAACATACATTTCCAAATCATTGCCAGTCTTTCTTCACAACAAACAGCATTTTCCTTTAACTCCTTACATGGTCAATTGCTTAAAACATTACAGCTTTCTGTCTTGCCCCTCAGCAGCTCACATCCTCTTTACTAAACTGAAAAAACATCACTGGGATTATGAAGCACGTACAAAAGCTGGAAAGCAGTTTGAACCAAACTGCATGATTCCTGCATATATCATTATAGAAATATCTTCCTTGAAGTTTCTTGCACGAATCAACTTTAACCTGAAGAATGCCAGCCCTAATGCGAGCAGCAAACAGAAACAAATGTAGAAAAAAAAATATACAGATAGGGAGAAGGTTTAAACAGGAGCAAGACAGAAGTATGGTAGACTGCCTGTCACCCTTCCACACCCAGTACTTTTTAAACAAGGTGGGGTGTGGAAACCAAGGCCCTAAAAAAGTTTTATCTGGAATTTGTCCCATTTGATTTAATTATTTTCCTACCTGCAGCTTGAAAGATAGTTCATGCTTTAGAGCCCTGAGATCGTCCAGTTGCTGTCTGAGCGCCACCAGAGCATCTTGCTTCTCACAGACATCTTTCTCCAGCATCTTCATGGCTAACTCCATTTCCTGTCTCATCCCAATCTGGACCTCCAGCTCCTTTTCCACATCCTGGAACACACAGCTCAGTCAGCACTACTCGCCAGCTTTCTTCACCATCAATGATGTAATCACTCTTAACTGGTGCTCTTGGCATTGGAGTCACAACCCCAAAGTGTGCTGCATTGCCACAGCATCACAGTTATAGATCTGACACATCAAAAACAATTAAGAAAAACAAATATGTTATTTCAATCCAATATTAAAGCCATGTAACCAGCATTACTAGTAAAGAGTCAGAAAGCACTACCTGAGTCCATCCTGATGGAGGGGACTAGTGAAAAAGCTGGCAGACTTAATTTCCTTAAAAGGTTCTGCTCAGGCATTTTATTTTGCACCAGCTGAACACAAGGTACTGAGTAACAATTCAGACAGTGGCAATATCCTTACCTGCAAGGGGGATGTGTCAGACCTAGAAAAGCAACTGCGCTGCTCATTTTGAGAAAGAGACCTTGAACTGATAAATAGTCACAAAATTAACATTAATTCTGACAAGACTGTCTCAGATCAGTGAGGTAGACAGGCAGAAGTGACAGTAAGCCCCTGACCAAACATGTTGAGAAGTGATCATCTAGCATGGAGTAATTATGTGAAAAAGCCATTTGTAGTGAGCTTCAACCTCACGCTGTCCTTACCAGCCTCAGCTGAGTCTCTTCCTTTAACTGTTTCCGTGCCTCAGTCAGTGCATGTCCATCTGCAGTTCTGTCTTTAGTGACCTAAGGAAGAAACCCAATTATCTTGTCATTATATATGCCAGTAATCCTCACATTTGGTGATTATTTGTTTTTCCCACTTCGAAAACAAATTCTGCAAGTATCAAAACTCAGCAGCTCTACTCAGTTAATGCAGCATGCAGCAGCTTACGCGAAGTGACCATCTCCCCAATTTCGCCAAGCTGCTCAGTGCAATTCAATGAATATGAATAAAATGGACAGACTGTCTATTTTCAGATCTTCGACAATATACTACATATGGTTACAAAGTCTCAGACAAATATCTGATGGGGTTTAAAACCCATAACAGATTGTCATAGTTACTAGTACTTTCAGCAAATCAAAGAAAAGATGATAGAGTATTTCAACATCCTTTCCTGCCCCTTCATTTCTGAAAAAGGTAGTATTTCAGGCCAAAAAAAGCAGCACTCCTACCTTCAATATTTTATTTTTTTTTGCCAACCCTTAATTGAATCATCCTTCTTCCTGTCCCTTCTGACACCTCCACCCAGCAAGCCACGAGCATGCTGTGTTAGCTTGCAGCTCTGCACATGCTCACTGTTTCATCAGCTAATGCCAGGCACGATTTACTGTGGCCAGGGTCCATCTGTTACCCTCTGCAGAAGGCGCACCCGGAGTTACTCTTACTTATTACAGATTTCCGTGAGATACATAAGGAAATTAAGTCTCTTCAAAACACCTACTCTACATCAAGTTTGGGCTGGAACTGCCCAAAGGGTTCCAGAATCATCTACACACACACACACACCTTACGATTGGACTCCAAGATGTAAGAACTTTCTTCTTTAACCCGCTCCATCTCTTCCTGCAGTGTAATAATCCTGTTGTTTGCAACAGCAAGCTGTGAACAAAACAGAACAACAGTAAATGTACCAAACACACAATTGGCAGGGTTTCTGTCCCCCTCTAGATAGATTTCCTGTATTCATTTGTTTACATTCCAAGTGAGAAAAACAAATAGTTGAAGTGACAAAAGACGGTTCAACCCCTGTCAAGAAAGAATTTCTATTTCATATTTATACTGCCAGGGCACTGAGATGTCCTAACCAAAGTCATTCTGCTGAGCTAAGTGACATGCTGACAGAGACGCTGTAAAACTTTTAGGATGAGAATTACTTTCACCCATTTGTCGTGGGAACTGACCTGTGAAGATTTTATTACATATATTCCATTATTAATAAACTGCAAAACCAAGTTCAAGACACAGATTACACTTACAACTCACATGCCAACTACCTTCCATGCTCAGATTGAACAATGTTTTATCCAGAAAGACTTGATTTCTTACAAATCATGACAGGCTAGAGGAAAAGTTATTGCTATGTTTCAAATAATATCTTAACATAGTAGTAAACTTCTGCATCTATCAAAAATAAACAGAAGTTTATAAAGTTTTTCATACCATCTTTATGTCTCAAACCTTGTCAGCTATATGGCATTTGAAACCGCATCCATTGTACAATTTATTTTAAGGCATTTTCCAAAAATCAGAAAGCACTCATAAGACTTCAGAAAGAAAAAACAGATTCAATTCAGTTTTGATTTTTAACATACACATTTAGCTGTTTTCTACATCATATTTAGTTAGCAGCAACAGTTAACGTAATTCCTTGGCAGCTCAGTTATTCCAGTTACATTATTAAACTGACATCATTACTTACACCACAACTCTGAAAATAAATCCTCCCTTACCATTTCTACACTTAATTACACAATGCCAAAACATCAGATGCTTCCCTATTACACTTACCTCCTCAGTCAGTTTAGTATTGGATTTTTCTAAGGCATCCACTTTTGCCTGTAGGTTGTTCACTGTAGCACTGTTGAAAGGAAGAAAGCCTACATTAATTCCTTCTTTTTTTTTGTAGTCTCATTTCTATTGTGCTATACTATATAACAAAGAATAAATACATCATGTATTACCTTAAGTGTCTGTTGAGTTCTTCTACATAGTTCTTCTGGTCCAAAATAGCAGTTATCTGACCATCTCTGGAAAAAAAAAAATCACTCAGCTCAGCCAGAGCATAGTCCTTTCATATCTAAAACCAATGACTGCGTGGCATGTTTGTGGAGGCCCCAAGCAGATCAGAAGGTCTTCTCCACCAAGCCAAAAGATGACGAGACAGAGAGGAGCCAACCCTAAGTCATTCAGCCTACTTTTAGCATGCACATATCTAACTATGCTACCCATCCTGATCACCCCACAGGGGCTTCTGGCCCAGCTCCACACTCCACAGAGGGATGGAGGCAAACCATCATTCTGAATGCTTACATGGACAGAAAGACAAGCCGAAGAGGAAATAGCACAATTTCTCTTTGATCCTAAACCTCAGTATTTGTATTAATAGACCTAAGAGACACCATTAAAGGTCTAAGAAGAAATGCAGCCAACTGTTAATGTTCAACTAGACAACATTCAGGCAGTTTGTCACACATGAAATGGAAGGATTAAGGCAAAAAATGTTTTAGTGAGTACAAAACTATTTTGAATTAAGAAACGGCTTTTACTACTTTTATATGGGACAAGAGTTATCTTGCCAAAATTCATTCAAGGAAAGCCATCAACAAATGTGCTTTTTTGCATGCATTTCCAGCAGGAGATCCAAACTAAAGAAGAGATCTAGAAATGACACTACAGATAAAATAAAGGCAATCAAAACACCAGACCCTGAGGTACAATAATTAAACATGTACTTGATTTCAAAATGGCAGAACCTCTTAAATAAGAGGTTCAAAAGTCTCAGAAAACCACAGGACTGTATCTGTGTGTCAGTGTACCCACACTATTTTTCAAGATCTTGCTCTGAAAGTTGCATAGCTACATTTGTGTACACTGGCACAAGTATTCAGAACTATTACACTTATGATCAGTTCCAAGTGGAGAATTTATTTAGGGATGGTGTGGTGCCAAAAATCAACTGCTATCCTGCCAGCTGCACAACTGGTAAAGGCTACTAAGCTGCTTACCAAAAAGGTTTTCAAGAATGGCAGACCTAACTCAGCAAAGGGTCACTGTTAAGATACTGTCATCTTCCTAAATTGCCAGTTAATAAGGAACACAGAACTCCTGGGACACCTTCCCCTCCCCTGCCACCTCCCAATACTTCCAGTATCTTATTTATACATTGTTTTTTCATAGAGGAACAATTCACTCTAAGCAATGTTTTAGTGAAAAATTTAACAGCTTGCGGGGCAACTTGAAATACTTGAAAAGTCATCAAGAGATAACAATTTATCTTGAAAACTCGAAAGGTTATCAGGAGATGACAAGCAGGACTCTCATGCGTGTGCTTACCCTTCATTGCCTTTTGTGCTGTTCCCATCTTTCAAATACATTGAGAAATCAATAACTCCAACCTAGGGAAAAAAAAATACATTTTACATTAAATTCTTCTCTTAAGAAGAAACACTGTTCATAGCTATGGAAGTTCAGGGTTGTTCAGTTAGAACATCAGCACATGTTGTATTATAACAAAGATTCATTATACCAGTAATCTAGCCAGAATGAAGGAAAACATACCCTCGTTCAAGCAAGAATATGCTAGCAGAAACAGCAAGCTAGCAAGCAAGTCTTAGGAGATAAGGACAAACATTATCATCACTAGAACCATAGATTGCTTATGCAAGCTGTAACGTAAGTGCACGTGGGCCTTTCTCTTTTGTTTAATGGCTACATTGATCTAGTCACATAGCAGGAGTGAACTACAAGATCAGTCCACTTCTCGCCCCCTTTTTGGGAAAGTCCATCCCAGCACTCTGCTTTATCTTCTTCTACATTTCACACCACAGCAATCCAAATGCAGACCGCATGAAAGCATAACAAAGAGAAAAACAAAATCTTGAATCTCTGATGCCAACTAACTGATGAACACTATAATGGTAGCAAGCTTGTATTAGTCTTAAATCACTTATAGAAAAAGATATGAACCTCAGATAAAGTCCTCTACAACAGAAAATTAGTCCAATTTAAATGAGCAGAAAAAACATTAACAGAACACCCAGTACCTGTGAATCCAGGTCTTCTCCTTTCATGCAGAAGTTTGCATCAATGACATTCAAGCCTACTAGCAGGCCAGCAATGATCGCACCTTCTTCTTCCATCATTAGTGCATTAGGCTCATAAAATTCACTGCAGGATGGACAACAGGAGAAAACAAGTGTTGCATCTTTTAAAATTCGACCAGAACATGGCCAACTAGAATGGCTTTTCTGGTATTTCATACAATAATAAAACAAGCTCAGGCTTAACAAAAATCAGGCAATAACACAAACTACACAGAAGTGTAGTCCTGTCAATGAACTGATGCTCTGACCAAACATCTCCCAGCACAGTACATCTTGGGGTGAGGCAAAGACCCAGTAAGTAGGAGATCTGGGCTCTCAGCTATTAGAAGGTGATGCAAAGTAAGCATGAAAGTTGAGCGATATCAGAGCACAGTGAGGATTCAAGATTGAGGCTTAATGTTAGAGTTTTACAAATAGCATACTTCTACTGCTCCATTAAATACTTCTCTAACATAAGACACCACATTTTCCAGTGGACAATAGAAAGTTCTCCTTTCCAGCCCCAAGTCAGCTATGGATTTGCATGGACAGACAACAACAACAAAAAAACCTACTTGTTTACGTAAAGAAATATTAACATATTTATTAAATCCTACTACTTGATGTAATCATAGCAGTTCTAATCTGTGGATTTGCAATTACCCTAAAAACTAACTGCTGTTTTAATGAATAGGGAAGCAGACAGAGAGAAACAAAATGACTTGTTCTTAGTCAGATGCTGATGAAGTGACAAGGTCAGAAACAAGTCCAGGGCCAAGATCTCACAAACAAGAATACTGCATCCCATCTACACAAATATTTTGCCCAAGTCACCTCTTTGGAAACAAAATTTTTGTTTATTCTAACAGACAGACACTTGAGATAAGGATGGCAAAACGGCAGCTCCTGAATCAAGAAAGAATATTAAGCATTTATATGCCTTCAAAGGAAGCTCTACATTTCACAAACATTACCATCACATCAGGAAGAGTACACACACCCTTACTTTTTGGGTGTAAAAGATCTTAAAACAATCTTACAATAGGGCAGAAGGGAACCTTATCTAATCTGAGAGTTCACTACTCACCTGAGAAGATCCTTTCTGTTAATCAAGGCCTTCATGTATTCTGAAAGTTTCTTCTGCATTAGTGCCAGACGAAGCCAAGCTCTTCCTCTACCCACAGGTGTCCTACAAAGGCAAGAAACAGAAGTTACACACAAACTGCAATATGCACTCACAGACAGCTTTAATAATCCCATTGTGTCTGAAGTTTCTGCACCTTGAAGATACAGCTGCCATTGATGACAAGAGGGATATACAAGGTATTTAAGCATTAATAGTTACAGACAAGTTTATCATATAATCATAGAATGGTTTGGGTTGGAAGGAGCCTTTATAGAGACCACATAGTGCAAGTAATTATGTAAACAATTATCTAAAGAATTATCACTGCTTCTCCCCTAAATCTGTATTTGTTACTATCTTAACAATATTTTCCTGACTTCACTGGTGCTGAATGGTACTACACAGAAGGTGATTTACTGAAGCAGATGAACTCTAGTTCAAATACAGTTTTGTATACAGCAAATCTGAAGAATGTGTGTATGTTCAGCTCAACACCGATGCCCAGGCATCATTTCTTCATGTAGGTGTTAAGCCTGCTGAGAATCCACAAAGACAACAAAATCACAAATTCACCAGTGATCTCTTCAAGTGTTTTGCTCATGAATGCACTCACAAGATGCAATAGTGTATAGTCACAGCCCTTCCAGCCCTTCTCCCCATTTCTCCTGACAATCTGAAGCACACAGCTTTAAAAAAATATGAGAACTCATATGCTGCATCACAGCTCTGGCTCCTCTACCCTGGCACACTGGCCAGGAGCCAGTATCAGATGCTCTAAAGGAAGGTGTTCTATCCCCCCATGTTGAGCAGTACCCTGATTAGAAGGAAATTTCAGTATCCAGCAGTCAGCTGTCTTATAGCAAGCAGCATGTGGAGCACTTTATTTTCTAATCTTAACCAGTATAAGTAGCAATTGCCCGTGGAAGTCATCTTCGTTATTCCCTGTTGTGGTCTTGACCTCACTAACACATGACACTTCATAACCCAAGGGTTAGTATGTATACAAGACCGTGTTTTAGAGACCTCTTCCAAAGCTGTCCTTTATTTTATGTCACGTTGCAGTTTTCTGGTACAACAGGAAAAGGTAACAGGAGCTCTGGCATGACACTCCTAGTGCTCCATGCTGATCTTGTAAGCTGTTCCAGGCAGAATCCTGAACAGTCCTCCAGTACAAGCACCTGTCCATATGTACTTAGCTTGTTACTAACCCCAGATAAGCTGTTATTGAATATATTCACCCTTTTTTTGAGCAAGGATGATCTGATTCTTAGTCATGATGCTCATACAAAAGTTTACTCAAACTTTTTAGCTATTTTCTAGACTGAAAGCCTTCACACTAACAATTTTTTTTAGTAATGGAATAAGCAAACCTCAATGTGATATCTGAAATGACTATGCAACTTTTAAGAGCAATATATCCTCAAAGAGATTTCTTTACCACACACTAATTATCTTCTCCACCTCTGTGAGCCTTCCTTTTACACAAACTTTAGAAGTTCATCTGAATTTATTTAAAAAGAAAAATGACTTTTGTAACTTTTCTGCCAATTCCCTTCCTCTGCAGTCAGGGAGTCAGTAAAGACTGACACGTTCCTAAGACACATTGCTAACCATAAATGAGTGACAAGCAATGTACTATCGTCCATGAAACCCTTGAGCTTAATATAAGAAGTAACATATCCTTCTCTCTCCTTCTGTAGTTTCTTAATTAAGGAAAACAAAAAGACTGAAGAACCATTTATATCAACAGAACATGGCTGATTATGTTTGTCCCCCTGGTTCTCTTCTTCAGGATCCTTCTTACAATTAAAAAGAAAAAACTTATTTGTGCAGTAAAAGACTATACTTACTTCAGACCTGGGAGATCCTTAACACTTGCTGTAATCTCTGCAGCTTCAGGAACAAGTTTTTCTACTAGTTCTAGAGGTCCCCAAAATGACTTATTTTGCCCAAGAAAAGTCTTTTTGGCTGGAAAAGGGAAAGATATAAAATTAGTCCATTAAGCCTTCGTTGACTATCTGCATTCTCAAACAAGGTCAGAAGCCAGTGAACAGTTGACAGAAAGATTCTACTGGGCAAGTACAACAGATTACTTTTTCTGCTCAAGTGTGGCAATTACTGGCATCATTCAAATAAGGCAACAGGAGCTCGAGATGGATGCCAGGAATAATTTTACACATCCCAGATACTGCAAAACAACATCCAGTGATAACCAACAGCTGAGATTCAGTGCTAGTGGCAAAGGTTGCTCTCAGTGTCCAAGTTACATGTTGCGTGCGCAGTAATTTTCCCTCACTGTCCATCACATTACATGGAAGAGAATTGCATCACTTTGAATCCAGTCTTTTGCCACAGCTTCCAAGAGCTTCTCTGTACATCCTTTCCTCCTTTGGGAAACACTTCTAATAACCCCTACATTTTAGAACTGTTTCTAATAACCCCTGCATTTTAGAACTGGAAATGAATTTGCTTCTTCCATAGTTTTACTGCTACTTCACAGCAGCTGTAAGGAAACTGAGAACTCAGTTAACTTAAAACCTGCAGTAGGGACACCAGCAAACAGATAAACAAAGCTGAGGAGTATGAACACTTCTCCCTTGCACAACGTTACCTTATCCAGTGCAGAAATCGCTTCATCAGCGTGTAATGCTGAACTCAACTAATAAAGCAGCACTGCAGGATGTACATACAGGCGCTGAGAGGGAGTTTAATATCCCCTGCTTTTCATCCCAAGCTACTATCAAGCAAGGGCGGCAAATGAAGTAGCATGATACCGGGCAGTTTAAGTTGTGACTCCATATTGTAAATATAAATATAAGCTCTGCCTGTCATTTTAAAAAGCAGCTTACATGACAAGAGCTGCACACAGCCCAAATCCTTGATTTTGGGAGAACTGAGAAACGATCTCAGCACTACACCTCCACTTCCAGCAAGAGGACCATTGCCCCTCTGAACCATGAAGACATGTAAAAAAAAAAAAAAAAAAAGTGGAGTTGTGATCTTGCTGAGGAGCCAACTTTATTCCTAATGACTTAGTCATATTTGAGTCACATCTGCAATGCTGTTATAACAAGTGCCAAGCAACATCAACAACTGAACTTTTCACCTTTGCTATTACATCTCCAGCAAGCATTTTCTTCTTTCTGTCACGTCACCTGTGATCATAACAGACATCCTGCTCTCTTCAGCCTGCTGCTGAATACCAAACCAGACCCTGAAACAAGATTGCTCTTTCTTGCTCCTATGCTACAACCAACAGCCCGGGAGGACTCCTCTCGAGGAAGGTTACCTTTCAAGCCATGTTTAAGGCAATGTTCCATCACAACGAAGAACTGCTGAAGAGGTGCATAGTCAGAGTCCAGCGTCCTGCCCAGATTAAGTGCAGATTCGATCAACCCCTTGATACTCAGTTTTGCCATGTTCATCAGGTTCATGCGTTCATTAGCCATGAGATAATTAGGATCTACGGAAAATAGAAGAAAAATACTGTTGAGTAACAGAAGTTATTTTTAGTACAATAAGATACCCCATCTCCCTCTTTCTGTCCCCCAGCTTGAAGATGTTTTTAGTGGCAGTAACAGTTTGATGAGAGGTGCTCTCCACAGGTCTGTTCTTGAGAAAAGTCAAAATTAACTAGCACTTTATGATGAAAGCCATACTGACGTGGGAGTAGGCAATATATTAAGGGTTTCCTCAATACTTTCACTACAAAATCCTTAATTTTTCAAGAAATCACAGTTTGAAGGCTGATGATAATATTGTGCTTTCCATCTTGACAAGGTGTTACTGAATGTTACGGCTGTCCCTTGCTCTAGCTCGAATCCCCAGCTATATCCAGCAGCTACAATCCAATAAGAACTCTGCAGAGGTGATTTTTTTCTTCAACCTACAGCCAACCATGAATCCTCTCACACTTAATCCATCAATGTTCTTCTCTATCAAGTCTTGCATCTTTCATGACTTTTTTTTTATTTGGGTGTAACAGAGCTAATTCACCTTGCCTACGGGCCTTGTGCCCCACAGCCTTTCTCTGGCACAGCACAACATGCCAATGCCAACACAAAATGCCTCTCTTCCCAAACACCTTCCTTCCCAACACCTCAAGAAACAAACTTTTTTACAGCGTTACTGTCCTGTAACCAGAGTGAAACTGTCATGCATCCACAATACAGCTTGCTCAAGCTTTAGGCCTGGAGACATACAGTAACAGAAACAAATCCTTGCTGTTACAATAGAGTTGCATCAGCTGCAAGTCTTCTGTTTGCGTCTGCTCCACCTGCAATCTCATACCCAATTTTTGAGCTCAAGTTCCTCAGCACAAGCAGCAGCTCCATCCTTGTAAGGCCCATTTATTCTGGGGTGCTGTAGACAGTGGCAGACCAATTTACCACTTTCGCCACTGAGTTTATTACACCTAGCAGAAAAAAGGTGACCTCAGAGCATCTAAGCCTGGATGCGTACCCAGTGCTTAGATATGTCACCCACTGTACTAACAAAACGTGCTTGTGCTCAGCAAGCAATTAAAACAAGTAAACACCCAAGACAGAAATCCTTGAAGGATTTCAATAAAAACTGCATTTCTGTTGCAGAGAACACAGAGGAAAGCAAGGCTAAGTTAGATGGCAGAAGCCACGAAGATAACTACAAACCCCAGCAGTGGAAGAATTGACATGGCTGCTGCTGCTACCACCCAGCACTATCACTTACACCCATGAAGTGACTCTCGCTGCCACTGGGGGGGCTCTCAAGCTCTTTCTGGCTGCTCAGAGATTCCCTCTCCTCAACACTCAGACAGCTTAGAAGGTTCCTATGTCTCTCTCGCCTTGAAACATCCGTCATTGTTGAGGAGGAGATGCAACCCCCATCCTCAGTGGATCTCCTCCCCAAGTAAGCTCCTGCAGAAGCCTGGGTTTGTCTTCAGCGTATCTGCCACTGACTAGGCATCAAACCTCTGCCAGACACGTAGACCTGAGCTGTCTGGGTTTGTAACAGCTCCCATCTCCCCCTGTCCATAGCAACATGAGGGACGATCTCTCATCCTCTACGACATAACAACCTAGCCAAAAGGGGTATGTTTTCCTCAGACTGCTGCCACCTCCTTTAGCAGCTGTTGTGCTGATGAAAGGCATCATCCTGCTTCATCACAGCGCCGATACTGATGAGCCCAGTTGCTCGTGTGTGGGCGACTACAGCCTCCTCGTCATCTCAAACATCCTACCACTGCGACGAGGCATCTTGTCAGCACTCACCACCCAGAAACAAAGCAAGGAGCAAAACTTCACAGAACTATAAAGGTATTAGAAATCACACTGATCCTGCTTTCAATTTTGGCCACCTCATGAAAGTTGAAAAGCACTGTAGGCCCAACTGCCTCTAGCTGATATGAGCAATATTTAATTTTAGTGACCTATGGCAGAATACAAAATAAGCAACAAGAGCAGCAGCTGCTGCTGTGTGATTGAGACTTCCTGCGCCAGACAAAGGAGGCAGTGAAAGGCACCTCGGGGCTAGGAAAGGAAAAGCAACTACTGAAGCGCAGACAGCCATCCCCAATCAAAGAACCAGAGAAATTATACAAGGGGATCAAAAGAGAATATTTGTGAAATCTAGGAGCCAGCAAAACCTGGGAACAAGCCGAACCTGCCTCTGAAGCACTCCACATTCAGGTTCCCATGGCTCCAAAGCTAGCTGGCACTCCACGTAGTGATGTCTGGGTACTGCTGCTTAGTTTTGCATGGCCTGTCTGCTAGCGGATGGGCTGCTTTTATCAGGGATGCTGATGGCCCAAGAAATACTCAGACCTAGCTCTGTGGCAATTCAGCTAGCAACAGTCAAGTAGCCCCTGTTAACGTTAAGGGGTGTGAAAAAATCCACAGTCCGGGGAGAGGGACCCATCAGGGCAGCTGCCACCACTCAAAGCTGGTACCGCAACTGCTTTGGTTTGGTCTCTTCAAGCGTGTTAGGACAAGGCCTCTCTCTCCTCCCTTTTCTTCTCCAGGATCAAGCAGTACCCAAAGCTGTCTTCTCTAAATTTCACTGGAACCATCCTGGCAGGTCCTGCACACAGCAGCTCCAGCAGTGAAGCCATCCAACGGAGGAGGAGAGCATGGAGCCAGTGCTAAGCAATGCACTGGTTGAAATCACCATTAATCGACAGCCACGAGCCTCATTTCACTCCAGGCCACATCTGCTGCCACAGAAGAGTGTCTTCGTTTTCAGAGAAGCACCAGACAAGTTCAGCTGGTCCTGCGTCTGCAGTCTTCTACTGCTGAGGGACAGAGTGATCAAGGCTCCTGGCGAGTTACGTTTTAACTCTACACTCTTCAAGCACTGATTGATTTGGCTCCCAGCTTATAAAAAGTCTGGGACAAGGCATTTGCAATTTATTTTCACCGTTTAGGTAACTTAAACTATTCGTTTAGCAACAAAATTCTTGCAAGAGCATTGGACTGTAGAAAGATGTAATTTAGTGGGTGAATTTTATTGCTTTTGCAGAACTACTACTATTTTATACTGATAGATTTGGCACTTAAATTGACCAGAATACCTGTTTTATGATTTGCAATCCATTTTATGATTTGCTGTGTAGCTAAGAGAACAGCCACCATCACTAGAAATGCAGGCCCAGGAAAATAAAAAAATATCAGATGCAATATAACACCAAATTGATTGCAAAAACATAATTTTTGTACATGCAGTTAAAAATACATTCAGCACTCCTGAGGATTCCCTTCTGTGCACTTCTGGATGATGCTAACGAATGCCACCTCTGACTATATCCATCACAGTTGCCTTGTAAGAGCACACGACTGTCACTACAGCATTTGCTTCTACCACAGCGGGCTGTAGGCACAAAATTACGTTTTGCTTGGGTTCCGTGGCTCAAACCCCTTCCAGAACCACCTCATCTACAAAGAAACAGCCAGCTCCCTCCCGCAGGACTTCTAGTATAGTTTTACTCCATTTACAGCGGACTAGACTGAAATCCTGTCAATAATCACAGATTCTAGTTCTTCTTCCCTATCGGGGCAGCAGCAAGACACAGGAAGATGGAGAGAGCTTCTATCCTTCCTTACCAGCATTTTTTTCCCCACTGGCCAAGGCGTGCCTGTAAGTAACGGAGCCCTGCCACAGTACTGAGCTGTGAGATGCTTCGATCGCATCAGTAGCGGGGCCGGCATCCAAAGTGATTCTGCTCAAGTGGCAAATCAATGGCTAATGCAAAATTAAAGAAACCTTGCAAGATACCTACACAGAAAACATTACTCAGGCTACAGCTATCAGCTTATTTGAATTAGGATTGATTCCAACTACACTGTTCAGAATTCAGGTGCTATTCCCCTATACACTCAAAGGAAACCATATACATTTCTTCCAGTACCAAGAGTTGCTGCCTCATGCAGACCCACGCTAAGGTCAAGGGTATGCTATGCTTCCTGAAGCAAGATGCGTAGTTTTCCATGAGTCAGAGGTCTGTGACTGCTGTGTATCAACCAGCTTCAACGCGACACTAATTAAAAAAGAAACAAAAAAAATGTGCATGAAGCACGTTCAAGGTAACTACATTCTTTCAACACCTCTAAAGGATAAGAGGTGATGAAGATGCAAGCTGATGAAAGCACTTAGTTAAAAAAGGGAAAGCTGGGCCATGTATTTAAGACTAAAACACAGTCACAGTCTGAAGAACTATAACACCATATCACTGAAAAATGTTTTAATAGCATTGACTAATTAAAGGCAGCTTCTTCATTAGTCTGTTGTGAATGATGGTGCTCTGTGTATGCACCTTATCCAAGATTTTCATCCTGTAAATAAATCAACTGTCATATGGTATAAAAGTACATAAAATCCCAAAGACTTATTCCAAAAATAAAGTCCTCAATAACAAATACCTTGTTATACGTGCTGCAACACGCACAACACTGGATTTGAGTCTAAAAGAGCAGGGCATGCAAGTAAAAATGACTTTCATACACTAAGACTGTTGAGGCAGCTTCAAGTCAACCCAGCCATTTTCTGCTCTGACAACCTGAACCTGGCATCAAGCTGAGATTCTCACTTCATGCCAATACCTTCTCCAACTTCCTCTCTCTGCCATTAACTGCAGAAAGCTCAACCTGTGTTGACCATAAATGCTACATGGTGACCTTTAAGAATAAAGCCTTGGTCCTTACACTTGGCCTTCCAATGTGGTCTGGATTTCAATTCAAGCAGTCTTAAATTCTCCAGACAATTTTGCTATTTAAAAATCATAGCTTCTACAGAACAGACCTACCATGACCATGCAGTGGTCATGATTGCACTGGGCTTGCATCCCATTAACATGGCAGGTATTAAATAATCTGCTCATCCTGTTTCCCTAAAACACTAAACTCTCAGGTGTTTGAAGATGTGTAACTCTGCCTTAATCATTCACATGCAAACTGCATGAAAAGCAAAGCATTCCTGAGAAGATTCCAGGAAAAAAAAAAAAAAAAACACTTTCAAAAGCATCCAAGAACCTCAGGAACCATCATTTTTTTAGACAGTAAAATATATAACTAGGAACATAAAAAGTCAAAGGAAAAGTCAACGCAATATTGGCTCTCAAAAGCTTAAGCTGTGACTGTGCCTCTAGGGACTTCCCTCCTAGCGACAATAAATTTTATCACTCCTCATCCTGAATTCCTGTAACAGATTTAAGAAGAAAATTAAGCCAGAACTTTGATCAAATGCAGGGACTCATGAAATGCTCTAAGTGCAAACATGTCTACTCAAAGCAGCACCTATTGATTAGCAAGGTTGTCCACATACTGACCCTATTTTAAAAGTCAAGAATCCAAATTTCCAGCAATCTGAAATTTATAAAGGCTGCTGCTGTGCACAGCAGAGAAATAACTTGTGAGCAGTTCATGCTGCACTCGGGTTAACTGAGATACATGGTTATGATGAAGCACTGGCTTTCACAGCAAACCAGCCAGCAGTGAGTTTCAGTTAAGCAAATTCACATTAGGAAAGACATTAGTTCTAGTTGCTCAGGCTCTGAAATCATGAACACACGTATAATTTGAAATAAATGCAAATTAAATAAACTTGAAATAAATCCCTAGATAAATTAAGGACTTGAAATGACTTCTTCCATGCCTCTGTTCTGCCATGCTACGTGATGCGGAAGGTGAGAAAACTCTCAAAAAGCTGAAGCTGTCTCTCTGCATATTACTGACAGGGAGTCCCATAACCTTCCTTGCCACGAGCCTGAGGACACCAGGAATTGCCATCCTTGTGGTCAAAGCCACAGAGGGTACAGGCACCTACCTGCACACCAGCTGCCCCAGGGCACAGCTTGGTACCTGAATTCAGGCTGACAGCAGGGGCCTGTGCTAACAGGATGACTTATGGTCAAGGTAACCTCATCTCCTCATTGCCACCCCAGCTTTAGTGGCAGCTGTTTCCAGCTGAATGGCTCGCACAGTGAGCTGGGGGCCAGGGGAGTACCTGCGCCCTGAGCTGTTTGCTTTTGGCATCTGATCCAGAGTCCGTCAGTCCTGATGGACAAATAAGTTCAAGCAAGCTCAGGCTGTTTCAATACTGCAAAAGCAAACAGGAGTTGAACATCCGTGTGTATCTTTTCAGCTTCTATCTCAGCTGGAGCTTTCCTGACACTCCCTTATATCCAAAGTCCTCACCTGCCTTCTTCTGCAGCACACTTCCCTGCCTACCACGGCCAAGAAGAGGGGATACACAGCTTCTGCTTACCGCCAACTCGCTCCCTCAGAGGTAAGCAGCAACTAAAATAAAAATGAATGAACGCTCACAAGTGAACAGTAGAGGCATGCCTGTTTCTACAGAAAAATGTTTTACTGCAATTTTTTACTTCTGCATTCCAAACTCAGCCTGCCTACTCTAAGGGACTGTGGATAAACTGGAAAGGAGCTGTACTAACACCACATTACCAACATGCATCTCATTTCCTGAGAGAAGCAGCATTTCTATAGCGTTTCAATGGTTGCCTCATCTGTTCTTGCTATTATGCTCTTCATCTTGGCCTCGAGGGGGAAGGCACACTCTGTAATCAGGGAGGACAAGTTCCCAACAAGCAAGCATACAAGAGTTTCAGCAAAAACAGCACAGGGTGGTAGGCAGGGGAAACAGATGCAAGGGCAAACAGACAGGTCAGACATTTCAAATGTATCTTTGAAATACATTTAATCACCATCCCACAAAAATAAGTGCAAAAGATCTGGACAATGTTTTACAGAAGAAAAGAACCAACCCCTTTTCTTCCATAAAGGCTACCTCAGAAATCTCTCAGCTGGCGCTGCTGGGGCAGAGTTAGCTGCTGTGTCGGGAGAGAGCACACCTCCAGGGCTGAGGAGAGCTGGCTGTGTCCACCAGGCAGAAGCCCACGCACATAACCCGGCACAACAGTTAGGGAAAGCAGCACCCACAGCAGCTGACCAGCAAGCCCTCTGTGTAGTTAATACATCAGAACAGTTTCTTGTGCACAACACACCCTCTTTAGAGAGATTTATACCATTTCAACTTCCAAACATAAATAAAGACGTATTTTTGCTATGTCATGGTTGCTTTTGCTTTTTTCTTCAGCCAGAATTATGCTTCAAATTCCTTGCATGGGAAGGTTGTTTTCTAGCAAGCCTCATACCTGCCGCATTGTTTTGCCTCCGTATTTATCAGTTATTACTCTGGTAATATTTACTACATATTTTAAGACAGAGGTACCGTTCATGCTGTCACTCAGACTTGACCTTCTATTTAGAACCCCAAGTCTATCATATAATCACGCTTCACTTAATTTTACCGTTTTGCTTTGCCAAATTTAGGTTTAAATCGCTTATCTGTACTATAAAGCAACAAATAAAGTTTCTGATTAAGATTTTTCCAGCAAGAATGAGACCAAAACTGAACAAAACACTGGTAAGAAAAAGAAGCCACTGTGTTGGCTCAACTCACAAAATTGGCAAAAAGAGCCAAAACACATCTGCTGGTTTTATTCCTTCATGGTTATCAATACAGAGATAACAGGACTTGTGCTCTCAAGACTTTTACGTTTCATCAGCCCTAGTTTTAGCTTCCGATTTGAGATACATTTTTTAAAAATTTGGCCTTTCAAATATATATGCTCCTAATCATACTGTTACATTGTATTTTATATTCTTCCCAATGCTGAACACGAACTTCTCAGCCTCAAGAGGAAAATTCTCTTGTCTCTAAAAGGCACATTCACCTTCTGTGCTGCACACACTTCCACCCCAGCCAGGCAGAGCTGGTTTTAGTCAAACTACGAGTTTACTTCAGTGCATGCTGAACTGGGATTCACGTATTTCATGCTTGCCCCGCTTTAAGAATCAAGCAGTGCAATATTAAAAATTCTCATTTAGTACAAGTTTTAATCAAAATTTGCAAAACGAGTTTGAGAGTCTTTTTTTGCCAAGTCTTGATTTGATAAATAGAAATAAGTACCCCAGAAAAACTGAAACTTCGGGGTGAGTTCTGAAACCTTATTTAAAATTCAGCTTCTAAATATTGCTGGATCTTTTAAGTTGTGTTTATATCAGGCTCAGGAAAACAATCATCCTAGAACCCACTTAATGTAAGAAAATCAACCCCTTTGTTCACTTTTTCTACTTTCACTTCAAGGCTCAAAATTAGTAGCAGTTTTTTTTCTTCCTTTTTTTTTTTAATAAAAAAAAAAGAAAACATTGATAGAGTATCCCCATATTTTCTAAAAGAGATCAGTGAGAATTTAGCAACCAAAATTGATCACGGAGAGCCCATGAAGGCGTTGGTAAAATTTAGCAGAAAAGCCTTCACAATACCCATTTTAAAGGTAAATTAATACAATTGAAGGAATAACACATAAATGAGAGTGATCAAAGACATTTTCTTTAACACGCTAACAGCAGACCCCAAACACCCATCCGCAGTGCAACGAGTACAGCACGTTCTGGCTGTCAACCTGGCGCAACCAGACAAGCATGTTCAGAAAGCCAAAGCACTGGAAAGGAGAACCGTATTTTGCACTCAGGCTCTAAATCATAAGTCAAAAGCCAATCATTAGTGGAAATAATAAGCTGAAAGATGTTGGTGTGGCACGCACCTTCTGTATCATCACGCAATTGCTCCACCACATCTGTCAAATCCTCCCAAGAGTCTTTGCAAACAGCAAAAAGAAAGGAAAAGAAAGAAAATGTCATGCAAGCCAAGATCTAAAGGAAAGATTCAAAATCAAGGTACAAGGGAAGGATAACTGAAAGGGAGATTCGCATAATACAAGACTCAATTCATATTGGCAAGGAATTTGCAAGTCAAAAGGTTTTGTTAGTCTGCACAAAGCAATACAGCAAAGCTTATTTTTCCTCCTTGAGAGGCAAATTAGGGTAAGATTTAATAAAGCTGTAGAAACTGTTGCTTTTTTTGCATTAAGACAATCAATATTTTAGTAAAGCACATCCTAAAAAGAAAAGCAAGAAATATGTTATTTTGTTTATAAGACCAAAGCACAAAACTTTTGGTGTTTATGCAATGTCAGCATTTGCTTCAATTCCCTCCTACCCAGCCCCCCCCCCAAAAAAAAACAAAACAACAGGGAAATGCAACTATATATGAAAATCAAGCACGACAAGCTTTGCACATTTCAGGAAAATTACATACTGAGGACTTTTTAATAGGCTTCAGTGAAGGTCTAACTCTGTTACAACCATCAATTCAAAAGAAAAACAGCGTAGAGGTGACCCAGCTTAGCCTGGACTCGGGTCACAGGTTTCACGTCATCGTTCTGATGTTGATTCACTAAGACCTCAACCAGAAAACACTTTTCTCCTCGCTGGGAGCTTGCAGAGGGCTGGCAGGCACGGGGAGGAGGTAGGTTTCCTGGCAGAGGAGCAGGCAGGACAGGGCAAACTCGTTTCAGCACACCCACTAATTCCCTGGGTTTGAACCCACAAAACAAAGCCTGATAAAGCCCCGGACGGTCTGTGCCCCATGGGATTTTCTGTTCCCTACTTACGTGCCTGCTCTCCCCAGCGCTGATTTGCAGCCCGCTGAGGCACAGGGAAGGCTCTATTCCCCTTCACACGCCGGCTGTGCCAGAGTCCTGAGCAAAGTACACATGCTGCTAGGACCTCCTCCCTCCCACGGAAAAGTTACCGCCAGCCTCCTCCTGCCCCGGGACCCAACAAACAGCACATTCATGCTGGCTGCATTTGAAGAGAAAAAAAGTCTAAATACCACTGTGACCAATAATTCAGCTGATCCCCAAAAGCTTCTTATGCTGCAATAGCAACAGTCACCATATCCTCACAAACTATTTTATTCTAGATGGTTTTTAGCAATCAGTTTTCTCCATATAGCAGAAATTCACTTCCTCCCATATGGCTGAGCATTACTGCAACAATAACAAGGGCAGAACAGCACCGCTCACTGTGTCCTACCCATATCCCCACACTGAACTGACCACCTGCTTTGGATTCAGCAGGGATTTTCCCCCATCCTAGTTACTGGTGAGCAGAGAGGGAGGATAAGAGCAATCAAATCAGATCCACCTACCTCCGCTCCCCAGGTGCGGCTGGCAGTTTCGCTTGAGAAATTCCCTGCAATTGTAGCAGCAAGGCACCAATGATGTTCCCCCCTACACACACACACACACCTGCTTCCGCTCCACTCATGGCTTTTGGTCGTTTATTACAGGTGTTAACACCGTCCCAAAGGCTTCCAAGAGTTCAAAGTTAAACTTTCCATAGCTTAATGCAGCAGTGGATGGATGTTTCTATTTCTCTTGCACTTTTCTGGACTGCACCGCACTCATTCCTTGGAGTGCCATGCCCCCCTCCCCTTGTTTTTGGTACATGTAACGCAGATACCAGTGTGCTTCAAGTACTCAGTATCTGGGGAAACTGCTTTGCAAAACACATCTACGTAAACATGTTAATACAGCTAGTATTTCCTACCTGTATTTCTAGGTATTTCTAAAATTAAATGAGGCCAAGACCTAGCTACTCATACAACCATTTATTAGATAGCTTTTTCCACCACGCACAAAGATCAGAACCAGATTCTAGTCGTCCCGTAATCCCTACCTGCACACTGAGATCAAGGACAAACATCCCCAGTGAACAGAGACCTCTCACCAAATATCGAGGGCTTTTTTCCTTATCTGAAGTGTAAATGATGAAGAAAATATCATAATCAAAAAATAAAAAATAAAAATCTGTCTCTATATACATACATGCACTGCATGGGCCACGCATAAGCCAAGTATTTAACATCTCTACTCCTCTAAGGCTGTCGTTGCTCAGCTCTGTATCCAGACACCGCCCTGGTCCTCCATCTTACTACGAGCTGTTAGCAAAGGGCAGGGAGGCTCGCACACTGAAAACACAGGTTTTGAACTCTCATCACTTGGAATTATTCTTCACCAACATGGGAAATAACTGAACTATGTCCGGTCAGCAAATTCCAAGCAGTCCAGTCCCCCTCCACCATCACACTGAGGCTCAACGTTTCACAATAAGGTGCAAGAAACCTCCCAGCTGAGCTGGCTACATCTGGACCATTGCCACCTAATTCACATTACAAGACGAAGCTATTTTGTTTGGTTGGTTTTGTTTTAATTTAAACTCTTACCAAGTAGCAGTCCACATAAAGCTTGCAAACAAGTGTCCAGTGCAGTCTCAAATATTTTGTCCTATTATACCCCTGCAGGCAATAATCCCAGCCTCTTTCTAATGAGAAACGCTTGTGAGAATTGCATGGATTTACATTGGCACTGAGGGACTACGGGACCCGCACAGATTTAGAGGAAAAGGAATACATTTAATTAGCATCTCCTTTCATATTTTTTGTTCATTTCCTTGTGCATCTAGCAGAGGGTTTGCATACACTTCATCTCCTCGTTTACACTGCACAGCTTTCTCTACTTCTTTGGAATTTTCACCTAACAAGACTGGGGAAAAAAATTCTTCTTAAGACACAAAATAGTAGCAAAGAACCGCAAATAGATTCCATGCTCCTCACAGTAAATCCAAGATAAATTCAATACTTTTGATTATTCTGCGAAAATGATAGTGATAACAAAGCAGCTATAACTGATGCATACCACATTTAGAGAACAGGCTGACCAAGACTACGTCTCCGTAGAAGAGCTGCCTCATTCCAACCAGACTCTGCAGAAGATTAGCACTATGGAATCGAGTACCATGCTGGAATAAATACACAGCCCTGCTCTTTACAAAGGAACCAAAACACTTATGATTAACACATTAATCATGAGAAACCCATCCATCATTTTAGCAATAAAGTTTTGTAAGGTTATTTTCTCCTCTGCTTGGCCGACACAGCAGCAGTTACCTTGACTGGTTGGAATACAAGAGACAGTCTGGATCCAGAAGCAGCAGGAGATGCACTTTGGGCTGATCCATCCACTGGGATGAAGCCATCTCCACAGGGAGGTGATAAAGCCCTCACAGCCCCAGTAAGGGGGCTCCAGCAGCATGGGAGCAGCACGAGGTTAGCCACACTTTTAAAACCAGTCACAAAGCCTACCAAATCCCACATCAAATAAGGTTTTTCAGGACATTTTTATCCTTTGCTAGCAATGTTAAAAAAATAGTAATACAAACAAATCTCAATGAGCAGGGAAACTAATGTAGACAAAAAAGCAGCTGCTCCTTGCTACCACTTTGTTTCTCCTAACAGTGATGTTTAAGGTGTTGATTAATGAATGATGCGTACAGTATGAAAACAGTAACAAAAAAAACTTTCCCTCACGACCTTATCTTCCTGAATTTGCTCACATCTCAATTTTTGTTTTAGCATTTCTCAAAGGCATATGCAATACCTAACAGCTGCAGTGAAACTTGTACCAAGTCATGCAGGAATAACAGATACTGCCAGCAGATGTGCTTCCCCAGAAAACAAGTTTTTATAATTAAGCCCTGGAAGAACGTACCAGTATAAAAATAATTTCATGAAAAAGTTGAAGTCCAAAGGCAACACTGCTCAACAGTGATTTGCCACACTTCTACACAAGGCCAAGTAAAGATGCTACATGCTGAAGCTGACTACATGAAGGGGAAGTCAAATTGTGGCTTCTTATATCGTGGGCAGGTCAGGGATAAAATAAGGCACCAGATTCAATTTACAGGGTTTTTGAACAGGTGGCACACGAGAAGGAAACAGCTAGAGTTCCCAAATAAATAGAAGCATCTGTGGGGCATTTTTAACAAACCTAAACAAGTGCTGAACATGTGGCCTTCAATAAATGCTGAGCAAGTTCCCGAAGACCTGCACTGCACAAAAACTCACCTATTTCCCTCAAACTGCTTTTACAGAATGAGTTCATTAAGAAATAGCGTGAAATGCATGTTACCAGGTCCAACAGCATCTCAGACTATGCTGGGATACCACCTACAAGTAGACTCCCACAATTCACAGTAAGCCTAGAAGTAGAACTCCAAGTTCCCCACCACGCAGTTTCCCAGTCCATCCCACCCACCCATTTTCTGCCCATGTCCTCTGTACTTTTATTAGTAAACACCTTGCGAGTACAACTAGCAGGATGGGGAAACCAGAACTTCATATATAGCTGTAGCATTAGTATAAAGAAAGATGCACAGAACAAGGCAGTGAAGCCACACTTTTATAAATAGCTTTCAAGCATAATATGAGAACCAAGTTCCTTCAAATGCAGACTAAATAGGTCAGGATCTGGTTGTTTTTTTTTTTTTTGTAAGCACAGAAGTCCTTAAAAATGCATAAGGAGAAGCTGAGAAATCAGTTATTAGCCAAAAAAAACAGCATCAATTTTGGGAAGTGAAAACAGAGGCTGGTCCAGAAAGTACTCAGCAACAGTGAAATGTGAATCATACCTCTTTGGCTATGAAAAGACCTGACCTGAATCTCTTGGGTTTTGCACAGGCACTTACATAAAACATTAACTCAGCTGAAGATTTACAAACAGGAATCCAGCTAGCCCTTGGCCCCCATGTTCTGCTCACCAACCAGAAAAGGTTGTTTGTTTGTTTGTTTTTTTTAAGCTCACCCACAACAGGGCTTGTGACATACACTGCACACAGCAGCAGCTAAGGGCCAAGACCATAGAGACAACCAGATTGCACTCAGGAGGTCTTGATGCACTTCTGTCTCGAATCCCCTCTGCTCCTGCTGGTGATCTGCTGTGACTGACAACAGTTCTGAGGAGAGAAGCAAGGACAGCCAACATATTTCAAATAAGAGCTACAGAAGTGCTGACTAGTTGGTTATGACCAAACAACACAGGCAGGAATCCGGATGATGCTGAAATGAACTGAATCTAACTAAATTGCAAGCAAAAATGCCAAGCAACAAGGGTAGCTCTCTCCTGATCCCCCTTCATCCTCTAAATGTACAAACATCTACCTTTCATCTAAGCCCCAATGTTCAAAGCTCTCCAAGATATTTCTTTTGTCCTCCAGGAAGGAAAGAAAAGACCTCTCCTCCATGCCTTATTATCAGGCATGAGCCTAACTACAGCACTTCTCAGATTCACTTAAAGGCACTTCAAAGAGCATGTGAAATTCTACAGCGGCTATAAATATAACCATAAGTTACAGATATTTTCACTGTCGGTCATGTCTTATTGTGCCCTGAAGAGAAGTACTAGCCACGTCCTACAGAGGGCTGCTAATGGAAGAAATGATGACACATGTGCTCATTAGAAGGTTAAAATCAGACAAATAGTCCTATAATTAGCTTTAGTCTGCTGCTCTAACCACTTGCTCGTCTTTTCTGGGCCAAAGCATCCCACAAGGGAAAGTTGGAAGAGTTCTCAGAAGTACTGAATATGCACGACAAATTGCAGTTGAGTCTTTCTTTTCTTTAAGGCTAACACTGTCCTTCATTGTATGGGCAACTAATACTTTTACCATTAAAAGGAAAGCTTCAGTCATGTTCTTGTGTTTACCTAAATTGCATTATCCCATATTTAATGCCTTAGGTATAACAATATGTTTAAGAAGGAAAAAACAAGCCGGTCAAGAAAGGCATGCAATAAATAATTTCTTCATATGAGCTGTGCAAATCAGGTGGCTCACAGAGTCAACGAAGAAAAGGGAACAGCCAAGAAGAGATTAAGCACCACACTGAAAGAAATCCAAAGAATTCAAGAAGCGACCAGAGAGCCTGCAGACCCTAATTACAGGAACTATTTATTTAAAAAAATAGAGTGGTTTAAAGAGAAAAAAAAATAAGTTAAATTCTCTACCTAAAAATGGGGGGAGAGAGAACAAGTGCTTTATGTACAGCAGAAAAAGAGTCCATTCACTTCAGCCTGCAATTTCTGCCTGGGCAAGCTATTCCCAGAAGGGGAAAGTTAAAAAATTACATACTAAAAACTACTTAACACACACGTTGTCCTATCCTGCTGTACCGACACATGCCCACTTGCAAGTGCCAGCTATCCTTCCAGCGAGAACAGCAGAGCGAACACCGAGCACACGGGTACCGCTGCCTCCCCTCGCTGCCCAGAGCTGAACTTTGCTGACGTGGCTGACGCTGGCACAGCCAGCTCTCTGCAGGTAACAGTTAATTTTACCTATTTCCTCTGACCATACATCACATGTTGCCTCAATCCCTGCGCTGCTATGCTGCACCACCTGTCCTCGCCCTCTCGGCCAGTGCAACCTTACCTGGAATCCAGCTGCCCAGAATTTCTTTCTTTACCTCATGTTGCAGCACCAACAGGTTTTGCTTCCATCAATTGTAATAATTACGTGGTTTTAGTGAAAAAAATTACACTTATGAGCTTCTTTTAAAGGCTGTTGTTAAGGCCATGAATAACTCCTATGGGAAGCTTCTGATTTTATTTTGGCGCTTGACAGTTCACACATAAACAAGAGAAAACCCACCCTACTTCTTTTCCTCCGTCTTCCACTTCCCATCTTGGTTAACACCTAGGGGGTTTCTCTGCAACTTTTGATTCATTATTTCTGAGGGAAGTAAGCCTTCTCCACATTTCCCAGGCTCATCTGACTTCAATTAGAGTCAGCAAGCTGAGGAGAGCAAACAACTCTTGATTGCAATTTCTTAATTACAACCTTGAAAATATTTACAGAAGTTTAACCTTTAAGACATACCCAAACTAGAGGAGTGCTGATGTGACGTCCATCTCATCCTCACCTAACAGGGCATTCTCTTTTCCAATTAACCTGAGGGCTGCTGCACAATACCAATCGTCCTGAGGAGCTTTGTAAAGCTTCATCTTAATTCCCCACTGGTTCATGGTCAAGTCTTCCATTGGTCATTTCTCTTTCTTCACAGCTCTCTTCCCAGCTTGTGATGGGATTCAGTGCAAATACAGCAAGCAGGGCATCTCCTTCCTCCTCTCCAGGAGGATGACAAGCTTTATCATGTTACTTTCAGTATGTGCTGTCTGAATTACATGACCTAACTGCTACTCCAAATACCTAGGGTTATTAACAGACTAATGCACGTATCTCACACATAATCGACTTTGTCCTTGTTCTATTAAATCCAGCCTCCAGCTCACGCCTGTCGGGAGGGCGCATGACCTAAGTACCACAGCTGCCAAGCTGGCAAGCCACATGCTTTTTTAAGCTCCTTCAAACTTTTGGCCTGTTCAGAGATTTGTGCCACCATTCACACATCAGGAGAGTACTTTTTCTGACAAAAGAATAAATCTCACGCGGTTTCTGCCCGTGAGTGAAAGGTCGCTGCTACTCTTAGTACGGATTTAGTTTGCAGTCTGAAAAGCACAATTCATTGGGCAATTCCACCTCTCAACAGTTTGCTCTTCCTATTCCACACCACAGCAAACCTAAAACCAACTATGAGTCCCCAGGGTTTCTTCCTAGGTGCCTTTTGTCCTCTGCAGACCAACGATTCATACCAGGCCCCCAGCCTCCCCACTCACACGGCCCAGTCTGGCACCAGCCCCTATGGCACACGATTTGGACAAAACCAAATGGCTTTGTAGCTCCCCCACCGAAAATGAGGCGATTCTCGCAGCCCCCAGCATGCAAACTTCCGTGCTGAGCATCTGCTTGTTTGCAAAACAAAAACATAAGGTCATGCTGCTCGTGCAAGAAAGATGGGAAAATAGCTACAGAGAAAATAGAAAAGGTAGAATCTAAAGGACAACCTAATAGGCAGAGTAACAGATTAACAGGCAGGAGGCATTTGAGCACGTCAAAGTACAACTTGTCAGTAACAGCAAATCCCCAACTTCTACCCATGGCACCTCACACAAACATGCAGCTGAAAATAAGACTTTTAAATTAGTGGTCAAAAAAGTAAAGAAAAAGCCAATTTTAGCTAGCAAAAAATATACTATGGAAAAAATGATTTTATCTTTGCATGTTATGAACATACTGCTCTAATTCCCCATTTTAGAGCAAATACAATAGGATTTTTTTTTTAAGTGATACTGTAATAGCTGCACATCAATTCAGACCATACAGCTACGACATGTATTCCTTCTGCTCTCGATTACAAGCTGATCTCATGAGGATTAAAATTTCCATTGCACTAACATGAAGCTCCTCATAAAGAATGGTTAAGTCAAAGCAGAAATTTGCCATGCTATAAAACAACACAAGACCATATTGCACTTACTATGTTGCCCCAAAAGTTCAGATCAGCATTGACTCTTATCTCTGCATGCATGCTTGGATGAGCAACAGAAAATATAAGGTGTTTTTCCACACCTTGGTCCCTAAGGATGCCTTAACTGTTATATATATATTGCAAACAAACAAGAGTCTAATAGCCACCAGAGCCACGTCTCATCACTTTGCTATAGAACAGAAGTTTTGACTTCCTAATTAAGACCCATCGTTTAAAAATATATATATTTCTAGGCCAAGCAGGCTTATACTTTATAGCAAAACAAGCTTACATGTATTTCATACCCAAAGAACTGTTCCAAAAGAAAAGGAAATGCTTTCATTGTTAAACTGCAGCGTCCCTATTACATGGTATATTGCACACATACAGCTGCAAGAAACTCCCTAACTGTGCTAATGAACCTACGCTACTGCTACCCAACTTGAGGAACAACTCAGTTTTGCTCTGAGTTACGCTACCAAACTCCAACTCTACGGCAAGAAATGAAACCGCCACAGATCTTCTTCTCAGACCAGAACCCATCTCCCAGCACAATCAGGCTTGGTTTTACTGAAAATCAACACCACTACAAGAAAATGCCTACAGTTTTTTTAACATCAGCAAATACAACTACGTTTACCACTAGGTCCTGAAATTGCTCGCTCCCTCCCGTCCCTCCAACTCCAAGCACAAAACCAGCCTCAAGGTGGATTACTCCAACGAAGGCTAAGGCCAACAGATTCCCAAGGAAAGGGCTGGCAGCAGGTTTGGCCTCAAAAATAAGCACCAGCTGCCTCTCTGCTTGGGGAGCTTTCAAAGCAAAGTCAGGAAGCACAGCAGCCTGCCTCTAGCTCCCCCTAACATCACATTTCCACAATCTGGCATTATTTAAACTTGCCCTCTGATGTCTCTCTCTCACTGAAATTGAAACGCAAGGCTTTGATGAGGGATATCAAACCAGAGTAAACAAAAATCACTCCCTTTAGCTACCTCTTGTACGTTTAAACCCTATTTCCTATATCGTCTGCTCTAAAGCGTCAATAAAACAGCAGCAATAAAAGTAACAGCTAACAACAATCTCCTTTCACGGGAAAGAAAAAAAATGCAGCTACTTGTTTAGCAGGAATCCAGGCTTCTGCTATTTCACTTGTTTAGCCCTGCCTTTGGTATAACCACAACAACAAAATCTTTAAAAATACAGAAACTGAATCTCACACCATAGCCAATAATACGGAGCAAAGCTTGAAGGTGTAAAGTCTGTAAGAGTTACTGGTTTTAAAATAAAATAAGGGAACCCAGAAGGTGCAACTGGAGACCCCCGGTCTCTGATGGAACTCCCTGAGTCATTATAGGGCACCTCGTGAGAGCAGCCCCGAGGAGTCCAAATTCTTGAGACTCAACTCTTATTTTCCCATCACGTTTTCAGCCTTCCCCATCCTCTCTGCTGTTCTGTTCGGGACCCTGTCTTGTCTTCTTACTTTTCCACTGCCCAGAGCTGCCGTCTCCCTCATCCCCAGGTCCTCTCCTCACTGTGAGGTGACGGGCGGGCAGTTCTGGGTGCAGACGGCTGCGATGCAAGGCCAGGAGCACGGCTGCTGCTCATCCCCAGCGCAATGATGCGGGAGGAGGAGGAGGATGGCTGCTTGTGGGCAGGGGAAGGGGCACAGCAGGTCGCAGAGCGGCTGGAGGCAAAACCTCTCTAGGAGCAGCAGGAACTGAAGGAGGGCAACCTGGGGCTTCAAATCCTTCTTTCAAGCAGGATGTTGGATGTGCAACTGTGATATATTCATTTGATTTATTTTATGTGTCTTGATTCGTAGGAAAAAAATGCAACTTCTTATTAAGCCTTGGGCAAAACCCTAAGGCTTTTTTCCTTCACAGCCCCTACATTTTTGCATCAGTATTATAGAGCTGTTTCAGAACAAGCCAGCCCCAGCTCCCCTGCGTTTCCTCTCAGAAAACCACTTGGTGTTTGCAAGCCCCGTCATCCTGTCCCCTCAACCCTGGCACGCACCGAGGACACCGAAGCAGTGCTGATGCAGTAACTCTGCAGTTCCAACACAAGGGATCAAGCTGTGTCAGCTCTCCTATTGTGAACACTTCTCCCTGAGCTTATCTCTACTAAAAACATAACTCAGATCCAAAAAAGAACAACTCTCCCTCCCAACAAGCAACTTTCTTAGGTTATGAATGTATAAATAGCTGCATCAAGGTCACTATGACAGAGCACTCTTGTGCAAATGAAATAATGTTGCAGTGAAATGAGCAAATGCTGTTTTCCAGCTCTCTCTGGTACCTGCAAGAGACTGACTATAATTACAGCTTAAAAAGCAATTATTTTTGTAGTTTGGGGAAGGGTTATTCTAGTGCTTGCCTTGTTTACAGAAACATGCAAGAGTGCAATCTAGTCTACAGGGACACGCTTTCAGCATACTTGAGAAAGGTAATCCAGAGAAGCTTTGTTACAGGACCTGGATTCATCTAAGCCTACCTTCCCCCTGAGTTTGGCCAGAGTGTGAAGACGAAGAAAGAAAAGATGCATACAAGAACAAGGACCTAAATAACAAACTCACAGTGCTACAGAAAGATTTTCCAGGCTATACCAAGAGCCCTAGACTGCTTAGGTCATGTACTAACCACAGTGTGACAAACCAAAAGGGCAGTTAGAGGGAGGGAGAAGGACAAAGAGTAACAATCCACCAAAAACAAGATGATGCTGATAAAACAACACAAAAAACCTGAAGCCCAAAGCCACACAAGACTACGTCTATGCCACACACAAGACCATAGAAATGGGAAGTCAGCTGAATTACTGCACCCGTGGCTCACCCTGTACTGCCTGCTGGCTCCATTTTCCTGAGCATCTCTCTGAAAGGCTGGGATGTGCTTCAAGGGGAACCTCAGCCTCTGCTTTTTAAATCTCGCTCTAGTACCACATATTTGGCAAGCAAATCCGAACCAGAGTGCTGCTGCCACTGAATTAAGTTTAAAGTTTGAGTCCTCACCCCAATTTAAGCTGCCTAATCCAGCAGAACAACGATACAGTAAGATATTACTGAGTTGCTAAACCAGCATCAAATGGGTCAAGCAGGACTACTTGGTGGGACCACACGCTTCACTAGTTACTGGGAAGGAGATGAAAGATGGGAGTTCCCTGACCAAAAGATGCTCAGCATCCAGCAAGGGGCCCTCTGAACCCAGCAGCATTGGTGCTAAGTGACCATGGAAGCACCAGCTGCCTTACAGTAAAATTCCTGCAGAAATTCACATCTTCTCCTTCCCCGCTTCTTTACTGATAGGGCAATGCGTCGCTGTCCTCTTGGTCTGTTTTTTTTTCTCTCCCCTCAGTTTTCACAAAGCTTTCAGTCCTTGTTTCACCTGACCTGGTATTAAACTGCTTCCACCACCAACCCAGATGACAAATCCTTTCCCAACAAAGAGCAAGACGTGTTACACCTGCACATTTCAGGCTTCTGAGCCATAATAAACAACAGCACGGCCAGCAGAAATGAGCTGCAAGGCTTGTGATGCTGTTATCACTTGACAATCAGCATAGCTGCGTAATCACTTGGGGCTTTCCAAAACTGCCCACTGGCCATGTACAGACAGAAGGCAGTACTTTGACAGTGTGCTCCTGCTGTAGAAGCTGACATCTGACAAACACAGCTCTAAGATTGAAGTCATGATTACAGATGTTATTGAATATACAATATGATGTGTTGCTTCCTGAGACACAGAAACCTGATCTTTCCTGATACGCCCTAAAAAATTAAAATAAACCACAAGTCTGTCTCTGTGAAAGGGTGGATTACAAAGGACACACCAAATTCCAACAGCAATCTGAAGCACCGAGGTGGCTTTTTGGTTTGTTAGATGGTGTCCAGGTTCTCCAGGCAGGCCAAGAGCATCTCATCCCAGAGACACCCCCTCCCAACTTGTGCAGCGGCCGTAACAATGCGGCGGCTGCGGGGATCCCGAGGCAGAGAACCGGACCGTACCTTCGTGGGTAGGCTCTGGGTCGGGTGTCAGTGAGATGTCGTCCAGCTCACGCAAGCAGAGCCATTCTCCATCCATCGACACTCGGAATTTGCAAAGATAGATGGTCTCCATGGCAGCCTGAGTGATCTTGTCTGTGGTGGGGGTTGGCATGTCGCTTTGAGGCGTCAGAGCAGACATGATGACTCAGCTGGTACAACAACAACAGGGGGAAAAAAAAAGAACTAAAAAGAAAAGCTTTCTGAAGAAGAAAAGGAGAAATACCTTGCTAGTATAGGACAGATGTGCTCAGGATCGCACAGACTGCTTTGGCCTTTTCATATATAAAGCAAGGTAAAAACGCTGCTCCTTCACGCTCGTCTCTTCCTCCCTCCTTTCCACCACTGCCGTTGTCTTCAGATATGCTGAAGGCTATTGATCCTAAGCAGCCACAGAAAACCTGACGTCCGCATCAAACGTGAAAAAAAATTACAAACAGAAGAAAACAAGCAGGAGGAAGAAAAAGAAAGGCTTCCTCGGACGACCACCCAAACGAAAACAAAGGAAGAGCAGAGAGCAGGGTATCCAGGTTTGCCGAAATCAAGCCGCAGGTTCCTTTCTTCCCAGCGAAGCCAGGGCAGCGAGTGCCGGCAGGATTGGCTGTGCGCAGTAAGCAGGGTGTTGACCAAAATGGCTGACTAATGAACTGAACTGAAAATCCAGGCTCATGTGATCAGCTGCTCCGAGCGCAGGGCGAGCAATTCCCAGGATGCTTCGTGGAGGCTGCTGATGCAGGGAGGGCAATTAGGCGCTCATCAGCCGCAGCACCTCCTCGCCGGGCTCGGCTGGTCCATCGGGGAGCTCCGGGGAGGTGCAGACCCGCGGCGCGAGGCACACAAAGAGGCGTCTGTATTCCTTTCATGCGCCCCGACGGCACCGGGTGAATGAAAAATCAGCACCTTTGTTGTCACAGGAGGTGCGCAAGTCGCGGCTTCATTTTATTTTTTTTTTTTTGTCACGCAACGTTCTCTCAGGGAGCTAAGATTCCTGATATACAGAAGTATTTTAGGGTGGATTTATCATCTCAGGGAAACAATGGGAGGGGAGGGGGGAAATATCCAGAGGTAAGCATTCCAGCACTGTGGGATTAAGCTCTTCTGGAAGGGCACGCGCACACAGAAGAACAATGAGGAAGAACAGCACAAAGAGAGGCACTCGGCAGAATCCTACACTTAAAAAAACCTCATCTGAAAATGGGCATCTTGCTCAGGTGATGCTCACGAAGAAACATTACTTCTCAGCAGGTAGAGAAAGGGGCTTCCAGTTTCTCAAGGACCAGGTGACAGCACTGTGCTGTCCTGCGGGCTCAGGCTCCTTGGTGCCCCCACCTCGAGGGCACAAGGAGCCTGCAGGCACCCTTCTTGTTCCTAAGGTCACTGATTAACCAGGGCGCCTGACACAACATCATCACCCACCTGAACTGTGATATGAGGCAGTAATAAATTAGTTTATTTAATTCCCACGTGGCTGGGGGATGTTGTGGAGAGCAGCTGGGTAGCATCTGAAATGGATGCCTCGTGCTCCCCTACCACAGAAATCCGGTGAAAGCTGACTGTTCACCAAAAAACAAATTAATAGAAACACATGAACGATTAACTCAGGAGATCTTAGTTACCGGCCATATGTTTTTTCCTTAAGAAGCACTCAAAAGGACGCGTGTCTATTCTTTAGCAATACGAAATACAATAATTGATCACAATAATTGATCACTTGATGCAGAACTCAGAATGCCAACACACACAGCCTTTTGAAAAAAAAGCACCCATTCAGCCAAAAACTCATAAAACTGGCAAAAAACAGGAATCATGGTTGCTATTTCTAACAGGCAAGAGGAAGCAGTTGCTTTCCGTGAAAACTTCCTGCTTGGTGCAGAGCATTTTGACTCAGCAACTCTTTCTCCCCATTAGACTAGAACAAAGAGCCATGCAGCACATTATTGCTGCGATGCAAAGGAGAATTATTTCACAAATGACAACAGTTCCTATTGTTCCTTCTCCCTAGGAAAGAATGGGTTTTATAATCCACACTGACAGCATTTTAACTGGGATTGTATTCATAAATCCTTTCAACAACAGTCTCCGGTTTCAGCAGTCACATTTTAGTACTTGTAAAACCAGTGAAAGTTGCCATATACAAACAGGTACAGGAGAGCAGCTGTTCACTTCACTCTTGCTACCTTTTGAAAGGACCTGAACAAATAGCAAATAAATTAAACCCTTGAAAATCAACCAAGTACCACAAGCTAGTAAGCAACAGATCTAATTGACAGTCAAACCTTTTTCCTTTGGGGAAAAAACAAAACAAAACAAAACCCACAAACAGCATCAGGTGAACCCTGCAGCTCCCATTTCACAACAAAGGCCTTCCACTGAGTCAGCATTGACTAATGACCCATACAGGGGGACCACAGCTGAACTTGGTTTAAAAATTAACCAACTGCTCTGTTTGTTCTTTTATGCCATTTGCTGCTTCTTAGCATGAAGAAATAAAAGAAGCCAGGCTGTCCCTTTCAGCTCAGTTGCATTTTCAGGCTCCCTTATGCAACGTTACTGCTGCGGAGACTGCATAGGGATATTTTATTAAAGAAAACGGAAGTAATTACAAGTATTGCCCAGCTCTGAAAATTTTCAGTGGATTAGTATGTCTTACATAAAACAGAGCTTTGGACAGAGCATACCGCCCAGCAGATTTTGAACAATTGCCAGCTTAAACGAAACAGAGCTACTTCACCTCTATAAAACTTCTACTCCTTATGGCACAAAATCATCATCTACGCAGATACCTAAAAACTGATGAGTTTTTTATGTTTGTTTGTTTGTTTTTAAAAAGATATGTACAGAATTTCTTTTTCAAGTTGATTTTTGTTTTTCTTGCAGAGCTCCAATATGGGTATTAGGGTAGCTAAGAACTTCTCACCTGCCCTGAGAAGATGGCAATCTCCAGGTTTTAGCATGACTGAATTTACTCCCAGGGAATGGAAACAGATAATTTCCCTTTCAAACACCACTTTCAGGTTAGGCTAAGACGAGTATCAAGAATGCTTTTAAAAAAAATTGTCTGTATGTCAGTTACAGCACTGTTGGGAAATAAAGAATATACTCATGAAGCCAGCAAACAACGTTCCCCCATTCCACCCACAAACCCCACCGCTAACAACAACAAGCAAAATCTCACAAGAACTATCCTGTGACTTACTGGCCTGACAGCCTTTTACCCCATCTGGAAATCAGGATACTAAATCTACGCCCCCACCCCATCCTGTGCTTCAAAGCTACAAATCAACAGAGAATCTTATAAAGCATCAGTGGCAAATATTTGTAGGCTTCATAAAGCATTTGATAAAAATGCCCTGCAACTCAATACTGAGTGCTCAAGCTTCAGGAAGGTTCAAAGACTAATCAAAAGACAGAAGAGGACCAAGGGTAGGTATAAACAAAGAGGAGGTTAGTAGCACAGAATCACTTTCTGAATCTCAGACAAGTCAGGCAGCTTTGACTGGTCTTACAAAATTCTAATATTAACCACGCGTTGGCAAAGCAGAACAGAGGCTTGGACAGGAGACAAAATGCAGCAGTTTACAAAAATGTTTGTGCTTTAGGACTTAACCATCTGAAAGCAAACCATTCCACCAGCCAGAAGCATTTCATATCTCAGTTGCACTGAGAAATCTGCCTAATTTATTCAGCTTCTGAAATGAAAGTGATCTAAGCAATAAAAACCAAACAAATCCCCAAAGCACCTCTTGGACTCCAGGGGGCACCTTTGGGTGGAGTTTTACTGCCAATGCCAGGAAATCCAGCCTGCAACCAAGCTGACTTAGCATCCTTACGAGAAACCTTTCCCTGATTGCTGTGCAGAGATTGCACAGCAGCCATACAACAAAAAGGCAAAGTTGGCAATGAGATTACTGCTTCAGATGACTGCACTATTTCTGGTTATTTAAGATTGCAGGAGACCACAGAACCATAAAAAAGCCACTAGTGCTATGCAAATGGGAACCACTGCTGAAAGAAACTGTTGGTAACAGCTCAGATGCACCGCTGAGCTCTAAAATAACTGCTCAGAGCATCTCGAAAAAGAGTATGATATCAGAGGTAACTTCACACAAAAAGGACACAAATTATGATGAAACACAAGCTTTCATATCACAGTGTAAGATGAGCATGAATCATGAGCAAGTTCGTGCAAGTTTCTCCCAAAGCATGTAACCTCTTTGTGGCTGCTGCACACAGCCTGCCAATCTGGTCCAGCAAGGCAGCTCCCACACTTCTAAGTGAAAAAAATCTGGTCTTGCTATTTGCTGCCCATGCTCTTTCCTGATACGCAAAAACCTCTTCCTGGCACACCTATGAACAGGACTCCTCCTCTCGTGCCACCTCTCCTTCAGCCTGTGTCTGACACGTCTGCCAGCACAGACAAACACACACACCTCACGCGTGGCACTTCGAACGCTGCATGCCAAAGAAAACATAAACAGGCAGAAGACAATTTAATGAGCTGGAAACCAGCGACAGAATTTCACAGCTCCCTGAACATGTGATAAACTTTGTTTTCTACCTGCTGGGAAGTAGAGATATTTAAGGATTTAAATACGTGACATAGCTGAGGGTACAATTAAGTAACAGGAAGGAAAAGTCTACTTGAAGTATTGTATCTGTCAGGCTTTGAGTGGGAGCAAAGAACTTAGTTGTTTTTTTCCCTCCTCAAAGACAGCACGATCAAGTTGCTTTTACAGCATTTAAGTCTTCTGAGGACTCACTACAGCTCAGCATGTTTAAGTCTCCCTCTTGTTCTCTGTCTGGAACCATCTGTATCAAAAAAGCAGGTGCTGCTGGCATTAAAAGCTTTTGCAGTCTCCTTCCCTTAGCAGCTCTCATCTTGACCTGACATTTGGCATCATCTCATCTCTCTCACCTTGTAAAGAAAACTTGGATAAGAAAGAGAAAGATCAGTCCTGGAAAAACAGGGGGGAAAAAAAAGCACAAGACAAAGTCGATACAGAAAATAAATAGTTATAACAGGAAGAGTAATAACTACTCTTACAACTTCATTCGTTGTCACCACCGATGTTAGTTGTTGGGCTTCACCTCACTGGCACCAGACAGCTTGCTCCACTGCCCTGATAGCGTGAGGGTGATGCTGCTGCCTGGGCACAAGTAACACTTCAGTTGGTCTCTACGGATGGAAGCAACAGTCGTACACAGAATCCCATGAGGCCACCGCTCCCCAGGAGAGCCCTAACGGAGCTACAAAGGCTGCAGTTACTTCACCAACAGCAGATATGCTCTCCTAGATGTTCAAATATGACATCAAACAGCTCTACAGGCCCCTTCTACCCTGCAGAGATGCCTCCCTCAGGAGAACAGTTACATGACTGTGTCATGACTGTAAATAAAAAGTCTACTTCAAATAAACCTCCAAAACATCCTGCAATATTGACTTTTCAGTGCGTTGATCACTACCTTCACTGTAAGAGGCTAATGTCAATAAGGAGTAATTACTTTCGTTACTATTTGTGGAAATGACAGGCTGCAGGGCACTGAAGGGAGGAACTCATGATCTAGCAGGATCCGTCATTCACTTGAAATGCTCCGTTCACTTTACAGCTGTGTAGGGAGGGATTAAGCATTCACAGAGTACATCACATTTTCGTAACACGGGCACATCACACACACAAAAAAAAAACTTCTTCACACTCCTCGCTTTATCTCAACTGCAAAAATAACTAAAGCGCTGAAGAATCAAGGGATGCAGATGTGAACAATCACTTCAGGTACTATTGCAGAACAAAGAAAAGCAGACCAAGAACAGTTGATGCTAAGCAGTCACATGCTATTCAACATGAACTCCCAACATTTGAGAAGAGCCCATGAAACAGGCCAACGGGTTTCCCCAGTAACACAGGCAGGACAACCTTGATAGCCCAGCCACCACTAATGACACCACACCTCAGGGCTGCAGAGTAACAGCCATCTAGAGCAGATGCAGCAAGTGATGACAGCTGCAAGGCCACGTACTCCACAGGTAGCTGAGACTCAGTTCAGCACACAAACACACAAAATGCTTTCTGTTGCAGAGCTGAGCTCTACCCCCTGCTTTAACATCAGTCCCGAAGCAGCAAGCAAACAAGCAAAGCTCTGCAGTACCATCCCCTGCTCCTGCTGCTCAGTGATGAGCAAACAAGAGCTGCTATTTCAGAGACACAAGAACCAAAAAAACACCACCACCTCACAGAACAACAGGCATGATGAAAAAGTTGATTTGCAGGCAGGACACCCCCCAGGAGAAACAGATCAGAGTCCATGACACTGTGCAAATGGGTTACGATTCCTGTTCCCTTCGTACCCACCTATCGCTGTGTCAGTCGCTGAGCAGGCTTCAGCATGATATTGCGCAGGCAGATATTACCTCTGAGATAAGAAAGAGCAAGGGAGACTCCAGATACATTTTATAAGGCTTTTTCCACGTAGTCTGTATGAATATCCGCTGCAGAGTAACACCAACACAAGGGATAAAGCAATGCTCAGCTGATGAACGTGTACACTAACTCCTTGTGCTCTTGAACAAACACGCCTCAGCCTCACCACATCTACGCAGAACCCCTCCTAGAAAGGTACTAGAACAATTAAGCAGTTTGAGCAGTACGAGCACAACAGCAAAGACTAAATAAATATTTTTAAACCCTTCATAGAATTCTTTTCTCTGTCACAAATAGCTCACTCCCTTGCACACACATCACACAGCTACAGAGTGTGAAGATTTCCTGATTAGTAGACACTTTTTAAAAATATCATGGTTTTGAGAGGAAGTTACCAGTTGAAAATGGCGAGTCAGGGGGGAGGGATACTTAGTCCTCAGAAAGAAATCTGCGACCAGAGAGAGCCCTTCATGTAACTAAGAACAAAGGTGGGTCACTTCACCTGCTCTTTATATTACAGAAATTAATTTAGCTTACTGGTTATAGCTTTGCAGACTAATAGCTTAAATAATGTACATTACTTTCAAAAGGAGTAAAAACCAACAAAGATACTTTCCCCCCAAATCATCAGCTATTGTGTGAGTGAATACACACCTGAGATGCAGCCAGAAGGAGATAAAACAAAGGTAAAAAAGCTGTCACCCGCGCCCAGGCACAAGCGCAGAAGATGACAAAGCTACTGGCAATTTTCAAGATGGATGGATAAGGGAAAATCTCTGCTACATGCACCCCTATGCATATACTTTTTGTTTCTAAAACACACCCATTTCGCACTATTTCAGTGCATTTATTGAAATGCACTGCAAGAACATCATAAAGATCACCGTGAAGCTGAAAACAGCTTCCCACCCAGCACGCCCCACACGCAGCAAAACCCCTTGGCCTTGTCTGGCACCCAGAACAACTACCCTCTGCCCCAGCACAAGGAGGAAGCCCAAGCGGGTGTTTTCCATCTCCTAACCACGCTGTAAGGCAGGGCTGGGCTGTGAGGCTTCGGAGAACTATTAATTTTGGAAAAGCCCTCCAAGATCCAACCATCCAACCGTCCCCCTACCGCCAATGTCACCCACTAAGCCATGTCCCCAAGCACCACGTCCAACCTTTCCTTACACACCCCCAGGGATGGTGACTCCACCACCTCCCTGGGCACCCCCTTCTGATACCAGACTGCTCTTTCTGAGCAGAAATATCTCCACATTTCCAACCTGAACCTCCCCTGGCACAACTCGAGGCCATTCCCTCTAGCCCCATCGCTGGTTACCTGCGACCAGAGGCTCCCCACGGCTGCCCAGCTCTCAGGGGCACAGCCCAGAAAGGAGAGAAACCCCCATTAAGGCTTCTCCGTGGGCTGTATTTGGGGTGCAGCACACCTCCCCTCCCCGCAGGCACACACGTGTGCTGCGCTGCCACGACGGCGCCTCCCCAGCCCCGCTCCCCGCAACCCCCCCAGCTCGGGGGGCGCTCAGGGAGGGTCCCCCCGCTCCCCACACCCCCACGGGAGGGCAGGAGGGAGACTCACGGGCGCCGGCGGCTCCCTCCGGCCCCGGGTAGCTCAGCAGCAGCACGGGCAGGGCGGCCCCGCCGCGGGGAGCCGGGGGTCTCCACACGCTGGGCGGCGCGGCGGCGCCTCCATGGCCGGGGTAGAGGAGGAAGAAAGGCGGCGAGGCTGGGGGAGGCGAGGCGGGGGGCGCTTCGTCTTCTTCTTCTGCCGCTCCACGGCAGGGCTCGTCCCGCCGCTCCATGGCGGGGGGCAGCTCCCCGCCGCCCCCGTCCCCGTCCCGGCAACTTTCGGCCACGAGCGGCGCCCGCTCCGCCTCCGCCATCGCCGCCCCGGGCCGCGGCTCCGCCCCGGTGGCGAAGCTGGGCCTGGGCCGGCCTCCGGCCTCCGCCCACGGCCGGGCCCCGCTGCTGTGGCGCCCCCTTTCCCCTCAGGAGGGACAGGGGGAACGGCCTGGGACCCGGGGGTGGCCTCAAGTTGCGCCAGGGGAGGTGTGGGGTGGAGATGAGGAGACATTTCCTCTCAGAAAGAGCAGTCAGGCACTGGGAGGGGATGCCCAGGGAGGTGGTGGAGTCACCGTCCCTGGGGGTGTGCAAGGAGGGGTTGGACGTGGGGCTTGGGGATGTGGGTCAGTGGGTGATGCTAGTGGTGAGGGGGCTGCTGGACCAGATGATCTCGGAGGGCTTTTCCAATGTTAATGGCTCCGTGATGCTAAATCCCCACGTCCCCACCACAGGAGGTGTTCACAGAAGCCAGGCTGTGGCTGTGGCAGGAAGCAGGCAGCCCCAGCCTCCCCGCTACAACACCGCTGCCCTGCTAGGGACAGTCGTGCTTCAAAACCAGCCGCTGCCCCTTCCACCTGCACTCCCCATGTAGCTGGCGAGTGAGCGGCAAAGAATGGAGAAAGCAGCCCCGGGGAGGTGTGGGGCTGCCTCAGCTGCTGCACTTCACTGGGCCACAAGCTTCATGGGGAAACGTAGATTTTAATCTGGGGAAACAACCCCCAGGAAGTCAGGATGCCACATGTGTTAACTTATCTGTAAAGTCAAGCCATGTCCCCACCTCTTGCCTCCCCCTCACTTTCCGGAGTGCAAGATCTTACTGACAACAGCATTTTCGGATCCTTTGACAAGAGGCGACAACACAAACTCCAAATACAGTCTTTACCATTAAAACAAACACATTGGTGGTGCCCATAGGAATCTCACCTCAAAAACAGCCTTTAGAAAAGCGGTGATAAAGAATTTTCATTCAGGCAGGGCTTTAAATGTGGACCATGGTGTTATCAGCAGAGGGAGAATGCAAATCTGCCAGTTTTTAAAGAATATCCTGTATATTCAGTATACTTTGGTCAAACTGAAACAGGATGCTTTTCTTTTTTTTTTTTCAATCTCACATAACAGTTGCAAAACCAAAGCTGCAAAGGCAACTGATTGCTGGAGACTTTGCTGTTGCGCTGCCCCAAGTCATGCAATATGTTGCAGCTAATTTAACAGATGCTTTAATCCCTTTCAGAAATCCAAACGTTTGGGTTTGAGATTTGTATTTGCCAGGGCTAGCGAGAGCAAAATCTCGTGCAAACTGTTGCTGATAGCAAACAATGGGAGACAACTATGAAAGCCTTGACAAAATTAAAGCAGTAGCAAATGTACTTCCTTCTGAGTTATCGAATACATTTTCCTTACCCTGCACAAACAGAAATTCACGTTGTGACACACAAAGCACTGTCCAACTCTCTGCCCTTGGATTTTTTCAGTTCCAACTTCTAAAGGCAAGCCAGGCTTACTCTGGATGCAACTACTAGAAGAAGGAAAAACAAAACAGTGTTAGCCATGAACTTGCTCCACTTAGTTAGTTTCCTAACCATCATCTGTGATCCTTCCCATCTTTCACATGCATCTGTTTTACCAGGGGTCTTCAAAATCTATTTACCATCAGGGACTGCCTTTCAGCACTAAACATCTACGAAGCATTTCTTAGAGCAATGCTATGGTGTGCCCCCTCCCATGGCATTAATAATCACAGCCTTCCCATGATTACTCACACATAAAACCATACTGGAAAGAACTACTGATGGCTTCGTCCAGTCTCTGAACCAACCAACTGAACAAAATGCCATGTTTCATCTTCATTAAAACGAGTTGGTGCTGCAGACCTGGGAGACGAGCTGGGCCATCTGCTGGCTGCCTGCGGTGGGCACGCTGACACGCTGCGCTTGCTCTTGCCTTTAGCCCTAATCTTGACGTTTCTGGAAAGCGAGCCTGTAGTTGCACCATAACATACATCCCTTATTTATTGCTCAGATGGAAGCTGCCAGAATTTTGCTTGCCAGCTGCCTAAAGCTTTTTGAGGGAACACAAAACCACCTTGGATACTTGCAGCTTGCCTGCCCGTGGAAGCGCATCAGCCCCTAATTTTTGCACAAAGTGCGAAACGTGCACGAGCAGATGCTGTAGTAATGAGATCAGTTAGCACCTCTGCGGGGCATTTATCACATCCTGTGTGATGCCTGCCAGGAAACACTGCTCCTCTGCTGAAAAATCACCTAAGCTGCTTTTTCCCCAGCACATAAGCTTTCACCAACCAAAAAGTAGCTCAGCATCATCACTGGTGGCCTCCATCACGACCCCAGTGCAGAATTAATATAAATGGTTTCATTTTGGGAAAAGCACCAGTTCCCTCCTCGGTAAGGCTTAGACTGGTTTCTCATTTTGGAGCAGACTTGCCATGTTTCACATAAGCAAGCACCTGGGAAGAGTGTCTTCATCCCCAAGGCCAACAGGTTACACTTGGCCACCTGGTCAGACAGGGCATCACTCAAATGAAAAGGCATTTTCAGTGACCCCTTCAAGCAAGCCTCACATTTGCCTCGGTGATGCTCTTGCAGAACAAGGGTTTGACATGTGCCTCTTCCCAGCTTCCCCAGAGAAGCCAGCCGCAGGGCCTCAGTCAACAATTTTCACCTTCTAGCAGTCGCTGCTGGGACTTTGGGATGTGAGAAATGAATCCTTACCCTTGCAATCACCTCCAACCTTTCCTCTCCCCACGTAGAGACCTCCTACCAGCACAGACAAGACCAGCACTGACCAGAAACACCAAATTCTTCTTCTCTGCTGCCATCAACACTCCCCAGGCGCTTACAGTAGTTTCTATTACCCCTTGCCGTGCAAAATGCCTTGGCTCTGCAGGCAGGCAAAGACCTCCCAGTCAATTGCATGGAGGGGATCAATTCACAGCAAGCTGGTTTCTATGGAGCAGGGGTTTATTTCTTTCTGTATTTTTTTTAAATCAGTTTTTAACTGCGGTTTGGCCTACGAACAGCAGGGGGCAAACGAATACAGGACCAATAAAGTCAGCAGAACTTGTCATTTCAATATTTAGCCCTGTGCATTCAAATACTGAACTGAGTTCAGTATTCAGTTTTCAGTTTTCTCTGAAATTCGGACATTCAAAGACTACAGAAAGCCTCCCTACTTCCATTCCCATCTGTCCAGTCTATGTTTGTCTATTTTCAGCTCTCCCTTTAAGAATCAGCTTTAAAAGTTACCAAAACTGTCTCCAGTCAGCAATCACGAATGTTCCTGTGCAGGAAAAGGCTTAGGATGTAAAGGTTTGCATCAAATGCTACGGAAACACTTTTCATGTGCAGAAAACGAGCAGTGTTGGCATGTTTTAAGTACAGTGCCTAGCCTGTCACAGGTTCACTACACATTCATATTTTGGCTTCCCTGAGACTATCGCAACAAACACTAGCTACACTGGTGCTTCCATAACACGAAATGGTTGATACTCACTAGACAACTGACCCTCTTAAGGGAGTCCACATGGCAAACAGACAGAGCCTTTCAGGTGGTACTGGTACCCAAATAAGATGCAGGCTCACCGAGACAGATCCTAGCCACATATGCACGTCTTACCTCAGGAGTGTTACACTTGTAACATTAATGAGAAAATCAATGACAACTCCTTCACCACATGAACTGGAAGTGCCCACTCACAATCAGTTCCCAGCAAGAATTTATTTCAGTGCCAGGTTAGATGTGTTTTCCCACCAGAGGGAAGTAACCAAAACATGTTGAAAATTTACCTTCGAAGTGCAAACAACATTATGTCTTACCAACTTGTCCTGCAGCACTGCCAGGTTAGACATACAAGTGTGTAACAGTTTGGAAATTTATCTTGGATGAAGTTAATGAATTCATCATAGGTAAGTAACTATGCAATCCAGAAGTGCCCTTGCTTTGCCTCTCACTGAATTCAGGAGCAGGTAAAATAGTATCTCAGGCCACATGGGATTTAGGTAACAGCTTCCTGCTTTGCTACTGAATTAAAAAAATTTAGGAGGGTGAGAACAGTTGATTCTTACATGTATGAACACAAGGATGAGTTAATCAGAGCACAAACTAGAGGAAATACCATAACCACATATCTGTAGCCCTATGCAGAAAAAAAGGATGTAAGAGGACAATGCAGTGAGGAGGTGGTGGTGACAGCTGCACAAATCCCATTCTCAGCCCACCCTTGGCAGGATGCTCCCTCTGCCCTCATCCCACCCAGCCCATTCCCTTCCCCTCACCTGACACCTCCCTTGCAGCCTCTCAAAGCCTGTATTTACAGCACAGAAAGACAAAAACAAGAAAAAAAAATCAAATCCCACTTAAGGATGAAAACCACACATTCTTTAACAAAAAATTTATTGCATTCAAAACTATTATTTGCAGCTCTCTGAAACAGAGAAAAATAAGTTTCACTGAAGCTTTCTGCTTTTCTTAACCCCGGCACGAATGCCAGACAGCTCCCCGCCGTATCGGTGCATCTCCGTTCGAACCTCGCGGACCTGGCCCTTCCGGCGAATCTTGGCCTGCCGAAACTTCTCCCGGTGCTTGACCCTGGGGTTACGATCAATCTTCTTCCTCTTGGGGGTGAGGCCTTTGTTCTTGATCATCTGATAGGTCACACCTCTCTTTTTCTTTGGATCCACCTCCTGCAGCGCTTCTTCTTTGAGCACGTCCTGGTCTTCGGTTCTCTTCCTCTTGAGTTTCAGCTTATCCTCCATCAGCTTATAGTATTTTAGGGCAGCCTCTTCATCCAGGTCAGACTCGTCTGCCTGTTCCTCAGCAGCAAGCCGGCCGTTAGCAACCCCAGGAGCACGTTTTGGTTTGTTTTTCCTGGCAGCCAGATACAGAAGCGCCGGAAACTTCTTCCGCTCTCGCAGTTTTTCCTCCTTCTTATCGTAATAGTTCCTCAGAAGAAGGCGAACCTGCGAGAGTAACCTCTGGTCTATCACAGCCAGGTCATTGATGATATTCCTGTAAGCAACCAACCGCTCAATGACGGGGTGACTGTGAGCTGGCATTCTCTTTGACTTTAAAACCAAATAGAAACTGATATTGGCACAGTAATTCAGGTAAATCTGATACTTCATCTGCAGATAGCGGCTGCCTTTCCCCTGAGGGATAGCGCCGCTTCTGACCATTTCCAGCAGTGGCTGCAGCTCATCCTTGAGCTCCATCAGCTTGACTTCAAAGTCCTCAATCAGGTGCAGGAGCTCAGGGGACTCCTGCTTCAGTAGCTTCAGCTGCTCCTTCTTGGAAAGGGCCTGCAAATCCTTGGCAATCTTCTGCCCCTTGCTGTCGTGGGTTTTCTGCTGCCCCGCCACGTAGCCCTGGATCACATCAAGCCCATAATCATCCTCCCCCAGGTCCTGCACCAACCGCCTCTGGATGACTTGAGCCTCCTGCTCCTCTTCCTCCTCCTCAGCATCGACCTCTTGCTGGCTACGCTTACCCTTGGCCTGGCCATCGCTCCCATAGTCCGTGTCGTAGTAGAGCTGCTTGCGGCGGCCCCACGACAGCTCGTGGGGGAGCTCGGTATCCTTGCTGCGCTCTTCCAAGTCGCTTTCCATGGACAGGTCCTCATCTTCATCCCCCTCATCCTCCTCTGCGCTGCGATCCAGATAGAACTCGGCTCCCTCCTTCTCCTCCTCCTCACCCTCCTCCTCATCATCATCCTCCTCCAGCTGCAGCCCCAGCACTTCATCCTCCTCCTCCTCCTCTTCCTCCTCCTCGTCCTCCTCCGGCAGCTGCAGCCCCAGCACCTCCTCCTCCTCCTCCTCGCTCTCCCCAGCCTCCTCCCCGCTCTCCAAGGCCGCCATCACCGCCTGGAACTGCGCCTCATGGAAGTCCTCCACCTCGTCCCCCAGCCCCTCGGGACCCACGTTCCCTCGGGGGGGCACCTCCACCTCCTCCTGCTCTTCATCCTCCTCCTCCTCGCCCCCACGGCGGCGGGCGGGTCGCGGCGGGGGCCTCAGGACGGTTCCGCGCCGCGTCCTCATGGCGCCGCTGCCGCCTCAGCCCCGGCTTCCACCACCGCCCCTTCCGCTCCGCTGCTTCCCCGCTCCTCCCCGCTCCCCGCTCCCCGTTCCCCTGTGCTGTGGTTCCCCCTCGGCCCGTGCCCCCAAAACTGTTTTATTTAGTTAGTAATTTATTTATTTTTAGCTGACGGGTGCGCGGAGTGGTGGCGGATGTCAGCTTATTCTGCCATCATTAACGGGAGTTTCTCTTTACTTCCCCGCAGCCAGGCTGAAGTTTCAGAGGGGAGAAGTGCTTGGAAACCTCCCCCGAGCTATCTGTATTATCCCTCCAGCTCCTCACCTTCACTAAATTGCGTCTCTGACAGAATTTGGGCATCTCCTGGTAGGAAGCACTGCTGGGGCTGCTCGAGCAGTGCCCGTGCTCCTTGGATCCCCCCTCTCATGCCAACAGATCCAAGCAGGGCAGCAGTAAAGGAGCAGGGTGGATTTTCAGCAGCGGGGAAGCCCTCATCAGGAGGGTTTTTCAAGTTATCTATGCTCCCTCAAATTTACATTCACGTCCTGAATGGCTGCTTGCTTGTTTCTGGCATCAGGCACAGAGGGCCTGGCCTGGCCTCCCCCAGCTTTCCACTGAGAAAATCAAATTAATACCAAGCCACGTGGAAGTGGTCTGCTTGGAAGTAATGTGGACATACAGCCACATCACAAAAGCAGCAGGAGTAAGTAAAGTGTTTGTGGTAAAGAGTTTGGTATGATCTGAGCCCTGCCCACCCCCCAAAGTCCGATAAATTTGGCAGCCACACAATCCCAGGAAGAGAAGTTCTGTGCAGAAGCAGCGCAGGTGCTTTTTTCTAGCCACAGAACAGGTGCAGTTTTATTTATAAATACACGTGTCCAGCTTCCTGTGGAAAAAGTCACACTGGGCAAATATTAAAGTTAACTAAAGCAAGAGGATGGGGTGCAACTTCACTCACTTTTTGGCGCTTCACTTGGATTCTGACAGATTTGATGGCAGACCAAGCTCAGTTACAAGCCTTTGTCCTGACATGCTCAGCTTGACCCCACCAAGTCACTTCTGGGTCAAAATTTTCCGTACTTGCTCACACACCAAAGGTATGTTTTGCCTCAGACAAGGACACCTTTTCCAAATCCATCAGTGCCAATTTTCAGATACCACCTCCTCTGGATACAGGCCTGTGTCAGAGACAGCAATAAAAATGACTTGGTTTTGAGAAGTGAGACATAACATTCACATAGCTTGTTACCCACACATAGGTAGAAATTCTCACTTTGTACTAGTTGGCCACTAAAATACAATCGTCTTTGCTGATCAGACTTTGGAATCTGCCTGCTTAATCTTACCATTTTTTTGTGAAGCCCATCCAGAGCAGTCTGCAGCCACATGGTTAAAATTCTAGATAACTTTTGCAAGTGTGTCTCCAGTTTGAGTTAGTTTACCCCATTTTCAGGACTTGACAGGCTGAAGCACGCTGCTTTGATGTAGGCAATCACTGCTCCTCAGATGGCAACTGGTGACTGCTGCAGGTCTGTTTTTAATCCACTATTTTCTCCGCTTCTGAGTGAGAAGCAAGGAGAAAAGAAAGATGTGGGACAGACTGTGAGTGGATAGAATGTTATTTCGAGATACCCTGTGCAACGCTATGGATATCCTTCTCTCCAGCATAGCAAGGGCATGCAATGACCCGGCTATTTTGCCTCACCTCATCCAGGCATCTGCCCAGTTTCTAATCTGGAAAAGCCTAATTCATTGTGTACCAGGCTAACTGGAGGCACAGTGATGCTGAGACCCCAAGGCTGGTTTTTATTTCTTTTCAAATTCTGTTATTCTTCCAGTAGCCTCTGCCTTGGGTAGCTCCCCACTCAGCCCAGAATTCAAGCCTGGGATGATGGTTTGCCAGCCCCTTGCCAAACTGCCTCCATTTTTTTAATACCTGCTTGCCCAGATAATTTTATGGTTATCTAACATGTCACACAGTAAAAAGGGGGTAGTCCTTAAAAGTAACAGGCTGCAAAACAAATTCTACTCCAAATAGTTTGAAATCTAGACAGAAAGCCTCAGAGAGATGCAGGTGGCTGAGGGTGACTAAAAATGGGTCTCACGCCACCACGTAAAGACAAAGGGACTGCACATACAGACACACAGATTTAGCAACTGAAATTCAGCTCTGCTGAGTACCAGCAGTCAGGGAATCCACCGAAATCAACAGAATCACACAGAGTATCATTCTGCACAGTTTCTCCATTCATTATCTTTTCAAAAATTCATAGATACCTCTGCTTGGATTTTATTGGTGCTGTATTTTTATCAATGTAGATATGCAGAATGTGCCAGCCTCTTTTGCACGTGCTCTATTTTGCTGCATTCATTCTTCCTTCTTATTTTTTAAAAATCTCTTCTTTGATTACAAAAAATGACTACAAAAGGTGACTGAAACAAATAGTGCTTTAGATAGATACTCCTTCCCTGCTTCATCCCCACCATGGTTAGCCAGGATTATTTTTAACTTTATGCACTAGATGGGCACCTTCCAGCTTCAGAAGGAAGCTCCACATTAAACTCTGTTGGCAATACTTTCTGGGAAGGAGGAAGATGAAAGGAAAGCAAATTTTGCTATCATAAGGCTGCAGCCTCACTTTAGAGATCAGGGTTTGTACCAAAGAGTCATGGAATATGACTCTTGGAGCTGGGCTTGCATCCATTGTCACCTGCTACCTCCCTGGGGAAAGCCCCTTGTGTCAGTGCTGCTGATGCAACACAAAAGCTCTTTGCATCATGCAACTGCCTGATGAGATGCTTGTGCTGGCAGGAGAAAGTTCAGGACACAAATGCCAGGGTCTTCAAACAGCTCAACTGCTAGGAACCCAGCTAGCAAGGTCCAAAGAAAGGGAAAACAACCTGTAAAGTGACAGGCTGCTATTTCAGGGTCTGGGATGTTGGCAATGTTACAAATAACACCAGCCTCTTGAGAACCTGGCAAGAGTGACCAACCCTGGGGAGCCAAGGGTGGCACGTGCAGTGTGAAAAGCTTGTATAGCATCATGGGGCTGCTGCCCTCTGCATAAGAAGCAGCTGGAGCAGCACAGGGAGATTTGCTGTGTGCTGCTATTGTTAATCAAGAATAAACTATCCTTGCAGCCAGCAGAAATTCAGGAAACACTAATACTGTAACCCTAAGAATGGGCCTGCTAGCATCATACCTTGCTCTGCCTCCCTTCAGCCTTAAATAAAATCACAAGATTTTATCCCATCGTAGATGTCTCTAATAGCACCTGGTAAAAGGTGTTATTAGAGATTCAACTTCCCTTACAAAGTGGCCTTTCCTGTGCAAGATACATGCATACACTCCAAAGAAAACCCTAGTCATTGCAAGCTATATTGCAACGCATTTTAATTATTATTATTTTATTTTTTCCCAGAGTTACACAGATGAACACAAACCTTGGTATTTTTTTTAAATCACCTCTACTACTCCTTTTTCTTCCAGAGTGAACCAAGCGTATTAAGGAAAGTCTGTGTGACAAATACCTCAAAGAATTTAAAATGTCTGCATTCACTGGGAAATGGTTGCCTTGGACCTTACACAGAGCCTTTCACATATCACGCATCCCATGGAGTCCCTTCTCTATTCATAGGGAAAGAAACTCCTTGATGCCACAGGCAGAGCACTGGAGGAAGAGCTCAGCTTTGCCATTGCCATGCTGTTGCTTTACCTCTTTTACCCCTCCCACGTCTCCTTTTGTCTGCTTTGACTGAAAACTTCTTGGGGGCCGGTCAAGTCCTTAATATATGTTGCACATCATCTGGTGCAAACAGGATTCTGATTCTGAAGCCTAGCATGTTCTTACAGTATGGGTCAAACTATCCCCACAAGAATCTGATTGCTCAAAACTCAAGAGTAAGAACTGTGACCCCTTGGCTAGCTGGACACTTTCTTACGTTACACTCCTGAGCTCGAGGTGGCAGAGTGCCAGTGACACCAGTGGTAAATTGGTCCCTCGAACCCAAGGTGTTTTTTCACTCCCTTGTACCCAGAAGCTTTGTTGCATGTTGGTGATGAACAGAACTTTTGGTGATGAACTTTTAAGTGCACAGTAATAGCGCAACCCCTACCCCCAACCACCTTTGAAAGGCAGAAGTCTCTGCGCATTCAACATGCCTGGTTTCAGTCCCAAGCCACATCTTTCACAGTGTCAGTGCTAGCCGGCTGGGCTGTTTATTTTAGGAAACAAATAGCTGTATCATTTGCACACGCCCTTATAGGCAGACACACGCTCTCCACTCACATTCTTCAAAAGAAGTGAAGGCAAGATGAAGAGCTCTTTGTTGCCGTGGGTGGCTTTGGCTGTCTCCTTGGAATTCGTCCTTGTGGCAGGTAGGTGAGAAATTAAAACCATGGAAAACTTTGCTTTATGAGGGATGTGTGCTGTGTAGGTGTCTGTTAATAATTTTAACAGTGTAAATCGAAGCTTGATGCCTGCTCAAGAAGTCTTGCTTTGGTGGTGCTTGGATACGTCAGTGTCTTCCTGCACCACGCAGAGTGGTGTGTTTTTAATTCCCATTTATTTTTTTAATATATTTATGTTAATAAAGCCTAAAAGAGTGATGAATGGTGGCAAATTCAAGCTTTTGTAATTAGCCATTCTTAATCATGTATCTGAAGCAACAAACCACAAAAATGGAGCCTGTTTTTATGCAGCCCTAGGTAGCTTGAAAGACTTAGCTGCTAGGTTTTAAGGCTTCTAAAATCCTCTTGCTGATCCTGTCACATGGCTGTGGCCATTTCTAATTAAACTGTTATTTAACTCCACTACATTTTGTGGAAGGACTCTCAATTTTTACCATGGGTACTGAGATCAGACTCTCATCCCAGCACATCATTCAGTGTGGTTCACAGGTAATGGGTTCTGACTATCCTACTGCCAGATCTCTATAGCACAGTTTAAAGTCATCCTCATTCACACAGCGGATCTGGTCCACAGGACTAAATCCATGCTTAGGAAGAACTACTCTAGCAGCACGGATAACAGCATCCATGCATTTCCTCCGGCTTTTGGAAAGCAGCCTCTTACTGCAGAGCCAGGCAGGTCCTCGAAAAGCCCTGCTTTCTGTGAAGTATATTATAACTGCAGGGAAGTCAAAATTTAGTTGTGTGCAACTACAGGAGTGACATTTGTGCTACTTACATCAAAGTATCTTTCTGGCCTAACTGAGCCTCTTCTTCCTTTAATGAAGTAGTCACCTTCACATGCAGCAGAGTTTGAACAGGTATTTTTGGAATTAATTTGCTTCTTCAACGTGCAGCAGTGGGATTTTGTTGAGCTTCGTCTCCATATATCATATTACAGGATATTTTCAAATATGAGAAATGTTATCAAAATCAGGGAAGGAGCATCACATTGCAGTAAGTTACGCACCAGAAGATCCAACCCTGCAAACATTTAGAACAGCATTAAGAACTTTTGTATTTAAGTATCTTCTCTTTAAAGAAACTTTACAGGCCAACTCATGGAATCATTACTGATAAATCTAAAAAAAAATCTTATTTGCAGTTTTGTAATTTTACTTTAAAAATATGGAGCACCTGTAACTTTTATGGTTACTGAAGCCAGTACTATTACACAAGGAATTAAATTCAGGACAGTGGTTTTAGAGTATAGTCTAAAAATCCCCTCATATTTATTAAAAAACAACAAAAAAAAATGTTAGTAGCATTTTATGATTAAGATAAATTAAAGTCTGCTCCCAAAGGTTTGGGGACAACTTAAATATTGGGTTTTGATAAATTTCTTAGAAGAATCACACACAATGTTGCATAGAAAATACAGTGACAGACAACAGAGGAAGATCTCTAGCTTCTTGTTCTTCACAGAGTTTTTCTATAAGAAAAAAGAAGAAAGACCAAGACTTAAAGATACAGAGACTAAAGAGACTTTTTAAGTTAGCTTCTGCTTCAGAGGGCAGTGTTCATGTTTTATGATGAGTTGGCAGCAAGGAAACATACAAAGCAATAGAGAATGAAAGAATGTGTGCGAAGACAAATAAGTACCACTAAATTGTGAATATTCACCTGTGTCACATTTTGGATTTTTGCCTTGGTACAGCACAATCAGACGTGAGACCAAACTTACTTTCTGCATGGTTTGTAATTGGCATTTGTATAGATAGCTACTTGTGCTAGGTTCAGTACAGACAAATGCTAAATGCCAGCCACTGTTGTAAAAGGACTAAACAAGCATATGCTCTAGATGGACAAAGATAACCCCATGAGCAGTAGCAAAGGCGGTATCTCCTCCATGCCTGTAGTGGCTTGCTCAGTTGAACAAGAGGAGGGACTGCAGTAGCTTCTTTCCCAACTGAGAACTGCCCCAACGAACCTTCTTTAGAAGGTATTCTGCTGCCAGTTATCACAGAAGCAGCATTTCTACCGGTCACTGAATTTTAAGATCACTCTAAGGCATGATTTCAAGATGCTTTAGAGCCTTTTTCATCAATATGAGGCTTCTAAGGATCTTAGTAAATAACCCAGTGCAATGCAAGCAGATGGGACCAGTGTATTGTAGGGACAGGAGTGAAGCTCCAAGAAGTCTTATGTAGAACACCTGGAGTGCTATTTACACGGCATTGTATGGACTCTTGGGACATAAAGTAAGGTCTCCTGATCAGTGCTGCAGAGGTCTTGTTCCCATTCAGTCTTGGGGACAGTTTCACCTGACAGTTAAGCTTCCACTAATAGCATCTAACAATTAGAAACCTCACAGTGTGACTCCATGTGCTTCTCCTGGATCCCAGCTTTCCTAGTGCTCCCACAGGTGAGCGCTATCCCTTTCACCCTGTAGGAACAGGATCTGCTGTTCATACAAGCCAGCAGCATTGGACATGAAAATGAAAAAGCAGCCGTGAGCTTATGCAGCAGGGGCAGCTACTTCCTTAGTGAGCCATTCTTCGGTGATCCAGAAGTCCACCTATTAGGACCAAAGCTGTTAAGTGACTCTCAAATCCCCCACTGACATGATGAACATGTTTTTAGACTATTTCGTTCTCCCTATGGTTAAACTAATGGGTTAGAAGTAAGCAAATCCTCAGAACTGAAGTCTGTCTGAGCCCAACTATTCCTATCTTTCAAACACTCAGAGTTTTCTCATACTTCTACGCGGGCTGAAGGTACTGTTGGAAGAGTGACGTAGCAAAATGATAGCTGTGACTATATAGCAGAATTAAGAGATAAAGGAATGTGAAAATGACCATTTAGGAAGGGTGTGACTGTGCATGTAAAAGCAAAGCCAGCTTGTTACAGGTGAAGAGACCAGAGGCTGCTGGGGAAAGACAGTTAGGAGAGAATAAATTATTTCAAATCCATTTGCATGTTCAGAGAGGAAGCAGGCATCGCATGCCAACAGAAACATTTAAAAAGTCTCTGGGTGACAGATGGGAAGTTTTACCCAGCTGTTTTGACTGAGTTTCACATTGAATAATATGCTAAAAGTGCAGGATACAAACATACCCAGAGCTGGCTCTTCTCTATTTGACTCAGCTCCACAGCTGCCAAACTCAGTTTCATTAGGAAAAGAATATCAGAAATTCAGGACTGGAGTTTTCTGAGCAAACCATGGGATTGTAAGGGCCACTTGCTTTCCAGTACCAGTTCATCAGGCTGCCTTCCTGCTTCATCCTCTAGTGCTTTTTGTCATTGATTCCCTCAAGAATCTGGAAAGGAAAACAGCACTGACAGAAAGCTGACACATCTGCCATGTTGGCATTGTCATAGATATTTAGAAAGCCCAGATCCCAACTAGGGTTTGGACTGCTAGACCAGTCCTCGTGCGTGATACAGCAATCAGGTAACCTCCTAGCAGAGGCAAGTGTAAAAACAGCACTTTAGCTGCCAGGTATAGCCAGAGGCTTGTGTTTAATGAGAGATCCCGACTTGTTTTGTCTCACTTATCAGCAATGCAGTGCTCAGGTTCATCATTTGCTCCCTGCCACTTGCATCTCCTCCACATCATATGGAAATAGACTGTAGGCTGAGCAGGCAAGAGAGTTGAACCCATCTTTGTCAGTTGTCTCATTTCTGCTTGTTGTGACCTCAACTTCAAGCAATATAGATGCCATAATGAGGCATCGCTGAGATTCTCATTTCTTCGCTTTCTGACATAGCATGTCACAAGGTTTTTCTTTTCTACCCCTGAGGCGGCATATCCTGTGTTTGCAGGTACTCTACTGGAATATGATGGTGAGGAGCGTGTGCTGGTTAACAACAAGTGTAAATGCACAACAGTGACCTCAAGGCTCGTCCCCTCCAAAGAAAATCCTGATGAGGAAATCCTGGAAAGAAACATACGCATCACGTAAGTGGCAGACAAGTCTTAGGTGGAGATGGTGAGCAGGAGACTGTGTTGCAGGAGTTCCCCTTTTCCTTGTATTTTTTCCACATGTCCTGGTGTTGGCAATTTAGACCTGTTTTTCCCATGGACCACTTTCTGTACTATCTTGGAGTAACTCCTTTTGAGCTCAAAATTTTTTTTTTTTTTTTTTTTTTTTTTAAGAGAAAAGGAATATCAGAACTGATAGCTTGAAAATATCATTAGTGAAAGGCAGCACTTTCAGAAGTTGCTACATTATTATTGGGGTGAATTTTACAGTCTTTCCAGAGATGCCTAGAAACCAGGCAAAAAGTATCTCATTGCCTTCAGGGGCACAGAAAAGCTCAGACTTGCTGTTCTTGAAGAAGGGTCAGAAAGGAAATAACCTGAACAAAGAACAAGATCAGAGTTGAGAATTCATTACAGCAGAGTAGTCCCCTGTTTAACAAGCAGTTTTCACAAGAGGAATTCTCTCCCTTCCTTTCCAGGGTCCCACTCAGGAGCCGACAGAACATCTCCGACCCCACATCCCCGCTCAGAACCACTTTTGTCTACCGCATGGCTGAACTGTAAGTATTTTTCTTCACTAAATTTATTTCCTAACACCCTACCCTGCAGCACTGCCTCCAATGGTTCACAAACATCTTGAAGGATAGTAGATAAAATAAGGCAACATCACAGAGAAGTTCTTTTTCAGCCTGTTTTTTCTATTCTGTTGCATGCCAATGAATTATCTCCATGATTAAGTTGCATAAAAAGACCTCACATTTGCAGGTAAGGTTTCACGCTGACCCCTCTTGATCTTGAATGTCTGAAATATCAAGAAGTTATGTATTTTCCTCTTCAAGCCTCCCTTTTAGGAGGCCAGTCATATGAATAGCAGTTTGAAAAAAAATGAGAGCATCTGTCTGGGAGTGCGTGTGCAAAATACATGGTCTGGAAAAGCCACAGTACCCGAGTTGCCACTGCTGCCAGATCAGTGAGGAAGAGTGGAGTTTCATCAGAGATGTTTTAATCATAGCTCTGAATACTTTTTCTGTTCCTCATCTCTTCCAGCTGCAAAAAATGTGATCCTGTAGAAGTTGAGCTGGGTGGTGAGATATACGAGGCCCAGCAGAGCACCTCCTGCAACGAGCCAGAAACCTGCTATACCTACAACAGGGACAAGTGCTACACCACAACCTTCCCATTCATCTACCACGGGGAGACCAAACATATCCAAGCAGCTCTGACGCCAGCATCCTGCTACGCTGATTAGCTCAACCCACTGCTATCCTAACACCTTGTTGCTTTCTCTTTTCCTATCACCCATACATCTATAGCACCATAGTGCCTGGACAACTGTGTCCAAAGTATCAGCTCCTAGAATAATGCAAGCTTAATTCTTGTGCTTCATATCAAGAATACCATCCCCTTGAATATCCCTTGCACATATCTGTGACACCATTACATGTCTTAGACATTATCACCAGCTAGACCAGATCCTCAAACAGCTGTAAATCAGTAATTCCATTGAAATCAAAGGAACTACATTAGTTTTTAACAGTAGAGAATCTTTCCTGACCATCTTCCATCAGTCTATCTCGGCAAGGCTATCATGGACATCAGCAGCAATGTCCATGTTTCCTAATTGTTTCCTGAGCAATCTAAACCAAACCCTCTGCAAAAACATTCCACAATACCCTTTGATCATATTAGCATATTTTTTGCCATTATTAGAAGTCTGTTGTACAATCACATTTGAGAAAAAAATCAGGTGAGACTAAATTCGTATTTCAACTTTTTTTTTTTTTTTTGTCATTAGGCATTTAGGATCCTTTTAGTGCTTTGGCAATGATAAGCCTCCTGTTTTCACATACATACAGTGAAAATGTTGCCACCCTGAAGTGTTGTGCAAAGCCAACATGACCTCAGCTCTTCTTGCAGTAGTAAACTTCTTTAGGACATGTTAGGTACTTTGCTTCCCACATATACTAACTGATAATGATGCATTCCCAGTTCAATCGAGGATTAAAAAAAAAAATTAAGTTGTCTTGAATTTCTTGTTCCTGGTTTTGCATTTAGTGCTGCAAAAAATCCTATGAAGCTGCCGCAATTGCAAGGTCAGGGTCCTAGTTAGGGATTATTTTCCTTTTTCACAACAGTCTTTCTTTTCATACAAGAAATTTTCCCCAATTAAAGTTGATTCTGTACTGTACATTACATTTAAATGTATTATACCTGGAGTTTTCCATATAAACATCATGGACGCGAGTGCATAAGGTGTCTAGCATTGCATTTGGGATGGCTGGTATGTTTCTGAGTGTTGTCAGAAGCTGATTGTAAAGGTTCAGGCTGTTCTGAAAAGGTCACATCTGGCATCACACATTATTGCAATAATGAAAAACAGCAAAATCCTTATTGCCATAGTTTTATTAATGAGGCATTAAATAAACTTTTTTTCTGCAGCACTGTTATGTTCCAGTGGTGTTCATAAGAAAAAGCTGTCTATAATGATATTCTTGCCTACTTCACAGGAAGCTCTCACTAAGCAACTGTTTTACTTACAGGTGAACCCTCCTGAAACACTGAGATAGAAACATTATGATGCACTTGTGGAACCTATGACAGACAGAGGCCGAACTGATTTATTTTACCATCAGTTCTGCATAACTGAGCTGTTCCAAGGTGCTGTGATTCTGCACAGGATTGGAATTAAAAAATCCAATTAACACCTAAATTCCTCTCAACATTGCAAACTGCAGATAGGAATTTTACAACGCTATTGAAAACTGCACCTTTTGGGGGTACTCTTGACAGTCCCTGGGGCTCTGCCACAGGAAACATCTCCCTAAACATGAAGTTTCCAATTCTGAGTAAGGCGTAGGTAAATGACTTGGAAATCATTCAGGTTTGTGTTGTGGGCCAAGTTCAGCCTGAGCAGAGGGAGAAGGCTGCTAGAGCAGGTAACAGTCCACAGTTGGGGAGACCAAGTTCAGCTTTCGGCCTTGCTGCAAGCAGCCTTCAAGTGACTGTGTGGTGTACACCTTAAGCTCAGATACAGCAAGAGTGAGTGAAGTGGGCCTCCTATCTAGCTTTTACCATAGTTGGCAGACTAGCAAACGCCAGCTGAAGCCTCAGTTGCTAGTGCTCTGAGCCCCTGAGCCTCATCTGAACTGTGAAACTGCCACGTGTGCAATGGAAAGCCTGTGGTATGAAACCCCTCTCACAGGTACCCACCCAGCAAGTGACTCAGTCTGTACATCTAGCGTTGCAAGATCATTTAGACTCTGTGTTTCCTAACACAATGAACAGGCACCAACATCATCTCCTTTGCAGGACTAGCCTTTCATTGCTAAAACAGAGCTGAACATACAATTCATTCCCATAGGGCTGCTGGTAAATACAGATTTAAAGCATCAAAATGCTCAAATACTGTTGTAACAAAGCCCAAAAGACTGCCATAAAGAAAATGAACATATATATATAACATTTGCCTCTAAGGAAAATTATGTGTAACACACGGATACAGAACCATAGCAGATATATTCAGAAGATGGCTTGTGTTAACAGATTTTAGATCTACATGGCCCCGAGCTGCTGAAGCACATTGTCAACACAGAATCAGGTGTTGTCACACCAGGACACAACTACATCAAACATGTCAGAAAAATCCTCCAGCATGTAGTATCCTACAAATACCTAATGGAAAGAAGTATTTGAGGTCACTAGTTAACCGCCCTCAAATACTTTGCATATTAGTTAATGGGTATTAGCCACTGGCCCTTCAAAACCATGCACCTGGAACTCCTGCTTACTAGCAAACAGCTCAGTGCTGACCTTGTAGAGGCTGTAGGAGACAGATATTTACTTACAACAGGACAGATGACTGGAAATCACACTGCAGCACATCTTGGGAGTCCAGCAATGGCAGCAGAAGAGACTCACAAAAGGCATTCAGGGAAAAGGAAATCAAAGCACAGAACATGGTCCAAGCAGCTGTGAACAACTACATGCTTTGATGATCTTAGAGAAGTCACTGGGAAATAAGAAAAAAGGTTTCAGCGGAGTCCACATGCTGCTGAGCTTTCTAATAAAGCAGGATTAATTCTCCACATATTTTCTGAGGGAGAGTCCAGAACTGACAGCCTTTCTCACCCTTTGTTGCTCAATTGTGTTAGACAAATTTTAAGTGATAGCACAAAGCAATAAAAAGTCAGGCTCTATATTCTTACCTGAAAGATGAGGACAGTAAAATAAGAGTAAGTGAGGTCTGGTCATCCCTGGTGAAAAAAAGTGTTCTCTCCTCCCCTAGGGTATACAGGATAACCAGGAATTAATTGTTCTATGCAAGAATGGGTTTGAGTTGTCTTTATTAGGTATTTGTGGTATACAAACAGATGACAGGCTATGATTTTTAGCAGCCTTCCTATATTAACACTGCTTTTGTTAGTGCAAGGTTCATCCACGCAGGAATCATCCTGCAGTGTACAAAGCAGTACTGTTCTCTCAGATGGAAGGTTTGTGTTTTTTTTTTTTTTAGTGTTAAAAAGACTGCTGCCAGATATAACTTAAAGATTTCACAGAAATTATTTATATTCTGTAAAACAGTAGGCATAATGTGGATAATCAACAACCAAAAATTTGATTGTAACCCAGGATCTTTAATTAAGCCAGTATGTTAAAGCACACAAGACATCTCCAGTGCCTTTTCAGCAGGCTGAAGCACTACCAAGATTCCTACGTAGTTTATGCCTACAATTTGGTAGTACAAATAAGATCTTCAGTCTGGCCACTTCAGAAGAAACTCAAAGCTCTCCTTAAGTTTACTCTAATCTAAAAACATTTTTAGGGACAGCTCAGCTACTAGCTTGCTCATTTTAAGAGAATTTATAAATCTGTATTAACAGTAGTGGAAGAAGTTCCTCTGATTTTGTCATTTCTCTCTGGACACCGTTTCTTGGAAGAGTTGGATGTCTTCTCCTGAGCTCCACTATCATTTCCCCCAGCCAGCATTTTCAGAAGGAACTAAAACAAAAGATTAATCATGTATGCATGATTAACAGACTCAAGCAACACTTACTGGAGAGAAACTGAAGAAAAAGGTAAAAACTTGTAAAGGGAAAGAGTCAAAAAGCCAGTGCACACATTGCTCATAGTTGTAGCTGTTGCTTACAGTATTAAACCAAATGCTGTGAAATCTCTTATTGGGCCTTCAGAGAATTAAAAGCCTTTTTCATTCCCACACTTAACATGAGTCATTGGCTTCTGCATGTGCTGCTGATGGCACCTTTGAACAGTGCCTCAACCACATTAAGCTGAAAAGCTACACGAGTTACAATTGTACATCGAAATAACTGTTCACTTGCTGCCAACATGGCACTGAGTCCTGCTACAGCGTCCTTCAGGCTAAGGACCCCAGCACCACTTGAAAGTTCCCCTGCTGAACTGAGCCCCTGGCTGCATTCTGAGGATGCTGTCTGTGAGCCCCTCCCCTCCAAAAGCTCCAGCACACAGGAGAGAGGGGAACCAGGAGGTAGCTTTACAGCCAGGACCTTGGGATGACACAGCAATAGCCGCAAGCACAATAAAATGGAAGCACAGACATAAGCAGATTCTCGTGACTCACCCGAGGCTTTTGGTAGCCCTTTCTCTCCAGGAACTCCTTAAAGGCCTGCGTGCTGTGGAGCTGTGGAACTTCCATCTCCTAAATTAATTTCCAAAGTGGATTAAAAAACATTTAAAGTTCATTTTTAAGTATAGGTTCCACTATACTAAATAAACTGCAGTGTGCATCCCTCCAGTTGTTATAGCTAATCTAACCAATAGATATTTTATCTACCAAGACCTCTATCTTTGTTCTTTTGAAAGAAACAATGTTGCTTCATGAATGTGAAGTGGTTTTTAGTAAATTCTAATCTGTGGTCCTGTAGATCAGATATCCCATGCTATGTAAAGCCATTTCCCCTCAGCACTTCTGCTAATGAAGGCAGCAAGTTACTCTGTAGTGCAGTAAATACACCTACCTTCAATGGTCTGTGGTACATTCCCAGGAGTACCTGGACAAAATGAGGTGGTCACCCATTCAACCATAAAGTTGGCCTTTAATTTTAGACGGTATTAACAAAACCATGGCCTTTGTTTTGGTGTTCTGACTCAGCTGTTCCGAGGCATCCTCGTTTCTAAAACTCTCCTTTGTTTTACAGACAGCATTTCTTCGTAAGACAGCAGTAGTGGCACATCTCATCCAGCTCACCAGACCCTTGCACTGGGCATGGTTTTAGTCATGTACAACTCAGTTTTACCTTTGGACGCAGTGCCCTCTAGAGCATGAACAATGTCTTCCCTTTGTGCATGGAGCAAGAATGAAGATGGACTTTTTTATTTTTTTGTTTAAACTGAGGAAACTAAACCTATGTCTAGAATAATGTAGCAATTGGGGAAAAAAAAAAAAAAAGCCTGCCTGCTCTTCCAGCTCCTCCTAAAACCTGAAAATCCCAAAGCAGAATGCTAGTAACCTTTACGTCCCATCTCTCCATAAAATATTTTGGGTAGGCAAACTACCACAGCTGAATCCAGCTCCTTTGTAAAGGCAGGTATTTTGCTATCACAAAACAAAGATAAAAACACCCTCCCATTGTTCTAGAATGCCAATTCCTTGCCTTCAGCACATGGATACATTTTGGCCACATATGGCCACATCAATAGCATTGAAGGAATTGAAGGATTCACCTTTTAGAGCCATTGTCCACATGTAGGTGCCCTAAAGTTACAGCCCAATCATTCACTTCAATGAGCCTGTTTGAACCACAGTTATCTCCACTTGGATAATATGGTCTGTTCCACATTATTCTGAGATGTTCCCATCATAACAAACTCTCTTGTAGCAGTATCAAAAAAGAAAGGCATCAGTTTTACATTCATGGTACCTTTTCATTCAAATGATGCTTTGCATTCCTGATTCTATTTATTGTTTCCTCTGAAGCTTCTAATGGTTTGTTCACTATCTCTTTTCTCCATGTTTTGGGGTCAAGGTACCACGCTCCATATCTGATCTTCTCCCTTTTTGGTTGGTAAAGTACCTGCAAAAATACTATTGCAGTTTTGTTTCATCACATTGGCATTTTTCCCTTATGCCACAGGTATTAAAGACACTATCACTGTCCCAGAACCTGCGTACCATCTCTGAAGACTCTACCAGAGATAATCCCGTACCCTAAACTCTGTAATACAAATTTTGATGGCTGATGAGAAAACCTGACTAGCATTCGTTTTTCTTTTTCCCCACAAAGGTAAACAGTATTAAAGCTGCTACTGGGAATCAATAGCTTCAGGTCACCTGGCCACCACTTATTTAACTGATTTGTTTTCTGGAAAACTTGGGAAGGAGGTCTGTGAGGTTTAGACTTTCGGAGTCAGAGTATGATAAATGCTTTTTCTACTTCAAAACAGAATTTCTGAACACGGTGACCAAACTAACTACAAGGTTAGACAAATGGCAAGCTTTCAGTTTAAGACAAAATTGGTCCAACTTCAACCACTTACTAAAACCCCCAGCAGAGGCTTTCCCTCAGATCCTCCTCAAGTGTTTACCTCAGCTGCATTTAGCCCTTGTCTGTTTATTCGATGATTAAAAGAAAGTACAGCAAGAAAAGCAGGTAACAGGAAAGGTAGGGACTGGAAGATCATTGTACTATGCTTCAATTTTCTCCAATTGCTTACACCTCCACCATGAGAAGATTAGGGGCTCCGAGTGTAACTAACACCTAACAAACTGTTACTGAGATGTATTGAGCATGACCTGCTTAACTTGATCCAAAGCTTGCACAGCACTCAGCTGCATTTTTCCATTCATTTCACTGGTTTCAGGTACAAGCAAAACTGCTGAGAATTCTCTATGGTTTGACCAGCAAAAAGACTGTATGGTCAGGCCTTAAACAGTACTCTTAGTTCTCATTATCCTATTTTACTTTCCTGCTGCTTGCAGAAAGTAACTGATATTAAATAGCTCATTTTTAACTACTCTGAGTTCCAGATATAAGCATATAGAGAATTATCAAGTACTTATGAAAACAAAGCTCCATCCTCAACTCCAGCCGTCTCCACCACAATTCACCCCAAACAGACTCTTGCAAGGACTTTTTGCTCAGTGAAATAACAAGGGGGAATGGTTTTAAACTGAACTTCAAACTAGATTAGATGTTAGGAGGAAACTCGTTACTCTGAGGGTGGCGAGGCACTGGAACAGGTTGCCCAGAGAAGCTATGGATGCCAATCCCTGGAGGTGTTCAAGATTAGGTTGGATGAGACCCTGGGCAATCTGATCTAGCAGGTGGTATCGCTGCCCATGGCAGGGGGTTGAACTGGATGATCTTTAAGGTCCCTTCCAACCCAAACCATTCTATGATTATGATTCTATCAAATGTAAATGTGGGCTCTTTTACCTTAACTTGGCAGGGCAGGCACCCTAGGTGATGAGAACTCCTGACAGCAAACTTGAGAGGTGAAATCTCCTGTTTTCCTGACTGCTCTGCTTGCCCATCATTGAGTTTCGCTGCACAGAAAGGTGTAAGGAGGCCAACCTCCTTACTTTCACTGCTGGGGTGGAGCAAACTCTGAAGTGCATCTTCATCAATACTGCAGTTCCCACCTCCCTGGAACAACATCATCAAAACAATCTCAGAGTGGTGGGGGTGAAATATTTTTTTTTCTTCTATAAAATTCCTTCCTGCCCCCATTCCTATCGATAAGTACAATTAAAACCAGGGTTGGTTTCAGCTCATCTACACATATGCTTGGTATTTGCATCACTGTGATGATGCAAGCACAAAGTCAGTTCAGAGCTAAGACATGAATTGGTGTATCCATTTCAGATATATATGGTCTTTTCCCAGGTGAGACAGTTAAATAGTAGCTTGAACAGAGATGGATCCCCTGGAAAATCTTTCTGAAGCAAGCTTACATAGCAGTATTTTTGTATGAAGATACTCATTCTTTGCTTTACATTTCAAAGGACTGAGCTCTGGTAGACATGACACAACAGAGCTGGGAGTCAGAAACAAGGAATCTTTGTAAAAGATTCCTTGTTTCTGACTTTGGCTCCTGTATTCACATACCCAGAGTCATATTTTTACTTCTTAGTTCTAAAGACATTTGCCCTGAACACAGTAATTAGGTTTTAGAATGAAAGAGAACAGATGGTAGCAGTTTCGTTTTACTTACCAAAGACATAACCCAGTCACAAAAATGCTTGGTTACTCGCTTTGTGTGCTCATGAAGTGGAGCTAAGTGGCTCTGTGTGGCCTTTTTTCCTCCTTCTGTTACCTTAGAAAGCGAGGTACATGCTTTTTTGCCCAGAGGCTCCTTGCTGCTGCAGTATTAAAGCAATAAAATGTGAAACATCCTTTGATTAGCTGTAGACAACAGCCATATGCCTTTATATCACAAATGGTGCAGTTTACCACCAGACATGATTTTGGCCAGGAATAGTCTGGGCAACTTGAACTAGTTGTAAAGATCAGTTTGGCCACACCTGATATGTCTAGCAAGACGGTCAAGGTTTCAAAGCAAGACTTGGGAAATAACTTGCCATTTTCAAAATAGGAAACTCTTAAAAATGGAAGTGTACAGCTTTATATGGTGCCCATCACCGTGCCTTTATGACATTACTGAAAGGGCCTGGGAAAGCATAAAATGAGACTGATTATATTTTTTTCTCAGCTGACTCAGACTGAGAAAATTAACCAGCAGCGTAGCTGACTCCTTACATTTTAACACCCAGAACTAATCCTGACTAGTTTCTGAACAGGTTGTGGGATATCAACTTATCATTAGTATCACTGAGGAAGGCAAAGGAACCTATCTCAGTGGAAACCACCCCTATGACAGATTTCGGGCAAAAGGGCTGGCTAAAGAGGAAAATTTTTAGAAAATGCTCCTAGGAACACTGAATCTAAGCCAGAGACAGCAAGCAAATTATTGTATGTTAAGTTCATCAGCACTAGCTGAGAAGGCTCGCTATAGTGAGTTTGTCTTTGGTTCAAATTCTAAATGAGCCTGTTCATAGGCACCTGAGTTTCCTCTTTCCACACATCTGATTTCAGATAAGGAATATCCAGAGCCATTTATATTAATCTTCTGATCTTGTCCTGTACTCACTGTACTAGCTTCTTGCAACCTGTTACTTTCATTTGCTTGTCCTCCATATGATCCTGCACCTCCTGAGGAGTTTGGGTCTCCCGTTGATAGTCATTGTATCCAGCCTTACTCTTAAAAAGGATTTCAGGACCTGAGACACCAGCAACCTCTTCAAAGAGCTGCAAGCCAAGCAAAGGGAGAGTATCTGTTTGAAAAAAACCTCATTGGATGAATTGTTCTTGGGGGCTGTATAAAGGACTGTGCAACATACAAGTCTCTGGAAGTTTTCTAGCAGTTAAGGCTGTTCAGACTGCAGAAGCTTCAAGTTAAGAAACTTTTTTTTTTTTCCAGAATCTCTAGAGTATTAATTGCAACTCAGGCTGCTTGCCAAACCTCTGAATCATGCTGAATTTCTGGTCTCAGCCATCTCCTATCACAATCTGCTGTACTACATATAAGATTTTATTTCAGCTGATTTTAAGTTTCTTCCCTTCAGGACAACTCCATGTTTCATGTTCCATTCCCCAGTAATAGCAACCAGGGATCAGGGAGAGCTCTGCTGTTGCATAATCTTACAGAACAGAGACCCAATTCCCTTTTTTGAACTCTAAGGTTTCTCCCAATAAATCCACCCTTCAACATCTTACGGCATCCAAGCTTAGGTTAGTATAAATCCCTAGAGCAGCCTAAACAGCAATACAGACAAAGGTGCTTGATACCCAGTGTCCCCTTCTACTGTAGTATGAAGTCCGCCCTTTCCAACACAATCTTCCAGTTCTCCCCTGTTCCTTTTGTGAAGTACTAGAAGTGAAAAGCCCAATTCTGCCACTGTGTTTGGTCAGTCCTCTGTTTGCAATATCCAAATAACCAAGTTCTGAAAACTCCGAGACAGACAAAAAAACTATCTGCTACCTTTTGCTCTCATGAAGGAGAGAAATTTGAAGAACCAGAGACAGGAAAAAGAGATAAACTTCTGTAAACAGGCTGAAAAATAAAAGTAATGAGATTATACCCTACTATCTTGAGCACAGATAACTTTTCAATTTTGATTAGACTTGCTTCCTGCCCCATAGCATCCATTTGTGTCAGCGCCTGGCGATTGCTTAACAGATAATATGCTCTGTAATCTGTGAAGGCAGGCACTCAGTTTCTCAGCCTGTATGTAATAGTGCTCTGCGAATTATTTGCTGACAATCTGGATCTACTGTCTAAATCTAAGCTACCTTTGATATCACTTGCTTTGTTTTTAATATGGAAAGAAAGAGGTGGTGGATTTATTTATTTTTGTTGTTAATTGAAAATAGTCATCAGCTAGACTAGTTTCCTGTTTCAATTTTCTGAAGAATCTGTATAACCAGGATTACAGAACTCATTACCTTTGGGGAGCTACTTTTTTCCAAACGTGGGTAGAGCACTGTGGGATGCTGTTTCAGGCAGTGCTCTATCTGTGCAACGTAATCCCTCCTGGCTTGCTGCAAAGGGCTGAGCTTGGAAAGATAAATCTGTGTTTTGGTGCACTTCTTGCTTTTCTTCCCTGGAGCTGTGTATGAAGAGTTCCCTGTGCTGTTTTTCACTATAATTGAGACAGGATGCTTTTTACCATACACAATCATGTTATCAGATGAAGGGGGAAAGCCATCTCGGAAGTCATCTAGGCCTTTTCTCAGGAATATCCAGCGCTGGCCATTAAGGGAGTCTGAGAACCGCAGTCTGCTTTCTCGGAAGTTGTTGTATGACATTTTCTCCTTTCTGTAAGGAAATTGCATTTGCTTACAAAGAATCCAGATTAGAAAGGCTGGGTTCTAATGAAAAAGACAGGAGTACATTGAAAGTAAAAAGGCATATTCTGCTCCAAGCGTGCTTACCCATACTAGCCATCTTTTTGTTACTATTCAGCTTTGGAAAAAAGCTTATAAAACACTGACTTATTCTGTATGACTGAACAACTGCCAAACATCAGAGTTGCCCACTCACAGAAATTTCTGGCATTTCAGAAATTTATTTTTAAATAAAAAAAGTCATGATGTTATAGAGCTTGCTTCAACACCATCACCATAAAAACATTTTAAAGCTTAGTTTTGACTGTTCCCACCATTACACTGTAAATCGTGTTATACCATGTATGTAGTCAGCAACGTCATCAAAATAAGGTTTTGATAAAATTGTCATGATTCAGACATGATCCGGGACAGCATTTTCTGACAGCAGATCCTTCCATCAAGCATTTGTAGCCAAATTTCCAGTAAAGAATGCCCTTACTCTTACTCTGCCTCATTTCAGATCACTAACTTTTCCAACTTTCATCCATTCCACGTGAAACCTCTCATTGGTGACCTACTAAATGAGTATTTTGAGCAAAATAGTTTTGGCAGTTTCAGAGAGGTAGAAGTTGGTGGCTAAACCACATATTCAAGTGCCCAACCTGCAGTTTCCAAGGAGGTTTGGGTTGTTGCAGGAGGGGAATCATGCCAGCACTGAACAAGCAAACTGGATTGGGAGACCCTGACTGTTTGCTACAAGGGTCAGAAGCTGCATTAGCTGCCAGGTAGCAGCAATTCACCTCTTCAAATACTTTTTGAATTTTACAAGCACAGTGACAAGGTGATTCAGCGTTATGAAACATTTTAATCCTTTTTGATCAGGGATTAAATTGAGGACTATAAAGTAGTGACATAGTATTTACCATCTGTCTTCACAAGAAAAGCAGTGTCTGCAATATGGTAAAGACTGCTCCAAAGCAAATGGAATAAAACAAGATAAGCATCACTAAACCTACCCATTATGCACGTACCAAGTATTGATGCTACTTCAGTTTCACTATGTCACACTAAATACATCCTCATTATGGTTTGCTCTTGATTTCACTTACTCTTTGGATGCTAGCAGGGCATTTTTTTTTTCCTCTGCCAAATCACTCAGCAGCTGGGAAGGATGTCTATTTACAGCAAATATTCAAGTGCCACCACAAAGCCATGCATGAGCTTGTTTGGATGCTTCTAGTGATACAAAGCTAGATCCAAATATTTTCAGCTGTACTGCACAGGTGAGCAATTTTCACAGTTGCTCTGGGTCAAAGTGCTGAACAGAGCCTCCAAATGCTGCCAGAGAAAATGCCACCCCAGCCACCTCCACAAGAGCAGTCAGGCCAAAGAAGGTCACTGCACTCCTACTTCACCTTCTTCCAGCAGCTGTAGAGTTGAGACATGGAGACCACACAAAATATTCTATTACTTCAGCCCAGCCTGCCCATATCTTGATGGGCTGTAATTCACTCTTGGCTTGCTTTCATGTCTACAGAAGTCTTTTTCCACCTAGATTTCACCTTTTAAACCATACATGCTGCTACCAGGTCAAACTGCTCACTGTACTCATGTGGTTAGTTTCATGCTTACCTGTATTGGCTTGCTTCAATGATTGTGTCAGTAGCAAATGACAAACTATTTAAAGGGCTACTTTCAGTGCCTTAGCAATACTGTCCTTGCTTGCTAAAGCATAACAGTAAAGAACGTCATAAAGAGTGTGCTTCAGAGATAATCAGTCCTATTCACCTGTGATAGCAAATGCCTCTAGAGAAAGAAACCCCTGAGTAACTCTGTACAAAACGTGTCCTAAGAAAGCACCATTAAGTATTACAAGAACTGTAAAGAGAAAAGAACATACCTGATATTTTACAGCTCTGACTGTGAAGATACCCTAGGCAAAAAAAGGCATCTTCCTCTGCAATACAAGGTGTAGAGTAAGCTAATTCAACATCACTCTGCAAGCAAATCTCCAGAAAATCTTAAAAACCTACAAGAAAACATGCAAAAGTTAAGACTTCTGTAGTATTACATCAGATGAGGCACTAGTTTCAAGCCCGTGCTGGCACAATACCCTAGGCATGTTTCAAGATGGTTGTTGTGGAAACCAGATCCACGACTGTCTGCCTACAACAAAGGTTTTTTTCACAGAGATATACAGAGAGCTCCTAGGGACTGTAGAGGAAAAACTTGAATTAAAGCAAAATTGTGTTATCATAACATATATCTTGATCTTTTTAACACCAGTACTTATTCAAGAACAAAACAGTCAAAAGTCTTTACTGCTGATGAAACACGATACAATACACTGTTCAGTGTGCCTTTACTTCAGTGTTCATTAAAATTGTTCTTCAAGAAAAACATAAGAAGCAAACGTGGGCCAAGCATGTCATTTAACTTCTTGTGCTTTTGAGTAAAGAAGACACAGATTATTCACCTTGTAAAATACACATTTCCCAGAAAATTCTGCTGAAATAGCTAGAGACATTTTCAAGACATGTACAGAATCAAGCCTGGCCAATGTCAAACATAGTTCATCCTTCAGACTCACCTTTGCCTGTAAGATTGGACAATGACGGAGACAGGGCCAGTAAAAATCAAAGTCCATCTGCACAGTGGACAATTGCTCCTGCTGCTGCTCTCAAGGTTGTACTCACTTTAAGCCAGTCTCCCTTCAATCTACCAAAAAAAAAAAATCAGAAGCCACGTGAGAACACCCTCCCAGCTGTGCACCCAAATCATGACAAAGCCCCATTCCACAACACTGCCATCTCTCCCACAGCCTTACTTAGCTCCTGGCCAAGTGGTATTTAGCTGGATTATTCTCCCACCCAGCAGCAGGGAAGGGCAGTACTGGGGCAGGAAGAACTTGGAAGCTCCTGTCAGGGAAGCATAGAACAGATGTAGCTGCCTTTGCAATTATTGTGTGAGAGGTTATGGCTCTTGCTACTGGAACAATGCATTCACATCTTTCTTCATTTTCTGGTTTTAGATGCTAACAGGAAAAAAACAAACTGTGCTGGATTCATGTCTTTAAGATGCTGCTAGGATATCTTTTAAAATGCAGACACGTGCTGTATAAGGAGACAGTAAAACAGTAACATAATATTAATTAATGCACTAAGAAATGTTTTCACAAGCAAACCTGTATTTCTGGAGTGCTCACTCAAATATTCAAGCCAGACTATCCTTTTGGTTTGAATACAAACAACAGTAGCTTGTCCCGCTATGCTACAGATCACTTTCAACATGTTTGTTGAAGTTTGATTTTAGCTACCTTGTTGATACAGTTTCCCTCCAGCAACAAATCCTATTTCTTTGTCTGTACTTAATGTTACTAAGTCTCCTTTTCACTCTGCTCCAATGGTCTATTATAATAATGGACTAATAGTAGCTAAATGTGTATTCCAAACTGACTGAATACCAGAAGTACTATAGTATTTTATTTAAGTAGAACCTCCCAGATTTTCCATGAACACTACTTAAACCCTACTGCAGCAAGGACAACAATGTTTTTCTACTTTGCCAGGTGTTGCAGGCCAGTACAGAAATGTTTTTTTATACGGTATTAAAAACAAGCATTTATTATATCGCTGAGTACTGACATAAATGACCCAGTAAAACAGAAAAATCTAGGTTTGGGCAAAACAGAGCTAAGAGCTACTTATCCACAGATACTCTGCAGAGAAATGAAAAAATATATGTTTTTTAAATAGATCAAAGTCTTCACCTTGTAGAAAATATACAACAATGAAGATTTTAGCTCATAGTACTCAAACAGAAGAAAACTGTAGAACTTACAAGTGCACACAGTTTATGAAATATAACACAGAACAAAGACAACGTAGCTTTCCCTCTAATATTAACAAATAGTTTATATAACAGATTTTTCTGAGCATTACTTAACTAAAAGAAACTTAATTCACATTATGTATTCCCATGTGAATTAAATAATTCCTGCTTTGATTAGGTCATGAAAACCAGACCAATCAGCAAGCAGGAGGGAAAGAGCTTGGATTATAAATACTCTCACTGCTGTCACTGTGATCTTTGCTTGGTATGTTTTTTTGTTTGTTTGTTTCATTCTTTGTTTTTTAAATAATAATAAGGAGAAGTTTTTTGTTTTTCTTTTAAAATCTTAGTCTTTATAATAATATATAATAATTGTAAGGAATAAAATGTTTCTTGTATGAGAACAGTTTTAGGTATGAAGAAAAATTTCTTAAATCCATTGTTTTAATTGTTAGGTGAATATACTGCTTTTAAACTAATAACTTCTGTAGCTTTTCAGTATTTTAAGCTTTTTACAGAGACTATATTTATCTTCTTGATATAGCGCTGTTTCCTAAAAATATGGGGAAAACATTCTTCAGAGTTTGTTCTGTGAATGTTGAAAGTGTAAGTAAAATACTGTCTCAACAGGCTTGGTTTTAACACTTCAGGAAGGTGTTACATCTAATTCAACAACATGCTTCTTGTCCTTGACCAGACTAGACTAACTCTTCCTGACTTTCTAGTTATTAGCCTCTAGAACAACTGTATAACTTCACTTTGTTTTTGAGGACTCCATATCCTTAGTGAGCTATGGATTAAAAGTAATGAGATGAAGATGTATGAGTGAATGCAGGACCAAATAATCTCCAGCGCATTCAATTCAGTACAACAGTATCTTAAAGCACAAAGATGCCTGAACCTGAAAGCTAAACATGTCTAAGTGTAATCATCCTAATTACAAGACAGGAAGATAAAACTTTTATTTTTAAAATAGAATTGAATTCAGGAACTTCTGAATAGCAAGCAACTTGGTTTCTCCTGAAAGCTGGTAACAGGTCACATGTGGGTTATATTATTTCTATGCTCCCTCAGAGCTCCTAGATGCAGACAAATTTCTTGACAGCTGTGCATGCATTGAGGAAGAAAACATTGCTTATGCTCTAATCCGCATGCTAGAGCAACAAAAATCATTATAGTTACAGTCTACTGACTTATCTCTGTTCATAGTATGCAATCTTTCAGGTTTGGACTATATTCCATTATGTATCTGTAGTTGATGTAAGTGAAGAAAATTTACAAACTGTCCTGTAAATCCTGCTAGGAAAAAATGACTATATTTCTAGTGTGTACGCTTTGCTGTCTTTGCAGGGGGACTTTCAGTGAGTGTCTGGAAGAGGCCTGTTAGACCACTGTTATGGAGGTCTAGTCCTTGTGCCAAGAGAAAATTAAGATGTAATTGCCCATCATTTCTGTACAGCTTTCTGACCAAATGCTGGCATTTTTCTTTAGTTTCAGTGTTAAGACTCTTGGGGATGCCTGCTTTGTCTTGCATGTTTCACCAGGTACTGTGCATGGATGTACTTCCTACTGAAACCCCCTTGTTCTAAAGGTTTCAGGGAAGCCAGATGTAACATTAGCAGTGGCTTCTGTTAACAAGTCTCTGCTGAAGTGGCTACAGCTGGCTCCTCTATTGGTACCACTCTGCTTAAAAGCCTTTTACTGAGAAAGCCTTGGGTCACTCTGAAGGAGAAGAAACAATACTTCTGGATGCCCTAACGATGGCATTCAAGCATGGCCCTAAATGCATGTTATTAATTACATCTCCTTGTATATGATGAGAATAATTATTGGATACCATTTCATTCATAAACAAGTTCTTTCATAACTTGGAAGTGAATGATACTATGTAAAGCAAGTATAAATGCACTCCAGTGTAAATAATTACAGAAAGGAAATACAACTTAAGGTTCCTATTATACTGTTTAAAAGATAAAACTAAAATGATGCTGGACTACAACACTTCTATTTTCCTCTTTGGTGAAACCTCAGCTTAGTGCTGACCACTTCTGTGAACACATTGTTAATGTACTGCAGAAAAACCTCCTGAGAGCAGGAGGGGACAGTATCACTCCTAAGGAGTCCTCCTGTAACCTGCAGCATAAGGGCCATGACTCACATCTACAGGCTGCAGTCCTGAGGCCAACAGCTACTGCAAAGGGAGGAAGTATAAGCAAGTACTCACTGCTCTCTGATTAGGTAGCTGCCTGTAATTGTCCATGTATGACCAGTCAGGTGGATGAAGAAGAAAAGGCGAGGTCTGTGGGGAATAAGCAGCGCTTGATCACACATTATTTTTAGCTTTGTTCTATTGCTCCTAGTTTGGTTAAATTAACTGGGGTCTGTAGCTCTCATCAGCTGTTCTGAGCCCTACTGTGTGCTTCTGTATCAATGATACAGAAGAATAATTATTCTTGCTCTACTTAAATGGACAGTGACTTGATTCATATATGGTCTATTAGAGCTGGCTCCACATGATAGTCCCTTGCGCAAATCCTTCCATCATTTTCCGGAAGACAGGGAGAAGACTGCATGGGGGGGAAACAATCCCATCTTCATACTTCTGCCAAACTTTTCCCCTACAACTAGTGAAGTGACGTTTTAGCATGTTTTCTTACGACTGATGAGCAGCTCCGTTGAAAAGGGAATCCATGAAGTCAGCTGCCTGCTAGATTTTACCTTCAGACTGTTAGGTCCCTACCCTTTAGACAGCAGGATGTTACTGCAGGCCAGTAAGTGTGGGGTAAGGAAAAAGTAAAAAGCCTTGAGTATAACTATATGTTGGGAAATATCTCCCTAGTATTATTTTTAACAGACTCTGGGAAGTATTGTTCAAGAATATTCCAGGAAAAACTTCCATTCTGAACATCATGAATAAATATTTGTTCTTGTCCTGTTTCATGCTTGTCATTTCAATTGAAATCCTGGGTAAGGAAAGGGAATTTACTTTTTATTCTAATAACAAAACCTGAATTGTATTTATTTATATTGTATAGGTGTGTAATGTTTAATATGTATATTGTGAAAGTTTTTTGATTGTCAGGTGTTTGACTAAAGCGATACCAGGAATGCATAAATCATTCTGGTGCGTAAATTGCATGTGCTAGTAATCCTTGAATAAAAGGACACTGTCCAAAAAGTCTATAACGGAACTTAGAAATAATAAAGGCCTTTATCTCATGAAAAAGTCATGAGTAAGATTAGCAACACCTAAACTACAACAGTGTTATTGAACACGCATGTATGCAGTGGGGCTGTTTTAATTCCTGTCATTTTTGTGGTGTAGTCCTTTTAGCAGATGAGATTGAATGAATACAACAGCTTTTTCTCTTCCACATGACAGAATGTTATGTACTACTATTCTTTGATCAAGTATATGGATCTTACTAACCACGCTGGAGTAGTATGGTGATACTATGGGTGAAGAAAGTCAGTTGTGTAGTGAGAAGGCTTTGATGTTGTGAACGCTTGGTGGGCAAAAGCCCTGCAGCCTGACCCCTAAGGAGCTTGTAAAGACGAGTTTTGTCGAAGTGAGTTTTGTCAAAGTGAGGTTTGTCGAAGCGCCCGGCTTTGTCCCTGGGCGGCTGCCGTGGCGGGGCGGGGCTGTAAGATGGCGGCGGCCGGGCGGCGGTGAGGCGTGAGGCGCCATGTCGGGCCGGCAGGGCAACAAGCTGCCCAGCAACCTGCCGCAGCTGCAGAACCTCATCAAGCGCGACCCGACCTCCTACACCGAGGAGGTGAGGTGCCCCCGAGGCGCCTGGGGGGGGAAAAAAGGGGAAAAAATGGGTTAATAACGCGAGGGAGAGGGCAATGGGGGCTGCCGCTGAGGCGCCTGGTGCCGGAGTAACGCTCGCTGTGCTTGCAGTTCCTGCAGCAGTACCACCACTACCAGTCCCATGTGGAGATCTTCACCTTCCAGCCCGACAAGCCCAGCAAGGAGCTGGCGGAGCTCGTCATGTTCCTGGCGCAGGTGAGCTGCTGCTGCTGCTGCTGGCCCGCAGCAACGTGTGAGAGCTGGGCACGGCGGCCTCTTGGGGGGGGTGAGGGCTGTGTGTCCGTGTCTTGTTCTCAGAGTCCTGCTGGAAAGCTCTATTTACTAAAACTTCCATATTATTAGTCATTTCCAGGCAGGCAAGTTTTTCTTTCGAGGCTTTGGTTCAGTTTTAAAAAGGATTTTGTAACTGCACCACGTGTTTCATATCAGCGTTTCACCCATAACTTTTCTTTCGGTGTAGATGAACTGCTGTTGTAAGAATAAATTTATTAGTTGCTTATAACATCTCGCATTCCTGCAGCTGACTGCTAACTCAAGGTTTTTAGTAGTGAGCTCACTCCAGCCTGTGTTTGCCCAGGTTGCCCACTGCTACCCGGACCAAATGGCCAACTTCGCACAGCAGCTCAAAGACCTGCTCTCGTACCACCACACGGTGCTGGACGCGGACCTTCGAATGGTAAGGCTGCCACCAAAAGGTGTTTGGGGCAGACCACAGCCTCTTCTACAAGTATACCTGGGAGAATTCAGCGCTTCGAGTTTGCTTTTGCATCTTTTAATAGAGATGGAAACTGGGGGATGCTGTGAAATTGTGATTCTGATCTCTCCTTCTCCCATACAGACCTTCTGTAAGGCTTTGATGTTGTTAAGGAACAAGAATCTGATAAACCCCACAAGTTTGCTGGAGCTCTTCTTTCAGCTGCTGCGATGTCACGATAAACTTCTCCGAAAAGTAAGCTGTGATTACAAAAGCTGGGCTTGACTTCCAGTGGGTTTTGACCTGCCTAACAAAAGAAATAGTGGGCAGTTCGACTGTTCATGGCTGTGAAATAAGTGGGAGATGGGTCTGCTCCTTCAGGAACTTGCTGAAGGCAAGACTCGATCTGTATATCATATTGAAGCATGCTGCTGTACACACTTTTACATGCAACAGTTTGTAAGCCTGTCCTGCATTTGCAGTCGAACACCTTGAATATGTCTGCAGATAAAAACCATAAGCACATTGATGTCAGAGCAGAAATTATTGAATTCTATTTGAAAAATTTTAAGTTTAAAAAAAAAAAAATGCTAGTAAAAGCTTCATTTTGTGTTTTCTGCAATAAATGTGAGATTAGTTGCTTTCTCTGACCAGGATTACTAAACTTGCTGTCAGAATGTACGTATGAAATGGTAGTGGGATTTTTTGAGTTAAGCTTCATGCTCTTTGTTTTCTTCTCTCACTGTGCTGCAAATTAAGTACATTTTTTCAAATCCATGAAAATCAAGCATATGTGAAGATTTACAAGGTAACATGTTGTTTTTGTAACTACAAATTGAAAGGGATCAGGTCTCATTTTGGTACTCGGAGTCCTTGGGGCAATTGTGGTGCACCTGCCATGTTTCTTGTGTGACGTGCAAATGTTACGTTTTGCTCTTTCTCCTTTTACAGACTCTGTATACTCACATTGTGACAGACATCAAGAATGTAAATGCTAAGCACAAAAACAATAAAGTAAACACAGTAAGTATTCTAGTTTTCAGATGCGCTTCAATTTACTACCTTGTGTTATTGAAGATTGGTAATAATAAACGCTTCCCAACTTTTTTCTTAGATGCTGCAGAACTTCATGTATACCATGTTGAGGGACAGTAATCCCACTGCTGCCAAGATCTCTCTGGATGTGATGATTGAACTTTACAGAAGGAATATTTGGTAAGTTTGGTAGGCCCATGCTTCTTCCCCATTTAATGTTGGATGGCCATCCTGACATCACTCGCAGTATGGTGTGCAAAATGTGATGTGGAGGGCCTCTGGTTTTCAGTATATTTATCTTCTTTGTGTTCCAGTGGCTGGAATTTGTGAAGCTTGTTCTAGTTTAAAAGAAACAGGTAGAAATACTGCCTTCCTTAAAGTCTGAGTTACTTAGGTTGATTTTTTTACGTTTTAGTTGAAAATGGTCAAGTTGTTTGTATTGCATTTGAAACAAGCTTTGTGCAGCTCACTTGTTTGAACTCTTGCATATAAAGCTGTTGCTATTCACATACAGACTGTGATGTACAGTGAAAAAAGGAATTTTGTTTTTGCTTCTCTTAAGTTACTAGGGTATAATTTTAGATGACTGATCTAATAAGTGCTTTGAGGGTTTTTTGTTGTTTTTAGGTGAAGCCATAATACAGCTTTTATTTTTAGTAGACAACAGCTTGAACAACTATTAGAGAAATACTGAAAGCAGAAAAAGTACACTGAGTGCCCAGTTGCTGTTTCAGTGCTAGTTAATGTCTAAGATGTTGCTGAATCTTTTTCTTGTGTTACAAAGTGCCAGAGCAGATGTTACCCAGTGGAAAATTGCACTAGAAGATCCTAGTTTGCTCACTCTCAACTTGTTGATTGTAAAAACAAAGGATTTTTTTAAGCCCTTCAGTGGTTCTTCCATAGAAATAAACTGTAAAGGAGATATATGAATGCAGCAAGCAACACTGGTGGTGTGCAATGTTTCTGCTGCTTTTTATGTATTTCCAAGTTAGTGCCAGAGATCTAATGGGTGCAGTTCTTGCATTACTTATTCCCATCAATTTCTAACATGCTGGGATGTGAATGGCAACGTTGCTTTGCCTTGGCATTAAAAGAAACCTCAGCTGGCAGGCAGGATGCGGTGCCATATGGTATTTGTCATGAGGAGTTCTGATATGTAGCATTCAAGGAAACAGTTTATTCCATGGCACGCAAAAGGTCACAATAGCTTTAAGATTTTTGTTGGTGTAGTGGTAGGTTGAGAATTATTATAACAAAGGGAAAATTAGGATAGCAGAAAAAAATACTAGTGTTGCTGAAAAGATAAGACTTCCTGCATTTTTAATGAGTAGATTTTTAAAGTACCTAAGACTTGATATAAACTCAAAATGTTTTTTTGGAGTCCTAGTTCACCCAACTTAATTTTCTGAGAATAACTTGAAATTGTAAAACTTGAAATAAAAGGCAATGTTTTGTTTTATTCCAGGAATGATGCCAAAACGGTCAATGTCATCACAACTGCTTGCTTTTCCAAAGTGACAAAGGTGAGGACAGAAGTCATTTGATGAAACTGCATTTAATCTAAGCTACCATTATCCTGGGGATGCAGTTTCTTACTTCAGTACCCAAATTGCTAACTAGCTTCACTGATTATTTGTCTTTTGTTGTTTTAATTTCAAAATGCTACTTGGGTTCTGGGAGTAGGACACATTTGGTGCTTAGGTGCAGAGCAGCAGAATGGGATGCTTGTGTTATTACAAGTGCAGGCTGGTGTGGGGAGGGTGGGTGTACTTTCCCTTGCTACTCAGAAGAGACTGTCAGGATATTGCCACCTTATAATCAGCATCATTAAGGCATTTACTTTTTTAATGTGAAGAGAGTTTATATCTTGCCTGGGATTTGAGTGGATCTGAGGCTGCCTGTCATCTTAGTAGGTTTTCCAATGCTAGATGCTCTAAAATGCATGTTATGGTTTGAGATATGTTCTTTCACAGCAAAAGTCCAAAAGCTGTTCCACTTGATTTAAAAAAAAAAAAAAACAACAAAACAATCAAAACCCAACAAAGCCATATAAACTAATGAAAGCTTGGAGTGCTTGGCACAGCTGATCAGGTATCAGCTGTGCAGGAGTTAATAATATTGGCATGGAGCAATTGCATTGCCTTGCAGAAAGCTGGGAAGATTTCAGTCTCTGGATTTGCTCCTGTCACTGTGGAAGCCCAGCTGTTTTTTGATCTGTTATGTGCCTCTGGCTGATGAGTGTTAGCAGCAAGAATTGACTTTGTTCAGACTGCTTTGTCTGATGGTTTGCTTTCTTTATGTATTCTTTTCTACCAATAATTGGAAATGTTTTAGCATAACTTAAGATCAGGATGCTTGGCTGTTGTAAATACTCTTGTCTGTTTGTCATGTCCTATATTTTACTTAATTTCTCAGGTATTAGTTGCTGGTTTGAAGTTCTTCCTTGGGAAGGATGAAACTGAGAATCAAGATAGTGACTCAGATTCTGAGGTCAGTGTTGTGATTAAATCTTCACAATCTAAGTTATGTCATCCTGCAGATATACAACTACACCAATGCATCTACTTTTGTGCTGCAGAATTTTCTGTTTTGTTTCCTCCAGTTGTTGATCCACCTCACAAAAATGTTTATTTTTTTGCCACCTGGTCCCAGCTGACAGCAGGTTACCTTCACTATCTGTTTACAGCTTAAGGGCTCCCTTGATTTCCTATACTCATTGTGAAGGAAGTTCTTCACTTGTAAGAGATAAGTGAGGGCTGGCCAATCTTTTTTTTTTAAAGCTAATGAGTTAGTAGATATGTAACTTTAGAGTTGTGGGAAGAGATTTTAACTTGATATTTAAGATGCAGGTTTAATTTTTTAGATATCCCTTCAGTTCTGTCTCTCAAACAGCATCTCCCATTTATGTACAAATGAAATAATTCAGTTACCCTGAGAAGGCTGGTAACTTGCAACAATTACAGTTTAGAACCTCCTAGTACAAGGCCATTATTGTGTGTGACTTTCTAGTACCCTGTGATTACCCAGCCGTAACAATTATTACTATCTCTCTGATATAAGTGGTTTTATGGAACTGTGATTTTAAGGGCTACTATCTCTGTATGATGAAACTTAGGTGGGAAGAGACCCTTTTCAAATGTAGTACACTGATATTTCTTGTATTTCTGCTTCCCGTTTGAAGCCTGATTTCACCTGAGTCTTGTTTTCCTTGTGTTCCTGCTGAAGGACGATACCCCCACGGCCAGAGATCTGATGGTGCGGTATGCAACTAACAAGAAAACGACCAAGCGCAAGAAGAAACTGGAAAAAGCGATGAAGGTTCTCAGGGTGAGTAGAACAGTGTTTTGACTTGCTGGCATTTTAGCTTAATCCTTCACATGCAGAAATCTTTTTTGTTTCCAGTCATCTTAGTTATCTTTTGTCATCTAATATAGGTGAGGCTTCTAGAGCATACCAGCATCTGCTGGTTGGGCAGTTTTCTGAAACACTCTTGTCTGAGTTGTGCACTGGTTCTCCTCTTGGGCGCCCCTTTTGTGGTCCCTTACTTAGAGCATACTGTGTCTTGAGAAGCAACCTTCTGATGTGGTTCCTGTTGCCTGTTAGGTCAGGTGGTTGAAAACCTAATGCAATTGAAAAGAATTGTAGTTTATTTGCTAAAAACAAAGCACCTCTTTTTGAAGAGAATAATGAGGAATAGCAGCTTCCAATGGCAGCCTGAAACTGAAGCACCTGCAGCTTTTTCATAGAAAGAAAAATGTCTCCTTTACTCTTCTTGCCATGCAGAAACACAAGAAGAAGAGCAAGCCAGAGGTGTTCAACTTTTCTGCTATTCACTTGATTCATGATCCCCAGGGTAAGCATGCATCGTGTTCTGTGTTTTTTCAAACTGTTTTTCTCAGATAATAAATATCTAGTATCAATGAAGGAGAATGAAAGTAGAAACAAATGTGGTAACAGGACGCTTTTTTAGCTTTCTTTATCATAGAGTTTCATAACACTTAAAACGTGAGACTAATCTTGTTGTGCTTGTCATATTGGAACACTTGTAGATGGCCAGAGAAGGAAGAAGGAGCAATACTGCACTATTTGCTCTGGGTTGATACAGATCAGGATGTGTCTTTCAGCTTTTATCTTGTATGTGTGAAAGCCATAGTTTGTGCAAAAGGGCAGTAGTCTATCTTCTGCAGCTTTTTTCGCTTAAGCGTTTGTTGAAGCATGTTCCTATTATCAGTCTGCCATTTGTCTAATACCACTTGACTCGTTCACAGTCTGATGTAGTGAAACTCTGGGGATTTTGTTTTTCAGATGGGTTGAAATGCATCTTTTAAAAAAAAAAAACTAGCTTTAAATACTGATCCTGTATTTAAAGAAAAATTGAACAACAACAAAACTTAACTATCTTTTTTTAACCCAGTCTCAGCTGAGTTTGGCACAGTGCCTTTTGAGACTACCACAAATATATTATTGCTTCTTCTAGACTTTGCAGAGAAACTGCTGAAGCAGCTGGAGAACTGTAAAGAACGATTTGAAGTGAAGATGATGCTCATGGACCTAATATCTAGGCTAGTAGGAATCCATGAGGTACGTAATTTTTTAGTGGTCTGACGGTTGGGTGGTGTGCTCTGGCCTTGGGCCTCTGAAAAGTGAGTTAATTTTCCTGTACGTTGAAGAATGAAGCTGAGTAAAGCCATGGAGTTGCCAGTGGGCTTTATGGTATGGCACAGTGATGTGGGCTTGTACGGTACTAAGTGAATTCTACTTGACAAGGCTGGTGGTATGTAATATAGCTGGGATGTTGTGACTAGAGGAGAAAATGCCTATTTAAAAACTCGTGTTTTCAGTGTAGTTTTTTAATTGAGTCTAGCAACAGCTTAAGAACAGCACCCTGAGGTATAACCAAAGTGTGATCAGACTTCCTTAAGAATCTGTTCTTCTTGGGAGCTCTGTGGGGCGAGGGAAACACTAGTCCTTGCAGGTATCCTCAAGGCTAAGAAAAGGTGGAAATGCTCACTGTGGCTGTATGAGCATTCTTGAATATAGGGAGTGTGAGAAAATCCAGTTGTTTTTTTGACCCTGTACTGGGTTCACGCCTAGGCACATACAGCTGCCACTTTGTGCTTTGGTCTCTGCCCAAAGCATTCCTCCCAGTGACCAGGGCATTTGAATTGTCAGGTACATCACAGAAACCCCAGTGTTGCAATGGTGTCAAGCCTGAGCCCACGCTATTTCTTCATTGCATAAAGCTGAAGTAGAATTTACCATGTGTAAGTCTGAGTCCAGGAGGTGTAGGAAGTACTTGTCACTTGGGAGGTGTGTGTCCAGGTGTTAGGCTGCTTCAGCATCAAATATTCATTCAGGCTTGCTGGAGAAGTTAGTGAAGGGACTTGGATGCTAAGTGAGCATTAATTTAGGGACAGTCTCTTTTGAGAGGATTGTGTTACTGAAGCTAAGGGAAGAAGTGGCACATTGTTGTGCAGCAGACCACCCAATTGGATTTCTGTGCAGTCAAACAAGAATCATTATGGATTTCAGATTTTGGCATTGAGTCTTAATTTTCTTTGAAAAAGTCCCTTCCTCACCTCCATGTATTTCAAGTTCAGGACAGGTAAATGTGTTACACAATAAAACCTGAGGCATTTGCAGAGAAGGCTGTGTAGGTTTGTTGATTGTTTACAGCATATCAGGTTATAAAAGTCATCTCAAAAGAGAGGCAACTAACTTGTTACAACTTTTATCTTTCCTGCAGCTTTTTCTTTTTAATTTCTACCCCTTCATTCAGAGATTTCTACAGCCCCATCAGAGAGGTAAGGAGCTACTAGTTGATAACAGTGTTGGTCTGTCATTGCACACATACAGTCACTTCCTAAGTGGTGCTGTGAGTAGGTAGCAGTAGCGTAATTGGAAGCAAGAATAGTCCAGGAAGTGTGGATGAAGGAGGCAAAAGGCTCCAGTTGTCCAAAACAGTGGACTTTCATGGAAGCTGTGTCCACTTGATGCTCTTAAGCATTTGAGAAACTTCAGCAATAGGATCAAGTGAGTTCCTAGCTCCTTGCAGAACCTGACTTGTTGAGCAAAGCTGTGACTGCCTTTTGCTGCGTTTTTGCTTCTGTTTCACTCTAGAATGGAAACATGTATTTTGGTGTAGCTGGCTATTAAGGGTCTGCACTGCTGCTGGGGTAGAGATCCAGGTGTGTTCCTAATGCTTTGTGAGAGAGAAGTACAAGATGTCTCAACTTCAGCCTGAACTGGCTTTGAGGCTTAGAAGCTCAGGATTTCATTGAGTTAGCTGTATTGGTGGGTGTGGGTAAGGCCAAAATAAGTTGTACTGGTTGTACTTGGACATCTTCTCCCCCTTCCTTTTTATTTTTACTTCCAGAAGTGACAAAGATTCTTCTGTTTGCGGCGCAAGCTTCGCATCAGCTAGTACCACCTGAGGTCAGTATTCCATTAACTTTTGGTGACGTTAAAATGGACAGTGTGCAAGCTTCAAGTGTTAAGTGCATTCACTGGGCACTGGGGACAAGGAATCCGGTCAGACCCTTTTTCTTGAAAACCATGTGGGAATTTTTGTTCTCATTGACAATTTCTGCAAGTTCCAGGTTGTTGTTTTTTATAAAGGGATACAATCCCAACGCTCTAGGTCTTCAGTTTCTGCAGGAGAATTTGTCTAGAAGTTATTTGCAGGCTATAGTGTTAAGTCACGAGCTCTGCCTTTCTGTGAAAAGGGCTCTGTTAATAAGATGTAATCATTTCACAATTATATTAAATAAATAGTAAGTGTATTAACCCTTTCTTCCTTATTTTCAGATTATCCAGTCAGTATTGATGACCATCGCCAACAACTTCGTCACGGACAAGAATTCTGGGGAAGTCATGACTGTAGGGTGAGTATGGAATTTTATTACAACCGTAAAACTCTGAATGTGGAAAAATATTTTCCATTTTTTTAATGACCTTCAGCCTATTCCTGTCATTCATCTTTGCTTTTAAGAACCTGCTTGAATAAAACAAGACAGTAAACATAAACTTTCCTTAATTTTCTTGTCAGTGTTGTAAATTCCTCAGCGCAATGGGTTTCTGTATTTAGCCAGTGCTGTTACTTAACTCTTTTGCATTTCGTGATGGCCTTCTTTGATTTCTTGCTTGGTCTTGTGTTTTTCTTCCTTCCCAAGTATTATGTTATTTCTAGTTTGAGGGTATACTCTATTGTGTGTGAATCAAAGTAACTTCCATTTGTATACGCGCAGTGAGTAGACAGCATCGTAATTCAAGACTTTTCATGTTTAGTAGATCAAATTTTATTACTGACAACAAATTCAAGTGTTGCTGTTAGTGAAACTATAAAGTGCTTGTTTTCTCTGTTGAAGAAAGTATGCTTTTGTAATAGGTGTGGTGCAGGCAGAGTAGAATATGACCAGTAAATGTAGGAGAGAGCTGAGCTGTGCCTGAAGAAGATCAAGTAGTTGGCGGGGGAAGCTACTGTGGGCAGCTATGTTTTGAATATTTTCATGAACTACTTTTTTCCTCTCAACATGGTTATAGTCCTGCAACAAATTTAGTGTACTGGGTGTGTGCATGAAGATGATTTAAAAAGTAACTTGGTGTAAGCAGGCTTCCTTTATAGTGTTGTTTGTCTGCCCGTGCTTGACAGGAGAATTACTTCTTGATTTTGGCCTGGCCTGGCCTAGCTGTCATTTGACAGCTTTTTGCAAATGTGCTTGATTGGACCTAGTCTTCAGTTGCAGAATCCGGAGGTCCAAGATCAGACAAAATAGATGGAGAGTGTAGAGTATGGACCAAACATGGAAGGTTTTGAAGAAGTTTTGGAGGACTATGGCAGAGAGCATCCTGTTATATTCCCCTCTGTTACACCTAATGCTTCAGAAGATTCATCAAGTGTGAGATAATCCAGTCTATTACTGGGCCAGTGAGTGCCTCTCCCAACCATGTTATTCAGGAAAATATTTCACTTTGAATTTTTAGAATCAATGCAATAAAAGAAATCACAGCGAGATGTCCATTAGCTATGACTGAAGATCTGCTCCATGACCTTGTTCACTACAAGACTCATAAAAATAAAAGTGAGTATGTTATACAGATATGACTCTTAGATCTTTCTTCCCTTTTTCTTGTCATCTGGTCCTCTGTTATAGCCTTCATAATAGTACTGTGTTTTTTGGTGGGCTGAGAGGTATCATTTTTAATGTCTGTTGCATTTCTATGCATATACTTAGTCAAACAGTCATGGGTAGTTATGGCAAGGGAAACAGCTGACAGAACTGGAGAAGGGCAGCTGCTTGTTAACAAAGATTTGGCCCTGAGAGCTGGATCCTGCATTGGAGAAATCAGTGGGAGCTAGTATTTCAGAAAATACACGAATAGGCTGTAATGCGGTTTATCTCAGTGCACTTTGGTTTGCTCAGGATTCTGCTTTACTGTACTTAGTCCTGACTCTATTTTTCTGGCTAGATGTGATGATGTCTGCAAGAACTCTGATACACCTCTTCCGTTCGCTGAACCCAGAGATGCTACAGAAGAAATACAGAGTAAGTGTTTTCTCTGCATTACATTCACCATAAATGTAAGCTTATGTGCTCAAAAACAACTGCTCTCAGAGCTTCTTGAGAATATGATGGAATCACTCATTTTTTTTCTTTCCAGGCCTGTTTTCTTGCTGCATTTTGACATGGCTTTCTCTTGTTTCAAGGCTTCTTTACTCATCAAACTTACTGGCAGAAGCTTCATGCTGCAGAAGCCTGTCTTCCTGCAGTTTGTTCAACTTCTTTATAGCAATTCAAGATCTTTTCACATTTCATCAGGCAGAATTTATTTCCTACAACTCCACCCCCTATTTTTATGGGCTTGTGTGAGTTAAGATAGCAGCCTGCTTAATGTGTTTTATTTACTTACAGGGTAAACCTACTGAAGCCTCAGTGGAAGCCAAGATTCATGAATATGGAGAACTGGATGCCAAAGACTATATTCCAGGAGCAGAAGTACTGGAGGTTGTGAATGAAGAGGAAAAAGGAAAAAACCTAGAGGAAGGTTGGCCTTTTTTCTTTATTACTTCTGTGTTGTGCATCACTGCTGCTAAGATTTTTTTTGGACTTGGTGTTCATGCATTTCATTCGCTGCTGTCACATGCGGTGTGGTTTGTACGTGTCTGTATTTATCCATTAAGAAGCACTGATACTGTCCTCGAGTTAAGTGCAATTTATCCTGAGAGATCTGATAGTCAATGCATTGCTTCATATAATAGATGAAATAAAAGAGAGAGGAAAGAGGGATTTTGAACAGCAAAGAGAAGCGAAACAGGTCATAGAGAGTAACTTTGCTTTAAATTGCATTGCTTCCTTCCTTGGGTTAGATAAAGTGGAAGGGGCCGGAAATGTTGCTGAACGAGTGTGGTAAGGATTAGCAGTTGTAAACCAATGTATTTCTTCAGAGACTCTCTTAAATGCAGCTGCTTGTTTTGAGGGCCTTGAACATAACTTGAGAGTTACCCTTTACCCATAGGGTTTTGGTACAATTTGCTGCAACAGTGACTTGCTGCAAACTGATTAGCTATCCTCTATGGTTGGTATTCTTTAGAATGAAAGAAATGTATGTAAATGCATTTCCTGTAAAGGCTTTGTTCACTATTCTTGCAGGTTTATTTAAGTTCATAACAAAAATGTTTTAAGGAGACTGCAGCTCACAATAATGACAAGATAGAACAGGTTTTAACAATTCTGTTGTGTGTGTTCAAATATCTTACGCTGCCGTATGTGGTTATCACTAAAAGTTGGTTTCCATAGCTGTACATGCACGTGATGTAAGTGTGCTAAGAAATGAAGGCTGAGATGTCTTTGTACAGCTCTGAATCAGTTGCTGTCAGAGTTACGCCATGTGATGCTTTGACTTTGCAGGCCAGGTGGAATTTAGTAGCTGAACTTGCCAGTGGGACAGCATGAGAGCTACTGGTCTGTTCAACCGTGGATGTCTAAAAATATTATTCCCAATTCATGATCAAATGTGTGAAGTATCTTTAAGTCTTTAGAATACCTATGTAGTTCTGAGGCTGGGATGCTGAGATCATACAGCTTTGTGTCCCTGGGCATAAATGTAGTTAGGTACTAAAAGGCAGTGAGAGCTTAGGATCCACTCTGAAATTATTGGAAATGCGAAGAGTTCAACCAACTCTGTACTAGCAGCTCTGTGCAATTGTTCCCTTGAGCAGATGGATGGGAAAGTGCTAGTATGAGTGAGGGAGAAGATGATGAAGATGGAGAATGGATTGATGTCCACCACTCTTCAGATGAGGAGCAGCAAGAAGTGGTGAGTTCCAAGCGTGTTCTACCCCAAATAGAAAAGGGACTTGTTAATAGCAGTCCACATTCTCTTGTTCTACCTTCTTGTGGCTGCTCATAACTACCTACATGGTAACTTGACCAAAATCACCGAGTTGAAGTATGTTTTTGCAGCTGTGCTGAAATGTTTGCTCTCAGGGTGAGGGGGGAGAGTTGGGGAATTCTCTTTGAGTGCTAAGCTCCTTCAAAGCTATTTTAACTTTCAATTCCTTAATATTTCAGAGGAAATGTAGTACCCTTTTTTTTTTAAATACCACATTGTTAGATATGACTCTTAAGAATCCTAATAACAGTTTGGAGCATTTCCCAGCATTGTTCCCCCTGTGTGGATATCTGGGAGGCAAGAGGGTCATGGATTGTAGAACAAATGGTTTGCAGAGCGCTGGATGATTGTTCTTTTGTACTTGTTTTGAAGGCAGAGAAGATGAAAAGCATGCCTATAGAGGAACGGAAAGCTAAAGCTGCAGCAGTCAGTACAAGCAGGCTGCTAACGCAAGAAGAATTCCACAAAATACGTGTTGCTCAGCTCTCCAAAGAGCTCAATTCTGCACCAGGCAAAGCTGCAAAGAGGAAAAATATTGAAATAGATGATGAAGAGGAGAGCAGGTAGGATGTGAAGTATTGTCTCTTGCGTTTTCCACCCCCACGCCCCCCAGTCTGGTGATAAAACTTTGAATTGCTGTAGGGTACAGAGCTCTGCTTTTGGCCATTATCCCATGGTAGCAGGTGGCAAACAGCCACATGGCCTAGAATGGATCCTGGCCTGGGGGATTTATTTATACCTGGAAGAAAAAAAGCAAGAGGGGCCAATGGAAACTGTGGGAGTAGTTTGTTCAGAGCAATAGGAGTGTTATTTTCTTAGCAGTAGTTGCAAGTCTGTATCTCCAGAGCTTCTTAAATGTTGTGGTTCAAGCTGGACTCGAAAAACAGTCATAAGAGAAGGGTTGTTTTGTAAGGGTTGTCCCAAGCATGAGGATTAGCCTAAGAGGAGGAACAAAAAGTGCCTGTGTGAATGTGTATAGGGGAACAATAGCCTGAGAAATGGGTGAGAGACAAAAGGTTAGGAGGACATCATGCTTTTCTGGCCAGATGATTTGTGTGTGACAACCTTCTGTTGGATTTCTGTGTGCGTAGGGGCGAGTTGCTTTCACTCAGAGATATCGAACATCTACATAAGAAGCCAAAGTCAGACAAGGAGACAAGATTGGCAACTGCAATGGTGAGGAACTGGGCTGTTTCATATCCTCTTTTTAGACATTTGTGGGGTTTGTGATCTTGTCTCCTGTGGAATAAGGAGGTGGTGTTGAATCTGTAAGACAGATGCCCAGCTGCCATCTGTGTTTTGGTTAAATTATTTTTTACTGTTGCATCGTGGCTGTAACTGATAAACAACCTCTTGCTGGTCGCAGGTGAAGATGAAAATATAGACAACCCTTAATTTTCACTGATACTTAACACAGCCAGCATGGAGGAATGCAGTTAATACACGCAGCAAGTCACACAATCTGGATGTATACTTGCTGCTCTAGAACCTTCACCCTAGCAGCTGACGTTTGCTGTAAGGAAGGACAAATAATAAAGCCCTCTCTTATTATGGTGTGTTGTCTGTTCTAGGCCGGAAAAACGGATAGAAAAGAATTCGTGAAAAAGAAAACAAGAATGAACCCATTTGCCAGTTCTACCAATAAAGAGAAGAAAAAGCAGAAGAACTTCATGATGATGAGATACAGCCATAATGTCCGGACCAAAAATAAGCGTTCTTTCAGGGAAAAACAGGTAACATTTCACGTTGAAATCAGATGGGGCAGTCTGAGCAATAAACTTGTAATGCTGGTGAAGTGCTGTCTAGCCTACACCCTAAGATTTTGGTGTTTAATTTGATGGATTAATCACTGGAAAAGGTTGTGAGTTAGGTTGCTTCCCATGAAACCTACCCAGAGGAAGTATATCAGGGACTGTGGGGGTGGAGGAGAATGCTTTGTCAGAATCTGCTCGTGACTATGCACAAAGAACCATGCACTGTTGCAAAATCATGGATAAGTTAGCAAGATGATTAAAATGTGGTTTGATTTCTTTTCTCCCTTTAAGCAATAACAGATTATGTTCGAACTGTAATGTTGTGATAGAAGAAATCTTTCCCCCGATACAGTGGAGTTGGTCTTTAGGACAAGCTTCTAGCGTGTGTTTCTTCACTCCCCATAATCTGTCTTTGACCTTTCTCCTATTACTGTCATATTATGGACTCAGCTCTCCTGGCTTGAGGTCATCTGATAGCTTGATACAAATGCACTTAAGGGACAGATGCCAGTACTCTTTAGAACCTTTCAGAGCTGTACACAAAAATTAAGTCACTTCTTTGGTCTAGTCTGCTGCCATAGTTTGGCAATATGCTGCTCTCAGTGGTGATGCCTTTGCCTTCTACTGCTTCCTCAGTTACGAGCTTAGTTATGGGGCTGATGCAGGATTCAAAACAGCCTTCCCAAAAGCACACGTAAGTTAAAAGTGCATCTCTTTGGTAGTCCGGTTACTGTGTGTTCCCACAGGCAGCTGTGCCAAGGTAGCTGAAGGGATAACTAAAAGGTGAGGCAGAAAGTTCAGGTGATGACTTTGTCCCTGGCACAGGCCAGGGAGTCTGTGTAGCTTCCCCACACAGCTGAGATGAAGTGGCAGACATGGAGTGTGGACAGAGTCCCCTCACTTCTGTCATGCACCTCAGCTGGGTTGATGCCTAAACTGTGGCAGCTGTTGCTGGTGTTGATACAGGCATATTGTTTTGCCCTACTGTGTTTCCAGGGTAGATCTGTGTTAACAACAAAAATGGGCCTTAAAATCCCTTTATCTAACCTGGCAGGTGGCCAGTCAGGGGTGTTACAGGGTGTTAGAACACCTTCAAAGTAGTTCAGTTTTATGAGGAAAAACTTCGAGAATAATCCAGGTATGCAGGCTTCTTTTCTTCAGTGTTAGTGATTTGTGTTTACTTAAGTGTTGTCTTGTGGTAGGGCATGTTCAGGTGCTGCTTTTTACAAACCCTTCTCTGTCCCTGAGAGTTGTTTCCAGGATTCTATTAAGTTGGTGTATTTGTTGGCCACTTGTTGTCTTAACAGCAACAATACTGAAGAAGTTTATAGACTCAACAGGAAGTATTTCTTGAGTATTTCTGTTGAAGAAGAAGACTTGGACTAATATCCTGTGTAGTCTTTTATTTTTTGTCATTCTGCTTTGCCTCATATAAGGCTGACGCCTTATCAAAGTACTTAAAACACAGAAAGTGTAGCAAATCAACAGTCCACGTGGTTTTATGAAACTGCTGTTAATTCTCTGTCCTTCTATTGAGAAATTGGGTGTAATTTTAGCCCAAGAGTTCTGGGTTAGCTCCTGAGATAGGATTCTTAACAGTTTGTTCTTTTTAAAAATATATGTAAAAAGTAGGTGTCCGTGTGATCAAAAACATCTCCCTTGTAGTATAGTGCCTTTAATCTTTTTTTCAAAACTGAGGTTATACTGACGCTTAAACTTGGCTCCCTGTTTTTAGAAAGTCATCTTGAATGTTTTCAGTCCTTACTCCTGATTTAATGTTTTGAGTTCCAGGGTAACAGCTAAACAGTGAAATGAAAGTACCCTTCTTCCTTCTAATTTAAGTTAGACCACAGCATCGTCCTGTTGACAGTGATTGGGAAGTAGTACAAAAATAGAAGTGGGTTGGCGTACTGTGGTTTTTAAGATAATTCCTTCTGCTGCCCTCCTCAATGGTAGAATAAAATGAAATGTAGTCTATAGTCAAAATCTAAACCCCTTTACCAACTAAAATGTGTATAGTATATTACCTTAAAGAGACTGTGTATGGCACTCATTAAAAATTGCAGCATCTCCTCCTTCCCACCCTTGGAAAGCAGCTTTGTAATAATCTCAAAAAATTCCTGTTAATCCTACTTAGCTCTCAGCTGGACTGAAGTTTTTTTCTCATCTCTTCTTGCCAAACAAGTCTGTAGAAGAACAACTTGTTACTCTATCCTTTTCCTAACTGTGTAGGATCTTAAATGATGTTCTGATGCATTGATGAATGTTTTATTTTTTGAAGTCCTACTCTTTCCTTAACTATACTGTTTAACCAAGCAACCACAGCATTTCTGTCAATGGACGTGTTAGCACTTGCCAGTTTCTGCTCCTGGTTTCAGCTGATCAATTATTATTATTTCTCTGAGATTTGAATAAATTTTAGGAGTCTTCCTTAGTAATATGCTTACTTAATGAAAATAGCTTAATGAGACTTACTATCAGTAGATCTGTCTGCATAAATGCTACCAAAATTCTTAATTTTACAGCTGAAGATAATGCTGTACTCCTGTTTTCTGTAAAAACCTATAAACAATTTCTTAATTGCATTCTGATATTTTACTACCTTCCAGCTTCGTGCATCAGATTCTGGTTGTCTGTATTCACAGCCATATTTGAGTGGCTTTTGAACTTGAGTATAGGTAATCATAAAACGACAGTAGGAATGAACTATGTGGCTAGCTCCTTTGTCTGCGATCTGCCTACTCAGTGCTGTTGTAGTTACAGTGTTACTAGCACCTGAGTCAACTGGTTTAAAGACAATTCAGGTTAATTTTTCATCTTGCAGTCCTACTTATCTGTAATACATCAAAGCCTCTATAAATGTCTACCTCAGCGTAGATGATGGAAGCTGTTAGCTGTAGCATTCTCTTAAAAAGTTTGGTGATCTTATCTGCAAATGTCTGGTTCCTACAATACCAATGGGATGTGTATGATGGGCATATCAACGAGGATTGTCCATGTGATACTGTTTTCTTAATAGTTAAAACTGAGAGTTTGAAATACCTGAATATCCCTCTTGTTTCATATTCCAGCTGGCTCTTAGAGATGCGCTTCTGAAAAAGAAAAAACATCTGCTGAAATAAAATGGTAAAGGAGAAGAACAGTTAATCATCCTTGAAGAAACAAGAAACCTAGAAATGCTTATTTTCCCTTCTCTTAAAGAAGGGAAGAAAAAAGTACTGAATTGCCTTATGGATTCATCTCTGCTCTGTTCAGAATTATAAATTGAAGGCTGCTGCGAAGTTGGATAGTGCATCAATGGGAAAGACCAAAGAGGCCTTAATCCTTGCAGACTTGGTTTTTAAAGCATTCTAGGAAATAAGGCAGTTGTCTTTTATTGAATATAATTTATTTACAGCTGTTTTTGTATGTGTAAGTATTAATTAAAACATACAACCTCACTGTAAAAAAAAAAAATATTTGACTACTTGATTTGATTAAATTAATGAATAGATATTTGGAAGGAAAATGAATATTCCAGGTCATCCCTTAAATATTACATACACATTTTATACCTGTCTTACTGTAGTGATTTCACAGACTTAGTAAGGGGTTGTTTTTAGCATGTTTACTACTAATAAAACCAAATGGAGGAAAAGCACAGCTTAGTCTATAAAGGTAACAAAAATAAAATTAATACATGGGAGGGAGCCTGCATATTCCCATTTAAACACAAGGGTAGTGTCACATGCAGGAGAAATATGCAGTCTTGTTCTCCCATATCCATGCATTGTTTGGTAGTACTTGCTTGTGTTTGATTTTTTGTGAGAATGTGTGAGAAAAACATTGGTCTATGAATTCTTGACCTTAAAGTAAAGGTTGAACTCCTGTTTCAGCCTTTACTTCACCTGGGATTGCTAATGGCCTTTCTGCCCTTTACCCAATCACGTGTTTCCCTGATAACTTATTTATACTACCCTTTGTCAAGTTCTGTTTCATTTCCTTAAGGAGGAGAAACAGGTGCCATATGCACACTGTAATGGAAAATATGGTGGAGTGTTTTTTCTTGTATTCGGTTTTCAAGAAACCAGGTTAATGTTTATAACCTGAACCAGCATTCAATCAACATACATATATTTACATTGAATACACAATTGTATCACTTCTAATTATTAACCCAGCCACAAGCAAGACAAAGGGTTTCTTGGTCACATCTTGCATCCTAAAGAAAAAAACAGATAGAAGCATGAGGGAGCTTGTACAGAATGAAAGTTGACTTTCTCTTGCGGCTGTAAATGAAAATTTAGGCTTCTCTTGAGTTGAAAGATGGGGACAACTCCTGTTCTCCAGGGAAGAGGACATGTAACGGAGCTGGCAGAGGACGTGTCATGGTGTGGAGACCACAGGTACAGGAGAATAGTAGGAATGGCATACGGATTTGTAGGAAACCCACTTGTACTATTCTCTCTTCGCTGAACAGCTGTGCGCAGTTTCCCGGGCATATGTGTGGCAGGAGGAGCTGTGCCCAGTTTCACAATGTGCCCAAGAGCCAATTTCACAAGCTGTGCTCCCTTTCTCGAGTTTCCCCTCTACCCTCCTATTAAAACAGAGGGCGTAGACCCTCTTTCTCTCAGGTACTTATCAACCAACGCTAGGGGAAACAAGACACAGGCACTAACCTTTCTTTTACCCATTCGTTGCCTGCGGAGAAGCTCGGGGCGGGAGAGGCGAGGCCGCAGCCGGGCGCCTTCTCCCTGAGGCGATCTGGCCGCCATGTCGTGGCCCTTCCCCTTGAGCCGCCCCTCGGGGGCGTGGGGCTGCGGGCACGGCGGGGGCCGCTGCGGCCGCTTCAGGCAGCATGGGGCGGGCAGCGGCGCGGGGCTGCCGGCTGCAGGGGCTGGTGGTGGTCGTGGTGGTGGTGCTGTGCGGGACAGCGGCGGCGGGGGGCCCCGGGACGGCCCCGCTGCTGTGCAATGTGAGCCTGGACAGCCCCGCCGAGGAGCGGTGGCTGCCCGTGCTGAGGCACTTCGAGCCCGCCTTCCTGCGCGCCGCCGTCGCCCGGGTCATCGAGTGAGTGTGGGGCGGCGGGGGGACCCTCCTCGGGACCGGGGGGGGGTGGCGGGGATAGCTGGGTGGGGGATGTAGGGCTCCGAATTGCCCCCAAATCGCCTGGGCTGTGCAGGGTTCTCGAGGGATGCGTGGAAAGGCGGTGAGGTGCAGCGAGGGATGCGGGCGAGGGTGCTAAGCGGTCGGTGTCACCCGGCACGGCTGGTCCCAGTTTGGGACAGGCACTCGGTGGAGCAGAAGTTGCCAACCTTTTTGTCTCCTTCTCAGCTAATAGGTAGCTAATGCCTTGAGCGTGTTTTGCAGTGAAACCGTGCCAAAATGGGTCCACGAAGTTATTCAGCCAATTGCGGCAGAGCTGGAGTCCTTCATGCCGCAGCCCTTCGCAGGGGAAATCCTGGGGCTGTGCAAAGCCCTGGGAATCAGTTTGGGTGACGGAGTTCTGCTTAACTTCGCCTATGAATCCACCGCGTAAGTGACTGAGAGTAATAGAACCTGACAGACGTGGACACAGATTCATTTTAGCTCAGTATCTGACAAGGCAGATGAAGATACAGCAGATAAATCACGCTGTTTGATCTGATGCCATTTCTGATGTTCAGTTGGGAGGCAGTTTGCACGCTGATTTGGATGAGGTACAGAGCAGCATACCCAATAAGACAGCCTTTTAAACGCTAGTTCTTCATATCTCACAGAGCGTGCTCATCATCCTGAGCCCCCATAAGACCTAAGAAATTTTAAGTTTCTCGGCTCTAACAATGCTCCAGAATGAACAGCAACCAAGTGCAAACTACCAGTCTGCAACTTTTCTTTACCTTTACAATTTTAACAGACAGTGCTGTGTATCACTAGGATGACAAACTTAAAACTTCAGATAAAATAAGTTGTGAATTACCTGCTAATTCGATTACAGAATTACGGAGTATCCTGAGTTGGAAGGGATCCATGTGGGTCATTGAATCCGACTGTCGATTCCACACAGGGCAACCTAAGTGATAAAACATATATCTAAGATCATTGTGCAACAGCATACTTCTTGAACAACGTACTTATTAAAAATTGTTTCCATGAAAGTGAAACTATTACTGAAAAATGAGTTTCAGCACACTTCCTGTCCTAGAGAAGTTAGACTGCTGTTGAAATTGTCAATGCTTTAAAAGTAATCAGTTTTCAAACTGAAAAGATTTTGTTTGAACATTTAACCTAACTAATCAAAATATAATCAGGGTCCAGATAGAAATCAAACAATCTATAATTAGTAAAAAAGGAAATAAAAAAAAGTTTCAAACTGATACTTTGTGGACATTTTTTGCTGTTGGCTTTTCATCTTGATTTAGAAAAAGCAAGTTTTGAAATAATGACATTTTTCCCAAGTGGAAATCATGGTTCCTACTTGATCTGCTATATCTGACCTGATATAGACAGTAGCAGGGATTTTGACTTTCTAAGTCAGGTGTGATGTCTTAAGTTAAATATTGTACAGTTTTGTATTCCAGGCTCTCTGGAAAGTCTTTACCTTGTGAATATTGCGCATGACTTGTACAGGACACTGTCAAACTTTCTCATACTTTTATTTTTCCTTTAAACTGAAAGTGAAGGCTGTGTGAAATTATATGAAAAAGTATAAGGCGAGACTATTCTTTCACGTTGTGTATTGCAAGCGTTAATGATGTAATGTGAGCTCTTATTTGTATGCTTCCATGTGTAAAGTACTTAGAAGAAAATAAACTCAGTTACTCCTGAAATGTTGTGCTAGTTCAACTAGACTGTAATGTTGAAAGTGTTGTAGCTTTTTACAAAATAATTTTCTCTTTTTTTTTTTAAAGGTTCTGTACTAGTATTGTCGCTCAGGATGAAAAAGGAAACATTTACCATGGTCGGAACCTGGATTATGACTTTGTAGATATATTAAGTAAAATTACAATTGATGTGCAGTTTATAAAAAGCGGACAGGTATGAACTGTGGGTGGTGTGTCTGGGTGGTATTCTGTGAAGCAATGCTGTGTGGCTGTACAGCTGCACAGGCAGCAGCATTTAATCTGAGATATATGGTTCCCAACGCAAGTTTACTGAATTATCAGAGCACCACAGTCCCTCTTTCTAGGAATGTGGGATGAGTGCTGTTTTTTTGTTTTGTTTTCTGGACCTCCAGTTAGCGGAACAAATAAAACTGCAATCTAGTGTGTCAAGATCATTATTTGGAAGGAGATGATAAAAGAAGAAAATGCCAAGGCATTAAAAAAAAGGAAGTACTACAGAATGTAGAAAAGAGAGCAGTTTTGGCAGGGACCAATTTTTTGTCCCTTTTCTAAAGCCTTGTTAATTTTATTGACCAATGTGTATGTTTTAGATGAATATTGCCTAAAATGAACTAGATGCTAGTGCAGTCCTCATTAGTTTAATTTTCTTAATATTCATTTGTCCTTTTTGCAAATACAGAATTCTTTGTTTCTTACTTGGTCCCTTGCTAACTTGAACAAAATTTTTGTAGCTGTTGGTGATCGTTAACAGATGAAATGCAGTGTATTGTGAGTCCTTTTATCATTTACTTTGCAAGGTTTATAATAATTTAAGGCAAAGAGTTTTTAAAGGGATTTCCAAAACAATATATGAAAGTCACAGGAAAAAGTACAGGATGCTGTTTTGGAATGTTGCTTGTATTTCAAAAAGTGCTTAGTTCCGGAATGCTAAAATACTGTATGTTTCTTGGTTTCAGATAGCATATCAAGGAACCACGTTTCTTGGTTACGTAGGCTTATGGACTGGACAAAGTCCACACAAGTTCACAGTCTCTGGTGATGAACGAGGTAAAAAAAATCCATCTTCCACACTTGACAACATGTATACTATTTCAGTTGATTGTTGCCTCTTCCAGCTCTTCTGTCACATTCTCTAAGAGGGAAAAATACTGTTAGGTCTGCCAGAAAGGAGATGAAACTGAATGACTTCTCTGGCCCTCGGGAGATGAAAGCACACATGCTGCCAGTTTTTGGCTGCTACAGAGGAGAGAGGCATTTGTTTATCAGCAGTGTCATCTGAGCTTGAAAAGTGTCAGAGGAGACAGAGTAGGAGGAGGCAGTAAGGGAAAGATCTTGTGATCTGTCCGAGACACAATGAGAGATGACAGAGTAGGTGCTGAGACAAAAAGGGAGCCTTGTATAGCAAATAAACTGTCACTTTCCTAGTTCTCTCTTCCTTTCCCTATATCCCATTTTTCTCTGTCCACATAAGACAGCTTGAATGAAAGGATCAGAAGAGAAGAATAAGACAGAGAATTATATACATATTCATTATCTCCGTAATTAGGGACTCTGGTGTGGAGCACGTGTGCCTTTTGATTCCTGCTTCCTTTGTTAATACTGCTTTCTTGCAATATTAAGATTCTCTAGATTGTTTCCATAGTTGATATTCATATTTTTTAAAAGCCTGCTTCTGATGCTAGTGTAATTATTTAATCCTTTCAAAACTGGATCATCTTGGGCCAATACTGAGAGATGCTAACTGCTCTTAATTTGTACTAAAATCAGCTTGGACATAGAGTCTTAAATCTTTGAATCTTTGCAAAAGGCTTGATTTGGTCTTGAAGACCAAAGTCTGAATGGGCATAACCTGGGGACAAAACCAGTGCTGTTCTGTTTTCTCTAATGTATCTCAGCAGTGTGCAAAGATCATCTGAGACCATGGTGAGATGCGTTAGTCCATGCACAAGCTCATTATTTTTTCCTGATTACGATACTGGAATCAAGTGCTGCAAACATTTGTGTGAGATGGGCCCCTCTTGTCCATCAGGAGCTGATGAGCTGTCACCAACCTGCATGCCTTTGTTTCAGTTGCTTTTTTATTATAGACAATAATAATTCACTCAACACATGCTGCGGTCCTGTAAATCAGTTGTTACTGACTGCTTGTTTGTCTGTCTGTCACCATACAACTGAAATGAACTTTGAGGAAATAAACTTGTGCACTCTGGCTGGGAAGGGAGGTGACTTTAAATTAGAGTGAAGGTCTCTCAAATAACAGATATTATTTCTGTTGCCTTTTTCTTGTTTGGGCATAAAAAAAAGTATAAAGTTGTCCTTCTGTTTTTCTTGGTTCTCCTAATTTTTCCCGAAAACACACAATCACTATTACTACCTCTTTTTTTTTTTTCTTTTTTCCCCTTTTTAGTTACTTTAAGATTTCAGTGTAATTCTTGTTGTAGGAGTTCAGTAAGATGAACAATGAGATGATTTATGCTAATATTTGAGCTGACAGATGTAGATTAACAAATCATATCAATAGACTTGCAGTCTTTTGGGCAACGCGTGTTGCAAAGTGTTACTTCCTCTTAGGGCAACCTTTGACTCTTCCATGCTCAGCACTCAGCTATGAATAAAAAATGATGAAAAATTGAGAAGCTAGTAAATTATCAATGCTGAGTTCTTGATTTAAAGTGCTAGCACTTGCAAGTTCTGAGAAGTACTGCATATTTTCTCTAAAGAGCTAAATACCTTTTTCACTTTTGTTAATGCTGGTATCAGATCCTCTACTTCTCGTTCACATTATGGGTCCTACAGTGATTTGCTTGAGAACTTCTGTTCTAAGTTACGCAAAGAGCACAGTAAACAGATGTTCTGTTTATTGTGGCCCTTCTCAGCAGCGTGATCTCTCTGTAGCTCTTTGTTGGATTCTTGGAAGTGAAATTGTTGAAGCTGATGCTGGAATCACTATAGGCTGAAAGAAAGGGAGTCCTAAAGTACTGATGGTAGCACTGAAACAGAGATCTTTAACTTCTGAGCATGTTTTCTGACTGAAACCTTTCAGACTGATTGAGAGTTCTGTTGCTGTAAATCTTTTAATCTACAGATTAAGAGTTTCTAATCGAGTAGAGGGTAAGATTGCAGAGCTAGAGATGGGATGTGGAGAAGAAAGGAAGACGAGGAGGATAGATTTTACAGTGTAAGTAACGTGTATGTGCAATAGTTTGTTTTTTTTTTTCTTTTTTTCCAGCGGGTGGTAGCTGGTGGGAAAATGCAATAGCTGCTTTTCTGAATCGCAATTACCCTGTCAGCTGGCTTGTCCGAGATGTAAGTGCACTACGTTATATTCTCAGATTTCAGTGATGTCGTTTCAATTTACAGACCCCTAGTAAATTTGACTTTTTTCACAGAAAATTGAATAAATTGGTGAGATTATATTTTATAAGGGCAGATAGGTATTATCCCCAAATAATCTGCAACGCGTTTGATAAAGGCAATTCCAGCCTGTCAGGGGGACGATCTCTGATCCCTGCCAAAAATCTGAGTATCTGTGCAAAGACTTCCTTCCAAGGGAGGATCTCAGCTAGCTGTGAGGGTTATAGTAATTTAGCAAATTGAGCAGCTGTACTCTCAGATAGTATACATATGAACCCATGGTTGTTTTATTACATTTGATAATTTCCCTTATTAAAGATAGAGAGCTCACTGGTGAGTGGCAGGAGTTAGACTGGTGTTTTGTATAGCACTTTTAATGAATGTTGTATTAGTATAGCTGCTAGGATAAAACAGGTTTGATGCTTCTCCGATTTATGAATTATAGCAAACATGAATGTTATCTTTTGTAAGTAAAAACCTCCCTGCAGAGCTGGAATGTTTACTGGAGACCTCATTATTGTCATTTTTTGAGTTTGAGTTGTGAGCTGAGGCCATGACTTGCCTACTACTAGCTGCAGTGCTGCTGTCAGAAATAACTAATTGTTTAAAACAATTGAGAGCACTTTTGCTTTATGTTTGTTCTCCATATTTGGCTTTAGTTCCTTCACAGCACTGATTTTTAAAGAAGTACTTCAGTAGACTGTGGCCCTATGCCTGTAAATAGTAGCTTCACTGTGGTGGAGTTACCAGTTCATACTAGGTTAGTTGTGTGGTTATGGCAAGAAAAGGAAGGCTTGATGTGAGCAATGCCACTGCTTCTCCATTGTTATCAAAATCATCTTAAACTAAAGGCAAGACAATGATGCAGTACTTTTTTTTTTTCCTCCTCATCCCATTTCTGTCCCATTTTGCAAGTTGAAAAACTTTGAGGATTGAACTGGCAGAGTGTTGACATGCCTTTATCTCTTCAATGGCAGATTTTTCATCTTTTTTCACCGTATACATGTGTGTGTGTACATGTGTATATGCATGTATGTATATTTACTTTGTGTATTTGCAAAGCTGGGAGTAATGAGGTCTGTTGCTAGTCACTCATTTCATGTTCTTGTGCTAAAATCACAAGCACAGTGATAAAGTCACAGAAGTGTTTTCAAAGAGGTATCTTCAAATAGCACCTTAGAGTTGATTGCAGTTTGCAACAAAGCTGCGACTGTTGTGCTTTTTCAGGTGTCTCAGTGCTTACTTTGTGCTTGACTGTGCTTTGCAAATTTTGTTTCATTGTGCTCTCCTTTTTGCACTAGACCCTGAGCAGAGCAGAGGACTTTCAGTCAGCTGTTCTCAGACTAGCTGGCATTCCCATCATTGCTGAAGTTTACTATATTGTAGGAGGTGTATCACCCAAAGAAGGCATGGTCATAACGAGGAATAGAAGAGGGCCAGCTGACCTCTGGCCTCTTGATCCTTTAAGTGGAGCGTAAGTACACAAAATGTTTTTTTTTTTTTTTTTTTTTTCATACTCCCTCTTAAGTGATACAGCTTTCTTTAGAGATCCAGGCCCATCTCTTACCAATGTTGAGAAGGGAAAGCTTGGGAGCCTCAGAAAGGAACCCCAGTCCCTTCCTGGGAAGGCATCACACTGCCTTGTCAGATTGGGGTAGTCCAGAGCATCAAAAAAGCATCTGTATGTATTTATTTTTTAGATAGATTTCAAAGGAGACAAGATTTGAGGGCACATTGAGGGCAAGATTTTGAGGGTTGTCTGCCAAGTATTGTATGATTAAATTCAGTGCTCCCAAGTTAGTTTTCTCACAGCGTGGTAGAAGGGTTGAAGGCTCAAAACTAATTGTTTCTGTGATTTTTGTGAAATCAGCTGCTTGATAAACGAAGGAGATCCTTAATAGTTGCCCTGCAGTGACAAAATGGAACTTAATGATTGCTGTCAGTTAGTAAGTGCTGGCTTGGCAACAGCCAGATGGCCTGTTGGCTCTGTGTACTCCAAGTGGAACGCTGCAGGCTACAGCGTGTACACATAATCCTTTCTCTAATTATCTCTTTAAAGATCTAATCTTACTTTTTTCCTAGTCAGTAGTAGTTTTGCCATTAGCAGTTCAAGAGGTCACTCCTTTTTCATTTGCGTTCAGTAGCTTATGGTAAAGGCTGCTATATGTATAGGATCCCTTGGATTTGCAAGAGACACAGGGAAGAGGCTTTTGAGGGAACTTTTTTTCCTTTGGGCAGTACAGAAATACTGATTCTCGAACTTTTGTTAATTACCTGCTGATGCACCTTTTGTTTGCTTGCTTGTGTGTTACATGACAGGTGGTTTCGTGTGGAGACAAATTATGACCATTGGACTACCCCTCCTCCTTTTGACGACCGAAGGTAAATTTAGTTTAGACCTCTGCAGTGAGATATCGCTTCCATTTTTAAAAAGCTTAGAGTCTTGGGTGTTTTCTTCTCTGAGCAGGTGTTAGCTTGCTGAGCAGGCAGTTTGTTCAGTTTCTGGAATGCCACTTGAATGGGAACAGATAAGCTAGGAGTGACAATGACACGTGCCAGAGGAAAGTCTGTGTGGCATTGAATGGCATGCAAGGTGAGAAGTAGCAAGGATATACTGTGTATCAAACATTTCCATATAAAGTTTAGTAAAAATTACATTTTCACTGGGAATCTAAATCCTGTATTTGATGGCACTATTGAGAGACTTGCAGATGTCACACAGTCTTTAGGATGTGTGGTCTGCAAAAAGCTGCTGGCAGATTCCCTTTGTTCTGAGTTCACAGTGTAGTAACACAGTAACTTCAGCAGTGTGAGTCTAGATTAAGTCGCACAGAACTGTAGATAATTTTAGACCATAAGAGGCATTTTAAAATTAAAGGCATTCGCTGAGGAAATTCTTCACAGTGGAGGTTCATAGCCTTTGGAACAATAAACTGTGTTTAATGATATTGCATTGTTCTCCCACAGAACTCCAGCCATGAAAGCTCTCAATGCTACTGGACAGCAGAATATCAATTTTGATACGCTCTTTCAGGTATTTATTTTAAATTCTGTAATGTGGCACGTAGACTTTCACTTGAAACTCTTTCAAAGCAGAAGTGGTTACGTGGTTGTCAGTGATTTTAAAGCTATGCAAGGAAGGCATGGTGAAAAGGATGTGCCACGCAGCCACCTCTGGAGAGTTTAAGGCTGACAAGTTTGTGCATTAAAATGGTCCTGAACTCTCTGTGTAGTCATTTCATAATAGTCTGCCAACCCAAGTTGAAAGGGTAAGCGATGAATCCCATCACCATCATCTCCGTGGAGTTCCCTCGTTCAAGCGCAGTCATAAATATTAGAGCAGGCAGCTAAAGTGTTAGACAAGAGTGATATTTACCACTTAGTTTTGAGAACTTCAATTTTGTGTATTTCAGAATTATATTTTTTTTAGTGAAATGGTCCAATACTTAAAACACACAGCAAGAGTAATTCTTGATTCTGTATTATTTGTGTTTATAACTTCATCCTACTGCTGTTTCTAAATAGCATTTTAATTCCCTTTTCACCGAAATGACACATTTTCAAACTTTCTGTACAGGTGTTGTCAGTGAAGCCAGTCTTAAATGAGTAAGTATTAGATTCAGAGATGTCAATCAGTGCCTCCTACCATGCCTTCGGCCACTTAAAAGGCCATCACAAATTTCCTCAGGATTTTCCTATACATCTGTTTGAGTATCTTGTCATTTCCCAGCATAGATTACTGCTTGTGCAGATGGTGCTGAAGACTTTCACAGAACTCTTCCTCTCTGGCCATCTTCCTCATGTCTCTCTGGCCATGAAACTGTGCTTTGTTAAGCTTAGTCTGGTAATGGGAAGTTCCTTTGTGGTAGTGAAACAAGTAACAGCTTACATGAACAGCAGTAATTTCTTAACAGTTCTTTTTACCAACTCCTTTGTGCCTTTGACTTTTGGAAAGGTTGGATTTGTGTTAACGCTAGAAATGGCTTTATCTGGCGCTTCAAAAAGTGGTAAATGGGGACATAGCTTTTAGGTACCATTTACTGGCTTTTTAAAACAGACCGATTTCAGTATAACATTACAGTTCTGCATTGTTCCGCAGGTTATCCTGTTTTGCTTTGCTTTTACATGGAGCTCAGTACCTTCTCTGGATCAGTCACTCACATTAGAGCTTGGCAATGGGTTCTTCAGAGTCAGTATGAGGACTTCCTCTCCTCTTTCTTATAAATGTGAGGAAATTTGGAAAAGAGAAGATTATATCTTTGTGACTGTTACAATTAGCAATACCGTTTTTTTAATACAGTGATCCAAACAGATGTAGAAATACTGTTTCTTTGCTGTACTAAATGGAAGGAAAAACGTGAAAACTTGTGCCAGCAGCCATCATTTTTATCAGTCTCTTTCCCACTCGTCCTAACACTTCTGTACCTAAGCAGTTTGTTTCCACTAAAATTTGTCCTGCTGCTTTGCTAGTTTTCTAAATTAATCTTCTCATCTTTGGAATGATTTTTCACTCACTGTTTTCTTCTTTTCCCTACCAGTAACACAGTGTATACCACAGTAATGAGTGCTGCATTTCCAGAGAAGTACCAGACATGGATTAGAACTATGAAGTGAAGAGGTATAAGTAATGTGCTGGTACTCCTAGCTACTTGTACTTAAATAAAATTTCAACTGAAGGGTCATTGAGGGGCAAAGCACTGCAGTGGCATTCAAGTGACCTAGTCTGGATTCCTGATTCCCTTGGTTTGCTTATTGACCTTGGGTAAATACCTTCCCTAGTTGATTCAGAGATAGGAGTTAAGTATTGACTTTCTTTACAAAAACCTTGGAGATTGTTTGAGGAAAAGTACTTTATCAGAGGGGAAGGGGTAGGTGTGGTGAGCTACGGGTAGTTGTTGGCTATATGAACATTTTATCTATTATTTTTACCATTTCCACTACTGTGGTATATTTCACATGCCTTCCAGTGGCTGACTTTGACAGGAAGCCCTGCCAGTGGTGAACCCTAGCAGGTGAAGTCAGTGCACTTGGCACAAAGAAGAATCAAGCTTAGCTTGTAACAGCCCTTCATAACCAGCTGAACATTAGCATCCTCAGGTTTTGTCCAGTGGTCTTGCAGAAAAAGTTGAAGTGATTGAATTCCCACAGAGATTCAGGTGGTGGCTTTACTGTGCTCAAAGGAAAATATTAAGTTACAGACATTTCTATTCCAAGAAACTCTGGTTGTGTGTGGGGGCTTGGCAGGACCATAAGAAACTGCATTTCAGTTTGAATAGTTTTTTAAACCATTATTAGTATTATATTCATAGCAGTTAATATTGGACATTAGATTTTAGCAGGACTTTTAGAGATTCTAAAGTGTTCGTTTCTTTTTTACCTTCATACAAACCTATGCTCTCTTATTTACCTATGTATCTGTTTATTTCAGCAGACCAAACTGGTGAAAAGCTGAAGTTTTCCAAGACCAGCATAAGCTTTTAAAATCACATTCAAAAGCAGAACAGTTTTTTTGGCTTACTAATTGTGCAAACCATTCAGGAAATAATGACTTGTTAGTTCTTTGAAGTGTTGCAGATGATACTGTTAATGAACTGTAAAGGAAGATTGATTTTATTTTAATTATATTCATGTTCTAGCAGCTGTTGATGACTAAAAACTGTTTTTTTATTGTTTTTGGAAAGAGTTGTGCAATTTGATTGTACTCATGTACTTACTAATAAATAAAAACTAAATATATTTTGTGTGGGATGTAGGTCTGAACATAAATAAAAATACACAGCTGATTGCTTGATTTATGAAGACCTGTGGTGATAATACCACTGTCATCATCTGTTTCTGACTTGTATGGGGCCTGTGAATGTGAGCCCAGCAGGGTCAGGTGCTGTGCCAAGCAAGAATTGGCCTGAGTGCTGGGGAAGCTGGAAGAGTTAGAGAACAGGGTTGCTGCAGGTCGTGAGACTGTCTCAGCCTTTGTTCAGCTGCATCACTGTGGCCATCCTGTCCTGAGGCACTTCGTAGATCTTCCTCAAGACAAAAGTTACTGCATCAGCGCAAAGGAACATGACTACACGGTGTGAATACCACTGCAGGCAGTATCTTTCCTCTTCAGCTATGGTTCTCCAGTGCACAAGTTCTTCAGCTGTTTTTATTTGGCTTATGAAAGATGACTGAGAGGCATGTACTCCTAAGATGGTTCCCAGGTAATATGGAAAGCACTTGACTTATAGCAGTAGATAAGGTAGTGAACCATGAATAGAGATTTTCAGTCTGTCTAAGGACTGTATTTAGTATAAAGTGAGGAAATACGGCTGCTCATCAGAAATCAGGAGTTATTTAAGGAGATGTGATGATACAGACTTCTTCCTCACAATAGATGATAGAAGTTTGTGATGGAATAGTTGTGAGATTAGAAAATGGATTGTTTTCCTTTTTAATATTTGAAAGCTGTCTTCAATAGAAACTTTACAACTCCCTTTTCTAGTGCAGAGGTGGGTTTTTGTTTTGTTTTGCCTAGTTGTGCCATGACCGTGTACTGTGAATTAGGCACTTCTTGCAAGCACCCGAGAAATACAGGATTTAAGGAGTCAAGAGCAATGGATACCTTCACATAAAGCGCAGAGGTCTGGATCTTTACCAGACAAAATTCAGGGGAGTGCCTGTGAAAATTTTACCTAGGAGAAGAAGGTATGATCGTAGCACTAGGTGAGAGAGCCATTTCCAGATATGTGCAATGCCATCCACAGTGCTGGTGTGCCGGTTATGCAAACTGTTCCCGAGTGAGCCTTCTGGAGATGTGGTCCCTTTATCTCCTTGCGCTGAGTCTGGCTAAGTGTCGTAACCTACTTACCTGCATCCTCTACTTCTGCCTGGATAAATGAGCTGCCAGCTTTGCCTTGACCCAGTTTGTATAATGATGTTAGTAGTCATATACCAGAACTGATAAAGCTGAAAAATGGAGGTTTTCTGGAAGAGGATGTGAATAATGGAAGTTACAATATCTTTGAGATATCAGGATGACGTTGCTTTAATCCAGAGAGCAGACACTGACTCCTCATTCCACCAGGTTTTCCTTATGTAACTGCCACCCACAAGTAAAGGCAAAACAATCCTCACAGGAATAATTTTGCATAGCCTTCTTGACCTCAGTAGTGTTAGGCTGATTATCTTCTGCCAGCGGTGTGCCCAGATTCTCAGTCCTTTATAAAATGAATCAAACATGTTTGCTTCCAAGTGTACAAACAGATCTGGAGTGTGTAAATATTTGGTATCCATGAGTATTCAGCAAACAGTTGTCCACTCCTGTATTGTCTCTTCAGCTGATCAGAAAGTGGTAAGGCTCAGTCATAGAACATATTAGTGAAAAAAAAAATGTTTTTTGAATTTTAAGTGGGAGACTAGATTTGAAATAATCTATTTTGTTTTCCTTTTGTTCCTTTAAAATATTTTCTGAAAGCCTTGCATTTTATCAGTTTATAAACAAACATTCAGACACTCTGCCAATAAAATGAAGCCTTTATGCCTATATAGATATAGGTATATGTATTTTGCTAAGCAGAAGGATATGTATAACTTTCTGGTCTTAGTTTAATTACATGCTAAAAAATATAAACGAAGTGTTAACATATATTACAAACAAGATAATCTGTGAAACGTGTTGAACTTCTTTTGTCTAAGAATTGAAATCTGATAAAAATGCAGAAAGGTTTTTAAACAGTTTAAATAAAACAATGCTGGATATATAAGGAAACAATAAATGTAGTACTGGTTGTTTTGAGAGAGGTGTTTTTTTTTTGTGGGATCTGGTTTGTTCTTTAAAAAAAGAAGGATCATTTATAGTTATTGGAATTGCTCACTGGTCATCCTTCTCTTTGACGTTTCATCCGCTTTGTGTGTTCACATTTTAGAGACTGGGAAATAAAACAGTTTTTCTGCTTTCTCAAGCCCCATCAGCTTCATGACTTAGAATTGATAAGTAATTAACAAGAACTAAGTTACGTTATCCTTGCTTTGTCCATTCTTTTGTTTCTGCAGTCCAAATTCCCTAGCTATAAAGCCCCAAATATTTTTCAGTCCACCATAGGGACCAGGTGAAATGTTTATTTCTTTTCTCTTTGAGAAATTTGCATTTAACAAAAGGGAACTTGAAGCTGTTTACAAACTGGTCCTTTTAAGATGAGAGAAGCCAATGTACCATCTTTCTCATTCCTAATCCTCTTCAGTAATCCTAATCCATTTCAGACCTGTAACCTTTCTTAAGCATCACATGGGAGAGGATTCTTAAGGCTGCTCAGAACTGTGCAGTAAGTAAATCGAAGGGTCTGTGCTTGTTGCAGAGCAGTGCATATTTTGTGTGCTGCAGGTGCTGAAAGCAATGGCAATTTCTGCTGCATGCCCAAGAGAACAGCCTACTTGATCATTTAGATCTCAGGAGGAGTTTCTAAATCTGTAATCAAGTAAATCACTTCAGAGATTACTGATCACTTTGGGTACTGAACGCTGGTTATATAAGCAAACAAACAAATATTTAAGAAGTGGAGAGCTTCTTTTGTGTTTATTTTAATAAATCCTTAAGCTAGAAATTGGTGGCAAGGTAAGTTTTATTTTTCTTTTCTCTGCAACTGTTTTGTCTTCAGTAGTTACTTGGCAAGGTGAAATGTCCTTTCCATAGATCACTTTTTCTAAGTGAAATTCTCCTTTTTGGCACTGCAGTAACTGTGCAGGTGCAGAGTTCAGTGCATGTGTAAAATTAACCACGTTTCACTGTCTTGTTTCCAGCTATGAGCAAAGCTTAGTCTGTCGTACACGTGGAGCAGGGGTATTTACTCTAGGAGGGAAAGGAAGGATCATCACTTTCCCTGGTGCTAGCAAGCATTTTTATTATTGTTAAAATTATTTTCTACACGTTGCTGTTTTTCTACTAGCAGAACTTAAAATTACTTTCAAGTTTGCATCTCTCACTGTTTTCTTCCTAGTAAACAGTCTGTTTTATCCTCTCTTTGCCTTCTAGATTCTGTTCATCTCTTCCCTTGGTCATCCAAATGTCTGTAAAATTTACAAGCTAGTGGGGATTCTGTTGTGCATATGACATGTGAATGTGTTGTCTTTCTTAGGAAGCGCATCGTTTTAGAGTTAACTTTGCATGGCGGAGTAGTTTGTTGCTCCTTTCAGGACTTTGATTCAAGTAGGTAGAGCCCCAAATTCTGCACAGATCTGTAATCTGGACGAGCTCAGTGATGTGACACAGTGTAGAATTTGATTCAAAATGGTGTCACGGGTTTTCATTTTGTAAGAGTTGATACTTGCAGTAAGCGTGGAAATTTACCTAGGCTTTTGTTGTTGCTGTTTTGGAGTGTTTGTTTTCTTTCTTTCTTTCCTTCCTTCTTTCTTGTTGATGCAGAGGGACTTATACAAGTTTTCCTTTATCGGATTTTATGTGTTATTTTATCATGGGGTAGTATTAAACAGATCAGCAGCCTGTGTTGCAAAAGGAAGTATGTTAGCCCGTATCTGGGGAGGTGTATGTGGAGTATGACTGTAGAAGTTTCTTCTGCCTTTCAACACCAACTGGTGAACAGGGAATATGCATCAATATATGTTTGTGGTCTTCTGCTGAGGCACCGAGCTTTATTGATCTGTGAGTTGCCTATATCTATGTGCAGCTCTTGAGTCTATGCTTTGTTCAGTGGTGTTTTTGGTGAGAAAGGAGTAGGCAGCCAGTTGTTTCACAAATGCGCTGTTTTACCTCAGCTAGTTGTTTAATACAGCCCGTATTTGAGGTAATGCCACCATTGAACTTCATCATGTCATTCGGGATGCATCCTTATGGACTCCTACACTGCAACTTTTCCTTGCAAACAGGGTTTTAGGTATGGGGGGGTTGCATTTCACTGTGGGATGGATGAGGAAGGATCAGAGGTGCTGAGCGGTTGGGTTAGCTCTATTTCTTCCTCACTCAACCCACCCTTGAAGCACGTATCATTCCTTTGGATTCTCTGGTTTATTGCTTTGCACGCCTTTGCTCAGGCTGTGGCCCTCAGAAGAATCTGTTGGTAACAAAAAGTTTGCAGCTGCAGGAATTGCTTGGGAGAGACCTGTTAACCAGATCAGAGATGTAGGTAAGTGCTAATGCCTGTGCTTGCTCTCTGCAGGTGTGCCTAGGGTATGCTAACACAGACTACCCCTCTGTACAGATGGCCAAAATTCACATTTAAAGTAGAGCTGTCCAAACAACAAATGCTTGTGGTTTTGTTGTTGTTGTTGTTTTTTGTGTTTTTTTTTTTCTTCAGGGGAAAAGTTTTATTTTGTTTTTCCAGAAGTGATCTCAAATCCAAGATCATGTTTTATCAAAACATGTAGGTAGTACCCCTGAACACCCTGTAGGCAAGCAAGGTACCTATCTGTACCTGAGCACACATTTAAAATACGTTCTTTGGTTTTTAAAACTCATCTGGCAGTGTTCTAGTTCCTGAAAAAGGATTTTTTTCTCATGCTAGCTGGCATTTTTAAAGGTATCTTTAAAAGTGCTCACCTCTTCTGAAAAGTTGAAACATCCAGCTTTCTTTGAGGCTGGTAGTATCAGGTTTTGAAGCTAGGTAGGTAGGCTGTGTTGACCTCTGCTGTGGAGGAGCAGCTGTCCGCACTAGCCATGCTTCAGAGTTTTTTCTTGGGCCTGGCTTGAATCTGCTCCAGTGGACTGAGCTCCTATTTAGTAGCCAGATTGTGTCCTCTGGTGTCTTTCATCTGAAAGGAGCCTGTGTCATGCTGTTTCGGACTGCTCTGCCAGGTGTACCAGAACACACTAAGTGGAGGTGATTGGGGATGTCTGCTTCTAAAGCAAGCTGCTGATACAGAATGGATCATTCCTATCATTGCTTCTCTGGGGAGCTAATACTTGGTGAAATCTTCAGGTATTTCTCTTTGAGAAGACATCTTTATGTGAAAATCCATATAGAAATTATAAGTCTACACACAGAGTTTCTGAACTTGAAAATCTGTTTTTCCTGAAATGGGATTTTCCCTGTATAGGAGGTGACAAGTAAGAGCCTTACATGATAGAGATTCTGATTTTTTTCCTGTGCAATTGTCCATTTAAGTAGTTAATAATTTGAAAAGTTGTCGGTGTACCTGCATTATGAAAAAAAGACTATAAAGCACCAGATGTATTTTGGCATAATTTGCAGTGATTTCAGGCCACTTTTGACACTGATATGCAATAATGTTGTTAGACTAAAACTAGAGTGGCTGGTATTTTGTTAAGGACATTGTAAATTATCTTCCTGTTGCATCATCCAGTTAATGTGAAGATGCCTTTATGCATTTCAGCATTCTGGGCAAGATAAAGAATTTCAGCATTTCTTTTATCTAGAAACTTTCTGCGCTGATGTTTTGTTTAGCATGGATCATCCCCCTGAGCAAGCACCGTGCACAAGTACCTTATACAACACTGGACACGTTCCTTCAATTAGCCTTTCTGCAGATCTGTAGGCAAAAGGGCTGCAGGAGGTGAGAGAAGGGAAGGGCTTTTCCCTGCCCTGCTGAGAAGAAGTGCCTCTGCTGTCCTGACCCTTCAAAACCCTTTAAAATTTTGTGCTAGCACCAGACCTAATATCATTAAAGACGATTTTTTCCTTCCTTTCCTTTTTCAGTTTTCTCCCTCTCTCCAGTTCTGGGGCAGAATAAAAATCTTTATAAATCTTATGTGATACAGCCTGGGACTACTGTGGCAGTTGTCCATGGAGTTTTATTTTTCCGACATTTTTTACTTCCCTCAGAGGAAATGTGTCTGACAACAAAAGGCATTCTGATTGTCCTCAAAGTGAGAAGTTTCAGAATTTGACTTATTCTTGAAACAGGATCCTTTTGCTCTGAACAGAGTTTTCTGCAGCAGTGAGGTGAACAAAAGTCTGGCTGTCCTGTCCTTTTATACTGGCCAGGATCTGAGCAATTGATGGCATAATACACCCCCACACTCAAGCAGATCCATGAGGTGAAGAAAAGCAGTATTTATTTCACAAAGCTGATTATTTTCTTATGATAGCTAATTGTTATTTTAGACTTATCTCCCCTCTAGCTGTGGAACCGCAAATAGATTTAAATACCATATATATGTTTGTCCCTCGTAATGAGAGTTATCCTTCAGAGATGGTATATGCATAAATATATTTGCATATTCTGAGTGTTACTGAATCAACTTAATCACTTTAATGCTTCCAGATCAGTATAAAAAATCTTGATTTTTTGCTATATTGCAAATGCCTCAAATATACAGTCATGTAGTATTTTAGCACCTTTTACTTCATCTGGGTGCTTCAGCTGTGTGTGAGTAATGGGGGTGGTAGCATGAGGATTTGGAGCTGTGGTCTGCTCTTAATGCTCAATCAAGCATATTTTACTGTACCATTTGAAATGAAGGTTCACATCAAAGAGCCATATTGCTAAAAGTATAGGAGTCTAAAATTAGGTATATGAAATATTGTGTGAGTACCTGAATGCCTGGTTTATATATCTACTGTACAATTACAGTACCTAGATATGTAATCTCTGATATTTTTATCCAATTGGCAAAGGTGCTGGAATTATTCCTGTTCATATAGCTGAAATTGTAAACAGCAAGACAGAAGTCCTCATCTCAGACTGTCTAGAAGACAATAAAGTAGTTTGAGGAATGTGGTAGTAGAAGATGTATTTGGGCACAAGACAGGACATCTGCTTGTTGATCTTAATAAGTGTTAATATATTTAATTATAGACTCAGCACTGTGGGGCATGTTGCAGCAGTTTTGATTCTGATCGAATGCTTTCCTGCATCTCTCGCATGGTTTTGATGATACTGGGCCAGTCGGCAGCATTCTAGTACTGGTTGGAAAACATGGGAACTGGTAGTTCTGTAAATGCCAACTACAAGTACTCGCTGCAGAAGTCTGAAAATGGTGAGTGATTCTTTGAAATGTAATCTTTTCCTGTCTGCTCCTGCACATGCTGTTGGAAGGTTGTGGTGGATGGGCTTCTTTTCTACGTTACTCCTTTTTCTTGATAGTACTGAGGTGAGGTTATATCTTTCAGTCATGTGCTATGATGAGGAATTTCAGATGTCATGCAGAACACCAACATTAGACTTAGAAAATAACAGCTTTCTAGACCCAGGATTAGATTAAAATCAATCAAAATCTGACCAGAAGTGAAGCAGCAATAAGCAGTTCTGTTGGAATCCAGATTAATTAATCAATTTCTGGCTAATTTGTGTGTGTTGGAACCTCATGTGCTGACAGGGTGAAAGATGAAAACACCCTGCTGCTTCTGGTGGGCTTTCTCTTCAAAGACTGTGTTAGGGATGTAAGACTGATAAAGCAGAAACATTAGCAAAGCCAAAATAAACGTGGTTCTAAAGAAGGAAAGATGCTGTGGTTAAGAAAAACTAAAAACCAAAGCATGAAGAAAAAAAGAAAAAGACTAATTTTCTGTGTTGTTTCATTCAGTCGTCAACAGTAGCAGAACAGCAGTATGTTACAAACTATTTGCAAATGTTTTGAAAGCAAAACCAGCGATTGCTTTTAGAAATTAGGAGAGTGGAGATACTGTTGTGACTCAGCATTATGTGTTCGTAATTTTTGTTTATTAAAAATTTCCACCTTTTCTTTAAGTTAGAGTTGTCTTCTGCCAGTAGCACCAGAGAACCAAGGAGTTTCTCAGGAAGTTCAGGGTGATTTTATGACAGGGGCTTTTTCATAACATAGAACACATAACATAAAACTAGTTACTGATTTGAAACCCTCCATTAAATCTGATACCTCATCAACAATTTCCAATGGCAGTAAAGTCTTTGTCAATTTCTTGCCTCTCATTTTTTAAATCCTTCAGATCTGGTGATCTGCAGAAGTGGAGCTAGCTGCTCAGGAGTTTCCAACGTAACCACTGGCCACCTGAGGCTGAAGCTCTGCACAAGTTGTGATGAGGGAGCAGGCCAGACCTTCAGCTGGTACCAGCTGGCACAGAGCAGGGCTGTGCTGACAGGGCATCAGCTGCCTCTGTCTGCTGTGGGGCCTCTGGTTCTCTTGCCTAGGTTGTGGAGAAGTGGTAGAAAACACCCATGGTGTAAATGTTGCCATTTCCCTGCACAGATGTGCAACTTAATCTTCATTAAATAAACCTGTATGATGGGGAGAACTTGGGCTGCATAAGTATCTGCCAGGTTAAAGAGAATGTTTTCTGGCTTGTATTCTAATTAATTAGAAGTTAAAATGTAGATAAAAATAATTTCTTATGATAGGCTTTCCATTTCTTAGAACAAGGTCTCCTTTTTTTTGTTGGAGCTGTTGTTAAAATCAGCTTGTAGCTATCCACTTGTATTTCTGCAGTGCCTTCTCAGGAAATCATACTTTGCTGGCACTTGTTTTGCAAGAGACCTGAGACTTGTGGGACGCTCACTTTCAGGCAATTGGTTTGGTTATAAATGGTTGCAGAGTATGAAGGCAGTATTTGTTCACAGCTGATACTACAGCAGTGTAGTGAACTACACTGCTGGCATGAACAGGCAGGTGTAGCTGAGTTTGGGTGCTGCCACTTTGGCACACATGCAGTAGCTTATGTGTCGATGTATGATTCAGTTTACTTCTTGGATCCTCATAAAATGTGGATAAATCTCTTTCTCTTCCTTTTTTATTATTTTTTTTTCTAAACTAGTACAAACACTCCCAGATGCAACTCACCCAGGTAAGCTGGTAAATTAGAGTACCTGGCTTTTTCAGTTGCAGAGTCAGTCTATGTAAAAGTAGTATTAAAAAAAATAAATTATGCCTTGGCCATCTGGAGCTTAAAATGCTGTGGATGGTGGTATATGTGCTCAGTGTGTGCTTGGTGACCAATCTTTCATTGATTTTATTTATTTAATCTGTAAAAGGATCTGGTTTTCATTGGTATATGTGCAGTATAATAGCTATACATTTCTTCTTGGGATTCACTTGAAGTGTATCTGGCTCCTGCTGCAGTAATTGGATGTTATATCTGCTGTTAGGGGAATGCAACATGTTCAGAAGTTATTTATTTTAGAGTGATTGGGACTGTGATTCTGGCTACATGCCAGCCAAATTGCTGCACAGGGAGTAAGGCAGCTAGTGTGAAAGATATAAAAGAGGCTTGAAGAAGTAGCATCGGGTGCACAAAGGCAGAAAACAAAGTCAGCTTTTTAAAACTTTCTCATAGCCCAGCAGATCTGAAAGCGTTTTCTCAGCAAGATATAAGGCCCAGGCAAAGTCTAACATAAGTTATTCTCAAATTAAGGGTAACCAATCTTACCTTCTTGCCCATGACTTCACTGTGACTCGATTCCCTGTCTGCTCAACAGCAATAGCTCTTCCGTGCTCTGCACCTCCTGGTGGTTTTACAGTAAAATAGATTAGAAGGATTATTATTTTCAATACATAAGCCATTGGAATATCTTCTTTACCTAAAGGTCAAGTAGTGTTTCCTGCTGAAGTACATCAGGCTTTTACATAATTAATACAAGCTAATTGAATTAATATGATCTCTTTGTCTCTTGCCAGCACTTAGCAGCCTTTGGGGTAGGGGTGGGGGGGATTTTCCTTTTAATCAAGCTTTTTCATTCCACACACCCAATTAATTGCTCTGCCTGCTCTGGTGAACATAGCAGCGCTCTCTCACAAACCATATGCCAAGGGAACACAAGCTTCTGCAGCAGGGCTAACTCTCTCATCTTCATTTGAATTTGGGGCCAGCCTCTAGATAGAGCAGTTGTCCCTCTCCCAGCTGAAGCTGACGCAGAGAAGTGCTTTTAGAAAATGTTTTAAACACAGGACTCTGGGAGTGAACAGAAAGAGCACTGAGCCTAATAAAAAGAGAGAGACCAAGTAGCAGAGCTGGTTGGCAAGGTGATATAAAGTAACCAGGCAGTCCAAATGGGGTCAAGACCAGCTAAGGAGGATGTAAGAGTTTCCAGGGGTACATAAAGTTCTGCTGCAGAATTTGAAAAAGTAAATGGAAAACTGTACCACTGTGCTTTATTTTAAAGTACACTGCTTTATCTTAAATCACTGGATCTGGGGAAATACAGAGGAATTATGATGTTTTGAACACCAGGCCATGTGGCCATCATTTGGAGGGAAGAGCCTGGTGCCAGTGCTCGCTGTAGATTGAGAGACCTGTGAATTCCTGGCATTTCCCTCCTTCTGCATCATTAAGTTGATGAAGGGTTGTTTCCCTCTTTCCACTGCATGTGTTATTTCAGTCCAAGATAACAACACCTTAACATTTACACTAGAACAAATCACACATGAAGTTTGCCCAGAACTACAGAAGCTGAGGTATGTATTTGGCATAAAGGAAGGGAGATAAAACCTGTATTTTTGAGGTTCTGTAGACCTCAGTCTCTTGTTTTCCCTCATAACATCTTGTGTGGCCTCAGTTAAATGTCTGGTTTCCTGAAGCCCCAGTACCTAGACTGTAAAGGGGACATGAAAATGATGAAGGCGGATGGAAAGGGATGAAATTGTGCTGTAACACTGAAGAATTTGTTTGGACCTTTAGGCCCCAATAAGTTGTTACCACAGATGCTGAAGAGATGGCACTGATGGTGAGAAGCTCTTGAGAGCAGAGTCAGATCACCTCTTGCAACAGGGTGAAAAGAAGTGGGTGTTCTGTTATTCCTAATATTTAGGCACGAGAACACCTTTTCCGAAAACTTGCTCTTGGAAGAGAAAGCTCCCTCTTGAGTTTTCAGGGTTGGGAAAGGAGAAGAAGAGGGATATCTCAGCTGCTGTGGCCACTGCAGCTCACCAGGCTGTTTCTGTTTTTGTCCCCTAGCTTTCAAGGCAGCTGTTTTGATCCAAAGGTGGTACCGGCGCTATGTTGCTCGGCTGGAAATGCGCCGACGTTGCACTTGGAGAATCTTTCAATCCATTGAGTATGCCTGTGAGCAAGATCAGATCAAGGTAAGGTGCTAAGGAAAAGAGTGAGTGGGAAGAGATATCCTCTTTTGGTGATTTTGGTACTGGCTGAAGCTTAACTCCTAGCTTTCTGTCTGAATGCAGCCTCTCTGTGCTGAAGCTAGCTAATGGTACACTATTTTTAGGGCAGAAGCAGGCAGCTTCTTCCTCTGTGGGTGTGTAAGATGTATCATGATTTTTAGGACCCTAATTTATGGAGGGAGAGAAATAAGCCTCTGCCTGAAGGTTTGCAAGGACTGATGCTGTAAAGTGGTAGTAGTAGAGTAGCCTGGGGAGGAAAGAACATCGTGTAGTAGGGCGTAACCTTGTGCCTCCATGTGTCAGGAACTTTACAACTTTGTGTTAAATTTAGAGAGGGTTGTTATTTGTGAGTGTGGGGTTTTATTTGTTTGGGTTTTGGTTTTGATTTAATGAACTCTTGTCTCCTTTGGAGCCTAGTCCCTCTTCCCTCTTGGAGAACATTGTGGCCTGCCATTATTTGCCATTCTGGGAGGCAGGGCCCCTTCTGCGAATTTTCAAACAGGAGGATGCTTTCTCTGCCACAGATGCATTTGTTTCTGTCTACTGTCTAGTAAGCCTGCAAGTGCTTTGCTGGACCAAAGACTGGGTTTCCTGATGCTTTTCTGCCTATCAATTTCCTGCATGCTTGTGTGTGTGATGAAATGCTAAGAAATGAACCTTGAAATAAAGTTATAAGGAGCATTTAACATCATCAGCCCTTTCCTGAGTCTGAATTCAAGAGGCAATCCTTGTTTTGTTTGAACTTTGCTTGATGCTGTCTTATATGGTTGCCTTGCTGTTGAGCAGGGAGAGGGCTTATGGGTGTTCTGTCTGTATGGCTGAAGGGAAAGCTACTACTTTTACTTAATTACAAGAAATATCAAACCAAATAAGTACAGTCTGATTTGTTGTACATGCCAGAAAATGTGAGAAGGGCATGGGCAGGTAATACTTGTAAAAAGGTCTTGTCAACTTCCCACTCTACATAATTTCCAGTGGGCATTGGGGATGTTCCAGGGTGAATGATGATGGGCTTTGTCTCTTCTTGCAGCTTCACAACTTCTTCAGCTACCTCATGGACCACTTCACACCAAGCAGCAGTAAAGAGAGTAAGTTTGTGCGTGTCTTTTGTAGACTCCCTACAAATTTGAATAGGGACTGAATTACAAGGAGAATGTAAGAGCTGTGCAAGGAATGTGGGGTAATTCCTACTCCTTAGGAGCTAGAAGGGGGAATAAAACCTCAGCATGTTTTCTAAGAGCACTATTAGAAATCTGCCCTTTTTTCAGTCATCCCTGGTAACCAGCGCTCTGCAGAGTCCATTTCTGAAGCTACAGAGGATCCATCTCTAGGGAACCAGAGATGCTTCAGATTATCTACATTATTTAGTTTCTCACCTATAATGGTGGGGGGAAAGAAGTGCAGTGGGAACCAATAGGGTATCTTTCTGAACCTGCAGAGAGCACTGTATATTATCTTAGCGCTGGGAGCTTGCTAATGAATTTAGGTCTGAAATCTGGTTATAAGATGTTACAGCAATTAAAAAAAAAAAAAGTGCAAAACTGAGAATGTGGGTGCAGGCTTAGAAAAAAACAGTGTAACATAGGAGACAGCTCCTCATTATAATTTTGCATGCTTTTTGCTCTTGCCTAAAGAAACAGCTTTTCCTTAACAAAAAAACAAGAATGGTGTATTAACTTTTTCTTGTCTCTTTCTTTTTTAAAATAAACAATCCAACCAACCAACCTGTCATCCAGGGGATTTTATCAGTCGCATGTTCATAAGTGGGGAAAGCTTCAAAGAGGCAGAGCTGGAAAAGTACTGCGACTATGAATCCATGGAGGTGCCAGCCTCCTACACTGGACCCCATCTCTCTTTCCCCCTCCTTCCTGACCATGCGACTGCCTTGCTGGAAGCTTTCAAACAGAAACAAGTAAGGATCCCAAAAAGAACCACGCTTTCCCCTTCTGCATATAGAGGTGTGGGACAGATGATTTGTTTTTAGACTTCCTAGCAACTAAACTAATTTGAATATGAGCAGCTGGCAAGCTGTTAAAGAAAGTGGGTAGAACTGATCTGGTAGGTATTTCCCAGGGCAAACTTTCTTCTTTTCAGAAAACACAGCTCTAACAAAAACACAATTTTTTTGTAGTTAATGTGCCAGTGCTAACCTTAATTTCATTTCAAAATGGAAAAGAAAAAAATACAACAGTCCATGTTGAAACATTATTTTGTCATTTTTTGTTGCAATGCCCAAGTGGAAAGAAGTGATCAAAATTATGTTTTGTGCCATGCATATCCAATTCATGGGGAAAAAATAGATTTTAAATCTAAGATAGAATTGTGGGGGTTCTTTTTTTTTTTATTATTAGGAAGTCCATTACCAATTCAGCGAACCTAATCAGTGGAGTCCTTGTACAACTGTTTTGCTTCCATCCCTCAGACGAGGTGCTGAACAGCAAAATAGGTCAAAACCTTCCTTCCCCAAACAAATCCAGACTTGTAAAGCAAAGCGTCTAGAGCCCTGACTAACGTTAAATTCTTCCTCACTGGCTTCTAGGGAACATATTAATGCAGGTTACATGGCAGGTCAGAATCTGGCCTTATGTGGAGAATGCAAAGAAAGACGCAGAAGATGGCAGCTTCTTACCTGTGATGCCAGGCTGGAGCTTCTGCTCTAGGGGATGGTGTTGCATAGCGGATATAGTTTTGACCACAGGGCTTTGCTGCCAGCTGTGCTGATGCCAAGGCAGTGCTGCTTTGGACAAGTCTCTTCCATTCTGCTTTTGTCTTGTGCTGTCTTGTTTGCAAGCCTGTAGGTCAGCTCTGACTGTTGTGATGGGTCCTTGGCGCCTTTGCAGGCAGCTGGGTTGCTGCTCAGAGCTTTAATTCCTTCGCTTTCTCCTAGTAGCAGCTCCACGCTCGCTATGTCTTAAACCTTCTGCATGAGACCAGGAAGCACCTTAAGCAGTTGCCAAACATCAGTCATGTCTCCACCTGCTACAGCGAGGAGGTCACCGTGTGCGGTACGTCTTGGTGGGAGGGCACTGCACAGTCTTTGGAGGGAGAGTGCTTAGGTGGAAGGGATGGAAAAGATACAAATTGGTACTGTTCAAATTACCTTATGGTGCTGTATTTGAGCTGCTGTCGAGACTGGCCTTAACATTGGTGGGAGCAATTCTCCAATGTGGCCTCATTTCTGCTTGGTCTGGAAGAGGATGGTTTGATAATTGCCCCTTGATGGCAGCGTTTAGCTTGCCATACCCTGCTGTAGCAGCAGTGTTGTCATGGCGATTATAAAAATACATAGAGAAGAGGAGGTATGAAAGGAGAGGATAAGGATATACATTTGTCTTAGCATAAAATGAGGGGTGCTGATGATAGCCCGTGGTTGTTACAATTGTTATACATTACCACAAAAATTTAGATTTTTTTTTCAACTGGATTCAAGTTTGCCTTTGTTCTGTAACCCAGAACTTGGGATCCCTGTTCTAAAGCACAGAAACTGCACCCAGTCAAGGACTGGCCTCAAGGCTCATTTATTGTCCTGCTCTGTGCCCTGGAATTATTTAAGCAACCAAGTCCTGGAGCTGTTTTGGTTAAGTCTTCATAATTGGCAAGTGTGTGCATTCAGATCCAGGATACTCACACATCTTTGAGTTGTATCAGATAAATTTGAAAGAGACAAAACTTTTCAGCGTTATTTTCCTGCTCTAAGGCTTATGTTAAAACTTTGAGATATTTCTGAAAACCATGTGTTATGCACAGAATTTTGTGTGCAGTCAATAACACATTAAATGAAAATTTCGTTTGATTATTTTGTATGCAAACCTTTCTCCTGTGTAATGATCAAAGTCAATTTCTTGTGCCATCTTGTGTCATCATAAGAGAGATGCACAAAGCTTCTGAAGCAGTTTGTTCTCACTCAGACTTCAGCTCAAGCCTTTATATCATGTCCTTTTGCTCTGGGCATGCTGCCTCAGTGTCAGGAATGTATTACTTTACTCTGGACCTTGAACTTCCTTTATAGAGATACTTTATAGAAAGTTATTTATTGGTGTCTTTTAAAGTTAAAAGTAAGCATACTGTGACTTGTCTTTTTGTGCCTGTTAGGAGATTTGCATGGCCAGCTGGATGACTTGTTCCTCATATTTTATAAGGTAGGCTCCATACTTGGTGAGACTGCCCAGGCATTGTAAGAGGTATCACATGGGTCATGCTGAGAAGCATTTCCAAAACTGGGCCCTTGAGATGTAATTGTCCAGCTATTTTCATCAGTTTTAAATGGCTTCACAAAGCAAAAGCTTATTCTCTTGCTGACTTTTAAATCTGTAAGAACTGTTATGGTAGACATGTACATTTGGCAGGTGCTAATGGATATTTTTGTAAGTCCTGACACCAATGGCTCCAACTCCTGACTCCGTTTTCACTTCCCAGTGCATTTACCACTGGGAGCCTACAGGATAAAAATAAGAGTTAGGATCTATTGTAGAAGGTGACTTGGGGTAAAAGTGAGCATGCAGCTAGTGGGGAGGTATATTTGAGTGTCACGGGGAGGCCTCTCTAGTAACATCTACCTGTCCCTTGTTTTTTGCAGAATGGCCTTCCTTCCCCTTCCAAGTCCTACGTGTTCAATGGGGACTTTGTAGACAGAGGCAAACAGTCCCTTGAGATCCTTATCATCCTCTTTACCTTCCTCTTGATCTATCCAAAAGAGGTTCATCTCAACCGTGGGAACCATGAAGATCACATGGTCAACTTACGGTATGGGTTCTGTGTGGGGCTGATCACAATGTCAGTGGCATCGCTGCAAAATCTCACTGAACTTCCTTTCTTCTGTTCCTACAGGTATGGTTTCGCCAAGGAAGTCATGCAGAAATACAAGGTAGGAACATGTTTGTGTCTCCTTCAGCACATGAGACACAGGCTTTGAAGGTTCAGTGCTTCATCTTTTCCTTTCTGCCCTGTCCTCCCAGGTGCATGGGAAGAAAATCTTGAAGATGATTCAGAATGTCTTCTGCTGGCTCCCCCTGGCCACCCTGATTGATCAGAAAGTCCTCATTATACATGGAGGCGTCTCTGATACCACTGACCTGGACATGCTGGAGAAAATTCAAAGGAACAAAGTAGGTTTTATTTCCTCGAGACAACAGTGTTGCTGATTTATGGTTGGAGAGCTTACTCCTGTGTGTCAGCTTGGCTGTTGACAAATGTAAAGGATGATCTTCCTAGCCAAAAAGTGTGTTTAGGTACAGGCTCAGGGTGCACTGCTTTGGTTTAATAGGATGCGTGCAGGAGGTGTGAAAGGAAAAGGAGTTTTCGATTTCTGGAACCCGAGAGGATCGGTTTAAGCCAGCTAACTGGTGGACAATGGCATTGGGTAAACAGATGTGCTGGTGCTGACAGTAAAATCATAGCAACGACAGGATTTTGTCCTATAGTTCTTTAGCTTGTTTAGCTTTTTTTTTTTTTCCCCCCCACTATTTCTAGAGGGATTGTGACAAATCATTAACTTGGGTCTGCCTCTCTTTAGTTGACAAATACTACTTCCCTTCACCAGATCTAATGACAAGCACCTGCTTTAGCGATTGGTCTTTCCCTCATTCTGCTGCCTAGTTCCCATTGCAGATTAAATCCATGTAATCTGTCTTTCATGAGTGTCTGAGCAGTACAAAGTCAATGAAGAAGAGATGGATCCGTCATCAGGATGGATGTGCGGCCCCAGCTGTAAACCAAGAGTGGAACATCTGAGAGGGTGGCACTAGTAACCTCCTACCATTAAACACCAAAGGCAATTGACTTTCAGAGGCCTGTGTCACTTGACAGATTTCCAGTGGGAGATGTTAGAGCTAGATCCAGCTTTCCAAGCGGTTTGACCATCTGTTTCCTTTCCTACCTCTTTCAGTTTATTTCTGTCTTGAGAGGGAAGAAAAGGAAGGAGTCAAACAGAAATGTGGAAATACGGGAGGTAAACGGGGAGAACAACGCAGAGGCTGACCCTGCAGGGAACGACGCACTGCCCAGTTTACCCTTGCAGCCCCGACCAGCGCAGGCTCCCAGCATGGCCAACAGGCTGGAGTTCTCCAGGTGGGTCCGGCAGACGGTGCAGGAGCAAATCGAGTGGTGCCGCCGGCTGGTGGACATCAGTGAGTCGGAGGACGAGGAGCCCACCTACTCCAGCATGGTCTCCTTAACGGATTTGGATGCACCGTGCTGGACTCGCCAGGAAGAGTGGAAGCAGGTGAGCGGTGTAAACGGGGCCCTGGCTTTGGTAGGTGCCTTCCACGGCTTTGTTCTCTGTTCTTACAAGGAATCTTGCTATAAGATGTGTGGGTCAGTGCCCAGACCTCTCTGCAGAGATATTTTTGCTGCTCTGTAAAGTGGATTTAAGGAGAAAGTCAATGCAGAGGTGCCAGAGGAGGACTGGTGCTCGCTGTGTTCTGCTGGTGCCTTTCTCTTAGTCTTGCAAGTCAGGCTCTTCACTGGGCTTTTGGCTTTCTGCACTCAAGGCTCTGTCCCAGCATCTGCCACCAGCACAGCATCTGTTGGATAAATCAAACTGCTGCTCAGGCACAGCGTGGGGTCACAGTTTTTTTTGATTCACTGCAGGGGAGAGAAATAATAGGTGACTGACTGTAGAGCCCAGTGTTTATATCCCTTGCTGTGTGCATGGGGTATCTGAGGTCAGCTCTGCAGCTAATGAATGAGCGTGTCGTTTGCTGATGAGGGAGTTGTGATCTTGGATGCTAGGAGCACTAAGAGTACTAATGGGCTTCTGGTTTTATCCAGGCTGTGCGGTAAAATCACTAGGTGAATCGGAGCCTGGAAACTTGATTTCCTCTTTCTGTTGGATCAGTCTCTTTGTGAGCCTGAGTGCTGTGAAACCATCGTTCCTTACCACACGCTGCCCCTGACATCCTGGCATCACACACCTTATCAGCGTAAAGCTGTATATTGAGGTCAGGGTTAAAGAGATTAAACTTTAATCCTTGCAGTGGGTTACTGAGTCAGCACTTATATTAGTGGAGGCTGCTGAACATCCTGACCAGGAAGCAAAGGAGTTTAACACTAAGTCCACTCATGGCCCCAGGATCTGCCAGGCATTCTTGCTCTGGGACATGTTTTGGGCTCGAGGAAGACAGGAAAGGCTTTTTGAAATCTAGCGGGATCAAAGGGAAAGCTTCTTTCAGGCCTGATTTATGAACACCTCTCTCTCCCAGGCACTTTTGAGTGTGGCTGTAGCTCCAGGCAGTGTTGTCACCTCTGTGGTGGCTTACATCTGTGAGAGTCCTGCGAAGCAATAAGGAGGTTCAGCTGGGATTCAGAAACATCTCCGCATTACACTAACAGAAGTCCAGGCATGCAGAGATGGTGCTGTACTTGCTTAGTTGATGGGTGGTGGTTGACAAATACACATTATTCAGTGAACTTTTCCAATCCTTTCAGATTTTGGACATTCTCTGGAGTGACCCCATGCCTCAGGAGGGCTGCAGAGAAAATAAGGTGCGAGGTGGTGGCTGCTACTTTGGGCCTGACGTGACAGCGAAGATCCTTGAGAAGTACAACTTGCAGTTCCTCATCCGCTCCCACGAGTGCAAGCAAGAGGGCTATGAGTTCTGTCACAACCGCAAGGTTGGTGAGGGGCATGCTGTGAGGATGCTTGGGTTTCCATCCTGCCAGGGCAGGGTTTCTGAGGTGTTTCATCTCAGCTCTTCATTTCTTCCAGTAGGGTTTTGTTAAATACATACAAAATCTTTGAGAGGCCGTATCAGGAGTTACTGAAATGTGCTCCCAGCTGAGATGTGAGGTCAGGGTAGTCTGAAGTCAGTCTCTCTGTCAGGGGGACTGTTATGCAGGCAAAACACCTTCCTCTGCGTTGTAGCTGGGAAAAGATCTGAACCCATTTGTGCTATTGCCCCTGCTTAAAGCAGCTGTTAGTGAAGATGAAATATAAAAGCAGCATTAAATAAGCTGATGCAGCAAAATTTGGCTCTCAGAAGATCCAGGGTGACTTCAATGATCTCAGCTGAGGCACCTGGACTCTGCTCAATGCAGTGGAAATTTGTCAGGAGTGCAGAGAAATCGCAGAACTCCAGCACACGGCCAGAACCACGCAAGGCCAGTGTCACAGGATCACAGGATCACAGGTTTGTAGGGGTTGGAAGGGACCTCAAGAGATCACAGAATCACACAGAATCACAGAATTTCTAGGTTGGAAGAGACCTCAAGATCATCGAGTACAACCTCTGACCTAACGCTAACAGTCCCCACTAAACCATATCCCTAAGCTCTACATCTAAATGTCTTTTAAAGACTTCCAGGGATGGTGACTCCACCACCTCCCTGGGCAGCCTGTTCCAGTGCCTAACAACCCTTTCAGTAAAGAAGTTCTTCCTAATATCATCGGGTCCAACCCCCCTGCCAAAGCAGGGATAGGACCTGACCGCATCAGCGTCACCCTCGAGGAACTCTCACCTCACTTTTCTTTTTCTGTGTAAAACATTTTACTTTCACCATCTGTTGACTCCAGATGGGATGGGAGTTTTCACTGATGCATATATAATGGAGAATACATGTACTGACTGTAAATGCCTCTCTTTTTTGGGGTTAGGTACTGACCATATTTTCAGCCTCAAACTACTATGAGATCGGCAGCAACAGGGGAGCCTACGTGAAGCTGGGGCCGGACCTGGTCCCTCATTTTGTTCAATACCAAGCCAATAAGACAGCCCACACTCTCACCATGACCCAAAGGCAAGGCTGAATATTTGTTGCTGAGTATTCACCAAGCCAAAATTCCCAAAGGGAAAACTTTGGGAGCTTTGAGAAAGTTTGGCTGCAGAGCTGAACTTTCACAGCTTGATTTACCAAATAAATAGCCCTAAAGGAGGATTCAAGCTTTGAGCAGAAATTACTGAGTGAGGTTCAGGGGGACAAGGAGGAAGCTTACAAGAGCAGAAAGGGGTTTTTCATTACTGGCTGCTGATTTTCCAGCTTCTCTTTCCAATGCCATGTTTCAATTTGTGACCCTTTGTTGCTTCACAAATTGCACAGCTGTTAAAAGCCTCTGTGACTGGCATGGTAGAACCATTGAAACAAAAATGGGTAAACAAAAATGGGTAAACACAAACTGCAGAAGTTCTCTGGGATGGATTGTTTTTCCCTGTACCTGAGCTGACTGCTGACAGCTTGTAGAGGAAGGGCAACAGTTTCTGTGCTATGGCAGGGATTCACTGGATCAGTTGGGGGAAATACTGCTCCAGACACGTGCAGGGCAGTTGTGCGAGGGTCTGGGCAATCCACGGACAATGCAGAGGACTGCAAACATTCTTCTCTCTTTCCTGCATCCTTCAGAATCAGCAGAGTAGAGGAGTCAGCCTTTCGAGCCTTGCGGGAGAAGCTGTTTGCTCACACCTCCGCTCTCATCAGCGCATTCAAGGCATACGATAAGGACAATACAGGTAAATTTGAGCCACGAGCTGCTAAAATAATCCCCTGGTGGGATGGGGTTGTAGAGGCTAAGTTGGGTGCACGTCATAATCCTCAGGCTGCTTTTGTGCCAGCTAGGAGAGCTCTGCTGGTCAGGCAACTGAGTCATGGTGCTGTGGAGATCTCTCTGCATGTGCTTGGGGGGAAACAGGGACAGGGCAGTCAGCAGAACAACTTCGTTGTGGGTGTACCTTCCCTAGCAGCAAATCATTCAAAAAAGTCCAGTTTAGCTGTTAGAGCAGCTGATAACCTTGGGGCTTTTCTATGTTCCTGGGCCACCGAGGAACAACTAGTGGAATTGCACAGCTCATAAGCTGCAGGGCACACATGGCTGTCAGTCACAAATTTATAAAGAAATATCCAGTCAGTGTGTCTTCTCAGTGTTCAGAGGTTTGCAGTCCCACTGATTTGTTACGGTGGTCAAAAGCTGGCTGAGGCTGGAGGGGACAGCATGTGCTTGTGCCCTGCAGCGGCTGTTGCAGGCTGATGTCTGCATGGCCATGTAGGGTTTTTACCTATACCCAGGTGCTCAAGTGTACCATGGAGAAATGGAGCCATTGCTGGCAGTAGCACAGTAGCTGAGGATTTCTACTTTTAGAGCCAGCTGCGCTGCGGCTTGGTGTAAGGGATCTTCTGGAGGTGGCCCTGTGCAGCAGCTAAAGGTGACAGTGGTGGAGCAGGTGAAACAAGCAACACTCCAGCCATCTTTATGTGCTTTCAGTCACCAGCCTCGCAGTGGTCTCCATGGCTTTCTCTTCTCCTTACAGGAAGGATCACGCTGAGCAACTGGGCAACGGCAGTAGAGTCAGTCTTGCACCTGGGACTGCCGTGGCGAATGCTGCGACCGCAGCTGGTGCGCACCACAGCGGATGGCATGCTGGAGTACAAGTCCTGGCTTGATGATTTAGCCATGGAGCAGCGGAGCCAAGAGGTAAGGACTCATGTCTGTCAAAGCGTGCTGCAGAGCACCTCACAAGGTCTCAGTGTGGGACAGGCAAGAAAGGTTCCTGTAACGCAGAGCTGCACAGATGGTCCAGCCATCACAAACCCAGTTCATGAGTGCAATGTTCTGTGCACTGCTGGCTAACTCTTGAACGCAGCAGCTATTTTTATTTATGGGAGGGTCTGCAGTAACTGCTCAGAGAAAACAGAGCTGTTGGAATGGGTAGAAAGAGTGTCCATGTTGTCTTTCAGCGCATCCAGTCGAGCTTGTTGGAAGTCATTTATCGGAACAGATCCAACTTGGAGACCATATTCAGGATCATTGACAGAGATCATTCAGGTAAGGAGGGGTGCAGGGGGTGCTGGTCACTGTGTTGTGTTCCATTCTACTTTAGGTCTTCTTTATTATCTTCAAAGGCATTTATTTACTGGTTTAGGGTACACATCACCTTCCTTCCTACACTGTTTTTTTTGGTTCTGGCAAGTTGTATTATGTCTCTTTGCTGCTTCTAAGTTGCATTTTATCCACTGTTCTTCACACTAGGAAGTTGAGTTGCAGCATGTGAAAGTCATTCCCTTCCTTTAGGGTAAGCAGGTAGTGAATCTGAGCAGGCATACATCCCTGCACAGAGAGTAGGAGCTGGCAGCGTGGTGCTAAGGTGGCTGTGCCTTTTTGCCCTGCAGGTCTCATCTCATTTGAGGAATTCCACCAAACCTGGAAGCTGTTCAGCTCCCACATGAACATTGAACTCACAGACGACGGCATCAATGACTTAGTTCGCAGCATTGACTTCAATAAAGATGGAAACATCGACTTCAACGAGTTCCTTGAAGCCTTCCGCCTTGTCAAACAGACACAGTAGTGAGAATTCGGAGGGGATTGCCACGTCCAATGCCTTGTCTGCAAAGCCAGGACTCCTTCCTACCTAACTGCAGAGCATGCTTGCAGCTGCAAAACAGGGAAAGGGAAAGCAGGGACCTGTAGCACTACTGCAAAAGCTGAAAATAGGGACCACCCCAACCAACAGCTGTACTCTGTTTTGGGAAGGTAAAAGTACAATAGATAAAATGCACTTCAGTTACACCACATTTAAAGAAGAGCTCCATTCCAAGTAGAAATCCTTGCTCCAAGGGAGCTATAATTTAATTTCTTTTGTCAATGCATGTGATGAAATCTTAAAGGTCTATTCCAGTTCAGTAAAATGGAATTAAAGGCATTTCTTGGGGGCCGTGTTTTAACCACATAGCAACTGCTACTGCAGTCTTCCATTTATGAAACATTTCTTCTCAGTTGGCTGGTCCTAGGCCTTCTCAGCTGTGCTAGCAGCACTGCTATTTCTGTGATGATACCCCTCTCCCCTGTTGCTCCTTTGCTTCATTAAGTTTGCAGCTACTACATATGTTCAGTTTATTTTTCAAAGTGTTGCTCAACTATCTTGAGCATGCAAAAGAGTCTCTCACATGGAGGGGAGGGGTCTTAAGAAATCTGCTGAAGCTATCGTTTTTGTCAAGGGTCATAGGAATGGACAAGGTAGCTCCCAGCTGCAGTGATTCTGTTGCAGGCTCAAGATTAGTTTACATTCAAAGCACGATACAAATGCAGCATAAAAAGCATGGGGGAAATTTTTAAATGAAGTGTTTGCAAAGAAAAAAACATCCTCTCTCATATCTACAGCATCGTCATTCTAGTTGTTTTTCCAGTGCATGCAGCTCTAAGATCTAAGGGATGTGACACCGTTTTAGTTTGGGGACTGAGGCTACTCAGGAACTCTGTGGCAGCTGGCTGGGTAGCCTGTTATATGCAGTGCCTAGAGGAAAGTGAAGTGCATTAACCTGGACTTGTTGGCAGCTTCGCGGCTTTACTGACAGAGCTGAAAAGGAGCCAACACCATGCACAAGTTATTACAAAGTCAGACTGAATTTATTACTCTCCAGAAATTAAAAAAAAAAAAGGAAGACATCATCTACACATTTTGTTGTTAGTTGAGGGACAGAAAAGCTTCTCAGAATTCACATATGTAAACAGTCCAAAGAAAAGACAGACACTGGAAAAGTCAAATTCCTGCAGATTGCCCCAGAAAACTACCAGTATTGTGAAGACCAACAATAGTTACAGCAGCATACATATCTGTAATGATTTAGATTAGCTGTTTACATAATGCTGTTACTTGTTTTGACAAAACCATGGAAGTAGGCTAAGCTTTCCACAAACCAAGTCACAAGTAGAACAATGCCCTCACCACTGTATTTTCTAAGACAATACTGTTGTAAAAAAAAAAAAAAAAAAGGAAAAATGTACAATAGTACATATAGTTTTATAGTAGAACAGTATCTGAACAGATTCAGTTTTCCTTCTTTTATTAAAGCATATACAGCTTTATAAAATATAAACCTTCCAAAGGTCAAGTTCAAAAGCTTAGAAGAGGCTTTGCTAATTCTAATGATAACAGAAGACATACCATTACTCCTAGAAGATACACATTTTATTTTACCTCGCCAGTTTTAGCCTTGGAAGGTGAACCATGAACTTGAATAATATGTTCCGTGCGAGCCCAGCAGCGAGTGACCCGTCAACTGAAGACTCCTCCTCTGATGGGAATGCTCTCGTTCAGCCCATGTTCTATTAGTTTGATGTCCTCCAGGTCATCCTTTATAATGCTAATTAAGTGACTAAGACCTTCCTGCTGCTGCTTCAGATGCTGCAGGTATTTTCAAAAAACAACATGAGTGTACTTTAACTTCATAGATTTTAAGTAACATTTCTCAAAGCAGTCACAGCTGGTGGCCTTGGCAAATTGAAAAGTCCAGCTTTCTTGGTAAAAAGAAAAAGTAGCATTTTCTGCACTAATACATAATTGCATACCATAACTGTATATAAACTTGAGGCACCATCACTGAGAACTGTAAAAAGGACTACCCTCAAACAAAAACCATATAAAATTCTCAATACATCTCCCAAATTAGTGCCCATCACGCTTATATGACCAAGTTGTGACAGTCTACTGGGTAGTACTTACTTGCTTGATTTCCCTTAAGAGGTCTGCATCTATGTAATAGCGCTCTTCAGCCCTCACTGCTCCAAAGTGGTTTTGCATCCTGATTTGGGACATAAGCTCATTCAGTCTGCCCTGGGAAGAGAGAGGAGAAGAGAGAGGTTTAAATTAAACAACTCATTTACATCTGTCAGAGCTCCAGCACACATCACTCCAAATCACCAAGGCAGGAAGAATTACTGATTATGCTAGTTTTGGCTCTTTTTTTTTTTCTTGTGGAAGGCATGCAAGGAGCAAGCAACAGTAATACTTTTAACTCAAAAATTCTTAGACCTATCAGACATGCAGCAGAAAACATGACGCTGCAACCTAGTAACACTACTGGACTTCTCTTCTGAAAGCTTTCCACAAGAAATACATACACGTGCTTTGGAAAATTTACATTGTTTTGTGAGGAGAAAAAATGGGTTGTTAAAGTTCTGAGCCAAGTTCTATCAACTACTCACCTTGAACTGTGTAGGTGCATTAAGTTCACACTGAATAGTATCTAACTGTACACGAAGCTGCTCTTCATCTGCTTGAATGGCATAACCACTTTTCCTTTGGATCTCCTGCTTTATTAACACCTGCAAAAGAAGCCTTTGTGGTTCATTAGAGAAGACTTTGCTCCTCTCTTTCTCCACCAGCCCAGTCAAATCTCTTTTTGCCCTTCCTCTGAAAACTGTTTCATAAGATTTGTTCTGTCATTCATTTTGCTGCTCTGAGTCTCCAGGGCAATCCCACATCTTCTGGGTAAGTGAGAAAGTCTCCAAAGCAGAGAGACATGCGTTTGAAGCTTTCCCTGACAGCCCTGCATTTTAATTCAATGAATACCTTTAGATGAAGTCAGAATTTCATTTTCAACACTAGCTGTGCACACAACTGCAGAGGTCATACTGGGGATTCCATCCCCTTTCAGTTTGATTTCTGGCACCAGCCTGCACATCAGAATGAGTTACTTTGAATATCCGTGTTACCTGTAAGGTTCTGTGAGATAGCGCCATCAGTTTCCTTTTGTACTGTGCAATTTTTGCCATAGTGGTTGTCTGGTTTTTCTGTAGCTCACTGATATCTTCTGATATTATCTGCAGATGACATGAATAAGTTGGAAGTCATTAAAGTGTCTGATAACAAAGCACATTTGTTCTCATTTGAAACCATGAGTTTCAAAAGAGTACTCAGTCCAGCAACCTAAGGTCCTTGCAAAAGATGATTTCAAAAAAACTTTTTGCTGGACCTTTACAGTTTTGGTCACTGTTTATTTTGATATGCAGGTGGGACTTCCAGAAGGCATAATGTGTGCCCAAATTAGAGTCCATGTCAATGCAACTTAATACAGCTGTTTGATTTAGCCTGTAACAACATACTAAACTTGAGCCTAAAAAAAAAACAACAACAACAACAAACAAACAAAAACAAAACAAAACACACTAGTCAGATTTTGGGCCAAAAGATATTAATAAATATATTAAGGAATTAGAAGAAAAAAAGAGACACAGCCCCATGCACATGGCTCCACCACCAGTTTTGAGCACACAGAAGAGAGGCTCATATAATAGCACCTCCTTCATCAGCAGCAAGCAATCACAATAAAGATGAGAAACCTTACATCTAATCGAGTTTGATGCTGTTTGGTCATCTGATCTTGGACCTTCAATCTTCTCAACAGTTCTTTGAAACCCACCATTGGTACAGGAATAAGCCTACAAGAATAGAAATATTTCTTACAAAATGTTTTTTTTTTGTATGAGACATGTAGCACTGATTAATAATTACAAATATAATCTAATGGTGATCTAAGTGATCTTGGCTTTTGATAAATCAAGATATGTTTTGGTAAGTTCTAGAATCCTCTCTATTCCTAATAACCTTCTCCTTTTTCAGAAGGAAATCAGCTTAAGCTGCCTGTAACCACTGGAAGGCACAAGAGTACAATTTCAGCTTCAGGGATAAAGAGGAAAAAAAAAAAAACACAATGATTGCAAAAAAAAAAAAAAAAAAAAAGAAAAAAAGTCAAAAAAGTCACAATAGCTAGGCCATAAAATAGAGAGCACTGCAAATCCAAGTAACACAAGTTAGGCTCTTCATCCTGACTTCTCTTAAGCACCTAAATGGGTAAAGGGATTAGGGAGGTATGTCTAGTTAACCTTATTGCTTTATATTATATCAGCACTGGACAAAGTTATTCTCTACTGAGTTTCTTACCCGTTACCTGAAGGTTACTACTCAATATTCTGCTTTTTCTCCCCTCTTTCCAAGTGTTTTTGTAACAGTAGGACAAACTATTACACTTACTTGTCAGGATCTGGATTATCAACTTTGGCTTGTTCCCATATAATAGGATCAACACCTTAAAAAGAAAAAAAAAAGTATGGACAAATTTGAACAGCTAATACATCTTGCAGCTGTAGCAGGAAAAATACCAGGAAATACAGAAACCACATAAACTGTGCTTAATGACTGTTGTACAAATATCAGGTTAATTAAACAAGGGTAGTTCTTAAAATCTCAGTCCTGGGCTATGACAAAAAGCCCAGATGACAGTTGTGACTTGTATTGGTTTGAAATGGCAGGGAAGGAACAACTAACAGATTATCAAATCAGACAATCCATGCTTAAAGAAGAAAAATTCCTTATTGCTTCCACTGCATGCTACACTTCAGCCATCATTCCCCTTCAAGTTGTTTATTTTATGCAACAAATAAAATAAAATCAGTAATTAAGCAATCTGAGGACCAAACCAGTTTCCAAGGTGATCACAGTAGGAATTATCATGGCTCCTAGCAGGATGCATCTGAGGATTTCATCTGTTTACAGGACAGTTGTGTGTTTTGCCATGAACCACTTCATCATGTAAACACACTAAAAGCAATCTAATTGTACTAGTAATTCAACATCATGATTATTACATTCTCCAAACCTCACTGCAAACCACATCAGTGTATAAAACGCACATCCAGGAAAAATGCACATGCTGGAGAAAAAAAAGCAATACATATAAGGAGGTCTTTCTGACCAGAGACAGACATGTCCAGCACAGACAGCAAACATGGCACAAACAGCAAACTAGAACCAAGCTGTTTACTTGCTACCTGTAACCACGTAATGTATGGATACAGGCTAGCAGATCCTCCCCCCCAAAAAACTAGGAAGCAGATAAAGGACGTGATTATTCTGTGATTCTGATATGTAGCTTTTTTTTTCTCCATCAGACAAGTACAAGTGATTGATGATAGCCAAATCACACAGTCCACTGCTGTGGATAAATTACTGATACTGAATCAAGTTTTTGCACAACTATCTTAATAGAATATGTTGTGCTTCAGTGGGCAAACTGGCTGTAATTAAAAACATGTCATCGCATCAGAATGCCTTGGAACCACCTGCAGTTTCCAGTGGACCAACACCTGCATTTTTCCTAGAGAACTTAAAAACCACCCAGCAGAGCCCCAGTCGTGCCCCCGCGCAGCCCCAGACCACATACCAGCAGGTGGATTCTGAAGGAGCTGTTTGACTTGGGCTGGGGAAAGCTCTGTTCTGGCCATGGAGAGACTGACTCCCAGCTGCTGCAGGGACGATTTTATGTTGGCTTGTTCAAAGTGGGCATACAGGGTTGTTGCTGGAACTCTCCTCGAGGTGCCGTTGGGTGAACGCTCAACAACGTAAATGATCACTTCTGTCCTGAGCAAGACAAACATGTACTGTGAGACAAAGCAGCAGTGTGCAGAGACTAACGCAATGAAGAACAAATCTAAATCAAAATTACTGCTTCTCCCAGCTGACTGAACTTACTTTAGTTGAGATACAAAGTTAGGCTACAAAAGCACAGTGCCCCCTGGTTTTAACAACCATACTAGGTACTGATACTAGTACTGCATTAGGAATAACCTAAAAGCTTCAGTCTTTTTAAAAAAAAAAAATAATAAACTGCAGTAAAGTAACAAGTAGAAATGTCAGCGTCATCTCCAATTTTTGCTGCTAAGCAGGGTCTGGAGAAGCCTGTTTCCCAAACAGAGCTGAGGTCTTCAGCTGTGCACTCCACCAAAAACAATAACATATACAGGAAAGATACTGGTCTTAATGCCTTAAGAAAAAGCAAGAAGAAACGAGAGACATTCAACTCCAGATGAACAGATTTACAATCAAGTTGAGTGGAAGATGTATCCACCACCACTTACTGAGCAGACTAGGTGCCAACCCTTTTTATAACATGCAACTATGAAGAAAAAAGCAAAATTGTGTCAAGTTCACATACTGGTCATCTGGCATCGTTTTAACACCTTCTATGTTGACAGTGAGGGTCTGGTTTCCTCCCAGAATTTTGTGCAGTGATTCTACGAGCTGCTGCTGCTGGCTTCGAATATCTGTTTCTTTTCTATTAAAGACCAAGACAACAAGGCCATCTTCGTCTTTGTTGTTGGGCATTAAACTGTAACCCACAGCCTGAAGAAGAGCAAACAAAAAGACAGGGATACATTACTCAGCAAAAAGTGTATCTATGTGGCATGAAGGGGGGGACTAAACCAAGATAAACCCCTCAACTTTTGAGCAGCTGGTTCAAAATATCTCACAACATATTTAGAGATGTAGAAACATAAAATCAATCCCTCTTTAAAAACTACACTCACAGGGCCACCAGTAGAGTAGCTTTTGAAACAGTTCTGAATTTTCACGAAAATAGTTCTTAAAAGTCCATTCCCCATCTTCAAACAATCAGAACTATGGATGAGCAGATGGCAACTTTGCCAAATATTTGTGGTATTTCAGAGCTGCTATCAATACAAATATTTTAAAAACTTAAAACTTTTTCTAAGTTGCAAAAGGAACCATGGAACCAGAATCCAATACAGAAAGATTGCTAGAGACTTACTGAAGGGTTTTACAGTATTAAATTTTCAAGTATCTCAATAAAAAACAGTTACTGACATAACCCAATTGAAAGATAAGCCAACCACAAATCTATCTGGATTTCTTCATATTTCTAATCCTGTATATATAGACAGTGTGTCCAAAAGTACAAGACAAAACACTGACATGAAATATTTTTACTAGCGAAGACATATCAAGTAAGGTTCCTGCAATTTGGGACAGCCAATTTTCCTCACAGTAAGTGTGATGTTTGTACAATTGCTTATAAAACTTAATGTTGTCTTTATCCTTGCTGTGATAAAGCAGTAGTAAGGTTAGATGTTTTCATCCAGCATCATGATCCAGTCTAGGAACACTTTCTGCTATCTGTGCTAAGCAGCAGTGTATTTTCTGAATTGCAAAACAAAACAAACAAACAAAAAAAAAAAAAAAAACAACCACCAAACCTCTGTTGGCTTCAAAATTAACTCCGCATCTTGTATGAAATATTTAAGCTGATTACTCATTATAAGCAAAAGCAGAACGAGCAGTTTTCACCTCATCTTGCCCACATGAAAGAAAAAGCAGGGAGGCACCACCATGCCCAGCCTGACCTGAATCCTCAAGTCTAAAACTCAGCAAGAAAGTCAGCAGGTGCAAGATTTGCAGAGGATGAAGACGTACGTGTTCTTTGCTAACATGGTAAGCAAGAGCTGGTACTGCTGACAATGCCATATAGAGAATAGAGCCAGCTTTAGCACTTGCAAGGATAAAGGTAGAAGAAATCTTTGAAAATCAATATATTTCCAATGGCCAGCTTCACAAAGAGTTTTTCTAAAGTATGCAAACCAATGAAGAAAGACTGTGAAGTTCCTATTCCACATACTGAAAGTTTCTCTCAGGTATGAAGGATTATTTCAGGTAGTTTCTGTGCACTGACCTTAATGCTCTCAAAGAAGAGGCAAATTGCACAATCACAAAATGTTTCATGATGCACATATATGCACCCATTAACTAGTATCTCAGCAATACACAGATTTCTAGTATCTATATGTTAGAGCGTGGCAGACGGAACACATGCAGCCGACTCAATATGAGTGGTAAAGCATAGTTCATCTTTATTGCCCGGATAGCCTACTTTTATAGTGAACTTAACAGGGGCGGACAGTGTTTCACACAAGATTATTGGTCAAAAGCACTCAGACAAACAACTACAAGAAAACAACCCCCTTGTGATTAGCAGTCACGTAGACCTTGTCCTTGAAGCCAGCTGCTGGTAACAATATTTTTCTGAATTCCTCAATTGGATGACGTGGGAATCATTGTCGTGGGAGCTTCTCATAGTTACCCTGGTAGCTCGGTTTGCTCAGCTACAGCAGGCCATGAGATTTTCTAAGGCCTACTCCTGGTTGCTTAAAGCAAGCTCAGATCGAACAACTGTTCCATGGACTCATGTCCACGCCCTTTGTGCCAATTCCCAACATCTATACACCTTCAAAGCTTCTATTAATATTTATCAAATTGTTTATATTACCCAGAAAAATAAAGCTTCAGATTTGATTTTGTTACTGTTGAGAGTAATTTAACATTCACGAGACATTTAAGACACACAACTAGCAAAGAGAGTAGCTGCCTCAGAACTATGTGTGTAGGTAATGAATTCATACCTTAAATCTGCAAAATGGGTTTTCCTGGGTGAACTCCACTGGAGCAATGTTATTGTTGAAGTACCCTTTGCCTGTTCCCCAGAAGGCCTGTAGCTGGTTCCATTTTGCCAAAATGGCATCTCTCTCATCTCCTAAGAGCGTCGGCGCCGAGAGGGCACTGGCTGTATTGATGAGCTGGTTTGATTGAGCAGGTGTCTGAGTAGGCTGGCTGAACAAGCCACTTCCCAGTGCTACATCAGATGAAGTAAAAAAATTAACTCCTTTACCAACAAACAGACTTGCTTGCTAATGCATACCATCTGCATATCATTATTATCTCTTTTTTTAGAAGCAAAATAAATGCAAAGAATAAATAAATATCAGGTAACACTTTTTGAAAGTGTCTCTTTACATCCGATCTTTATAAGCAAAAGAAGTCCTTGAAGGCTGCGTTGAAGAAAAGCATTACTCTTTTTTGCTTAAATGGGACATGTATATTCACTCATGACATGATCTGGTACCTCAATATCCTGTCAATCTTGGTTATAATAAATTAAGTGGACTCGGAGCCTGTAGTTGTTCATGATCCAACGTACGGTTAAACTAAATTGAACGCCGTTTCCCTTCTGTTTCTAACAAGGCTATGGCTGCCAACAATGATTCTGTAACTGCTAAACCAAAGTGTCAAATACTGTCACTCAAGGGTAAAGTTCGGAAACTTGCTTGACCTCTTATTTAAAAAAAAGGCAAGGGCTGCAATGTAGGCATTCCAAAAAACAAATTTCTGACATGTCTCCATCTAGCCAAAGACTGTAACAGGCTCCTTCTGTGATGTACTTCAGTCCCATCACTCAAGCACCAGTGTCAGTCTTACCCTGTCCTCAGCAGCCGAAGCATAAGCCAAGAGAAAGCCATACTTACTGGTCTGTTGCTGCTGGGTACCGAAGCCTCCAAAGCCTAACCCAGTTCCCAACCCAGTACCCAAGCCAGTTCCAGTCCCCGTGCCAAAACTAGTACCAAATCCAAAGCCTTTGTTCTGGGTAGCACCAAAGAGTCCTGGGAAAACAAGGAATTGTTGAGAATAATAGGAGAAAAGTACCTGTGAACTGCAAAACATTGTGAAGGAACATTTAGAATAAAACATTATGCTTTATTCTAAAGTAAATGCTTTAAAATTTGTGCTCTCTTACCGCCAGTGCCTGTATTGGTGGGAGCAGAAAAACTAAATGCTGGTGCCGCAGTGGTGGTGGTTGTCCCGAATCCTCCAAATGCACCTAACAAACAAAGTTTGCAAATAAGGCAGGCTGCGTGTTGTGAAAGGGAACTGTGCATAATGTGACAATGAACGGCACACTTCAAGGGGTGTTATGGGATGTTGACAGATGCATGTGTTATGTTACAAGCACATGGTTCACACTGACCATGGGTACTGAGTTCATTGTCCAAGGAAATGGGGGAGAAAACATGAACCAGAAAGCCAATACATTTATGGTGCGTCAGAACGCAAATAAAAAAGCAGCAGGTAACAAATGCTCTGTTCCTTCACCAGGACGTGCTTTCCTTGGTGACAGACAACTTGCAGTAGAGTATTTCTTACACTGACTGAAGTATTCCTAAGAATTAATGTTGTTGCTACATGTTTAAAAAGTGATCTAATGTGAGCTTCGTTGACATTTCTAAAGTCTTAAAAGCAAAACCAGAAAAGAGTCAACTCAAGTCTGTGGCTAGGGGGCACAAATGCTATGCCTACATGTGAGTACTGTCACAGCAATTTTTTCTTTCTATATGGTCTTTTCCCCAAGGCTAGTTTCCCCATAATCTGACAGCCTCCCCATCAGACTTCTTTTTGAGGTTCAACCATTATCCAGAAGAAAACAGATGCAAAAGCCATCCACCTCACACAGATTTTCAGGAAAACCAGGTGCTGGCTAGCAGATGGAAACCCCAAGTGAGAGCTCCCCCATGCCAGATAAAGCTCCCCCCAGATATCTTCCCATTTATCTTCATGGCAGAGGTGTGCCAGAAGCCACTGCACCACCTCTTTTGGATCCTAATGCACCATCTGATTCAAGGTGCAGCCTGTGGACATCTGATCTGACTAGCCCTAGAATACCAAATCTCCATGTCTGAGGCAGCTTTTGTGTGTTCAAAATGAAGAAGTCTAGTATATAGGATGTGTCAAAAAAAATGCTGCCACTGCTCATTCATGTTATCACCAAAAAAAAAAACACCCACCCACAAGTTGTCTTGGTAAACCTACTGCACTTACTGTCCTGTATATATATATGAAATAAAAAGCTTAAACAAAAGCTGTCACGCAACCACATTTTATTTTCGTTCAGCAAACATCTTAATGCAACTGGATGTAAGAGATGTTCCCAGTAACATTCAAGTTTCAGTCCTACCAGTGGGTGAGCAACCCTAGCAGGAGTACCATCAGTTGGCACAGTTTTTAGGTAGACTGGTATTTACAGCAATTTAACATCCTTTCTTAAAAAAAAAAAAAAAAAAAAAAAAAAAAAAAAAAAAAAAAAAAAAAGATCTAAAAGTGCAACTACTAAACAAATTGTGTATTAGAGTTCGAATTCAGCTACAGAAATACAGTCCAATAGCATTTATACTAAAAAAAAAAAAAAAGAAGAAGAAGAAAATAAAAGATCCCTTGAGCACACAAAACAGGTAAGATTACTCTAACACAGGGAGCAATGATGCTGTGGAATGAATAGAATTCCTATACGAGCAGCGGCAATGAGACCCCATGTGCTAATACTGTGAGAAAAAGCATGAGGTATCCATGTAGTACACTTTTTTCTTTTTCTTTTTAAATGTGATGGAGATTACCTTGAAATTTATCATCTGATCACCCAGAATTGATAGATCTACATGGGGCCAGGAAGGGTGTTCTTAACCAGCACCCCACGCACACATCTTGCCAGGACCCTCGCAGAGAATCTTTTGAGGACAGCCTGGGGTGCGCGCCATGTCAAGGTGCAAAACGGTGTTTTGGAAAGAGAGGTAACAGCGAGGGCTGTTTGTCTTTTTGTGCTGATCGTATAAAATTTGTTTCTCCACAGAAACTACTGAGGTGCAGCGCATTCATGATAACCAACGGAAGGCCAATGAGACAGGGAGGATGAAAAACATGACTGCAGTAGTCCAAGAATCTCAAGTCTGGGAGCTTGGTGTTAGGACCAACTCTGTGATTGCTCGTGGTTGCCTGGGTTAAAAGGAGAATTAACATTTCTGTTCTGCTAGGTAATTGAGGCTTGATTTTAGACTGGGTAAGACTGGCAGGGTACCACAATCCAGTGGTCCAGAGACTGAGCATTTGGTACATGGTTATTTTTCCTCAACAGCTATGTCTGAATAATTTAACAGGCAATAAAACCCCCTACAAGTCTATGGCTCTCCAACCTGTACCACCTTCAGGGCTTTTATCTCCAGTCTTCACTGGATATGAAATAAGATTAGGACTAAATACGGATTCTCAGGAATGTAATTCTTGGACCCCTGCTATTAACATTGATTACAGAACAAGTATTTATGCGTTATCTACCTGCACTTGCCAGACTGTTACCAAAATTGAATGGTGGAGTTGAGGTAGTGGAAACACCGAAATTCCCAATATTAAAATTCACTGCAGGATTAGCAGTTAATCCGAAACCCCCAAAATTAAACCCACTGGCAGTGGAGTTTGTAGTTTCAAGCCCACCAAATCCTGGCAAGCGTGAAGCAGAAAAAGAGCAAGGTAGCATTAGTTCTAAACAAAAGGTAGGTTCAGGAAATAAAAGCTGAAATATTTTTCCATCCCCAGAGACAAAACAGGCATAGTTAGAGCAAGAGGAAGATATTAACTGGCATTAAGCATTGTTTACCGAACACAAACAGGACAGTTAAAAGCATTCCGTTTAACCCACTCTATCACTACTGCAATGGGATTACTTTTCAGCTATTCTGCAAAGCAAGCAACTCACGCTTTTCTTTCCCAACTTATTGAAGATCTATATGTGAAAATAACCAAGCAATCTGAGATTCCCATTACGAGCAATTTTACCGAAGACTGCTTGATACAGCTGCATCTGCACGAGCGTGGCTGAGGAGCACCACGCGCTGCTAAGGTACCCCTTCACTGCAGTAGCAAGCCCAACAATAAGTACTGCGGGATTTTTCACCTTGTATTTGCAAATACGCTCTATGCTCGCTGGTATTTCCTGATGAAGGTTTTTAGCGCTTGGAAAAAGAGGATGGTAGAGCGGCTCTGATCGCCTAGGAGCTGGGATCCCCAGCCCACAGTGCTCGGGGGGCATGCCAGGCCTGAGCCCAAGCAGCGTGAGGCGATTTTTCTCAGGATAAAGCCTCAAGGTGTGCTGATGAAGCAGCACGAGGCGATTTTTCCCCTTAAGACGTTCTTACGAAACACGAGGTCCGTCCCTGCAGCCCAGCGGGCGCCCAAACCTGTGCTGACCGCCGGAAAGGAGCCCAGACCCCGCCAGCCCGCAGGACCAGGACCCGCTAAGCATGTTTTACCCCCCCACAGGCCGGCAGCGAGGCGGGGAGCCCGCGGACAATTTTTCTCCCCTCAGGATTTTTAACCCGGGGCGGCTCCGGGCGGCCCCTCAGCGGCCGCCTCACGGAGGGGCGCGACCGTTGGCGGGCTGCGCGCGTGGTGGGGGGGGGGGGGGGGAGGTTAGCGGGGGCCGGGAAGGGAGAAGGGAGACGGGAAAGGAGCCAGCGGCCGCCTTCCCTCACTCACTCACCCGTGGGGTTGGCGGCCCCGGTGCCCGCCGCCGCCCCGAAGTTGAAAGCCATGAGGGGAAGAGGCGTGTGGGTGCTGCCGGGGAGAACAGGCGGTGCTTCCGGCACCCTCCCCCCCCGCAGGCTTTCTGCGTGGTACCGCCCGGCGGGGCCCCGCCCGCTCTGCCCGCGCTCGGGCTGTACCACTGTGAGGGGCGGGGGGGAACGACGCGGTGTGAGGGGGGGGAGCTCTTGGAGGCTGAAGGAAGTCTCCTAGGGGTTGGGCTTTCCCTCAGGGAGCTAAAATCCTCCGGGCTTTCCCTAAATATCGTGTTCTCTTTCCCTAAATGCCATGTTCTTTCCAGCCATTGGGCAGGGAAGGAGGGGAATACCACAGCAACGCGGAGGTGACTAACTCCAGGAACATGGCTGGCATCCAGCGTGTGGCAGGAGCGACTTCTGAGTGAAAACGGAGCAAAGAAAGTTCCCGAAGTGTTTTCACTGAGTGCTGCCTTCCAGGCTGGCCGCCCAAATAACAACATTTGGGGCCAGGGTGCTGAGAAGAGGGGACAGTTTCTGCTTACGATGTGAAATTGCTCCCGAAATGTCTCCAGAAAGTGGCAATGAGTCTCCCCTTCCCTGGTGTGTGCTTGTGGTCCACGAGGCAACAGGCAGGCAAATGTCCTACCAATGTACCAAACTGCTCCTTGGCCAAGGCTTAGGATACCGTTTTGTTAAACTTAGGCCTTCTGCTGAGGCAAAGTCTCTCAGCAGGGCTGTGAGCACCATGGGCTGCAGCGAGTGCTTTTAGCAAACACAGATAATAACTAATTGCAGTTACCTTCAAACGTCCTGGTTGGAACTGGCTGCAGATGAACAAAATTGTTGAACAAAGCACCAGCTAGGCAAGAAAGCAACAAACCAAAACAATGGAAAAAAACAATACCTCTATTTAGAATAAAATAATACATTTTAAAATATGTTTTGCTATCCAGATCCAATGGAAATACTTCCCAATTAGAATATCCCTTTCGCCATGGGAAAAATACTTCAGTAATTTCTGAAAACAAGTTTCCACTTGGCAAGTAAAAAATTCTTTACAGCTTTTCAAGGCCCTACACATACCTTAATACAGAGGTGTGCTTTTATCCTGAACAATAAACGTAACCGCCAAATCTGCATTCATATTAAACCACACAGCTGAGAACCGTGACAAACACCAGAGGAAAAAAAGAACACCGTTTTTGTGCCTTCCACCATCACGACGAATGTTGTGTTCTGTTTTGTTGTCTTCTGTTTTTTCAAGTTGAAGGGAAACAAATCCAAATCTTAAGGATAGATGTAACACTAGCATGCAATAGGATTGTGTGCAGTTAGAACAGTTACGAGGTCTGTACGTAAAAGCATTTCCAGTCACTGGATTCTTTCTCCCTGATAACTACAGATACTTAAAACGTTTCACACGATATTTTGGATTAGTCGTACAAATCAGTTCTGTGGAAGGACCAATGACATTAATAGTAAACAGTCAGTGCATACTGGTAGTAAGCAGCGCGCAACACTTTACAGAAAAAACAATACTAGGCCTACAGGAAAAATGACAGGTCTTCCTGGGTGGTAAAGGAACCTGCTGTGCCTTTACAAGGGTACTCTGCAGCCCACACTCCTAAGGCCATTTGCAAAATTTACCCCTGTCATTTCTGTGATGAATCAGGCCTTTGTTCTTTTCACTGATATAGTGGTTATGATCGTCTATAGGTGTCAGTGCAGGTACAAGAGAGTGCAGAGCTGAAAAAGCAGGATCTTGAGCAGTTTTAAAACGCAGTTTTAAAGTTGTAACTTAGCTGGTAAGAAAAGTCTCCTCCCTTGATGACAGTCCAGATTCTCTTCCGTCTCTATGCCACAATAACTTACACTTGACACGATTGTTTCTCCACGGTGGACAACGGTGGGTAGTGGTAGTTGCTATTAGGTCAGCTCTAATAATTTATTCTCCAAGCTCACATGTTAAAGAAAATCTACTACTATGTCCTGATGAGTGGGGACCTTTCTTCTTCAGTACTCTGCAAGAGAGAAATTTTAACACAGGAAAGTTAAATGTGGCACATCACAGAGCTTCCAAGGTGGGGAAGCTGGATTTCTGAAACTCCCGACAGGAAAGGAAAAAGCTCATCTCCTACTTCTACGTGCAGTTTCATGGAGGAGAACCAACGCTGTGCTGAGGAGGTGCTGGAGGGTGGATGGCAGCTTTGGCAGGGGCAGGCACTGGGCTACAAAGAGCTGTCCCAAATTTGCTTACTCCAGAGGATGGAGAGGATTGAGGCAAGTGGAAGAAAAGGGCCAGGATGTTCTCCTTGCCCCCACTGGAGGGCAGGATGCTGCCATCTCTAAGGACAGCGAGTGAGGTGATGCAGGAATTAGGCCTACCAAGATCATGCTTTGCATGCCAGTGGGGCCAGGATTCAGTGTGAACAGTGGGTAATGGGCAAGAAATGCAGTGAGACACATCCTGCAGAGAAAGCAGTCCTCCTGGAAGCTGGGAGATATGAGGTAGTGATGGGGCAAGTCGTTGATTAGTAGGATATTAAGGATGCAACATAAATGGGAAGGCTCAGGCCGCATCTTTGCAGGGCTGTGGAGCAGGTTGGGAAAGCGATGAAAGGGAGGAGGGAATCTGTGTATCTGGAGGTGTGGTGTGCTCAGTTCTGGGCACTGCACCACTGAACTGTTAGGGACATCCCCCAGCCAGAGGGGTTTCAGCAAGGACTCAGCATGGCAGATGTGCTCATTCACAGGCAAAGAAAAGGCCTGATTGCTTGGTTCCCCATGGCATATTCCAGATGATGAAAGACCATAACCACCCTGGTGGGAGGTGGATCGCAAACAGACATGTAACTGGCTGAGTTACTCTTACATCTGCAGGAAAAGCAACAAAAGTAACTGCGAAAACATGAAACTGAGGTGTCACTTGGTCATTTTAATCACTGTGTAGCATCCAGGAACATCCAAGAAGGCTGGTATGAAGCCAGCACATAGGGAGGGGAAGGAATGCCTGGGGCAGGGGCCTCAGGCAATGGGACAGTTTTGCTTTTCTAGTTGAGCCTGCCAGAAATGTGAGCAAAAGAAAAAGGAATAAATGAACAAGGAAAAAGGACAAGGATCTGCTATAAGGGAACCTGAAGTATGGTCCTGAGAACCCCTGCTCATGAAACGCTTCCTGTGTGCCCAGAGAGAACTGCAAGAGTTAAGCAAGAGAGACAGAGATCGGTTCCTCAAAGCTCGAGGAAGGAAGGCTGAGGACTCTCTGCCACTGCTGCCACCACCATCACACCCCTAACCAGCACTGGGTCCCACAGACTGAGGTGAAGCACAGACACAACACAGCTGGGACTTCCTCTGGAAGGAGGCATAATGGTGCTTTCTCAAGTGGTTTTAGGAAGGTACTTAGCCAACATCATATAAGCAAGACCACACTAAGACCACAGCAGCTACAGGGAGAAAACAGCCGACTAGAGTACCCAGTTTGTCTCATCTGAACCCTACTGCCTTAACTGTTAGGGTGAAGTTTGGGTTTTCAGCATTGCTAACGAACAGCCTTAATGCCAGTGTGTCATTTTGTGACAGAACTCTTCATAAATAGACGTACAAACTAGCACTGTCTGGATATAACTATCTGCGTGCTGTTGTCTGTAAAAGTCAGCTGTTCTTTGGTCATGAATTTGCATAGCAGTTCAGAAAAATAATCAACTGGCATAAGGCAATTGTTTCTGAGAACACTGTCCAATTGCCTGTGATTTAATGTCCAACAAATATGGTGAACTTTTGCATCTCACCCTTCAGGGTCCTCTAGACAGGCTGATTTTTTATTTTTTTACTACTATCAGCAAGGGAGTTTGGCACAGAAGATTTGACCTGCCTTACCACGTTCCGTATATTAGCTGCATTCCTTTGTTTTCATGCATTTATTCTGAGTCTATTAAAACTTCCCCTCCCTAGAAAGGTCATTTTAAACAAAAACAACACATAAAAATGTTTGTGTACAAAAAGATACTGAAGAAATAAATCAACCAAAAGAAAATCAAACACAGACTAACATACAGTAAGCAAAGTTGAATTCAAATGCTACTTACCTCTTCACTTACTCCCCGGGACCTGCACACGAGCACAATAAAAACAATTCCAAAAACAATTCCAATAGCCATGATTATAAAGGGGATTCCAGTTACAACACTGGCTTCCAGCAAGACGTGCTTGAGTTTGCTGGCAGATGCTTCATCAATCAGAACACTCTGGAGCAGAGAAAGATGAAGAGAGAAGAAAGAATGATTTCTGTCCGTCTTTATATTAGGCCATTTTACCTTTGTGAGGTGTAGGGTAACAACAGTTCCACAGTTCTCCACCTCTGCTTCATTGCTTCTTGATATACCTTCCCTCAAAGAATCCTTAGCTCTCCTACTCTGGCCAGAGGGATAATCTGCTCTGCATTTCTAAAGGAAGTAGTGACTTTGAATGCTCAATTTAGGAAAGCAATAATATGGACCTGGAGTAATGGCATGAATCATCAAACCTAGAGTGTTCCCTGAATCCCTGAATCCAGTGAAGGCAGTGATCCAACTACAGCACAGACTGTGCTACTACTGCATTCATAGAGGTCTCCACACAAAAAGATGTGATCCTGCAAGCCTTCTGCCTCTTCCTTGTGGCCAGTACTCCGCAATTACAAAGCCTACCTGACAGTATTTTCCAGAACTAAACTTAATGCAATGGTCAACAAACAGCAAGAGGATATTAGTAAGAAACAACAACAGCTTCCTACCTATCACTATACAAAGCAACAGGAAAACACGCATTTCTTTCCTGGCTAGCTCAAAGACGGTATTTTAGCAAGAATAAACATGCCACAATGCTGCAAAGAAATAACATACTTACCTCATTTAGATACATCACTGGGAAAATTAGTGTTCGGATGTTGCCTGTTTCACTGTGTAAAAAAACAACAATAAGAAATTATGTTTTTCCAATTTTTCAACTTGAGGGTTCTGAAGACAGACTATAATACAACAATGTACAAGGAAACTGTCCCCAGAGAAACTCTGGACTTGATTTTCACCTCCCCACTCGAGCAGAACAATCTAAATCTTCAAAATGCTAAATAATTTCTGTTTTGGGATTTGGTGGCGAAAGAAAAAAAGGGATCCATAAGAGGCTCATTAATAACTTACTGAATGACAGATTTGTGCCAGTCAGCAGGAATGCTAAGCTAAGCCAATGTTGAAGGTTACTCATACTTGTAAAACACAGAAACTATTGTCCACACAACATGCACAGAACAGTGAAAAAAAAAAAAAAAGAAAAAAGTTTGGCACACATGAAATAACAGCTTGCTCCTAAGTTGTTTTAATGCAACAGCTCCTGGCCACTAGAAAACAAGGTGAAGAAACACTGACCATCCCATAAGGATTGGGGTAATTAAAACACTTCTTTTTTAGTTATAATATATGGCAAAGCTGTGCCAATAAGCTGAGTAGCTGCGTAGCAAGGATTGCTGTATGGACTGCCTAAGTCTCAGGACAAAGGTTTCTCGTTATCATACCAATGCAGTCACCAAGGCAAGGTCTTTCTCTCTACCTGACCTAAGCCCTCCCCTCAGAATTTTGGATAGGACTTGCTGGCTGTTTTGGGACACACCACTTGATTTTCTACTTTGAAGGGATTATTCCTTTTTGTTTGGTTTTCACGTGGATACTGCTGAGAAGTGATGGCATTTGCAGTATTTTTTTCTAAAAGCTGTGACGAATAGGATGGCATGTCCTCACTGCAGTGAGCAGCAGCTCTCCGAGCTCTAGCTCCACTCCGTTGTGGCAGACCCTCTCTTGGAGTTGCATCAGTGTAGTATGACTGATGCCACCACAAGCATCATGTGTAACTTGTCGCCAGCAACTTCTTTTCTTGAATACTGTCTCTACTCTGCAGAGGGAACTGCAATTGCAACTTGGTCTGTGATTGAAGAGCATACTGCCAAATTAAGATTTGACTAGATTTCTCCCTCTAATTTTCTCTCTCCAACCAATATTCCATCTGAACACTGCAGACAACTTCGTTTTGAATATCAAATCAGGTCTGAGATATCCACCCTGCAGCACTTACAAAAATTCAGGTAGTTTTCTGACATGAACATTGATCTGCATCCGCTTGGCTGCTTGAAGGACAAGCCCTGTCAGCTGAGGAATAGAAGAAAGCAGTGAATTATTATTAATATTATTATTTTTAAAGAGCAAGCATGAAATAGGCATTAGGAGAATACAATGTAACAGCTACACTGATGTGGACTTGACAAGGCAATGTAAGACCCACTTAGGGTTATTATTTATTTCCCTTCACCAAGGGAAGGCAATCTTGCAAGATACTCTTGTATCTCATATGCCCAGATTTCAGTCTGCCTCTGAATTAAGTAGATGTGAAGAGGCTACAACAGAAACGGAGGAACCCACACTTAAGCTACAGAGTGATCCCCCTTCTTTCAGATCTAGCTGTAGTTTTGAAAAAGGCTATCACCTACTGCTGCTTGTTCTGGTCTCAGTACTGTGTGAACACCCTGCAGTCTCACACAAAAGAAACCTTTCTGTTTGAAGGGTGACAAAGAGATACCAACGACAATGAATGGGAGCAAATGGCCATAAAGGTGATGAGAATGAAACACTTCTCACAGTATTGCCACTGCTATAGTAAAGGTTGCAAATGGATGCACAGAAATATGTTCCTTGCTCAAGAAGCCAAATTTAGTCTGTGGGGGTGGATGGAAGTGAGGAGTCGCAGAGCTCGTTTTACACTAATACTTCAAAAGAGCTGCATAACAGAAAGAGCTTGGCACCAAATCAGGTGTCAAGCAGCATCTGCACTAGATGTTGAGAGAAACTATGCAATTTCCTCCATAGCAGCTTGATGAGTCAGACTCCTCTCCTTCTGTAAACTGGGGAGGTAATGATCTTGCTCTGTCCCTTGACCTACCTTCAGATGTGTGGATCTAGAGTACAGTGTAAAATCACAGCCCATCAGCTGCAAGATCCTTTATTTCTGACATCTCACAGTGAGATTACCAAAAACTTCACAAACTTCCATGAAAGACACAACCACCATGCTTTTGCATCTCTCTTTCCATGGCTTCATGCCATCTAAATTGAGTCCAACATCCACTGAGTATTGATCTGCTCTCTTAGTCCACATACCCAGCTTCTTCAGCTTGGGGAAAATACAGTCAGGACAATACCCCAGTGGTTGGGATGGCAGGGTGAGCAGGAAAGTAGCCTCATCTGCTTCTCAGAAATATTTTAGCCTCTTCATTTCATCAATACCAGCCTGTTGGCATCTCTAATTTCACAGGCATGATAGGAAGAGCATTTTAATTCCTGTTATCCAGTAAAATTTGCTCCATACAAGCACATTTGAATAGTTCCATGTAAAATAACACAGCTTTGATGAAGTCAGTGAGACTACATCGATGCATACCATCCAAGAAGGTAACCTAAGCCTATGAGCTTGGATTTGACTGCATTACCCTTTAAAAACGGCTGTACTTACAGGATTGATGTCCACAAATGTCTCATGATATTCCTTGGTCGGGTGCATGCCCTCTATGTCCTCTATAAACTTTTGCTCCGCTTGGTAAAAATGTGGGGCTGATAGAAATATGGGAGCACCTGGAATGTGAAAACAGAGAAAAATCACCATTTAAGAAAAAAACAGGATTTGAGAAAGTCTTTGAGGACCTCAAAACTCTTTGCACTGTGCTATTTACACTGTAAAGGCAAGTCCATTCTGGGGCTACAGAATTAACACTGATGCCCAGTCCTTAGAAGAAGCCAAATTTTCCCTTGTGCAGCATCAGCACAGCTTCATGGCTTGCATGCTGGTCTTTTCACTGGTCATCCAACTACACAGACATGACAGCTACCTGGATAAGAGCAGACTACAAATGCCCAAACTGTTCAGTATGGATCCTGGTACTTCCTTCTGATTTCTTTGATTTTTGTCATTGCTGGAGCTGATGACATCTCACAGGAACATCTCCCCTCAGATACATTTCCTCATTACTGCAGTTTAACACCAACCAACCACTTGTTGGTGACTGGTTTCACTGGGTATAGTCACATCCCTGTAGGCTTCACCAAACTGTCCTCATTTATTTCAGTCAGAAAGGAAAAATATGTTGCTGCTGATGTCCTCCCAGTCTGCCTCCACTGCCTGGTAACATACCTTGCTTGCAGATGCTGACGTTGAGGACCCCAGTGCCAGGGCAGTTTCCTGGAGGCACACAGAATCCAGCATTGTCTGGGTTAATGGTGGTGTTGGCAAACACCATAGGAGAGGGCACAAAGCGGTAGGTTGGGATGCCTGCAACACTTCCCGAGCTGTCATACACCAGATAAAAAGATCTGCAAGAAAGAGAAGCCAGACCCAGATATGTTAGTCTTGAGCATATGCTAATATCTGCTGCAGATGTCTCTTTGTTGATGCCTGCTTATCTACTTCAGTTTACAGTAAGCTGCGGCCTTAAGCTCATTCCTGTGATCTTCTGTGTTAATTTTTTCTGTGTTAAATTCTTCTGTGTTAAATTTAAAGGGATTTTGATCATTACATACACACCTCATCATTCTGCTGCTGCAAGAAATGGACAATCCTGTGCTAACTGTGCTGCTCCAGGGATACTGACACTTGCCTTCAGCATTTTGGGGCTTCAGCCATGTCCCCATGTTCCTATTATGTGTTGTGTGAGGCACTGCTGGTGCGTGCTACTGGGAGGGACAAGGCAAGGAACAGGGTTGGGCAAGACAGAACAGAGGGGAGGCACAAATTTGGCGAGTCCTGAATTTAGCATAACGCACATCCGTATTGATTTAAATAGAGAATTTCAGATCATTCTCATTCTCCACAAATAGGGAAACTTGGAAGGGAGGAGAACAGCAAGTGGAACATAAAGAAGGAAACACCATGCTTTTTTTTTTTTTTCTGAATATTGCTGCATTTTAAATAGCACTGCTTTAAGTCACACATCTCTGAAGAAGGCAATCTGCGTTCTCTAAAAAGCAGAACAAGGGAAGATTTTGGAGAGAAAGAAATTTCAGGCAAGGTTCATAGAAATCCTCTTCCCCTCATTACAAACCTTGCTAGACAGTCCAGACTGTCTTTCCAGTCATCTTTCAAATTTGCACTCTACCCTTCTTTACAAATAACACATCCTTAATTTGATACAGATTTTATTATTATTATTATTTTAGTTATTTTATTTTTTGGTTTATCTCTCTCATCCTTCATAGCACAAATGAATACTGAACACCAACCCTGCTAAATAAGACAATGGAAGGAAAAATATTAGCCTAACATAAAACTTTAACGTCAATGGACATAAATGCTCTGCTGCAAAGTCTGAGTGATGACGTTTTCCTTTTCTTACCTGCAGAAATCAGAAGAGAATATATAAATATTCTCATCTTTGCTGATCAGCGGATGAAAGGATGTTCCATCTGTTCCGTTGATCATGTTACATGACTTTGTTGTCCACCAATTCAATGACCTGAAGAAAACGAAGCAAAGAGAATAAGGGTCAAAAGACCTCTGAGCAGTGGTCAGGCCAGCTTATGGTCTGAGCAAACAAGAATCAGACCTGTACAGTGCTAAGTCCTATTGCCTCAGCTCTGCTAACAACAAGGGGCATTAGAATGGGTTCAAATTGCATTTTTCTTCTTTTTAAACTGGCACCAGGCAAGTAAGAATCCAGGGAGGGGTGTCAGGGAGGGTAACCTGTGCCATGGGGCAGTCAGGGATTCAGAGGTGAGTGCCCACAGCAGTTTGTTCTCTAGGGGCAGGGACTATCTTATTTTCATAATTATATGACCCATACTGAAATACTGGAGCCTGGTCTGAGCTAAGAGCTGCTAAGAACTACCACCATCCACAAAATAAATGAACTTTTTGTTTTGTTTTGTTTTGTAAAGAATGTAAAGGTGAACATTCTTGTTCAACAAAAATGTGAAAAGTGGCAGATTTTGACAGAGGCCTAACCATAGTGAAAAACTTACTCTTTTCCTTTCCATTCCACAATCCGTGAGAAGTTAAGGTAGTTCCTTTCCCCACTTAGGAAAACATATTCTCCATCATCAGTTCCATTCATCTGTAAACAGATACGTAAGTTTTTAATCACTCCTGACTGGTAACAATGGGGTGACAGGAGACTGAGCTGCCATCACTACAAATCCACCACAGGAGTGATGGACTCCCCTGAGCTAAGTGCAAATCATTAAACTCCCCCTTGAACAAAAGTGAGGTGGATGTGACTGTGCTAAATTCTCACCCCTCCCAAGTGAAGGGAATGCAACATTAGGTTAGCCTTTTTTACCTGTTGAAATTTGCCACTGAAAAAGCAGTTTAAATAAAACAAACACACAGAAACAAAATAAACCCACAGAAAATAACTTGTCTCTGAGAAACAAGGAGTCCTGCCAGCCCAAGGTGACTTACAGAAATGCTGTGGAAGCCAGGAATGGCTACAGCACAGAACTAACATGTGATCTCAATTAATTACTGCGAAGGAAATTGGTCAGGAAATTTTCTGATAGTTTGCACAAGTGGTGCCAAAAAGGCCATGCTACTCAAAGTGAGCACAATCAACAGTGGCATTGTTTACATCCACTCTTGGAAAGTTTATGCATATTTGACAAAGGGAAGTGAGATAAAATACTTGCAGCTGTGCCACAGGCCAGTGCCTAAACACAGCCAAATTGGATAGGGAACATTCTTTTGCCACCTCTGCAACCTGCCTCCTGGCCTCAGACTGAGAGCAACCTTCTCCACTGGCGAGTGATGACAGTCCCAACTCTGTAGCAATGACACCACCCCTAATTTAAAGCCTCCGAAAGTCTCGTACACCAGTTACCTTATTAAAGAAACCAAACACTGGATCGATCTCGGGATGCAGAAGATGAATGGTTGACAGCAGCTTGTCCTTGTAGCCCCACAGTAATTCATGCACGGTGCGAACTGTAAACAGGGATTCTTGGTATAGGAGCAACAACACCTCTGTGGCAAACTGAAGAGAGGTTGCCCTGGTCCACTCCATTGCAGTCTGCCAGGGGATTGGAATCAGGGAAAAATGGTCAGATTTCATGTAGAATAAATAATTACAGCTCCACGCAAACACAGACACGCACATTTCAGCATTGCACACATTTGAATTGTATTTTCAGTTTCACTATTTCCACTTGTGGCAAGTAATGTGCTGACTAACAGGTTCCTCAGCTATTCTCCTCCAGGGATGTGCTCCTGCAGATTCCTGTTCAGCTAAGCATGGGCACATGGTTTGGTTCTGTGCCACTGGCTTCTGTAGGCTTAAGAATGCATTTAAAGTGAAATGTGCAAAACTGCTTTCTAAGCAGCTTGAATTTCACAGGTATATTACAGCTGGAGATGGTCTTTGAATTTCAGCCTTAGGAAATCATGGTTTACATTTTGAAAAGCAAAGCCTGTAAGGATGTGGAATTTCTCTAAAATGCAAACAATACCAAAATTTATTCCCTTTGTAGTAATTTTACAACATGTATTTAAAAAAAAAGGCAAAAACAAAAGAAAAAAAATATTCCTTGGGTGAACGAAGCTGTAGTTCTTCTAGTACAGCCTGTTACAGTACATCACTGTCAAAAATCTGAACGAGAGATAATACTTGCTACCACTCAAATGCCTGGGAGGAACTGTAAATACAGTGACTGTATTGTTTGCAACTTGTAGTAAACTGCGTTCTATCTAATGCCACATACAGAGAATTTATGTATTCATTCATAAAATCAGACAGACATTTTTAGAAATGCCAGGCAAAATTGAATGCACCCTGTAATTGAAGTCAATTAAGCTAATATGGGGAGTAAAGGCGTAGTTACACAACCAGCAAGTATTTGGGTACTGTCTCATTTGCTTTGCAAGGTATGACAGCTGTGTATCTGCCTGTTCTCATGCTATCCCTGTGCAAGACCAAAAATAATGGTCTGCCTCTCATCACCAGAATGAGACTGTCTTTGCAGGGTTGTCTCACCTAATACAGACCAGGGTGCCTGTCTTAATTGTAACCTTATTCTTGCAGCACCTTTTCATTCAGTGGTATCTGAAACCTTTTTTTTTTTTTTTTTCAGTTTGTGATGCAGGCCTGGAGGCAATTTTTGCAATTTTGACCAAAATAACCCCAACCAACCAAATATTCCAAGCCTTCTCATTCAAATGTCTGAGTTCCTCCTACGTATCTGAGATCACTAACTCCCTAATTTCACTTGGTCACGAAAACCCAACAAGCCTGATTTCTGCTCATCTCTTAAGTGCGTCAGCTCTCAGCGCAGGAATGCGGTACTAACACTCAGAGGTGTATGGGGAAGGAAGAACATAATAAAAAAAATCCCACAACAGTCCAAACCAAAACTGAATGCAGTATCTGCCTCAGACATAAGCTGCCTCTCTAGTTCTTCAATCACCTTTATCTACCACAAAGGGAGAGACAGTATGGAGCGACAAGCTGTAGGTGTAAAGTGAGTTAGGATGATTTCCAAGCAGGAACGGAGGAGAACTCACCACTGCAGGAACATTAATTGTTCTGATGAGATCCACTTCAGGGTCTCCAACTGACTTCTGAGGCTCAAATACATATGTCTTTGGATTCAGAGCAGATACTTTGGTGCCATTGTCCAAAAACTGAACGTGCACTCTTGGCCTGTATTCTCTGAAAAACAAGAAAGTTTACTCTGTAAGCAAGTTAAACATGTACAAATGACATTAATTGCAACTTGTGGCCATTCTACTGCTCTAAGCACACGAAGGGGAGGATTTTCAGATCACTGGCAGGCAGTTGGTCCATTTTTGCTGCTACTGCTGTCAGCAACACAACTCCCCTTTGTGTCAACCTGAGCTGAATTACACCTCACAGGGTACTCCCAAAAACGCCACCCCACGCCCTAATTGCACTTCATATTTTTATCTTGCCTTGAAATATCTCCAAGGAAAGAGAGCAATTTCAAACAGTACAGAAGGATTTAGAGACACTATATATAAGACTTTTGCCTCTTTCCTGCAGGCAAAATTTGCTCCCAGACAAAATAAGGTATAGGCTTCACCTAAGTATCATTAACCTGAGCTAAGAACCTACCAGAATCTTTCTGCTGGTGTCCATATACTTTGCAATAGGGCTTCTGGGCTTATGTGTGACTCAACAGAACAAGCCTTTTAGCTCTTCTCCTTTAATTGTGAGGTAGCAATTCTAGATCCAACAGAAATTCAACTGATTTTTTTTTTTGCCCTGAACTGCTCATGGGTTTGGAGTTTGCTTCTGGTACTGTCTAAGCAACAAAACAGACGAGCTACAAATGAGCAACAAAAAGCTCAGGATTGCTGACAAACAAGTCCAATTGGCAAGAAACATCAAATGCTACCTGCTGGCCTAGTGAGGGAATCAGATCTTAATCACCCTGAAGCACATGTCATAACCATAATCCAGGGCATTGCCAGGACCATGTTCCAAACAAGAACCACAATTCTGCAGAACTGGCAGGCTTAGGTTCACAATGAGACACATATTGATCTTCAGCAATCCAGAAAACAACAGTGGCAGGTTCTCTTCTCATGGTGTGATCCTTTTGGCATAGGAGTGGGGTGAAACAGACCATATTTCATGAGTCCACATTCAGTCAAGAATTTGTTGACTTCTACATTGCTTTGCCTCTGGAGTAAATTTTAACTCCCAAGATGCAAAGGCGAATTATTCTGCAAGACCCTGTGCTGTGATGTTCTTCGTTCATTCCAGATCCTAGATGCTATCCTGGCTGCACTAGATCTAATTAATGCAGCTTCATGACAGGCTGTATCACTCTGGTTTAGTCTTTCTAACTTAAATCAAACTGGGAAGGCCCATGAAACTGTTCTTAGAAATCAACCATTTCCCACCTCCCCTACAAAAACAGTGTATCTACTGCTCTTCAGCACCCCTACCTCCTAGGAACATTTTGGACAGGCTACACTTGCACCTTGATTTGGCAAGAGTCTCTTTCATATCTATTTACTCCATAGCCTAGGGCTTGAACTGAGGGGATGGGAATGGACAGTTGTGAAGTGCCTTACCTAACACAGGCTGGAATTAGCCTGAGAAGCCTCTCCAACTCTAAAAAGTCTGCAGAGGAAAACAATGCTCCCTGATTAGGGACACAAGGAAGAGGATCTCAGATGTTAAAGACAAAAAACTGTTAATGTGTCCAAGACCAGAGAATATCCAAGTGTTCTTTGGAGCTTGGCAGGCAAGCAGCGTGTACTTCAGAATGAATTATTTTATATATTGCAAATATAACTTCCAGGATTTAAAAAGACAAGCACTACTGTACAGAAACTATGTCTGCACTAACTGGGTTTACAATTTATATGGGTGAAACCTATGAACTGTTTGAAGCTTGACCATGCAGGATAAGACTGTATGTAGCTGTCCCTCCTCCTCTCTGCCACTCTTAGACTTTTTCCCCTGCCTGTTAGGGACAGTTCACTTCCAGCCTTTCTCCCCAGTAGCCCATTTTATAAAACACTGAGTCATGCACTTGAGTTTAGAGCATTTTGGATGTTCTGCTACATACTAACCTGGTATTTATTCTGTGGCTCTAGCATGCAGTATGTCTGCAACATCCCTCCCTTCTCCCTCTCCTCCCATGCACCTCCTCTCTTTCCCCACCCACCGCCGACAGCCTGGTACACTCAGCAGCAGCAGCTAAGCAAGGATTAAAGAATCTGCCGGGAAAGAGAACTCCAGCTCTTTAACTTTGCTATTTCTTCCATCAGGCAGAGCGCAGCACAGTCGAATCCTGTTCGGACACGTCAGAAGCGGGCAAACCAAGCGAGGCAGGAGTGACAGAAACACGCAGGGCTGGAAGGAGCAGCCTGCCTGCCTCCCTCGGCAATAAACAAGTCGGGGAGCGCCTGCGTCGCCCGCCCCAGCCCGATCACATGCAGCCAGCCTGTGGTGTGTGCTGCAGGGGAAGGCTCGCAGGGAGCCACAAAACAGCAGCTCAGGCTGGGCCTCCCCTTGGGCACGGACCACGCCAGGCAGCCCCGTCCATCCCACAGAACTCCTTCATGGGTAAGGTGCAGCTTCACAAAGCAGGCTGCACGTGATGCCTGGAAGATGCTGAGGAAAGGAAAAAAAGGAGCTAGAGAATGGGAGTGCTGAAAAGCAAGGGCCTATGAGGTTTCAAGTAGGTCTTTTACATCTAGAAGCAGCCCTGTTTATCTTCCTGCTGACTAATTATCAGCATTACACTACACCGACCCAAAGGAAAGCTTGGGAACTTGAAAGCTTCTCTATCTTTTCTCCACCTCTACCAGTTTATCTAATAACAAAGTAGCACATGTAGTTTGCCAAAGCTAAACAGGCACAGCAATGAAAAACAGAGATGGGAAAAGATTGAGGGCAGAGGGTGAAGCAAAACTGAGCTGTAGGAGGAGAGGAACAGCGTGGGAAGACATACTGCAGAGACTGAGGCAGCCCGAAAGGCTCTCCCTTTTACTCTACAATATTTTTTAAAATACTGACAACCAGATCCTGATCATTCTGCAGCTTAGGTAGAGACAGCTCCTTCTGGCACTGAAACTGGTCTGAAAGAATGTCTGACCACTGAGACTGACAATAAGAAACCAACATTTTTGCCATGGTTCTCCTACCTCCATGAGTTCAAAGACCGTAACACCTCCTGCCACAGGACTGCTCCTGGTTTTACACTGCTGTGTGCAGTGGAGCAGAATGAAGCTCCAAAGGAAAACTTTTTTGGAAGGGGACCAAAACTTCTCCACATGCAGCAGACTCGGACTGCTCAGCGTGGAGCCATACCATGCAGAAGGAGAGTCATGGAGGCTGGATAAGCTCCAACACTGCACGTGGCCTTACTGAGTTTTTCCATCTGCAAAAACAGTAGATATTTCGGAATCTAAGTAGGTTTCATAGTGATGGCTGGTTAGGGGAATTCCCTTTAGTTCCACCCTGTAACTAGTTTTCTGTCCATGCTTTCAGTGATACGAATTGTGCAATTTCAACTAGGAAATAGTTTCTGAGTGAATCACATTTTTATGCAACACTTCTCTCCGCTTACATCTCAACCAGTCACTACCTTTTCCCTCACAAGACAGCAGGCCACGATGCAGAGAACTTCCTCTTGGTTCAGCAGCTGAGGAGCAGCAGCAGCACATGAGCAAAATCTTGCACTAAATCTAACAGAAGACCCTGGCTAAAACCAAAACTGCTTGCAGGCTGTTGCTGTGTCAGCCTGGTTGTACTGTGCAGGTGGTGTATGACCATTCTCAGTTGAATAAATTTTCAAGCCCACACTAGCAGCTAGGTTTTCTCCTAGAATGGGATACCAAACATTCTGGATCTCAGTTCTTTGCCTCCTTACACATAACAGGTTCAGTGAAATGTGAACACAGTGAAATGGTCCTACCGGTAGGTGTACGGCCCTTTTTCCTCTACAAGAGGAGTAGCTCCTTGAAGCACTTCTAACGGATTTGTCACATTAAAAAAGTAGAACTGCATGTAGACTGGTGGAGGAGGATCTTCCCAGGCTTCAAAGGTTTCTGTGCCATTTTTTAATACTGTTCCCTGAAACATGAGAAAGACAAATCAGCTGTTAGTGATAGACACTGAATAATATTTACAGGAAAGAGATGAATTCTCTGTCCTCAGAACAAGGACAAGCAACACCATTGGAGACCCCAACTCTACAAATTCTTTGTGCTTTACTTTGAAGCACCTTACTAAATATCCACTAAATATCAACAAACTTAGGCATATGCTACGATGCTTGCAGCCTAGGGGCATACTTCTGTTGGGATTGTTTTTCTGCTTCTTCCTACAAACACTTCTGCCTGACATTTTTCAGAATGAAGACTTATCAGCTGTTACACAATGATCCTCTTGCACTTTCTATATGAACAAAAACCTAACCCGGTGTGAAACACCACAAAACATATCCACATTACAGATAGAAGAAATGGAAACCAACAATGTGAGGCCAAGCAGTCCTAACAGAGACATCTGAGGAGGAACAAGGCCAGAAAAGAAGCTTAGATTCATTGTGGTTATGATTTCTTTGCCTACAAATGTCACATTCCAGTACAGCTGCAAGATTGTCTCCAAAGCAATTGGACTTCATTTCTCAGTGGCCTGGGAGGAAAACCTGTAAGTGATAGAAATTTCTTTCATTTAGGCAGACTGGGATTCATGCTTTTCTGAGGTCTCTGAACAGGGCAGAGGTTCTCTGTATTCAACACAACGTGGGCCTACAAAACAGGAGCTGCAAATCATTATTTTATTACAGAAGCACTTAAATAATGATTCAATATTCAAATTTACCTTCATGTGGCTCTATTAGGAACACGCAACACAGATCTCAACTCCTTATTTTATTACCATTTAATTCTAGGTAAAATTTACTGCAACTATAGAAGCATCACCACCACCACCAAAATCAAAGCTTTTCACATGTTTTTAACACTGTTACTGCCAGCGTTACAGTTAAGAAAAAAATGGCTTGCAGAGTGGAATTTTCAGGAATAGTACAAACAAAACTGGATCTTCGAAAATCATAACACTAGTAGGCGGAAGAAGGGAGGGGGAGATAATTTGCAATTAAATGGGTCTCGTCAACACTTGCTCTTTTTATTCTTCTGAGAAAACAAGTCAAATATTGTAAGTACAAAATCAAAGGCAGGGTAAACTGGCCAGCTGCCATGTCTTGGTTACTGTTTATGGGGTCTTAACTTTATCAGCTACAGGATTATCAGCTACAGCCTCAGCATTCATCCTTGGCCTTCCCACTGAAGGAGCTGTTTTCTCTGCATGCAGATTTTAATTTTGAATGATTAAATAAAGATAAGACCTTTTAAAAGAAACACATATTGGCAGGAGCTTGGAATGGCAGCAGTATTCCTGAAAGGCAATGAAAGCCAACCCAGCTGGTAGTACTCTGCAGTTGCAGACTGCTTTCCTCTGAGAATTGCAAACCCTGTATTCTGTGAACACCACAAAAATAATGTTAGGCATGTTTCAGGTGCTTTGTGCATTTCTTTCGTACTATCAGCATCTCGTATACACCATTTCCTACACAAATCAGTGCTTCTGACCCTGTTTTCTTGCAATCTTATGCCAAGGAGTTTGTATTCAGACAGAGCCTGCATGAAGCTGGTTTGTAGGATCAGGAACAGAAAATCTCACTAAATCAGGCATACTGTTTCCATGACACTACCAGAAAGGGCTGGGAGCAACACAGCAATGTATTTAAGATACCTAGAGATAACTGGGATAGCTTTTCTCCATACACAAATAACCACAGTACAAAGTCAGGGGTTTCAGAGGTCTGATGTCTGCTCCTTTCCTAAGCTGTCTACAGCTCACATTTCTCATGTGCATGAAATACATTTGAGCATAAGCTTGGCACTGATAAAAAGACTAACTCTTGCCTGTCTTGACCTTAACTCTCCCCATCTAGGAATTTGTACTATTCCCCAACAACTAGTAAGCGTATTCAGGGCACCTGTCTGCTGCTCAGATTGCTCTCATATGAGGCAGTTAAAGCGGAAGATTATTACTCCCTCTAAATTGTCAACATTTAAAAAATACAAGTGCACCCCAGACATATTATTTCCAGTTTTAGGCTCCAGTGTATCCTTTATGAGACGGGTGACATTTACCAGGTGTGAGAGGGATGACATTTACCAGGTGCAGGGAGGTCACTGCCCCATGCCACTCTCCTGAGCTAGACCGAAAAGAAGAAGCTCCCCACCTTGATGATGAATTGCCAAATGTAACATCAGTTTCTCTCGTGCTATATACATATACTTATGCACCAGACTACATGCAAAGAGCATTAACAGGGAGGGAATGAGGGAGATTTTCTCTGGAAAGTCCGCATAAACGCAGGTTCCTGGGATTTTGAAATCTTGTGTGATCCCCCGGGAGATGGCTACAGAGCAAAAGGGTAGTGAAACCAAGTCATCTGGTGATTTATTTGCTGGATCTGCGTAACACTGCTTGGATCTCCCACAGCAATGACAGTGTATTTTTAGCTCTGTACAGTAACAACACCAGTTGTAAACCCAGATTCACAAACTTCTGAGCAGGACTCAGGTACACTGCCATGAAATTCTCAAATAATAAAATATGGCAAGCTCTTTCCTTCAATTTTTCACCAAATGGTATCAGGGGCATTTGGGTCTGCCACATGATATTAAACAGCCTGGGCCTAAGAGAAAAATATGTGCACGTTTTTTTTAAACAAAACATATGTCCGTGTCCCTCAGCTGGTGGCATTCTGTTGAGCTCTGCTGACTGATTCACAGAAGAGTAGGATCTGATGTTACTGATTTTTTTTTTTTTGTCAGAGGCTATGGTCACTGCTAGGTTAGGAATGCTGCGAAATACTAGATCATAGGATCTAGTAGGATGCTGTTTAATCTGAAATACATGAAAGATACAGCCCCACTGCAGTTATTGTTGCTGTACTGCACAAGGCCTTTTCTCTTGATACATTTACATGCAGGAACAAGACATACAGAGTATCCAGAAACCCCAAGTCAGACACTAGTCCTGCAGGCAGTAGCCCAGGGAGGCCTCAGACTCAGAGATCCTGTCTCATGGAGACGCAAAGGTACACCAACTGCACGATCACCACCCAAAACCAGTAGATAACATCATGCTGTGTCTTCACTCCGCAGCACAGCAGAGGCTGCTGCTTCCAAGTGGAGTCCACATTCATCTCAAGTGTATGAAAACATCTGTCCTGCTCACTTATTTACCATGCCAGGCCTGAATTTGCACCGGTCGCATTCTCTGGTGTTTCCTTGTCTTCACAAAGAGGAAAAAGAAAGCAGTTTAAGCTCCCAAATGTAATTGCAATTGGTGGTGTTGATTGGAGTGGAAAATGATGCTGAACTTTTTTGGAACTTGTACAGAAAATTAAATATATACATATATATATATATATATATATATATATATATATTATTTTTTTTTCTTTCCCTGTAACTGCAAAATGATCTAGTTCCAGGACATAGTTTTATACATCCATCTTTTACAGAACTTAATTGCAGCTTCTTAAAAGGAGCAATAGGGTAAACCTTCAGACCAACACAAGCAGACTTTTCTGACCCTGCACTTCAGGAACTGTTCAAAAGAAGCATCTCAACTCATCATTTGTCAAAGCCTCCACGGTCTAGTATTTCACATTAAACAAAACCTAAAAATGATCAATACATAAAATAAATCAAGGGATAAAATATCCTCCCCGACCTTTTGGGCCCCAAATACTCCTGACAATCCAGTTGTGGACAGCTGGCAGCAAAAGCCCATTGAAATTTCAAGGGGTTAGAAGACTAACCATTTTCTAAATTTATCAGTGTGAGGCATGTAGCATAAACAGAACACTGGAGGTAAAGGCACAAGGGCTGACTGCCCAACTTTCACATTAGGTGCATAGCTCAAGGGTTGTTATAGTCATACACTGCACACTTATGGCAGTAAAATCCATAACCATATAACAAATATATAGCATAAAGCAAACACTGCTTGCAGCTAGGAGGGCTTTTCACCTGTGGGCAGCTATTTTACTCTTGTTCTTTCCAGTTTTTTTTCCCATTATTTGCTGGAATTTCAGATGCTACCACTGGTAAATAACAGACACTGGATAAGATGGACCAGTGGTGCTGGAAAGGATGCATCACACAAATCCCCTGGTTCAAGCCGACCCATCCTCAGTGCTGCATAGCTCCTGGGTTTGGACACACAGGTGCTTCAGCTGGTCCATAATTCAGTCATTCATTTCAATTTACTTCACTATCAGTCAGCACTTCTGGGGAGCCTTCAAAGGAGCATGAACTACCCCATGTAAAGGACAACCTCTTTCTGCAGAGAGGGTGTGGAGGGTAAGAGGGGCCAGCATGAAACTCATGAGCACAGGTGACATTTCTTGTCCACTGCCTTGGACTTCAGAGCAATCAGAGAGCTCAGAAAGCTCCAGTCTTGTCACACTGCAAAGGCAAATTCAGATTTGTCTATTTGCACAAGATTTTCTAAGCTGCACACATGGTTACACAAGAGACAGCAACTTCCTAGGCCACACACAAATGAGAAGAAGCTTGTGTGGGATAAAGCACGTGGAAAGCAGCAGAATCAGCAGAGTGACTGGGAGGGAGCACGCTGCTTTGGGGCAGAGAGCTGTTCAGGAGGGTGTCACTGGGAAGTGCAGGGAGCAGGATGCTTGATCCTGTGCAATGGAGATGCATGCTAGGACAAGCTGAAAAACACTAAGCAGGAAAAGACTGAGCTCTAGGAACTGCATCCTGCATTACCAAAAGCTCTGCAGAGTAACTATGAAGTTACTCTTATATAATCAACCGTTAAGGGTAAGGAGTTGTGTAGCTAAGAGATAATACGTGTAAGGAGGATCACACCTAATTCCTGACAGTCCTACACTGTGCTGCCAAACCATTTCTTTTTACCCCACTGCTCCTGTGGTAAGAGCATGAAATAGACTTGAAGCCCTAACTTCTGCTGTGATGCAGCAGCTGACAGACTCCTTTCCTGCAATATAGGAGATGGAGCTGTAGATGTCTACACAAAGCTGCACTGTTTGGCTTGCTATGCACACAACTTCGCATACACAGACATTCACATCAGTTCGCATCTGCCTTTCAGACTGCCTGGAGAAAGCATGAGCTGACAATCGGATGACTTCAGGATAAACCACCCATTCCCCATGCTGTCCTCCAGCAGGGCAGAAGCACTTACCTGGGGACAAACCCTGCAGAAGAAGCTGCATGAGTAGTTCCTGAGGAGCAGCTGACACCCTGACAGGCTGCACGACACCTAGGGAGGCCTGGTTTTGGCTGTTCCCTAAACTTTAGGGATACAATTCAAAGTGCAACTTGTTTTAAACTGACTGCCAACCTAAAAACGCCCTTGTTAAGCCAAATTGCTGTAAGATATCACAATACAACTTCTCTGTTAGGAAACGCTTGCTGTCAATACCTTGAGGAAAAGCACAGCGCATCGGTTAGGACATTACGGGGGATAAGCAGACTTCTGCCACCAGTTAGACAACAGCACTGGTTACATCACATCATTTGTTAGCACTCTTGGTTTCCCTGTCTGAATAAGAGATGATATTCCTCCGACTAGGCAGATCAATAATAATTTACATGCTTCACGGACATTTTAAAGGAAAGAGCTAATGACAAGTGCTTCAAGTAGGGGAGTTTCTAACACCATTGCAGTTGACCCTTTTCAGTGGACCACCATATAAACCCAAAGGGCCAGCATGAGGAACAGAAGTTGAAGCAGCCCATGAGCAAGGAGGGCTCTGCAGCCGTAACAACGCCAGGATGGGGGCTCCCCAATTTTGCTGCAAGCAGCTGTGAGCAGCGGGGTGAAATGCCCCGCTGCCACCACCCCGCCCAGAGCACACCTAGCGCTGCACAGGCAGCAATAAATGAAGCAGCAGCACAAGCCACTGTCTGAAAGCTGTAAGAAATTGGTGATACAGATGGTAGAAAAGGAGGCAGGAGGGGTGCTTTAGGTGTTCCCTGCTCTCCCTACATGTTGCTGCTCTGGAGCGGGCCCCTCACTACAGCAGCTGCCTCACAGCCAGCAAAGCTGCCTGGAGAGGACTGATTTTTACTCATATTTGCTGGATTTTTGCCCAGCCCTGCCCGAGTCCCCACCTGGGGGATGCTCTGACCCTCACCGAGCGCGGCTGAGGCGCAGAGGGCGCCCGGCAGCGCCAGCCCCCAGCCCCTTCTCTCCCTCCCTCCCTCTCCTCCCGGGGTAACCTGCGGAGGGGAATAAACCCCTCAGGAGGACCCGTGAGGGTGGCGATCGGGCCGTGCTCTCACCTGCTTCACCTGCAGGTCCACCACGGACTGGAAGACGTGCGCCACCAGCAAGGAGATGCTGGCGATGAGCAGCGTCAGGGCCAGGACCCCCGCCGTGACGAGGCACAGCGACTTCATGGCCGCCGCCCCGCCGGCAGGGACACGGCCGCCACCAGCACCGCCACCACAGCCGCCGCCAGGCCCCGGGGCCGGGCACAAGGGGCGGGCGGCTGCCTCGCCACGCCTGCTGACGGGCCGGGAGGAGCCCCCGGGCCTCCCCGGGCCTCCTGATGCCGGCTTCGGCCCCTCAAGGGCCGGAGGGGCTCGGCTGTGGGCAGGGGGCGAGGGGAGCGGCCGTGCCCCTGCCCGCCGGAGGCTGTGTGGGGTGGGGAGCGCCCCGCTCGCTGCAGCGGGCAGGGAAGGGGGAAAGGAGTCCCGAAAGGGTTTGGTTTGTTCCTGCTGGCAGGAATTCCCCGTGTCTGCTCGGGAGGGACCTGCTAGTGGGCGTGCAGCACGGGTGTTTCAAAGGTTTTCTGGAAAACAAGCAGGAAAACAGCTGCCCCCCCCCCCCCCCCCCCCCCCCCAGGAAGATGGTTAGGGGAGAAGTTGTAGGGAACGGAAACTGCCTCTGGAGTAAATGGGGCTTCACAGGGATCAGCTCCTACCCTAATTCTATACAGATCAGTTAACCCTCTCATAATAAATAAATTGATGTATCCCTTTCTCCGTTAAAAGACAGCAGGCACTACTGCTCCGGCCTCCCACCCAGAATCACTCCTGGAGCACTGCTAGCAGGAGGACAAAGCACCCAGAGCAGCGGCTTTCCCAGCACCTCTTTGCTATGTGCCCTCCGTCCCAGCCTTTGTATGTCACAAAAGGAAGGAAAGTCCCAGCCATACAGGACTCCTGGCCCATAGCCACAGTCCTGCTGCTACCAGCGCTTTCATTTCTGAAGTCATGAGTCGGTTTCCTCTCCTCCCACAGCCGAATCGTGAGGCTAGCAGCTTGCCATCGTCATCCCGGTTCAAGTTATGCCATCCCTCGAAGCAAGCAGGTAGACCATCAGATGGGCTTCCTGTTCAAATCGACTGAATTGTCCTTTATAAATATTATTTCCTGTCATTTTACTTGCTGGGGACACTGTTATGTTACTGTGCTGTTTATTTACTTATGAAAGTTTATGAGGTCACCCTTCACAACTGTTTGGGAAACAAGGATGATTGTAGTTCCCCTCACATGGTAGAAGGATTGTTCTGCCAGCAAGTTTTAATTTAGATTCCCACTCCCAAGTGGTGCTTTTCACTCAGTTTCATCATCATCTCTCCAAAAAGCAAGCAAGAAAGTAAATAAAAGAATCCCTTTTTGAAGGTTAATATAACTACACCAATAGATTTGTCCCCCTGGAATAATCTTTAAGGGGAATTCCCCTTCTGAAACAATAAACTATCCCTTACACCACATTGTCCTTGGTGGGATGTATGGTGTACTGATGACTTTTACAAGCGGGTGTCTCTTCCCACAGCACATTAAACATTCTCTGTGGCTACTGAAGCAGTGGAGTGGAGACCTTGCTCTTTTCTCACCTGAAGTATTTCAGCTGCTCCGTGACTTGTATTTTCTATTGAGGATATCCTGATGCATGCACTCAGAAGTATGTCGTCAGGCCCACTTGCTCCAAATCAGCGCGAGAGACAGGAAAAACGAGATAAATACAGAAGAGAGAACACTTTTCAACTTATGCAAGGCCATTTTTATCATAACTACGTATCACAGCCATGAGGCATTTCTATTAATAATGTTAAGGAGGATGCTGGTTTATTCAAACATTTTTAAAAAAGGTAAATTTGCTTTGCCATTGCGATGGCACAAATGCATTAAGATCAAGCAATGATTCCTGCAGAATTTTGTTTTTGCTTAATTCAGTGTTTTGATTTTATTTGTTTGTAAAAATCTACCCATGTGATGTACAAAACTATGCTGTTTCTCCATACAGATTTTCTAGATTCCCAGTGTGGATTATTTTCTTTTCTTTTTTGACAGACTATCTTACCTCTGGAAGTCAAGAAGCTGCGTACTAGCAGTTTATTTAAAATTATTTAAACAATTTAAAATTATTTAAAACATTCCCGTGAACAGTGACTCCACCTCTGGAGTACAGCATGGGAATGCAGTGGGTGCACTGCTGGCTCCAGGCACAACACTGCGTCATAATTACAAACACCTGAAACAAGCAGAGGCATATCTTCTCTTTCCAAAATCCCAATGATATTGCAAAGGGAAAAGGCAGATACGGCCCATATTCAGAAAAATGTTTAAATGTGCTTACTCCTATGTCTTCGTGTCATCACTCTTTTTTCTTTCTTACCCCCTTCCATTATTCCTGTCTCTCTCCCCACTCCTTTCGATTTTTATCACAGTGTGCCAAAAAAATTGCTGTCTCTTCTTCCACTGCCATCATCCACACATACTGCCAGGCTCCCCTAAATTTTGCAGTCTCTCATGATGAAAAGGGCAAGATTTCCATGTGGAAAAATGATTTGAGAAACCTTGTTTTCAAACTAAATCGTGGATGGAATATTCCCATCCCATGCACTGGGAGAATCTTTCAGAAATAAGAAAAGTCACTACTTACTTAGGTAGTCAAGTGGCTTCAGCTCTGTGTAACACCAGCTCCTTGGGGTCTATATAAGGAAGGAAAGAGCTTGTCAAAGAAGAAAGTAGGGAATTGTATAGTACGGTATTAGCTAATTCCTGTTATTTGATAACTACTGGATCATTCTTTAGTGAACGTTTTATGTTAGCCACAATGGAGGGGTGGAGGCAGTGGATAAGAGGGGTAGGGTACTTTTGGTTTCCTCTTTGTTTGAATTCATGTCTCTTCATGGATCTCTGGTCTTTTCCACCCAAGATAGGAATCATGCTTGTCCTAATTTCAGAATTAGGTGCTGTAATCATCTGCCACTGCTGACAGACCTGTTCACACCAAGTCTAACTGGATCCAAAGCTTGCTTTGCTTCCTTTAGGAGCTGTGACCTGAAGGCAGAGATGTAAAACAGCCTTTCCAGAACCAAGAGTTTTTTCATCTCAACAGTGAGAATGTAATTGTAACTAGAAAAGTGTTTAACTCAATAAATACTCTACTTGTTTCTGTCCAATCTAAAACTTCTGTATGCTTTTCCACCTGTCTCCTTCTGCTGGGTGATGTTTACAGCCTGCTTTTATCTGTGTATCTGTGGTGCTCCATTTACTTTTACCCCCACCACTGTGTTTTTGAATCCTACCTTTATTTTGTTTTGGGATGTTCAACAGAAGAAAATCAGGGGTAAATATTGTAGGGACTGAGATCTAGTTATCAAGAACGATGCTTTTATGATGGTGGAACATCCCCCTCTTTTGCATACTGCCAGGAGCTTAACCACTCACTGCCATTTAACTCAGCCCAGCTCGCCAGCAGCCCATAAATCACATTACAGGTAACTTGTAGGTCCTTAACATTTCAATTTTCCTGACAGCTCACCACAAAGAGCCTCTACTGTTTCCCAGCATGGGCCAAGAAGAATAGGAGAAGGTTTACATGCAGTACACTCCCAGTCTTAGAGGAGCAGCTCCTGGGAAACACCCAAGTGCATCGGGATTATACAAGGAAAATGCTTTCAGAGACAGCTCATCTGCCTTTCATGCCCGGCTAATCTACATGCTTGTCATCAATGAATTTACACATATTATGTATGTGTCTGGCACCGTATGCATAATTAGTAAAATAATAATGTAATTATAAGATACTGATTTCAGCTGAGAGTTGAGAAATTTCTGAAAGGCTTCTAAGTTGGTAGCAATCACATTTCCCTGTATTCAAGCTTTACCTCACTACTCCCACACACAACAAAGTAACTGCTGGCAGGAAGGCAGTTCACTATAGGGCAGAACCACCCTGCAATTATTAGGTTCAGCAGAGACCTTGGAAAGGTCTGTGAACAGAGCTGCTGCTTTCTGTGGGCAGTAACTTTGCTCCTGATTTAGCTGCACATGGATGCGCAAGAAGCAAATGCGTCAGACAGACCAGGCACTGACTTCCAGATATGGGACTATGACTTTTGAAGAGACCAGAGATTTAGCTACAGCACATTTCTTCTGAGGAAATTAATACTGTTATGAGAGCAGCAGCAGAAACATTCTTCATTCTGAAGTTTGGTCCTTCCTGACTCTTATGTTTTTGACACTCTCCAGCTAAATAAGCACAGACCTGATGAACTGTGAGCCAGACTTACACACACATCCCTCTACAGGCACCTGATAATTGGGATACAGATCATGGAGTACCTTTTAAAATACACACGCACGGCCATATTCCTCATGATTTGAGTTTCACCAAAATCAGCAAGTACAACTACTCACACCCATCAGCTACTTCTCCTTTGGTTTGCTGCTTCCCTGACTCATCAGCTGCTTCTGCATATAGCTTCAATGCTTCTGCGCAGAAGTCCACATGACTCAGAGGTGGCAAGCTGGGCCACCTGCGGAGGAGGACGGAGCTTTGCCTCAAGCCACCTTTTCCTCTTCATACAGATTTCTCTCCCCACTCGGCTCCACTCCCTTCCAGACCACGATTATCAGCCCCCATCCTCTTCTCCCTAGCACGTGGACCACCTGCCCATGCTATGTCCTCTTCTCTCAGTTACACATCTGCTTTTAGCTGCTGCCAGAGCAATGTTAGAGCTCTCGCTGCTGAACTAGGATGCTCTCAAGCTGACCGTGGCCATGCTAGGGGGTAATACGTTGTGGGGCGGGAGAATGCTGCTACAGAGCCTGTGCTGCTCGTGCCAGGCTGTGACCTGACACGAAGCTGTGAAACAGATCTTGCTAGGAAAGGAAGGACAGGGAGCTGGGGGAGATGCATTGGGAATATGGGAGGCTCTGGTTTTTGGCACTGTTGGGGCAACCTAAGTGAAGTAACAAGTTTGCTGAGGACCCGGCTTTCAGTGTCAAGCCAATGTAATCTGTAAGTCTACTGCCAGAGCTTCACTGCCTTACATCGAGTTATAGCTGTTAGACTGCACGTTCCTCCAATGCAGGCTGCAACAGCCAAGAACACTGTCATCAAAGCTTCCCAGCTGCTTGATCTCCCACTCTTAGGCAGTAAGTCCTGCTCTCCACATGCTTTCTTCCCCAAGGACACCTCAGGTCATGGGAAGAGTCACTGTAGCTCTCTAGATTAGAGCCCGTGGAGGCTGACAGATCTCCTTCAACCCACAGATATTCTGTTGGTCCTGAAGCAGCGGCAGGACCAACAAGGTTTGCTTGTTCTGTTACTGCTGAGCACTGCAAAGAGCCTGGAGCTGCCGGGAAGACCTGCATGCCAAGTGACAGGCACAAGTGCAGCAGCACCCAGGGAGAAACTGAGAGCTCAGATGAGATGTGCCCGTGCTGTTCACAGTCGTAGAGCAAAGGGAACCTGCTGTGCCCACGCAGAAAGAAGCCAGCCACAATTTGGAGCTCAGCTTTCTTATCTGTAACAGCTGGGAAGGCACTGTGTCACCTGGCAGGGCTCCTGGCAGACCTGGCAAACGTGGGGACGGGGATGAGGAGCGTGTGAGACACGTGTCCCAAAGACAGGGCAGAGAAGCCAGAAAGAGCCTGGGGAGGAGTTCCATGACCGAGAGCCTCTCCCTGCCCCGCAGGCGCCGCTGGACACAGTCTCCTAGTGACCCGGAGCCCCCGTGCTCTGACCTTCCGTGCCGGGCAGCCAGGGCCTCGGGGTGTGGAGCTGCTGGGATGAGTGCGGCCCCATGGTGAGTGGGATCAAGGCAGACAAGGAGGTCTGGTGAGGACCCTGCAGTCCTTCATTAACTTGCCTTTCTGGTGTGTTCACTCCTGCCTCCAGAAGCTCCAGCTGAAGTAGACCTGTGCCCATCAGAGTCTGTGGGGTTCAAACAAGAGTTTTTCCTTGGGAAATATGTCAGTGGGAAAACAGGGAATATAAGCAACTCACTTTCCTCAGCCTCTGGCTTGTAACCTAGTACTTTGTCTGGCTTCTGAATGTCAGCATCTGGCACTGCTCCTCTCTCACACCCTGAGCCCCCGGAGCCCGAATGTCCCTGCATGTTTGTTATTCTGCTTGGGCACCAACCACTGAACTGCACTGCCATGTTCAGTGGAGCTGAAATGTCACAGCACAGGCCAGGTGTGGTTAGCCCTCTTTGCCTGCTTACACCTCCTTATACAGTCAGTATTTCCTGCAGTAACTAGAGGTCTTTGGTTTCAGGTACAAAGAAAAGCTGTCATCAAGGGTCTTGCCCACACACACCAAGCAGAGGTTCTCTGACTCGCTTAACAGCCAGCGCTGGAGGTTCTTAAAAAATGGTCTGGATGATTTCAGAAGTGGCTTCCCCCCTCCGTGTGATAACATCATCATCCAGGGCACAAAGGGGCTTTCTCCCGTCCTGCTGCAGAGTGGATCCCACCTGGCTCAACAAAAGGCACAGAAAACACCAGCTAAACCCAAGCACAAGCTCAGGTCAGAGCTGGAAGCTGGGAAGGAGTTCACAAAGGAGACTGACCATCACCCAAGCCACAACCCTCAGTTATTTCACTCTCATTTGAAAGATGGCACCCTTCCAGAAGTAAAGAGAACATAGTTGGTGCTGTTCTTCCTTGAAGTAAATATCTGTGCAGTATTTGAAATGCAAAAACGGTCCAGGATTGTGTTCCCTCTTGCCTTATAAGCCCCCTTCCCTCATTATTAATTACAAGCAGGAAGCCAACAAAGTCCACATCTCCAAGTTAAAATGTCTCTCTGTTCTTACCACAGAGAGAGCTATATATAAGGAGCTGGCCGGTCTCGGAGACACCTTGCTGACATGGTGATGTAAGTCACCCAGGTCAGTTACTGAACCAGGCTCACACTTTCCCACCAATATAAGACACTGGAGAGAAGAGGCTTTGCCCTCCAGCCTTAGAAACATCTTTGGATAACCCTGGACATGCCATGAATAATAAAGAATCTCTCATTCAAACAGAATAATTGGTGATCACGTACTTTCTCCTGTATTATGAAACATATGCCGCCTAAAATGTTGGCGTTAGAGTCAGAGGGAATTCAGGGCCCGAATCCCACAGGAGTGGATGCAAACCCTGGCCCCTGACACAAGCCCTTTGATTTCAGTCTCTTTGTACATAGACACTGCCAAAGTGCAGAGCAAATCACAAGTCAGTTTATTCTGTAGCACTGCCAAGTGCCTCTGTTTACTTCAGCATTTGCTGGCACGAAGAGAGGGGACAGAGAGAGAGGCTTGTTGTGTGTATTTGCCCCATTTTGGATTCAACCTGACTGAGCACAGTTCAAGCAGTCCGTGCCTTGTTCTGAGTGAACTGTACCTACAAAGGGCATGCTTAAAATTAGCAAGCCAGTGGCACACGTTTTCCTGACCTGTGAGTGATATTCCGCATGAATGCCACCTCAGCCTTGCGAAGGTTAAGGATGCTCCCTTGGAGTACAATAGGATGGACTCTGGGGAAGCAGATTTGAAATGTGCTGTGTTACGTTATAATGTACTGCAGTGCTCTAGGAATCTTGGTTTTGTTTGTTTGTTGGTTTTATTTGTTTTTAATTTTGTTAGCCTCTGCTCAGCTTCTTACTGACTTGAAAAGAATTCACAAATCAGCTGAAAATGTATGCTGCTGCATCAAAAGCTAGTTGCTTTCCATCTCTACCTGCTATCTTATTGGGTGAAAATAGATGTCCTGCAAAGCACAGCAAGCAAAGCACTTTTACAATCTCTGCTAACTGCAGTTTACTTGGCCTGTGTTTTTGTGTGAAACTGCAGACCTGCAATCAGTGTCTGCTTTGAGTCTGTCTATATGAAAAGCTGATCTCTTCCTGTGTTCCTCAAACACACGTAGGTACTAGAGGCTGCAATTAGATTATTTTGCTAGCCTCAGCTACGTTACTATTCACTTAGGCAATCAGCTGTTAAAATTCTGATATGTACGTACCTTTTAGCAGGCAGTAGCAGTGAGAGCAGCACCGCTGAGCTCTCCGGAGTCCCAGCACATACAAATTCTGCAGTCTCAGCCCTTAAGCGTGCAGACCTTACTGCCAGACAGGAGGAAAGAGACAAAAATGGTTCTCATCAGGGGTCTCTTCCTGACTCCCAGTGCCTACTACACCTCAACAGGCCAAGAAATAAGGCCAGAATTAGTCATTCTTAGCCCCTTGCTAGCCCCTTTGATTCCTGGCTAGTCTGTGGCAGCCATTAGTAAACAAATGTTTTGTCTGCCAGCCTTGAAACAAATAGCTTGTGTCTACCAGCTTATACAGTAAGGTTCTGCATGTCCCAGCCCTCCAGCTCCTTCCTCGGGGCAGGGCAACACCAGCAAAAGACATGAGAAGCACTTGCTTCCCTGGAAATGTGCCAGATGACAGAGGTCTTAAGTGATCTGTGCTGGAGAAGAGGAGGCGCGGAGACTTGCTGCAGAAGGTCATTGACTCAGATTCACCTCCCCTCTGTCCTCCTGCTGTGAGCTTTGGCACTGGGACGCGATGAGCACCCACACTTAGCGGGATTTTATTGTGGTACAATAAACAAAGTTCATCAGCTGTTCGGGCGGGCAGGTCTCCAGCTTGCCTCACGCGGTACAACTGGCCACAGCTGTTCGTGGCGCTGCTGGGTTCAGTTATCTGCAGCAGTTTTTCCACACAAAAGTGCCACTGAGAAAAAAAATAATAAATAAGGGGTGAGGAGGATGCCTGAGAACCTACTGCACCGCCTGTGCACCTGCAGCAGTTCAGGAAGGCAAACACCACGGCGTTCTTGCTGCTCCTAGGCCCATGCATCTTGAGAACCTAGCTCCCTGTCAGCCCCAGAGCAATGCTGCACTTCGTTGTGCCTCAATATTGAGTATTTACTGTCTTGGGGTCACAAGCACTGCTGGGCCATAGGATGGGAACCATTAAGCTAGAATTTCAGTGCAGGCTGTGATGGCCTGTATAGGTTAGCTGGATGCCTTGACACCACAGCGAGGGTAAAGCATGGAAGATTGGGTGAGGCAAAAAATCACACCCTTGATTCCAGCCATGTGATGTGGGTCTTAGGACGGAGTCACTGCATCATGTGCTGGCTTGTTAAGCACAAATTACAGGGTCACATCTTGCCTTTTCCTCTAATGTGACTGGGTGGGAAAGGACATTATGCTTTCTCCCCCCATCGGAGCAGAGTAGCATATGAGTAAGTGACCAGCGACATCCTCCTGCAATCATTACACTAAGGAAAGAGGAACTTGCAGAAACAATTTCAGATTAGGGCATGCAGATTTGATGTCAGCAAAACTGTATTTGAAGGCATGGTAAAGATTCCTACTGCTGCCTTATTTATATCCCTGCCTTGCTTATTTCAGGGAAGAGAAATAAATAACAGCAATGAAGATAACCCCAAGGCAACTGCGTGCTACCAGATCAAGTGTGTTCGGGTGGTGGAGATAAACACTTCACCTCCAGAGTTTATAGAGTCTTTTGGAGAATCCTTTCCCCAAGAGAGCTGTCAAAAGTCCTTGTAAGGTGAGCAGAAAAAAGGTACACAGAAAAAAGGCAGAGCCAGAGAAATGGGAGCTTCATTTAGAATTCAGACACATGATTTATAGAATGATCTAATTGCTTACAGCTTTCAGGCAAGCAGTGTCTTCTCCGAGGGGGCATGAGCAATCATACATGTATTTAAAAAATTAATAAAGGTTTAGCATAGTTAGCTCCTGAAGATTAAGAATAACTTAATCTCCTCCAAATGAAATACTTGCACTCAGTGATGTATGAAAAAATATAAAAGAATATATAGGCAGTCTGGGGGTGGGAAGAGTGCTTGTCAAAAGAAAGCAAGCTTACTTAGGGCCCTCTGTAACTTATTTTGGTCCTCTCCTATGCATGCCCTTGGCTCACGTGATACTTTGTTTAGACCAACTTCAGACAAAGTTTAGCAAAGTACTTCCTGAGAAAGGCAGATTAAATTAGGCTGGGCACCTGAAAAATCCAAGGGAATGCTTAAGATGTTGTAAAGAACGTATTTCCATCAGCCAGGTGAAGACACATGCTCTAAAGGCTCCAATCATGATACACAGCTTCACTTTGCAGTAAATAACTTCACAGCTAGGCTAAGAGAATACAAATGGGATGTGTATTTTGAGACATTTGCCTGTAGAGCTTGCCAACACAGGTAGCACGCTGTAAGAAAAAGCATAAAATGATACCACACCTTATGCCAGCATCCCACTGAGAGTCCTCCTAGGAACTGTTCTTTCTCAGCATCTAAAAAAAGCACTTTTGGTATGTTTTCAGAATCAACTTTTTCTGCCAGTTTAGATTATACTGTCAGCTACAAATACAGATGCACATGTTTTTTATCACAAAACTCAAGCCTGTGTTTATTTTCTCAATGCTCTTCAGACTTCGGACTTTGATAAATTTCTGTGTTAAAAGTTGTTTGAAAATAAATATTTGGCTGTCTTTTATGCTGCAATTTTCTGTGGGCCTGACAGGGTAAAGAATCCACATGGAAGTCAAAGCATGTCTACAGGACTTTAGATGACCATGATGGTCTAATAGTGTGAATTTGCTGGAACATTTTAATTACGATTCAATCTATATGAGCATATGGGTACTGCAGCTTCATTGACACGCTAAACATAATTTAGCCAAATACATTATAATATATTTTATACTTTGGGGACTTAGCTGCTGCCCATCCCTGTAAAAAATAAAATAAAATAAAATAAAATAAAATAAAATAAAATAAAATAAAATAAAATAAAATAAAATAAAATAAAATAAAATAAAATAATCGATATCATATTATTGTTCCACTCTATTCCTGTACTGTAAAATGACCCTGCCATTCTGCTGCATGTAGAACTTCCACTGAAGAACAAAGTCATTTTGTTAGCATTTCTCTTTATGTCTCTAAAGAATGCAGAGATTAAAATATTTGGCACAGGAAAAGACTAAATTGAGCAAAATGTATAGGTCTTCAACTTTGATCCCCTTTTACTGGGCTCCAAGAGGAGATTTTCACTCTGTCTTCTCTGTTTCCTTCCTCCTCTTTCAAATCCTTAGGTGGGATTTGATTCTAACTTAGGGGGAGGTAAAAAGCATCAGGGACCAATTATGAAGTGGCTTTTGAAATTATATTGTACCAGCTAGGGAAAAAGGAGAACAGAGAACAACAGAACAGAAAGCATGACTTTCAAAGTGGGTGACTAACAGAGAAAACTGGGGAAAATGGCTCATGGGAAACAAAAAGGAAAGGAAAAGTGATTTAGGGAAAGCTGGTATTCCTTGATATTACTGGCATTGTACACATATTTAGAGGAAGCACATTATATGCTGTAAGAGACTGGCCTGATGAGCCACTGATGATAAGCTCTCCCTCAAACCCAAGAGGGAATTCCAAGACAGACTACTAAGGAAAATTAGGCAAGAGCAGCATTAGTACCTAGGGAAAACTAAGAAAAGTAACACTGAGATGCACATAGCAGGTGACATTAGATAAGAAGGAGTCATTCCTTATGTACATTTCTAATGAGCAAAACACCAAGGGAAGTATTTTTTTTCAGTGGAGAACAAAGCTAACAACAAATGATGCTTAAATAGACAAAACTTTCTCTGCCTCCTGCTACCGGAAAGCTCAACCACAGTCAAACAGCTAAGACTATTACCAGTAGTGAGAAAGGACGAAGATATCAGGATGCAACAGGGATAGAACAGTTTGCATAGTAATTAAACCTCTTAATTGTTTGAGTCAGCTATGCAAGGATGAAATGCGTTGTGCTATGGAAAAAATGTTAGAACAAACACAGTCACTAGCTGTTTCCTTGAAAATCCATGGAAAAAGAGTGCATTTCCAAAGAACCTATCCAATTTGCTAATGACACTCAGCTAGAAAACACAACAAGGATGATGAAGGGCTTCAAATGGATTTACAATGATCCCAGTGTGTCATACAACACCTGGGAAAATAAAGAAGAGACTACAAAACCAGGGCTGAATTACTTCCCCAGTCACAACTCAGCTGTGCCAATACTGAATGAGGAACAACTGGCTAGGCTAAAGTTCAGCAGAGAAGCACATAGGGATTTCAGGAGACTGTAAATGTCAGCAAACACCAAGTCATGCAGAAAAAGGGAAGCACCTATCAAAAGATCAATGTGAGCACCTAACAAAGATGAATGTGAGATCATCCTTTGCTCTTCTCAGCCTGGGTAAGAACACCTCAGGGGATGACATCAGTGTCCAGGTTTTGTCACTATTCTTTAAGGGAGTTGTAAAGGAATTCAAAAGAGGGCAGGGAGAGTCACAGGAATGCCTACACACCTATGGCCAACATACAGAGACGGAGCAAACTGAGTTATGGAATACAGATAAGCAATAACTGAGGACATGTCTAAGAAGTTCCAATAAAGCAGAAGGGTGATACAAACCAGCTGGAAATACTTTCTACCCCACGTTTCTTTGGGATAGGGGAAGTGAGCTGAGGGGGAACACATTAAAAACTAGCAACAATTTTTTAATATAAGGGAAAGTTAAATAATGAAATACATTGTCCTGAAGGCTCTGGTTTCTCTGTCTTTCAAGATCAGGTTACCTAATCATCAGCAGGTTAATGCTGTCTTAAGGCAGAAAGGTAAAACAGACCAGTGCTGCTTGATTGTTAAGATCAAAAGTTTTTGGAAGAGAATTCACAGTCCCTCTTGTATTTTACAATTCTTTTGGTGGCTACGAAGAACAAAGTCCTTAAGATACAGCTAAGCTTTACTGTCTTAGAAAACCTCAGTTTTACTATTAGAACTGCAAACATTCGAATTTTCAGTGTGTTCTTGCAGAAAATGCCTTCTTGGACAGAAGATGTGTAAAACGTTGCTCTTATAAAGCTAGCAGGAGCTGAAATGAACCACTGGCAGGGAGACCTTTCACAGCCAGGCACTCTCCTCACGTGCCACCTGCTGGCTACTGCCAAATACTGCACAGAGAAGACGGTCAGGTGCTCATAGCCAAGACACAATTAATTTGGGGACGGGGTGGTACAGAAAGACAGTCAGGGTTACAGCTTCTTCCAGGACTGTGGAGCACGTCCAAAGTGTATTAATACTTTTCCCTTCCCATTTTTCTACTTGGTTGGGTGTGGACCCAATGTGAAAAGATTCAAACAACTTCCAAGAAAACCCCCACGGCAGCAGAAAGGCACCATGACTGCTCAACTGAGATTTTAACTTGGTTCCTGGTGAAAGATACTTTAGACTAAGCTTTGTGAGCTCTTAGTAAGGTATCTACAAGATGATGATGTTCCTTTTGCAGTGCAGTGATAGTAGAAGGATGTCTCTTACTATTCACCTGACAAAGATTGCTTGGCTTTCATTCTGTCACACCAAGAAGCCACAGCATAAGGTCCAGCAGCGTGCAAACACCAACAGCCCTCATTCATTTTAGGCAATCTGCTACCTGGCACCAATCTCACCTGCGACCTGTTCTCCTTTTCCAGCTCAACCAAGCTTCATAAAACTGCCGCTGGGTTTTTAGGCATGCTCCTGTTGTGCTCAGGAAGAGCTCCCTGCAAACCTCCATAAAGCTTCCTGGGCCAAACTCTCATTCTCAAGATGTCTGCAGAACTTCTCGATGCCCCAAGAGTACAGCCAAAGGACAAAACTGGGCTCCATAGTTTTTATTTCTCCTCTACTTGTTGGTGTTTCTATTTTGTTCTATTACAAAATTTGAAGAAGCACTGTACACACACAGTGGTGGTTTGAGAGCAGTACAGTCCTCAAAACAGCAACTCTATACCAGGAGTATAACAGTGGAACACAGCCAGGCTCCCGAGTGCTCCCTAAATAGCATCCTACTGCCACTGCCGGCGCCAGAACAGCCTGATGGATGCACCACTGCTCTGATTTCAGCAGGGCACTTCTCACATGCTCTGAAGCTCCAGATGAGATTCCTTGTCAGCACACTAGATGGCACAGCTTACAGGATAAAATTCAGAAAGTTCATTTGGGCGACTGCACGTGGGGCTGGGGCTTCCTAACAGCTATGGCTGCATGGCTGGTTATAGAATTGTAACACTAAATATCCACCCTACTGCTGTGGTTCTGAGATGTGAAGAGGTGGCAAGTTTGAGGCTCCTGATCTCACACCACTCAGCTGGCTGGTACTTCTGCAAAGTCACGTGTAACTTTTCAAAATAAGTTTCAGCAAGTGCTACCGCATCGACTGAGTGAACAGTGGTACAACAAAGCCTTGGTGTTCACAGAGCACACACTTCCAAATTAATGCCATGTCAGAAACAATCCCATGAACAATCTACGATTGTGAATTAGAAACAGAATTGGTAGTGTCCCTGAGAACTTGAGAAACTGCCTCCTTGCCCATTTACTGTACTGTTGCTTTGTTTGGTTCAATGAAAGCTTTAAAAAACACAAGATGCATTATGGAGCACATTTGTTAATCTGTTTTGGAAATTCTCCCAGGAGGCAGATGTTCCCACATCCCACATTTCAGGAATTCCTATAGAAGTAATTCCTATGGAAGTAAGACTGTGACAATCTGTACCTTTGCTTCAGAGCAGGAACCTCATTCCTCAGCATCGTGGGAGCTTTTGGGCCATCACTCTTCTCACTTCTCTCCTGTCAAGCATTTCTGCTTGTAACTCTCAGTAAGTCATCAGGGGCTCAGAAATTTCAAACTTTGCATTTGCAGAGGATACATATACATAAAAAAAAAAAAAAAAAAAAAAAAAAAAAAAGGATATGAGATTAATTATAGACAGCCTAAGAGGAGTTCCAAAGCACAAATTCCACATGGACCCACCTGGTCCACCTGGACCATTGTTACAACTGTGACTGAGCAGAAGTGGCTGTTCCACAGCAGATTATAGGGAAGGCCCAGGTCTAGGAGACAACAGTACTCAAAGTGGATTTATATCAGTGGATGCTGACGGCACCTGGAAGCAACTGAGCAAAAGTAGCTGCTGTCCTCTGGGGACTACACAGGACTTCCTCAGGAAACTGGGTTACAGAACTGTCCTTCCCTGCCTGGGAGAAGAGGAAGCTTGTCTCTGGTGGCACCTTGGTCCTTTGTGACTCTTCCTAGTCACTCAAATGCATTACATTAAGCAGCAATTACTCCCTGAGCACTCAAAGCACTCTGTGTGCTCTGTTTTAGTTTCTTCCTCAGACCCTGGGTGAAAAGGAGACTGAGCAACAGACTTTTATGAGCATGGAAGATGAGTAGAACCAGAGGAAAACCATGCCCTTATTAAAGAAGCACCTTGCTTTTAGATTGTCCCTTTGCCTTTCATCACTTTCACTTCTGTGTCTTCAAAATAAGCTGTTCCTTAAGGATTTCTGCAGTAGTCACTTCGTAGCTGTGCTAGGTTAGTGCCTCTTCCTTTCTAAGCCACTTTACCGGCTAATTTAAGAAAAGAAATGTTGGGGTTAGCAGCTCCAAACACCACCTCTGGCTTTGCTGAGGGCTCGCAGCAGGATGCTCTTCTGTTGTAAAGATAGGATGATTATTGATTTCAGTCTGCTCTGCTTCAGTGAGACGATCAGGAAGTTTAAACTGCAGTACACACGGCCTACCAGTCGGTAGTTTCTTGTGCCCTGAGAATCCCAGCTGGGTGATGTGATGTATAAATACATGGGAATGTCTCTGCAATGAAGGCTGGAAAAAGGGATTTAAGTAAGTTACAAAAATATAATCTGCTATGCAAGGAGTCTAAATAGTTAAATTATTACAGGCAGCCAGCTGTTTTACATAGTAAGGCTAAACTGAAGGTACCTATATCCCCTTGAAGCATCAACAGTGGTAAAAGAGAGTGCACCCAAAAGCAGATTCACTAAGGAAGCGCCCAGGCAGGTCCGAGCTTCTCAGCTCTTTTCTTTCACTGTATTATTGGACAGGAGATCTGAGCAGTGCATGTTTAACATGTCTGAACCCATCCCACACATCAAAGTGGATATTTATACCCACGCACAAGCTCCATACTTTGTTGGAGCAGGGCTCCAGAGAAGCAACAAAAGGAGAAATATTTAGATGATGAATTCTGTGTATTCACCTAGGCCACTGTATACCACATGAGCCAGGGAACTTCACTCTGAAGACTGCACACTTGTGCTGCCATAAATTTGGATGACATTTACTGTCCTGTTAAGCTAAGGCAGCACTGCTCTTAATGACACCAAAAGATTAGGAAGTTCACACTCTGGAAATAGACTTATTTGGACATCCACTTAGCCATTCTCTTTTCTAATGAGATAGATGATAAAAGCTCATCAGTGGGATTTGGAAACCAACGCCTTTGCTTAGATAAAGGATATTAAAAAAAAAAAAAAAAAAACTGTGGTAAAAAAGGACTGGAACTGCCTCCTGTAATTCTTCCTCTGGTGTTAAACTTTGGTGTGAGTAGCCTGACCCTTGCTGGACTGACAAACATTTTCACAGCTTGTCACTCCAGGATTACTGATTTGAAACACGTTGCAAGCCATAAATTGCAATTATGCAAATTTCTAATTACCTAGTGTAAGGTTTATCTATATAGCTCTTACATTTTGAATCAAAATTTGACATCCTCACTTCAGGAGGAACAGAATTGGGTGGTAACATGAAGTTAAATTAAAACAACTGTCAAATGTCCTCTGCGCTAATGGAATCTGAAGTCCTGGTAGTCCAACAAAGCTTCCTGAGCTTAACAATGCAGAAGATGGAAGAGCAGGACAGTGCTAAGAAATCCAATTGTAAGCATTAGAGTATGATGTGAGCATTACAAAATTAGGAGTAAACTTAACTCAGTTCTCAGGGACAGCAGAGAAAGCATGGCTTTTTTTTTTTTTTTCACCACCCTGCACTGCTCAAATTAAACTGCACAAACTTCTGCGGTTACTACAGGTACAAGCTCACTGATCACGAATGCTTTTTATTTAAAAAGAGGAATGCAAACCAAGCACTTGCTCCCCAACTTTTGCGTGTGAGCTCCGCTCAGTTCCTCAGTTACCCGTGACATAAACCACTTGCAGCACGGCCACCTCGTGCAGCTTTAAACGCGGAGAAGCAGAAAAAAAAAAAAAAGAAAAAAAAAAAAAAAAAAAAAAAAAGGAGAGATGATAGAAAACGGGGGGGAAAGGGGACAAATCTCGCAACTTTTTCTCACCCGGCTTATTCCGAGCCTCGCTGCCTGCCTCCTCCCTCCTGCCAGCCAGCACCCTGGGAACCCGCGGCCCGCCCCGGGGGCGGCTCCGACACCCGGCTTAAAGCTGGGCGGCGGGGGCGGGCCGGGGGCAGCCCCCGGTGCCAGCGCCCGGCCATGGCCCGCGACCGCGGCCCCCCGGTGCTGCGGCAGCCGCTCGGCCCCCCGCGCCTGCCCGCCGCGCTGCCCGCAGAGCCCCGCGGCTGGGGCTGGCTGGGAGCGGGGCTGTGGCCGGCGCTGGTGGTGGGGCTGCTGGCCGCACTCGTCGCCTGGCTCTGGTACGGCAGCGGCGACGGGAGAGGCCAGGAGAGCGGCGGGGAGGCGGCCGGGGAAGCCCCGAGGGCGAGGGGCGAAGCGGAGGGCACAGGTAGCGAGCGGGGGGCTGCTGCTGCTGCTGCGGGGGGGGCTTGCCTTGCATCTGCAGGGGTTTGGGCTTGCTGCTGACCTTAACCATTCTTTTTTCTTTTTAATTGTTGTGCTTAGAGGATCTTCTGGGGAGCGGTGAACAAGTGCTGCAGCAAACCAAGGCTGCTGCTGTGCTGTCGAGCCCTCGGGAAGCAGGGGAGGATGCACCGCAGCATAACCACGCTGAGAGCAGCAGGGCGGCCTGCAGAGCTCCGGAGAAGGAGCTGGCAAAGCCATGTGCTGCTGCCTCGGAGCCCGACGCCGGGGAGCATCCAGTTGATGTGCGTGGTGGCCAGGCTGGGCAACCGAGACCCCCTGTGGGACAGGCGAGCGATGGATGGTGCGTGATGAGCTCTGGCGGTGTTTGTAAGGATGGAAGCGAGGAGCAGCTGGGACAGCCAGCCCACGTTCGGGACCTGGACCAGGAAGAGTGGGAAGTGGTGTCTGAGCACCTGGACTGGGGGGAGGCCGGCAGGAATGGCAGCGTGGAAGACTCGGACAGCAAGGAATGGGAACAAGGCGACTGCCCCGATGGGGACCTGAAAGCAAAGCGAGTTGCAGCGGTGCCCCCGATGTTTCAGAATATCCACGTGACTTTCCGCGTGCACTACATCACGCACTCTGACGCTCAGCTGATCGGCGTTACCGGTGACCACGAGTGTCTTGGCCAGTGGCACAGCTACGTTCCCCTCAAGTACGACAAGGATGGCTTCTGGTCTGAATCCGTTAGCTTGCCAGTAGACACCAAAGTAGAGTGGAAATTTATCTTGGTTGAGAATGGGAAGGTCACACGTTGGGAAGAATGCAGTAACAGGACCCTAGTGACCGAACACGAAGATCGAATCGCTCACCAGTGGTGGGGACACCACTGACTGGATTTTGGAAGCTGCTTATCTAATGGCAAACCTGCTTAGATCAAGCACAGAGCCCCTGTAAGTTCTTTCTCTTCAGTAGGAGACCTTCTCAGCTGCACAGCTCTGTAAGTCCCATATCAAACCTGGTTAAACTGCGTGAGCAGCAGATCTCAGTCACTCCCTTTAGGAGATCATCTGGCATCCTGAAAAATAAACCTCATGGTCTGAAGATTTGCAAGGTAGGAGCTGAAGGCATGAGCAGCATTCCAAGCAGCTGCCTGTCCGGATAAATCTGGACCCTGGACTTGAGTTTTTGCTGCTTTGAGTGGGGCTGTGGGATGTATCTTTGTGCTGACAGCTTAGGGCTTTAAAAGCATTCTAGGAAGTGTGGTTACCTGCACTGCAATAGGAACTTAAGTGTTTTAACTTATGTAATGTATTAAGTAAGCAATAAACACTTTCAGACTGACAGTCCTTTATAACAGAACCTGTGAACTGACTCTTAATTAACTTGGATAGAGTTGGGTTTCTTGACCAGAAATCTTAGTGCTAAAGCATTCCTGAAAAGTAACAGGCACCCTTTGGAATAACAAAGGTCTAACTGCTAAGTACTTCACTTTTCTGCTCACTGCAATCTAGGAAGGACCTCAGCTCAAGCAAAGGCTTGGCAGATGCATCCTTTTTTAGTCAAATCATCACCCTGAGAGGAGAGCAAAGGTCAGAAACAACTGTCTGGGCTTAATAAATTACTTTGTCAGGGAGGGAGCAGGCTTTATTTTATGTTTATTTAAAACAAACAAAAACACAACCACCTAAACTAGGCTGCTGTGATAATCAGAGGACAGGATTCTCCCTGAAGTATGTGGCATATTCTGCCTGTGAAAACACTACAGTACTGTTACAAAGTACTTATCTTGAGCTTGTTTCAAGACCAGTCTCTTCCATGTGAATTTGTTCTTGCTAATTTGAAGCCTTCCAAGTAAGCCGGATCACACACAATGCTTCCAGCATCAACCAGTTGTTATTTTCATAAAACAGCAGCAGAGAGGCTGCTCTATTGGCCTGCCTTTCCTATTTTTGGTTTCAAATGCACGATATGCCACTTCCAGCAAGCTCTTCTTCCTATGGCAAGGAACCTATTTGCAAATACCATATCACTAGAACAAACTTGCTCTGCAGAGCGTAGTTTTGTGTGAGGTCTGGAAGCATAGACATCAGCATTTCAGTTTGGGACACAAGCATGTTGCAAAGCTAATTTTTATTGCTTCACATGGTGGAGCAGTCTCAGCACATGAACTAGATGAGTTCTGAGTGCTAGTTTGTGTTCTCAGGAAAAACAACCCCCTCCCAATTGTCACGTGACAGCACAACTTGCTCTGTGGGACAGTTACTTCTGCAGATAATGTTAGCTTTGCTTGCTGCTTGTCTCAAGGTACTTAAAGATTCAGGCGAGAAAGCTTGATTTCCTTACTCAAGGGAGCTTTCATACATCAGAAAGAGCAAGGTAGGAAATGGGAGTTAAAATTCAAGACTGACTGGTCAAGCTTCCTGTTTACTGCTTCTCTAGGATGAAAAGCACCTTTATTTCTGTGTGGAAGTGCTGCAGGTCTGGAAGGTATGTGAGATCACTGTGCGCAACTGGATGCAAAAGGGAGACGAAGGAGCTGACAATTCAGTAGGTGATTGCTGCTATTTCAGTGGTCTTTTAGGAGTGTGCATGTGCACACGCTAGTCCTGACCTCTCTCAACAGACAACTAATGTGGGACTTAATTATTTACTGCACAAGTTCAAAGGGATTAGGACTTACTTGGGCTGACAAATTAATACTAACATCAGGCTTCTTTCATCTAAGGAGCTACTGCTTCACTGTAATAAATGCTTCTCCTATTTAATTATGACTGCTTTCTGTGTGTCAACAGAAAGCTGGGAAGCTCTGCATTTTTCGCACTTCCCTGATAAATTAAAGAGTACAATATACCCAATATACACAGGTATGTAGCTGAAATAGAAGCTGATCTTCAGGAATCATGGATACCCAAGCCAAACATGTTCTTTCAAAAGGTCTGAAATTCTTTTTCCCATTTCTGACAGTGCTTCAAATAGTGAGATACTGTCAACTTTAAGCACTTTTTTAATAACCACTGCCATTTGAGTGTATTTATATGTACATTGCAGGCTTATCTGAGAAGATTAGCTGTAGTACTAGATTAAAGTATTCACTAGAAAGCCAATTAACCCACACTAGAATAGATTCTCTAATGCAATAATGAACATGTTTCAAACAGGCTAACTCTAAGAAGTCTCTCAAATTGAGGGCACTTTTTTTTTTTGATTAAACACCCTGCACTTTGATCCTACAGACTGCACATGCATTCCTCATGATTTCATCATCTTGCTCAATGATCAGTTTGTTTTCTTCCTAGTAGCTGGTATGGTGCTGTGTTTTGGATTCAGGAGGACAAAAATGTTGATAGCACACTGATGTTTTAGTTGTTGCAGAGCAGTGCCTACACTAAGCCAAAGACTTCCAGCTTCTCCTACTGCCCTGCCACTGAGGAGGCTGGCAGTGCACAGGAAGTTGGGAGGGGACACAACCAGGACAGCCGACCCAAACTGGCCAAAGGGATATTCCATTACCGCTGGATGTCATGCTGAAAAATAAAACTGGGGCTTATCCAGGGGAGCTGCTGTTGCTCAGGGACTGTCTGGACATTGGTCAGCTGGTAGTGAGCAATTGCATTGTGCATCACTTACTTTGTTTATTCTTTTTGCTATTTTTTTTTCTTTTCCTTCCTTCTTTTCTTTCTTATTAAACTGTCCTCATCTCAAACCATTATTTCTTGCACTTTTCTTCCCCTTCCTGGGGGCTGTATGGTGTTCAGCTGTCTGCTGGGTTAAACCACATGGTAGAGTTGAACAAAGTTGTCTTGCTACATAAGAATGGTTATGCTAGACTGGTCAGATATCTGTCTAATAGACCATCCTCACACCTACGTGTGAGAAACAAGTTCTTGTTGACATTTCTACTTGGATCTAGCAGCCAACAGCTCAGGATTTCCAAAAACAAATAATAAAATGCCTCGCTCACAGCTTGGCAAAGAAAGTGCAGCCAAAGACCTACAGTTTAAACCGACCAGCTCAGACTCACAACAAACTATTAGACAATTTCATTACTTTTAGGTGAAATACAATCTAGTTTTATTTGTGAAGTAGTTTAGTGCCTACGGGTGTGCCTGGATGATAAGCTGAGCAGACAGCCTGAGGCTTGGAATGGGGACTGGGCTCCTGTTGGACATGAACTAGTTTTAAGTCACATACAGAAACTTGCATTGCATCTTGCCTGCTTCCTATTTATTTTGCAGTCGCCTTTGCAAAAATGGTAGCTGACCCCCATTTTCGTCGCGAGTTAAACTTACTGTTAGGAGTCTCTCCACATGATCCATTCAAATATATTAGACTGGTGTAAGGTTTTATCTGTAGGGTGGTGGTTGCCGTCTGTGGTGTCCTGCTGCTGTCAACATTTGCCTAACAGTCCTCCTGTTATCCACCTGTACAACATGGAATAACACAGTGTGATTCATGCCGCTAAGTCCAGGGTGTATATAGCTGGACTTGGGCTCACATCTACAGCCCTTCACCTCCCCCAGGACGATCTTTCCCTTCTGTTGGAAGCTCAGGCCTGTTCCTAACTGATGGATTCCAGCATGAGGATGTTGAGCTGCCTTTTTGCTTGGCAGATCTCTCTTCTCTCTGGCTATTTGTACCTCTCCACCTGCTCCCTTCCATTCTCCCAGGTCTGCAATCTTTTGAAACTCCTTTTAGCTTGGCTCCTTGAACGCAACTGAGAATGCATTTTTCAGTGACCTTTTACAAGCTGCCAGACTACGGGGTGAATACATGCTCTCATTTTCTACACCTCACCTTTTTCTTAGTAAATCTGTGGTAGAGCTGTCAAATATAGGCAAACTGTAATGCACAAGCCATCTAAAACAAGTGATCCTTTCAATACAACCCATTTACAGGAAAAGGGAGGTGCCTTTATTAACATTCTGACTAAAGCTTGCAACACTGTTGAAAAAAAAAAGTAAATAAGTGGAAAAAAGTGATTGAGAAATCCAGAAAATTACTTGAATTAAATCAAAATACAGCTGACAGTGACTGAAAAAAAAATTCAGAACAACTCACTAATCTCTTTCCCCACACAATAACGCCTCAAACTAATACTCAGAGGTTTGATCTCCTCTGGACGTAGTTCCATAGCTTTAAAGCCAACAAAACTAAGCTTGTATCTGGATGGGTGTGTGCTAATGAACAGCTTTCGCAGAGCCACAGATAATAGTCATGGTTTGGACAAAATTACCGTACTTACTGTAAACCCCTTGAATTCAAGCACGGAATTCCACGTTGCCATAAATCTAAGGCAATTACAACTTCTGAAAAAGCAGGCGAGGAAAAATGCTAAGGCTAGAGAACCTGCCTCGCTGCCACCTCCTGCTCACCCAGGTACAGCTGCTCAGCCCCCCCTTCTGTGTTTGGGCTTCAAAGGACATCCTGCCATGTGTTTTGGTAGTATTGTCTATAGCACTCATAGCAAGACCTCCCCTGGTAACAAGCCAGCAGCTTCCACAACCGACTTCTCAGACAGCCTTGCTCAACTCTGAAAGGGAAGCACTTTTAATCTGCTATTCATGACCAGTCTGCTGACAAAAAAAAAAAAAAAAAAAAAAAGGCAAATTCTGGAAAAGTACTCAATTTAGGATGAGTACAAAGTTCTTGCTTGCCTTTTATAGAGCTATCTTGTTTCCTGAGTTATTGTCAAATACTAGCAAAGCTTTGAAGAATTAATCTGATATTTTAATGATCTTAATACCTTCAAACTATTTTTAGCATCACTCATTCTGTTAATTAAGTACATTAGGTCATTTACCCACTGCTGCACAGTCCTTAAATGCTACTTGATAAAAAGTGTTAAAATAAATTCACATATGCCAGATGTGCTAAATATTCTTTCCTGTTTATTACTAAATCTTATACTAGGAGTGGCCTTCAAAAACCATTTGTAAACACATACTAAGGGAAGGATGTGTGTTTTGGTGATTCAACTGCAGAATATTTTAGAGAGCAAGTTGAAGTAATATCCCCAGCTATTTTAGCAAATTTTTAGCAAACTCTAGCAAGCTAAGTTATAGCAGACTATTAAAAAGTCAGTGTAGTTTCATAATGCATTTTTTCTCACCTAAACCTCACCTATTTCAGTTTTTATAAGAGGGACACGGATGGAGGAAGGATAAAAAGTCCCAAACAATCCAGGAACATACACTGCTCTGAGTCAAAATATGAGTGCTATGCTTACAAACTTAAGCCCAGGGCAGATTTTGTACTACAAACCAAGGATGATAACATGTAATGAAAATTACAACAAAAATACCATTTGATGAGTCCGTTTTGCTTGAAGGAATTATGGTATAGGATGAAATCTGTTCAGTCTTGCAGTTGTAGGCATGTGCTTCAAAACATTTTGATATCTCAGCGTTAACAGGAGCCACATCCAGGTTTCCTGCTTGAACTGGTAATACTCGGTAGCTCTGGGACATCCACATGAATTGGAGCTTACTGAACTAGAAGCATGGGGGGAAAAGGGTTTATTTTAGATTGTGGAATACACATCACTTCAAAACTAAATTTCTTAAAAAAAAAAAAAAAAAAAAAAAAAAAAAAGGACCTGAAAACATGTGCAAGATCCAGAACACATGGAAGAAAGCCCTTACTGTAACTTGAAGCAATCAGCAATGCCCTGTGGCCAGCGTTACCCACAGCACATAGCTACTGACAACATGTGCCAGTGAAAGTCTGTATTTAGATATTACTCGGATGGATTTACTCCTCTGTACTTCCCATTCATTTAAAAGTAAAAACCTGTAAAGAATGTCCTGGTTCAAGGCAAGAATTGCAGAACTATGAGAACCCTTATTATCACAGTTTATTTTAAACATAACATACATACGTGAAAATAATCATTAATGCACATAAGTCTTCATTTTGACAACTTCTCCTTTTCCTTTGCTTTCTCTATCTTCATTTCCTGAGTTCTGATCATTGATGACATAGCTGAAAATAGCAAAAGGAACAGATTATCTGAACACCAGCTTATGTTAAAATGATTGACACCTCAGGTGCAGACTCCTCAAGCTTTGTAATATCCTCCCACATGTTACACTCTGCATTTATCATGCCCTTCTAAATAAAACTTTGATTTGCACTTCTTCAGATGCATGAAAGATGGATCTAGTTGTGAATAGACACCATGTAATCTGCTTTCTGGTGTCTAAGTGACAAATAGTAGAGTAGTGGAAAAATGCTACTGATTTTAGAATCTCTCTTACAGGGCAACATTGAATTAATGTTCAGCCCAGTGACCATGACAACAAGTTTACTTATTATGCGTATAATATTTTTTTTTCATATACATAATCTCTTTGATATAGTTACAGTTGACACATTACAGATTTGTACATAGATTTTTATGTAGCATACAGAAAACAGACTACCTGAAGATGTTAGCAATGGCCAAGAATAAAAATGAGAACAATTACCTTATACTTCATATATGATCATTTTTTAAGCAAATCAGGTCACTTGAATGTCCTTGATGTATGAACTGTATGATGTAGGGAAATACTGGTTTCCCATAGCCATGTAAGGAGACTTAAAAGAGAAAAGGTGGAGTTATTGGAATGTGAATTCAGAAAAAGTGCAGAGAAAAGATATTCCATCTCATCTAGCATTCTGCCATTGCAGGCAGGGCTCATGGTAGTCTTATCAGTGACTTCAAAGGGAGCAAGAACAGTTCAAAAAAGTTGTCTATGACTGTGGTCATCTCAGATTAAAAAAAAAGAAAAAAAAGAAAAAAAAAGAAAAAAAAAAAGAAAACGTTGAGGAGGAAAGGATATGCTTGTAAGGCCACTGCTGGGAAGCTATGTTTTTTTTTTGAATCAATTGCTGTCACAGTATCATCCAGTTTCTATAAGAGTCATCAGCTTTTGACATGATAGCACATGAGGGCAGCCCTGACCAGCTGCCATGTTTGAAATGTTAAGGATCTTGAAGCTTATTAAGAGTTAAGGGGCTGAGAAACAACGCATCATGTAGTTAATCTAATTACTCTCTGAGGAGCAGGATAAAGTAGAAGTGGGTACTGGTAAAACAGGAACAAATAAACTGACATCATATAAAACACAGAAACACAAGTAGTGCTTTGGCAGGTAACACAGTTTCTGGGTAGTGTATTTTAAATAAAATAGGAATGTATTTGGTAAATACTGGCACCTTGGCTTTTTCTCTGTAACGTTTCCACCTGGTTTTGCAGGCTTTCCATCTTGTTCTGTAGCTTCTTAGATGTGTCCTCACTAGTTTCCAGACTGAGAAGCTATTGAAAAAATTACTTGTCAGCATGTTATGACAAAATAAAAGAGTCATTGTAAGATAAATTATTTAATCATTCCATCTAAAGTAAAGTTCCTAGAAAACGTCAATCAAAATTTCCAATAGCAAAGAAAATGAGTGAGAAGGCAAGGTTATTAAAATAATTTTATATTTTATTGCATTTCTGTTCATGGGAGAATGCAACTGAATTTCTAGATTGCCTATAAATGTGCTTGGGAATGGGAAAAAAGTGTTTTATGTTAATTAAGTAATATTTATACCCACAACTTATAAATAAAACTCTGCCAGTAAATTTGCAGTGATTTCACAAAGGAAAGTAGTAGTGTCACTTTCATTTTACCAATGGGAAAACTAAGGTAAAGAAAGATGCAACTTGTTGAAACAAGGAATAACCTGAGCATTGCTAGGCAACTGACTGAAAGTCATGGCTGTGACTTTGACTTGCTAGATCTCCCATGGTCTACATAGGAACAATCTGGAGTTTAATTCCAATTATAGTTGTGAAGGTAACCATACCACAAAGCCTGGCATTATGCTTACATTCCCTAAAACAAGTGAAATCCAGAGATGAGACACACTAGAGAGGAAGGTTGTGCTGCTCTACAGGCACAGAAATTTGCAGGTACCCATTTGGCCAGTTCAGCACGTAGACTGGGAAATGCCACACACCTTTGCACTCTGCTTATGAGCAGGCATTTCTGAGTTGCTGGATGTGCACTGAAAATACAGGTGAGCTAACAAATACACACTTCGTCTTTGCACAGCCAGCCAGAAAGCAAAGGTCAATTAGCAATACTGTTCATGTTCCAGTCAGGCTGACTGCACAGCCCAGCTCTTTTAGATACCTTTCTACAGACAGAGAGAGGATCCCGATGTTTTTAAAGTACTGAAAAATGAAGTAACTGAGAAGCTTGCATTTATGTGATAGCAGTGCAATACAAACATGCTACAGTTATGCTGAAAATACAGAAAAAACAATTTCCAGCTGAGAAGCAAGACAAATTAGTCTCTTTTGATTAGATTTCTGCCAGTACTACAAGTAGCTTAGAGGTAGGTGGGCTACATTTCTATTACACTGCTACTTGCAGTGCTTATTTGCCTGCTAAGAGAAGTGGTTATTTTCAGATTTTAAGAAAGAGGAAGAGAAAAATTACAAAAAATGTTATTTGGCAATTAAGTATCATGTGAAAAGTCAGTAGTTTACCTGCTTTTCTTTTTGTACCTACTTACATTTTGTACCTACTCACATTCTGCAAAGTGAAGTAATAAAGCAGACCCGACAGCCTGGCTCATCAGTAAGTAATTAATAGACTGCCTCATACATTTTGTGGTTCTGGAAAACCTATTTTTCTACCACTTAAAGGCTACAAAGACACAGTCTTATATCAGTATTTTCAGTAAACCCCATAACATTTTTAGATGTGTTACAGAGACAATATCAACTATGAAAAATATGAATATGAGACAACTTTGTTGCCTGTTATTGCAAATATTAATCATCCCTACATGCTACATATTTACCCAAATAAAGAAATTCACTGGTTCTTACATTTAGTGGCATGTGGCACGCATGTCCTCTTCCCTTTGTATAGCACACTGATTAGCTACTATATTTTTCTCACAACTCGTTCATCACAGAAAAAACACCACTATTTAAACACATCTGTGACAGGGCTTAGCTTTCATGAGATAGAAGCCTCTACCTTGTATCAAAGGCAGTCTGATGCAAGCAAAAACAGAGCAGTTTCAGGTAAGTGGGCCAGAACTCCTGTGTTTTAAAATGAACCACTGATAAGTTATATTTCAATAAATTTGCAAGCTGTAGTTCTACTTTCTGGAACAACAGATCAAGATCAACCCTGTATCAGCCCTGTACGCTTCAGAAACACCAGTGTGTATATTTGGCAATGTGACTGGGTTCTGTTACCTACGCATTACAAACATATATTAAAAAAACAAATGAAGAATTAAGTAAAGGTACCACAATCATAAATCGCCAAAGACTGGATCAGTGAACAATGGTGGGACTCCACAGGTTTTTACAGAATAATAGGAGCAGAATTTAACCTGCTGTTTGTAACTCACTTACTGTACTGGCTGGGAAGAGACCCAGCCAAGATCTTTGGATCAGTAAATGGGACTGGAATTACTTATCCAGGGGACTGTGGATTCAATGTCTGGAGAATCACTTTTCCTCACAGAGGGTGCTCTGGTGAGGTGCTGGGGCCAGCTGCAAGGTTGTCTGGTGGAGCAGTTAACAGCAAGTGTAGTGGAGACCTTTCTCTGCACCTCTCAGCTGAACAGACCTTCTTAGGTCTGGACTTGTAATGAGGAGCTGCTCAGAAGAATTCTGGGGTTTTCTCACAAAATCCCGCCCTTCAACTACTCTCCAGAAGACTGGAGAGTCTTCTGTGTAAAAAGTGATACCTGCAGGTATTTTGGAAGCTAGGGAAATCCCTGGATGTCATAGATGGTTTAATAGAATGCTGACAGTATCTACTTTCTATACTATTTAGAAGTTTAAAAAGAAGATTCACAGCAGTTACTCCTCAGGACAGACAGAGGAGAACTAAGCTGTCTCTGAAAAAAATAAAAAAAAAAATTAAAAAATTCACCTAAATACTAAGAGACAACAAATTTTCAGCATCTGTAGGCAATTTTCACAGAAAATTCACAGAATGTAAAATCTCTGTGCAGCAAAAGAGAAGAAGGCTAAGCCTACTATCTTCCAACCTCAGTGCTCAAAGACATACCCTTAATATTCATATTTAGGTTAATGTCACTGCATTTTAAAAGGTACTGACCATGCAGCACTTTCAATAAAATCAAGGGAATCCTCAATGACTTGATCCCTCTCAAAAGCATATCAATATTTAGATACTTGAATACAGAATACAGGCTCTTAAAGGCCTAAACTTAGGCACCAGAATTTGAAAGTATTATCTGTACTAATTACACAAGGCTATTACTATTCACAAATAACTGTCACAGAAGAAACCCATTTTAAGTGTTCTGGTATCAGCCTCCATGGAGCTTGTTTGCACCAAACCACGGATTTTGCAGCAAGGTTTGTGTGTTTGTTTGTTTTGAATAATACTCAGTAATGTGTCAGTTCCACATCCATGGGGAGCACTCATCCTCAAATGCAGCCAGCAAAAACTCACCAGGAGACGTGAAGGGCCAGGTCGTGCCTTGGGATTGATGGTCTGCAGTTGGTAAGCATAAAGGATCCCTGCAAGCAAGAAGATGGCATAAACTTGTAATATTCTGTAAATATTCTGCTAAGTTTTGGTAAGGCTAGCTAGCCTCTACAGTGAGAACATAAAGCTCTCATATGTAATCCCCACCCTTCTACATGTATATTAAAGGCAAACAATGCAATTAAGTTCCAGAGCTCTTAGAGGGATGAAAGAAACATCCCAGCTTTGTTTTGTAGTTCCCAGGAAGTTTTTAGCATTATGAATAAAACAAAAACATGCTCACAACTAATGCAGTTTTTAAAAAGCCTTAGAAAATGAATTCTGAATGAGTACTTTGAGAAGCAGGTAGCTCAGCTAAGTGAGATCACTTCTCACTGGACAAAAGAATCCTGTTTAATGCTGCTTTCAGTGGCAGAGTCTCTAGTTGGAGCCTCCCCACATAGAAAAGACATAGGGCTGTCAAGGTCACAGCAAAAGCCTTGCTATTAAGTTTGCTACACTTTACTTTTTTAGAAGATGAGCTGCTTTTTTAAGCAGAGTAAAATTGCACACAGCTATATCCTAAGGGTGAAGAAAAAACAATAGTAAAATAGTTACACACGTTCACTGAAAGTCTATTAGACTGGTAGTGAATTTAGATCACTGAAATAAGGGCTATCTTTGGGAAATAAAGGACTACATTTTGTACAAATAACGCGTAGTCATGGAAATGGAAAAAAATGTATCGAACTTCTAATTTTGACAACTACTGCCACTGTTATCTTCTTTCTTGTTACCCATATGACAGAGCCTAGATCTAGCTTCTTCAAACCAGCTTCCACTTATTGGGAATGTGCTTTCTAGTCCATATTTCACCTAACGACATCAGATAAGTACCATCATGCAGTTTTCAGCTTTGTCCTGTGCGTTTTCTCAGGCACAGTACATTTTTAGAGTACAGCGATATTTGATGAGAGAACAAAACGGATCACTGATTTATATCCAAGCAACAGACAGACTGACTTTAAGTACTGGCATTGAGAGACACTTAGAAGTATTCCAAAGAAGTAAAATCCTGCTGAACTTAGTGTTGACCTTTTGTAGAAATGCTCCCTTTCCTCCAGCAGCTCTGCTGTTGTACCTGTATCTCTGCCAAATACACCCTGCTAAGCCTGCTTCAAGCATACAAAGTGCTATCCTTATCATGTAAAACCTTCTTCCCCTGTCAGGTTTTTTGCAACAACCTCAAGTTGTGAATACAACTTGAATTCCAAAAAAATTTTTTTTCTTGTCCCTAAATACTTGCTGTTTGACATCTTGTTCTGATATGGTAACTTTGGATACAGCACAATTCTTAACTAAGGCACTGAGAATGAAAGTAAAAATAGAAATAAAAACAAAAATCAAGCTTCATCTCAATTTTCATAGGAGTTAATCAATAAAATCTCTCCTCTGCCAAACCTATCTTGAGGCATCTGGTTCCAGCTTTCCATTTACCATTTGTGTTTCTTTTGGTGGAAGTCCACTATTTAATTAACAAAATATTTATTTAAAAGGAAATTTGTTCTATGGGGGATATCGTCACCTTTTCCTTGAGGCTGAAGTGCTGAATGCCTTTTAGTAGTCATTCTCACTTGTTTAAAACCAAGAAAGAAGAGAAAGAAGGAATTCTATGTGAAAATAAAAACATAAATGCCCAAAAGAAAGCAATAAAGGTAAATGGTGTAGTCACTTCCTATTTCCCTGCCATCTGATGTATCTGAGGAACCAGGTAAACCACAGAAGCTGTGGAAGCTTTTGGCCATCTCACCTTTATTCCTAAGACTACCTTTCTTCCATAAAGATATCCTATACTGCTCCCAAAATACATGAATGTCCAAATTCTAGTTTTAGAAGACAACAGAGGTATACCACACATGACAGAAATAACAGTTTACTGCTCTTACACAGCGTTCCTTATGGTTGCTAAAGGTGATGTTTTCCCACCATCGCTGTCATTCTTGCCAAGATCTACAGAGGAGATGTTATCATCTGAGCTTGTTAATTCTTGAGGAGTCCTCTTTAAGTCCTGCAGTGGTTCCTCCTTCAAAATGCTTAGCTTGGAAAGCATCTGAAATAAAATCATTCTGTTACAATGCATTTTAATAAAGACACACAGCTTTTCAAAACACACCCAAAGTCACATGTTTTTCCATCTCTTTTCTTGAATTACCAGTTAGAAAAAAGTGGGTTTTGTAGTTCTAATTAAAAAGTGGTAGAGGCTAGGTCATGATAACTTGAAAACTGTCAAAATACTAAATGTGACCACACTCTTATCTGGAAAGTTATCTGACCAAAATATGTAAAGAAACTAAATACAATTAAAGGAGAACATAGCTGACGTAACTGTGTTTTAAATAAACATTGTAAAAAGGTTACTACTATTGTCCCAAGGTCAAAAAACAAAAAATAAGCATTTAATTATAAGAGTGTTTTTTCTCACACAACCACAAGCTTTTTTACAACAACCCTGTTACCTTTTTAACCTGTGATTCCAGGTCTTACTGTACAGAGAACAACCAGCTTGGAAGGTAGTAATATTAGTATCTCAGGGTGCTTTCTAGGCACTTGTTTCTCTAACAGCTGAGTTGTCTGCAATTATGAACTACTTGATTGTCACAGCCCTGCTCTGAGATGAAGTGCAACATCATCCAAATTAAACCATTCCTTCCTATGAAGAACTGGTTTTTCCAGAGTACTCAACACATTGCATACTCAAAGCATTGCTCCCACTAACTTAACCTTCATCTGTGCACAGAACTGGCACTTTTTGCTGATGCATTTTTATTGAAAAACATCAGGTCCGTTTTGGACGATAATACAAAATCTATACAAAAAAACAGCAAAAGATATTTTTTCCTCAAAATCGATTTGACTTGATGTTTTCTATAATGGAAAATCAAAATAGCACTATAATCCAATTTAAATCTACAAATTAAATGTACAAACACAAAAGAAAATAAGGGCAGTGTTTTATCTTCTAGGATAAATTTGGTCAAAAATCAGTGAAAGCCAGCTTGGAGAAAGATTTAAGTATAACAAGCAGTAACTTTTAGAAGGTCAATCAGATGGTAAAATGTATCAGGAACTATGGACAAATCTATTTTCACTACCAAATATACATGGTTGACAACAAATACCATAAAACAAAAAAAAGTAAAAAATGAAGTTATTGGTGATGCAAGTAAGATGAATTGCTATTACAATCTATAGTGTGGTTATTTTTTATTGTCTGGTTGTTTTTTTCATGTATTTCACAAGCAGAAAGAAATAGAATCTGACACTCCACAACGAGTGAGAAGCTATAGACAATGATTTTGTCTTCGGTGCTAAGAAACTGCTCTTGGATGTTTCTAGCGGATGCTTTCCCGTTCAGAATCTCCATGTTATTTTTAATCTTTGGAACATCCCTGTGTCAGTACACTTTCGCTCTATGAATCGGGTACTCACGTGAAGGGCACAGCTGGCCAAGTTTAGGGGAAGTGGCATAGCAGCGGAGTACAGGCAGGGAAGAGGCACCACGTGCCGTGGCTTGCCTGAAGCAGAAGCTGATGAGTACCCTGGGCTCTGCAGCTCCTGTGGAAGAACACTAATCATGTGCCAAGCACAAGAAGCAAGTACCAGACAGGAAGCCCTAAGCAACAGCAGATCACTTTTAGTCACAGCTTTCACAATATGCAGCACTCAATTCTCAAAACACTTTCTAGTTTTTATTGTAACTGGATACACCAGTGATCATTTCATTGTTTTCAGAATTTTTAACAGATGCTCAGGATTCTCTCAAGTGGAGAAATCAGGGCTACCACTATACTAAACTATCCCACATTTCTTGTATGCTTTTTTTCTCCACCTTACATGGAAATTTGCATCCTAAAGAGCCAGAACTCTGAGCAGCTGAAAATTACTCTTCCTTCTGGAGCAGCAGCAGCTCACCTGTAAGGCACCTTGGACTTACACATTAGCCAGACCAAAATGTAGAACATAGCCTATGAGAATACAGGGTTGTGCAGAGAGCAAAGCGTGTGAACACCTGCCAGGCTGCAATGCAGATTTAACAGAGGAGCTCCCTCAGTTTTAGTGGCTTGATTCGGACCAGCACCTCATTTTTTTTTTAGTTTTCCAATTTTTATTATCTTGATCTGCTTCCCCATACTTTTGCTGTGGAGACAGTGCTCAGAGTCAGGACATAAGCTTTTAAATAACATTGCATCCAAAACAAAACAGAAATAAGTTCTACTGTAACTTGACCATAGATGGCTGCTAGGATCCATTAGACCCCTTAAATAACACACGGGGAAAAGCGGTCACATTCCTGCACTATGTTTAACTAGATCTGCTTCTTTGGTCTATAGAGTCAGGGAATTTTTTTGCTCAGGGTAGTGAGAGACTGCCATAAAGATTGTACGTCCATCATTCTGCACCAGAAACCCAAACCATTACTCCCTGAGCAACGTGACCATCCCATGCTGGCAGGGAACCTTTAGCTGTACCAGTGGCCGTATTTGGATCCATCAAGCAAGCTTCCCTTCTATTTTTAACATTAGCCCAATTTAGCAGCTATCTGAGCTGAGCTAATCTGAAGCTCCCTACCTGCAAGGCCAGCTAGCTCAATCCGAATGCTCATCAGTTTGCTCATTAGTTGGTCTTTTTCCAGTTTCATATCATTAATTGCATGGAGTCTCTCAGTGCACGTGTTTACCAGCTTAACCTTTTCCAATTCCAGCTTGCTCAGCGCGGCCTCTGACTTGTGTATTCTAACTTCTTCCTCCTCCTTTGCAATCTACTCATACAAAAATAATAATTGTGTAATATATAGATGTATATATAAATTAAACACACAAAAAAAAGAAAACATCATCATTACTTTAATTCTCATTTGTCAGATAACAATCTGGAGCATGAAAGAAAAATGGAGTAGAAAAGCAATTCTATGAAAATGAGTAATCCACGCAAAAAGGGTACTCCAGAGTCTGATCTGATGGCTTTCCAGCATGTTTAACCTTACTAGGTGTACGATATCAAAATTATTTCCATCCTTTTGCACCGTTACCTCCATGTTCTTTAATACTCAACTGTCCTCTGACAGAAGTGCATCAAATTCCCTATCTGCAGCATTTTTTTTCAGAAGCTGCCAACCTGAGTAAGACTACCATATCACATGATTTTTGTCTGAGAAATTGCCAGTTATACACAGTGTTCCCAGCTTGGAGTGCTCACTGCCTGTTATTTCTCAGTAACACTGTATTTCTTGTTCTGCTACTCATGTGGACCATTGTATCCCTCAGAACAGCATGTTACATTCCAGCTGTGGCAACCTTTTGAAGACTGCTTTTGCACCAATGAAATACTCATTTTTGGTGGGAATGTGCTCATATTAATCTTCACCAACTCTTCCAGTGTTGTTAGGATTCCAAGGACGGTCTCATATTGACTTTAAAACCAGACAGTGTTGGAATATTAAGGTGCAGATTTACAACAAGAAAATATTAACTGTATTACAGACATAAATACACCATCATTTACAGACCTTATGTTCTTGCACTTGAAGTTTCCAGTTTCTTTTCAATTTCTTTTAAAAGCTGTGACTTCTCAACTTCCATCACTCCAGCAGTTTGATACTGCTGGTCTACAACTTGGATCATGATATCAATTTGCTTTTGCAAAACCTCAATAATCCTTTCCTTCTCTATTACCTGCAGCTTCAGCGTTTCACACTCTGACTGCACATCATGTAACTGGACCTCTTTGTTCTTTAGATGCTCAAGCTCCTGCATATTACTGCCAACATGTGAATGCAGCTTCTTGATTTCCTTATTAGTAACCTCGAGAGCTGTTTCTTTCTCCTTCAGACATGCCATAAGATTTGACACTGTTCTCTCAGCAGTCTCCAAATCTATCTGCTTGGCTCTAAGATCTTCTTGAACTTTACTGAGTCTTTCCTTGGTTGACTCCAGTTGGAAAGTCAAGGAGGAGATTCTTACAGTGGTTTCAAATTTTTCCTTAACTGCAGCCCTCTGAATAATAGCAATAAAAGGAGTGACCAAGAGGAATGTTTATTTCTACCTTCACAACTTCATGTCACTTTCTAGTTTTCTACAGTATGTCTTAATCATCTGTGAGTTTCAGAGGAAAATTACATCAGTGTGGTCAGATCTACACTGACTATATGAGTTTTGGTTTTCACTACTCATTCTCCATTTGATAAAGTACTAATTGGAATACTGGTTTTATTTTTATTTTGGTCTGGTATGTTTAATTTTCTGTGATAAAAAAAAAAAAAAGTTACTTTAAAATTTAGAGCAGCTGGGGCTAAAAAAACCTTAAGTGTTAAAAATTGATCAATTGCACTATAAATTGAAAAAAATATATATATACATGAAAAAATTCTTGCTGATTTTATTCATGCAGGAAGCAATGTTCACAAGACTATCATCAAATATAACATTAAGTACTGTAACTCAAGAATTGCCAGCAGTACAGAGTAGAAACAGAAGGAAAGAATGAACATCCTGGTAGGACAATTTTAAGAAGAAGAAATGGACTGGGAAAATGTAGAAAGATACGTGAGGTAGCACAAGCCCATGGTTTGGTTAAAAAACAAACAAACAAAAAAACACATAAGGGAACCAACTCAACTTCATCTTTACTCATGATGTAAAATAACCAGTGGAGCTGCCAGTGGGCAGTGGGTTAATTAATTACAGCTCATTTTTGACAGGCTGATGTCTTGAAGCTCAGTGTGTTGAGTCTTAGCTCAATGTCTAAGACTCTACTTTATCAGTAGTAGTTCTGCCTAAAACTGCAATGCATTCAGCTTAGATTTTGAGTCAAGAGCACAGAATGTCATTACGTTTTCATTAGGCATTATACAAAGTAAGGCATTATGAAGGCCTTTAATTTACTAATTATTCTTACAGCAGAGCTTACTACCAAAAATACAGCCTTCAACAGTTTGTTTGTTTCTTCTTCCAGCACCATATTTTTGAACATTTACAAAATGTTACATTGGAAGTTTACAATCAAAACCACACTATCGACAGAACATTCATTTTTTCCTAAGGCTTATGTCACTGCTAAAAATCAAATGTAAAATTAATGCTTCCAGTACCCCATTAAGAAAGAGAAATGAAGGCTGGACTGGACAGAGTAACAGAGAAAGTTGCAAGTTCTGACTATGTTGTATCTGCAACTTTAGAGGCAAAATTTTGGTGCAGTCCCCAGTCAGTGCACTTTCCATCCCGAATGCTATCGCGGTGCAGTGGCTCACCCACCTGTCGCTCCATTTGTCCCTGATGTTCAATCCTCATTTCCTTCACCATGTTTTTCATGAGCTGTGACTCCATATTCTTCTTGTCTAGTTCTGTCCTTAGATTATCAGTGGTCATGCTGTTGTCAGTGTTCCGATCACAAAATCTCTTGTTCTGCTCCTTTTCTAGACTTAGTTCTACCTCTTTTCCATGAAGTTTAGTCTACAAGAAATTATTCATTTCCCATCTTGAATCACGTTTTGGATTTTTTGTTATTTTCTTACCATTAGCAACTTTCAATTACATGGTTACATACCTGAATAGCGACTATGACATGGATTTACACCTAACAGAGGACAGGAATATTGGCTAAACTAGTCTGGCACCTCCTACATGTTTTCTCCCAACAAAGCAGTAACTTTCAACTTTACATATTGCTTCTGTAATTATTTTCAATTACATACAATCTCAACACTGAAGTCTTTGATACCATTTCTGTCTATCCTAAAATCAATATAAGCAGCAAAATGAAAAGAGATTATATTGTGCCAACTTCAAATGAAAAACAATAAAGCATTACCAAGGAAGGCTTCGGTGATAAATATCCATCCTTACCACTAATGAGAAATGTTCATTGCTTGTTTCATTTCCTGCAGTAATTTATTACTTATTCTCCAGAGCTTAACTCTTTTCTCCCTCAAACATAATACTAATAGTACATAACTTAAATTATAAATGTAGAATGTAAATAATATTAAAAATACTAATATACACATTTCTTAGCCACAAATGTCAAAAATATGAACTAAAATTGTAGCCAAAGTGAATTACCAATATACAATTCTATCAATAAGAACTTTTGTTATTATTTTGGAAGCTAGGACTATGTGTATATCGTTAAAGCTGAAGTAGAGAACAAAGCAGCAAGCTTGGAGAATGGCAGAATGGAAATACAAACTACAAACAAAGGGAAAAAAAAAAAGGATTAGAAAAGTATCTTAACATTCAACTATGCAATCATTATGCTGGCTCCAGTCTTCTCTTTCAGCAAACTGCAGGAAAAGATTTACTTAACATATTCTTGAATAGGAGAACACCATGAAGTGTTCAACTGAACACTTCATGAAAATGTACATGAAAATGTACAACTGAATGAAGTAATTTCAACATCTCCTTCAGAAGGACTCTAACACCAATTAGTCAAACAAAACTAATGAAACCATGTAAACTCATCTCCCAAAATTCAGTTGTTAAAGAGTAATCTTATATTTAAAAAAAAGGATAATTACAGAGCATGAAGCCAGTTTTTATGAAAACAAATCTTTGTGGCAAATTTTTTAACTGCATTTCATTTTGTGAATGTTCTCAATAGACCAAAAAGGAACTTTTAGTGCTGTTACAAAAATCCTGGGCATGTCTTACAAAATATGTGTTAAAGGGGCTAAAGTTCCTTGACACAGGGATCCAAACTGTGAGGTTCCACACTTTCAAACATTCTGAAATTATGACAATGTTAACCTTAATTCTGAATGTCAAAGGCCTTTGGGAAATAGTCGTAACAGTCAATCCAAATTTCTAATCAAAAATAATCTTCAAAATTAGCTATCTATATAAGGGGGCTGTCACACTTTGGAAACAAACAATGTGCAAATGAAAAAACCTGCAGTAAGGCGACGCTTTTAAAAAGCAAGGTGTTTGTTGTCTTTTTTTTTCCAACACTATCACTGCTCACACCAACAATTGATTAATCTGGTCATTCAGATTTCCACATTCTTGGTTGTATCGATCCCGTTTGTTCTGAACTTTTGCTACCTCAGAATGAGCTAGGTGCAACTGCTTCTCAAGATCCTCCACCTAAATGAAAAGCAAATTCACAAAGAATTATCTTAATATATTCTACTTTAAGAAGCATACTGGCTTTCTTTTAGCTTTCTTCTAGCTTCTGCTCTAAGCAAGTCTAAATGTCATCTTTTGATGGAACAGAGTTTTTCCCTAGGTATATTCACAATAGCATTTTTTTTTTCCCTAATAACTAAGCTCAATTACCTTGTAGAGTTAGCTCAGGTTCCTGAGAATTAATTGGATTCCACCCTGATCTGCAACTCTCCAAAAATCCCTTACTTGTAAAACGAGTAATCTTCAACTTCCTGGAGCTACAAATTCTAAGCAGCTACAGAGAGCACCAGGGCCTTTTCTTCCCCTACTTGCCTGAAATCCTTTTTGAGAAAAGGGATTTACTGATCCTCTGGAATCCTCCATCAGGAGGAGAAATTACAGTAAGCCCTAGGTATTTCTCCCTTGAACCCTCCCTACACAACTACTTTGTATTTCCACAGAAAACCTAAGCCTGAAGCATGTCCTCTACAGAGCTCAAGGACTGTGTATGGCATTACCAAGAGGGCTCCCACAGACAGTGACAGAAAAAGTTCTCCTCAGACAGGGCCCTCCTAATTAAGGGAGAATTTGGATCCAAGACTATCCAGATGTGCTCACCTTGTGTTTAAAGATACAGCAAAGTTTTTCAGAAGTGTCTATGCCCAAGGGCAGGTTTTATGCAACTAAGACAGTGAGGCATAATTCCCTCACTACAAATACATCAAGAAATCTACAGGCAAACATGTATTGTTCCAACCAATAGTCACACAGTTCCTGTGGAAGGATGCAACTTTTGGCAATGTATGAGATGGCAGGCCAGCCTGCAGCCCTTTTTAATAAAGGGAAAGGTATTAACATAGGCTTATCCAAACAGAACACTTATATATTTACATTTATATCTCAAACCTAACCACCAAATTTCTTGACTGCTGAAAAGTATCTGATATCAACAACATACACTGGCTTACACCTACTACATCAAAAACTTTATTTGTGAAGGCGTTTTCCTATGAGAGAAGCTGTGGAGAAATGCTTGTTCTAAAACAGATAGACAGTTGTAAAAGCTTTATTTAGATTCTGCCCCACTCCTTCCTGGACATAACTCCACATAACAGCCTGAGATCAAATGATCAACTTGTCTTTCACTGAAGCCTACCTAATAACACTTAATAATATTGCACTTCCTATTGAAAAGTGGTTTTTATTCAGGGACCAGTAGTCTATTGTTCTATAGGGAAATGAAATCAACATTTTATGCCATCTGTAGACTGCAAAGAATAGTCTGAAATTGATGCAGTGTTTCCAATTTTACTTGTTATATATAAGATAGATATTCTGAAAGAGAATATATTTTAAGGAATACACACTACAGTTATAGTTTTTTACTGGATATGATCTTATGACGTGTACTGCATGATTTAGGTAAAAACAAAACAAAACAAAAATACAACAAACAAAATGTAGGTACACAGACCTATCTGAAAAGCACACTCTAAATTGTACTCTTCCTTGAGCATGAAAGATTGTAACAGAGGCTAAATACAGTTCACCATAGTTCACTTACGATGCTGTAAAAAGTCACTTTCAGAATTGCCTGGTGTGAGTTTTGATGCATGTGAATCAAACAGAACTGGTAACAGTGAAAACCTACAGAAATGATAAAACACAATGTCATTCCTGCTCTGCACATCTGTCATGGCTCCACAGGCTTGACCTGACACATCCCTGTCATTCCATCCTCAGAGTGTTTTTGGATCAGAGAATATCAACTGTGCCAAATCTCATAGCACTCCTGTGACCTGTACTTTCCCTTTCCAGCAGCATGTAGGAGAAGGATGCCTAAATCTTCATGACTTGTAATCTAAACTGGATTTGGATCCAGCAAGCATTTCTGCATGGGTCAGCTCTATTAATTTTTAAAGAAATGGAGAGCATTCCGATCATTTTCTATAGAAAACATTAACTAACTTTTACCAAAAATAATTAAGAATTTAAAGATATTCTGGTGGTTTATAAAACTAGAATCCAAAGCATCAAAGTAAGTGAGTGAAGCAATGGACATGATCTGGAAAGGGCACGTAAAATGGGTAATTTCTGGTCCCCAGATCTGGTCCCCTTCATCGAGAGGACAGATCATGAAGCTCGAAGCTATGAATCTCTTATGCAAGAATATGAACCCCAATACGCTGAGGTAGTTTTGTGGCAAACTGCAGTGAAGGAGGTGAACCCACTATGTATGCTTTGATCAGAACGGGGTACACAGAGGACAAGCCTGGAGATTTGGAATGGAGTTCTTACTATCAGATTTGCCAGGAAACATGTTGACAGTATTGGACTGAGGTTTGGATTCTTCCCTTCTCTTTCAGCTGGCTTTGAGCTAACGTTGCAGTTCTGCTGTTGCTCAGATCAATCTGCTGCTTCACGTGCTTAGAAGAATATGGTAACTAACTGTGAGAGGATTTGAGCTGAGCCTCTGCCTCTTTGCTTCTGTTAAAAGGCCCCACTGAAGAAAAGCAGGACCTTGGGGATGTCCGGAGGCCATGTCAGGCTCAGACCTCAGTCCCCATTTGTTGTGTGGTCCATGCACCTGTGTAAATGCACAGGGAACACAAGGAAGAGGATGAACACCCTAACAGCTTGTTGGACGTGGGCAGCTTGCCAAACCTTCATCTTGTGGATCTTGGTAGCTCCTCGCTGCATGGGGACTGCTGGTGCTTTCGCCTGTTCTTCCACTTGCTCTGCACATTTGTTAGGCATGACACTTCTTGGGCAGAGGGGCTTGTTCAGATCATGTAGGGCAGGTTTCTCTCCTGTCTTAACTGCAGCAATCCTTCCAATTTGCTGTTGGCCAGCAGTCCTGCTCCCACCAGCTCACTACAGAGGGAAAGATCCATTTGCATGTTGCTGCCTCAGGCATGACTGGGATATTCTGGGTGTTCTCCATCTGTCATCACTGGGTGTAAGAAAGTCCAGAGCTGGGGCCTGTTTTTACGGTTTGTGAAATGGCAGAGATTCTGTGGTAGGACTGTATGAAGTTCTCTCCATCAGTATGTAGCAATTCTGTGTAACTATCTGGAAAAAATTGGTTTAATTGCACGTCTTTGTGGATGCAAGTAACTTATCAAAATTGTTGTATAATGGTATTTAAAATTTGGCTTGAATACGCAGGGACTGGCTAGCTGTCTTTTTTACCTGCATTATGTTCTATTGATATGAAGCATTGCAATGAATTTTATGATTCTTAACTTACACTGGGACACTTCTGGACAGCTGAATGCTTCTCAAGAGCTGCCCTAATCCCTATGCACTCTTGTTCTTGCACTTCCCAAGGAAAAAAAATCATCAGAGAATTTTTCTGGGTAGTACAACTCAAATAAGTAACTATTTTTACCACCCACTTTATTCCTTGTTGGTATATTTTCTAGTGGTACAGTGGAAGAATGTTCTTGTACTGCACATATAAGTGATGATTGTAGGACAAAATTACTTCACTTATTTCCAAAAGGCATCATTTTTGGTATGTTCTCAATGCATTCTGCAGAACTGTTTTTGTTAGAGAAATATAACTTGTTCCTAAAAATAATACAAATGATGCTCGAGATAATATCATTTATCTTGTCCACTCAGTTCTTCTGAAGCAAACCCTTACCAAAAGATTTTACCCATCTGTCCAGAAACTTTACACATCAAAATATCCAGTTTACCCAGTACTACTTGTAACACACGAATCTATACACACCTTGTCTTCATACAACCTCCTAGATTCTTGTAATTCAGAACGCAGCTGAGAAACTATAGATCCCAGGTGACTGACTTGATGCATGTGCACCATGTTTTACTTTCTTGTTTGTTCTCTAAGAAATATTTTAAAAGGAGAAATTATGCTCACAAAAGCATGAAACGTTTGTGGTTGTTTTTGCTGTAATCAGTAAGAACACTGAAACTTACTGCTTTAAAGTACAATTAGCGTTCGGTTGATTATCATTCCACGTTTAAAACATACTGTCTTATTGGCCAGATTTGCTGTCTGAGAGTTCTCACATGAAATCATACAGACTCAAGTCTTAATAATTTTTATTGCTGGTGATGACTCTTTTATCCTCAACCAAATTGTAAAAAAGCTAAGTCTGCTTTCAAATGCACCCCAATTATTCCATAATCTGAATCAGAGGCATTTTGCTATCAGCTATTCACTTTCAACTATGAAGGTCAGTCATAATATATATACCAATGTTTAAGTCTCATCTTAAGTTTGCAGCACTGCATGGCATGTCCTCAATTTTTAATTGGTAATTGAACACTGATTTCTGAGTCACCAAGTAGCTGGTGAGAATCAGTGTCATTTTCTTCTCATTCGATTATAGCCAAAGTCAATAGTACCAACATATCTGTTTCTTCCCCCAAATGAAAAGCATTTAAAATTACCCCTCATTACTATTTATTTGTACCTTTATGCAAACAGCCCAACTGTTTACTCAGTCTTGTCTGTGACTCAACAGATAATGTTACTGGCAATCAATTTTGTATCTGAATCCATTGAACATACAGAAGGCAAAGCCCGTGGTGCAATATAGACACCTAAAACTGCACACAACCACAGCTCTTAACTGTAGCCAGGTACTCTGCAAAAACTGTTCACAACTCTGATACTGGAGATACGTCATTCAAAAAGCTGGTGGCAAAAACAGAGCTGACAGCTAGAGCCACAATTTGAACTTCCACCCACTTTGCTGGTGCTGTTTCAGAACCACAGCAACCGAACCAGTCCCTGAGTGTGCCAATTCTCAAAGTTTGCCTAATGCATTACTTTTTGCCTGTATATAGCGTGATTTCCTATTTCTTCATTTTTCTTTTTTTCCTCTTCATTCTACAATTTATGCAAGGACTGCCTAAGTTTCAGATATTAAAAAAAAAAAAAAAAGTAGGGCATAGAGTATACCAGCAGCATAAGCCGGTATACTCTAGAATACGCTCTCTCAAATTAAGGTTATTCTTAACATTATCTGTACGATAATCAAACAAACATACTGAACGTTCTACATCTGGCTTTGGATACTATTTGCATAGCTTCGTGCTATCTTAGCTTTAGCAGTTAGTGCTGCCATCTCCTGTTCATGTTCATTTATTAGTTGCTCAATCCTGTTTTAAAAAGAAAATAGGGGTTATAATTTTAGTCTTGGCAAAAAATAACCTCTCCAACATACAGGTAATCATACTGTTCAGTAGTCAGAAAATAAAAAGTTTAGAAAAGAAAAATATCATCTCAGTTGACCATTAACTCTGAAACTCATTAATGATCCCTCTTTTTTTTTTGGAAAATTTTCCAAATAGTAGGTACATAAATGTGTATATAAAAATCTCTAAATCTAATCACCATCTTCAACCCACCCCAAAACAGTAAAATCACTGAATATCACAAATATCACTTTTCCATTGCTGAATGACCCTGAATCTAATACTAAAAATAATTCTGGGCTCCTGCAAATTCATTATCATTAGGCCTTACTGTATCCTGATATTTTTGCAGAAATCCTGCTGACATATGGAAGAACTCCTTCCACCGTGGACAGAAACAAAGTACACAAATTACAACCATCAGTGCAATTCACCCCTCACAGTAGATTGCCTTGGGCACCCATATCCTTAAATTTTGTGTTCACACCTTTCCTGTCGTGTTAGTATTAAGGACTGCACCTTCAGCATCTGTTTGTTTCCATTTTCTTTAAGAATGATGTTGACCACAATGACAGATACCAGATACAGGATTTCTCTAATTAAAAGAAAAAAAAAAAAAGTATCCTACCTTAATTCCTGGATATTCTCACTCATATTGACAGCATCTGTGAAGAAGAAATAATTGTCCTTATTTTCTAATATATTTATCAATATATTATTTCCTAGTATGTTAAGAACCAACTTTATGTCATAAAAATGAATTCTGTCTCTCTATTTTTAACTAAAAGAAATTCAAGGATATTGAGGTGGATAATTCTTTTCCTTCTTAAAGCCTTAGGCTTTGTTTTGTCTGGATGAACACAGATGCAGTTTTACAAATACTTGGTATCATCTTCTGTTAAGTTTTTCAACAATTAAGTGGTAAATCATATATACTGTCACTTTCTTATAACATTTCCAGGTACTTTTTCTGCAAGAAACAGTGAAGACCACATTTCTATAAATATCTATATTATATAAATATTATAAATATATAAATATCTATAAATTTCTATCTATAAATATATATAAATTTCTATAAATATCATCTCCAAATATATTTTATCCCAACCTGCTTGCCTCAAGACAATCTTTTTCCTCACGTAACTGCTTTGCAGGTATATCCAGAACAAAAACTGAGGTCTGGTGGAAGACCAAAGCACACAGTCTCAATTTGTGTATCTAGAGTTTTGGGATTGTCATTACCAGCTCCTGCCAGGACAGTTTCTCCTAAACCAGAGAGAACCCTCTCGGCTCCCCAGGTTTTGTTTTCTGTGTGGTGAGGACCGAGGCCAGGAGGAGCTACAGGTGCCGCCATTTTGGTGGGGGGTGAGGATGCACAAAATGGCGGCCCCAGGCTACCACCTGCCCCTTCCCTGCAGAGCAATGAGGGAGACCCAGAGCTATCTTGCCGCTCTTGTAACCCTCCATCCCTACTGTGCACACACTCCCTTCAAGTTCTTTGTTGGTGGTTTGTTTTTTTCCCCCCTCGTCAACGCAGGTTCTGGCTATGTCCTTTCAAAAAGACCATGCCCTCATAGTGAGGTGTGTCACCTTGCCCCTTCTTCTGCCCCTTCCCCAGGAAGGAGTCTGCCCTTTTAGCAATTGCACTACACCTGCTTCACCTCAGTGACAGAAGGGCTGCAACACCCGGCCACCATGAGGAGATCTCCAGGCCAGCGCTTCATCCAGCCCCCACAAAATGGCCGCTCGTGTGTGGCAGCCGCCTTGCCTCAGGCGGCGGGTTCTCTCCTCCTGTGGGGACACCAGAGCAGTCAAGCTGCCTTCACGGCCACTAGATGGTGAAAGAAGGTTTAATGGCCCCATGCTCGCGGCTGGAGGTAAAAATCCTCTCAATTGAAGGGGCAGGGGCATCATGGTGTGGGGGCTGGCTATGAGCTTGAAGGGAGAAGTCAGAGTGAGGAACCTCCTGTCAGAGAAAAGCTCAGAGAGCCAAAAGCATCCCACCAGAAAGCTAGCTCAGGAGTAAAATCAAAATCTTCTGATTTATGCACCAGACTTTTCAGAGATAAAATGGTTTTCAGTTCCTGAAGGTAATGGCCTGACTGGTATTTTCCATTCTTGCTGGGAGAATGGGTGCACAGCCACCACATGATCAGTAAGGGAAATCAGGTGGCCAATTGTCCTATTTTGGATCTCAGTTTTAGGAGAGAACATACAGATTTCAACAGACCTTTTGTGGAAAACGAGGTCCTGAGCACTCCAGCCTCATGGTCCTGCTGCTTCCCTCTACCACCCCTGAAACACTGCTCCACACAGGGAGTAGGTAACCTTGTTAGGTTGCAATTCCTGATTTCTATTTTTTTTTTTTAAGAAAATTAAGAATAATCAGAGGTTTGTTATTAAGCTGCAAATATATAATTCTCATGTTTAAAATAATCCCTCCCCCCTCCCAGAGGAGACTATGAGCTGTGCTTGAGGTATAAAGCTTCAGAGGAAAGTAGTTGAATAACTTATGCTAGCTGAGGCTCTTACACTAAAATACCTGGGCTATACCCACCAGCCATTTCAGATGGGGTTCAAGGCATTATTTGTTAAATAATAAAGTTATTTTTGAAGGGGGAAAAAAAAATCTATCTGAAAAAAAAAAAAAAGAATACCTACCTGCTGTGTTTTTACATATCCCATATATCAAGTGTAAATGTTGGCAGAATTTTGCCAGCACTTCACATGATGAGCTCAGATAGAGGACCATGTTACCACAGCTTGCTGTGATGTGTTCTGATGCCTTGAGTGAGTTCAGCTGTAATCCATTTTGCAAGAAGCAGTTGCAAGAAATAGTTTGGCAGAAAAAACTCTTATCCCAGAAGGTGGGTGCGTGTTGAAGTTGTCTGATTGTGCCTGCAGTCTGCCACGATACAGATAAGCACCACACAATTGCTAAATTAACTGAGGTGTTCATTTCCCTAAGCCTTTTGTGCTTCCCTCTTTTTATTTGGAAAGTCTGTAACTGAGCCACAAGAAGGGAAACTCCTTTAGCCTTTGCTAATAATACTGGATAATTCTGTATATTCATGTAATCTAATTTAGTGTTAGAATGAAGACATCTATGATATGCCTACTTCTGTGCATCCTGATAAATTATTGCATTCAGAATGCAAACTGAGTCTGTTTTTCTGGAAAATCTTATGGTATTATATAGAAATTGAGGGCTTGCTACTTCTGAAATGTTCTCAGAGGTGTTACAGTTATAATGCCATACCTAACAACAACTAACAACAACAATGTTGCAAATTTTTGGTGCTACATTGTGATGAGCCTTCTTTATTGATTCTTGGTTCCTGATTCAAGCAGTTATTTCATCAAGGTCATTGATAAAACCATTACATCAGATAAGTGAAAATTCAGGTGCAGAGAGAAAAATCAGCGGTTTTGAATTTAGATAGCCTGAGTTCATCTTCACTTGTGATGGCAGTTGTGCTCCCCTTGGAGGAGCAGAATTGTTCCTCACTCCTTATAGTTCCTTATCAGCAACTCAAATTTGCTTTGAGTAACAGAGGGACCTCAAACTGTTTTGTGCTAGAGACAATATTATCTGGAAAGACTTTTTTTGTTCACCAAAGATTTTTGATTTTTTTTTCCCCAGTCTTCAAAGGCAGGTATCTTTTCCAACATAAGATCTACGTGGATTGATGTACTCTGCAGCTTCCTTCTGTTTCTCAGCCTTGTTATTTCTTTTCACTCTCTGATTACTATATTCTACGTTAAGCCTGCCCAGGAAAGCAGGCTTATTCTGTAGTTTGGGAGTTGGACTTATTCTGTAGAGGGAGCTGGACTCAAATCCAGTCTGCAATGTGAGCAGAGCTTCTCCATTTAGCTCCAGGAATGCCTCTCCAGAAGCAAGCTTTTGACATTGGTAGTTGATTCTAATCCCCTTTTTTATTTTTTGGTCATAGAGAGGCTTAACTTATGGTCCATCCCATCATTTCTCCTTTCAGATGCCAAACAAACATTTTACGGAGTTGAGTGGATGGATGTGCTATGGGATTGGCTCAGGTTGATGGGAGGTAAGCATAGAAAAGTAGTATTTTCTATTTAGATGTTTCTAATTTATTAATTTACCTAACCTTCAAGAGAACCGTTACCCCAGGAAGGCATGACTTGCTTCTTAAGGGATCCTGGGTTGATTCAGGAGAGTTGTGTCTTTTAACACTTTTTTTGTTCAGTTCTGCAGGTTTGGGTCCTCTGCATCTTCAAGACTCAGGGTAAAGAAGAGGCTGGGATGGCCACTGGTGCTTGAAGGCCATCTATTATCATTTAAAATTCCCAAAGCTCTTCAGTTTATACAGAGCCCTATCTGGAAGTAAAAGAAAAGCTATACTGTGGTAAAAAGCAGTGAGCTAGGAAAAAGAAGGCTTGCTTTCAGTTTTCAGCCTTTTCATACTTCATGTGTGACCATCAGCAAGTCACCCATTCCATCTGTTTGCATCTGTGAAAGGTAAGAAGGTCCACATTTCTACTCTCTTTTGTCTGCCTTGCCAATTTAAATTACAAATTATGTCAAAAGGGGCTGTTGCAAGGCTTTTACTTGCTCAGAAGCAGTTTGCATACAGCTAGAGATACGAAAGACTGCTCTAACCCTAGGGACTCGTGCTGGCCTGGCAGAATGTGGGTGCACCAGCTTCTGTATCTAGAAAAGGTTACAAGAAAGGCCACTGGGAAGGGAAAGCAAGCCCCAGCCTTTGCCTTCACAGACCTTTCACAGAAATCCTGTTTCCACTGACATGGCTGTGTACCTCAATATTTGTTCACTTCTTTGCATGAAAGGGCTAGAACTAAAAAATAAAGAAATAATCAAAAATGGTTTGTGCTTGATAAATCACTGTGGGCCCTTTATCCTTTACAGGCTCACTTCTGTGATGCCAGTGGAATTACACTGGAGTAAAACACGAATGCAAGAAGAAAGATGCAGCTCATTCCAAATTTGTTGACCTGCTTGTATTGATGATTTTCTGCCAAATGCATCTTGTTGTGTAATCAGTTACACTGCTGCTCTTCAGATGTCCAACTCAGAGCCAGTTTGGAATGTTAATCCTCTTCAGAAGTCCCTTCGTTATGGACGATGGCTGCTTTGTTTAATGAAACAAGTCTTGAGAAGTGAGTTGTGAGTTACCTTCACCCTTCCTCTAAATTAAATAGAAAGTAGATTTGAAGAAAGCATACTGTTTAATTCTGTAGCCAAAAAGTAACATGTACAAAGACTGGGAGCTAAATTTTCTTTTTTTTTGATTTCTAGATTTATATTTAACCTGATGACATGCCAGCTGATGGACCCAGGTAGGATCAATAGCACTGCCCTGAATACTTCGTAGGAATTTTGCTTCCTTTCAGAAAAGTAAATGCTTGCTAACTAATTTGTGAAATGTTTGCATGTAAATCGATAAAGACAACAAACTCTCGTAACTCAACTAAAAACCAGTGTGTTAGCTAGAGGCCAGCGGATGGGGGCAGTGTTGCTCCAATGAACTTTTTCATTTGCAAAAGAAACTTGCAATATTTGAAGAAATTTAGGAAAAGTGAGGGCAGCCATCAGCAAAGTGGCAACACCTTTATTGATGGTAACTGTAGGGTGTGATCTCGAACTATGAGAAGAATCAATGGCAATTTCTCCTGCTTTACCAGAGTAGTACTTGACAGTTAAGCAAAAGGGTTCTGACATGACTCTATACCAATTTTATTTTCTCTTGCACTGAAAACCTTCAGAATTTTAATTTGCATTTTATTTTGTGTGGGCAGCACTTTCCTGAATCCATGTCTGTGTATTGCACTGTGACAACAGTGTTCTGAGAGAGACTTCTCAGAGAAGAATTCCTTAATACATGGGCAATGTGAGGTTCTTGCCAAAGGCAAGATGGGGGGGAAAAAGGTTTGTATTTAAGACTTTGAAATGATTATATGCAGGTGAATGTTGAGTACTGCTTTAATTATGTTCGACACTGAAATCTTTTCTCAGAAGAATTAGCTCTATGTTCATGCACAGAAGTGCTCTGTGTACTGAGACTGGCAAAAAGTTAAATTGGAGGGTGGGGGTGGAATTGCCACAGTCTCTAGTATTCCAAAAATCCCTTGCTTCTTCTTGATTTCTTTGGGTGTTCCCAGTGAGGTAAGCATTGTGAAAAACAGCCCAGGTAATTTTCTCAGTAAGAAATGTATGTATGTCATAGATGCGAATTGGTTTCTACGAGCACTTGACAATTTTTAACTCCTTTGTGAACGAGAGACTGCTGAGAAAGCAGACCAGTATCTGGCAGCCTTTTTGGGGTTGTTGATCAAACCTTTTTCGTAGCTGTTCATGGGTTTCTGATCTATGTAAGCAAATGTATGTTAACCTTTGTACAGCTGAAATAGAATTACGTAGGACTAGTAGGGACTAGCAAATGTGGAAGCAGTAGGGGTGTCTCAGGAGACAGGAAACACACGGTTCTAGTAATACAGCAGCAATTTGGTTTATTATGGTAAGCGGAAATTTCATGGTGCTATTGACAAAAAAGTTGTATTTTGGTTGTTGTATTCAGCACCCAAAATGAAGTGCAGTACTTGAGCAGAATATGATGGTAACTCAGCAAAGATGATGGTAACACACCAACCGCTGTCAGCACCATAATACAGCTCCTATTGGAATTCTGGCGTCTGCAAACATGAGGTGTACTGACAACATCTTTTCTTCGAAATGGATATAACCCAGCCTACCTTAGCCTGTTAATAGACAGGCATGTTCTCACAGTCTTAAATAGTCTTGATGGTTACGGATAGGAGGATGTATGGCCTCAAGAGGCAGCTTTTGGAGCCTTAACCTGTCTCTGCAGGGGCTGTGGAGGGACAGAAATCAATTGCTCATTGTAGGGACTTGAACTGAAGGTTTTTAAGTTGAAACACTAGGAGTGTTTGAAACTACAGAAATCTGATTTGAGACAGGCTAAAGGGTGAGTTCTGGATAAAAGCAATCTGTGAGACTGACCATGATGTGAAGCTAATGAAAAATCAGCACCTGGGAGGGAAGCAGAGGGAAAAACAGAGCTCAATATAAGCAAGGACTGAGGATCATCTACCGTGAAAAACAAGGGAGGGGGCCTCTTCTCTGTGTTCTTCCTCTTGGTGATTGGGAATGAGAGCTGGGACACATGGGACAAATAAAAGGCTGTGGGGAAGCTCTTGCATCTTAAAGGGGTTTAGAGTAGGGCGGTATGAAGGCTGTGAACTAATGTGGAGAGTTTTGGTTTTAGATTTAAAGCTGCAAAGCTCTTGCCCCATGGCCAGAGTCTGAACACAGTAGCATTCATTATGGGTTTGTTAACACAAGATCTTCACTGCTTTCAAAGCCCGAGCACGTCCCAGGGGCTGTGAGAACAGAAGTGTGGGCACCTTTGAGGCACTGCCTGTATTTGTTTGCTCAGGTACAGAAGCAGGAAGGGGAGTGGGCTGTGGGCTGCCCTCTCCATCAGCCTGTTCAAGTGCGGATACGAAGTGGAGGTTTTTGGGAACACCTCTTGTGATGTTTTAGGAGTGAAGTCAACACCTGCTAAAGCGATGAGACAAATGCCTGAGCCTACGTGCACACTGATAGACACATCCACAGCCGTAAATTCTAAATTCTATGGTGACTGCCTCCATTCAGAACAATATCCTAACTTCTTGCCACTGGTTCTTATCCCACATTTTGGGAAAACATGGTCAACAGTGTTTGGAGGAAAGCAAATAAGTCCATTGAAATTGGTGGGTACCATGTGGAAGAGAAGCACTTGATGAGAATAAAATTATTTGCACTGCTCCACTGTGTTGATTTGGAACAGGTCCACTGTATTTTCAGCAACTGGCAGTTTGCATTGCTGCAATTCCTTGACAAGTACAATGGAAAGATGGTTGGTTTCCGGAGGCATGATAAAAGAGTGAGCCCCAGCTTTTGCACGCTGCATTTTATAGCTGCATGCTTGATGTGCACAATTGGGCAGCGCTGCTTTTCTTGCCTTAATCCATTGCCTTCTCTCTCTCTCTCTCTCTCTCTCTCACACACACACACACACACACACACACTTCCTCACCCTCTCTCATAGCAGCAGTAGCTGCTGCAGCTCTGGCAGATCATCGGAGAGAGCACAGAAAATGAAAAGAGCTCAGCTATCCTCTTAACATTTTTCCCAAAGGATTAATTTCACCTGCTTCTCCAGTTTTGTTGATAGACTTTCTGCGTTTTTCAATCCAATAAATGTGGGGTTCTTTCACGTTTGAAACCCCGCTAAATAGTTTTCAGGATGGACTTTTTCTCTCCTCCTCCCCCAGCCTTTTTTATGACAGGTCAGAAAATTGTGAAGTAAGCGGACAGAGTAACCGAGAGCGTGAGAGGGAGAAGACGCTTCCATTCTTTTAGTGCAGTGGGCTGAGGCAAAAAGGCCATTGTAATGGTAAATTGCACGCAGAAAGGAAGAAAAGACTGATAATCAATCACAAGTGAAGCATTCGTTTGGATTTTGGCAATTTGCTGGCCAATGGCTTTTAAATGTCTAACCTTTTTAGAAAACTTAAATTTGATATACTGAGGACAGGAAGATAAGTCTTAACGAAGCTATCATGCCCAGAATACCTGGGAATGGGAAAAGCACAGTGCTGAAACAGCAGTAAAAAGTCGTGGTTCTGAAGGAGAAGCAGCATGCTGAAATGTTCTTGGGAAACATCTCTAGCCCATCACCTTGGACTCCAGCTCTGAAGAAAGCGTCTCAGCTGCTTCTTGCTTCACATGTTTAGGAATGGCTTCTGAGAAGTTTAATTTGCAATTTCATTAATCTGTGATTGCCCGAGTGGGTTTTGTATCTGACTGAGTATGCGATAGGACAGATGAGGATGTTAGACAACATTAACACTGGCATATCATCTTCAGAGTCCAGCATCGCCCGTAAAGGAAGATACATCTACCTGGAGGCACTGCTTCAGGGAGGCGCTCCATGGGGATTCACACTGAAAGGTGGACTGGAGCACGGGGAGCCGTTAATCATCTCAAAGGTACATATATATTTTTTATTTTAAATAAAATGATAACAAGCTAGGAGCTGTGCCTGATTTAAAGAGCAAGAGTCGTAAAATAACCCTGAAATGGTTTGGCACTGTATTTGGCTTGGTTTTCAAATGTCTCGTAGATTTGCTCAGGAGCTACCTATTTGAGCAGCACGTGAGAGCTCTCAGCATTGTTTAACTATCAAAGTACAGATTTTGTCCCACAGGAAGTACTTTTGCTTTTAGAAATTGGCTCTATTTATTTCACTACACTCTCTTTATGAATGGGAGAAGGGGATTTCCTTTTCATGAGGTGATGCAGTGATCTCATGTCATGAAATCATAGTATATCTGAGCATGTTCAGTAATCCATAACAGCCTCTTCTAAAGAGAAAAAGTAAGTGCTTCTCATCACATGATGTGATGTCAGCTAATAAGAATTTTGTGTGGAGAAACAGAAAAATAATAACGAATACTTATTCCTATCTGGTATGCATATATGTTAGCAGTGTACTCATGCTATGTACTTTCTACTTGCTATCTTTTAAGAGTGGTACACCTTCAAGATTTGTGTTCTAGCTGACAAGGATATTTTGAGAAACAAATGAGAGAAAGTTCCTCATTCTCATCAGAACTGAGCTTTAAAAAGTAATCAGGTACCTGAAATTGCAGATCTTTAAGAAAATGGGTTTTCAAAAGCATGAAATTGAATCTATGAATACTGAAATAGGTTTTACCTATGGCCCTAAAACTGTTTTGAAAATAGGATTTTGGTAATACTGAAATTTAACCTCTAGTGGCTGTTGTGTTTCACTTTTATGTTATCTGTCTGGTGCACTCTTCTTGTTCATAGTATGCATTTATGTGGTGAGCTGCTAGGTGCATATGCACTCACATCTGATCTCATTCCCTCACGTAAACTGGGACACGTGGGGAATTCAAAGGATCAGAACTGATGTCAACTGGAAGAAAGTGCTGATACTCAATTTTATTCAAATCCTGCAACTGACTGTGCAAACATACTCGCATGTTAACTGTCAGTCACTTGAATAGTTCACCTGAAATAAATTATTCGTGGTTTGTGCCATCTACATGTTGAAAGAAAAAAAAAAAGGTCTTCCATTAAAAGTTCTGTCATCATAAAGGAATTTTAGAAATTTCACATAATTGTCTTTCTTGTGGGACTTCACTGGAGATTGGCATAGCCACAGGAAGCAAAACTAGCCTCTCTGAAATGGTCTTATATTTTTCATTTTATAAACATGAGGGACTAATACTTCTGTCAGATTTTTCACTTTTTTTTTGGTAGCATTCTACATTTGTGAAGAAACTGAGAGTTTCTTTTGACTTTGACATTCTTGAGCAGTGTAAAAAGTGCCACCCTCCCTTTTTTTAATTGGAGGCAGGGAGGAGAGAGGAAGAGAGATGGCTCTGGCTGCTGAACATTAATTAATCTATGGGATTTGGTTTCCACAACAACGAGGCCCCTTAATGTCAAACATGCCTGGAGTGTGCGTGGCACCACTGGGAGCTCTCTGACTTGTGCCTGCCTTCTGTGAAAAGCACTGCAAAAATGTGTATTTTTTTTAAACTTGTAGCTGATGCTAGGTTTGTGCTGTCAATGTTGACATTATGTTGTTTTGCTCATGCATTGGTGACTGCTGAAGAAAAGCTTGTGCACTCCAGAATATGCACAGCACCTATAGCTGCTTTTTGGTTTCCAGTTTCAGCTGGAAAACTCATTTCTTCTTGTGTTTGAATTCTTGTGTGTGAATTCACTAGGCACTCTTGAGAAGAATCGAATCACATATCAGTAATTAAGCTAATTCAGTGTTCTTCTGGGAAGTAAGGAAGAACTGCGGGAAACAAAAAATTGAACCGTACTATAAGTCAGATCCTCTCGTACTTACGCAAGAGCACTAGCAGCACATATGCAGGTACAGCTCTAGGAATGATCCAACAACAATTCTAAATAATGTTACCTATAAATATAAAAAATGTCAGATTTTCATTTCTGATTATTCAGAATTAAGGTAGGAATTTTATTCGCTTCAGGTCTGTTCTGGTGAATAAATAATATTTACATCTGCTTAAGGATCTATTTGCATTGACAAAGTGGTGTTAAATGGCCTTAGTGTTTAATAAAAATTTAGATTAAGATAAATATTGATGTTGGTACCTTTTGAAAGCTTGCAACATGACTTAAAACAATAGTTTTAGTCTGGTTACTATACTTCTGGCAGCTCTTTCAACTAAGAGCAAGTTACCTACAGCCTCTCAGCAAAAGTCACCTTGCTATATAGATGTGTTGCAGTGCTCCTGTGCAACAAGGCAGCTCAATTGCTTGTTGTGTATGTGGTTGAATGCACAGATAAGCACACGTAGAGTTAAACACGCTAGTAAATGCTTTGCTGAATCAGCTGTGATGCTCAGCACATCATGGAACCAAGACTTAATCAACTTGTCAGAAATGTTGGTTGTGCAGCTATCATGAATTTAGGTAGTTAAAACAGATGACCTTTATAAGCTAACGCTCTTCTTTTTTTCCCTGTGGAAAGTCAAGCTTGTAAATCTGAAGATGGTTACTTCAAAGTCCTCAGCACAGGCATTTTCTGAATGTGTTTTGCGGGAGGTAGAGGAGGACAGACCATAAATAAACTTATAACAACTGACCTGCGTTTCCCTCTCTCCATGTAGGAAGGTGCTTTGACAGTCCCTTATTTTTCCTGTCTTGTTTCTTGACTGACTATAAGCAACTCTTCACGCAAAGGCTGCAGAATCATAGTACTTTATGATTCTGGCTGTGTAGGGCATTTAAAAGAACATACTCATTTTCAATAAAAATAAATTTGGAAATGCTAACACTGCCAGCAAGATGGAGATCCAGGGTGCTGACTGGCCTAGAACAGCACTTTGCCATTTTGGGAGCCTAAGGAAGTTCCCTTTGTTTTCTGGAGCTGCTGGTCGGGCCACGGTGCTTTAGGATTGGGTGTGGTATTCCTGATGGGCCACCTAAGCACAAGGTTGTGAGGGCTCCTCAGAAACAAGCTTTGTGGAATTTCCTCAACATTTTATTTTGTGCCAGGAAAGGTTAGAAGAATGAGCAAAAAATGTCAGCTGGATGTTCCTTTTCCCAAGTGCGTGTCCAAAAATCAGTACCTAAATCAGCACGAGAATGTTAATGGCTAGCAGTGGGACAGCATCCGAAAAGATGGAGGAGAGGCTGAAAATTAACAAAAGGTGATTTGCCTCTTGTATTGATTCTGTGGAATTAAACACATTATCAGGGAATTGTGTAGGTGAGAATTTGAAAGGGAACTATGGTCTTGCATTCCTCCTAGGGAAGAATTTCTCATTTATATGAGCTTAGAGAATAGCTGTCAATCAAATTCTTTACTTAGAACTATTCACAGTTTCTCCCCATGTTTTGAAAGAAATAAATGTCCTCCTGAGGTGAAGAGGAAAAAGGCTTTGGTGGGAGGAGGAAAGAGACTCCAGAATGAGCATGTTATGTTAAATTTTTCGCAGCCGAGTGAGCTCTGCAAATTTGTAGACCTCAAAGAATCTAGCCTAGATCTCAAGAAAATTTGCTACTTGTGGTTATCAAATATTCCTTTGGCAAGAAGATTGTCAAGTTTTTATTATTTTACTTTATGTAAAATCACAGTTTTATTCTTCTATACATTAGTGTTCAAAAGGTAATATGAGATTATTTAAAAACGTCACTAATACTTCAGAAACAGTAGAAATGAAATCCCTAGTAATGAGCTCCACTTCTCTGTTTTCAGATCATGGTTCATATTGCTCATCTTCCTTTTTCTTTCCTTTTTTGATTGTGCCAGTTTTGTAGTTCAGAACCATGTAATTTTGGCTCCGATTTGAGGAGATTTGCTCGCAGTGGAAATCTTGTTAAATAAATGGTGTCTTAACCTGGAACCAGGAATGCCATGAGAAATGCACAAGTGATTGCTGTTGATACCGAATGCTGAATTGGAACCTGATTTCCTTTGGTCTCAAAACCATAAGCACGCACAGATGAAAATGTGCATATTACTGTTTTGGTTCATCTTTTGCAGTAAGAGCAATATTACTGAAATGAAAACGCCAACTGTTTTAGGCAGCAAAGGCGGTCTGGGAACAGAAGTGTTTGTTCCCTCTTGGTTGGCTGTGAGAATTTTCAAGGTAATAAACATGATTCAGTATCAACTGTTCTGGGGCCAGGCGATCTATTTCAGCGGTCACTTTCTCATTACTACACACAAACCTTTGCAATGGCTTTGGTTGTTACAGGCCTCTGAAATGTGCTTTTATTTTGAGCTCCGTGTTGATGATATTAACAAAAGAGTTGTTTCTCTTGCCTAAGAATTAAGGCATCTAAAGCCTCCTTTCTCGGATAGCAGCTATGTGGGAACACTTTTCACATGCTGTGCTGCAGTTCATCGGTTCCCTGAACTCAAAAGGATAGGTCATTTACAGGGACCTCATGCCAGAAGCATGACACAAACTCTGAGGTTTACCTCTCAGCAGGGATGTAGGAAGCAATAAAAGTTTAATAATAATAGGAATAGCTTGGGACAGAGCCTGAGAAATAGTCCTGAATTCTTGTAAGGTGTTTAGACCTTGTTAAAAGCTCGATCCAGCTTCTGGGGAAATGAATAGCCCTCTAGCAATCAGTGCATGCAGCACTGGATCAGACTGTCCTCCACGAGGCCCCCATGCCTGTGCCGCTCCTCAAATATTTTTGTTGGTGATGCCTCGTTCATCTCACCTGAGTGAGCTCATAGAGCATTTAGGGACACACAACGAGAATCATTCCAGCAGTCTTGACAAAACAAAACCCAAAAGGCCGTTTTTTGATTTGTTTGTTTGAAACTTTCCATGTTTATTTCCTTTGTGCTAGATATAAGAATTTATTTTTATCATTAGGGCCTCTGTGTTGTTAATATTTAAAAATGCTCCTTTTCATTATTTACCTTCCAATGTGCTACAAGTGGGTTGATGAACAGATCCATTTCAAAGCCATAAGCAGCTTGTTGCACTCGGGCCTTCTTGCAGAGCATTTAGGACCGTTGACACTGATGGTGTGTAGAGTATGGCAAGCCCCTATAAATGTGTTCTTCATGCATAAGGAAAGAAAAAGAGCAATGTGTAAAAGGCAAGAGACCAGCACTCAGGTGATTCTTAACTGCATCAGCCAACAGGGCATGGAGCTGGTGTGTTCATTACTCCTTCAGTTCTTGTTTTCATGGGGGAAAGCAGTCAGTGGGCACTGGTTTGCCTAGGACTAAACCATAACGTGATTGCTTGTGCTTGGTCTTTGTCCATAGGCAGGCAGGAGGGTGTCCTGTGAGCAGAAAGCAGCACTGCCTGGGTTGTAGTAAAAACATTAAGGACCAAATCAGCTTGGACAACAGAAGTGACTTCTTCCCAATTTCCTTCTCTCTGTTCCCCCGGTATATCCATTACATTTTGTATTGGAGAAAGGTGAGCTGAGGGGTTTGTTGTGCAAAATCAACCTTCTGCTGGGCTGGTAGTAGGCAAGACAGGTGCCTGATCCCAGATGACAGAGAAATGTGGATGGGGTGGATGTTTGCTTTCAGAGAAGAAGGGAATTGATGCTGTAATCGTTCCAGAAAGCAGAAGGCAATTCCTCACTGCTCTTCCTTGTTTCTCAGGGCTCAGATTAGGGCCTCACCAAAGACTGCTGATGCCAGCACTGGGGACAGGATCATCTACCTTTTCTTAAAGCTAGGGAATTGCTCGATGAAAAGGCTTCTATTGTTAGCCCCCTCCATTAGGCTGCCAATCGTTCCCTAGCACAAAAAGACTTCTGTTCAATGCCACAGCACTGAATTAGCAATTGCAGACAAACCGACTGACTGATGGGAGCAGTGGCTTGCTAGGCACTGGTGCTGCCCCAGCCAAGGCAGTAGGAGCTTTTCAGACTGCAGATCTGCTGTCTGATGGGGCCAGTTGGTCTGTGATTCATCACGATGACCCAATCTGCTGGGACTACCTTGGTTGTCTTGGTTAACAAAGATCAGCACAGATGAGTTCTGAGGTTCACAGGCAACTCAGCCATCTGACTTTCGTGAACATGCATGCAGAATAAAATTACTCTTGGAAATGCCACACTGGCGTGCTGAGTAGAGACGGACTGACAGGTGTCTGTTTCCACTTGACCAGTCGTGCTTTAGGTTACGTCCTTACCAGAGATGAACCCATTCTGCATAGTTTCAGTCCAAACCCACAGAAATCCCTCCTCTAAAAGACCAAGCTTGCACTACTGTATCGCAACTTTGTGAGTTGCGGAAGGCTCCATAGTGTAACATCCTTCAAAGTCATAACAAGGTGTGAAAGAACATATTTTCTTCTCAGGTTCCTGGACAGAGAGGAATCACGTGTAATTAAACACAACATGTAATCCGTAGGGTCAGTAAATAGAGCCTTCATCAGTCCTGCCCTGGCTTTATCTTACCTGAAAGAGATTAGTCAGAAAAATGCCTTATATCCTTGTTCGCTTAGCTGTAGCAGTTATAATCAGAGTTAAAGTTCACACTGATCCTAGCACGAGAACCAGAGAATGTGCTCTTTAAAGCAGTGTTTGGACAGAATAGATGGTTGCCTGTGAAAGGCTTCACTAAACTCAACCTTTCCCACGTTTCTCGGGAACTCAAGGCATAGAAGGAAAATCCATCATCAGTAACGTGTCTGGAGCTGAGCTAATCTCAAATTTCATCAGTACTTCCCTTCAGGATCTTTTGATAAATCTCCAAACTGTGAAACATGAATCCAGCATGTATCTGTTTTGTAGGAAGTGCTCAAAACTGGGGGACGGGGGGATCATTGAACGTGAAAATAAGTTGAACTGTAATTGGCTTGCCAACAAACATTGGAAATCAAAGAAAAAATGTACAGAGTCCTTTGGAAATACACTGCTGAACCACAAAATCTTTGCCACTTACTTGTGTCTAGCCAAAGCCCTGAGGGGATCACCATCTGATGGCAGCAAAGAACACCCAAGACCTGTGTCAGATAATCCTAAAATGTGTCGGTGTCTGTCAACCCAGGAGGCAAATCTCTCTTTCTCACTTGAGAGTTGAGGCAGTAGGCTTTGGATTTGAGCACAACCAACAAGAACTGCTGGGTGTTCTGCCATCATTCCGGAGAGTGCAGGCTACATTTCTGGTCCTGTCTAGGGGAGGCTTTCCTTTTTGACCTGAACCTACTTGCCTTTATGCATGGAACAAGGAATATCCAGTTAATAATCCAAAAACAATTCAGCATCAGGACTAGCTGTCATCCTCCAGCTGCCCAGCACCCAGCCCTATCAACCTCACATCATGTATTTCTTCTATGAAGTCAACAGTGTGTTCTGCACTGTGAATGCCTGCCAGCATGGGGACTGAAGAGGACAAAGCCTGCTTAGTCCGTGTGAGATGAGGAAATCGGAGCCTCGCGTGGCCCAGACTACCACACACTAGTGATGGAGCTCCGTGTTGCTAGATGTGAAAATACAGTCTGTGTCTGTGCATCATATTTTGCACTCCTAGTGAAAAAAACACCTTCTTAATTAAGTTTGTTTTATGTAAGAGACGGGCTAGTGGAGGTTCATTCATGTGGCTGAGCTGGGAATAGATTTCTGGTCTTCCCGTTTTCAGCCATGCACTGCCTAGCTCTGTTTCCACAAGTCTTGTTACTTTGCCATGAGCTTAAAATAAATAAATAAATGATTCCAGGTTTCCCGGTCAACTGAAATTAGGAAAAGGACAACAGGAACAGACAAGACCAGCTTATCCAGGACACAGCTTGTTAACATCCTAACTGGTATTCAAGCATAATACTAATTTTTCACACTTGCATTAAAAAATCCCGCCGAAAAAAATAATTCAAACCTCAGTGAAGAATGATTCCTGCTGATAAGAAAATCACTGTGCTTAAATTCATTAATAGAATAGGCTGTGGGATACATTTCAAAGCACAGGGTGAGAAATAAGCTCCCAAATCCCATTAAGAAATAACAGGATTTATGTGCATTCCTCCCATATATTAACTTTCCCCTCTGGAAACGTCTTGTGCTGGGTTGGTGCCATTTTTCAGGCAGGTGCAATGTTCTGCAGTTCCCACAGACCCCTCCAGATAATCTGCCGGCCTGAAAGCCGTTCCCTATTCTCACTCAAGAATGGGGATTTTCCGACGTGCCGGCGAATGACGGGTTTGGCTGACAAATGTCATAGTTCCATGATCTACAGGGTTTCAGTCACACATTCTGCAGTGCTGCCCTAAGCAGTTTTGTCCTGTCCGTCTTCACAGTTAAAACATTTCAAGTACCAGGCAATAGGGATGGAAGAGATGCTGTTTTTCAGTGGTTATTAGCAGCACCGCATCAGTTTCTGAACTTGACATTATGACTTATGATGCTGAAGTCTTCAGGCAATTGGTTTTTATTATCTGTGGTGTCAGCTCTTGTTAGCACTGCTACAGGTTTTTTTTGCCTTTCCAGTGAAGTCAGCTTTCTGAAAATCATAGAAAATAAGCCAAATCTTCACATTTGCAATTAGTTATAAGAGTTTCCATGACTTTTTGCTTTTAGAAGCATAGATAAATGCAAAATGTCAAGTCACATAAAACAGAGATAAAAGTATTATGGAAATACCTGCTGAAGACATGGCAAACAGATCCATTTCCAAGGGTGCAAAGCAGAAACAGTTTCATGGAGCAGAAAGGAGTTTTGTTATGTAGCGTTGGACTTAGAGATGTTTGCAGTGGCACGTAATTGTCAGAATAACTGTATTCTTGGAAACTTGTGGTAGTGCTGGATCAGTTATTACTTTTTTTTTTTTTTCTTTTGTTAAAATATGCATTATTTAGATGAACGCTTTGTTCAGAAAAGTGGATTTGTCCCTGATGTCAGAACTGGGATTTTTATGTATTGATCAATGACTTAACTTGCCAGTGGACTGCGAGAGAGCCACATTACTCAAATGCAGTCTCATAGAAACTGGGAAATGAGCTGATGGAATTCAGACCAAAGATCTGGCTGTTTTCCAGGAGCAAATACATGGCAGAACACGTTTCTAGTTTCAAGAGAGAGACTTGAAACAGAGAAAGAAATGAGAAACATTTGGACAGAGAAGGGTGGGGTCGTGGGGGGATCTTCATTTTGTCAATGATGCCCCCTCCTCCTCCTGCCCTGCTTCATTTCGTGTTTGCCTAAAATCAGTTGCCAGTGTTTGCTGAATAGCATCAGCACAGAAGGGATGCAGCTACTGACCTGACTATAAGGCAAAAGCGAAAGGTTAGAAGAATTAGTCTTGTACCGCAGACTTGTATTAATAGTTGTATTGTGGTGGTGTTGGCACAAACTCTGCAATTAAATAAGTTGTTGGCGCTCTTCCCTAGGTTAAATTACTACCACTGTTCCCCATGCTTGCAAGTCAATGAATACAACACTTTTGGGGAGGCAAGTTCAAACATTTTTTGTTCTTCTGGGATTCAGCACAGTTCTGATTTCAAGCTAAGAAGTTTCTGCAGGCTTTCCAAGTACACCTCTTGTTGTTATGTCTCTGCAGACAGCCCATGCAGAATAATGCTGGAGAGACCAGGCTGGGAAGGAGGTGGGTGAGGGGGAAAAACACAAGACTGGTGTAGAAATGAATGCCCTTGGAAGGGGCTTTCACTTTCTCTTATCCCCAGGCCCGTGGATGCTTCTTAGCACCAGGCTGTTGTAGAGGATTAAGTTGCCCTCACAGCTTCATGAGCAGCAACTTAACCTCTTTGTCAGCCACAGGCACAGCGGGGTATCCCTGCCTATCCCTGCATTGCAGTGCAAAGCAGCCACTTTTTCCAAACCAAGGTCCTTTTCTTGCTCCAGCTGTAGTCAGTGGCAATTGGGTTTGGCCAAGGCACCCAGGCACCCTTCTGTGCTGTTCTGCAGGGGATGCAAAGAGCAGTACACCTCCCCAAGGCTGCTTGCCAGAAAACTTCATATTTGTGATTTACTGACATTTTTTCTACTTTGGGAAAAGGAGTCTCTGCGCTTCTTCACGAGTCTGTCTCTAATTTACTCTAGCAGGCAGCACCTGTGGCCCCATCTATTAGTAAGGAGTAGATCTAAAAATTGTCCTTCCCATGCACGTCATAGCTTTGTTGTTGTACAGAGTTTTCAGTAAAGCTAGGGAGTCAGCCCACATAAAGACTAAGGTAAGATGCAGTCTAGTCCCTTGGGGTAGCACGCTGTAAACAAAAGACCTGGAAATGCTTCTGTCTCTAGGTCCCGATGGCTGGTGTTGAAAGGCAGCAAGACTGGGGGGAGGCCGTACTCTGTATACAGAGCTGAGAAACTTGCACATATAATGGTTTTCTAAAAAGGGAAGACTGGCAGCATACTGAAAAATTATTAGGGAGAACCTTAATGTGTGTTTTCCTGAAGGCTGGCTGTTATTTAATCAGTTATCAGACATTATGAATGAACTGTGCTTGGAGGTTTCTCTGTCCACCACCACCAAAATCTATTTGTGGCTCATATCAATGTTTAATGGGGATTGATAGAGAGTGAGCCACTAGCGCATCAGTAGAAATGGGAGAGTTAGGAGGAGAAGCAGAAACAAAAATGCACTTGAGTGACTCTGCGTCTCTGTGACTTCTTGTGTATCTCATCAGCTGCTTAAACAAAAGGTTCCTCTGCTGGTTGGAGCTGAAGAGAACCAGGGTAAGCATCTATTGTTCTATATATTTTATTGTTCTTGAGCTGTGATCTTGTCAGCTCGCATTAACTTAACGGGCTGGACTGTGTCAGTCCTTGGATGGGAGACTCTGAAAGCAATGAGAAATGACACAGAGTGGTTCAGTGCATCGCCTGCTCCCTCTGAGTCACTGCTGAGCCACTGAGAGGGTGTGATAGTCCTGCTCTGTGAGACGGTCAGGCTTTTGGTGATGAGATATAATAGAAGGTCAGTCAGTGGCATATTTCAGTAGAACAAAGGTGTGATCCCATGAGCCGAAGTGTTGTTGGGATAAACTGTATACCAACTGCAGCACCATCTTCTTGTTTCTCCTGCATCTAGAGCAGGTGAGGGTGGTGGCAGGTGGCCGTTGTGAGATGTTTTGGTTGCAGATGGCAGTGCTTGTGGTGCAATTGGTATATTTAGATATATGGAGGGGTCTGTCTGCTGGGTGTGTTTATTCTTTGTAATCCCATAAAGTGCCAGGATGCAATAAACAAACCAACAAACAAAAATTTCAGAGTTCAGTCAGAATAAACTTTGGAATATAGAATTGAAAGGTAATACCTAACTGAATTTAGAGGGGTCTCTGCAGAACGATTGCATGATCACTTAAATCAGTGCTTAATAGCAACAGAGCAAGCTAGCTGCTAGCACACAAAATAGAAATGTGAGAGTTAGGGGGAAAGGACTAAAGAAAAGATTTCATGCTGCTTTAGTATGCTCACAACGTTTGGCTAGTGACAGCATACAGTTGGGGCTTAGTTAAGAAGGTTGCCCCATGCATCAGTCATCTCAATTTTAAGCCTTCTTTGTAATTCACAGGAAGCTGCAGCCTGCCCTTGTGCTTTTTGCAACCTGTTGTAGGCCAAGCTCAGTACAAGACTGAGTCTGTCTGCTTTTCTTTAGCATGATTTGAAAATGGTGAATTGAATCCAAGTGCCAGTGTTGTACAGCTCCCTACATCTGTGGGATATCATTGGCCATCTTCTGTAGCAGTACCTAGAAATTTGCAAAGCAAGTTTATTGTGCCAGAGCAGGTGTTCAAGCAATTAAAGGTGTAAATGAATACACTTTCTTAAAGTTGGTAATCTGGGAGCTAGGTAAGGAGGCCTGGGGTAGAAAGCCACCTGGATGCACATGAGAGATGGTGCCTTTCCAAACTGCATATTCCCACAAACTCCCCATCCAAAATAAATTAAAAAAAAAAAAAAAAAGAAGATGGACAAAAGGAAAATGTGGTTGTCTCATAGCTGCTCAACAGGCAAGTCTGAGATCCTTCTGGCAAGATCAACTGAGGCTGAATTCATCATTGTTTGCCCTGTGTCACCCAGCTGGTCGGGTCAGAGAGCTTCTCTGACCTGAGCCCACAAGTGATGGACAGGTCTGTAGAGGGCATTATCACAACATAATCACATGGAATGAAAGGAAAGGCATGTGCCTTTCTTAACTTTCCCCCCCCTGTTCGCCAAATCTTTAGGATAATACATCTTTTCTTATTTTGCTCTGAATTAATTAATGCTTCTGTTATGTAATAAGGTTTTCACAGCAAAATATGGCCTGGAGAGTAGTGGTGGAGCTTTTCCAAAGATCCACAAAGATCTGGAAAGATTCTGTTGCACTGTTAAAGGAAGCATTAATCATGGTCAGAAATATTTCCTGCTGGGTTGTAGTGTGCTCTCTGGTTTCCTCTGTCCCTCAGGCACTAGTGGAAATTCCAGCTGACAAAGAGCTAGATTTTTTTGTGGGTTTATTTACTTTTTTTTCCTCCTGGTTCAAGTTAGCTATTTTGGTTTTGGAGGGGCTGTAAATTCTTAGTGGCATTACTGCTCTTGCCAAAACAAGAAGCCAAGAAGAAAATTGCTGAAAACCCAAAGGGCCTGATCAGGAAGGGACCAAAGGAGGAATTCTGTTGGCCTGAAGATTTCAAAATTCCTTTATCATTTTGTTTATCTGTGTACATGTGTGTTGCTTGGGTGAGGGAGAGCATATGGGGAGACACGTGTTTGGAGAAGGTGGTGTTATGAGTTTGGTTGTTTACTCAGTTTTATAGTTTTTATTTAGTCACTGCATGTTAACCATGGGGTGAAAAATAATCTCTGATATGCATAAAGCTTAAAGAACGTAGAACTATGAAATCTTTTTGATTTCGTGGCCCGTATCAAGAGACTAGTTCTTATATACCCTGAACCAAAACTATGGCAAGACAAGAAGAAAAGAAAAAAAATTGATGTTTGTGTTGAACTGAAAAGCTTTGCCTGACCTTTTAAAACAAATGGCAGATGAATTTGAGATGAAAACAACAACTGAAAACAAAACTGAAATAAGCTGCTATAAAAATGTTAAATAAATGTTTCAACCCTTTCAAAATAACCTGTCATCCCTGCCTTTCAGGGATCAACACCATGGGCTGCACTTTGCCTGCTTGTGGAAGCAGCCTTGTTCTTGCTGCTCAGACTCGCACTCCAGCACTGTTATTACTTGCTAAGTAGTGATGCCCTGCTCCTGTCAAAATATGACTTTCAAAGTAAAGCACTGCTTGAACACGGATGAATCTAGACATTGTAGAACCTGTGAATGACGTTCCTTGCTATCTTTGTGGCTTATTTTGATATTTTGTCTTCTAGTGAAAAAGAGCTGAAACTTGCCAGGATCCTCTTTCAAAACCTGCTTAGATGTGCAAGGAATATATTATGCTCCTAGAATAATGTAGGTAGTGAGGTAGAGTTGTCAGGAAGGAGCAGATGTGGTAATATCCCTGGATATTTTTCCAGTGCATTTTATATTTCTGATGCCGTTGTGATGCTTCGGAGCACATCTTTTATCTGGGCAGGTAATGACGTCCACTGGTTTACGTGGTTACTCTTTTTAAACAAAACAAAACAAAACAAAAAGAAACAACAACAATTGTGTTGTGTATAGGAGCAGTAATGATGGCTGGGAATCAACCTGTGTATAGATGGAGCTGACAATGGTAGTTTCTGGGCTGTGACCTCGAGGAAGTGCCTCTCAGATCAGCAGTTCTCAAACGTGTTCACGGTCGCCTCAGGAGCTGGCACAGCGCATCCTGCCTGGGTTCTGCCCCCCCTGCAGCTCGCTGTGTCTCCTCCAAGCACAGCAATGCAGCGAGGCCATGAGGAGCACTCAGATATTGGCCAGTGACATCTGGCCTGTGGCCAAGGGCTATATTAAATTAATAATAGGAGAGAGAATGGCAGTCAGGAAAATCAACACTGGCTGACAAATGTAGACCCGGTTTCGTTATGCAGCATTGTTAGCGTTATTCCAGTGTGAGAGGTGTCAGCAGAAGAATCTGAAAACACAAAGTCATTCAGGATTGCAGGTTATTGCTTCCTGGTTTCATACAAAGAGCTTTTTTTTTTCTTTTTTTTTTTCTTTTTTTTTTCTTTTTTCCTTTTTTCCCCTTGAGAGAATCATATTTCTGCTTGCAAGAAATACTGATTCATTTCATCCTTGGCTACTGACACACGTTTACAATGGATAACAAAAAATGTTTTATGGGCCCCTTTATCCACTGTAGTCTGTGAAGTAATATGAATCAAACAGGGATTAGTCAACAGGTCAGGGATACAGGTGAATGAATCCTTTGATATTTTTGCAGTTGTGTAGTTACATTTGTGAGGCACAGCTCATATTAAGGAGAAACTGACTTTTAATATTTTTCAATTACCAGTGATACTAAAAAAAAAAAAAGGCAGTTTGGACTCTTCCAAGTGGCATGTTACTTGAAAGAAAAGGCATCTCCACGTGAGTGGGGGCCTCATGAACAGCTGATACTGATAAATAATATCCACAGGATAAATCACAGGATAAATATTGACTGATTTATATTTTGGACGTGTATGCTGTGCGCTGCTTAGAAAAACACGCTACACTGGTAGGCATTATTCTCTCTGCTTGATGTACACCTTGCAAGCTGAGGACTGGAAATGACTTGTTTGTGTCAAAACAGTCAGTGTCACCTTCTCTAATCTTCAGACTTGTTTGCAATTGAGTACCTGCTGGCAGAGATCCATGCACCAAACCCCTGTTTAGAGGCTCAACTCTAGTGCAGGAGATAATTATTTTTCTTTTACCAAGCACCAGTGGCTTGCAATTTTCCCTTCATGTGTACCCTGGAAGACATCTCTGAAAATAACACAGTGGGTGTTGGGACAAGCGAGTAAATACTCAGTGAGTTTTTGGGGACTGTGGCAATCTCTGATGGAGAGGATTATGACAGTGGGATGCACAACACAAAAAAACATTCCCATCTGAACAGAGGATTGACGTGCTTTCTGTCCTCATGTGTTGGGCATGTTTGGCTGCTTAGCAAGTCGAATAGACGTGCTGTTATTGTACAAATCCTTTCTGTGATCCAAACTGGGGAATCTAGTCAGCTTCCTCTGGGATTTCTCACACTTCTTAACAGCATAGTACCTATTGTGTGAAGTCTTAGATGAACCACAGGTATGGAAAAAGGAAGATTACTTATGAAAGTAATTCTTACATGTTCCATCATCTATTTGAAGTCAATGGAGATTTTATCGCCACACAGGGAATTAAATGCTGGCAAAGACCTACAGTCTTCATAGCTTTGTATTTTCATACTGAAAGGGGGTTGCTTTCTACATTTCCCCAGAGTGCATCTTCGGGGCACACACTGCAGCAAAGATCTGCGTGTCTTGCTACCCCTTTATTTCCATGACCTGATTAAGGAGGATAAACGTACACTGTCTTATATGTACCTATCTAAAGCATTTGGCTGTAAACAGGAATTGTCAAGGTGTGCTTGGGAACCATCATGCAAACACAACACTGCAAAGCAACTGTGCAAAACAATTTTTAGCAGCCCTTGTCTGAGACAAATCCATGAAATATTTTCTGTAGCATAGTCATCTGAGGCTCTCCTTGGCCATCCGTAAAACATTGATCAGTTAAGATACCCCTTCTATCTCTGTGTTGCTTTGCAAATAATATCGTATCCATGTATTGAACTGCCAAAAATCTACAGGAAAGAAAGACAGAAGCAGAAGGTATTTCTCTTTCCTTATTTCTATTGGTAACTGGAGCTAAGTGAAAAATGGATTTTTGGGTCACTGGATGTTAAAGAAATACTAGCAGCTGATCCAGATGCTTTGTTTCAATCACATCCTTAGCTTTGATGATTCACAAAAATAACTTGAGCTTCTAAATCAAAACAAATAATACAAATTGAATTTAAGCTGAAAAACTGAAATGTTTTAAAAATAATGAACTTGATAGTGTTTGGGGGGGAGCTGTTTTGTCCTGTTATTTCAACCTTGCTATTTCAGCTATTCCAAATATTATCCCAAATAACTGCTAAGACTTGTCTCTAAATCGAGGGGTAGCACTAATCCAGGGAAAGAGGTTTTGGTAGCGTTAGGCCTTGTCAGAGCAGCTTGTGGGAGTGAAGCAGCTTTTCTTAAAGCTGGCGTATTTATAACCACCTAGTACTTCTGTGCCAGTGTAAGCTCTGGCCTTTGCACTAGGTTCATGCACGTGCACTCCATCTGCACTGGTGCTGTATGTGTGCGAGCGGCGCAGGCATCCCTCGTCTCTCCCCTGCCTGAGGTAGAAAATTAGAGAGCTGAGGGCCCATGCTGGCTCTTGCCACGTGTTTTGGTCAGTTTTGTGTGACCCACTCAGCCACATAGCTGTGTGTGTGGCCGCGCTGTGCGCTCTGTGCTCAGCAGCTAGCTGCTGCTGCTTTCTGTCACCCTGGCGGAGCCTGCTCTGGAAGCAGGAGCTGTCTGGGTGCTGGCACGCAACAAGTCCCTCCAGCAGCCCGCAGCAGGGTCAGCCAGAAGGCAGTGAGACTTGTTGTTTCTGCTGAACCTTCTCAGCTAAATGTTGGGATGAGATGGCTGTAATTAATTCCCGGCAGGTGAGTTACTGCCCTCAAGGGCTGCGTACCTCTGCAGGGCTGGCCGTGACCGAGGGCTCATCGTGTTTAACAGACTCAGCAAGCTCTAAGGTTATCTGAGGACAGCTGCTGCATACAGGACATTGGTCTGCTCCACTGTGGCCTCGTGCGTCTCCTCCCTGGGAAACATGGGAACGGGCAGAGGGATGTTTGAGAGGAGGATGGGACTGCAAGCCAGGCCTCTCGGGGAGCTGTGCGTGTGTGTGCTAATGAGGCTCAGAGGTGATGCCAGCCAGCTTTCTCAAAATGCAGTTTGCACATGAGTGCACCAAGAATGCACCAGCTATTCAACGATAATAAGTTTTCAGAAGCACACGTTTCTGACCATGTCAAATTTTGTACCCCTTCAGCTGCTAAAATCCATGGAATTTGACGCTGGGGAAGCAATCACATGCGAGAAGAACTTGTACAAAGGGGAACTCATGTTGCTTCCCAGCTAGAGCCTGAGCAGTTGATTGGCTTTTCTAACACAATATCACACATTTATTCCTAAAGCAAGATTAAAACTTTAGAAGAAGAGAGATTAGTCAGCAAGATTAGAAAAGAAAACATTCTTAGAGAGTTACATTAACCATAAAGAACTATCTGCTCTCTGCCACTGCGAAAGCGAAAACTGATTTTTCTTCCACAGTTTTGGATGGTAGATTTCAACAAACACACAAATGGGACCTAGTCTGTTCCCAGCTCAAAAATCCCATTATCTTCTCTAACATATTACTCATGTGAGTAAGTATAGTGTGTTTAAGGGCAGGGATAGGGTGAGCAAACAGAAGAGAATCGTGTTCACAGATGTCTTGGTGTCCAGGTACACCAAACAACACCAGAAGATACTGATGTGCCCACAGGGTGCTCACACTGAAGTGAAAGAAAAACGTGGCTTCTTCTCAGCTGAAGAAAACTGCTGGAAGCAAAATCATTCCTTCCACAGAAGATCATTGTTGAGAGAGGCTCAATGGCATCAAGGAGGGAAAATGGAAAGAAGTGGCACCTACGAATAAAAAGGGTTTGGGGATCAGGGTAATGCTGAAAAAGGAGAAAAGAAAACTTGAACCCAAACTGCACAGACTTCCTTTTCACTGTGTCACTTTCTATTTGCTTTGGCTAAAATTCACATACCAAAGGCAGAAGAATTCCCCGCTCAGGTGGGATGGACAGGCTGTTTCGGGCCTGAGCTGGTGTAAATCAGCATGGTTTCACTGACGTCAGGAGGCTAACCCTCATGCATGTTGCTGGGTCGCCTCTTCCTGCTGATTAACACCATCCTCCAGCTGAGTACTGCTCCTTCCTTAGTTCGGTCAGAAATGCTGCTGGGGTTAAGTAGCCCCCTGATTTGGGGGAGGTCGTCATTGCACTAGGAACAAGGTGTCATCCTTCTTCGGGAGGAAAAAGCACTTAAATTGCCTCTTTTCTGTCCATGTAACCTTCCCGAATGAACTATTAAGTACAGGAGATGAACGTACTGAAATCTCATTTCCCACACTTCAGGTCTGATATCAGTTTACTACAATAACCGCTCTTGTAAAAACAAACATTAGCTCAGAAGAAGGCAAACTACAAAATACAAAGAGATGAAATATTAAGGAAGTTGTGAGCAGTCACTTGAGCTTCTCCAGTAGCACTTAACTTTCTCACCCCAAGGGCTCCGGTGAGATGGACGGAGCTGCTGAAACTCATTAACCAGGGAACCATTGTTCATTTCAAGCTTTTCCTACAAGGTGATTGATACTTCAGAACGGTGTGGGAACTGAAGGGACATGAGGAACAAATAATAAAAGTGAAACCAGGTTGTAGACCTGATCCTTTCCCCACTGTGGTTTTGTGCGGTTTAATTCCTGAGCAGAATGGGTTCGAGAGAATGTGCCCTGTGGAGCCTGTTACCCAAATCTGGATCCACCTCTTGTCCCCTCTCACACCATCTTCTGACTCACTTCTCTTTTGGGGCTGGAAGAGACTCCAGCAAGCTCTAAAGGGTCAAAGAAAATGTGAAGGTTTGCCACGACAACCTTTCTGTCTTTAACATTGGCTATGTAAGGTGTGTGAATTATAGGGTCAGGTTTTGCAATAGCCTTCTGGTTATATAGCGTGAATCTCATACAGGATACTGGGTTTTGCTGAAGGTAACCCAAACCTGCTGTCCTCTGCCCTGAGTTCTTGTTTTCATCTTTTAAGGCATTTACTATTTATTGCTCCTCCTTGCACAACAGGGGCTTTAGAAGTAGGGCTGCTCAGTGCATCTGTGAGGAGCATGAAGAGCCCTCACGGAGTTGGAAATCTCTTGAAATTATCCTGTGGTAAACCTGGAAAGAGTCAGTGAAATGTCAGACGCATTTCTTCTGCACACTGATGTAACCAAAGTGGAATTTGGTTCTAGCTGCCTGTGATGGGTGAGCATTGTTATCTGCCTGGAGATGGAAAAGTCATCTGAGGACAGCCCCTGGGACTTGGCCAACATCCCAAATCTGTGCTATGGCAGCAAAAGACGGCATTTTTTCATCTGAGCTGCTTCTCTCCCAGCAGCAGGGGAATGACCTCTTCCCCACCAGACACACCTTCACTTCTGCCTCCCCTGTCTTTTCCAGGCCACAGCTGTACTTTAATTAGCTGCTGATGGGGGAAAGAGAAGTGGGAGCTGTGGCTGAGCTACGAAGAGGGGAGCTTTCATAGAACACCGAACACAGTCTTTTCCTTTGAGTACAGAAGAGAAACACATCTGACGCTGAATAATCTTGTGACCTTTTCTTAGAAGCTGGGTCATTTTTGCCTCCATTGCTCCCATAAAACCTTCCTGATTAATCAAATTCATCCAATATAATCCAGGTAGGAATGATGTCCAGCGGGCAGAGCTTTAGCTGATGTAAATCAACACATTGATGCTAGTGGAATGATGTGAGGCTCTCCCCTGAGAAATAGGCCTGTGTTTGTCTCTCATCCTTTATTTCTTTGGAGTGAGTAATGTGTCCCTAAGGTACAAAACTAATTATTGTAGGCATATTGCTCTCACACAAAAGAAAGGCTCAGAAATTCGGGTATGCAGTGTTAGATGTAAAGCTCAGGAATAATATTCAGCAAAATATGGGGGGAAAAAATTTCTAGCTGTCTTTTTGAACCAGGTCCTTTGGAAGCTTTATTTGTCTGGTTGCAGTGGGAGTTTACTGCCTTGCCCTGCTTGCTGAGGGGTGTCTCCAGGGAGAGTAGAGTGGGGTGCCCTGTTGTATTTGTTCTCAGAAAGCTTGCTTGTGGGTACATAAATTCAGGAGAAGGGAAACAAGATTAGGAGTGACACCTTCTTGTAGCAGTATTTCATGTGCTGCCTCAGCAGCGCACTCAGCCTCTGACCTGACATTTCAGAGAGGAAGAGTCAGTAGGAAAATGACTGCAGAGAAACTAATAAATGCATCAGGTCGTTCAGCTGAGCCAGTTCTTTTGCTGCCCAAAGAAAGAGCCACACAGGTTTTGTTGTAAGAGGAGTGTTTCCTTCAGAAAGGCTAGTTTGGCACGGAGCACTTCTCACTGTCATCCCGAGTGAGAAGGGAGAAGTATCTGTTGGCTGACATTTGCTTAGAGAGCAACCACTTCCATGTTTGCTTGTGAGATTGGAGGGGATCACAAAAGGTTAAGCAACAGTGTGGTTATTTGCATGGTTGGAAAAGCGATTCCCAAACTGAAAATGTAAAGACTACTATGGCTGGGATGTCTATGCAGTACGAAAAGCTGCTCTGAGTATTGTGTAAGATTCAGTGCTGTGGAATGAGCTGAGACTCTGGTGTGCATAACAAGACATGATAATAAAAGTTGTTTCTTGTGCTTTTCGTCTTTTGCTGTTTCATGCACTCTTTATTCTTAATGTTGAAGGAAGAAAACAATAGGTTACATATTTCAACTCTTTTTTCTTTCCTGCTGTATTGATTCTAAATGCCTAAAATAATTTGTAGGGACTCTCAGTCTCTCACTTCTGCTTGCATCTGATGTTTTTCATAATAAAGGACAGTTTGACCCCGTAGATCTCACGTTTGTGTATGCTTCTGTGTTAAGGTCATTCAGGGTTTCTGTATATGAAGTTTTGTAGGATACTTAACTGAATATTTGAACCCCTGTTGTAGTAATTGCCCATGGTCTGCTTTATCAGCAGACAGAATTCCTCTATGATTTTTTCTCTTCCGTGAGAGAAGATGAACATGCGGTGTCACGTAGGTGTAACCATTTATCATAGCTACCATATATCTTAGCCTGCCACTTTGGACAAAAAGATGGGATTGCCAAATGCGTCAGCCTTCTCCTGAAGCCTTTAAATGCTGGAAGGGCAGCTGGTGGAGAGACGTGCAGAAAGCACACAGTCAGGAATGAGTGAGTGTGGGGCTGAAATGGCAGCCGTGGGATGTTCCTTAGCACCTCCTCTTTGTCCCTGGGCGTTTGTGAAAGCTACTGAGTAAATATCATCTGGGAGAAGCAGAGTCCGAGCTCCACAAAAGATGCTTCTAAGTCATGATCTCAGAGAATAACAGTGGGAGAATGAAGCCAGCGGGAGCTCGTGCTTTCTGACGAGAGAAGGAGATGGTTTGCTGGGTAACCAAGACCACTGGAGCTGGCAAGCTCTCTTTAGGTTCTTTTTCACACCGATTTGGCTGCTGTTGGGTTTCTTTGCTGGTTGCAAGCTATCAAGGTTATAAAAAGCTCCTGTGATGTTTGCTCTTTTGCCATAGTCTTGGCAAAAATCTGATGTGCTGAAAGTTGTGATTCTTCATATATGTGACATTGAAGCATAACAACAAAAGGAGCTGTGTGGTCACATGGAGCTACATTTCCAGCCTGAGGGAGTCAGAGTAACTCCAGTAACTTTAAAATCCAGTTTACTTGACCTGGGGAGCTTGACTCTATGCTACGTGGTTTCAGTTGTTTGAACCAGATGAAATCAGTGAATCCTGTGGCCAACTTCTAAACCTTTGGCTGAGGTAATGAAGCTAGACAAGGCAAGAACCACTAGATTTTAAAATATGGTCGATATCTTTGTACCGATAAGTGAAATGTTGTGTTAACTGCATTTATTGCACTTTCCTATCATGCTAAGCGATCTGGATGCATTTCTTTCTTTCTTGTAAATCAGATAGTCATGTTTTTAATTTAGAAATGTGTTCTGTTCCTGAAGTACCTTAAAATCCATAAGGATTTTACATACATGTTGTCCTGGTTTCAGTTAGCACAGAATTAATTTTCTTCCTAGTAGCTGGTGGAATGCTGTGTTTTGGCTTAGGATGAGAAGAGTGCTGATAACACCCCGATGCTTTAATTGTTGCAGAGCAGTGCTTATACTAAGCCAAGGACATCTCAGCCTTTTGCTCTGTCCTGCCAACGGACAGGCTGGGGGTGCAGTAAGAGCTGGGAGGGGACAGACCCAGGACAGGTGACCCAAACTGGCCAAAGGGGTATTCCATACCATCTGACGTCATGCTAAACAATATATAGGGGTGGCTAGCTGGGGGGGGGGGGCCGGACTGCTCGGGGTTAGGCTGGGCATCGGTCAGCGAGTGGTGAGCAATTGCATTGTGCATCACTTGTTTGTACATACTATTATTACTTTCCTATTATCACCGTTGTATTATTATTGTTATTATTTTATTATTATTTTGTTATTATTATTTTCCTGTCTTATTAAACTGTCTTTATCTCAACTCACGGGCTTCACTTTCCATTTCTCTCCCCCGTCCCAGAGAGGGAGGGGGGAGGGTGAGCGAACGGCTGCGTGGTGTTTAGCTGCCAGCCGGGTTAAACCACGACACATGTTTAGTGTTTGGGTACCTAATGCTAAACCGATTTCACCTGCATGCATTTGGAGAACTGGGCCTTTATACTTTGGTGCATTGGTTTCTTTGTAATTCCTGAATGAAAGAAGCATTTATGAGAATATGAGATGCTAGAGTATCCCAAAAGGAGCAAAACATCTAAACTTACCGTATTGGGGCAGAAACCATGGTTTTACAATAAATTTTAAAACAAATCAGCAGGTTTACAATTTTGCCACAGAGTAATAATCTCCTACCACCAAATTTGAAGTTGTAGTGAACCTGCAGGTGATCCAGCTGTATTTCAGTGTGCCTTATCACTCAAACTGGCATTTGTCTTCCAGTTCCAGAAATGTTATTGTGGTGGTGATGTGTGAAATGGAAATAAGACAATTAGCGTTTCAGACACGCCAGGCTGGCACTCAGACCAGCTTACTCTGATGGAATGGAGTGTAAATAGCAGCTACCAAGCTGCAATACGCCTTTATTTTCTGATCACTATAGGTTAATAACTGATTGTTACGCCCAAAGTGTTGTCTCCTTCCCCAAGTCCATTTATTTTGGAAAAGAAATGGGTCTTGCCCTTACTACTGAAATAACGAGTTTTGATCAGGGAGCTCGGTAAGTGTTGAAGCATGCATTATGAGCTATTACGACTTCATTGGCAAGTAACAGGGCAAAATTGTTTAGGGAGTGTGAGTACAAGAAAGGATGATAAGAGCCTTTTCAGTTATTAATCACTTTAGTTCACATCTGAAACACAGCCAGCTGAAAAGCAACCAGCCCTGGAGAACAAGCTTGTGGAGCAGAACACAGTCAGCTCATAGCCTGGTCCTGACATCTGCATTTTCCTACCTGTACTTCAGGAAGCTTTGCCAGGTTTAATGGCTCTGGACAATGCTGAGAAAATGTTCGTTCTGTGCGGAAGTTTATTAGATTAGCTGAGTAGGCAACATTCCGTGGAGAAGTTCAGTGGATCGTGGCCAGTCCTGGTACTTTGTGTTTTAAATTGCATAGCAAGTGCTTTCAGTTTACCTACAAAAAATAACCAGTGGCTGAATGCTGAAGCTAAAAGATGAGATTAGGAACAAATGGGAGCTTTTTAGTTGTGAAAGGGACCTTTATCAGCGAAACAATTTACCGAGCGGCTACTACAGTAGTTTCTTTATCCTTGGAAACTTTAAACTGAAGATGGCTTTTTTATTTTTATTTTTTTTTTCTAATATATATTTCAGATCAATTTATGTGGGAATTAATTAATCATTAACCTGTGTTAATATGCTGATTGATCGTGACCATTTTTTGTGGCAGCATATTCTACAAATTTATCTCAGGATGTGTATGGGGTTTACAAACTTACCTCATAAACTGCAGGGAAGCTACCAAAATCATTTATATCCTACCAGAAGCTGGTACAAGCTCACAAAGTATATGTGGGCCTACAACTACTTTCTCATAGTCACAGTTCTTAAAATCGTAGCAAAACCAATATTTCAAAAGCTTTCAGCAGACAAATTTTCAAGTGATTTGTACTTGCAAGTGATTTGCATGCTCACAAAATGCTCAGCGCCCACGTCACTAGTCCTTCTGGGCAGGAAGGTGGTGAGTCCTTCTGAGAATTCAGCAACAGGATTCCGTGTTTGGTACTGTTTTTCCTTTTTCTGACAAAACCTGTCATAGAGTATATGTTCATAGAAACTGAAACAGATTTTGGCTTCCTAGCATCCCTCGGGCTATGCTGGGGTTGCTAATGCCTGCTCCCAGTATCCTGCAGATGAGAAGGTAAAATCAGGAATCACGGTGTTTATCTGTTTGGGAAGTAAAATCAGACATGTTAAGAAAAAAAAAAAATGCACATTCACATGTAATTGATAAAACTAGTAGTGCGTTGTCGGGGTGGTTGTATTTAATGCTCTGAATGTGTTAGTGCTGAGAGAACGTTTTCTCTTGGGAGAGCAGAAGGGAACATAGCTTGCTCTCAGAAGCATTTTGCTCTGGGCATGAGCTATGCACACAGCAAGAAACAGCCCTAGTCACAGAGAATATATCCCGTAACCAAAGGGATGGAGGAGAAAAGCAGGCAGAGGAAGTAATGCTGTATGGTTTGTAACAGAGCCCGTGTGATACTGATTCCAAAGTCGTAGGCTCTAGATGATCCAGCTATTACAAATGGTGTTACGCATACCAGCCTTCAGATTCAGGGGTCTGGGCTAGAGGAAGTTGCCAAAGGTTTTATAGATGGACTGTACAATTGTCTGCAGATACCAAACAATTGTTTATTTGTTTGAGAGTCAATAGAAATAGCTATAATTGCTTTTAATCATAGAATGCTTGGAAAAGACCTTAAGGATCATCCAGTTGCAACCCCCTGCCATGGGCAGAGACACCTCCCACTAGACCAGGTTGCTCAAAGCCCCATCCAGCCCGACCTTGAAATTTAAAGCAATTTTAGCTGCTAGAGGCTATCTTGCTTCTAGAAGAAGCCTTCAAGATTAGGCTTCAAGATACCTATCAGTTGTACCAAGGTTACCTTTGCAGCTACTTGGAGTGGAGGGAGGAGCAGCGGATTTAAAACATTTTTGTTCATTAAAGTATGACAAAAGGCCCTATTCTGCCCAGGCATACAGCCCGCAAAGCTGTTTAGGGACTGAAAGAATCAATTGAGGCGATCCAGCGGCAGCAGAACAAAAGATCTCGGCCAGTGTAATTAGCTAAGTATTGCATGCTGTTCTTTCTGCCCCCACTTAGTTAATCAATCAGGACACTGAGCAATGATTCGCATTTCAGGCAGATGGCTGAGTGACAGATGCCTCTTCCTCTGATAGATGGGCTGCTTGAAACACCGGCCAGAATCACCAGGGCTCCTCTGAAAGCCACGTCTGGGCTGTAGTGTCTATGTATATCATTTTCACCAGGAGCTGAAGCCATCTGCCTGGTAGATGGATACCTACTGCCTTCTTCCAAAGTGCAGGCAGTTCTCATGACAAGCAGTGCCAATACAAATGGCAAGGAAGTCACCCCAACGAACAGTGCAGAGCTGAGCCCTGTGGCACACATCGTCTCGTGCCTCTGTTTGGCACTCAGGTAAACAGTACTGCACCAGCTGTCTCTTTACAGCCATCATCAGCTCACGGCAGTGGAAAGCACGAGCAATTGTAAGAAAATGAACTCCTTGTCCCCAGAGCTGCTAGGTAAATGAGCCTGGCTCTCTGTGGTAGGTGCAACAGGGCCTATTAAACTGCATTTGTTTGTCTCTTTGATTTGAGGAGGAATGCTAGGAAGGAAGAGAGCAAGGCAGCTTGATTAAATCTAGCTTCAGAGTCACCACGACTGGGCTTTGTGTGTGTGTTTCTGAGGCACAGATGTGCAGAAGGACAGCCGGGAAGTTAAACAGGCCGTCACGGAAGGATGCCTTGGTTTGATTTTGGGGTCAGGTGCAAGCTGTTTTATGCAGTCAGCAAATCCCTCAATCTGCCCATGCTTTCACCTGTGAAATGGAAAGCACAGCACTTCGTCTTTTTGTGTGCCTTCTTTAGGGGAGGAAGGCACTTGAACACAAACACAGCATTGCAGCTGCGCCTTTGGGAGGGATCGCCAGAGTGCACTTCTCTGCCAACAAAACTGGTCGAGAGGCCACCACCACTGCGCTGTTTTCATACATTAGAAGGAAAATCCAGTGAGGGCAATAATGCAGGACAGAATCAAGCTGCTAAGCCGCTGTTCAGATCTGGAGGGCTGTCCAACCAGCAAAAGAGAGATTCAACAAAAAGAGGGTAATCTGCCTCCGGTGCTAATTCCGCTTGAGGAACAGATGCTGGGACTTCTGCTGCAACTGTTGCTCTGTGCAGCTCTTCAAAGGGCCAGCTTTGTATGTTTTTAATTACTGTGCTGGCAAGTGTGAAAGAAAACAGCAGCTCAATATGAGTGTTCACAAAAGTTTCTGCTGGGACAGCTGCAAAGTCAGACGTGCAGCTCTAAGATTTGTTGTCTCATTTCCCTCTGGTTTTAGTCTTCTCCTGCCAGGCCCTTTGAATGTGATCTGAATTCTTTAAGCTCATCCAAGCTTTTCACATATTCAATACAGTCTAGACATGACCTGTTTTTAACTTATAGGTTAAGGATGCTCGCTCTACAAGAAAGAATATCCTTAAAATGTCAGCCTGGTGGATGTGGGTCCAGAGCCACGTCCTGGGCATTGCTGCTGTCATTCTGTGCAGTCCCTTTGCTGTCCACGTAGTGCTGGTGGAAGAACCGCTGAAGGGCTGTAGTGGTGCTTGGCATGAAGAAAGCTGGGGAAAATCCTGCCCAAAATTTAGGCCACTGGTTAGATTCGAGAGGTCTGTAATGTTAGGGTCAGTGGCACAACTGATGACAGTGCAGTTTGTCTCATGAATCACCGCTCACTGCTTCTTGGATTAAGCCAGGTCTAGCACAGGCAGCGGATCAAGCTGCTACAGAGAGGGGCCTTCAAGCTTCAGGGCTCAAAACACGGGCTTGCATTAAATCTGGAAGCCTTGAGAAGGGACTGGTACTGGCCTTCTTTAGTCATAGCAGAGTGAAATACCTATTCCAAGGCCTTTCAGGGCAGTGCTGCATGGATATTGCTTTCTTACAACGGGAGGAGCTTTTCTCTGAAAAATACTTCAGTATAGGCTTCATCCAAAGACCGTTAAATGGAAAAGGCATATACTGAGTTCAGCAATGCTTGGGCAAGTCCCCATAAGGGTATTAGCTAACCTAATATCAAACAGCCCAAACAGTGCCTGCCACAGTGTTTCTGCCTTGAGGTTCCAAGTGTACTTTTTGTTTTGTCCTCTCAGAACTTTTACGCAATCTTAACATTTTCTGCAGCTCATTTGACTCAGCTGTTGTTGCAGGCTTGTTTCTCAGAAGGGACGTTTTCATCATTCACAGGATCTATTTTTAAGTCCCTCAAAGATTGCTTAAGTGAGAATGATATCCCTGCGAGCTGTACAGGATGCTGTGGGTATGGCAGCTGATCTCGGGGACGCTGCAGAGTGCCTTGGACCTGAAACAATTGACCACATTCATTGAAATGGCAGGGAGACCAGAGGGAAACAGAATGTAGTTACCTTCACTGGAATTTGGCCAGCATCCCAGCTACCACTAATGCCTCTGCTCTTGTAGGAATGTCCTGGGATTTTCATTAATGTATGATTCAGCTTATAAAAACATGTGCCTGCTGCCTTAGCCCCTGGAGCTATGGCAGTTAAAGAAAGGCGATTTAGCCAATGCGTAACGACTGGCTTTAGCAGGCACGTTCCCTTCCATTCTAGTTACTTCTGCTCCCCTCACCCTTTGTTCTCTTTCCCATCTCCAAAATGCAAGAGTAAAGTTTCCAGTGCATTGCATAAACTACACAGGCAGCGAGCCCCTGCGCTCCGTTCAGGTGGTGTTGGGGTGCTGTTCCCATTGCGCATGAAGCAGGAATATGGTTCTTCAGTGCTTAAGACTGAAATGGAAAAGGTTTTGCAATACTGAGATAAAGTGTTCCCTGTGCCCAGACTAACTAAGCTCATCTGCATTCAGAGTCACCTCGTGTTTTTAGTGCTGATACCTCCGGGACAGGACGTACGTGTGAGAAGAGGCCAGCAAGTCAAAGTGGCATTCTTGTGGCGCAGGAGCTAAGTCACTTTTGTGTACTGTTCTAATTTAGGTGTAAAACTTGAGTAAGCCTGAAAGTACTCATGGAGGACATGCCTTCGTAATCCAATTCTTTCCTGGGATCAAGCGTCTTCCACTGCTGATGTCTAAACAGGTCATTCCACATCGCCCTTGTTAATGGGAATCTTGTACTTGTTTGTCCAGTCAGTTTATTTTCAAGGACATTTTTGGAAACAGAAAAGAAGCAAAAAAAAATTGAGAGAACTGTGAGAAACCAGGAAATCATACCAAGTGACGGAAAAGGCAGGAAGAGGATGCACATTTTCAGTTTGTGTTTCTGAAATAGTTGCAGTGGACTTTTCAGTGGCACACATGGCAGAACAAGGATTTGAAACCCTTACTCTGGAAAGGCATTTACGTGTCAAACTGCTGGGTCTAACCTTCGCATTTTCAGGTGCAGGGCAAAGTGTAAATACACACTTCCACAAAGTTAGCAGCCATTTGGAGCATGTGTTGAGGTTTGTCTCACAGAAAAGTTTCAGAAGAGAAACATAAAAGTGAGAGCTCTCCAGCATGCAGGAAGAAGACAGTGGGCAATGTGCCTGGGGTTTATACAGGTATGTTTACCTTGTTCATCTCCGTGCCACCTGACAGCATCACTGGCACTGGAAACTTCAACCTGCCTCAACCCGAACTCCACCTAAATTCGTTAATGTCTACTGCAACTAAAAATAGTTTTGCCAAAAAAGTGTTTGGCTCGATAAATAGGTAAGCTCCAAAACTCAGCCAGAAATCACTTCTCCTAAAAGAAGGTATTCCTTGCATACCCCAGCAGCTTTTGAATCATTAAGGTCCACTTCTGCAGTATAAAATCAGCAAGAAGGTTCCCAGATTGCTGTCTTTAAATGCAGCCTTGGTAATCACCAGCTAAGCCTGCTCTTATCATCTTGTTTTCAAAAGTTTTCTTTGCCATAAGCTGGGAAGAGACCCTGCATGTGCAGGTTGAAGACATTTAGGTTGACATGTGGGCAGGGCATTTGGTGGTGCCTTTGGCCTCTTGGCCACTGGTTGAAGAATTTACATGGAGCCCAAACAAAATGATTTCAGTGCTTACTAACTTGACTGTTATGCAGAATTGAGCAGCCTGAGGTGTTCTGAGGACAACATGACAAAGAACATGCTCTCAACCATTTCCTATCAGCAAAAATGGTAGAGAGCTGCAGAGAGGCTGCGGAGGTCATGGCTGAAGGAGTGCGTAGGATAAGGAGGTATCAGACAGAGGCTGAGGCAGTCAGTACCCTTCTGTCTCCTTTCGTAACTTGACAGAGGGCTGTAACATTCACTGGTGAGTCTGACTGCTTCTTCAAGGTCTACATTAAGAAGTGACCCCAAATGCCACTGCTGAACATTTTTTCTTACTTTTTCACACCATAAACTTCATTTACACATCTGCCTTTGAATCTTTGAGATACTCAGCCCAGCTTAAGTGCAGCAACCGCTCTATTTCCACGACAACAGCAGTAACTGACCTTTCAGATGAGCTTTCAGCTAGTGCATAACTCATGTTACTGAAAACAGAACTACCCACAGGTCTGGAGGGGGAAATTCAGACTTAGGCTTGGATTTGACCTGACAGCTTTTCATTCCTCTTCTTACTAACACTATGTGAGCTGCTGCTTTAGCCCATCATTAGCAAAGCATCCCTCACAGTTTGAGTCCCACCAGCTACAAATGAGATAGTAGCACGGAGAAAAGCAATTGGCCTTTGAGCTTGGAACTGCCGCGGGGTGGCAGCAGGGGACAAGGAGAGTGGCTGCAGAGGAAGTGATGTGAACAAACCAACCGAAGCTGTGCATCTCCCCTGCAGTTTATTCCTCTGTCTCCCTGGTGCTCCTGGTAAGAACACACAGAATAAAAAAAGAGAAGAAACAACAATAAAAAAAAAATTTGAGCAGCCCATTAGGACCCTGTTAGGAAAACATGCACAGCTAAGACTGCACACTTTCACATGGGTTCACAGGGAGAGGTTCTCAAACACTCAGCCTGCCTGTCCTGGCAGAAAGGGGGTGGCTGTCAGAAGGACGTGCTCAGTTTGAAATTCAGGGTGTTTGTTCTTCCAGCATGAAGCTGAACTCATCGCTCTCCTCCCTCCTTCGCTGTCAGTTGTTTCCAAGTATGTCATGGCAATTCTTTACTATTTAGAGTTATGGTAGTGTCATGGAAAATGCTGCCAGGGATTTCTTTTCATGGGTCGATGTGGTGTGAAGGGGCTCTGGTAGATGCTGCCTGCATAGACCCCCCTGACACGTTACCGATCCCGCAGATAGTCATGCCAGTGTCTGACATGCTCCTGTGCTTCAGTGCCTAGGGGACCAGAAGCAATCCATTCTGCCTCATGAATGCCCATTTTTAAAAAATAGCTGCTGCACTTGCATCTGTGGGGCTGGCCATTTCAACAGCAGTGCTTAGGGACTCAGAGAAGGAGTCTTCCTTTTGTTTCCAGGAGGCTTTTCCTTCCAGGACGCACTAAAACACGCTGGAGATGCGGAGAGAAGGCGTCAGGGAGGAAGGGTGAGAACTGATCTGTAGGCAAAGAAAACGAATCTCCAAGGCTATGAGCCTGGCATCTCTCATGGGCACTAAATTCACTTGAGAAGACTTTTTAATAATTATGGGAGGCTGGGGGAATAAAGAAAGGGTTTGCCAAGTGTGATGTGATGACAATGGCTTGGACCGTGAAATTCCTCTTTTGTACCGGCACCGTCACTCTGAGCCGTGCGCTGTTGCCATTATCTGGTCCGAGGGGAGATCTTGCTGTGTTATTGTGGAGTGTGTGTGACCTGGCATCGAGTCAAAGCGCGCCAAGCTGGGATGAACTTGCCCAGCTACTTCGGGAGAGCGCCTTAGCATTTCCTTCTCATTACCTAGGGATGCCAGTGCTGCTCTCTTGCCCTAAAGGACACGGCTCTCGCTGTCGAGCTGTGTTTTAATTGCTGCCGGCTGCTCCAAGCTTTAGTCTTCAAAGTGTTCCTGAAAATTTTTGTTTGATTCTCGCTGAAATGAGTGAGAAATGAATGCCTAAATTCCTTAGGCAGCTATTGAATGCGTTGCTAGAGCTCCAGTCAGTTCATCAGGCTGTGCTGCATCATTTTTTTCTCTCGCATACAGACAAGTACAGACATTTAGTGGGTATTAGTTTGCATTTGATAGGCTTGGGAAGAAAGGAGGAGCATCGTGAAGGGAATATAGGGCAAAAGAAAGGAAAATGGTAGCACAATGGGAGAGGGGACAGCCACAGCAAATAGAGAAGAATGAAGACAAAAGAGATGAGAGGAGCCAGAGGTACAGGAGGCAGGATGTCCAAAAGGAGTTCCTCTTGGTTGTAGGAAGGGAAAAATGCCGTGAGGGAAAGCAGCTTAATGCTGGGGACATGGTACAAATATTAAGGGGGGAGAGTCTCATTTGGCCTCCATATGGCGTGACCTGGCAGTCAGCACCGAGTGCAACTCCAGCACTAATGTGTGATTCTTTCTGTGACCCTGAAAAAGTTACACAAACATTGCTTCTGTTTTTATTTCTCCCTAATTTAGAAGCAATACTTTGTGCTGTCTTTCCGTGCTGTCGGAAAGTCAAATGAACTAATGGAAGGAAGGTTCTCATTATTTCTGTTGTCATTACTATTATTACTGCTATTTCCAGTAACAGGTATAATGAAAGCGTTAAATATTAGGGAATGGAAATAAGGGAAAGAGAAGTGGGAAGTGTCAAAAGCAATAATTGGCCGTGCTGGGTCCAACAACCTGTCCACGGGAGAGATTAGTACTACTTGTTCCAGTAGCCAGAAAATCATGTAGTTTCAGGTTTACATGATTTCTAGAATTACCCAGTTGCAGGGCAGATTTTCTTTGAGTTTCTGCTTTGAATTCACACCAGCAAAATATCAAGGCAGGAAATTTCCTGTCTAATCATGGAGTGAAAAAAAAAAAATATATATATATATATATATATTTATATATCATCAACTGTACTTCTAGAGCCTGCTGTTTGTGACTTCTCTGAACTGATCACTGGTGCGTACATCTTAGACATCCTTTCTCACATGGAAGTGTTAACTAGTTACCCCAAAGAAAATGCAAACAGCCAAAAACCAGCTCCTGTGTTGGGTGGGCCTGTGTTTGATGGCATCCCCACCTACAGTCACTGTCAAAATACCTTAGGAGCTGGGGGGTTGATCACTGAAGCCTTGCTAGGTGGTGGGATGTGTGAGAAACGGCTGTGAAACTGGGGACAGGATGGCAAAGCAGGATGAGGAAAGGACTCCTGACTGTGGAAACCTTGGGTGTGTTTAGGAGCAAAGCAGAAGACCTTTCCAGCAGCCTCTCGGACAGACAGCTATTTTTACCTCTCACATGGTGGAGCAAACATTAACTCTCAGGTAGGTGCAGTCACTGGAGAGGGGCAAACTGCGTCAGCTGCAAGAGAGTTAACAGGGAAGGAGTTCTCATAGCCCCTTGAGCTGATAGCGCCCTGATAATCGCTGCAGACCAAACAGGATCAAGTTAGCGTGCGCCAGGCCCCAGTATTTGTAATATACCCTCTGTGGAATGCGTGGAATGGATTGTTTGCAAAAACCAAACAGCGAACAAAGAAGCAAGGCTCTCTCTGCTTGCCATGTGCTTGGGCAGGGTGTGTTCTGCAGGCAACACCCTCCTGGGATAAAAGCTGGCCTCACGCAGGAAGCAGAGAAGGAGCAGGAGAAAGCAATCCCTCGGGTTTTAGCACTGGAAGGGAGCAAGCGGTGCAGCTGGCTTTATGCTGGCTGAAGATGAGATGGTTTTTCCCCTCTTCTGCAGGTGCCCTTGCTTTTCCTCACCTCTAGGCTCAGCCCATGTGTTGCAGATGTCTCACTGAAGCTGTGAGTGGGCTTTGCTGCTGTCTCGTTTGCTGTTGACACAGCTTTTCCACATCTCTGTTTCCCATCCCTCTCTGTCTGACCTGCCCATTCGCACCGTAAGGTTCAGGGCAGGAACTGTCCATGCTAATGTGTTTGCACCACACCGCTAGCAGAGGGACCTGACAGGGCTGTACATGTTATACATGTACAAACACAGATCAGTTCCTTGTCTTGTATATATGGATGGGTGTGGAGAAGATTTCTTGTTAGTTTTGCCTGCTGTTACAACAAAAAAAAAGGATCCTGGAGGCTTCTTAAAGGTCTGAAGTCAAAGCTGTAGTGGAGTTCCGTCTGTCTTTGTGCATTCACTGAAAGAAAACTTGATTTTTCCTGCTCTATGCTTAAGAAGGTCCAAAATTATCTAAGAGCTAAGCTTTCTTTCCTCTGCTGGCTTAGGAATTCAGAGTCACCGAGAGGAGGCAGACACAAACTCATCCACGCATGTCTTCTTATCTCTTGCAGCTGAAGCCAGCAATCTGTTTTCCATTCACTTCTCGCCACTTTTTGCTGAGGGGCTGACTGCTGAGATTAACCTTGCTTCCAGGACAGGAAACAATCGCGCAGGAAATGGGAAGGTGTGGAAGTGTTGGAGCCTGCGGGGTAGTCAGAGGAATGACCTTGAATCCTGGCCACTTGTCAGTAACTTGCACCCAGCCTGCCTGGAGCACCATGGCATTTCCACAGCTGGGTCACTGCTTTGCTCCCCACAGCCAGTCTGCACTCCGTAATTATACGGGGAAAGGTTTTGGTCCTTCAGGGAGCTCCTGTCTGCACTGGAGCAGGAGCATCCCAACATTTTGCCTGCAGTCCTGTCTCCAGACCATCCAGGTTCAAGGACAAGGACAAGGCAGCCCAGGTACTGCCTTACTCCTGGGCTGGGTTTGGGGACAGCCAGGTGGCACGGGGCAGTGATGCTCCCTGCTGCATGCAGATGGGGCTGGAGAGGAGGGGTGGTGCTCAGTCAGCAAGGGGCAGCAGGTTTCCATCTGGATCCGTAGCACTTGGAGGGGCACCAGCAACACTGCTGCTTCATTTTGGCTTGGGGGAATATCCATAAAAAGTGAGGTCCTGGCCCCCTTTGTACTAGAGGCTCTGATACGTAACAGTATTTTCACTCGGCATCCTGGACAGATTTCAGGTTTGGTAAATGCAGCCTGCTTGCCTGAAATCCCTCTTCTGAAGAAAAGATGTGTGGTTCATGTTCTTTTCAGCGTTCCTAGGGCTAGCCTTAGACATGGACAAAATAAGGATTGCCTCAGGCAGCAGAGCAGAGGACTACGAGAGGAGTAAAGCCACAGGGACGAGGAGCAATTTCTCCAGTGACCATGTCTTGAGGGAAGCTCCTCTGTCCCACTGAGGGACGGCTGGCCTTGCTCTCCGAGCAGTGCCTACCTTTGGCCACCCAGCAGTGGGAGAGCAGCTTTATGGTGTCAAACACTGCTCTGCTGGTGGCTGCAGTGCTAAAATCAGAGCTGGTGACTGTCACTGCCAACACAGTGAGCAGAGGTCCCTCTGGGTTTACCGTGGTGCCTCTCTGATGTAGTATCTGGAAAATAAGCCTGAGGATGCCAGAAGTGCTGGAGTTGTGAATGGCAAGGGCTGGAGTCCTCCTTGCTAGGCGTCTTGCTCCAAGCCAAGTAAATGTATTCATTAACATGGTTCAGACTGAGTGGGGGAGAAAGTATGTTGTTTTGCTTGTGTTAAATAACAGATTTTCTTGGGAAGTGCCAACAAGATTTCTTAGCACCGTTAACCCTTCAGAACCATGTAGTTTAACTTGTTCTTCCACTGAGTAAAATTCAGGCTCCCGAGGTGAATTCGTTCTGCGTGAACCTTGTACAGCTACCTGGAATAAATGAGTCTCTCCACCACCAAACCTTTTACTTGGCAGCAGTGATGTTACTGCAGAACAATCCAGAGTACTATGAGAATAAAAATCTCTTCCTTTCTTCCCTGCAGGATAAAACAATAACTAATTTGGAAACACTTTTGAGTAAACATCAGTAGCTAAATTCTCCTTCGATGCATGTCTGCATCAGGGATGGGGATATCCAGCAGAGATAGGGCTCCAGGGGGAGACCTTAGATTTAACTGTTTTTTGATTGAATCGTATGAACTGCTTTGTCACGCTGACACAGGGCTTGGGGACAATGGGGCAGGATTTCTCTCTGCTGCATGGGAAACGCGCACTGCCCCCAGACTGTGACACGGCATTAAGTCTGAGTGGTGGGAGCAGCGTCTTCTCTGGAGTCTTTCAGTAGCTCTGCAACTCTGCTGTTAGGTTTGAGAACCCTGTCTGAACTCCATGGGGGCTTAAAAAACTCGTCTCCCGCATAAAACCGATATTAATCAGCTACTCAACAAGTTTACCGAGCAAGCCAGATTTGGTGTAGCAGTGCTGATAACCCAGTGAGGGACGAGGCAGAGGTGAGTCCCAGGTGCGCTGGGATGCATCATCCCACTGGAAAGAATAAAAACAAAAAACAATTCTTGTAAAAGATTTTAGGCTGTTACAAATGCTTTAGCAGTGGAGATGTGGAGATGAAAATGGGCTGAGAAGGAGGATTTTCAAGGGCTCTGAAGCAGAGAACAAATTTCTGTAATGCTGCTCCTGGGTGAATCACGGACACCTTGCAGTGGAGAAAGCTTCCTCTCTCAACTCCTCCAGGGAGTGAAATTTCTTCCTCTGCCACCCCATCGGTTCCTATAAAACTTCTTTCTGCAGCTCAGGAATTCTGGACAGCCATCTCCAGCAGTTCATTTGTGATGCTTCCCTTCCCATCGTTACTGTGTGTGACACGCAAAGGGCAGTGGTTTGTCACTGCGATTGCAGCTGCTTCTGTCAACACCTGGCTAGGCTGCCTTACTGTTTTTTTCCAGAGCATCTCCCGGTGTCCCTCAGCAGTTGTACTAACCTGCTGCGTGGCACGGCTTTGCTTGTGTAACTGCCTACAGTGTGTGTGTCTACATATTTGCTTCTTTTTTATGAAGAAACTTCAGCCAGTAAGTTTACAGTTTAGGAATCACATGCACTGTGCTTGATACAAAAGACACAAAGGTGGAATGATCCATCTTAAAAGCTACAGAGAATTTGTTGTTACAAAAGCTCCTCAAAGCAAGGGAAGAGAAAAGAGGAATAAATAAAGAAAACCTCTTTAAAATAATCAAGAAAGGATCTCAGTTAGACAGCATTCTCTGAACCTACAGTAACCATAGTGAACCAAACAAAAGACAGTAGTAATAAGTCTTATGTATCCTTGGTGATCTGCTTAAGCAACATCTTGCTTTTACAGTAAGCCAAAAAAAGGGAGAACAGATGAGTTCAAAGTCTGCTCTATGATCTATTGAGTGACAAGGAGCCTCCTCTAGTACAAGAAAATGGACCGGAGTATTAATGCAAAGCAGGAACCAGGGGTGGCCTTGGGGATTTTCGGGAAAGGGCAGCGGGCATGGTAGGCTTTACTGCAGTAAAGACAGCTGAACGGGCTTGGGTTTGTGTCAGCCTTACAAGACTACTGAGACTTTTTGAAGTGGGTGGGGAGGCCAGCTTGGCAGGGAAGATCTTGTTTCCTCCTTCTGAAAGAACCTGGAAGCACTGGCTAGATACCTTTGTGGAAAGCAGAAGAAAGAGTGAGGTGTGGAGGAGATGGCTGAAATCACAGCCTTTATGGAGGACCTGGATGGGGTTTCACAGGAAATAGGAACTGTCAGAGATGGTTGGTGGAGCACCCTCTGGAAGGGGATAGTTTTCTGTTGCATGATTCAAGAGACAAAGACTTCCCCAGGTCAGGGCTTGCGAGCTGCAGATTCAGAGGCAGCCCCTGGAATGAGAGCCAAGATCTGGATCATCGCCACCCACAGAGAGATCACATGTTGAACAGAGGGGACAGGTGAAGGTAGGAACAGTTGTGTCCATTTTACAGTTGGGAAACCGAGGCACAGAAACCATGACTCTTTTTGCTATGGATGAATGTTTCGCTGTACAGATGCTTCTACTGGCTTCAAGGAGAGGGTTTCTGCTCCCCACGTGGCCATACCTGGGCATCTGGCTCTACTCACAACATCTGCAGTGAAACCAGGCATTAAACCCAGCCAACCTGTGTCTTAGGTATTCCTCCCCCCTCTGCTTGTCAGTCTTCTCTCATAACTTGGCTTGGCAGAGTGGTTGTCTCATTCCAGCCAAAAATCATCAGTCCCCAGCTGGCTGCTCTTGTTCCTGACAGTTTTAGCAATGATCCTCTGCCCAAGTAAGCTTGCTGGCTCCAAATCACCTTGTTTCTCTCCGCATAAATAAGCCATAAGAGGTCTTACTGCCTATTGATTGACCCCTTACGCTAGGTCATGTAGCTCAGTGATCACATTTTTGGCACAAGTGACTGCTGAGGGTGATTTTGACAACACTGTGGCTGTTCAAACTACTCCAATGCAACTGACACACTGAAAACAACAGAGTGTGCTGCTAGCTCTGCCATTGCTGTGACAGCACTGAGCCACTTGAGGTTTAGGGGACAGCTGAAGACTTATCTTCTCTTTTCCTCTCACTTGGGACCTTGGGTCCACAGAACAAGCCGATGTTCAGAGAGGGCAGCCACACGCAGAAGTGGCCTGCCTGCATATTTATCCGTCTGGTTTGGCACACGAAGCTTTGTGAGCATACTCTGTCATGTGGTTCTCAGCTGCTCAGCGCATCACAGACCAGCAGGTTCCCATCCTTGACTCGGCCAGTGAAGCAGGTGATCATTTAAATAGATTACATGTGTGCTGAGGTTTGTTTGCTTTTGTTGATAATTGTTACACTGACTAGAGAGAGCGCTTTGTGTTTATAGTGCAGCGTGTTTTGTTTGAATTATTCTGTTCTTTCCTTGAATTATTACCACTCCTTATACACAAATATTTTCAGAGGCATTCAGAGAGAGGAAGTGACCAGGTGAGAACATGGAGCGTCTGAACTTTGCTTTGGGAGACAGTGCCTCATTTCTGGACTTCTGCTGGGAACCCTGGGGTCTTTTTGACCCTTGTGACTCTCTGAGTGGTATTGCCAGGTCCCAGGGCTGTTGTGAGTATTTTCCTCCAGGACCTCTAGGGAACTTGCATCCAGGGAACCCCAGCTCATTAAATGAGACAACTGTACCTAAGCAAGAGAGGAGGCTAACATTATTAAGAAATGAGATAGCTATGCAATCAAATGAAAAAATCAATCCATATCTCCACTTACATTCTGTCTAGGTACACAGGTAATTTAGTTTTGATGCTACCATCAAAAGTGTCTAGTCACAAAAAGCATGTTGTGTTTTAGATCTTGTTTGTGGATAGTTATACAGGAGCAAAGCAGATCATTCTCAACCTCAGCATTACTTGCAGATGGCTGTACTCAGGCTAGCAAACTCTCCTTGAAGGCCTTTAATATACTGCTGTGGCTGGCTACATGGCCTTGCAAACTGCAGTTTAAGAGCCCCTGGCATAAGCTGGAACACATCAGTTATCAAAGACAGGTTTATTTTAGAGCTGTTCATAATGTTAGCAACCTTACCAGGAGTATTGTGGATTTTAGTGTTTCATTGAGGCCTTTGATTTCAGGTTATTTATAATGGTAATTATGGAAGAATCCAAATACCCATTTTCACTAAAAAAAAGAGAGGAAAACAAAAATCTAGCCCCCATGGTTCCAAAGAGAACCCTAAAATAGTGATCCTGTGGAGTTTAAAAACCAGAATAAATAAATAAAATCGGGACTTAGTAGAGAATAAAACACAGATCATGATTTTTCAACTGGCAGTTTTTTATGGCCAAAGTTCCTCAAGGCAGAAGTTAATACAAATGCTTCTGATGAGTGTCTCAGCCTTTGAAGTAGATGATATTTGTTACAAGGTACAAGTACAAATTTGTACTGGTCCAAGAATGCCTTTTTTCTATTATATGTGATCTAACATAACAAAGAAAAAAAAAAGACAATAAACAAACTCCCTTCTGTTTCTTGTATTGCAGGTTAATCTAACCTGTATTGTCCCAGTCTATTATACTTAGTTTAAATGCTACCCACCTGTGTTTCTTTACAGCAGCAACAAACTGGAGTGATACCGCATTGCATTTTTTCGTTTGTTATTTATTTGTGCTGGCAGCAAGGTCTAATGTTTCATCTCTCGCCCTTCCTGGTAATTGTGATACAAGACTCTTTATATGAAGTCTCATTCCTGTGGTTTTATCCATTCTCACAAAGAAAAGAAAAAAAATCATTCATTAGTGGAAGGACTTCCTGGTAGGATGAATACCAATGATTTTTACCTACCTGTGTAGGGAGGTAGGAGAACTGATTAGCTAATGTTTGTGGAAGTCGGATTTTAAGTGTTACAAAATACAGGAGCTGGAGTACTGTTGTTCAGAAGAACAGACTGGCTTTGCCTGTGAGAAATCACCACTTACACTGAAACTAATGTACTAGTGAAAGGTCTGGGTAATGTGTCTGCATGAGCTGAGCTTCTTGTTTGAGTTGTGGCTCAATTACACCTTACCTGACGTGGCTTGAAGTAAAAGTGGCTTGTAGAAGTGTGTGTGCACTTCTCAGAAAGTGGCACCCCTGCAAATACTACGTCTGCTCACTAGATCAGAGCCTGAATCCAGTTTTTGTTTTGGTGTGATGTCTGGGAAGGTAAAGGACTGACAGAAGAGGTTATACTTCCAGGGTGCCATAAGACGTTGTAATTAATTGTGTCTCACGAGACAATTGCTAACACCAGTTACAGCTTCTGTTGAACATGGACTGCTGGGTGCTTTGAATATCAGATTCTGTGGTGGCAAGTTTTGTAATAAAAGCTATTTTGGTTGCATTTCATTCTGCAGAAGCTCAGGATTCAGTGTGTTATATGTATGTAACCTTGCCCTCTGCTAATACTCAGTATCGCTCTGTCAGTACGCACCTCTCACTTCGCACAGGGCCGGGAGTCTGAGATTCTGGGCCCTTTTTCCTTCTCCTCTGCCCTGTCTCTCACTTCTGTGCAGACTTGGTGCATTGCTGCTGGCACACTGATGGAGAATCAATGAGCATTGAAGACTACACAACGTACACAGTGGACTATACAAAACTGAGAGGAAAGTGCCCTAGGATTCTCCTTCTGGATTTGCCACTGCATAGCCTTGGACAAGACACTTACCTTCTCATAAAATTAAAATAACTTTCTGCTTCCTTTTATACTGTTCTTTGAAATCCCTAGCTGAAAAACCCTGCAGAGCTGCTGTATGTTACTAACTGCATACACCTGTGTGCATCTGCTCTGTTGCTGGCCTGTAAGCAGCAAGCTGTTGTTAACCGGGCAGTTAGATCACGCAGAGGAGCCTGAACCAGAAAATCACATCAAAGGTCTTCTAATCCAGGCTTGGCCCTTGGGCTCGTGCTGGGGTGCTCTTATCAGGAGATGTTCCATCACCATTTTGCTGGCAATTACTGCTTCCAAATACCAAAAACTTTTCTGGCTTATTCATAACAATGTTTCTTGGCAAAATTTGTTTTGCTGCTTATCCTCATCTTCCATGCACACAAAATAGGGGAGGCAAGCATTGTCCTTTGAGAAAGCTGACGGGCAAAGGGAGGCAACGTTTCTTAGTCTGAGAGCTGATTTGGGGGCTGGGAGACCTTGCCTCTTGGACAGAAGTGCATGCTGAGCTCTGCATGTGACAGCCAAACTGTGGCAAGCGTGCCTCACCATCGCTTTCTCTCTTTCCTGTGCAGATTGAAGAGGGAGGTAAAGCAGACTCCCTGCCTTCCAAGCTGCAGGCTGGTGACGAGGTGGTGAACATCAATGAGGTGGAACTGAGCAGCTCCAGGAGAGAGGCCATCTCCCTGGTGAAAGGGTCCTACAAGAAACTGAAGCTAGTCGTCCGCAGGTAGGCAAGACACAACACTCCCTCTCTCCTGCCCTGCAGGGTACCACAACCACCCCTCTCACATCTCTAGCTGAATGCCTACAGCCTAATCTTGGCAGTAGCCTTGTTTTAAGCACACAGGCATGAGCCCGAGGGCGATCATTTGTTCCTTTCTGCAAACATTTCTATGACTCCTTTGTCACTGTTGCATCCAAGTATGTGAACTACTTATCCAAATGTCTTCCACTGCTATCCCGCCACCTGGCAATCCAGGAATCCTGTTCAGATTTACAGGCAGTCCCCCTTTGTCCTTTAAAGTACCTGGGGCTCCCTTCAAAAGCGTGCCAATTCTGTACATAGCTCCTGCCTCATTTGCTCTGTTTTATCACGGTCACTGTGACAGCACAAAGATTTCCACTGGCCACAACAGGGTTTGGAGCTGTTTAATGTTCCACAGGTAAGTGATAGAATTGCCATGCTGACAGAGAGCAGCTTGATCAGTATGGCACTCAGGGTGTGATCCAGGGGGAAGAGCAGCCATTTCACCTGCATCTTTTTAGCAGCAACCTCTGTGTTATCACTGAATGAGTGATCTTTCCTCACACATCCATTTCCCTGTCTGTCAAAGGCCTTGTAAATGGTAATGAGTAGCAATGCCTGCAAGCTGGCTCTGGTGGTGTGCTGAGCTTAACTCGGCTACACAAAATCTGCCAATACCCTCTGGAGGTATGAAGAATAAATGTTTGTGGTAGGGTCAAGCCACAGAACTTTATGTCCACTTTGAATCACAGACGTTTGGATCTAAAATTATGGTCTTAAGACCTTAATAGACTTGCATCCTGTATGTTTCCTAGTGCTGGCATGTCCAAACAGTCTTTTTCTGTGCCAGTTAGGTGATAGCTGGTATCACTTCATGGAGTGCTCTGTCCTGAATTTCCATGCTCAGCCAGAGAGGAATCTGGGTCAAGATCAGCATAGCTGAGGAGCTGTCATTAGCCAAACAAAAGGTGTCAGCATGAGTCACTAAGTTGGAACAACTGGCTAACATCCGAGGGGTAATGTCTGAATAGGGCAGGCATGAAGGGCTCAGACACCCTTCTGTTTTCTGGAGTATATTTCATGCTCTGCTGGCTGTATTGTGTTGTTTACATGAAGCGTCTTCAGGTACTGACAATGGCCTTATGACAAAATCTGGATCTTCATATATTGAACTGGTAGATCCTTTGTATCCACTGGGAGGATATTTGCAAATGCAGTTGATTGCAGCTTGAGTGTTTTCCAAAAACAAATGGCTTTTACTTAAGATCCATGTAAATTGTAATCAGTACTGACTGAACAAATGTTCGATTCAAGCTAACTTTGTAAAACTGTGAATATAGAACCCTTCTGTCACATCTCAATTTAGTTTTGCTGATGTGAAATAGCGAAGTATCTGGTTCTCTTTGGTCTAAAGTGATTTTTTTCTCAGGTTTATACTGTCTACTTAGGAGGAAAACAATAAAAGAAATGAGAAAAGGGGACAAGAAAAATCAAGTTTGCAGACCTTGGAGTCCTAGGGAGTGATAAATACTCTTGTCAGGAGACCAGGAGTGATAAATACTCTGTCTCTGTCTGGATATGTATGCACACATGTGCACGTATATAAAAACATTGATATCTATGTATGCATATATATGTGCTTACAAGCAGAAGTGAGGTACTCAAAGTCAGCAGTGTCATAGCCAGGCCAAAATTCAACAGTTCCTAATATTTCCTTGGGAAATGCCTGAATGAGTGGAAGACATTTCTTACAAAGTTTTGAGGTCTCTCAAGCTAAAAGAGAAAATGAGCCACTTCTTCGTGTCCATGACTGTTTTTTCACATGCAGTAGGAATCACGAGACACCCAGTTCATGTAGCCAATCCTAAAGGACATTGGTCACATTACTCTTATTGAAGGTGATCAGTTATTGAAGGAGGAAGTGATTGATCTCGGAAAAAGTTAAGAATCAGCCACCAGTGTTTTATATATTTCAAAATTATACTTCACAGTGTAGCTTAATGGTTTCTTTCTCCATTATTTTTAAGTTCCTAAGGCCTTTTCAGCTTTTCTTCTCCTCTTAAAAGGAATTTTCAGGGGTATTTGATGTTTTCCTTGTTTGGAATACTATATCACACTTACTTTAAGAGGTATTAAATTCACATAATACCCTCTTGCCAAGGTTCTTCAAACGCTTCATGCACAGTTAAAGCTCAGGAAATCCATTAACTTAAAACTGAAAAATTACAATTAAGAGCTAAGAGCCCATCCTTCAGTTCAGGTGATTCAACATAGTCCCAGCTGCCCCTGCAGTGCTGGCATGGGCTGAGGTAGCAAAAGAAAAAAATGTGAGGTCTGACTGCTTTGTGGGTAGTCAGTTAGAGGTTGCCTGAATTCTCCCAGTCCCCAACGGTGTCAGGTCTCTGCTCTTTGGCCAGCTGATGACAAAGTAAAAGACAAATTTTTTGTCTCCAGTGCAAGAGAAGGGATAAAAGAAAGATCCCAGAGGAGAATGGTGGGAAATAGGAAAGTAGTGAGAGGAAAGTGAGCTTCTACATTTAATAAAAGCTTCCAACAATATTTAATGAAATGTAGCTAGATGCAAAAGAAATTAAGGAAAGCAACTCATTACAGAATATCAGCCACATAAAGCCTTCGTCTCACATAGAGGGATGCTGCTGGGCAGGCTGCTATCTATGTGATAAAATGCGAGCAAACAAAGGTTTGCAAGCCAGACTTGAGATAAAGCTACAGCATCAAATATGTGCAGGTTATCTTTACCCCAGACCTAATGTGTTTAGCCATTAGGACTGGTAAAGGAAGCACTAATGTGCTTCAACAACCCCGTTTGGGGTTTGGTTTTTGTTATGTGGACAAGAAGAAAATGCTTTGCAGTACTACATTGTCTGAAAATAAATTATGTTTGGAGTGCCTAAGGTACTGGTTTTTGTAAGTTGCTCCTGACAATTTAACTCAAGTGGATTAGGTTTGCTTGCTGCAAATAGCAGCAGTCCTAACGTTCTCTGAACAGTCATCTGTGACGTGAATTTTCAGTGTGTGATTTCAGGATTCGTGAGAACTCTTGCTTAGGGAGTGACACAAACGCATACGGACATGGACTTTACCCCTTGAAAGTCATACACAAACAATAGCAAAGTCTGCTTGTTGTCTGTCTTTTTGGTTCTCTCCAAAGCCTATTCAAGGTCAGCATGTTTTTGAAGGTTTGATTGTTTGTTTCTCACATTAAAAACCTCAGAAGCTGTCTGTAGCAGTGTGATGAAGACGTGAGACATCACAACAGACAGAAAGCTTGGATTTTTTATTCAGATGTTTTGTAGGAAGAACATCAAAGGACATACAGAGTACATTTAAACCACTCCATATATTTGTGTAGCCTGCATAGCACACGCAGATTGCTATTTAATCTCAGTGTTTTTTTCTAGGACAAAGGTAAGCTTTTAGTGCCTATTGCAGTAGTGTGCACCTTTACATGTTATTAAACAAAAATTAATGTTGCAAAACCTTGCTGGGTCTGCAGACGGTTTGATGCAATAATCTGTTATTTTCCTCAGAATGTCATCTGCAAAGCTTGGTACTGATCCAGCAGCATCTGTAGTCACCATTTTGTTATTGGTCACTTTAGTGAAGGAAAAGAGTGGTAACATTGGCAATGATGGGAATGCGAAGAGAAAACCAGAGAAAATTCAGTCTGAGAGGATAGAGGATAATAAATAGAAATGAGAAAAATGGCTTAACTCCCAGCGATACTTAATATAAATGAATGGTTATAAACCAATGAGCAGCACCAGAGAAGTTAGTGCATGAGCGCCTTAGTCTGCCTTTCACTTCTGTGCAAACATCCTGCTGATGCTGGGGAGGAACTTGCAGAAGGAGACACATGTGAAGTTGTGAATTTATGAGCTTTCTACTTCCTTGCTCATAAGCTTAACGTGGATTTGGAATCATGACAACTTCAGGCAAGTTTGGCTTTGCTAAAATCTTTTTAATTTAAATGTGTGAAGAATAATTCAGAAGAAGAAGCACCTTACCCATTACAAACACTTCATAGGCCCTGGATCTGGTTTTGAAAGAGAGGTATCTAGTCCATTGCTTCAAAATCAAAGTTACAGCCTTTTCCAGAGGTTAGTGCCTCCACGTGCTTCCCCAGCACAAGAGATGAATTGTCAGAGAAAGGTGTTTTACAGTCTTGCAGAGAAGTAAACTGTCGTTAAACACAGTGTTTGCCTCTGTAGCATCTGTGTCAGTGAGATCAGGGTAAGTGTCTGGAAACCCAGAGCGGACAAGACCACAGTGATCCCAAGCTGCTGAAAGATGCAGTGAATTGATTCTTTCCGGACCAAAAAATCAGCACTGAAGGGAGTAGTGTAAATGTATCAACATGTGACTGAAAGAACGGCAGTGAAAAGGGTTACTAAAATCTACCGCTATGGAAAGTAAACCTATACCCTGAACTGCCATTTGGGTTTCTGTCCTGTGCAGGTGGTACCAAAAGCAGTTACGCTGCAGTCATGGGACAGGGATGTGGCAAAGCCACGTAGATTAGGCCACCCAAGACATCCTTTTGTAAATATCTTCAGGTTGTTAGCATATGATGTTGCAATGTAAAGATCAACAGACTGGGTGGTTTGCATTGGCGTGTGTGAGAGCTGCAGGAGACTTAGTGGTCAGAATAACTGCATTTCAGGTTTGCTACATCTCTTGCTCGGAGCTGGAAAGGAGCCTTTTGTGCTGCCTCTTGGCAAACTCCTACTAAATTGCCATTCCTCTTCTGGAGCGTTAACAACGTTTAGCAGACAGATAAAGTATAACTGGTCCATTCGCAGATGAGAAGCTGAGGCAGAGAGCGATTGAATGATTTGCTTGATATGACACAGATGATCTCTGCAGAAGCAGAAATTGAACCCTAGTGCTAAGTAAATACTGTGCCTAATCCCTGACATGATCCTTATTTGGGAGATGTCTGGTGAATGTTTTTTCAAGGATGCTCTCTAGTTGCATTTTCTGTGTATCATTGTTAGCTCAGGAGCCCTCGATGACAGTTTGTGAACGTTTTCAGCTTTCCTTTGCTTCTCTAACAGGGCTGCTCGTATCTTAACTCATCTAAGAGGCTGTTCCTAAAGCCCATTTGTTTCTTTAAGCCCATTTCTTGCTTCTTCCCTGTATATGTTTTGCCCATTCATTCAGGACAGCAGACCCAGGTAAGTATGTATTTGTGTATTCCTGTAGACCTCAGGTCTGCAGCTGCTGTGCCCTGGAGAAGCTTGCTGATGCTTCACATTTATTGTGCTGAAGCCTGAATAAGCCAGAGTGAGGTGCTTTGCATGTCAGAGAGTTACAGAGCCCTAGTGTGTGCACCTTAGGTGCACTTTCCACTCCCTGCTACACCGAGTTACAGTTTCTGGCCTCACATACCCTGCTGCTGTAATAAGTAATTTGTGTGCTTGCTGCTGGCAAGGTGGATTCAGTTTGGTGGTCCATTCTAGTCCTTTTTCTGAGGTGTGATCCTTAAGATGTTCAGAACTGCACAGCAAAATCACCTGCTTCTCCTTCCCCTTCCCCACTTTTTAATACAGGGCTTTTCAGGATGTTTCTGCCTGCTGGCTCAAGAGAAAGCACATCCATTTCATTCTGACACATTTCAGACCCAAGCAATAAGACAGAAAGAATACTGCTGTTTTGAGCACTCAATCCTGCTAGCCAGATCAAACTTCCATGGATAAACAGTGAGTGAGGGGAACAGCCTTAAGAATTATCACTGGGCAAAGAGGCAAGATAGCAGCGTGCTACAGGGAAGAAGGAACTGTCCCTCCACTGCTGACAGACTACGGGAGTGAGCCAAGAAGCTAGGCTCTCCACAAGTATTTCCCATGATAGTCTTCAGTATATTTATATCACTGCTGGTGACAAATGCCTCTAACTGCAGGTGTGAGCAGATCCAGCTCCATCGAGCCTGAGGAATCCACAAGCTGATGCTGGGGAGATCTTTTTGCTCATGGCTTGCCAGTTTGGCAACAGTCAGTGTGAATCACTATGAGGAACTGAAGAGACCAGTTTGTTTAATTTCATAGGAGGAGTCTTGCGTACTGTCCTCAGCAAACCGCCTTAGATAGTTTTTGATACTCAGTTGATCTTTAACCAGCTGGAGGAGACTGAGGGTTGGAAAGCTAAAGCTACAAGCCATAGAAATAATGCTCAGTTTAATTGTGGAAGGTGTTTTTTTTTTTTTTCTTTTTTTTTCCAGTTTGGTTTCTTCTGTTGCTTCCTCTCCAACTTGAGTACCTAAGCAAGTTGGATGCAATGTAAAAAGTCCCAGACCCTTTCAGCTGTATCAGTTCAATCTGACTGCTGTGCACGCTTATGTCGGCTGAAGATAAGGCTCAAAATGCATGCACTGCGTTGTCTGCTTTACAACGACCACAGTGGCCTACAGCAGCTGCCAAAAATAGACTTTTCCACAGGTCAGTAAGCAAGAATGGCTGTCAGAGCGTCACACTGTTTACATAGTTTTACATTCAACATGTTCATAACAGCAGCAATTAGATCAGTGAGGCATGATGGCAAATGTAGCTGCTCTGCGAATATCATGCTGCAGGCAACAGCAGCCACAGGGACGACAGCTCTCCTTTCTAACACCCTTTCGAGCACAAGCGCTGCTTGAACTAGGGCCTCCTACAAGCCATTCCTTCGAGTTGCTGTGGCGTTCGCTGTTGCCTGGTGCAGGGAGGGCAGAGGTGAAAACATGAAGTTGTTGAGACATCAGTGTGTCGTGAAGTCAGCTTGCCACGGGCAGTTTGGTCTGCGCTCTCAGTGGGCATAAACCAGCTCCGTTGGCTTGAGTGGCATTCAGATGAGTTACCTCAGGTCAGTATTTGGCCCTGTGATTCTCTAAACTCGTGGATCCAGCATTTGTCGTGGTTAATGAATGCAAAGCTTGATTAAAATTTGTTAGTGGAAAAATTTCTCTGCAGAGAATGACTGATGTTGTAGGCTTGTACTTGGTACACACTGACACGCTCGGGTCCTGTAGAGCTTTCCTTGGGTGTTGGTAGACTCCGACCTGGGATGTGAGGGGCTGCGATGATGATACTTGCATCTGCACAGCTAGTGAGACTGCATGAAGTAAAAATCTCAAATATCCACGGTCTTCAGCAAAACGTGCTGCATGCCTCCAAGATGTGAAACGTGCTTTTAGCAAATGTCTTATCATACAGATACAAGCTACTGTAGGAAGTCTGTTCAAGTATTACATAGGTAGCATATGTAGTCTTGTATCAAAGATGAAGCACATTCCGTTCCTGAAGCACGTAGTTGCCATAAAATCTTGTGCTCCTGAGGCTCAACGTGGGACCTGATGGCACACAGGCATAGCACCTCCGAGACTGCTGAGGTAGGAGCCCTCCATCAGCCTTGTCCTTAGCAGCAACCCACGAGTGAATCTGCTCACATGAGTCAGTGATAGCTGGAGTGGGGAGCTGGTGCTGGGGGCTCGGTGCTGGCCATCACTGCTGAGATAGATTCGGCAAATAAAGTGCCTGGCTGCTGCTGCTCCTGATTCCAGCTGTCCCACAGGTGCACGCTTACCCACTTCTCATTGTGTATTTTATGTAGAGTGAAAGACATTTGTCTGCATTTCTCACTTTCAGGGGCAGTTTTATAGTGAGGTGTAAGTAAACACTAAACACAGAGATGAATACATAACAAAGATCAGTATTCAAGACAGTTACGTTCTGCTTTCAGTAACTGGTAGTTTGTGTCTGCCCCAAACAGTGCCTGCAATCTGTTCCCATCTCACAGTGCCTTCAGGCTAAATATGCAAGTCGTGTAAAGGAGGAGTAGTGACAGAAAACACTATCCTCGTTTTCCTTTTGTGCTAAAAACTGTACCAAAAGAAAGGATTAAGCTTATCCATGGCTATAACTGTAATCTGTGTGTTCGTTTTCATAGTTCTCTGCAGATCCCCCCCAGGACTTGTTTTTTTCAGCTTATTCTCTTGGCACAGCCCTGTTCCCGTGCCCCCTTGTCTGAACAATGAGCTGTGGGAGAGATGCTGGGAGGAGAAACACAGCGTGGCACTGAGACCAGGGGTGTCGGAGGAAGCTGGCTAATTCAGGCACTGAGCGGGTGCAGAGCTCACCCAGGAGGTGTATTCACCAGGAATACACCCCCTGCAAACACCAGCCCCACGGCAGGGGCTGCCTCCTAGGGCTGGCAGGACATTGTGCACATATTTGTATTTGTTCTGCTCCTCTCTCTACATGATGTGTCTGCTTTTGGGCACTGTCAGGGAGAAGATGCTGGGATATGTGAGCCTCTGTTCTACCACGGTATGGCCAGTGATGTGTTCTCAGACAAATCTGGACCCAATTAACTCATTTTAAGACCCTTCTGGCAAGATTAGGAATTAAACTCAGCCATCTTCTAACACTTATACCCATGCCATAGCTATAAAGTGATTTTTCTTTCAGCAGCCAATTGCTATAACTAAGACTTTCTTTAAAAAATGGAAAAACAAACAAAAAACAGACTTTCACTCTAGCTGATAAATGACCATAGGGAAGTATGGAAGTGTGGGAGGAAGATGTCAGTCCGACTGACATCTGAGGCTCAGGGCCGACTGGAGCCCGTGGAAATTGGTGGAAAGATTCCCACAGACTCAGAAAGGCTTTGGCTCAGACCCTCACTGAGCAGTGATTTCCCTCATTGACCAGGAGAAAATGGGCTGTTCCTAGAGCGAGGGGAAGCTGCTGGCATTTTTACAAAAAGCCAAGTGCCAACACAGCTCTTCAAAGAACTCTTTGGACTAATCCTTTCCTCTTATGACACTAATGTAATTTTGTGTCGTATTTGACAGCGCGCCAAAAAATTGCATCAAATAAATCCAAGTTTTATGAATGAAATTTAATTAGAACAGGCACTGGCTCCCTCCCCGCTCTTCAGCAATGTAAGAGCGTGTTTCCAAAGAGCTGCTCTGCGCTGGGGCTAGTTTTTGCTCAGCGATGATGACTGGGGGAATGGGAGAAAGGGAGGTTTGGTGCACATGGAAGTTGTAAGACTGACAGCTGGGGAGGCCAAAGCTGGCATTAGCAACTGGCAGGGTGGTCTTGTGGCTAGTGCTGCTGTATGTTGAGTTGTGAATTCCTCCACAGCTTTCTACTCTGCCCCTGCTCCCGTCTCCTGTCTGCCAGGTGTTGCTGAGGCTCTGTTCCATGAAGTTTTGGGGCTCTTTTACAGTGCATCTTTTAAACACACACAAAAATGAGCCTTCAGTGAAGTCTTACGTGATGAGACAGGTCCTCAGGTGATGCAGATGGGCGCCACCAGCCAAAGCCCTGACGTGTCATTTATACAGCATTTCTGAGATCTGCACAGCAGATTCCCGGCTAACTAAAGGCTTTAAAATTTGTCCGTGTGTTGGATCAAACTGTCAAGTTTTTAACTATCTCAAGCATTACTGTTTCATTAGGGGAGTTCTCTCTTCATTCATCAAAACGTTTGCAGTCCCTATATCGTTAGGAAAGGTCAATATGAAACACAGGGCAGACAGCTAAGAGATGAACAGAATGTAATTTTGAAATCACTGGCAACGGGCTTACTGTCTAGGATTTAATTAGCTACAGCTTAGGGCTGCCAGGCTTCTAGGAAATTTCCCACAGTGAAACATGGTAAGCGTGGAGAAGATCTAGATAACATTTTTGAAAAAAAGATCTAAGCGTCTGATGGGGACAGTGGGAAAATGCCTTAAAAAAAAAAAGATGCCAGCCACCGTAAAGTGTTAGGCTGTATAGGACATTAAAGGCTGACCCCTCACCTGAGCCTGTTTTAGAAACACAACAATTTCTAGCCACTGCCACTCTGCATTAGATGCCTCTTTCACCAAGTGCATTTGGATTAGTTTGCCTTCTTCAGGCAGTAATCGGGCTGGGGTTTGATTTGTCAGAAAGTGACACTGGAAAAGCTGGGAAATCTCTGCCAGTGCTGGACAAAGTGCTTTTTAGGGTGTGAATCCCCTTCTTTTGGAATTTCCTGAGGATTAGATTGGAGCTGGATCAGATCACGATAGTATGGAAATGCAAACAAGCAAGCATGTGTTCTCTGACTGATCCGGGCCTCTCTTCTCTATCTGGGATTGTGTCTAGGCTGACCTTTAGACCATGGGGCAAATACCTGGACTTGCACAAGGTTTTGGTTACCTGTCCAGGTGCACGGGACTGCAGGATGACAGCTTCACAATGCAGCTGCTGGGGGAGCAGTGAGAATAAGTACATTTTGTCATCTTTATTGTGAGAAGCTCCAGTTGCATGGCTTTGATTTCAAGAGCTGCCTATAAATATGGTTGGTTTGTAAGGGATTTTAAAGTTGCGTGACATGGATATGTGTTGGTGTATATATATCCTTAGCTGGGTTAAATATTTACTTTGCTCAGCTGAGCTAATTACCCTGGAATATAAAACAATTTCTCAAAAACTTGTCCGGGCTTTTACTGCTTGATCCAAGGTTTCCTTTGGAAGAGAGATAGGGTCAGGAAAGGCTAATGAAAGCTAACGTAATCCTCCTGTTACAAGTGGAGTTTGCCTGGATTTACTGCTGTAAAACAGACGTTGGGGTGAAGTGGTCGCTGTAACTACTTCACGTGTTTTAATGAATGGGCTTGTATGGGTCATCCGAACCCTATGGCATTGTTCCTCCCTTGTGGCTGGATGAATGGAGTATCTCAGTCAAAAGAATAATGAAGAGGAGAAACTGCACAGGCTGTATCGTTTGGTCTTTTATATGCACAGGTCTTCCTGTTCCTAGCGAAAGGCAGCCTCTCTCCCTTGCACAAATGCAGTTGGACAAAGAGCAGTCACATGGATGCGCCTGGCCCAAACATTGGCTGCATCAGTGAATATAGAGCAATTTCGTTCAAAACCCCTTTCTTCAGCTTTCTGCTTGCTTTGACTTTGGCGTTAGAGGCGAGATGGCATCAGCCTTCGGAACGTGAATGTAAAGCATTCTCGGGGAGGTTATATATACCTGCATAAATACACCATAACGTTTGTTTTCTATTAAGCAGTGCCTAAGCTAATTCAAATCAGAAATATTGGTTACAAAAATACAGCTTTCCGAGGCTGAAAAGAGCCAGTTAACTCTTCTCAGGTTACTTCTCAGTCTGCTGTTTACTGGGCCTCTTAAGATTACTGTTCTGAGGTGGAGTTGCAGGAGGAGAATGGAGGCAGCAAGAGCCATCCTCTCTCTGTCCTGGGGAGATGGGAAATTCTGCCAGGGTGCTGGTGTTCCCTGGGGAACTAGGTTCAGTTCCTCTTGCTGATAGATAATTTTATGTGGCATTACTCCTCACTCATCTCCTTTATAAACAGGAGACACAGCTCTCCTTCCCTCTAGGGCGTCAGGAACTTAACTGCATGGAAGAGGGTGATGCTGAGCTGAAGGGAGTATTGCAGCAGAGAAAAAGTGGTAAAAATTATAGGCAAGATGGTGAATAATATATGTTTTGATCTAACAGCTGAACTGGAAAAAATATTTAGGGTGAAGTGGAAGTGAAACAGTGTGTTCTGTTTGGCCTTGTTAGAAATGTCTCAGTCTTCAAAATAGGATTAAATAAAAAATAGGATTTATTAAAAGAATAGAGGTAAGCAAACAGCACTGGGTGCACCGGGAGTCTCCGCTCCACCAGGATGCACACCAGTTACATCAAGCAGCTGATTTTTATGCTCCTAGGCTAATACATATTCATTGCTACTTCTAAAAAAAATAGGTTATTATAATTAGCTTCCAGGGTCCAGTCCCTCCTACTGGACCATGTGCATCAGTCTCCGGTGGTCCCTCTGGGGGTCTATATGGGTCTTTCATGCTGAAGGCTTCCTCTCCAAGTTTTTTTCTTGTCCTTCCCCTTTGTACTCCTTGGCGCCGTGTCAAGTTTATACAGCATCCCCTGCAGGTCTTGTCTCCTAGCCATCCTTCAGCTTCTTTTTTTTCTTCTTCTTAATCTCTTGGCCACCTGGCCAGATATCAGAGGCTTGCATAGTATCCCATAACAGTCACTAGTTGTTATCAGTTGTTCTGAAACCCCCAGACATCAAAGACTTCATACAAACACAAATAGCTTTCTTATTGACATTTCACCAGTAATTAAAACTAGCCATTCACAGGGACAGTCACACCTATAGCAGTGTTAAATTAATCTCGAAGAAGACAAAAAAAAGGCTGTAACTGTTAGAAATAGAAGTTCGGAATAACAAAAGCAAACAGGTTCATAAATTTGAAGAGTATTTTCTGAAGACTTGATAAATTGACTAGAATGATGGGGAGACTGGGACACACTGCATCTGTGGTTCAAGAATTAAATTGCCAGTGCAGGACCCAGAGGCAGACAGGACTGTTCTGTATTGACATGAATTGTTAAAACATTCCTAACAGCCTGGAATAAAACATTTTGTCCCTTCAGGAAAAACAGGTTAATTTAATCTATAGAATCATAGAATTGCTTGGGTTGGAAAAGACTTTCAGGATCATCAAGTCCCATCACTAAACCATGTCCCTTAGTGCCATGTCCACACGTTTCTTGAACACCCCCAGGGATGGGGACTCCATCACTTTCCTGGGCAGCCCAGCCCAATGCTTGCCCACCCTCCCCATGAAGAAATTCTTTCTAATGTCCAATCTAAACCTCCCTGGTGCAACTTGAGACAGTTTCCTCAGGTCCTATCACTTGTCACCTGAGAAAAGGGACTGGCACCCTCCTCACTGCAGCTTCCTTTCAGGCTGTGGAGCACGGTGAGGTCTGCCCTCAGCCTCCTCGGGACTGAACAGCCCCAGTTCCCTCAGTCACTCCTACGCCTTGTTTTCTCCTCCCTTCACCAGACCCACTGCTCTTCTCTGGACATGCTTGAACAACTCAGTATCCTCCTTGCAGTGAGGAGCCCCAAACTGAGCACACCATGTAACATCTATTTAATGCCTGTTCTCAGCGTTCTCCTGGATGTTCAGCCAGCCCAGCCGGGTACAGGGTAGCCCAGCCTCCTGCAGCCGGGCAGTGTCAGGCCGACAGCCTCTTATTCCAGATATGCCCAGCGTGGCAGGTTTTCTGCTGGGCATCCGTGGGCATCATGCGGAGAGCTAAGTGCAGGGGGACCCACAGAGCTGCTGGCTGGCAGAAGGGATCCGCTGTGGGCAGCGTTTTCAACCCTGACCCTGCAGCTGAGTTACCTGCAGCCGTGCGGGGCAGTGAGCAACAGCCTGCTGGCCCTGCTACCCCTCTCCTCCACTACAGGATTTTATCCCCAGCCCTCACTGATGCTTTCTTCAAATGAGATTAGGGCGGTGAGTTTCAAAAGAAACACTACATAATGTTGGGGTGGCCGAAAACACTTAATAAATGTAGTTTCTTTTCTCCCTTCTCCCCCCAAACTGCCCAGCGTTAATTACAGGAGGGGGCCAGCGGCGGATGCGCGGCAGCCAGGACAGAGCTGCCGGCACTTTCACTCAGCACATTTCCCCTTTCCTCACGCTCTCTGCTCCTGTCCGTCAGGCCTGCTGACGACTGCTTGGTAGGAGGGCAGTAATCTGAGCTGCCTGTGCTGAGCAAACCTCCTGCTTTTTACTGCGGGATTAGCGCCGAGGTGGCTCTGCGCGCAGCACCTGTATCCGCGCCGCGTTATCTCTAAAGCTCCGCTCCCCCAGGCGGCTGTGCCGTTCCCCCTGCTAGGGCTGCGCTCCCCAAATGGCAGGCTGCCTCCTCCGCCGGGATGGGAACACCTGAGCTTTGTCGGCTCTCCTGCAAGGTAAGCAGCCCCTCGCTAGCAGAGCACCCCGGGCACGGCTCTGTGCTTGCAGAGGCAGCCAGACCTCGCGGCAGGGTTTTGGGAGAGGGAGGACTGGAGCCTGAAGGATCCTCTTGGTGCTCAACATCACGAGCATCGCAGCCTTCAGGGCAGACGAGCGGCCAGGCGGTGCTGTGGGGATGATAAAGCTGCTGTGGTAAGCGAGCAAGCTCACAGCGAGCAGGTGGGGAGCCAGCACTGCCGCTGCTCAGGTGCTGCCACTGGCTAAGGTGTGCAGCCGTGTAAGCCGATCTGGTATAGAAAAGTGCCCGAAGCTGGCAGGGAGGTGAACTTGGGAGAGCCTCCGGAGCTGGAGGGGATGTTTAAGGCCATTACCTCCCCTGGTGTCAGTAGGTAAAAATCATGCCCTGCTTTTAAGACGCTGAGTCTCATGAGCAGAGGATCAGACTCACACACACACAGTGATGTGTCGGGCACATTTTCCAGTTTTTCAGACCAGAAGGCTCTCTGCTCAGGTGAGTGGTGCTCCTTTTGGCCTTCACCTTTTATCAGTTAAGTTGCTTAAAGTGGGTGTCAAACCAGGCCGATACTTTGCAACAATGTTTGATATAGGCAGGCTAGCCAGGCAGGGTGGGATATAGCGATGTTTGATCCGTGCAGTCACATTGCAGGTAGCAGAAAGAGAATGTGGAAGAGACTGATGAGATGGTAACGAGTATAGCTCCTATATGGGCCTGCGCTAATTTAAGTTTGTTCAAGATCTGTACGGTATTAAACACAGCTGTACGCCCTGTTGGGTTGGATGTGAATCATAACACTAAGTTCACTGAACTTTGATTTTGATTATTTCCCGAGACATTAACTCCTTTAGTAAACTCATTAACTAATCTTTAATCTAATTACCTCTTTCATTGCTACTAGGGTATATTTAAAGTTAAAGTTTCGGTTTCCTTTGTCTGTGCTTTTTGTGGGTGAATATGGACCAAATCTTTAGCTGCTGAAATCACTCTACCTTATTTTTTCACAGTGTGGTGATCCAGCCCACGTAGTGAAGGTTGGCAGTGCAATTGAAGTGGTTCTAGTGGAATAGTGGGGTCTGGGTCCCTGTCTATGTAAAGAGGGGTATTTTTGTGCTGTAGGTTATCTGCTTAAGAAAAGCAACTTGAAACAGAGTGTTCTGGTCACAGGAGCAGCAGCGTCTTGTGAGTACTGCACGCTGCCTTGCTTAATATGCATTCATTAGTCCAGTATTTAAAGAGCAATGTCAGTAAAACTGGAACTGCTTGCAGTGGCGAATTCCCAATCGCTCTGGATTGCCCCAAATTCCCTCCTTTTGCCTTGCTTACGAGCCAGCTCTTTAAAACTGAATTCAAAGAAATGTGTGGCTGGGGAGGGACTGACCACGTGCTGTCCGTCCTCAGTCCCCACTGCCCTCTCGCAAGCCGACTGCCCAGCCTGAGGAAGGTGTGTGCGTGGTGGGCACAGGTATGCTGCCACTGGCGTGCATCTGCCTGCTCTCAGGAGCACACATTTGCTTAACTACACGCTCTTAAGGGCAAACCTGCTCTGCACGAGCCCCACAGCACATGGGAAGAGGCTGTTCTGGAGCACAGATCCCATCACCCTGTGGTACAGCCTGCTGCCTGCACAGAGGGGCATGTTCCCAGGCTGCAGTGAGGTGAGGAACCTCCTGCCCTCCCCCAGAGGACCCATGCACCGCAAGGCTGCCGGGAGCTCTGCAGAGGAGGGCACCAGCTCTTCCCTGCTCGCATCTCCCACGTGCTGTGACTCTCTCCTGAGGGGAGCTGCATGCAGACCGTATCGCAAGCCAAGAGCTCAGCTACAAATTAGCGTGGACAGTCTTGTACAGGCAACAGATTACCTTGGGCCCTAATCCACTGCCCGCTTGAGTGGTTTGACATCTCCCATGTTCTTTGTATGGGGTTGTAGATGATCCAGATGCATATTTCTTCTCTGTCCTGGGAATGATTTGAGCGGTGTGCTTCAATGCTCTGTACCATGTAACGTGAAGGAAGGTGAATGTGCTTCTGAGATCTGAATTACAGGCCTTAGTGGCCTGAATTAGAGATTTGGTGGTCACTACACTTAAGTGATTTGGAAAAAAATAATCACCTGGGGGTGCTGTTAGTGCTCTAGATGGTCTGTTTTATGGTCTCTTCAAGACAAGACTTTCCAAAGCCTTCAAAGGGTTAAAGGCAGTGCCTCACAGAAACCCAAGTGGCTGAAGAAACACCAGATATTAACATTTGCTTCAGTTGCCAAAGCCTGGACATTTCTTTCTGCTTTTTAGAAATTAGAGCCTGCAGGGACCATTTAACAAGAAATCGTAGCAACTTGGCTGTTAGAGGGCAACCCGTGTGCACAGGCACTTAAGGGCTGTGCCAGCATCTCCTTTGTTCAATAAAAGTAACAGCAGGAATTTGATTAAAGACTGATAGAAAAGAGAGGGAGAAATGTAGGAAAGATTAAAGAAAGAAAGAGCCACCTGGAAACTTCATTCCCCCTTTATTTCTAACTTAAGCTCATAAATACCAAATCTAAACCATTGTGTGTGAGAGAGGGAGGGAGAATTTCCTGCATGCCTGCACAGAAAAGCCTGCACATGCGGCCGCGCAAGCTGACTTTTGAGGAAAGAGCATGACTTTTGCTAAACTTAACACTTGCCCCTGGTCTGCATCAGGAAAAAAGGAAGCAGAAAACAACTTTATCCCCCGGTGCTTTGCAACGGCAGCGTTCAGGAGTCCCGGCCGTAAAGGAGAGGGGCGAAGGGTTTGGGCTGGACCCGCGGATGAGCAGTGAGTTTCCCAGGCTGCCTCTAGCAGCCCTGCACAATGCCCATGGGCAGCTGCACACGGCCGGCACAGCGCTTCGTGGGCAGCCTCCGGCATCTGCCTCTTTGTCTCCATCCTCACCCGAACACCGGGGAAAAAAGTGACTCCAGCAGCCAAATGCAAATAAGCCCCGAAGAGCCCTCTCTGATGTGTGATCAGCAAGCGACAGGCAAACCGCATTCAAATTCCTTGCTGCAGAGCCAGCACGGCTGTTGTTTGGGTTTAGGAGACCTGAACGGTACGATTAAGTGTCTGCTGTGTGGGGGAGTGATGCTGGGCTGACTTTGAGTTGGCCTGGTTGTGCCCCGGGACGCGGGAAGGTTTTGCTGTGCAGCCAGAGCCACGCTTTGGTTCCTTGGCAGGGTTTGGCAGGGCGCAGAGGGCGAGGCTGTGACCATGGCCTCCCCAGCAGCAGGGATGGCAGCGGGTTTCTCGACTGGTCCCTGCATGTTTCGGGTGCTCTGGCTGATGATCTTGCTCCATGTAAGACTAGATGGAGCAGCAGGGGAGAAATCTGTGCCTGGAGCTCCTTGCTGCTGCTTCTGGTGTCTCTCTTCTGTATGCCTGGGCATTTAGGCTGTGTAAATCATGTTTTACCCCACCTGGTACTTCTTTTACTTCTTTACATTGTTTTCCCTCTTTTTGTTACACTTTTTAGCTGTTAATAACACCCATTAGGCAGCAGAACTTGTGGCAGTGACCTTGGCTTTGAACTGTGCTCCCCTAAAGCAATTTGGATGTGATGGTGTCCCCCGGAGCAAAGAGGATCTCTGCCTCGCTCCCGCCTTCCTCACCACAAGCAGGGGTCCTGAGGTGTGCTGAGCAGGAAGGTGCACAGCCCCGCTCTGGATCAGCCCCTCAGGGGCTGCTTTGCCTCTCACCCTGACCCAGAGCAGTGCAAGGATGCGGGAATCAGCAGCCTCCGGGACCAAGCCTCCAATTAACAAATCTCCCAGTGATTGAAACCCTGAAAAGCAAAGGGTTGAAATCGGATATCGCGACCCGACTGTGGGAAAACGCAGCGCCCGGGAGGGACGGCGAAAGGCAGAGGAGGTGGAAGGGCTGGATGTCATCCCTCTGCTCGCATCCCAGCTCTGCGTCTTGTGTCTTGGGGACGGGCTGCCCTGCGCCGAGCGGCGGGGCCGGAGGTATGCGGGGAATGCGAATGGTATGCTTGAGTGGACAGCTTCAGAGCCAGGCGCGGGATGGCTCTCGCTGCCATCTGTTGTGAACCCCGCAGGCCCATAGCAACGGCGTCTCAGGAATGGGGCTGCTTTTTTTTTTCTTTTTTTCTTTTTTTTTTTCATAAAGAAATTCTTCGGCGCCCCCTTCCCCACTCCTGCATACGCAGCCTCATGAATAAGCGGGAGAGGGGCTGGGATTCCTGCTATGGAGCGATGCGTGCTGAAGGAGAAAAGGGGCTTACAGAGCTCGGCCTCTGGATGGTGTGGGGCGGCGTTCTGCTTTTCTGAGCCGTGACGTTCTAGGAACACGAGCCGATGTGTGTAATTTGTTGGTAATTGCCAAAATCTCGTTTGGTTCAAATCAACAGCAGGTCCGTATTTGCTGTGAGGTATTTTCAGTAGGTGTACAGCCACTCGTTTGTCCGTCTTGGTAAAACACAGACCTCTTTCGCCTTATTATTACAGATGCCAAGGTTACAACTGGCACAAATTACCCCACCTCACTGATTTGTTGTATGTGTCGTTTTCCTGAGGCCCCACAGCAGTTATGTTCTTAAAAGGCTTTGCTACAAAGTCAAGTGATGGGGTCGGATTCTTGGAAGCTACAGATAGCTCAGCATCACCAGTCTTTCGGAGAGATGCACATTGTTATACCAGCAAAGATTTTGCCACGTCAGAACCCAATCTCTTAATGACAACAGCTTGCTGATACCGTGCCACCTGAAGGGTTAATGCTGACCGAGCCTTTATTCAAGCAGCAGGGATAGGAATCAGCTGTGTGTGTCTGAGCAAACGGCTTTACTCCTTCCTTTTCCCTGGAAGTTCACCTCTGAAATGCAGACTTCTTTTCTCCCCACACCTTAACATTTTTTCCTGCTGGCAAGTGACTGTGGCCCCGTCTCTGCAAATTGCTCAACCGCTTGCCGTGACTCAGCGAAGTGGATTGTTTTTAGCCAAGCAATCTGATTCCTTTAAGACAAGGAATTCTGTGCTTAATTTTACTTCAGGGTTTCAAGAGGTGTGAGGTGAGGCATTAAGAAGTGAGGGCTATCGAACTTTTCCAAACAGCATATTGACTATTTTAGTGGTTCCTGCTTCTGTATTTCTTGCAATAACTACAGAAACTTGCAGAGAAACCCCCCTAGACAAGACAGGGGTGGTGGTCAGGGAACTTGCAGACTGAAAGAAACCTCACAGGCATTTCATGCCATTTGTGAAGATCTGTCATGCTAGAAATGAGGGAAGGAAAAACAGCAGCCCCCCTCCTTCCCAGTGCCCAAGGCTGTGTTTGAAGCTGGGCACACAGCTATAGTGGCTTGATCACAGGGAGGAGAGTATAATTTCAGTGAAAGCTGATAGCTACATGGAGGGGGATGAAATACTCCCTGTTACAGGTATTTATTATCACTTGACAGCTGTCAGTTTGCAGTAGGTGATTTGCCTTCCTGTCAGCTCTCTGAGAACTGGGTGTATTTGCCTAAGGTTGTAGAGAAGGGTAAAAATCCTGCTTTCAAGTGCAGGTATCATTTCACTGTGATAAGAAGGCAGGTAAAGCATTTCTTCTGCAAGACGGCTGCGGAGAACAGGCAAGTAAAGTCTTTCTGGACCTACCGAGATGGGAAAAAACAAGTCATTAAAATCTGATACCTACCTGCTTTTAATGAGAGAAACGTTGTTCGAAGAAACAATCCCAGCCCTATCAACACAGAACTATCTTCAGGAGCCATTAGCCTTTCACCTCCTCATATGTTTTTTCTTTTACTTTTTGATCTCTTTCAGGGAAAATGGCAAAGCTTCTGCAACAAGAGATTTAGGCTTTAGCTTTAATCAGCAGCTTACTGAGTCGTAACCGTGCTCTTACAGTCTTGCCTTTCCAGTAGGTGACCTGCAGAAGAACTAGGGGAGTAAGGCATAGAAAACAACATATAACATCAAGCACTTTGTGTCCCTAGTCATTCTTCTCTCTTCACTGGGCCCATATGGATATTTTTATAGGTTCTGCAGTGCTCCCTTCATCTCTTCTTCCCCAGAAGCTTTTTTTCAGCAGGTGGGGACCGTGGTCTGTTAGTTGTAAGCTTGAACTACAAGCACAGGCTGTAGTCTTGATGGATGTTATGAGCTCCACTGAGTAGACACTAAATCTGGTCAAATTTACAACAAGCTACCGATCTTAACTACTTTAGCATCAAGGTATCCCTTTTATTTATTCGTTTTGCTGTGTTCTTGAAGGCTGTGGTAAATATAAAATAAAATAATTCTGCCATGCACAGACACTCCCGCAGTAAGCTCAAGAAGAGGAGTTGGAGTGCTTTATTTTTTGGCAGTGGGATCAATAAAGGAGAGTTGTAGGCTCTATTAAGGTTCAAACTCATTTACTCTCTTCAGCATTTATTACAGTGTTTTGTACTTTGCTCCGTTTTGAGGAACGTTTTAAGATGATACCAGAAACGCCGCCTTAGTTCTTTACCGAGACAGAGTGCTATTGAACAGTTCATGTGATGTACAATAAACGCTTTGAAGGACCGCCTTCTGACTCAGGAGATCTGTGAAGCTTTTTGCTTTTCAGCTTTTCTTGATCTCATGATTCAAAACCTAGAAGATAAGTCAAAATTCTGCATATACTAACTGTGAAAAATAGAGTACTTTCATTCTACACATAGTTTTGGAGGCCTGATCATGCTTTTACATAGAGCATAATGCCTCAGCATAATGCAAAAGGCAGAGTCGTCTTGTGATACTCAGATTTCTCTTCCCTGTAAATATCACTTGCTCCCTGGCTTTTCCTGGCACCCTGTTACCCCTGAAAGTCCAGCCCATGGCATAAAGATGAAATCCATTCATCTCCCAGCTTTGCATGAGAGTACTTCAGCAGAAATCTGTCTCTGCAATAGTACTGCAACATTTATCATTGCATTATAATAACTTATCTGGGGGTGGGGGAGGATGGAAAATGAATCATTTCCTTTGGCATCATTTCATTACACTCTTCCATTCTGAAAAGCATCAAAGTTTCAGGAGTAGAGAAGAGAAATGGCGGCAGAAGAATAACTGTCTGATGAAGCCCCCTGCTGAAGGGGGAGTCCTCCCTCACGGTCAGTCTGCCTTTGTTCACACTACAAGGAGCTGGCCACAAAAGTTGTTAAATCACAAGAAAATTGAAGCCGCTAGTCTGCTTTGTTGGGGGAACAACAACTGATAGGTTCACACAGAAGCTTCCTCTTTCTTGAGCCCCAGAAATGCTTCCCCATTCCTAGCATCACAAGACATAGTGTAATTCTGGACTATCTCAGCCATTCCCTGATTTCAGATCTTGCTTCATCCCATGGCCAGTGCAGGCAGTTCAGCAAACAGCCTCTTGCTGTACCTGCTCGGACAAAACCCTCGTGACAGCAAATGTCATCGTGACTCCAAGTGGTGGCTGGCCCCAGGACAGGAGAACTGCTGCTCCAGTCTTGCCTAGCCAGTGAAGCTGGAGATGCTGGGGACAGTAACGATCGCCAGGTCTGTGTTAGTCTTCCTCTAGCAACCTGGTCCCATCCAAGAGTTTATCCACCATCTGTATTTAAATGCAGTCAGCGTGCCTGGTGAGAAAACAAGCTCTGTGTCCTCTGTCTCATGGTGTCCTGGGGTCCATTTCTCTACGTGAAATTCAGCTGCTGTTGCTGTTCCTGCACACAGCAGGTCTCCAGAATCATAGAATCACTTTGGCTGGAGAAGACCTCTAACTGCCAAGTCTACCATTAAACCCACATTGCTCCTGATTATTTTCTGCCTCAGCCCCAACACGCAGCAGTAGATGGTCTTTGATGCTGATTTTTTTTCCTGCATTTGTTTAATTCAGACTGGAATCTGTTTTAATTCCAACACAGTTCTGTTTCAAAAGTTATCCATCCTTAGTTCCTTTCCTTTCCATTCCTAACCTTTCCCTTATACAAGGAAAGCTTCTTTACTGAAAACAGAGGAGTAAAAAAGAATGTGAAACATATGTTATATATGAGATAAAATATATAACATATGTTATACATGAGATAAAATATATGCATATGTATGTAATACAATATATACATGTTACAATAATGCAATATATACATACAATATAATAATACAGTATATCCATATTTGTTCCAATGTGCTAGTTATCCATATTTCTTTTTCTTTCTTTTTCTTTCTTTTGTCTGTGGGTATCAAAAAGCAAAGAAATGCCAAGAATGTCTCATCCAATTGAGGATGCCCTGGCGTTACATTCAGAGCAACCCCCAGCAAGAGCTGTATTGCCCATAGATCTCCAAGCAGAAAATTGTACACTGTCTGGGACAATGCATCGCATTACAGACCTACACAAGGGCCACATTGCAGTCACGGTGGGAACCATCACTGGAGTCCCCTGGTTTGTTTGTGTGCACAAGAAGCATGCTTATAATATTGCTGTAACATAGCACTTTGCATCTAATTTAAGCAATACTGGGGCTTTTGTTTGTCTTAGAAGTTCTAATGTAAAGACAAAAGACGTAGTCCGGCCTGAAGTTTATGAGACATTACCAGACATTCATGTTCACACATACACGCTCCGTCAGAGGAATTTATGGCCATTACGATGTTCTCTAATGAGTACAAAATGAGACCATTACATCTTCACTTAATTAGTTTGACAGATTTTCATTTAAATATAAAAAGACTTCTAGTCTTTAGAGAACAAAGGGAAGGCTTTGTGTCCGGTGCAGTTTTTGACTCTGCTTTGCTGAAGCAGGAGGTTGGGGGTGACAAGTGAAGGGAGACGAAGCAGTGTGAATAATTCTCATCTTTTGATTTCATGTTGCCAGTTCTTTGCTGCTTTTCCAGTTCCCCTGGAGCACCTTGAGGAGAGTGATGTGATATGGTCCTTTGAGCTGCAGCCAGCACAGGCCAAGTGAGAACTTGGGTTTTTCAAAGCATGATGGATGCTTTGAGATTCAGGGGGGTTGGGGACACTAAAAATATTAGAGAGCGGCTGTGAGCCCTGAGTGAACTGTGCTCTCCAAACCTATTAGCTCACTCTGCCTCACTATCTCTCTTATCCTCTGGCCCAGCTGTCCCTTGAGAGCATAGAAAACATCGTGGTGAAGTTGCTGTGGGCTTACAGCCATCACGGTGATGTGTGTCAGCCCAGACTCTTCTTGAGCCTTCCCAAAAAAGCCTCGTGCTAGCACAGCTAGCCTTCTCCACACATGCCATAAGCTTTGTGGCGTGGAGCAGTCTGCTTTGTCTTTATCTGCCTGCCTGGGCATCTCCAAGGCAGGATCAGACAGCGTGCTGGTAAATAAATCTCATTGTCCAAAGGCATGTTAGTGTTACAAACAGTGTCAAACGTGGAGGTACCCACATGCCACAGGAGCAGGAAACATTCAGAGAAAACATGCCATAAAAACTGCTGTTGTCATGTGAAAAAATGTGGATGCTTCAGCAAAAATCTCATTTTTAGCCTATTTTGGAGGTATATTTTACTTGTAGTTATCATTAGCAAGGGGGCCAACTCGTAGGTGAACAAGTGACAGGCTTTCCTTCCCCCCCTGCCTTTTCTTTCTGTTCAGTGCTGCCATTTCACCCCGGAGGCGTAGTACAGCTCTGAGCACTCAGCAGCAGTCGGCCTCTCCACCTGTTTTTTCTGTTTCCAAAGAAAACCAGCCCTGGACTTAGCAAAGAAAGAGTCTAATCCTTGCATTGTGGACTTGGAGATTTCCCCTTTGTCTCCCGCTTACATGCAGGCATGATAGCATGAAAAGAGGCAGATAGCTGCCCAGACACACCCGGCTTTCTGCTTTTTATGGCGTTTCTTTAACAGGGCAGCTCTGGCAGTCCAAATTCTTCTGGGGAGCAAGGACCCTTTCATTATATGACTCTGCAGTTTTCTGTAGGCTGAGTGAGAAGTTTTGGTCAGCAAAACCTGCTGGCAGAAATGTTCATTCAAGTTTCAGAGACGTGAGGATTGCCCAGCAGTGTGTTTTAAGCTTCCTTGTAAGTGTGGTTACACTCTGTATGCTTTTTCCATAAGGGTCAGGTGAACTTGGTCTGGTAAAGAACACAGCAAGGTCTACACTAGCAGGCGTGTCTCCTGCAAAGGAGGTGTATTTGGGCCAGAGAGGGAAAAACACGGTGCACACATGCAAGTAAATGAACAAGAGCAAGCCTGAAAGAGAGGGCAGGCCATAAGGTAGCTCACAGAGACTGCTGCTCTGGAGACCTCATCTTTGCAATGTGTTGAGGAAGGCATTAGCAGAGGAAGCGACTGTCATAAATCCAAGGTATCATTTGAGCTTCATGTAGGCTAAGAGTAAATGGTCCCAGTTCTTACCTGGGGACAAAGCTGTGTGTGGAGTTACCTCATTAAAGAGGTGAGCCTAGCCACAGGGAATTACATAGTTCATGGCATGTTATTTAACAAAAATATAAATTGTCAGCCTAGGTACTGTCTCTTCTTTGTCTGGAAGGGAACCGAATGGACGTGTCCTTGCTCATTGTGCTGTCAGTGTCACATAATGCAGCGTTGGGGATGTGATGACATTGAGTAGAGATGTTTTTCACCTTAATAACATCAACCAGCTGGAACAATGTAACTTTTGCCACTGAAGCCATGCAGTGTGTGACCCCTGCTCTCCAGAGCCCTTGTGAGAGGCGTCCCCTCGGTGTGGTCACCGCGGGCAGTGGCACCTTACAGCATGCTCTCCATTTGCACTGAGCTCCTATCGCCCTAGGAGAGCCCAGGGATATGGTTTACACCATCACATCGAGCCAGATGATGAACAGCAGGTTTTGTGATACCTTGGATGTTATCATGGGACACCTTGAGATAACACTTAGTACCTCCTTTCCCAATTCCCTTACAGCCTTTGTTTCTTCCCGACATAGCAGCTGATTAATCTGAAACAACCTGGGGCTGGGCCTGGCTTCTGAAAAATGTCTTCACAGAATTTGCATAACAGAGAGCATCTAAAACACAAACCATTTTGAAGGTTGATAGTATTTTAGCAACATATGAATGACCCTTTCTGAAAAAGTCAGCGTTCCTTTTAATCTAGTGTTTTGTCACTTAACAAAATGAGCTGCAGAGTACACAGCACTGGCTCCTTTCAGTAAGGTACCTGGCAAACAGTGTGCCCTGAAGACTAGTTCTTTGAGTCTTATTTCAGTCTTGCATTATTTTTTTTAGGATTTTTTTTTTCCCAATATTGTTGTGCAGTGGCAAGTTCCGTTTCTTGGATACTTGGGGATTATAGAAAAAAAGAGGTTTTTTGTGTGTTTCTTTTTTTTCTTTTTCTTTTTTTTTTCCAAATTTTACTTATGGTGATTTCTCTTTGGAAAGGTTAGCAAGAGCTATACCAGCTTGGTCTGTACCATTTCACACACTTCTGCAACATCTCTTATGTCTCAGGTCCTTTGTCCTAGTTTATTCATCCCTTTGTATTCCTTATGCTCTAGTGGTGTCACTTCAGTTGTGATTTTTGTTCTTACATTGTTTATCATATGCAGTATTTTCTGTGACTCATAAACGAGCACTGGCTTAAATTCTCTCCTGTTTTTAGAGCCTATACATTGGTTTTGTCATCTCTGCTTGAGGAACACTACACATAACGATTTCCAAGGACGTTTCTGTACTAACTAGCAGGAATTCTTAAAAGTCACCAGTAGGTTCCCCCCAAATACTCACGTGCACATCGCACATCCAAACCAAACTTGGGTGGTGGTAGATTAGGATTACTGTAGGGTCAGATTACCCACCTCAGACCTGCTATCTACCACACCAGGTTAGTGCCCTTAAACCACATACAGATTTTGTTGCTGTTCATAACATGCCGTCTGTGGGGCCACAAAACACTCGCCTTTGTGTAAGCAGCCTATGTCCTTATCAGAGCTGACAAAGTTTGTTCCTCTGCAGGGTTACATGCTGGGACCCAGGGCTAAGTGCAGTTACTTTATTTACACATCTAAGTGCCTCTTGGCCGATGCTGGTAAATTTGTGGACCTTCGAGGTTCCCTGGGACATCTAAAAGCAGCTTTCGTGCTGGAAGGTCTTGCACAAATGCATCTTGGCTCAGCCATTATGACATTTCCCATTTCTTCCTTTAACCATTTAGAGCTTGAAACCAGCAGTCCTTTGGCTTTTTACAACTGTCGCATCCTAGGATATGCCTCCCTTATGTCCAACTGAGAGTAGGAAAAATTTTATTCACAGGTCATGCTCTCCCACGCTCTGGAACTAGAGCTGCTCTCTTATCATCACCAAGAAATTTATAGAGAGAACAAAGGCATTTTGCTGCTTCCACATGCTAAAACCTCCAAGGTGCCTGATGTTTCTCCTCAGCTCCTAGCATACCTGAAGTCCCTGTGCCACAACCTTACTGAAGACTGCCAGATCGGCTGCTAGTGTCAGGTCAGAGTCGAGCTTTTCACAGACCAAATGCAAACACAGCACTTCTCATATTCAATTCCAAACACTTTTATTCCATGCTGTTTAGCTCTGTTGCCCTTGCCTTTTTTACATGATCTAACAAAAAGGAGTTTGGGCCTAATGATGGATTAGTGCTAGTGGAGTTTGAACTCATCTTGTTTTTTCAAGTTATTCTTATCAGAGAGGCTGTGCTTCTGGAAGAGGAACAGCGGCTGCTCCTTTTTGGAAAGCTGACAAAAGCAGGAAATGATCAGCCAGCCCTTGACAACATCATAACTGAACATTTACTTTGAGCCACAGTGGGAGGGATCCGGACTCATAAATCAACCCATTAAGCCTTCAGACACACCGTTTTGGAATCTCCTAGTTTTTTTTGTGTGTGTTTTTTTTTTTTTCCTTCTTTTCTGCAGATAATTGTTTTATGGGCACAAGCTTCTTGATATTGTTAAATACAAGAGCAAGTGGTATTGCTCTAGGTCTGGAGTTGAGGCAGCAAGGGTCCTCCCTCTCTAGAAACAAATACCAGCAACTTCAGCTCTGGACATTTATTGACCATAAATACAAACTGACATGAGAAATCAATTTCTCAGGAAGGAAGGATGGTCATGTCTGTGTAGAAGAGGCGGAATTCGCTGAACAGGTTTAAGAACTTATGTTGAAGGAATTAAACCTCTTAGAGCTGAATAAGCAATTTCAGAACAACCAGATGTGTTCAGTGAATGTTGCCTTTCGCCTCGTCCCTTCAACAACATGGAAGCAGATGCTGATATTTCATAACATGATCTCTTTTTTTAAGAGATCCTAACAGATATTCTGGACTAACCTTTTTCAGACCACGACTATTTTCAGGTTGTGAGCTGGGGCACGGTCTCTTAGATCTCTGGGTGCTGTTGCTTCTGAGTTAGCAGACTTGGAGAGACATGGGGACTGGGACTTTGTCCCATTTTGCTTCCTGGATTACTAGCAAGGTGCATACAAAGATGTCAGGGAATGTCACCCCTCCTCCCAATCTCGTATTTGGTGCTTTGCAAAGAGCCTTTGTGGGACTGTTCAGGGGCAAAGAAAAACATGAGCCATCAGCACTTAGCATCATTTCAATCTAGGACTAAGACAGCTGGTGTTATTTTTCACTGTTTACCCAGCTCTAATCACCTTGGAAGCTTAAGGAAAGAATAATTAACCTACTTTATCTGCTTTTAAAAAGTCAGCAGTATGGCCTTCCCCAATATAAAGCATTAAAATAAAAGCCTGGAGTTGCGGTGTATAAAGTCTGATTACTAGGTGTGCCATTTCAGACTCCTGTTGGATTGCTATAATGATGGGTAGCTGCTTGCTCTTGGGGCAACTTTGTGCAACTTGGTGTTTTGCTTTGTGTAGGCATTGGCTGGGAGCAAAGATGGAGTGGAGTGCAGCTTAGCAATGCAAACATACGCCACTGGGCCGGTTCTCTCATAGAAAAAGGGACGGAAACGTTGTGACTTGGGTGAAGTGATGTCCATTTAACCTGGAGGACAATACAAGTCAGCATTCTTCCTTCTGTACTGCATTTTTCATAGAAACAACGTAGGAGCTTAATGCTCAGAGAAAGCATAAGCCCGTTTGGTCTGTGTCAGGCTGCATGAAACTGCTGAAGGAGAAAGATAAATGGTGGCTCCCCACGAAAAAGCAAGACCTGTAGAAGTTCCCATTGCTCACAGACAAGTGCCATGACTAAAAAGGAATCTACTGCTCAGAGAAGCACTTGCTTAGTCCATAAACAAGCTTGTGATGGTAAGTGGGCCCTAGAGTTGCAGAGGAACCTGCAGGCTGGCCAGCCTGCAAACTGACAGCCTCTTTCTCTTATCAATCTGATATAAACCTGCAGAGCTGAAGGGACAGTGGTCTCCGTGCCCTCTGCTCTCTGCCCCTGTGCTTGCAGGGCTGGCTGGTAGGAGGGCAGTAGGGTAGGAACCAGATCATCACCACTGAGTAGAAATGAGTTTTCTCCTTTTTTCATGGTTGTTAGGGGGAGATGAGCTCAAGTGTTAGGGGCCAGGATGCCTGGGTTTCCTTTCTGGCTGTGCCACGTAACCACTGTGAGACGAGAGGCAAGATGTTTACTTTTGTGTATTTGCATTTCTCCGTCTGTGCAGAGTGTGCGGCTGGCCTTCCTATAGGTGAGGGGTGTTATGAGGCTTAATTACCATGTGCAAAGCACTTCGCAAAATACATTGCACTGCTGAAGGTATGAAACGTCAATTAAAAGGAAAAAATGAAGCCTTTCTCTCTAATTTTCAGAGGAATGTCTTTGTACTTTGACCTGGTTGTTGTAACCGCAACCCAGAAGATTTTCCTGCTAAGTAGGTGGCGAGAAGAAATGCTTCTTGACAAGAGAAAAATATTGCCTTCCTCAGCCTCGGTCACCCAGGAATGAGTATTTTGAGGCTAAAACAGGATCGAATGCTCCACTCTTCTCCTTCCCAGCCAGGCTGTGGGAGCCCCCAGCTCTGCTCAGCCCTGCACACCCAGGAGCAGGAAGACACGTGTTATAAGGGAGGGTGCCTTGTATAGCAGGACCTTGCTGTCGGTGGTGAGATGCAGCATTCAAACTCGGTGTAGCTGGCAGGATGCTGTCACTTCCTTACCTCTCTGCTTCACAAGAGGTAAGGAATACACTGTAGGGTTGGCCTGCTGCTCAACCACGAAGCATTTCTGCCATGGAGGAGATCTCAGGGAACCACAGCTTTGAACCATCCTTTATATATCTCTCTGTTTGTTTGAAGTTGAAGATAAATCATAAGGCATAGGGCCGGAAGCCATTTTACAGCTCATGGTATGGGAATGGGTGTGTGTGGGCGTGCGCGCGTGCATTGCTTCATAGGAAGCCCAAAGAAAGCCCTGGTTGTTTTGTGTGCTTCTATAAGGAGACAAGAGAAGGGGAAGAAACGCTGAGGAACAAGGAGTTCAGTTTTGCTCTGCAATGATGTCCAAATCTTTTATATTTTTTGTATGCTGCACGCTTTACCTGCAGAAGTGCAGCTGGTCACTTAAAGCAGGCTGCAGGTAAGACTTTGGTGGAAGTAGGGAATTAAGAGCCTCTTCTACATGTGTTTAGGGAGACAACATTAATTGCTGGACCGCCCCTGAGAGTGCTGAACAGCCTGAGAGGCTGATGGATCTGTAACACCAAGCTGGGACATCTCATGAAAACAGGTTTTCCTGTAACATGTTCCTCCCAGCCTCTCCAAATGGTGTTCCTGTTTCTTTACATCCCTTGTGTGCGCATACTGCACACAGCACGTCCAGCCTGCGATGCATGTGGGCCACCATGAAGCCACTGGCAATTCTTTCCAAGGGCTTTTGCCTTATTGACGTGGACACGAGAGGAAAAACAAAGGGATAGACTGGGGAAAGCAGAATAGGCACAATGGAAGAAGGGGCTGCAAAGCTACCGCCGCGTATGTCTCAGCACATTTTCCATTGCTAAGGCCTCTTCTCCTCCTTCTGCAGGTTTACATGGGCACCCCCTCCCCTCATGACTGCAGTGGGACTAATCAGACAATAAGGATTACCCATGTGAGTAAAGCTTGCAGGCCTAAACTGCTCAATGCTGCCCATACTCAGGTTTGTTCTTCCCAGCCTTGCCATAGCCACCTCCCGTCCCTGGAGATGGGCAGAGGAGTATTTTTCAGGGCCCTGAGCTTTTCAGCAGCAGTCACAAGGTTAATGGGAGCTGTCTTCTGACCTTCTGACCCACAACATGCTCTGGGGTGAAAGGTGCTTTGTTCCTTGTCCCAGTTTTGTCTGAGCCTCTGACAAACGGACATTCTGAGGAGCTAACGTGCTGTTCAAATCACGGAGAGAAAGGCCCAGCAATGTCAGCTTTATTTGGCATTAATGACTGACCCTGAATTTCTGCTTTAGCAGATGGTAGGTTGGATCAGCTCCTTTGCAGTGTCCTACATCTTTTTTTTCCAAAAGTCTCGTGGTCACCTTCATAACCTGATCCCTATCCAGTGGATGCTTGATCAGTTCTAGTCCTGCGATGCTTTGTTGAAAACAGGTAGCTCAAATGAGGGAACTGAGACGACACTTTTTAAAAAACAAACAAGCAATCCCCTTTGTGTGAGCTGGAGGCAGTGAAGTGCTGGATACTGCATTGGCCTTGGAATCGTGACACCGGCTTGTAATTATTGCTGGTTGTTACCTGCATTATTGTACTTCCAAGGAGCCCTGCTGTGGGTTAGGAACCCAGGGTGCTTACTGCCATAAAAGCAGAGCAAAAGGCAGAGTCAGGCCTTGAGGCAGCAGAAGTCTCCAGGTATGCCCTGTGGTATCAGGCGGGCCTCATCAGCCCAGAGGGCATTACGGCCATCCTTGTGGCCCTGCAGCCTCCAGGGCTGATTGAGTAGATCGTGTTTATTTGCTCTACAAGTGTCCTGCCCGTGATGTTAGAGCACGCAGTTACTTGGCCCAAATACATTAATTTTGGTAGTGACTTTTAGTGTGGAGTATTTGAGTTTGGATTGGAGAAGCGCTGTGTGGCAGAGCAGCAGTATTGACCCGAGAGATGCTCTGGAAGAGGCCATTGCAGTCGTGACTGTTGCAGAGATTTGTCTTGTGCAATAGAAGGGCTGTACCAAATGTTTTCCATCCTCTGTGAGATTCTGCCTGTTTCTCTACTGTAACAAGAAGCAAATGAGATGGTCACATTTTTATGACAATCACACTTTCCATGTAATTTCCAAAGATTTACAAAGAATTCACAAATAAATAAAGAGATGCCATTTTAATAATCTCATCAAGGAGAAATGCAGCTCTCTGTGAAGGTACGGTATCACTTGTGCCTATTGGGTATGTGAGGTTCGATCTCAAAGCAACACTCAGCAGAAAGTCATGAGCTTTCCTGTGTGTTTATGCACTGAGCTGCGTTCTCTTAATCCCATCTGCATCAACAGGTTGGTGGTATGAAGAAAGCATTTGCTTTTGAGAAAAAAGTAATTTCTTCCGAGATTGTTTTTTCATCAGCAGGACATCAGCTAGCTCTAGCTGTTATTAATAACGCTTCTGAAAATGGAAATTTTGTGAGAAGTGTTGTAAGGTGACAATCACCAGTAGCTACAGTTCTGCAATGGCCAGAGGTGGCATAACTGATGCTGGCAGCTTTCCTCTGCTATACACTGGTTATGTGCTTAGGATCAGACATGTGAGACCCCATTCTATTCCCAGCTCTGCCATGCATCTCCTGGCCGGCACTGGGTGTGTGCTTTGCCTTTTCCTAAAGAAAAGACCAGGGCAAGAGCTAAGCATTATTTTTTCATCATTAAAGTGTATGTAAGGGGATCTCACTTTAATTTCAGAGTCATTAAAATATCTTCTGTCAGGAAACTTAACAGGCAGACATCTTTCATCTAACTTGCCCTTGTGTGTGTGTGCTTATGAGATTTTGTAACAAACTGCTTTTTTTAAGAATGAATAAGGGTTCAACGTTACCATAAGCTGCCCAGGAATTCTGAAGGATCTTATCTTTTTAATGAAAACAGCTCCACTGTAAACCTTCTGTGAGCCCCGAGTTCATGCTGTCACATTTCAGGTTCCTTACACACATTTGCTCTCAGGGGCTAGTGTTCAAAGACAGATTCGCCAAGCAAAAAAAAAAACCTGATGAACAGACTCTTGTTTTTCAGTGCACTGCCACTCTGGCTTCCCCTCAGGGAGATGAAGAGCACGGTACAATAGCTGTTGTGGTTGCTTGTTGGCTGAACAAAGCAAATGTAGCTCGTGCTGGAAGGAGGTGGTACATCAAAAAAAAAAAAAAAAAAAAGAAAGAAAGAATTACTTGACTGCTAGCCTTTGTGTCTAAGGCTAAGCCAAACAGGGTTCCTGATGTCCTGTCCCAGGACATGTAAGAGCCATACATACTGACCACCTACCTGTATCACCTGGCATGTTGGTAGGCCCAGAGCATTAGGTGATGTCTGTTCCCTGAAACCAGGGCTCGGATTTGTTCCTGAGGTCAAGGGACCAGCTTGCCTCTTTGCCAGATTGGAAGCACAACCTTTCCAACCAGTTTGTCAGGTCAATTATTTAGCAACCTGCTTTGTTTATGCTATAAAACTTGGCTCCTGCATTGAATGTGGATTGCCGGAGGGCACAGGAACAACAGGGTGAGTTGCTTTAAATCCTGTGCATAAACTGCATTAGGCCTTAGAGATGCGAAGAGAAGGCTCCTCTCCAGCTGATAGATGTATTCTCAGTCACATTCCTGTGACCCTGGTGCAGGAAACAGGCAGAGCAAATGGGGCAGAATCCAGCCCATGCGTTTTGTTACAATAGCTAGAGGTCCAGAGCAGAAACCAAAACACATTCTGCACTGCTGGAGATTAAAGGCAGGCGGACAAACAACAGGGACTTTAACTCCCCACAGATCTTCCATCTAACATTGTCTTTAAACCCATTAGGGTTTCTCCAACAGAAATGAGGGTGAATTAGAAGGAGATTTTTCTTGAAACCCAAGCTAAAGATTTTTCTTGAAACCCAAGCAAATCCCCATAAGTTCAGTGTGAGCTGCTCCAAGCGTGGAGGTCATGAGGGTTTCCTTACGCACAAGCACTGGCATAGTTAAAGGTAAGCCAGAAATGCATGATTTACACTTCAGTCTGGCTCTGACCTGTCCCAGAGTCTGAAAATTGCTCCACTCATAGTTTCACCACGTTTGTTGCTTACTGGGGATTTCTGTTGGGCTGCCCAAGTAAAAGGGCACGTTGCCTGCAATCAGGAGTTTCTAACGCAGCACAAAGTGCCGGCAGATCACTGCAGGCGTGCCGTCTGCTTGCAGTGCTGCCATGAGGGTGAGCAGCAGACCCAGCTGCAAGGCTTACTGAAATCGCTGGTTCCCCAGTGGCTCAGTCCTGTGCGCCGCCAAACATTCTGGTTTGATCCAACTTTTAAGATCAGGATCAGCTTTGAGAATGTGAGTAGATCCACTGAAGTGATCTGGATTACCTGTGGGGGGACAGGACACACAGCCCTGCAGGATCAAGCCCTTGGCTAGAGAGGCCACGTCCTGGAGGAAGGGGGAGAGAGAGGTGACAGCCAGCACTCCTGTCACAGCATAGCACCCTGGAATTTAGGGCAAAAGCACACTGGACGTTTTTGTTTAATGCCAATCCGCCTGAAGTCCTCAAACTGTTCAAACTGAGAGTAACAAAGGAGGCTAAAACCTCTAACAGCAGCTTCTCTCATTTGCTGACAGCAGCGTCAGGCACAAAATCAAATTCTTTCTCTGTGTCAGGTAAGTCAAAGACTGTGGAGTCCCCCAGAAGGGAATTCTTGAGGATTTATGTTCCATCAGCGAGACGAGCGATAATTAAAGACTGAACATTTCTTCTAGGCTGGGAAACAAGAAAGAACCTTCTTAATTCCTTAAATTCCTCATACCAGCCTGTAAAATATATTCCATTCATGCCTGTGTCTTGCTGCTTGTTCTCTCTGTGTCTCTTTCTTTAGTATTCAGCCACCTGTTTGTAACCAGTGTCCTGCAGGTTCTCAGAGTGCCTTTCTCCTCCTCCCTCTCTGCCCTTGGTCTTGTTGCTTTGACACTGAGGCCTTGTTGTCTGCGAGAGACAGTGCATTGCAGCCCCCTGGCTTGCCGGGCTCCCATAACTTCATTCTTGGAAAGTTTCTGAGTTTCCCGGGTGATAAAACATGTGCAACATTTGCTCTGACCTGAATCATTTCTGAAGGCATTCAGCCTTGTTTTGTCGTGAAGGTTGCTCAGGGTGGGTGGTGGGGCATGAGAATTCCCCCGATGGCAAGTCCTGAGAAGTGTCGGGAAGTCGCTGCCCGCACCTTGCACACCGCAGGGTCAGCTTGAGGAGTTTTTTAGCATGTGCTGAAAAATGTATCAGATGCACTGTGGGGTGAGAGACACCAGCAGGACAAATGAGCCCATGATGGGATTGGTTGTTGCTGCCTTCCCTCGGTTCTCACCAACAGGGAAAAAAAATGGAAAAGAGGGTAAAAACCCAAGCCCCAGCTCTGTACATACAGCAGCTATCAAAGTGACACAAATCCCTACAATTACATCTTGGGATATCTTTGCTACACGTGTAAAAACCTCCAGTTATTCACTGGAGACCAAACTAATGAATCAAGCAGGACACTATTTAACTGTTAAAAAAAAAAAAAAAAAAGGCAACAGAAACAAAAAAGCCACTGGTAAATAACTCTGGAATGTTGTGAGTTGACTGCGTGGGATTTTTTTCTTCCACCCTGCATTATTTATCCCCTTAAAATAAATACCACATGCACGATGGGTGGCTCAGGGCTTTACAGAGCCTTACAGAGAGCGTTTACTAACAGTTCTCAAGCAATTACTTTGGAGTCTGATTCTGTTCTCATTTATTCTGGAGTGAATGGGAAATAACTGTATGCACGGCATGTGTATTTCCCCTAACTCAGTATGCACCAGGGAATAATAAGACAGTGAATGTCTGGCCTTTGGAAAGGTCTTGATCTGGACTTTGGAGATCCAGGCCACTCCAAATACTCTCCTGTCATTTTTTGTAGTTTTTGTTGTACTTCTTGTGCTGAAAGGTCTCCTAGCATCGATCCACCGGCTTCAGTGATGACACGCTACATTTCTGCTCCCAGCCCCAGCTCCCAAGACCAGCATCACTTCCAGCAGAAATGAAAAAGCTTCAGACGGTGGCCTCAGTTCTGAACTTCAGAAATATTCTGTCACGGGTCCTTTGCAAAACTATTCCACACATGGCACATTTCTTTAATGGCTTACATAAAACACTGGAACAGAACCAAAACACTGGTTCTGAACATCCTCAAAGTTGGAGATGGGCTGTTTTCCTCCGCGAGGTTCTGGGAACTTGCATTTTCATGCATCTGTACTCTTGAAAGCATTGTATTCCTATAACTGAGTGAGTCAGTGGTTATGTTGCTGGGTCTTCCTGGCAGCCCAGGACTCAGCCAGCAAACCAAGAAAGCACATCTGGATCTCTGTGACAGACCTAGTGGAAACTGTTCCCTCAACCCTTCCAGAAGGAAAGAAAAGAAGAAAAATGAGGAATTTTGAAGACTAAAAGCCATAATATTTCCAGTCTTAGTAACTTGCTGTCCTACTACCTTTTGAAGTGAGGATTTCAGGACAGATATATCACACTTTCACCACAGTTTACCTGCCTGAGAGAAGAGGTAGGACATCATCAGAGGGGTTGTCTACTCAAAACAAAACATTTCTTTTTAGATGGAAACTTCATTTCATCCTAGAAACACGTGAAAACTTTGGACCAGGATCGTTTAGCAGCCAGGCTCCTGTTGTACACGTTGACTTTGCCTTTCATCTCTGCCATCAGGAAACAGGAAGGCTCGTAGCTAACATTACGCCAAATTAACAGACGGGGTTTTAATGCAGCATCAGTTATGTATGAATACTTGCAGAAGGAATCACAGTCTCGCTTTGAGCGAAGCTTTTGGGCATGCACTTCAGAATTAGCATGAGGACAAGTGCCTTCTTGAGTTGTCTTGGAAGCAATGAATGCCACGTTGCCTTTATTTTCCCCCAAACTAGCTGTAAAAATAAGAAAAAATGTCTGTGACAGGTAACTCAGAAACTTACCAGGTGTGAACTTTGTCACAAAGGCAGTAATCAGGCTGAAGAAAGCTGCTAAAGAAAGATTAGCAGCAATTGCATGCTGTGATGCCCTATGAACTTGTCGGGAATTTCTTTGATGTGATATTGTGAGGCTTCACATTTTATTGCTAAACCTTTCCAAGAGGAGAAGGAGCTTGTGCAGATCTGTCACTACCACTGCTTTAAACAAAATGCATCACCCAGGTAGACACTTCTAGAGGAGAAAGATTTATGTGGGGTCTAATGACCAAAGAAAACTCTGGTTTTGATCTTTGGAAGTAACAAGATCTTGCCCCTGAGATGCCCTCCTCTCACAAACCATTTTGCCTCCACAGGATCAGGGTTTTGCTGTGACACAGAAGGAAGAAAACAGGCTGTGTGATGGGAACTTCAGTGCCCTCAGCAAACATCTGATTATCTGTTGGAAGGAAAAATATGTTTTTCCATCTGGTTATGGGTTGTGAGGCTGCCGAACGCAATTTGCTGAGCAGAGTTGTGTACAAGACAGTAGGGTCACAGTCTTGTTCAGCCTCTCATCAGACAGGCACCTCAGCCTCCTGCGTTCTGGAAAGCACGTAAGCCTCTCTGTCACCCTGAGCCCGTGTGTGTGTCTTGTTATTGTGGACTTCAGTCCGTGCTGCAAATGAAGCACACGTACAGAGCACAGACACGTGCTTAACAGCCAGCACTGGCTTCAAGCACCCTCTTGAATTAGGATTCAGAAGTAGAAGCTGATAGCTCTTTCCATTTTCAGGCTGATAGGGTGCAGGAGAAGGTTGGCAAGAAAGATCGTGCTCCTGTTCTGCATCACGGGTAGGAACGGGTCTGACCTGCAAAAGGATCCTAAGTGCTGGCACAAGAGTGAACTACTTTGCCTGTGGGATAACTGAGTGAAAAGTTGTGTTGGAAGTAAGGCATCATATCAAAAAGCCAAGAAATGCTGTTTTCTTTAGAAATACGGAGACTCTCAACTATGACAGGTTGCATAATTCGAGTTTCCCTCTAAGTTCTCTGGTTCTCAAGACACCAAGTCAGTATCTTTGGTGAAATCCTCCGAGATGAGCTGTTCCTGCAGTGAGTCCCGTAGACATGAAAGGCTGGTGATCAAGATGAAAGGCATTTCCGAGGGACTTGGGCCCCGCTGGAAGGCACTGGTAACCCAAGATGTGTTTATCGCAGCTGGCTCTCAGTCTGTACTGAGAATGCTTTTGCTTTAGGATTAAAAGTAAGGGGGTAGCTGGTAGTGTTTTAATTACTGCAGCTTCATTTCACAGCTGGCCACAGTTTCTGTACAACTTGTGTCTTCTGCGTGCTTACAAAACTCGAACACTGTCAGTATTTATAACAATCCATGCTTTATCCATAAAACAATAAAAAAGTCTCAGCTGGGTGAGACTGGTAGAGGTGCTCACTGAGTAGGATGCACTCTTAAAAGAGAGATGTCACAGCATGTGTGCTAGATCATGGACTCTTCCTTACCATAAAAAGCATTTGAATCAGAGCTTGCTCATGTTTTCGGTACGCAGAATAATTCAGGTTAAGAAGCCAAGCACAACTTTTATGTTGCAGTGAACTGAAGTTTACATTGCCTTAAAATATTGTGCTGCCTTCTCAGCTGCTGGAGTGCTTCTGCTTCACTCGTTGTTAGCTGGCTTTCTTTAATTCCTTGGAGTTGCACAATGCATTTCCTAGTCACATTGTGTGTGCCAAGACCCATGCTTTATTTTCAACATCACGGTTACCTTTGCGACTGCTTCTTAGGATTTCTCTTTATAATAGAAGTGATGGCTTGGTGAACGTTGAAGAGCAGCATGTGCTGAGAAATGCCCAGTACTGGCACCACCGCTTACCTGAACTGAACCCGTGGCAGAGGCAGATCCTGCTTCTTCTCCCGTGTTTTATGGGAGCTGGCAAATTGGAGCCAAGAACCAGAGCACATTTCATTCCCCTTCCTGTGCAGTGAACTGTCTTGTTGGGCACTATTAGCAAGGCCATGGTTAGTGTCCCCAGTGATCTTTAATCCAGATGCTTTCAGCATTAGCAGCTTCAGAGATGTGTACGATGAAGAGAAGGGACCATACCTGGGTAACTTGACAGAGCAACTGGCTACCTGGCAGGCAAGGGACCAATGTAATTAAAAACATTCCTGTCTGCAGCACCAGGCTTCTGAATGTGTCCTGGCTGGCTGTAATTAGGGGTGTCGAGCAGCTGTATTGTTTCTGGAGTGGAATTATTGGTACCTTGGTTATTGGTACCTTCCTTGCTTCTGGTCCTCCTGTTTTATGATGGCCTATTCTTTGTGATGTCCCGAGGAGTTGACTATCAGCAGTGATCAGGGAAGGAGGAGAGCAGGAAGCTGTGTGGGCAGGTTGGAGATCAAAGGAGCGCACTGCCCTGCTGCTTCTATGCTCTTTAAAGCAAGCATTTTGGATTTCAGCACATCATTACTTAGGCTCAGAGTGGACTGATCTGTTACTAATGCAGTGAGCAGATACAGTGCCCTTGTATGGGGAGGGGAAAATAGCCATGAATTAGCAAATACACGGTGTAGCAGGACAGCGGGAGGGCAGGGCAGAGCTCGCTTGGGGAAATTAGCACGCTTGTCCCACAGCAAGGTCCCCCGAGCAAGCACAGAGGATTACTTTAAACTGCTGGATTACTGCGAGCTCCGGCGCCGAGCCTGCAATGTGCTTGCACTTTCATTTTGCTCAGCCCTGTTGCCCAGCCCAGCCCAGCCCTACAGGCCAAGCTTTCAGTAAAAAAGGGATCCTTATCTCCTTTCCTTTTCCAAAATTCCTGAAAGCCTGAGCAGGGCTCCTTGAAGTCAGTGGGTTCTGCAGACCGCTTTGCACTTTTGAAACTCAGGTCGTGAATTTAGGCACCTGCCTTTCGAAGGTCTTTATACATTTTGCAGTGCTTCTACTTGCCTATCTATAGGACCTGTATGTCCAACAATTTGTGCTTGCTTCAGATTCTGGAACAGGGGGAGCGGCTGAAAACTCCCATCTTACAGGAAAATCTCATTTGATTAAATGCGGATGGTACATGATGGCCCTAACTGAGCCAGTGACCTTCAGAATTCAATAAGGAATGAAATCATTTTCATAAACATTTTATGGTTTCCCTGGTGAGAAAATTAATGATTTAATTTGATAGGATGGTACCAAATATGCACAGAAAGGTTATCATGTGTGATGCCGTAAGGTGACCTTTCCTCATCAGGATTCCCTTGTCTTCCTTTCTCTGGATTTCTCCTCTGTGGTTTCTCTTTTCCCTTACTAGTTTCAACATCCTGCTCCTTGCCTTTTCAATCTCTTTCTCTTCCCCTCTGGTGTAGGTGAGAAGCAGCATCAGAAAAGGAGAACAGGGACCAGAGTTACAACAGCTTTTCCCCAGTTGTCAGCACCGCACTATCGCTCTGTGCAGGGAGGGAAGGGACTTTCCCAGGACTGCTTCTCATCGCTGGAGGAGAAGAGGCAATATTGGAGGAGGCAGTATGGGAGCCAGGAAGGACCAAGCTCTTACCCAACTCCAACTCCTTTAGTTCCCAATGTAAGGGCTGGGTTGGGAGCACTTGTAGGTGTGGTTGTGAAACTGGCAGTAAAATCTGTTTCCAATCTCTCTTTGTGAATATCAAGAGATCACACAGGTTGGCTGATCAAAACCAGAAAAGGTGTGAGAACTGCTGTCTTGCCCCGTTTGTTTTTATTATAATTTCCTGAGGAGCCGCGACTCTGCCGTGAAACTGAAATAGCAGCTTTTAAAATTAGGTATTAATTAGAACATTTCAGGCCGTGAAGAAATTGTCAGTGCGGGGCTGGGACAAATCATCATTCCTCTGTGCAAGTCTGTGAGGCTGCACTGATCTGCTGGAGCACCTGCCAGCTTGGGATCCCTAAGACACGGGGGCCTCCCGTTAGCTTCATAACGGGTGGCGCTGCTTTTGTAAGGGGGAACAAACAAGTCAGCTGCTCACTCTTACATGCCTCCTGCTTTTCCTTTCCTGTTTTAGTCACCTTGCTCTCTTTTACTCTCGTCTCACCAGCTCAGTGCCTGCAGCAACTGCAATTAGTGCAGTGTGAGTGTACAAGCTCTGGCTGTCTGACTCCTGGCCACTGGAGCTCTGTCATTAGCGGCTGCCTGTTAAAAGGGTGAGCAAGGCTGGCTCCCTCTCCTTCCTGCCCCTGGCCTGCCTTCCCATGCGCAGCCTCACCTTCCCCGTCACAACCTGCAGCGCTGATGGTGAAGGCGCTTCGTTCACCCTCCTCGCTGACGGCAGCCTCACGATGCAGTCAAATCTGCACGCGCTTAAGAAGATCCTGGCCTTCTGGACTGCGTCGCGACGGTGCGTACCCCAGCGCTGCGGGTGTAGTGAGCTTGGGTTTTGGTGATTTTTACAGTTTATTTGGAGTTTTGCGCCCCACGTGGGCACACCAGTTCTTTTGCAGAGCGCTCCCCGGCAGGCCTTGTGTTGTGGCTTCCTCATCTTGCTCCCTTTGGTGCCCGTTGCGGGTATTTCTCTTCTGCTACTTCTGTCTCTCTGCCTTGTTTTGTAAGGGACTGGACGCTCAGGGACGTGGTGAGCTGGGACATTGAATTTTGCAGTCGCCTCTCATCCAGGTTTATGTTATTTTCTTCTTCTTTTAAGCATGAAGCTGTATAGGTGAGCACAGGCTTAAATCTGTTGGTCTGAGGCAGCCAGCAGTGCATAGGAAATGGCATTTTTCTGTGAAGCAGTTCCAGTCTACCAGCAGCCACGTGTGAATGGTCCTGCCGATGTGCCAGTTTGCTTTCTTCATTTACCTTGTGCACGGTCCTGCAAAGGCTTCTCAGTCTCCATATTGTGGTGGTGTGCTTCTGCTGTCAAATACCTCGTCACGGATGGTGAGACAGCACCCCGGCACATTGGGAGGTGATTGCAGGTGATCACTCAGACAAGTCCTGTGTTCACTCGTTTTGAGTGTTTAACCAGCAGCCACGTGAAGTGCGCAGTATTTGCTGCCGTGCTGTTGGTGTGTTTGTTCAGGGGGCATGTGGCTCAGTCGCTTGCTGAGGCACGAGAAGCAGCAGGGAGATCTGGTTTTGAGACCCAGCACAGCCGGGTCTTCTTTACAGTCTTTCTTCTAGAAGATGATCTGCTTGGCCTTCCCAGAGATGCAGAAGTAGCCACGGTGGTGCTACATGTTTCCACCAAACAGCAATCAGTACCAAATGATGCCAGGTGTGGAGCAGCCTTGCTTTATAGCAATGCCATAGCTTATAATTCAGTCTTACCTTTATAAAATGACACTACTTTTCTTGGGGTCCAAGTATTTGGGAATTGACGTACAACTGGCTGAGCTCTCAGATGAACGTAATATCCATGACAATCCGAAGGAAAACAACACGAACTGCAGCTTAGACATACATAAAGCCAGGCATTTTTATTTAGATGTCTAAGATTTTCGATGTTCTACTTGACTCTAGATTGAGTCATTCTCCCCCACTTAGAGATTTGAGTGCTTCATTTTTGTTATTTACCGTATGTGTTAAGTGCGAGTTCCTCTGCCTGGCCCGTTCCAACGCAAACAAGCCACAATTTCTGTTAGCGATGGAAGCTAACGAGCTTAATTGCCTGACAGCACAGCATGCCTGACATCACGGCATCGCAGCATCAGTGCTGTGATGCTGAGCTGCTCCTGGGGCAACCGTAGCAGAGGGCTTTGCCTCTGTCAGAACACGGGGCTGAATAACAGCCATGGGAAATGGCAGGGGAGGTTCTGAACCTGTCACTGCAAAAGGGTTGAGCAAATCAGTCAGCACAAAGCGGCAAGACCTGTCAATGCCCCTGAGAGATTGATGCTAAAGGAAATTGTTGCCTTCCACTGAACTGAGCCTCAGCCTTTTTTTACAGGGTGTTAGCCACGTCTTTGCTTTTCTTTGGCAATTTGGAGCACCTGCAAGGTGCTCAGAGCTTGGGGCCAGCTCTTACAAAGGATGCCTAGGAAGAAGAGAAGGAAATTGTTTGCAGCCAGACTTTGCTGCACCACCTGGGACAGCACCCGTGTGAAGAAAGCATCCAAACCAGGCTTCACAAAGTAATGTTGACCTCACTAGGAGCAAGAACAAGCCTTTATAATACACGTTGCAGGAGTAGAGTCTGGAGACATAGCTGAACAAATGTTTCTCTCCATAATTTCAGCAACAGTGAAATCCATCATGTTCAGGTGTGTAAACCACAGGGAGATTCATACGTGGCACTGCACTCATAAGGGCCAGGGGAAGGCTTTTGAGACCTGTTAACTTGCAGATACTGACATGGTTCTTACAGGAGAAGCAAAACTTTATTCAGTTGTATAAGGGAATGTAGAGACTTAAAATTTAGGTCTGGAGGTTTTGAAAGTTAAAAAAATAGAGGTTAATTTAAGTGTGCCTTTACATGTGTGATAAGTGTAGTTCTCATCTTAGGAAGTAATTGGCGAGATGTCTCATAGAGGACTAATAACAGGGTGGGGAAGACAGAGTCATGGTTCTGTGGAATACTCTGTGTCCTCGGAGCGTGTACAAACAGTAACTAGCAGCAGTGCATGACACGGACATTCCCAAAGGCTTGTTCCTGTTCATTACAAACAGGCAACCCGCAGGATTCCTATTCATGGGAGAGAATTCAAAGAGCTCAGCCTATTCCGAGAGAGAGCAAGAAGACTTTCCTAAGGGAGCTCGTAGGGTAACAAAAAAATAATTTCATGAGCGTCTTGGAAATGTCTCAGACTGGGTTCATTGCTGGAGAGCAGAGCAGGGTAATGCGATTCTGTGCTTCTGCACAGCTGGTCGGTGGCACATCAGATCTATTTTAAGAACGTACTTGGCCTGCAGACCTGGTGATGATAATGTGCTGATCTGAATCTACCTTTGCTAGCTTAGAGATTTTCACTTCCATGGTTAGTAGCTGCACTGCGTTCCCAGTGCTGAATCAGTGCAGTTGAGGTTCCCTTTTCCGTTTGGTTGATTTGCACTGTAGTTGTTTGTGGAACTGTGTGTGAGAGAACGTGGGTTGTCCTTCATATCGCACAGTCTCTCGAGAAGATTTTGAGGGATAGCAAGTACATTTTGGCGCCCAGACCTGTTAAATTCAGGCAAGTCTCAGGCACTTGCCTTTCCCTGTTGTTTAAATAGTGTTCTTCCTTTTAGGGAACAAATTGCAGTAGCCTTGAGCCCCTGTCACAGAGGTAGGGTCCGTGTACACAGCAGGAACTGAGATCACGGCTCCCACCTTCGGGCAGAGTTAGATCTGGATCTGAAGCTTCACGCTATCTTTCGATGCCTTTTTCTTTGTTTTCTCAGGCACCGTTCAAAACTTGTGTCCCCATTTTTGGGTGACTTCATGGTGACTGTGTGCCTGGTGGTCAGGGTACTGGGATCCTGCCAAAAGCTACAGAAGCGGTGGGGCACTCATCATCATGAGCTTACGTCAGAGTTGTGCAAGCAGTACTTAGCTGCAGATTACGAGAGTGCTCCTCACTCAGTGTTAAGCTAAATGCCTTTTAGTGTGTTTGATGGAGAGGGTGGGAGAGAGAACAGCAGCAAAAACACACAAACTAGAGCAACTCTGAAGCAGAACAAACCAAGAGGGCACGTTAAACCTGGAACATGAGCTTGTAGGCATGGCACGCTACGTATAATAAATATGAAACTGAGCCCAAAGAGGTTATGATGCAATTTAGAAGTGTATCCTAAAAGAACCTGAGCTGTGGGAGTGCACTCACAGCTTTATCGGATAGGTTAATGTTTCAGAAGTTTTTGTCCACGGGACAGAAGCCGTGGACTCACCAACAGGTTGTAAGAAGCAGCCTTCCCCATGGCTGGCTTGCTCTGCAGATACCCCAAAAAAGCAGCTGAAATTTAAAACAGTCGGAGGCCAGGTACTGCATTTATGGGACTGTTTGTGGACATGTACCTTTCCCTGGAGGTGTTAGAACAGCAAATACATGAAGATGGGGCATACTTTTCTTTCATTCTGTGCTCTGGTGGGTCTGCTTCTCTCCACTGGTTTCCCTGAGATTTTTGAGTAATTCAGTATAAATTACCCCACATTTAAACAGCAAGTTAGATGTTAGATGTGTCTCATCGCATTAGGCTACTGACTCGCACACGGACATGCAAGCAAAAACTCCATTTGTTGGTTAAACCTTCATAAAGCCGTTATCGTGGAAGTGACCACTGACCTAGAAATACGGCAGCTGCATCTCTGGCAGTCACTGCAGTAGCCTCTCGGTGACCTAATTTCTCCTAGCAGTGAGCGTCATGCTGCACGAGCCTGAATCCTCCTTAGTAAACTTACCAGCAAATGCTTCTTGCTGCTGAGTTTTCAGAGAAGTCGCAAATGAACTGGTGAAATGGGAGGAACCGTGACGCTGGTAACTGCTTGGGAAAATCTGCCTTTATTTAAGCCTCGAAGACAAGAATCATTCAGTTGTGAGTGTGGATTTTCTAAGTATCTGAACGGCTGCTTCAGATTCAAAGGACCAAGTCCTTGTTTTCAGATCCCAAATGTATGAGTTTGTACTGTAGGTTTTTAAAATGCAGAGGGACAAATAAAAACTAGCCCAATTTTCAGCCTTTGGGGCAATGTCTCAATGTTTCCTCTGACTTTGCTGCAGTTTGCAGAAGTGGTGGTACATGGAGCAGAGCAGAAACTGGTATCCTGCCTGCTCTGCAAGCCCTACTTGTCTGTACACAGATGCCTCTGATTTCCATTCTGCATCTCTGTTAGCCTTGGCAATAGCCTTCCTTTTTTACACATAGCTATTAGCCTGACCTTATCTCTGCAGTTAACAATACGATATGTTACGTGTGTCCTTATGAAGCCCCTGGTGAAGCTGTCCAGCCTAACCAGCACACCAGGTTAGAGGGTATGAAATGGAAGCCTTTGGGAACCCTCTCTTGTAACCCTCTTATTTTGTTTTAATTATCTATTTTTTTGCTTTCCCATTTTGGTTTATGTAGGGCAACAGTGACATCCATTGGCCTATTAAGCTGATCAGAAGTTCTGTCCAAACACAACCACGTATTTACTCAAGGTGGAGGGCTGTGCTGGAGGCCTCCAGCACCACAGTTTCCCATGTAAATACCAGCTGCTTGCCTTCCCCTCTCCTGTAGCAACCTGTTTGCGTTCTCATTTCAGATACTGACTCTTCATCCCTGTTAGGGTGAAAACATACTTTTTAAGATGTAGCTTAGTATCACCAATTCCAAAAATTACAATCTGCTTGATTTTAACTGCTGCATCCTTTCTTGAAGACAAGAGAGTTTGGAAGCACCACTTCAGAGAGAATTGGAAGGGACTTGGACATGCAGTAGAGGAACTGACAGCAGGAGGGTTCTTTAAAAGAAGTGAGCAAATGATTCAAAGTATGAAATAATTAGAGGATTTAGTGACATGCACAAAAAATACTCATCTGGAGAATGAATCTGGAGGATTCTGATTTCATTCCAAAAAAAAAACCCGAAGAGTTCAATTTATTTTGAACTGTATAAGTAAATCAGTGAACATTTCCTGCAGGCCTTTCATTGAACAGACCGAGTGCCTGTTGTATGTTTTTGACCAGCTGTCATTTCAATCCCATTCCAAGGTGAAACAACCCGTGTCTGAAAGGGAGTCCACCTGAGACACAGGGTTGAACCTACAAGTCTGTGAGCTCGCTGTCATTGTCCCACAGCACGGTGCGGTTGTTGCAGTTTGTATCTGCAACCAGGTGCCTCTCCCTCGTGACTGGGGCAACTGGAACTTTACCCAGCAAGGTCAGCACAGGGTTTTTCCCTTCCAGCATCACCAGAGATAGAAGAAAAATGAAGATACGCTGGCGCATGTAGTCTGACTTGGAGTCTAGTTCATACCTCTTAATTGGAAAGGAAATGGTAAGTGCTGTGGTCCTTCGGAGCAGTCATAACTGAGGGGAGCTGTAGGTACTGAACATAAGGTCTTCCCTTCATTTCGGCAGCTTTGTGTCAGTCATTGTGTCCACAGCACCTGAGATGAAGGATCTTCTCTTCATTTATTTCCAGCAGGACAGCCTAGGAAACATATTTAAGCGATGCTCAGTGTACTGAAGGACTTCAGGCTGCACTTTGTGGGTGCGTGGATAGCAAGCAGGAGGGAATCTAATGAAGAAGCTTAGCTTCCTGACCCTCCAAACTGCAGCCTGCTGGAAATGTGTTCATCCAGCTTATGTGACATCAGAGTCTTTCCTTCACCAGCATGTCTCTCACATTGCCAATTCCATAGTCGCACAGCTTGCAAATCTTTCTGCTGGATATTTGAGATGCTGTCATCTTACACAGCTCACTCCAGACAGCCTCTCCCCTTTTGATATCCTGTCTTCTCCCTGCCTGAGTTTGGGGACTTCTCTGCTCTCCTTGCTTTCCTGCCTCTCGGTGGACAGATGTCTGTAGATAATGCGTGTGCACTATTGTTACATTTCCATGGGATGGAAAGAAAGCATCATTTCTTTTTTCAACTCTTACTCATTCTGTGGCTGATTTCTCTCTCTCACACCCTTGCTCTGCAGGTGAGCTGCATACAGCATTGGGGTTTGCAGGAGCTGATCTTCCCCAGCCATTACCAAATGCTGGAATTTCCCCAGGTTTTGACTTCTTTTTGCCTCTTGAGTTCTTTTTCTCATTCCTACAGCGTGTGGTTTCATGGGGAGTGGCTGTCCATTGGCTCAAGTTTCTTTAACTATACTTTGTATACGTTTTCTGTGGTCAGGAACCAGGACCCAGCGCCAGATAAAATCCTGCTGTTTGTGGCTAACAATGGATAACATTGTTGTCCTCCCAGACATTTGCATAAGAGATATGAAAACAGCCCCATTCATACCCGTCTGTGACGGGGCTGGGTGGCTGCAACTGCTTTGAAATTTGAGGTGGGTTGTTGCTTGATTGCATAAGGTGGCTGGCACTGCCACAGCTTTCCTCAGGCCGCAGGTGCACCGGTCTTATCTGTGCTGTGTCTGCCTGCCAGCAGCGGCAGGGCAGGGGCAGGATTCCTCCTGCTGCTGCAAAGCTCCTGCAGTCCCAAGGAAATGCGTGTCTCATCTGCAGATGTCAAAAGATGGATGAGAAAATACTGTCATCGTGCTCCAGAGCAGGCTTAGCCCCATTTGCACCTGTAAATTCAGGATGAGTTAGGAAGAAAAACATTTCAAATGCCTTTTGGTAACCAACAAACCAGAAGGTGGCTTTCTTTTTTTATTTTTACTTTTTCCTACAGAGAGTATTGACATTTTGTTGGAAAACAGGATAGCTCAAAAGTGCAGGTGTGTTTATGGCACCACGCACAGCAAAGAGCGCCCCAGCCTGACCTGACACCTCCGAGCCCCGCATTTGTGCAGCCTTTCCGGTGAAGACAAGCAGGGTTATCACTTCAAGTGGCTTGTGGCTTGGAATGAAAGGAAGGCTTTCTTTCCCAGTGCTAAGAGGACCCAGGGTTAGTGCTCTCCTGTCACATAGGGACGTTGTTCTGTGTGTTCATAGCGTCCTGTGCTGACTGCTCCTGTCAGCCAGGAGCTGCCAATGCTGCACACTCAGGTACCTCGTTTTGCTTCGCCACTCCACCAAACTGGCAAAACGCAGCAGGTTTGGGGCAGCAGGGAGGTTTTAATGTGGAAAATGATCTCCTGCATGGGGTTTTGCTAGGAGATACTTTACGACCTGCACAGGTGTATGAAGTGGCATGGGGTGGCCCATTTCTCTGCCCTGCCTGCGTACCCCCTCGGGTACCCAGGGTGCCCGGATGGTTCAGTGCTGTGGGCTTTCACTGTAGCAAAGAGAAGGAGATGGACATTTTCTCTTTTGCTGGGCCTTCACATAGTAGAGCTGCTTGCTTGTTTTCAGCAAACAATGCATTATTACTGTCTTGGTGAAAGGAGGAAGGCAAAATTAAAAGAGAGAGAGAACATCTTATGAACCTGCTGTTCTCAGATCTCTCCGATAAGGACAGTTCCAAGTGCGTGAGAAGTTTCCTAGTCTGAGATTTATTTACTTCTGAAAGAAAAGCCACCTTCATCTCATTATTTTATTTTCAATACAGGTTTTAATTTGGTGAGAAAATATCTTCCCCATAAAGAACCTATTCTGCCTCATTAACTCCTATAAAAAGCATCCTCCCCAAGCTTGAAATGTTAAAAGAAGCATAAATTAAGGCTAAGTTTGTTGTTTGCCGCTTTAATCAACAAACAACCTTAAAAGGGACCCACAAAGGCTTCTGTAAACTAAATTTATTAGTGAGCAGGAAAACAGGCCTTCAGCTGCAGCATCCTCCCCTTCCCAGCCCCATGAATTTGGAGGGGGGTGGCTTTTTGGAGGGACTGGTTTTGTTTACGGGGGTCTTACTCTCTTAGGCAGGTTGTTGCGGTCCCATGGATCTCTGTCAGACTTTTGTGTTGCAGCTGAACTGAAATGACTTGGGACAGAGTCTGTTAATTAGGTCTTCAAAAGCCGCCTCCATTTGTTTCTTTGGTGTACAAATGTCCTTTTTTCCTCTTTTTCCCTAAATCTTCTTGTCAGTAGCTAAGCAGAAGAGAAGAGCTTTTTCACAGCAAGAGAAAACGGCCATCCTGGCTGCCTTCCTCGCCGGGAAGCTAGAGGAAAATAGAGCTACCCATCTATTTTTCCTCCATTCCTCTCCTTGGTATGTTTAAGAAGCCTTCCTCCATTTCCTCTGTATGCTATTGTAATTATCATTGTTTATATTCATTTTTATCAGCAGTATCTTACATCTTAGCAGTATCTGCACTCCCACAGAGTGGTGCTCAGAGTCACCGCTGTACCAGGATCCTGGGAAAAGGTTGGGGATGTAATCTAGAAAGCTTCAATACTTGAGGACAGGATAATTGCTTAAAAACATTAAGAATTATCTTTCCTGAGCCAGCACATACGAAAATATGATTTCTTCCCAAATTCCCCTTCAGATAACAGTGAACTTCCTTCCAAAGCTCTTGCAGTCAGATTCATTGCAAATTCGAACCAATTTTTCACTGGCGTTATTTGGGAGCAGTGCCTGTGAGAAAATTCAGTAATGGATTTTGTTGCTTGCTGCAGGGTTTGGACTTCCTCACTTCTTTATTTCTTTCACAGATATCTTAAGTACACTCTGAGATATGCAGTGCAAAGACAGAGCCAAGAAAAATCGCTTTTGTACGCTGGAGAAAATTGCCTTGACCCATTAGAGGGCAGTTTCTGAGATTTATCTGAACACCTCCTCATCTTGCAGGAGTTAATTTGAATTGGAGACGAGCCAAGACGGGGAGTTTCTCTAAATTTCCCCAGGCTTTTATGGGCTTGGCTTCAAATGGTCCTGGCACCAACCAGCTTTTGGTTCGGCTTTACAGAGTCCAAAGGCAACTGAGCGAGTTTTGCAAAACCTGAAACTCCCCTGGAGTTTTGCTCTCCTCTGATTGATAGCCCTGGCTCCAGCCCTTCCTGGCTCCTGCTCTTCATGGTCTGTGGATAGGTCAGCACTGCAAACAACTCCTCAAAGGAAATCATCCTTCTTAAATGCAGCCCATGTCTTATTTCAAAAACTAATTTCCTCCCTCCATCCCACGCCTCCCCTTCCTCCACCAGCAAACGTGACACAGGGCTCGCATTTCACACCAGCTGCCCAAGCAAATGCACAAACTGGCCCAAATTTACTGTGGCCTGGCATCTGCATTGACCAGAAAGTGACATAACCGGTGACATCAATTACCAGCACAAGACAGTTTCCTTTTGGGGCAGTTGACATTATCCTTTCATCCTCCAAACACGATCTTTTTTTCCATCCCTGTGAAGCAGCTGTAGCCCAGCTCTGCGCCCAGCAGCTTGCCAGAAAGCAGAGGATGGGAGGAGGGGAGTGCAGGTGAGGGGCAGCACGGTGTGCCAGCGCTCTGTGCTGCTGCAGGACCGAGCTGCTCTCCCAGTGGCATCGCTGGGGCACTCAGGGCTTTATTTAAAGAGGAAGAAGGAAGTTTTCTCAGCTACCCAGCTCCCTGGGAGCGTGCTGCTCGTGGAGCATGGCAGTACCTGGCAGCCAGGCGCCAGGCAGCCTGCGGCCAAGGACCTGGAGGACGGCAGCCCTGGATCTTGCTGCCTCCAGCACTGCCGAATGAGGGGCAGGGTCCAGGAGCATCGGGGTGAATGCAGCGTCCTAAAAATGCACTGGGTATTCATGTTCTCTGCAGCACCTGGGCTTTCTTGTTCCGCCGGATAGCCTATATTTTTCTTTAGTTTGCTTTTGAACCTCTGACAAGTCTTTTAATATTTATTTCCCTTTGTTTTTTTTTTTTTGCTGTTGATGTGGGGGTTTGGAGGTTTCTTTGTGGCGACCAGAAAAATGCGAGAGAGAAAAAACTCCCAGACAAACGTCTGAGCCCTTTGTCTCCCCGCAACACAGTTATTCCTGTCATTCATGGGGAAATATCTGGGGAAGGGAGGTATTTGGAGTTATTCATGACATTAAATTGAAAAATGTGCTTGAGTGCTCTGCAGGTCTAGGGCAATTGTACCCACTTAGCACGTACATGCATTGATCCTGCTAACAGGCGCTGGCTCAGCTCGAAGAAGCAGGCTGTGAGGCTGTGTTTATTCTTCCATCTCCATTACCAAGTCCATCAGTGACATGAACTGAAGCAGCTAATAGCTTGAAAGCCTCCAGGACCCTCAGAAAATCCCCCAGCCTGCACTGACAAGGTGCACAGCTAATCTTGTGTGGTCTGCTGACCGAAAGGCTACATTTTATTTCAGAGTGGCCACTGACAGGGAGCAGAGGGATGGCATGCAGAGCTCCAGGGCTGGTGCTCGCTGTGACCTGGGAGCTACAAGGAAATTGCTCGCCAGCTTTCAGTCTGGCTCCCGTTACCGCCGGAGGGGAAGGGGCAGTGGGATGGGCAAGGTTTTCTCTGCACTCGATGAGCACCGTTAGTCTCACCCATCTCTGTTGTATTTCACTCAGCTTCTAATTCAACTTGCAGCAGCTGGGAGAAGCACATGGGAAAGCCATCGGGACACTGGAGAGGTCAGCTCTAGTTTCTTCCATTTATCTTTTGAGTCAAAGGACTTACATTTTCAGAGGTAGTGCAGACATGAACAGGACTGAGGAAAATCCACTAGACCAATGACTGCAGTTTGTTGAGGGAGTTTGTATGACCTCCACTCTTGTGTTCAAATAGGATTATACTGCCATCAAAAGAAAACACCAAGCAAGAAACCAAAACCCTGCAAAAACTGTTAGGAACATTTGTCTTAAAAGGGGCAGGAGAAAATGGCGCAAAGGCAAAAAGTGAGCTTTTAAAAGCTGACACTTGGCAGGAGGAGCAAGTGTCACCCAGCAAGATGTGAACGGGGCTTTAGGTGTGAGCGGAAGGTTTTTATTCCCGGTAAGGTCAGTGAGGCATCTCAGCTGAGACACCACCACCACCACTCTGCAGGGCCAGCGATGATGCAGGTTGTGTACAAATTGGCTGTGTTCTGCAAGGGAATCTCTGTGCATTTTGGGAAGATCCTGCCACCTAACACAAAGTGGAAGAGGTGTCTCTGATGCGGGAGAGGCCCAAGGTGAGCTCTGCACAGTGAGCACCTCCTCCATGCAGCACCGCCACTCCCCAGCATTGATGTTGGTCCGACCCACACCAGTTTTGTCTGGAAGGGAAGCTGTGGTCATTGCTCCAGGGTGATAGGGCTGGAAGTTGGTTGGAGGTTCCCTTTTGTCAGCTCTGTGAGCTTCCTATGGTCACACATGGTTAATTTCCACTTGGACTGGCTGCCTGTCATCTGCCTGCGGGTGAGTACCTGCGCTATCATAAGTACATAATGCCTAAATACATACTCTCAGGTTATGGGAAGCCTCGGGTTTATGTTTCGGGTGGTAATTTTTTGTTGTTTTTATCACAGAAGGACAAATGATCATGAGCTTTTATGGTTACATCCCCAAAAAGGACTTTGTTTCATTGCCTGGTAACTTCTTGGAAACTGTTTACTATGTGGTATCTCTGAGTTGCTGGCCAAGATGCAAAGTACACTTAAACTCTTTCAAATCCCAATAAAACCATTTGGAATCATTTTATGAAGCAAATTATTGCGAGCCCATTTGGCGCCTAACGAAGTGAGTGATCCTGAGCAGGTGACATACACTGATATGGCAAACCTGTGTGCCACATAGCCTTCCAGCTGGAAAGTGAAATCATGCGCAGGAGATGTGATAGCAAAATGATGTTTCCAAGCAAGAGCCCCACAGGCAGCAGATAATCGTGCCTGATAATGTGACCAGCTTTTTAGCTGGGCGATGGGTGTCTTTGGTTCAGGTCAGAAAGGGACCCTTGTGTTGGGTCCACAACCCTTGCCTGCAAAGCAGACCGAAGGCAGGTGTCGCAGTAACCTGTCCTCACTATTAGTACCAGGCTGTTTAATCTTGTGCCCCCAAAACCCCAAACCTTACCTTTCATGTCCTAGACAGCAATTTAGGGCTGTTAAGTGTTTAACCTGTTTGGATGGTGCACCCTCTAAGATGTGCATGGGAGGAGTACGTTGATGACCCCGGCTGGAAACCTGGCGTTGATGGCCATGTGAACTGCGTGGCGTGCTCCAAGTCATTTTCTGAGGCATGTGATAGCATGCCAGGCTTTATAGAAAAAGATGTTTTTCTCTAGGAAGCACAAGTGGAAAAACCACAGGACATGGTTTTTGCATGGTTTTTGTACTTCTGCTGTGAGAGGCACCGCGTCAGACGGTGGGTTTCATAAATAAGGTTCACAGCTAACATTTTGCATCCTTTATAACGTCACCTGCCATTGCTCTTCCGCATCTCCCAGTGTGTTTGTCACAGGCTCTTTGATTTCTGCGTCTCGTTAAACATTAGGCGTTGTGTTACATTATGAGTTAGCAGGTAGAGGAAGAGATGTCAGCATGAGGAGCAGCACTGGCAGAACACCGTGTCTCCTGGTACAGACGCACCGGTGCGAAAGGCCATTACGTCACTTTTATTTTATCTTGAGAGTAGGATATATTTGTTCAGGTAAGGCCGGCAGGAACCATTTTAAGCCAAGACAAAATAAGTTACTTATGAACTGAAATAAAGTTATCCGTGCAGCCGTTTATGATTACTTAACGGTAGGTGAGGTGAAGCCAGAGCCTCTTTCTTATGAGGAGCACGTCAGGAAGTGGGATCCTCTTGCTGCTCTTACAGCCTCAAATTACGGGCACATCTCCTCCCTCTGTAAAGCAAGAATTTCTGCCTCTGTCAGACAGGCATACTTGTGGAGGACTCTTGGATATTCCTGGCTAAAAGATGAGTTACAGGCCAGATACGTTGTGATGAAAATAAGTCACCTGCTTGGGGTCGAACAGAAGGTGTCTCTCTGGGTCAGCTTGGCGCGGCTTCTAAGCCTCAGCAAGCAGAGCTAGCGGGCTGCCCACGCTGGCTGTCCCCGGGGCTGGCAGCGCGGTGCCACCAGGAGCTGGTGGCACAGGGCAGGGTGAGTGCAGGGGCTCCCAGGGTGCCAAGCTGGGCTACGATGGGAGCTGGGGTAGGGTTGGGGCGGGCGAACAAAGGGCAGCGCCAGGGCTTGGCTGGCAGTGGAGGAGTTTTGCAGAGCCTCCATGGCTGTTTTACGGGCGAGCTTCATGTTTGGTGTTATTGGGGCCTCTGTGAGGCACTGGAGAGGGAGGGAAGGGGTGTAGGAGTGGACCCTGCCTTGCTGCGCTTCGCTCTCTGCATGTGAACGCTCCCTCCCCAGAAGGATTCTCCAGATGTGATTGGAAAGCCACCTTCTTGCTCCAGCTGCACGCACACCTCTAGGACCACGGCATTCAACTGTCCCATCCATCCAGAGAGCAAACAGGTGAGGGCTGTGGTGTTTTTAGGGTCCTGTTGCAGCACGTTCCCTGGAGGTAGTTGCCAGGCATCCTTGCAGCTGCAGCAGGTTTGCTGTGTGCACGCTCCGCGTGGCGGTTGCATGTTTCAGGGGGCAGTGTAATGTTCTCGGAGCTGGCGTGGCTGGCAGGTGCCTTGCAATGAGATCCAGGGACGTAGCCTGAGAAATGTTATCACCGGCTTGGAGTGGCCCACAGACCCTTTAAAGCAGCTAAGAACAGAATTACATTCAAGTGTAACATTACCAGCCGACGTCTCTCCTTGTGCATCTGGAAGGAATGTGACCCGCAGACCTCATCCGTCCATTTGTCTTCACTGCAATTTTCTCCTCTGCTTCTCCTGCCCAGCAGATCAAAACATCCCTTTTTCCCATTCCCTGCGATAATAATTCCTTTTTAAGAGCGCTCTCTGCGTGTTCCCCTGCCTGCACCCAGCCTCCTGTTCCCTGCCTGTTCAGCGCTCCCTGCCCATGCAGGCACCCCGGCAGCGCCTGTTCAGGCGCGTGGATTTTCACCCCAAACCTCAGCCGTGTTCTGCCTCTCCTTTGCCCAGCAAGTGGTGGGTGAGTCGCTCCTGCAGGTCCACGATGTGGGAATTCAGGGGCTGAGAGCTGCTTGGTTCGTAATGAGTGCTGCTGCGTGCTTAACATGGGAGAGAGAAATTCAGTTTGATTGAAATACAGATTACTGTAATTTTAATGGGAAAGTTCAAACTGTCATTTAACAATCACGGGTTTTTTTCTTCCAGAGGTCGGTTTAGGTACAAGACATGGCTAAAAAGCCAATGGCTGAGCACACAGCAGTCGGCTCCAGCCTCCTTGGCATGGCTCTGCAGCAGGTGGGAGCCCTGCCACTGGGAGACAGGCAGGTTGTGATGCCACAGCAGCCAAAACGTCTCAGATGTCCCTGTGCTCAGCAGGCTGCAAACAAACGAACGCTGTGTTTGTGCTGAGAAGAGAAGCGCTGTGGTTCAGGGCCCTTCTCCCGCTGTGTAGAGCCCTCGCTCTTGGCAGCACCGGGAGAAAAACCGTGCTGCCCACTGTAGGATGCGGCCTGTGGCAGTGAGCAGATGGATCCCAGAAGGGTGCTGAGTGAGCAGCAGTGACCAGAAAAGATCCTTCCCTCGTTTGTTTAGTTAGGGAGGACTCCACCGGTAAATCCTCGGGATGAGCAATCATTCTTCATCTCGGTGTTTGCAGAGCACCCGGCACAGTGGGGCCAGGTCAGTTCCTGGGCTTCCCCACCTCAGAGGCAGCATAAATAAATAAAAAAGCAGGATATGAATCAAAGGGGGTGTTCTGTATAATGCCACTTCTCCCTAGCCATGCCCAATTCCCACCGGAGCCTCTAGCCTGGGTAATGCAACACCAGCGTATCAGGTGCTCAGGGCACTGGGAAAGAAACCTGTTAGCGACATGGCAAAGGAATAAGGCCCGTTCTGCTGGCTGCAGACCTAGCCCCAAAGCCGGGACAGGTCAGACATATGAAATGAAGTACTGATTGCCCGTTACAAATGCTTATTCATGACCGTCCCCAAGTGGAAGCCCATTTGTGCTCTGGCTTGCCCTAAGAGTGCAGTTGGGAGCCCCGAGTGTCCCCACACAAAGACTACCCTTATAGCACCGGGCATGCGAGCAAGCTGCGCAGTGGGGATAAAGCGAGGGAACAATTACCTGCAGCTCGGCTGAACTCTTTGCGAGCATTTCCTTGCTCTTGGCAAGTGCTGTGTTGGAAACAGGCGGTTCTGTCCAAAGAACCCAAAGGGGCAAGAGAGCAGAAATATCTAAAGCTGGGTGATACCCAGGCGGAAAGGAGAGGAGCATGAGAAGACGTTGTGTCTGTAAGCCATGAGTGAGGGGGATTGTTGCTGAGTTTAACTGGAGTGAAAAGCTTGGCTAACCATGATGTGATGCGTGCCTGTATTCAGCTGAGAGCCACTTCTCCAATCCTTAATGTTCTCGTTGCACCAGTGCTTGAATTAGCAGCGCTCTCCTATGGGCTTACAGCAACATGAAGAATTCCAATCCTCAGTTGTTCTTGATGGGAAGAGGGGTGTGGGTTTTTTTGATGTAGCAGTAGCTGCTGCATTAGCTCTGTTCTAGTGGTAGGGAGGAGGATCAGAAGGGCAAATTTATGCCTTTGAAAGAGGAATCTGATGCAAATGAAACCAGCCCACTTCACCCTGATTAGATTTCATCGTGTTGTGACTTCAGAATGCCTTCAGCATCCTGGCAACAAGGGCAAAGATTTGAGAAATGTCCTGAAGTTAAAAGGACACAGTTCCTATGGATTATTAGTGTATCCCTTTTTTTTAAAAAAAAACACGCATCTTTACTGTTCTTTCAGCAACTTGAAGCGGGCGTCAAAGAAAAGTATTCAGCCAGACAACAAAAATAGCCAGCCAAGTGCTCTCCAGCAGTGACCTGATCCTGTCTCGTGTGCTGCGGAGGGCGCGGATTCCTTTGCAGTTACAAGCAGGCTCCAGGCTGGAGACAGACTCCATTTCAGGCTAATTTAAGTAAAGTACGTGATGATAACTGATGGCCCGTGCACAGCAGAGTTATAATGGGTACAGGGCCCCCGGTGCAACATGGCTACATCCCAGTCATGCTGAGATAGTTTACATTTCCCTGGATAGATGGGGTCTACTCTGTGCTATAAGGCATCACTCTAAAAACTATTCTGCAGCCCTGATGGAAAGATCAAGCCATTTGTCTTCATAGCATTATCCCAGCTGGGCAGGGAGGAACAAACCATGTGGTTACACAGCTCATGAGCTCGTCAGGAGTGGATTTCCCAACATTTTGTACTCCGGTGTGTTAAGGGTGTGTGCTGGTCCTGGCTGTTTCGAGCAGATGATTAGGTCCCAAACAGAGAATGAAGAGCATGGTGGCAAGCATTAACAAGGAACAAGAAGATCCATTGCTAAAAGAAGACCTAAGCAGTATCATGCTAACAAAAACAAAATCTTGCCTGTGCCTTATGTTTCTCAAGCGAGGGGCAAGCATAAATACAGACAGCTTCACTGAGCTACATCAGTCAAAAAATCTGGCACCACCATTGTGTTTCACCCAACATGAACTCCTTCTTGTGAGGATGATGTGGATGAAAGCTGGGTCCTTTTCTGGGCTCTGATACAGGCACCTTCAGGCATCACCCAGAGTCACCTGGGCGAAGTTAAGAGGGGCTGGTTCCCTGCTCTGTTTTGTGGCTGCACACGTGGTGCTGCTAACACGCCCAACAGGACAGGGTATACCACCACCCAGGGGCAGGAATGATCCACAGGGAGAAGGAGAAGCTGCAGTATTTGAAGTGGCTCTCGTGGCTAAGGATTTTGCCTTTTGAAATCGTAGTTTTATTTGTCTGTCTTCCTGTGCAGATGGCTTTGGCCCGGGAGCTCTCTTATTCCATGCTGGTTTGAGTGCTTAATGCACGAGTCCAGACCTCAGTACAGTGCTGCAGTGCATCAGGAAAGGGAGCAGAAAAGCCAGCAAAGTGTCTCCAGACCAGAGAGGTGTGTGTTGAGAGGTAGATTGAAAAGTAAACATTTTATGGGGCCCGGTAGCTTTGTTGTGGAGGATGGCAAACCGTCAGGCTGGAACCTGGCGGCTATCACTCTGTGAAGTACAAAAGGAGCTTAGTTTCTAAGTGGCTAATGAGTTTACTACCTTGTTTCTGTCAAGGGTTTTGCAGGGGTGATGCTGATTAATGTGTCATGCCCTTTCCCCAAGCCTGTCCCCTTCCTCTTCCATCTCACCAGGCTCTGTCTGACACCATTTATTAGGCTACTTGTCCCCGACTTGTGAGGAATAAATATTGACACTGATGGCTGCTTAAGAGGATTTGTTTTTGCTGTTCGACCTGTGAAAGAGTTTGGCACTCCTTACTCAAAAGCCGCTCTGTGTTTGGGACTGGCTCCACCCAGACTTAATTTTGGAGGTTATTTTTTGTTGTTTTTTTAATGAGGCTGATCACAGTGTGTCCTGTGCATGAGGAGAGGCTGTGATTAGGGTTATACATTGCTCCCCTTTTTCATATTGGCATGAAGAACAAAGATTTCCAGACTGAGCCTATGGATCACTGCATGTCCCTAGCAAAGATGTGGCTTCCTTTGAGACGATGCTGCTGTTCATGCTGGCAAATAATAATTTTGATACAGTTTTTTACTAACTGGGGCATGTGAATGGCCTTTTTCTATTTAGCTCTGGAGGGGTGCATCAGATCACGGTCTGTAGCCTGAAGAGCTCAAAGCAGTCTGCCAGTTGGCATTGTAGAGGGTGGTCATCCTCTGCCGTGGCTTTTTAGTGCATTTGGAGCTGCTTGAAGGAAAGCATTCTGTGCAGTTTCACATGCAGTGGTTGCGGGTGGAATTTTTAAAATGCATCTTAAGTGGCTTGTTAGGAAAGTCCCATTAAAAGCCCACAGGCATTTAGAGTAAGTGGGCTTTTCTGAGTTTCCAAAGAGCTATGAAAAATTCTGCATCTACAGAGTAGCACCTGTAACAGGGACTCGGTGTCACTGGGAGCCCAGCAAGATTTGAGACATCTCCCTGGAAATCAAAACCTTGCGGTGATCTGTAGTGGGATTTCCCCAGCTGGGCTTGGAGGTAGTGTGCCCCAGTGCTACCAACGGGCAGCATCACTGGGGCAGACTCTGAGCTCATCCAGGTGAGTGTGTGAGCTTCCTGCAGTGCCCATGGTGAGCATCCAAAGTCCCAACTTCAGACCTTGCTTTGAGCCCAGGGGATGACTTGCATCTGGACTCGGGCTCATTAGACCAAAACACAGGAGGTGAGGTGATGAGGGAGGGTTTCCCGGCTGGCAGTGCTCATAGAAGAGCTCCCACTGCAACTGGGAAAGCTTACACTGGCAACTGGGAAAGCTTTTGTGGCTCCTGCGTTACCTTCTCGCCCACCTCCATTCCGTGCTAGTCATGAGGCTGGAGCCCACTTGGCTTTTCCACGTTTGTAATGCTTCCCCAGCCCCTGAAACTGGAATAATTGCTTTATGGCACTTCCACTTCCCTCTGGTTTTCCCCTCCCTCATGTTTACTTTTTCAAAATCAGCTGCTCTGTGCCCATCCCCCCAGACAGCCCCTCGCCACCAGCTCAGGAGTATGCAGTGGGGCAGTGGGATCACTTCTGCACCCCTGCACCAGGCTGGCTTCACGGGGCAGGGGGCAGGCGGCCAGCCCTTGCCTTGGTTTTAGGAGCTGCAGGTGCAGGGGGCCTCTGTCGCTGCTGGGGAGGGAAGGGCGATTCCTCCTTCGAGGTGGTTTGTGTGAGCACAGTGGGGATGCAGTGGGGCTGAGCAAGGGACATGAAGGGTTCCTCCCCTCTGGCTGCAGTCCTCGTCCTGCTCCAGAAAAGAGGATTTTTCTCTGTGCTTTTCTGTGCTTCAGTCCCTGAGACCTGCAGGGCTCTGAACTCTGTGCGGAGTCATGCTCCAGGTAATGCAGAGGTTCTGTGTTTTGGAAAGCAGCTGGCCAAATCCTTATCTCCTCACTCAATCTCTGCTCATTCTCACTCAGGCAAATCTCCTGCTGAAATCCTGAGGAAGTAAATGCACACTGTGTTGAGTAAGGGATTCAGTAATTTGTCCAGGAAGAGTTGTGTGAGTGGGATGGAGAAGCAGTTCAGTAAGAAGTAGTTCTTATTATGGGGATTAAACATTGCTACACCCATGAAGGTGATTTAGCTCTTTAAAACTCACTCCACCCCTCCAGTTACTGCAATTAAAATCTGGCACACCAGGAAGCCCTGCAAAGCAGTCAGGTTAGAGGGCAGAGAGAAAACTCAGCTGTAGACTTGAGTTGGTTCTTGATGCTGAACATCCACCGTGCCCCTGACAGGTGTGGATACGAGGCTTTCTTTTGTCCCTCTGAGCAGATGCCCAGATTGTCGCTTGCTTGGTACCAACCACTGAGACCAGTTTTCCAAAAAGCATCTCGGCTACCACTCCAGCATTCCAATAACACCCGTGTTTTCAAAGGACAGCTGCCAGGGTAAAAAGCCAGGTTCCTTGGAGTGCGTGTGTATGCAGGCCAGGAAGAGAGATCCAGCTGTGCTGGCGGAAGAGATTAATGCCCTTGCTTGCTCATCAGTGCCAGAGATCTCATCCATCTGCCACTGGAACAGTTCGTGTAAGCACTCCCTTAATCTTTAGCTTAAAACCATTTAAATTGCTGGTCTGAACTGACCTAGTTTGTTTTGCCTTCAACGCATTAGGAAACCCTCACGCAAACCACTGCACCAGCAGATCGAGTCTGGCCCCAGCTCCTACGCTGGCGGGAACGGTTCCCAGTGGGAGCTGGTCCTGCCTTTCAGGTCTCGGGGCCATCCCCCGGCTGGATCCCAGGTGGGACACATCCTGCCTGGCATGCCCACCCCTCCCAAGGACAGCCCTTCGGTATCCGGCAAATGTCACTGTTCTGAAGGGTGAGTGTAACACAGAAATTCTGGAGAAGATTTTCCTGGGTAGTGAATCTCTCCCTGTGAACATCACTTCTTCAGCATGGAGGCTTGTCTTTTCCCATGGAAAGGCCTGAATTTTATAATCCTAAACTGGAAACAGGTTCTTACAGTGTATGAGTATGGCTCTCGCTTCCCTCTCATAGCTGCCTTTCTTTCTAGGAGATGCAACTTTTTTTTTATTTACACTTGTCCTTTACAACTAGCTTGTGCTTTGCTTTGTATTGTGTAAGACAAGTTAGAAGTTTTAATTTATATTAAATGACTTCTGATCAACATGATTCAGCATCAGAATCTCCCAGGTCACGTGCAGATAACTTTATTGTTTTACCTGTGTGTAGGGGTCATGGTCCTACAACAAACAGCTGTGTTCCCGTGCTTCTCCCTGTGTTCTGCAGTACAGCGTTCTCACCTGAGGTACCTCTGACCAGCAGGTCTGAGCGCTGCTGCACCTGGAGAGAGCTGATCCCAATCTGTTATGGCCAGGTCCAAAAGGTTGTTCCTAAATGAATCCTGGTCCTGGTGAAGAGGGTTGAAGCTCTGCTTCCCCAGGCAAATCCCATGCCTTGTCCAGAGGCCAGTATGGCTTGCTGTCTCCAAAAATCTCGTGAGTGGTTCATAATGGTCTGTGGATGCTCATGAGAGTCCCAGGTGTAGAATTGAATGAAAATGCCATTTCTCTGTAATTTTCCTTCTGTTTTGACAGAGTAAGTAAAAGTAAAGAGTAAGGAGGTAGGCCTGTTTTCTACGGGGGTGAAGACTTGGTGAGTGCAAGGTGCAGGGAAGCATTTAACTCGTGGGGAGAGCTGGGGTGCAGAGCAGATTGCTCTCCACTTTGTGTGGATGCCATCGTGATGCTATCTGGCAGGCCGAGGCAGTTGTAAGCTCTCATTTCTCGCCTCCCGAGAAGGGGAGGTCTCCCCTGAGCTGGCGGAGTGCTGCTCAAGTCAGCACTGGCTTACACCAGAGAAGATCGCAGTCCTACGCTTCCATTGAACTACGTCCTGAAATGCTACTTTACAGAATTAAGCCACAATCCTGGGAAGATTTGGGTCAGAGCTGCACAGAGAGCACTTTGTGCAGGAACACCAGCAGGATGTAAAGGTGCTGCAGCAGTGGGCACGTACCGGTGCCGGGCCTGCTGCTGCTGTGCCAGAACTCAGTTGTGTGGACATGGGCTTGTGCCCCAGTTCGCCTTTGAGCACCACGATGCTCTCCTGGCGTTAGTTTGGCTCCGATGGAGAGTGAGAGATGTTATTATGTTAAAATGGGTTATTTTAACTGCAAGCTCTTGGGTAAGAAGGAGTCGTTTTTTGTTATCTATGCATGTGTACATCCAGGCGTGGGGGGCTCCAGTGCCTGGACTGGCTTTCTGGGTGGTACCACAAGACAAACAGCAAGCCATACCTCACTATAACCACCAACTTCTATTACAAGAAGCCAGGAAATAACTAGGGATAAAAACTTTTTTTTTCTTCCTTTTTATTTTCCAGCCCTTCAGGTTATTCCTTCCAGCTCGGGCTCAGGTCTTTTTGGCAGGGCCACGCAGGGAACCGTGTGCTCCGGCCACCAGCTCAGCAGCACAAGAAAAGACTCTGGGCTTCAGGGCGGCGTGCCCAGCTGCCTGCCTGCACACTCGGTTCACACACGCTGTCTGAGGGAGAGCTACTCATGCGAGGCAGGGGAGGGCCCACATTTCAGAAAGCCTCGATTTAGGGTGTCTTTAAAAGGGTGGCAATCGCTGGGGTCTGGGTGCAAGGAATGCCTATTATCAAACCTAAAGACCAAAGGGAACGCTGCATATTGTGGACCCAAATGCAGCTGGCACAGACCAAAAATGTGCATGTGAGTGCCTTTCTAAGTACCCAGTAATCCTCCAGGGCAAAACGAGGATTAGGGCTCTCTCACAGACAAAGAGGGAGTTCATTTTCTCAAAGGTGCCTTGGCCAATACCAAATTAAGTGAGGAACCCAAATGAATGTGAATACTCCTTTCAGATCTCTGCTTGCAAACAGGTACAGTGCAGAAGCAGCTTGTTTGTGTGGGTCTGTGCAAACACAGCCTGGCCAGATTGTGGGATTGAGGTCAGGTCAAATAAAACCCATCCAATCTCAGAGAAAAGGGAAAGCCTGGAAAGCAGTGGGCAAGTAGAAATAGATGGTATTACACAGACAAAATCCAGTCTCTGTTCACCAGATTTTTCCTCTCTGGACCTGGAGGTCAGTGCTCATTCTCTGCCTTTAACTGGAAGTTGGTTAAGTTGCAGTTAAGTGACGAGCCCTCCTGGAAGGAAAGCTACAAGTCTGATTTCGTTCCAAGTGAGTTCTCAGCCTATTTTTCCCTGCCCTGACACACCGTGTACTCAGCATGATTGCATAGGAGCTATTAGATTGAAGGCAGTGAGTGCTCAAATATGAAATGTATTCATGTCAAATGTCCCATCCCATGACAGCTCAGTGATTTCTTAGCCCTTTAGCTTGTCTTGAGTAGTGGTCGTGCATCTAGAGGAGCGCAAGCTGCCTCTGCTCTGCACTGTTCCTGGAAAATTCCTTCTTTTTCATTTTGGTGATTGGCTTACGGCATGAGGATCAGCTCTACTAATCCCATCTTAACAGATAATCAGCACGGATGTCCCTGCGATGCATAGAAAAAATATTTGCATTTATGTCTCTCAGAAGCAGCAGCCAGCAATGCTGTGGTTTCGGGTCGTGTATTTTTTTCCTCGAGCTTTGCAGACCCATTGAAATCCAAGGGGTGGACATTATTGGTTCCGCTTGGGACGTGGATACAGCTGCAGAACTTTCCGGGACAAACACCTTATTTGGTCCCAAGATTTCCATGCTCAGTAAGCAGTCCTGCGATTTCAGACCTGCCTTGCTCTGCGTTAGGATGCAACTGAGTCCTTCCAAGGGTTTCCCCAGGCAGAGCCTGGTGCATTTTGAGGTGCCCATGAAACAGCCTTCAGTTCCTTCTCTGCCTCGTTAGACTCTGGACATGAAGCTGGGTCTCCAGGTCCTCCATCTCAGGTGAGTGCTCTAACTTGCAGGTTAGAAAGCTCACCCAGGGCCTGAAGGACTTTTCCCAGCAAAATCTTCAGCCCTAACTGCCTGCTCTCCGAGGAAAAGTTTCACTTCCACAGGCAAGAATTTTTTTGATGGAAAAAAACACTTTGTCCACGCATTTCCAGCTGGCGATGGCTTTGTCTGGCTCCCAGGTCCCTTGAGTGAGGCTCACAAACCTGTGCAGATGTTGCAGCTCCAGGGGAGGAGCTGGGCCTTTGTGCTGTGCCACACAGGGACGCTTCCACTGCAGCTAAAGGAGATTCTGAAAGCGTGACGGATCTGTGGATTACGGGCTATTTCTGGACCAGCCACAGGAGGTAACAAAATAAGAAATACGTAAGCAATCCGGTCTTCTCGCTTCAGGCAGAGCAGGAGGATCCGCAAAACAGCGTGCCCACCGGAGAGGGAAGGGTTGGAGCCCGGGATGAGCACATTATCCCTCCCATCCTGCAGCACTGCCCAGGGGAACCCGCTCTTTAACAGCGTGGAGAAGGCAGAAGGGCTTTCTGCTTGCCAGGAGATGGGGAACTGCCATGAAAGCAGCGTTTTCATTCACAAGGAGACGTGATTCCAGCTCCTCAGCTGCCGAGAGCCCGCCCGCAGCCTGCAGGATGAGGATAGCCAGAGGTGAAGCTGCCGAACTGTCCTTACCTCACTTGGCTGAGCTGGGGACCTCAGGACGCCCTGTGACATAATGTAACGCTATCGGGATAAAACCGTTGTCTTAACCCCCTCACCTCCCTCCTCGCAGCGCTGTCGGAGCCCAGTCCTGCGTTGCTGCTGCTTCTCCTCGTTTCTGTGTTTGTGCTGTGCTGTCGGCTGCTTCTGTAGTGGAGGAGGGTTGCCTCGTATGTTCCCCTTGTAGACAAAGGAAAAAGTGTTAAGTAATGCCTAACAACTGCTGTAGAACTTGGAAGAGGAGTTCCTTGCTTTATTCTCAATTTCAGGAGCATCAGCAGGTGAATTCGTTTTCTAGGAAAGCTTTTAATTCCGATACCGGTTAGAAACACTCCTGTTGGTCCCAAATGATTAAAAAACAAAAGCCAGAATTTGAGCTCCATCCTCTCTTCTAGGAATAACACTCAGCTTAGAAATACTGAGACATTAAAAATGGCTAAAGCTGTCGTTTGTGGATTGGAACCTGTAGGAATTAGGTCTTTTATTGCCACGGCAGGAAACTTGGCATTAGTTGAAAATGTAAGTCACCATGATTCCAAGAGGTGGAACCATTAGAAAAATAGCTATTATGAAGAGTTTTAAAAAAAAAACACATAAATAAATTTTATATATAGTTCCAGGTGCTGTTTATGGATGATCTCAGCCCTGTCCTAGACCCATACCTGGAACCACAGACAGCTAAGCAGAAAAGCAGCGTACAGGATGCTAGTGCCGACAGAAGAAATGTAAGGCTAATGTGCTGGAAAGCACGCTATCAGCAGGGAGACTTCAGCAGCTTGGTTTTGTGTGCCCTCCCTGTGTCAAATCTCTCTCCTTCAGGAGCTGTAGCCAGAGAGCTGAGCCTACACTGCAGCGTTTCATCGGTGAGAGCAGTGGTTTGTGCCACTCCCAGTACTTGACTATTTTGTGATACCTGGAGCTTAAATCTCTGAGGCTGTTACCTCTGCAAAGCCCGGCTGAAACTGGGCAGCAGGTCCAGCCACTGTTTTGGGGGGATCTGCTGGGCAGAGGCACGCACCCACACCTATCAACGGGGCATTGGTTTAGGAAATGATAAGGGAAATCGAAAAAGGTGAGAGAGAAAAGCCGAGAGCCTGAAAGGTTAAGCTAGATGCTAGGAAATATGTGAGGTATGCAGGTAACGGGAGGTCAGTGCAGGAGGCAGATAAGGCGGCCAGAGGAGGTCACAGCTGGTTATGGTCAAAAGCAGGGGAGCTCCCTAAAGCCTGGAATAAGCTCTACAGGGTCGTGACAGCTCGGGCAGAGCACGAGATGTCGGGTGGCAGAAAGAGGCAAGCCAGTCTTGTAGGGAGTGGATGAACGAGCCACGTGAAATAAGGCTACCTCTGCTTCCTTGTAGGGCTCTGAAAAGATGCTGAAAAATAGGGAAAAGCTTTGCAGATGCTTCGTTCAGGAAGGGCAGGGGAGGTGCTGCCTGGCTGGCGTGGCACTGCCCGCTTCTTCTGCTGGCTGCAGCTCCCTGCCAGCACAGCACTGACTGCACCCTGACACAACGAAACTCCTGGCCTGTAACGCTGGGCTGCAGCTGGCTGTAGGCATTTCTTAAAAAGGCTGAAGTCTGTAGTAGTGAATTCATCTGCTGAGGGTCGAACATAGGAAAAAAAAAAACCCTACCAGGCCGTATTTTTAGATGAGGGAAAAACTGAGCAGAGCGCCTCTGTACAGCCAGTCATTAACATGTGGGGTATTAAATACCAAAGGCACTGCTGAAGCAGCGAGTATAAATAACAATTCGTAATTAAACAAGAATTTTTTAGAAAAGGAAAGATTTCAGAGGCAGCTGCCAGCCTCAGGTGGGAGGTAAAGAAGACTTAAATAGGCTGCTAGCTTTCCTGTCTCCTGCTTGCGAGCTTTAGAAACAACACGATAACACCAAGAACAACTGCGGGCCACTCCTTGCCGGGAGACTTTTTAGCTATGCAGTTGTGAGGCGCTTTGCAACGTCCCGAAATAAAATGCAGCCCTAAGGATGATCCCAGTGGGCTGGGCGCCCTTGCAGGGACGGGGCACGCCACACCGCCCTGCTGCCGGCACAGGCTTTTGGAGGAGGGATGCTCGAAGGAAAAGGGGTGAGTAGCAACAGCCCAGACACAAGGTAGGCTCTGGGTGTCTTTGCTCTCATATCGCCGCTAAAGAAGTCTCTTTCTAGAGATGAGTGCGCTCCTGATGGCAGGGCCGAGCTGCCTTAGAAAATGATTTGGGAACACCTTAGGAAGTCTGGGTTGAAGAGCTGCGTCGCTTGGTTGAGTGTGGGGCAGAAAGTGGTGAGTGGAGGAAAGGTGCTGGGTTTGTGGGTCCACTGCATCCTCCGTGGCAAAGCACCTGGCACTGCGTGTGTTTCCCTAGCAGAGGGATTCTCATCACTTGCTTTCCCCACCAGGCTTGATTAATGGTGTTATTTATAGACTGCCTGATTAGTTTTCAATGTCTTAGCGAGCCCATCGTTCCACACAGAGCTCAGTAATTACTGTTTTTTAAGAGGCCCGGGAAGAAACTCCATTGCGTTTCCTTCTTACCCCCAAACAACAACCCCGGAGCCCATGCAGGCACTAATTAACGTTTCTTTGTCTCTGACATAAACCCTGCAGTTATGCATGCTGGCAAGCTGGGTTTTCTCCCTGTGTGAGGGGGAACACCCAGGCTGCTTACCCTCCTGCTGCTCCGAGCCGCCGGTTGTGAGGTCTGGGTCTGCGTGGATCCCTGTGGGAGCGCTTAGAAGCAGCACTTTGGGACAGCTCTGCTCGCAGCGGAGCTTACAGAGTCTGTGTTGTCTCTTGCTTTCTTCACGTGTTTCTGAAGCTATTAAAAAAAAGCGCCTTGAGTGCTGAAAGATCACTGGGCTGTGGGCATGGGGAGGCTGTGTCCTAAATGTTGTTCCTGGCTACCTCTGCGATAGCTGGCTGGAGAGGAGGCGAGAGCAGCTCCACGTAGTGCAGGAGCACAGCTATCGTGTAGCCTGGGAGAGCCAAAGTCGGCTGTGCCAAAGCAGAGCACCTTCCCCTAGTGACCCTGCTGGTAAAGCAGAGAGGTGTAAGGAGTGGTAGTTCCCTGCCTGGGAGCTCAGCAGGGAGGCCAGGATTTACCCTGTGGTCAAGACAAGCGCCTCTGCTGAGGTCCTGTCCCCTCTGATGGGATCCCACCACGGTGTTGTCACAGAGACACCCCATCAGGCATCAGGGCGATGGGCAGCAGCCTCGCCACGGATCCGAGCTGTGCTGAAATGCTCCCAGGGGCTTCCTGGGGCACCTTGCCATGGAAATCTCTCCTGAGCAGTGTTGTAGGGGCACAAGTGCTGTTCTCTGTGGCTGGGACCATCTCTGCCGTGTTTCAGTACAAAGCCTGAAAAGGGGCTGTGTGTGTCCTCTGAACGCTACAGCAGTAAGCAGGTTTCACCTGCAAAACTGTATACCTGTTAGTATGCATAAACTGTGCGTGCAGGGTCTTTTAAATCCTTCTTTTATCTGTAGCAGCTCTCCCGTCATTTGTTTTGCAGTTAAATCTTCTCTAAAAATTTGGGGGATTTCTGGCAGTGAACTTGGTAGGCGAGGAGAAGCAGAGCAGTTTGTGGTCCTGGCATGTCCTGGGGAGCAGTAAGGGAGGTTGTGCCCCTGCTGCCAGTGCTGCAGCAGGAAGGGGCATCTTTACAGTCTGATGAGAGGCTTGATGTTTTATTTGAACACCCAGGTAGTGAGCGAGTGCTGCCTTGCTCTCCGTGTCCCTGACCCGTTGCATCCATTTTACTAAAGACGTTGGAGCCAGATCTACATCGCACCCAGCAAGGTTTAGCAGAGGGCAGAGCAGGTGGCACAGGACAAAGCAGAACAGGATTTGGCATAGGGAGAAGAAATGCAGCTCAGGCAGGATTTGGGGTAAAATTGGGATGGAGAGAAGCAGGGTAAGCAAAAAAGGCCGTTGTGGAGCAGTCGCTTTCCCTAATCTAGGTGAAAGTGCCGCTGCGCGCTCCCCGGCTCTGTCTCATCCGCAGCGCGCGGCTTAACATTCCTGCCTGGCACGTGGGGCTCGGGGAGGGAGCGTGGGGGAGGACCGAGCCGGACACAAAGACGGCCGGCCTCTCACCGGAATGGCATCCAAGCCATCTCAGCTATCCAAAGCCCCAGATGCCGGCATGTGCGCCCAGCCTGCAGCCCGCTGAGCGCACAACAAGAGGCAATTACGGCACAACTCGGCCGCTGCAGGCCGAGGGAGGCACGGAGGGAGGCACGGAGGGGGCCGTTTCAGCCGCGCTTTTATTCGGCTGTGGGGGTTCCTCGAGCTGGCAGAAATCGCAAGGCTGGCCCACGTCTGGGTGCTAAAAATGGGAGCAAGTGGGAGCAGCGTGCCTGCGGGAAGGAAGGAGCCGAAGCGCACGGTGCCTGTGTGACTTCTGCACGCGCGTGGTGAAGCGGGGTAAATATTTGTTTGCTAACTGGCTGGAAATACCCGTAGAGGTGGGGAGAGACTTCTCTTTCTTGCTGTCACCGTGCGGACCTTTCTCTCATCTTTTCTCTCGTGTGTTCAGGGCATTTGTAAGGTGGTTACGTGCGGGTAGGGCACATGTAGCCCCACAGCCCCTGAACTCCACGCGCAGGGATTTTGAATCCCAGCATGCAGATGCTGGGTAATGCGTTTTGTGCCGTGGATGCTGCAGCTGAGTTCCCTCCTGCCTGCTGAGCATTGTGCAGCTCCTCCAGAATGCTTTGTGAGGGGCACTCGCAGGGGCTGAGCACTGCCTAGGTAGAAAGAGCAAAGCCTGGCTCTTACAGCCTGCCGGAGCAGTGACAGAGAGAAGAAAAGGGCTACAAGTGGCTTTCTGTGACGTTTTCTTTGCACTTTTTAAAAACCAGCCTGATGCCCCTGCCTCACCCCTTCTGTGTGCGTATTATCGTCTTCTTTCTTAAAACACTTGTTAATGCAGGGTGCAAAGATGGAGATTCCTGTGTGCTGATGCTCACCTGCCTTTGGTTTCTTTTGACAGGGACACGCATGCAGCGAAGGGATGCACCAACCTGTCTCCCAGCCCGCTCAGGCCGGACCGCGTGAGCTCTGACTTTCAGCCCAGCAAAACCGCGTGGTCGGGGGGAGTTAAGCTGCGGCTGAAGACCAGGTGAGAGCGTGTGCATCCACGTCCCTGTCTGCTGCCTGTGTTTGGTGGCTGCTGTGCTCGGAGAGTGGCTGGCAAACTCCACTTCCCTTTCATGGGAGCGAGGGCAGCAGCAGTGCTGGGCTGGAGCAGGGTGAATCTCCAGCATCTATGGCATCAGGTTTTTGGAAGAGGTACAGGACAATTTCTTAACCTCACATCCACCTTTCCCTGTGGTTTCCTTGCCCTTAAGACAGTACCAGGGAAATGAAAGGAGCTGACCTCTTGGGCCTTGAGACAAGGATCAGCTTTGCTCGATGTCAGTAAGATGTAATGCAGGGCTGGGTGTAAAAATGTTCTTGTTTGGCAGAGGGCGACTCGCTGGGAAGGGGTGCTGGAAGAGGCGTCCATCCTTTCCAAAAGCTTCGTCAGTTTTGTCTCCCATAGGAGATGGGGGACCAAAATACCTCCACAGCACTGATGTAAGCCTGCAGCGGCTCCCCAGCTTTAGGTGCCTGGCTTTCCAAAACCTCCTTGCTTCTTCCAAGTCTGTGAGTGTTAGGGGAGTTTGTGTTCATGACAAGCCTGCTGAGAGCCTATCTGAATGAGTCAATGTCTTCAGAAGGCAGCTTCCTGAATTGCTCTAGATCAACCAGTGCTGTGGTGGAGCCTGATTTCCTTCCTGTGTGCGTGCAGTGTAGGGCCAAATCCTACAGGGCTTGCTCAGGCAAAGCTTTTAGTGGCATCAGAAGAGCTTTTTGCATCAGCCAGGCGGTAATCTGGATGAACTCATGGATGTTTGTGTCTCAGTCTGCTGAGATTTGCACCACGAGGCAGTGACTTTTATTGGCAGCATGAATTCGGGCCAGACCGTGACCTACTTGAAGTCCAGATGAGCCGCTGAGGAGGGGATGGGATGCATGTCAAGTCACATTCCTATCTTACAAGCAAAGGTGCACATCTGGAGCAAACTCACTGGCCTTGGTGGAGGTGCTCTAGCTTTTAGCCACTGCTGTCAGTTACAGACCCTGGCCCTGTGCATCTCCTCTGGATGGAGCAGATTTTAGAGGCTGAAATCTCTCCTCGAGCTACTTTAATCAGGGGCAGATTTATTTATGACTCCGAGGGTGTGGGGCTCTGCAGTTCCTGAGGTATGTGACCCACAGCAAATTTGGGAAAGAAGCTCGCCACGCATCCCCCACCTTTCTATAGCAGTGAGTTATTCAGGACATGCCTGCTGTAAATCCTGCTGGCCTGTCGATCTATCAGCAGATATCTGTAGAAGCTCCAGAGTTTAGCATTTCACTTGGATTAGCTTGTCTTTGGATGTGGTGCCAATGTTTTCCTTCCCTTTTCTGGCGGTGTCGGAGGCTGTGTGTGCCTCTCTCCGTGGCTTAACTCGCGTTGAAGCTTTGGTTGCAAGCAGGAAGTTGCTTTAATGTATAAGAATTTGAGTGTGGGAGGGCATTTCAGCCCCAACTGCTTCGGCTGTACCACTGGGTGCAGTCCTCCTGCTTGTTTACTTTCTGCAACACGCCCACGGCGACAAAGGCTGTCGGCAGTTTCTGAAGTTCAGGGTGATGAACGAACATCCTTAGTCAGAGGGGGAAGCCAGAGCTCAGGACCGGTCTCTCAGGTGTCGCAGCGGAGCATCTCGACCTTCTTCTCTCCCCCTGATCATCTCCCCATCAGGATTTTGGTGCGGAGTGCATTGGGGCTGCCTGTGATTTGTAGCCCTCCAAGTGAGAGCAGAACCCAGCTGCCATCTGCAAACTCGCCCTGAGAATCCCCTTGGTTACCTGCCGCGCCCCATTGTCCGCGTTGCATTTGGATAATCAGGCTCACTGGGCAGCATTTCTGCTGCCAGCCCCCGAGTTCCTCCGAGGAGCTGAAGGAGACTGGGAAAACACATTCCTTCCATTGTTTCTAAGTCTCTCCTGTTGCAAGTTGCTGTGTGTTTGATATCAGAGGGCAAAAGAATCTAAGCTATGCTTGTTTTTCTGTCTTTTTAACTAATTTACCGACCGGAGAAGAATGAGAAAAAATTATTTGAATTAAGCCTGTTGGGCCAATTCATCAATGAGGATAAATCAGCGCAGCACTGTGGCTTCTGCAAAGATACAGGCAGGTTAAACTTAGGTCTGGCAGCTGAGTTTTTCTACCCGTGCTCTGGGAGTTGATGGGAACGCCTGGAGAACACATAGCAGGGGCCTTCTCAGAGATGAAAGCTAAAACAAAGACTCTGTCAGTTGGCCAGCTGTCTCTTTTCCATGTCTGTCCTTTCTTCGTCTTTTTCCAGTGAAGGAAACAGTAAAACTGGGGCAAGATGAGTGAAATTGCAGAGGGTCTTTAAGCCAGTGCTCACCAGCTCCTCATCCCAGCCTCTGTGTGCCCCAAGTACCGAGCAGGAGACTGCAGCAGCTCCCCCACCTCTAAGGCACAGCCCGGTGTGAGCAGCACAGACAGACTGTCCTGGCGGCAAGTGTTTTCTCAAGACAGAGATCTGAAATACCCCTTATTCTGCAGTTTAAGTCATACTTACCATGTGGCTTGGTAATGCTTTCTTAAAAAAAAAAGGAAAGCTGTCAGAAGATCCCAGTAGGACAGAGTCCTTGAACCCGGTAATCAACAAGAATGAAGGTTGTATACATCACCTCTCGCACTAATAACCAAAGCCCCGCTGTTCCTGTTGAAGCCTGCTGTCTGCTTAGTGTCAGGGAATGTCAGTGGGACCCTTTCGTCTAAATACTGCCTGGCAGATGGATGCTCAGGCGAAGGGAAAGCGAAGCAGCAGCGCACGGCCCAGCTCCTGGCGCGGCACTCTGCGGTAGGGCTGCTGGGTGATTCTCTGCGAATCACTTCGCCTCTTAAGGCCCTTGTTTCCTTTTCTGGAAAGTGGGATAAATGCCCCTTCCTTGGATAAGGCAGCCTAGGGGTTACCAGAGAAATGTGATAACACAGAGGTGTGATGTACAAGACCAATAATCATTAATTACAATGTTTGACTGTTCATGAGTTCACCCAAGGAGCGACTGTTGCTCGCAGCTGCCGTCACCTCTGAGTGATCTCAGGCCTTTTTTCTGCAGCCCAGGGGAGAGCATTTCTTTCAAGAAAAGCTGTTTTCTGTCTCCTGCAAACTCTGCTGCAGCACTTGATGCTGTCACCTATCCAGAGCCATCCACACCTCGCCCCTCACCAGGGTCAGCATGGCAGACATTGCTGTCCCCTTGGTTGTTCCCTTCCACCAAATAATCTGTCCTCATTTTTATTTTTATTTTGTCTGCTTTTGGTGTTAGCAGAAGAGGAAGGCAGACAGGCTGTGTCCTGCCACTGGAGTTGAGATGAATGGTAGAAGGAATCTGTTCATACATCCACGTATGTGGTTGTTATCTCTGCCTTTACCCAGGGCTTTTTTTTCCCTGTGGTGGTTTGGAATGGAGCTTGTCCCAAAGAGTTGGTGATGGTAATGGTAGGAAATGTGAGGATTAGCCTCTGATGCTCTGCTTCCTTGCCCCTGAGAGACGTCAGGGACCTCAGTGCCTGTCTGCCAGTTCAGACACAGAGCTCAAGGCCACGTCTGATGCAACCCAGACATCCCAAGTGATGCTCGTCAGAGGGAAAAAAACAAACAGCATCTGATGTGGGCTGGAAGCAACAAGCAGAGACAGCATCGCTGGGAAAGGTGTCTGAGAGAGGAATGAGAGCGGACTGATCTGGGGTAGGGTACTGAACTCAGCTGGGATATGGTACTCGAGTTGTTTTCTCTTTTCTGTGTGCGTGTTAAAGACCAAAACTGCTAAAAGCTGTGATATGCTTGGGGGGGATTCCTTGTCTGGGGAGAGAGGAACATACTGCAGAAAAGAAGGTTGCGTCCATACATTTGGCCTAAATGTCCTGATGTGAGATTTTTGTCAATGCTTTATTAGTAGTAGTATTTAACTTAGGGAAAGTTTTAATCTGAGCATAAAGACAGGTGGGGGTGCAACTCTCCCTTTCCTTCACAAGTGAGGAGATTCTGTTTCTCCAGATTTATGACGTGAAATACCATTTCATATACTTCATGTCTTTCTAATGAGTTCTCCTCATTTTAATGAAAATCGTGGAGGAACAGAGCACACTCCACATCTCTTCTGCTGTTGAATTTACCCAAAGGGCTCCGTGAGCCTAAAAAGACAGATCCAGTGAAAGACACACCAAGCTGATGCCATTATGGCCCGACTTCTTCCTAATTGGCCTCGTCTGTTATGCTTATTTTTAGAACCATGCCTGAACCTTAATTAAGAGCGACGTTGCTTTGAGTAGATTGTGGCCTCGCTCTGTTGAAATCCTAATAGGCTTCTGAGTGCTTTAGTTTTTCCTTCATCTCCTGCTTAGTAGCTGGGCACAGGGACTGCAGCAACGCGTTAGGATGGCTGCAATGGCACAGAGCAAACCTGCTGACATTAGATCTCTTTGTTTCTTCCCATCTGCCTGATCATGGGGAATGGGTTCCCACTGACCACTGCCCCTGCCTGCATCCACAGCTTGATTTTGCTCCTCCAGGAAAGCTACTTTTCTTGACTAGTTTTGATGCCTTTCTCTTCAGCGTTGCCCATTTCTCTGCTGAGGGGGGTTTTGAAGCTTGCTGGGACAGGGACAAAATGCACACAAGGTCAGTAGTTAGAAAGAAGACGACTTGGATGATGTGTTTGCCAGGCGTGTGACTGCTGAAAACTTAACTTCCTGCAAGCACTGTGGATGAGTTGCAGGAAAAATAGGTGGGTTTACTGGGGCATGGAGAACTCAGAGCTGCTACTCAGTCAGCCGCAACGTCCCCTCACTGCCTATCAGTCATTAGCTTTCTAAAAGGCTGAGTTACATCCCCTTATTGTCTGCAAGGAGAAAATTAAGTCAGTCTTTGTGAGGCAGGGGAGGAAGCTGCTTCCTTCCTGCTTCTCATCCTACCATAAAAACTGGTCCCCATGAACTGAGCATAACAGTGAGCATCCACCTGCACTTCCTGCTGTCGGGTCAGCAGTGGTTGGTGTTGCTGCACTGCTCCTCAGCCTCGGGCAAAGCGTGCAGCAGGCTGCTGGTGACCTGGAGGCAGCTGTGAGAAATCTGGAGTCTGTGGGGTTGTTAGAACAGCTTTTTGTCCTTTTTTTTTTTTTTTTTTTTTTTTTTTCACACAGCTGGAGGATGGCTGAAGCAAAGCCCTCAGGTTGTGCATGCTCTGTGGCACTGGCAAGGAACAGCACATAAAGAACAGAAATTACACTGAATGTGTTGCTTTGTATGGTTTTAGTTTGTAAGCATGGGAAAAACATAACCCAAGCTTTTTGTTATACTGTGAAGAAAGCTTCTGACGGCTGTTCCTTAGGTGCTGATTCATTTGCAGTTGGTGCCAAGCTATCTTTATAAAGTGTACGCTTCCATAACTGTTTTGCATACAAAGCATAAAAAGAGTCTTCTACAGAGATTACAGAGGAGAACACACTCAGTTCTTCCTAATAAGAGAAAGGTGCAGAACTATTACTGCTAAGGACCTCAGAAATGTCAGTACAGTCCTCACAGCCCAGACTGCGTCAAGACTCTGCCAGACTGTGTTCGAGGAGACTGCTAATGTGCCGGTCACATTTCTGTCTGAAACTGCTGTGACGAGGATAGGAAGAAGGAGCACCCAGATAACACCAGCTGGACAAGATTAAAGGCTTTCTTTTTCTCTTCATTTTCCCAGTTTACGGTGTGAATTTGGCAGTATCTGGTATGTCATCAGTGTTAAAGTTGCCGCAGGACCTGTTAGCTGCCAGCATTGCATCAGCTCCACTGCCTGCCCCGAGTATCTTTGCTCCAAGGCATCTGTCGGGGTGCCAGCCTGACCTGGATGGCCAAGTTACCTCATCACTGGAGGTGTCCATGAGGAACCAGGGGTCTCTTTTCCGGCCTGGGCATTTACAACTGAGGGATCACTTTCCGCATCGTTTGAAGTGATTTTTTTACTAATATGTTTGTCCAAACTCTTTTGCAAGTATAGTACAGGTGTAGCCCTTGAGGAACAGGTATAAAGGATAAGGGATGGGGTGGTTTATTATTATTAATAAAGTTCCGCATTTTGAAATCTTACAGATCTTAGAACAGTGTCAGCTCTTGCTCCTGGTTTTGTTGAAGGCAACTGAGCTATACCAAATTTGTACCAATTAAAGGTCTAATTATTTATGTCTTCACTCAAGTCAGGAATTAGCTGCTGCATTTGCAAGTTTTATCACTCAGCCAGTTTGTCTGGGATGAATCAGGATCTGACACTGTGGGTTTTACAAGAGCAGTTCTGCCCCTCTTGCCAAGAGGAGTTTAATCGTGCGCTGCTTTTAATTGCTTCCTGACAGTTGTGCTCTGCAGTAGCACCAGCGTAACCAGAAGCTGTTGCAAGCTTGGCAGATGAACCACGTTCAGCTCCCCCCAGATCCCTAATGGGAGATAGCTGTTCTGGAGACACTGCGTTGCTCACTGCTGTGTTACGCTCCAGTTCTAGCCCTTTTCCCTTATTGGGCAATAATAACACTAATTATAAACTAAGCTTAAGGAAGCAGAGTGAAGCAAGGTGCTATTTTCAGGTGTCACAGGAGGCTGAAGGTAGGAATTTCTGGCATTCACCAGACACCCACACGCAGACAAGGCTGTGCCATTCTCCAGCCCTCAGCTCCGTGTCAGGGACAGTCTCCTGACTGATTCAGGGGGGACTGGATCAAGCCCTCGGTCTCTGCCGCTTGGTGCACGCGTACCTCCATCCTGCCTCCTCCTCAGAGATCACCTGCGTGAGTCTGCAACATGAGCCGGAGATCATGTGTACTGCGGCGCTTCCTCTCTTGGCTTAAGCTCGGCTAAGATTCGGTTACCCTTAATCCACGTTTCCAGGATCAGGTAGGTGTGGAAACAATGCAAGGTTATCCTGCGCTGAGCTGGTACGGCATGTCTTCTGACTTCAGTTCACAGCTTCGCCCTCCGTGTGTTGTATTGTTACAAGGATACTGGCCAAAAGGGTTTAAAATATCTGTGGCTCAGAGGATTGGCTCTGCTACTCCTTGAAGCTTTTTACCGATCAAATCAAGGGCTAATGTGCTTTGCTTGTGATCATCCCTTGTGCTTTCACAAGTAAAAGATTGATGCTGGGGGCTCATACTCCTTCCAAGTACAAAGAAAGTCTTTAAATCTCTGCAACGGAGAAGGCAAAAGCATGGGGTTTTTGTAATAAACAGTTTTGCCAGCTTTCCATCCTGCCAGCAAGTTTCCTTGTTTCTTGGGGCAAGGAGCGTAACGAGAGAGCTCTGTTTTAAACACACCTACACATGAAATGGTAAAAGGGTGCTTGGTTCAGCTCACCCCCTATAAACCTCCACTTCAGCTCTCCTTAACACAATCTGTCACAACAAATGGTGAAAGGAAAAAGGTGTCCCATTTTTATTCTTCTATCTGATGATGAGGGAGTGCTTTGCCCTTCTGAAATCTGCATGGAAAACCTCCTGGTGAAGTGGTTCTGCTTCTCAGTGTCTGCCAACGCAATTCTGTGGAGCAGAACATCAGTCAGTGCAAATGTCAGTTTGTGCCGCTACGCAGTCTGACCCTAACAAGCAGTTTTTGCCTTGGACATTTTCCCGTACCCTTTCTTTTCCCAGTCTCAGGCAGTGCTAGGAGAGTCCTCTCTTGGCCTGTGTTTTATATCTGCAGAGGGCATTTTAGTCTGTTTACATTATTCAGGACATGCTGCACCACGAAAATTTTGGTGAGACAAGGACTTGGAAGATGTGTCAGCGCCTCTTGGCTTCATGCTTTATAGGAGTAGGCGAGGTTGACCTTCAGGCTGTCACATTTGGGATTTTGGTGCTACACAGGTCCAGTACTGCTCCTCGTTCTTGCAGGAAGAGTTGGAAACTGCAGGGATGCGTGCTAGAGCAGGTGAACGATCCCCATGAAGGGAGGATTAAAGCCGAGCACAAAGGCTGGGGCAGAGGAGAGTCTGCGCGGCACATTCAGGGTACTTGATTGCTAAACCCCTGCTTCGACTTTCCACTGCACCATTATGTACTTGAAATGAGGTTGTTGGTTGTGTTTTTTTTTTTCTCCTGAGAGCTGCTGGAAGCCTTCTTAGTGTTGGTGACTGGAAGAGCCCCCGGCTGGCTGCGCTGTGCAGGATGCGGCAGCAGGACAGCTGCCTGGCTGCACGGCACCTGGCTGTCACATCTCGTCCTGCATTTCTATAAGCACCCAGGAGAGATCAAAACAGCATTGTCTGGGCTTCCACCCCCTGGTGGCGTGTGATCCTTTCAATGACTGCACCAGCAGTCACTTTAAAATGAAGGGAACCTTTTGAGAAAAGCGCTCCTTCTGCATCCGTAGGAATCCCATGCTGCCAGCCTGCTCGGTGCATGGTGTGGGAGTCCCACAGGCAGCCCAGCCTGAACTGCTCCGTGGGGATGCTCGTCTGCCCGTGCTCTTTGGTTTGCAAACACGAGGGGGGACGTGTGGTGTGAGTGCTGGGAATGGCTCATGATTCGCTCGGGAAAGACAAAAATGTAGCAGTGAACAGAAGTGAGCATTAGTAATTTTAAATGCCTCTCGGTGTTTCTTCACATTCCTCTTCCTTGAAGGAGCTGGCCTGCTGTTTACATGCGAAATCCTTCTGCTTTTACCTAGGCGGAGTGAAACTCCAGGCCGACCTCACTCCTGGCATTCAACCAAACTTGCGGAGAACCAACCCGATCCCAGCATGATGCAAATATCTCAGGGCACGCTTGGCATCCCCTGGCCTCAGTCCTACCACTCCAGGTAAGCACTACACAGCTGCGGTCCTGTGCTGCACGTAGCCAGAGGCGTAGAGCCACCAGCTTTTTTTTAATTCTTCTTTTTCCTCTTTTTACATACCTTACGTGGGTGTAGAATCAGGCTCCCAAGCTAGCGTGCTTCTAAGCCATCCCACAAATCCTATGTCTTTATTTCCAGTGTCACACTGCCTTCGGGGAGGCTCTGCCTCGTACCCAAGTATCCGTCTTGGTGGTGCTGACTGCAAGGTCGCAGTCTACATCTCAGGCTCAGGAGTGAAGGAAGGGGACAAAAGATTTGATGGCAAAATGTTACCGTCTGCCTCCATACAGCTGGTGGGTTTACAAACGGCCAGGGTTAGGATCAGAGGTAGGAGGGTTTCTCTTCCTCTTTGGTTACCCTGATAAAGCAGACGTGTATTCCTCAGTTAAGTGCTCTGTGAGGTGACTAACACCTATGCAATGAATTGCTTTCAAAATTCCCCTTCCTGCCAAGATGGGAGCCCACTGCCAGCACACTGAGGCTCTGGGTACTGATACAGGAGCTGGAGTCCTGCGCAGCGTCCTGCAAAGTGTCCCCGTGCAGAAACACAGCAAATTTATTTCCCCAGCAGGGGAAAAGAAATCCAACATGAAACCGAACCTATTAAGGAAGATAAAGGTTTGGCAGCAGGGCTGCTGCACCCATCAGCATCGCCGAGCCGCTCTCCAGCAGCACTGCATCACTGTCAGTACTCCCAGGGTGAGAAGTTCAGCCAGGGATTTCCTGCTTTTGGCAATCCCCTTCTGCAGGGGTCAGTTTTACCATAACTAGGCAGTCAGTGCGGTGCTTTGTCAGCCCCCAGAAGTCTAAACGAGTAACCTCAGTGCTGTTAAACGAAGGTTGGGTGCGGGCCCTCTGGTTTTGGCTTTGGACTGTGGTAGAGGGAGTCTGGAAGCAGCGATGCAGTCCCAGTGCAAGGAGTGCTCAGTACAGGGAGAGGAGCACCCAGGGCAGACAAACCCTTTGGCCCCTCTGAGCAGCACCAGAAGGTACTTGGGGGTGAGCCCTGGGACAGCTTCTGGGGGGACAAGTTTAAATTCTGCCCTCTGAGCATTTTCCTTGGAAAGGCAGAAGGGTTTGGGGAGCAGGAAATTCTCCTTAATGCCACTGGGATTTAAACCTCACTTCTACAGCCTGGGCAGAGGGGAGGAAAGAGAAAACGTGGCATTAAAAAAAGTGAGCGGGTGGTTACAGAACAAATGTATGTTCCTGACTGGCCTTCGGCGCAAATCATCCTGTGGTGTATTCATTTCCCACCCCAGGGCTTTGCTTCCCAGCCACAGCTCCTGGCAGAGCATTTGGCTGTCTCCTGGAAGCCTGAAGAGGAGCACGGGGAACACCTAGTGGCCAGCTGGCCACAGCTGCACTGGGCATTGCCAGGGAGATTTTTTAAATATTTTGTTAAACGTTTAGTGGTGCATTCAGATGAGTAAACCAGAAAAGGCACCTTAATTCCCAGGGCTGCTGTGCATCCCCAGCTGCCCTGCTGCATGAAGTAGTTTTGGGTTTGTTATCCCAGCAGGGTGAGGCACATAAAAATGGTGAGGCACATAGAAATGGAGCTTGCCTTTCTTCTGCCAGCCGAGGCTGCAGCTTGCACCCTGGCAGCCCCGGGCTCCATTCCTGCTTGCAGCTCGGAGCCCTGTGTGGGACAGCAGCTTCTCCTCTCCTGCTGCTTTCCTGTGGCTCTGCCAGCATGGCACCTGTAGCTGCACAGGGAACCAGACAGAGCCGTATCCAAAGGAGGGGAGCTGGGAACAGAGGGAGGGAAAGCGAAATCACCGGGCTACACTCCACAATCCTCCCTGCATTTGCTGGAGTCTGGGAGGAGAGATTAGCCAGGGGGAAACTCCACAGAAATTTGTGATGTCCCCATGTGAGGTATACAAGACCTGCATCCAGCACAAGGAGCTCCCTTCCAGCTCATAGAAAGATCTCTGAACATCCTTCTTTCTGAACACTTCTCTGGAGGCCATGAATCCTCTGTCAGCACGTATGTTTCTCAGAGCAGGTGCCAAGGTGCCCCTGTACCTGCGGAGTGACATGGTGAGGGGGCTGTTCTCAAACCATTAATATTGTCGCCCCCCCCCACTTGCTTCCACGCACAAACACATGCATCTCTTCTCTGTCTCGTCAGCTTACTCTTTTTGCAGCAAACAAACTATCCTCGGGACAGCTGAATTTCCAGGAAGCCTGCCAGGGCATAGCCTTCATCTCCATAAAAAGGAATGAAATGGGGAAAAAAGGAAGAGATTAGATTCCCCCCAGAACTCCTCTCGAACTCCTCTCCTCCTCCTCGGTGGCATCAGCCCTCATTCAGCTTTCCAAGTGCTTAGGATAGGTTTGATGGGTGGGTTTGATCCTCCCTGGCTCCAGAGATGCCCTGTCTTTCTGTCTGTGCTTCCCTCCTCCCTCCCCGCTGTGGTAAATAAGAGCCATGTGTTGCAATGTCAAGCAGTTCCTCTTTGTGAACTGGGATGACTGCAAACAGGGGATGGAGCAAGGCCCAAATATGGGTTTTCATCTGCACTTCTCAAAGCTAAACATCTTGCTTCTGAGCTCACTTATAAGTTGTTGTGCCTCTCCTCCGCTCACAGTGGGATTTCTCTCTTCTCTCGCTCTTCCCCAGCTCCTCGACCAGCGATCTCTCTGGTTACGAGCATGGCTATCTGAGGAGGAGTCCTGACCAGTACAGCTCCCGGGGCAGCATGGAAAGCCTGGAGCACTCCTCTCCTGGCTACCACCCGTGTCACCTGTCCCCAGCCAAATCCACCAACAGCATCGACCAGCTCTCCCACCTCCACAGCAAGAGAGACTCGGCCTACAGCTCCTTCTCCACCAACTCCAGCATCCCCGAGTACCCTGCCCCGCCGTTCAGCAAGGAGCACTCCTGCTCCACAGACAGCGTGCACTCCCGGGGCGGCCCGCAGGAGGGAATGAGGCAGGCTGACATCAGGTACGTCAAGACGGTCTACGACTCCCAGCGAGGGATCTCGGAGGAGTACGAGGTGAAGTCCTCCGCCTTGCTTCCCAGCAGCGAGGCCCGGGCCTCGCTGGATGGCCGCGGCCACGGCAGGCTCCACGGCTTCAGCCGGAGCAGCGCGGCTCCCTCCTGGGCGCAGCCAGCCCAGGGCTCCTCGGACAGTGAGAGCCAGCCCCCCAAGGGGCCTCCCTTGCCTCCCGCTCGCAGTGACAGCTACGCAGCCACCAGGCATCACGAGAGGCCCAGTTTGTGCTCCGGCCTCGATCTGAACAAGCCCAGCCGAACCCAGCCGAAAGGGGCCTGGCCTCCGCTTGCCAGCACCCTCTCCCAGGGGCCGCTGCTCAAGAGCCACTTCGGAGAAGGGCACCTGCACACGGTGCTGGAGAAGAGCCCCGAGAGCAGCCCCACAGTGAAGCCCAAGCAGAGCTACTCCCAGCCTGGGCAGCCCCTGCTGCCTACAGGGGTCTACCCGGTGCCTTCCCCAGAGCCGCACTACGCCCAGGTGCCCCAGCCTTCTGCGAGCAGTAACGGGATGGTTTATCCAGCTCTGGCCAAAGAAAGTGGCTACTCTGCGTCTCTTCCCATCTCGTATGACAAAGGTGCAGCCAGCAGCACGCTGGGCTTTGACGAGAATGGAAACCAAAGCACTGCAAACAGGTCGACCGTCTTCTACCAGCCCCTGGCTGCTGAGAGGAAGCACGATGCCGCAGCCAAGCTTGTCCAGCAAAAACCTCCTAACACAGCAGGCCCAGAAGTCTACCTGAGCACGTCGAGGAAGGAGGAGCTGCTGCCACCTTACAAGGTGGCACACAGCAACCGTGACACCACAAGCACTGCCCAGGCCTCCAAACACAGTTTGCAAGCCCCGCAGCCCCAGCCGAGGGATGCTGGTGAGAGAAGAAGCCCTTACCAGCCCAGAGAGGACTGGGTGGCTGAATCCCAGGAGGACAGAAATGGCAACACGCAGATAAACGAGAGAGATGCTGCCGCTCCCCACCAGTGGGGGCACAGCAAGGCCAAGCAGTACGGCTTCTCCTCCTTGCAGAACATCGCAGAGAGCGCCAGGAGGCAAAGCAGCTCGGAGCTAAAGGAGACACCACCGGGTGAGGGTTATTCCAGCGCCAAGCTGTCCTTCTTGAACAGCAAAGAGGAGAAGGACCAGAGGGGACTGGGGCCCAAACAGTGGAGTGATGCAGACCTGCAGGCCTTTGCGAGGCAGGAGGAAGAGGGCACGAGCGTGGCCCCGTTCCATGCTGCCGAGCCAAAATACGAAGAGCCCCCTTCACCGCAGCACCAGAAAACCTCTGATTTTGGAAGGAGCCGGCTCAGTTCTAGCAGCACCCAGAGCGTTCCCTACGGAAAGCCAGACCCCATCAAGTCCCGCTGCTCTGTACTGGAGAAGGTCAGCAAGTTTGAGCAGCGAGAGCAAAGCACTCAGCGGCCCCACAGCGCCGGCATTCCCAGCTTCGGCCAGCACTACGGGCCCAGCAGGGCGAGCCAGCCCCCCAGCACCAAGTGCTCCCTGAACAGCCTGGAGGACACGCGCTGCAAGCTCGGCTCCCGCGAGCCCGTCCAGCTGCTCGGGGAGCTGGGCAGGGTGTCCAGCCCCTCCGTCAGGAATGGGAATTTGGACGAGGTTCACTGGCACTGCGTGGAGCTGCAGATGGCAGCTTCGGCGAAGCAGACGAGGTGCAGTGAGTTCTACAGCCCATCTCCTGAAAACGAGGTGCAAACAAGGGCGGCTCCACTGCCACGGAGCAAAAGCACGTTCCAGCTGGGAGGGGAGCCTGAGAAGGAAGTCCTCTGGAAGGACAACGTCCAGGATGCCCACGGGTCGCAGCTGGACACGCCGTTCAACAGGGCCTACAGGAACAGCATCAAAGATGCCCAGTCCCGGGTGCTGCGGGCCACCTCCTTCCGCCGCATCAGCCCCCCCTTTGGGAGCACACCCACGAGGACAGCCCAGCGGCCTGCCTCGGCCCACGTGGGCATGAGGAGCACAGCGGCGTCTCCCCACACCCCAAAGGAGAGGCACAGCGTGACGCCGACGGAATGCAGCCTCTCTGCCCTGGACTACACCAAGGCACAGCACGTCTCGCGCATCGGGGGCCGAAAGCGGCTGACCGCGGAGCAGAAGAAGCGCTCTTACTCGGAGCCAGAGAAGATGAATGAGGTGGGCATCTCCGATGGGGAGCCGTCGCCTTTCTCCTTCCAGAAGAAAAGCCTGCATTTTGTCTTCCCGGAGCACACAGTGGCTGACAGGCGGAAGATCTTTGAGAAGGAGGGCAAAGCTTCTTCCACGGCCAGCCTCTCCAAGCCGGAGCTCAAGCAGCTCCAGCAGAACGCCCTCGCCGACTACATCGAGCGCAAAACGGGGAAGCGGCCGTCCTCGCAGGACGTCGGGCTGCTCAGGGAGCGCTCCCACAGCTCCTACCTGCAGGCAGGAGGCCCGGACAGCCAGAGCCTTTCCTCCGCCTCCAGCATGAATTCCCTCCAGGACCAGAACCTCTATCGCCGCAGAGAGTCGGTAGAGAGGGTAGGCAGGACGGGGCGGATGTCTTCTACCCTTCCTCCCGGGCTCGTGGGCTGCTTTGATGTGAGCGGAGATGAGCAGAAGAAAGGGCACCGGGACGGCTTGGTCACGAGCCGCCCCAAAACAGACCGGTGCTGGGATCACAGGGCCAAAACGGAGCTCACCAAAGGCACGCAGACAGACCCGCTGGGCCTGCGGGGCCAGCCTTGCTTTGGGAAGCAGGAGCAGGGCTTCGAAACACCCTCCTCCAGGAAATCTGGGAAGTCGGTGTCTGTGGAAGATTTGCTCGACAGGTGCGACAATCAGCAGAGGAAGGGGTGTGTCCCCGTGCACACGCGTTCCAGATCGTCTCCCACAGCAGATAAGAAGCACCAGGTAGGTGCAAATGGGATCGTGTTTGGGAAAGCAGGGCTCTCCAGACCAGGGAAAGAGGGGGGATATCAGGGAACAGACTGCTGCTCTGTCACAGCAGTTACTCCTTTGATTGCAGAGGTTAAGTGCTTGTTGAAGTGCAGACCGTTCATTCCATTTACATCACCGGGACGCTGGTTTAAGCGCTTGCCAGTGGGGTGCTGCTGCTGCTGCTCTGCTTTCCTGCTGCTGGGGCTGCTTCAGGGATTTCAGAGCTGCTGGCATTTCAGTGCCTGTGCTGATGATAACGTGCTTGTGGCCTTCCTGCCCCTACCAACCCAGCTGAGGTGTCCCAGTTCACCTGCCAGCATCACTGAGGAGGCACTGGGACGTTTCTGGTGGGGTGTGCCATGAAGGTGGTCACACGCTGGTGCTGCCACTCTTCTTGTCTCACTTCCCTAGTGCAAAGCAGAGAACCTCAAAGGCTGCTTGAGGTTCTGGTGCTCTGCCCCAGCTCCCACTGTGGCCAACAGTGCTGGGAAGTGCTGGGCAGAGACACGGCCAAGTAACCACTGTGTTTGCCTCCAGCCCTGGGGGGAAGCAGTGCAGAGAAAACCCCACGCAGACGCCGGCCGCTCTCTCCATGTCCCCTGCTTGGTGGCTGGGAACATTGCACTGATGTCACCAACGGGGAATTTGACTGCCTCTGCTGACAGTAAATAGCAGAAACAGGCGGACTTCTTAAAGAACAACTGTCCAGGCCAGCTCTTCAGCTGGCTGAAATCTGGTCGGGCCTATTTAGGTCCTCGCAGCTGGTGAGACGCGGAGATTTGCAGCAGTGGTGGGTCTGATGCCGGGCTCCATCACAGGGAGGGGGAGGAAACAACCCAAACGGGTGGGCAGGCTTCTCGCAAATAGTCCAAGTGTTTGGACAGCCTCGCATAGTTCAGGGACAGCTGAGACTTGGGACACCTCCTGCTGTTCCTCCACTTGTTGCTGGCCCAGAACAAGTCGAGGTGCAGCGAAGTGGCACCAAGTGAGGTAATGGAAAGGGGGCTACAGTGAGAGCGCTCCGCTGTGCTCTCAGACACAGCCCAGACCAGGGAGCAGGGGAAGGAGCCGTCCTCCCAGACCCGTTGTGTGCTTCCTTCTAAAGGTCCTCTCTCAGCAGACCTCAGATCCCCACTACATTTTTAAATCAAGAGAATGCAAAAGCAGCTTGTGGCTATCCAGTGACCAGAACGTATTCCCAAAGCCACTGCTGTCTCATCCTATCACCAGTGTTTTTCCAGACCAGGCAACAGGCTCTTCTGGGCAACTGCATAGCACTTGCCCGTCCTGAAGCCTTGTGTTCAGTGGGAGGGCAGTCCTCAGTAAAGAGTTAGGGTGAAAACCACACTGCAACTCCTCTGCCTACAGGAACAGTCGGAGCAGCAGCAACAACAACAACAACAACATCCAGTTAGAGGAAAATCACTACAATGTACTTCTCAGTGCCAGGTTGGACAACAAGCAGCCCTAGTTCATGTCTCCCCAGCCTGCTGTCTCAGGCAGGGGACAGACAGGGAAGTTCTTGAGATCTTTATGTTCCCCCTGTCAGCTCATTTTTAATCTTGAATATGTTCAGCAGACAAAGCAGAGTTTCTGCCTGTTGGAAGCGGACTCAAGGAAGACGATGAACAGCGGTGCAGACCCGCTCACAGGGTCTTAGTTCAGGTCCAGAAAGAGGGTAGAGCCCTTCCTGCTGTTTTCCAGAGTGATTTGTCTGTATCCACTTCTGGAGTGAGGAAAAGCATGTTCTGAAATCCCAGTTCAGGAAGGCATGTTTGACTTCAAACATATACACCCAACTATGTGTCTGTTTGTAAAGGAAGTATATTTGAGTGCTCTTAGCTCAGTTTGTTTCTGAACTGTCTCCAATGCAAAACAACAGTTACAAAAGTCGTGGATAAAGCTAAAGCAACAGGGTGGTTTTTTGGAGACCTCGTGTGATTTTTTTTTTTGTGGGAAATGTTTATTTCCAGTTTAGCAGCAGACTTGTCTGCCTCACTGTATATTTTTCAGGGCCTTGTGTACAGTGTATAATGTTCCTTGCAGGCTGCATATAAATCACATTGCAATGTCACTGCAGGAATTTGTTTAAAGATATAAAGGAATTGATAGCCGTGTGGAATTATTAGCTCTAGTCTTCCGAGCAGATTCTCAGCCTTCCTTCCCTTCTGCTTTTTTAGTCTGTCTCAGCCCGCATATCTCCCAGCTCCTGGCCTCCTAAATCAAGATCTGCTCTTACCCTTGCCCTGCAGCAGCACTGTCCAAAGAAGCAAACAACTAGGGGTGTGGGGAACAAGCACTGAAATGCTCTGTGCTGATGAAAAGGTCATCTGGGAGAAAATACCAACATCTTCAAAAGCAGGCACAGCATTTGCTTTCGTGTCTCGTAACAGTCTGGTGTCCCATGGCAGGAGCTGTAGGGCAGAGAGAATCCGATTTATGAAGCTATTTCAAACCCAAAATGTCTCTGGTTTTAGATGAGATAAGTGCCTAAAGAGGAGGTAGGTCCTGCACTTCAGTTTTCAAAAGAACCAAGTGCCAGCCTGCATGGCACCTCTGCTTGTGTCTGGAGTTTCCAACCTACGTGGCATTCAGCACCTCTCTGCAGCAGTTTGGTCCTGATTTTGCACTGGACACAGTTCACTCACTGCTCAATTTCCCTGTTTCAGGCTGTTTTAATGATGTCTCAGCCTCTTGCTTGCATACAAACCAGCAGTGAGCACACAGGTCCCACTGATACCTTTGGGCAAGCTCTCTTACAAGAGGCGAGGAGTAGCCGAGAGGTTCTCAGAAAGTGTTCACCTGGATATGTCTGCCCACCAGGTCCCAGTTTTCCACCCAGCACTATATGGCACATGCAGTGCTTTCTTACGAGGAAGCACCAGTGTTTTGTTCTTTTGATTCCTGCTTACTGCTAACACGCACCTTTGCACTCCAGGAGCTGCTGAGAAGGGAAAGCAGTGAATTTGGCGCCATGGTGAGAGATCCTTTCTACGTGATCAGCGCAGGAGCCAGGTAGGTGTACATTTGTGTCCCCTTGGTCACTGCAGGGCCAGCTCTTGTCACCCTGCTGCCAGCAGCAGTTGTGATGTGTTGTCTGTGTAAGCAGGTGTGTAGGGACAAACCAGAGCAAATGTCTGCGTGGACACGGTTCTGGGTGTGCTGCGCCCAGCAAAGGTAGAAGGAGTAAGTTGCTGAGAGCTTTTTTTGGCCACTAGAGACTTTAACTCACTGTAAATTCCTCCTCTGCAATCCTACCATTTCGGAGCCTGTTTCTGCAGCAGCAAGTTGTGTACCTTCCAAAATGTGTTTGATCTGCTGTTAGAACTCACCTCCAGACATTATCCTAACTGAAGGATACCAAAGGAAAAACTACCAGGCTGCCCCACTCTGTCTGGCTTTCTCCAGTGCAGGGTGCTGCCTCCACCAGAGCAAGAGAACATCTGCGTGGACTAAAATGGAGAGATCTCATTTATCTGGGAGCTTTGTATTTAGGCTGCTTTATTTTGCACAGGCAGGACATTTGCTCGGCAACAGGAGAGAAATGTTTTTAAAAATAGAAAAGTGTAATCATAAAACTCATAATATTAGGACTTAGGTAACCATCCACTTAGCAATAGATTGTTTTGAAGTTCCCTGGGACTGAAGTTGATCGTGCTGTATTTACTTTTAAATAATAAATAGCTGTTTGCCCTGAGCTCCGAGTGCCCAAACAGCTAAGTCATATTACAGTAAAAACCACCAAGAGGGACTAAAAGAATTGTTCACAGAGGAGCTCTTACAAACTTTCAGTAAATGTTGTCCCACTCCGTTGTCACACTGGCAGTTAACACTGCTGTCTCCAAAGGTTTCACCATGACAGCTGGAAGGAGAGGAAGGCTCCTAGTCTAGCTGAATCTTACTGGCTATTAATTTTTGGCCCTAAGAAGACATAGATGTTGTTTTAGAGTTCTGCCTCCAGGCACGTCCTTTTATGATCGTTTAAAACACATTCTTTCTCTTCAGTTTGGACCAACTTTCTCCTTTTTTTTCCTGAAAGAACAACACAGCTTTTAGTTCATCCTGCCTTCCCATTTCTTCTAGAGCTTGCATTTCATCATTCTCAATTAACTATTTTCTACTTTATTTTTTTAACCCAACCTATTTTCCAAGTAATGGGGTGGAACAGCCAGACTGAAAAAAAGTTTTTTGTGGCATGAAATACAGGTTTCTCATCTTCATGCTTCATTGGACAAAGATTATTGGTATTAATCTAACGGTTTTGTGATGTTTCTGCTGTGCATCATGCATGCTCTGCGAGCATTTTTCTCCTGGGAGGGATGACGTTGCTTTCCTTTCTTGATCACATTTGGATTTCCCCAAAGATAGAACAAAAGGAAGGGAGAAGACAGGAAAAAGCCACTGACTCTCAGGACATAGGTTCCCAGCACAAAGGCTGCAGAGCACTCCCCGTGAGCCTTGGCTGTTAAATGAAATGGGTTTTGTGTTGCTGAACTTGGAGTGAACTAAATGAGAGTGGGCATGAGTTTAGGAAGTGAGTGGGCTCTGCCTGTGCATTCCTGAAGCCATAGGCAGTTTTGCATTTAACTCTGAGTGGGAACAAGATCTGAATCCTCTGCAGACTGAAAGAGATGGGTAGATCAGGACCTTAACCGTATGCCAATGATTCACAGAAGGATTTCTGCTGTCGGGTGACGTTGAACCTTGTCCTGCTCCAGTGTGAGTGCGTATGTCACCATCTGGGCTGTGGGATTACTGCAGCATCTTTAATCCATCTCTCAGGAGATGCAAATCTTCGTCCTGTGATCGTCAGCCCCCAGTAGCTATTTTCTAGCCGGTCTTCTCACATGTAACTGTTACCATCCTACCTCTGCCTGCAGCATGCTGCATGCCTGGGCCCTTCAAGGGAGGCAGTGTCAAGCAGTAGGAATTACAATTCTGTGTTCCCTTGGGACACAGCTGTTTAATGTGCTGGAGAGGAGATGGGACCATCTCTACTGCCTCTCTTGATGGAGGAAGGGAAACTATCAAATGGCCAAGTTACACAAGCCCTGGTCAGCAATCATCTGGTCTTGCCACACATGCTGTGCTCTTACATTGCCCCGCAGGTGCTGGCTCCTAAGCCCTGTTGGGAATGGCTGTTTTTCTGCCAGTTTAGAAGCCACAGTTGCCTCCACAGTAGGAGAGAGCTTTAAATTAGAGAATTACCATCTGGTGTTTCTGACAAACATTGAGCATCTGAAAAGAATACACATTGCTACTGTCCAGGAACCACAGACAATACCAAGATCAGTCTGTCTGGGAAGTTTCCCCACCCCCAGGCAAAGGCTGCCAAATTCTATTCTCAGTTACACCAGAATAAAGCCAGAACGACCCATGTGTTTGACAAGGTTGTTCTTAATTTGTACCAGCACGCCTGAGAGCAAATTTGGGCTCCAAGTCTCAAACATCACGGGCTGGCAGCATTAGATTGTTCAAACAATGCATCTTGAGAACAGAAAATGCATTGGCAATTCAGCTTTATTGTATTTTATTGTTTTATGGTATGGCCTCATGCTTTTAGGCCATCTTCTCTTGCATCTGCTAGCGCTATTATTACAGCTCATTTTGTTTTCCAGCTAAATTGTCATATGAGCAAGTAGGTTTGGCAACATATTCTGAGCAGGATCCTCTCTTCAAAGGCCAGACACTATTTCTCAGACTCACATGAGAACATTTTACAAGGCATGGAAAGAATAATTTAATCTGCTGACTTTGCAGCCGTAACATCCTGTTGTGGTTGAAGTATCTTGGCTTTGTTTTTTTTTGTAACACCTGCATATATAAATGGAGCTCTTTTTCCTGATGGGATCCCAAGGTTGTAAGAGCTTTTTTTTTATTTTTTTATTTTTCTCCACAGTCAAAATACTGCATTTTTTGCTTCACTTTGTTCTTGAAGACAGTCGAATCATTACAATTGTACCTTCCCAAAAGGAAGATAATGCAATGGCAAATGTTTGGCCCATAAAACTTAAATTGTGAAAGTTATCAGCAATTGAGAATAGACTCTGGTGGTAGATAATGTCAAGTAGTCTTCCTTACTGGGGTCAGTACCTACCCCATCCGTAATAAACAGAGTTCAAAGTGAGGCTGGAAGGGAAGCCAGCTACTCGGGTTTTCCTAAGGTATTTTTCTGCTGGGTTATTGCTGTGATGTTCATTGTGTGTGTGTGCACATGTATGTGATATAGCACACACTGAAAGTGTTGTGAGATGGTGGGTAGGAATGGATCTGGGTCTGTGTCCCTAGAATTCTAGAATTAGTAGACTACATTTACCTCTCCCTTCAGTATCACAACTGCACCTCACCTGGATCAGCAGGCACTGACACAGGCCTCAAATGGTCGTCTAACTTGGTTTTTAAGGTGCACAGTAACTTTTCCTGCTCGTTGATTAATTGTGAATCTTAAAGTGGTTTCTCTCTTGCTTTTTATAGGTCTTTCAGCAAGAAAGAAAGAAGCCACTCTGAAAAAATGGCGTTTCCAAGTTATTATCCCCATCCACTCCATGGTAGCGAGGTTGCCACCAGGTCCTCCACAGTGACCGAGAGCCATAAGACCTCAGAATCTTCCAGGCAGGATACCAGGACTTCTGCATTTGTCCCATCTCCAACAGAGGCAAGGAGTCACTATCCGGAGCAAAAGCAAGGCTTTAAACCCACGTTCCTTCCTCTTAATCCATATGCATCCGGCCGGTCCTCACCTACTACGCCCACACAGACTCCTTCAGACTTTCTGACTGCAGATGATGGCCAGGCCCTGAGACAGCACCATGCCAAGCGAGATGCTCTTCCCCCTGAGAGCAGTGGTGCTACACGGGCACAGTCTCTGGATGCTGTTCAGGATAGATCCCCTGAGTCTCCTGCAGAAGAAATCATGTGGAGAAGGAAAGCAGGGCTGCCGCACAGATCCCTCCCAGCCAAAGTGATGTGGGCTCATTCAGTCAAAGACAACAGCTCACCACCAGCTATGGTGTCTCCTCCAGCATCTGGGCCAAGGTTCTCCCAGAGGTGGCAGTCCCTGCCGACACAGAGCAGCACTTCTTCTGACCCAGAGACTCCTTCTCCCCAGGAGACCCACCTCCGGATCTCGGAGTCGTGCCTGCAGCTCACGCCCCCACCGTTGCTGCAGGACGATGAAGACGACGAGGTGTTTGTCATGCCTTCCCAGCCCGGGGGCATCCCTCCAGCCTTCTCACCCCCACCGCCACCCCTTCTTCCTCCTGAGCTGAGCTCTTGCACTTCTGTGAACGGCACAGAGGAATTCCCACCTCCTCTTGAGGGGCATGGGGCAGCTGGAGACAAATCCACCAGGCTCCCAGAGGAGGACAAAGCGAGGTAAGGGAGAGCTGTCACGCCGCGTCTCAGGCATTGCAGGGCCATATACAGTAAGATATGCAGGGCTGCAGCTGAATGTGACTGACCTCCACAGCTCCGCGTGCCACCACAACCCACCCGCAGCTGCTGGCTGAGCGGGAAGCTTGCGGAGGATTGCACGCATTACAAGGGGAGAGGGACAGACAGACAGACTCGCTGCTGCTAGGCTTTGCTGGCTGCCAAGAGCATTGTTAAATGATGTGGCCGGGGCAGGGCAGAAAGCTAGAAGACAAAAAGTTTTGTGGTCCATCAGCAGATGCGCTGACAGGTGCTTAGCAGGCAAAGCAAAGAGGGTGATGAGTGAGGAAATATCCTGGTCTCATTCTCTCTGCACTTCCTTAGAGGGTTTCAGTGGGGTTGCTTCTCACTCACTCCAGCACGAAGAGTTAAAATGGCTGCTTACTCCATCCAGTCATTGCGTTTTGAGAGAGAACTATGAAAATTTGTCTTTTTCCAAACTGTTAGACTTCCCAGCGTACATTTTAGACCTGGCATGAAACAATCCTGTTATGAAACAGTGAACACATGCCAAGAAGTGACAACACAAATATGTCACAGTAACTCTGTATAGTGAATTTTTCCTGAAGGATGGGATTTTGGGCTGGGTGCCCAGCTGGTTTAACTCAGCACAGCTTCCCTTGCTCCCAAGGAAGGAGGAGGGATCCTTCTGTCAGAGAAGAATCTGGCCAGGGCTTTTCCAACAAAAAAAGGGCAAATCAAGTGTGGACTGCTCAGGCTGGCATTCAAAGGTGCTGGGATTCAATGTCCCCATCCCATGAGCAGAAAACAAACTGACTTGTCACTCGCTGGTTCTGTGATGGAATGACAGAACAGCAGCATCCAGGTTAAGGGCACAAAGTGCATCTGGCACCCGTAGCTTCATAGTGTGGGCTTTTCTGTGTTGAAGTGCAAAGACAGAAATGAGTGAGAGAGAAAGAAAACATATTTGTCTTAGGCCTTCATCATCTGTTCACAGAAATCCTGTGTGGTAAGTTTACCTTCATCTCACAGAATTTTTCTGTCCATAACAGCTTCAGAAGCTTTCCCAAAGCCCTGGCCAGGAGGGAGATAACAGGGTTGGGCACGAATATTGGTGAAAAGAATTGGTCCTTCTCACCGCCTGCATCAAAGAGGACTAGTTCTCCACCTGCTGTGGATAAGCAGCACCACTTACCTGCTTCTTCTGAAGGGCCTCACAGCTCTGATAGACAGCCCACAACTCAACCTGAAAGCAACCACAGAGAGCCAGCAGCTAACACCGGAGAGTCAGAAAAGGGCAGCCCAGAGTCTGGGACACTCAGCACAGCTCCTCCAGTGAAGACAAAGAAAAAGAGCCCAGAGGACCTTAAGTCAGAGGCTCTAGCAAAAGAGATCGTCCATAAAGACAAGTCTCTGGCTGATATCCTGGATCCAGACTCCAAAATGAAGACAACCATGGACTTAATGGAAGGGCTTTTCCCCAGTGGAACCAGCTTGCTGAAGGAGAACAACATGAAAAGGAAGATGACACAGAAGAAATCTATCAGGACAGCAGCAGAAGATAACACGTAAGCACTCTTTGTTTGGCTTCTGGGTTAATGTCACAGCAGAACTCACTACTTGCTTGCTTTTAAGGACAAGACTGGCAAATTTTTCCTCACTGGCAGAGTGAGTTTCTCAGGTCCTAGGCATAAGGACTGGCAGGGGGCTTCTGAATGCCCTTTCTCATGAGCTTGACTGTGCGTGGCCTTTGAGCTCACCTCTCTGGGCCACGTAGAAAACAATGCCAAGCTTGGTGACTGGACAAGAAAGGAACCACCTCTGGAGGTGTTGTTTGATTTTGCTTTCTAAATTTTTGTAATCAGAAGCAATTCAGTCCAAAGAACACAGGTACAACAGTAAAATCAGGACCAAACCAGTGGTGTGCAGAAAGCTCATGAGAGGCCCAGTTTTGAAAGGAGGGATGGGGGTGTCTTCTTACTACAGACAGACAAAAAGATCAGCCCAAGTCCTGCAGTGTAGCAGAAACTTCCAAAGGATAGCTGGAGAACTACACAGAAGTGAATGGTAATGCATGATGGTGCCAAATAAAATGATCAGTTTGCTCATCACCAGCTGAGCTGAGCTGATTTTTCCTTAGCAAGGATCTGTTCCTGGTCAGAGCAGTTAACCAGTCAACACTTAAGCAGAGCAGCTGTGCTGTTCTGCGCAGGGAGAGCGATGAAAGCGGCTGAGGTGCACCCTCTGATGGTGAGAATCAGCCATTGCCTTCGTGGTTAGCAGCACTGAGAAGGTACCAAAGAGGGAGTGCTGGAACACCATGGATCTAGGAATGGGAAAAGTCAGGCTCAGACTGACCAGACTGACCTCCTCCTTTCTCTTCACTGTGGTGTAGGAGAGAAGAAAAGGAAGCTCCCGTAACCCTGGTCACCTGCCCTGCCTATTACAATGTTTCAGCACCCAAAGCAGAACTGCTGAATAAAATCAAAGACTTGCCGGAAGAAGCAGGGGAGGAAGAGGAGCTGCTGGACATCAATGAGAAGAAGGTAAATTCCAAGTACACACCATCACTTGCTGTTTGCATTCCTGAAATAATAATAAACCCTGAAGTAAAGTGCATTTCTATTTGATGTCAGCATTTGGCTGATACAGTCCTCAGTTGCACAGGGGCTGGATGCATTTAGGCTGCTTGTGAAGCTTCACTGGGGTGACTCAGACTGAGTGAAGAGGGTTAATCTGACTGCACATTTGAGTACAATTCTCACACAGCCCCAAGGCTGTGTTGTGCCAAATGGTGAGCGTACAGGTTGTAAGAGACAGTCCCTGTCCCATAGCAAGGAAGTAGAAGGCAGAGGTGAAGTTACTTCAGCAAGCTCGGCTTAGAAACAGGAACAGAGTCCAGCTGGTGACTGCACTGTCTCTGTGCGTGAGGTTTCACCCTATGATTTTCCTCCTGACCAGAGCCAATTTACTCATTTTACCTGCTGCCTGCACACACCACCTCCAGAGGAATGTTGGTTACTCCTTTTTCCCACGCCTTACTGTTTTCACTGCTGCACTGAAAACTGTGCTCCTCAGCAGTTCAGTCAGCGCAGCCTCGGTGCGATGACTTGGGTGGGGAGGGGTAAAGCAGGGCAGGGGAGGAGGAAACCTCCTCCTCTTGTATTGAGGCGATATTTGAGGAATGGCCCCGCGATTCTTGCTGTAGGCTTGCATGCTCTGCCTTCCAGGGCATTTGCAGGGCCTTCTAATTTGATCCTGTCGTTGTCTCACATTGGTTACCTGCTAATTAAAGATAAGTTGGGAAGCTCACAAATCTCAAGGAGTCACAGACAGGTTACTTGCGTGTCTCTGCCTCTCTTTACACACCTATCACCTTCACGTCAAAAGCAGCTATGCCTGCCTGTAAATCTAAAAAGTCCTACCTTGACGTGGTGGTGTTTGGGAACGTGCAGTTTGTCCTGCAGCTCTGACTTGGAGAGCTTACCTCTTTTCTTGACATTGCCTTACCATTTCTGCTCTCAGCTTTTATGTGCTAAGCAAAGGATGCTCCCTACTAGGCATTAATACAGTGACAGATACAATGAGATCTCCACTGACGTGCTCCATACCACAAATTATGAGCAGTGAGTGAGTAGATTAGCTCTTTGAGCATCTGAGATGCAGGTAGGCCCTTGTCAGGTCTTCAGGAGCTGTCACACCCTGCTACTGGAGTGGTCTAAAGACGCTCAGTGCCTGCCATTAATACAAATATCTGTGGTCCTGCACGTGTACGGATAAAGTGTGTGTCATATGCTGCTTGATTTATCTGGCCCAAGCTGCTGGTTGTAGAGCGTGCAGCTTCAGAGGTAATCACAGCCCACCGTGCCTCTAGTACTTGATTGATTCTTGGGGTGCCGTTCACTTCGAAATTGCCTGCCTGCTGATGAAATACAAGGAGGACAATGCTCCAAGGAGTCAGCAGGCATGCTGCAAGAATCTGACAGGCTTGCAAGTAAATGTGTGCCTGCCACTGGAAGACACGTCCTGGGCCTCAAAGGTTATGTTGGCATGGAAAAACAGAAATCAATGGGAGTGATTAGGCCCAGACAGCGAGATCTGCCCGGCATGCTCATGGTCTATGTGAAATGACATTTGCATAGGCATTATCTGGGAAGGCAGCTACTCTGAGAGGTCATTTGGGTAAACTATGCTCATTTCCATTGTAAATGTCCAAAAGAGCTATGTTGGTTTGGGATCTTAGGAGAGTGACTGATTAATGAATACAAAGCAGTTCCTGTCCAGCTCCCAGGCCTTCAAGAACAGAGGTACTTCGCCCCTGGCAGTCCTGTAGAGCAGGCCTGCACCTTGTGCTGATCTTTTGGAGCAGGTGGAGTGACTGCCACCTCTGAGCAGCTCAGTTCTCCTGAAAACCTGCAGAGGTCAATGCCAGACTTTCTGTCCAGCCCACAGAGCCCAGCAATAGGGTTTTCTCCCCTGCCATCATAGTTGTTGAGATTGGATCCCTTCGCCACAGGAGCTGGTCTGGTAATTAATTGGTTAGGACCTCGGATCTTTCATTTGGAAGTGGCATTGGCATCATAGGCTAAGGAAAGACAAGTGGTGGTTCTTGTCCCTGGATACTACCTGTCATACTGAGGGGAGAATCCAAGTAAAGGAATTTTGGCTGTCCCTTATCCTAGCAGGTGGGATGTAGTAAAAGATCACTTTTTCTCTCCTCTCCTCCTTGACTACTCTACTAAGAAATGGCATTAGTTACCTGTTATTCTAGCATAAACCTGGTAGCTGGCACTTGTTTTAAGAAAATATTTCTCACGTTTTATTAAGCTTTTGTATATATGCGGAAGCTGCCAGTGGACTAGTGCAGCCAGAAGCCTGTGAGCTCCAGAGCATGCACAGAGTGTACCATCTAGTGGTGTCTGCCGCAACACTGCTCTTCATTTCTTGGCTGCAAGAGCAGCCCCCAGCCTGACCAGTGATCCTCTGGTCCTCTTTCCTTTGAAGTACAGTTTCAATCCCACTTGAAATTAGCATCAGTTTTGATGGAAAAAAAGACTGTGCTAGTAAACTTTGAGATAATATTTTCAGGCAAGTTTGAGATTTACTTCTGTTTAATCCTGCAGCATCAGTATGCAGAATAGATTAACATACATATCATGGTGCCTCATCAGTGAATAAACTGAGACTGAACGTAGAAGAGTACATAAAAGAGACTGAACATAGCCCAACCGTTGTATCAAGAGCTATTTCTGCTCTCTATGCTCTCACTTCTGACAGAATGGAAGCAAAAATTGCAAACCCCAGGCCACAGACTTCTGCTTTTGTATATATATGTCTTTCATCTAAATCCTAACAGAAATTAGGATCTCCAGCACACGTGCAGCAGTGGCGGTTCTGAACCCTGAACCCTGAGGGCCTCCTTTGCTTTGTCAGTGAAATAGTTGCCAGCATTGTCGCAAAATGAGTGCGTGCTCTATGTCTTTGCTCAGTCACTAAGAAAATCAGAGCATCTTTGGTGCAAATGCTTGCCTGGTGTATCTCCACGTGAGGCAGAGTCTGCACAACCAGGGAGTATTGGTGATATCTCATCGGCCACAGCTGAACTTGAGGCTTACACCTCAACACTGAGGCAGTGGAGTAAGGAGCAGTCAGGACTTTCAGGGTACCGTAAGAGGGGGAAATACATGGCAGTTCCTTCTTTCCTGCTGAGCTTTGTAACTACCAAGTGCCAGCTCAGTCTGCTGTCATGTCATTAATAATATGGCTTAAAATAATTTTTCTGCCAGTTGTTAGATACAGTTCTGGGTCATGCAAAATGTAACATCACAACAAGGAATCACAGGCTGGGACGGAGAGCTGGGAAGATGCAGGAGATGTGGTTGTAGCTCTTCTCTTAACAGAACCTTTTGAAGGAAGGTGCCTACGGTTATCCTCTTTCAGATACATGCATCTGGGTATCAGAATATGGCAAACCAAATTGGATGCTCTTTTTGAAGATGTTCATTGATGATGGAACAAATATATCTTCATGTAATCTGATCAGGTTATCAGATTCAAATTGTCAGCTAAATGTGGAATTTCAGAGTTTTCTCTGTTCCCTGCTTATTGTCTTCTTTATGTTTCCTTTGTCACTCATTGCTGACTTGACCCTGCTCCTCAGGGATTGTAGCCATATCTTCTCATTGTCGTCATCCGTATGAGCAGTGTGATCATGATAATAACCGATGTGGCAATGTGTTTCCCTTCTGACAGGCTGAGCTCATCGGGAGCTTGACCCACAAACTGGAAATCCTGAAGGAAGCCAAGGAAGGCCTGCTTGCAGACATTAAGATGAATAATGCTCTTGGAGAGGAGGTGGAGCTGTTGATCAGCGAGCTATGCAAACCAAACGAGTTTGACAAATACAAGATGTTCATTGGTGATTTAGATAAGGTGGTGAACCTCCTGCTCTCCCTCTCAGGACGCCTGGCCCGGGTTGAGAATGTTCTGAGTAGCTTAGGGGAAAATGCCAACAGTGAAGAGCGGGTACGTATCTGCACAACTGTAGCATCTTGGTCATTCTCAGTCACAAGAACCTGCTTGTATAAGCTGGGACCTCCAAAGGCTCCCAGGGAGGCAGGTGCCTCACTGATTCTGTGTAAGCGGTAGCAAACACGGTTCTGTCCCGAGGAGTCTTGATCCCAGTTTGTACAAATATGTCAGATCCTATGGCTTTTACCTCGAAACAGTGGCTGTGTTTGGCACAGCATGTCTGTGTGGAGGAGGGACTGTGTGGTGGTTTGTATTGTGGAACAACCCACTGCCTTTTACCTTAGCTGCAGCCACATTTTAACATTCTTTGGGTGGCTGTAAAAGAAGAAGCCAGGTTTTCCTGGTAGTTGCTGCTTTTGAGCAAGTTTTATTGAAGTTCTTGGGGTCCTTTCTTCCCCACGTTGACTAGAGCAGTTGCAGTCCTGTTCAGCAAGATTCCCATTCATCCATCCTCCTTCCAGAGGCTCCTGACTCTGTCCAGGAGCTTAGCAGCCATCGTTCCTCTCCTAAAAGGGGCAAACACAGTACTGGGGGGAAGGAGAGGGGAGATAAGTGAGTTTGGTGCTGCTGATACTGAAGCGCTCTCTCTGGTATGTGCAGAGTTCTCTGAACGAGAAGAGGAAACTGCTGGCTGGCCAGCACGAAGACGCCCGGGAACTGAAGGAAAACCTTGACCGTCGAGAACGGGTGGTCTTGGAGATCCTGGGCAACTACCTCTCTGAGGAACAGCTCCAGGACTACCAGCACTTTGTAAAGATGAAGTCCGCACTCCTCATAGAGCAGCGAGAGCTAGACGATAAAATCAAACTGGGTCAGGAACAGCTCAAGTGCCTGGTGGAAAGCCTCCCCACAGACTTCACACCCAGGGATGCAACAGCAGCAGCCGCCCTAGCTGCAGCACTTGCTACCTCCACCGGGGTCGGTGGTAAAACGCTTCCAGTGGTCTCATCCTCACTCTAACCTTTCCCATGTGGTCCTGGGCAAAGTCTTTCTGCTTGAGTCTATTTAATCCAAGTACTTTGGAGATGGTTCTCTACAGTGACAATGAAAAGAGATTTAAAACAGGATTTCAATGAAGGAAAAAATAGCAATAATAAAGGTTTTATTTTCCTTTCCTTCTACCACTGCTTCCTGGGAACTTAAATCAGTCTGGAGGGAACTAAACTATATCTCCTCCTAAACTATATCTCCTCCTGCCAGAGAAGAGGAATTCTCATGAGAAATAAACACGTTACCTTTAATAAAAAACATCACCTCCTTTCTTTCCTCCCTTTCCTGCCTACCTGGCACCTCATTAAATAATGAAGGATCTAAAAGAATGAAGCCTTAAAAATAAAACCAGCCCATTCTACTGAACATTAATGATATTTATATTTTTTAAAGAACAAGACAACGTGTAAGTTTTTGTACATACTCTAATCAATTACTTGATTCTACTTTGTTCTGTATGTAGAAAAGACATTTAATTTTGTATTTTGTGAAAACATTAACAAAAAGAGGGAACCCCAAAGATAGTCATGCATTAGCCTGGAACATCTCTTCGTGGTTTTGTTGTTGTTGTTTTTTAATATAATAAAGGTCTACCAGAAGAAGCTTCAACCTGTTTCAACACATGCTGAATATACCAGTAAGTGTCCTTATGAAAGACATTTTGACCAGGAAAATACAATCTTTCCTCTTCGGGATCTTTTGATCCAATGATTCTAGAGTTTAAATATGCTTTTAAGAAAACTTGCATCACAAGAGTCCAAGTTAGCATGAAGCAATGAATCTTGCTCTTTACTCACTGTGGAGGTTTGGGAAGAGTCTGTTTTAAATAATCAAACTCATGATCTGTATTACTGTTGCAGCCTGTTTGCATTTCTGTGAGATGAGAAGGAGATCTCTAATGGCATTATTTATAGGCCTGTTTTTGTGAAGGGATGATGTTCAGTAGGACTTTTTTCGTAGAGTAGTATCTCATTTGAGATCCTGAACCTACTTCATCAGAAATTGATTTACAAGCCAGAAGAGGCATTAACTTGAAATCCTACCATAAGGACTATATTTCCTACTCAGTCCAACCTGGAATAACTAAATGTGCCCGACTGAACTTTGCTGTATCAATTTACCAAGTGCTAGGTGATTGTTGCAAGTTTGCACACAGCAAGGCAGATTGGGGCAAACTCTCTTTTTCTGTCTGGGACATTGCTGTCCTCTCTACTGAGCTGCAATGCCATTTAAATGAAATGGCTAGGAGCTGCCTGAACAGATCACCACTGCAATCAATGAGCCAGACTTGGGTCGCCTCTCTTCTAACCTTGCAGAGATTTCCAGCTGTGGAAGCAATTCAAGTTTCAACCTTTCTCCAGGGGGTTGCGTCGTTCATTGCATCCTATCTTGCCATCAGGATCAGAGCAGAGATTTTAGTCATGTGGTTTTTAAGATCATTCATTTTGAATTTCATGCCCAGCACATGACTGAAAATTACAACAGTTATTGCTTTCAGTGCTAGTTTTAAATCCCCACTTGTTTTTTTTTGAATAGCTCACGTAGCTCTTCCACAGGCAGCTTGGCAGGCTGAAAAAAAAATACCAGTGCCCTTTTGTCATATCCAGCATCAATTCTCCAATTCCCCAAAATAAAACCTATTTGATGTTTTAATGCTTTTTGAAGCAGCAAGTGACGTGACAGCAAACATTTTATTCACTGCTACTGAGCTTGAAATGCTGTTCAGGCTTACACAGCATTTCATGAGAACCCTAAGCAGGAGAACTCGTTTTTATGCCTTAATAGCTGTATCAAAAAATTGGAAGAAAAGTATTTTGGAGGTAATTCAAGAACAATTCTTTGGGATGTTTTCAGGAAAACAGTGGGGGGAGCTGTTTCCAGCCAATCAAAACATTTAATTTATTTTAAAAACAAAACAAAACAAACAAAAAACCTTCCACAGTTCTTTTAGTTTAGCATATTTGAAAGCCGTGCTCACTTAGATTTTTTTTAAGCCACCCTTTCATCTTACAGATACCGAAACCAATCAAAAAAACTTGGCAGATGTGGCAGGCTTTTGTGAATCATTTAGAACTGGCCGACATTGTCTTTTCCACTTACTGTGTCCTGAGAAAGAAAGTCCTGCAGTCTACCCTCAGGCTAGGAAGAGCCTTCCAGCTAAGCAGGGTCTGTCTGCGTGCTGCAGAAACCAGCACCCATTTCAGAGGCAGCACGCTGGGCTGCGTGGGCTGCAAAGTCCAGCCACCCTTGCCCACGTGTACTGCAGGCAGCGACACCAATTTCACTCAGTGTGCTGGCATTACGCTGCAAGTCAAGTGTTTCCAAGTGGTGGGCAGTTGGCCAGCCTTGCGGTGGTGGTATATAAGGCTTTACTAAATAGTGTGTAAAACTGTTTCTTTTGTAGGGTTTCCAGCTAAAACGTTTGAGGTTAAGGGTTCATGGTGGTTTGCAAGAAATTCAGATGTTTGGCGTGGCTCTGCACTCCGCCAAGTTTGGGGATTCCTGCTAAGAAAGTCCTGCGTGTGCTCCCACTGTACACACAAGCATGGGTTAATGAGGCAAGTGATAGTAATTTATGTTTTTATAATAGCTGAGATCTTCAGGTGAAAGATGAATTAAAGCCCATATTTCTTTATCATTAGGGAAACAGCCTTTGCACAGCTTTTTTCAAAAAATGCTCCTCAAACTGCAGGATTTGCTGAGTTTGGCAGAAACACATCTTGACTTGTATTTGAAGGTAACCAACCATTGGCCAAGCCAGTATATTTATTTCCTAGTAGATTTATTTCTCAGTGCCTTTAGCAAAAAAGGGAGACCTATTCGTTTCTCCTTACCCACTTTGTTTTTCTCTTGTGTTCTTAAAACTGGAGCATAATGGAAACTAATTTCACAGAATGATGGCATAATTTCATGGGACTGGAGTACCATGGGTAGAATTTTACAGTTATTGTCTAGTCCTTATAAGCTTACTGAAACAAATCTGAATTTGGGGTCTAGCTATGTGAGATTTCCACATCTGAACCAATAACTATGTGGCTACAGTGGCAAAAAGCTGCAGGCTAGATACAGAGACTGTGATTTTCATTGCTAGCCCTTCCCTAAAATGCAGTGTCCCACTTATCTCAGATCTGGGGTATTTCCCCTTTCAGCTGCAGCACAGGCTGAGCATTATAGCATGTTCAAAGCAAATTATTCAAAACACATCTTGCAACAAACAGTGGTTCTCAACAGGTGGGCATTTTAGCTAAAAAGGAGCGTTATTTTTATAAATGAAACATCAATTTGGGATACTGGAATTGAATGCTCCACCTTCTACCCTGCTGTGGGGATGGTGGTTCTGCGTGACTTTGCCAGCCAGCCCTCTGTAGATGAAAGTGGAAGAGATTCTTCCCAAAGTCAGTTCAGAATACCTGGGTCAGGTGCCTTCTCCAAATTGGTCTCTGGAGAAGTCTCTTTCCTTCTCTTCAGACTATCGACAGTCAAAGGATCCCACAACAGCTACCTGGCCCATTCAGCTGGCTGCAGTTGATGCCTGGCACAGAGTGAAGCATGCAGTCTTGCTTCTCTAGCTTGAGGCAAATCCTAGTAAGGACAGAGCAGTAGCTCTTTTGATATAGATGGTCAGTTCAAGGTAAAAGCTAGTTGTACAAAAGGGATGTTACTGTGTGATCTGCCTTCCCTATGTTCTCACTCTCAGTAAACATCTCAGTTACAGGGGAAACTTCCAATTTACCCAGTGCTAACTGGCTTTACTTTTGAGGACAATCAGAAAAGTCACAGAAAAGAGAGGGAGGCATCATTTTTCCTGAGTTAGCATTCCTTAAATTGTTACCTTCAATTTCCAGCCAATTTCTGAGAGACCTGTCAGGAAAACAAACAAACAAACAAACAAACAAACAGGTATAAGTCAATGTTGCCCCACAGCGATTTTCCTGGCCTTTGAAAGCAATCAAACTGCACTGCTGTCATTGCACCCAGACCCAGCACAGGGAAAAGGAAAAAGAAGGAGGCATACACTCACATTGCAATGCTGTCTGTGCAGTGCAGGACATTGAAGCAAGTCTCTTCAACCTACCTTTCAGTACGTCCTCACATGCTTTCAGCAACATGCTACCCCAGCAGTCTGCTTGGCTGTGCTGTTCCACATGATGTAATGCGCTGTGAAAATCTAGTCATCTGAATTTGCAATTTGCCTTTTTTTTTTTTTTTTTTTAACTGAGCCCTTGGGCCATTGATGGTCACAAAGAATTCATGTCAGATGCTTTCCTCAAGACTAAATCTAGCAAGGGGTGTTTACACTAGGGTCTCTTGGTTCTAAGTTCATACACAAGATCTTTTGTGAATGTTACCTACAAAATTCATCAAACACAGAGCACCAAAACAATCCATGCATCGGGACTGATCCATCATCTCCACAGTTCAGCTTCTGGCACACTCATTTAGACTGGTCAAGAAGAGGAGCATGCAAATAAACCTGGATGGCATTTCAGAGACACTCCACACAAATCCTGAATATTAACGCGAGCAGTGACTCATTGTTTGCAAAATGGGAAACAGCTTTTCATCAGAGAGCCCATGCTTCAAATCGGTGTGAGCAGACTGGGGGCATATTTAGGGACCTGCTCCCCAGGTCTGGCTGGGCTTGATTCACCTAAGAGTTGTTTTTTCCTTTATGCCCCCTCTAGAGGGGATTTTTGTTGACCGGGGCATGGCTTTATGGTTTGGCTGTGTTCCTACAGAACTTCCACTTGTCCCTGCAGCCCACAGGGCACGTAAATTCAGTGTTGTATGCTTCTTGTAAATTACAGGGCTTTTCTGGCAATAAGTTACTGAATATTGTTTGTGTTAGGTGACTGAAGATGGGTATGTGGCCAGAGTGGTCTCTGACTAGGAGCTGGTCCTTTCTGCTCCATTTGGCCAAACACTTCTGTCCCTCTGCAATACAAACCATAGAAATAGGCTGGATTTAGGGTTTCAAAAACAAGTAGCCTGGGGCTTTCGCCAGATGCTTACATGCATACAGCTTATGTGTATACAGTAGCACAGCCTCCTCAGCTTTCATGCAACACATTGTGTATTAACACTAAAATGGTAACAAAAAGCCACTTTTTCTTGTCCCCTTGTAGGGTAGGGAGCTGGAGCCATTTGTGGAGAATGGCAGACTGGTGTCAGCACATCTGCTCCGTTTCTTTGAAGGTTAGGGATAAGGCTGTGTTTCCTGTACCCCATAATGTAAAGTTGGTAAATGTGAGCCAGACAGCTTTTTTTCCTTTGTGATTCACAACTTGAGACCATGTATTTCTGTCAGGGTTGCCCAAGATTTCTAATAAAAGTCACCACAGCACAGTTATTTGGTTGAGCCAAAATAAAACCACGATTTAAAAAAAAAAAAAAAAAAAAAGAATTAAAGCATAGCATTTGAGAAAGAAAAGCCATTGTGGAAGATTTCAAAAGAGAAAATGGCTTTTCTGCAAATATCAGTTTGTCACGCAGGCCAGTTTTATGTGGTGAGGCACGGAGCCAGAGGAGGTGGTGGGCAGGCGCCATTTTGCCTCAGCGGGGCCGGGTGGGCGCCATTTTACCTCACGAAGGGGCTGCGCAGGGCCTCCCCTCCTGCCTCACTGGAGGGAGCAGCGCACAGCAGGGCAGTGCCACAGGCACCCCTGTGGCCAACAGCACCAAAATCTCCAAAAAGTGTTAGCAGGGCTTGCCACCTGTCCCCCAGGTGTGTTTTACCATTAGAACCTGTGAGTAATCAGGGCCAGTGAGGGACAGCTCGGCTCAGCATGGTCAGTCAGGAGCCCACATACAGCACACTGCTGGGAGCCTCTGGAAAAAGGGTGAGTATATTTAAATTTTTATACATTTTTTTTCCACATAGGAAGACTTTGCAGCCTGGACCTATTTGCTTGCACCTACTGCGAGCGTGTAGGGGGTTTGGTTTCCACAAGGGTTTCCTCAGAGGGAGGGAGGCAGTGTGTGGAGACATGGTGGTGCTTGCCTGTGGTTTTTCCCAGCAGGGTGTGCAGGCACAGCGGTGGTAGCCAGGTGCTTGTCTTATCCCTTAGTTTCTGTCACCAGACAGCTTCCCATGGTCTGTACCCACCCAACCCTGAGGGCCCAGTGTCCCACAACTGCAGCCAGCTTTGTGCTCAGGCTACCATTATGCTATAAGGGGAATTGTGTAGAAAAAGTTTCCAGTGCACAGCCTCAGAAAGTGGGGACAGTTATCAGGTAATGCAGCTTATAGTTTGAGGATGGATTTTGGAAAGGACTTTTGAAAGTGAGTGGGTGACAGAATTTCCCTTTGCCTTGTAAAGAATGAGGAGCAGAAGGTGAGCAGACAAAGAAAGAACATGGCTGTCCGCACACCCAATGCTCTTGGAAAAAGCTGACCGGAGGTCACATTTCCATTTTGTACAACGTATGCTAATTCCCTTCTTATAAGTTTGTTGTCTGAAAGAAATACTCTTGCATCTTTTTTGCCTGTGAAGATGTGATTTAAGTGGGAGGTGACCCAGCTGTCTTCCCCTTCCCCACCATAACTTTGATTGCCCATTGGCTTCCCCAGCTTTCTCCTTCAGACACTGCTCATGCTTACACTATTCCCTGTTCCTGCATGCAGACTGTCTTTTGAGGCTGTGTTGTAGAGTGGTATATGCACACTTGTGTAGCTAGTCACTCAGATGGCCTATTTCTGTCAAGTGAAGTTAATGTGAACTGCTCAAGGAGAAGTTATTTTTGAGAAGACAAAGCTGCTGGTCTGTCTGGCATATTACTATTCTTTCAGGTCCTGTGTAAGATTTTAATTCCTCTGTCACATTTACTTTTTCCATACTAACCTCTTCTGCAGTTGTGCATTTATTCTCCATTTCTTAAGTGTGAATTGATAACACACAACATATATTTTGTTCCTATTGTCGTAGCCTTACAGCTGCTTTCCAGGGTCTTCAAGGTCCCATTATGTCTCCCCATGATGCTGTAAGGCAAGAAAGTGCCGCGGCTCTGGTTCCTGTTGAATAACCAAGAATCAAGGCTGACTTGGGAGTAGCAAACTTAGAGGATTCAGTACACACAACCCCCCTAACAGGGATCAGGGCTGTTTTCTTCCCTCTCCTGGTTCCAGGCATCAGGCAGCCTGTGGGATCTTGATTCCTTCTGGGAAGTGTTACTGGACTGAAACACTCTCTACAGATGTGACAGGTTTTATATAGAAAGAGAAAACCCACACCTTTAGGCCCTGCTGTCTGTGCTTTTGTGCTCCACCCAGAGCAAGCAGAGCTCAGGTTCCTCCCAAGGATACTGAAAAGCAAAGTTGACCATGCCTTTCAAGGAGGACTTAACTTGGCAGGGAACCAGCTCTGCCTTTACATTCACTGCGACCCTCTGCCTGCAGCAGGGCATAGCATTCTTGCTTTCCCAATCTGTCTAACAGAGAAGTCTCATCATTACTCTAGGAGCCAGCTAGAGCACTCCACGTTTACTCTGCCTGTTTAACAGTGTCACTTACAGAAACAGGAGCATTCAGAAGTCTGGGACATGGGAGAACACGACTCAAGAGGCAGGAAGTGCTGGCAAAGGCATGCTTCCTTCCTCCCCTTTCGAGGTCTCCTTAGTGGTAGCTGCCAGTGTTAGAAAGCAGGATAAGCCTAATTAACCATTGTGGAAAGTACAAAGGGAGGGGGCAGTCCCCATGAAGGGGCTGTTTGTGCTCTGAGTGGGTCCTGTGGTCAGGACCACACGTGGCTAGACTACCTAGAAATCAGGACTGCCAGCTTAGTAGGCAAAAGTGAAATCAACTTTTCTCTTGTCAGTGCTGACAGACACATATTTCATCTAATCCAAGTAGCTGGCAATCCCACTGCAACCTAAGGGCTTTTTACTCCTTTCTAATAAAGAGAACACTTTATAGTTTAGTGTACCTTCAGACATTATAACAGGGAGAGAGGGGAACAAGCCAAAAGCCATCTTCTCCCCTCCTACCACAAAGTTTCAATAGCCTTCAAAAAAAAAAAAAAAAAAAGCACCCAGAAAGCCTCCAGCTCATTTGCACTCCACAAGTCCCTCACTGGCATTAGCTGCAACAGCTCTCAGGTGAAACCAACAGAGCCCCATCTCCACAGCTGTGCCCACAAGGGGGAGTGGCAGGACCCAGCTGTAACCTGTGCCCTTCTGGCAGCGCTCCAAGAAGGCCTCCAGAACAGGGCTGCCAAACAGCAGAGGGAAAAGGGTGCCCAGAAGCTGCCTCCAGATCAAGGCACCTCACAGATTCCTCAGCTCTACAGCAGCTGCTGCAGGACAGCATTGCTTCCACACGGCACATGTGCTGGCACAAGGGCAGCAGGACTGCAGCCTGTCAGCCTCCCCATAAGAAGTATTCAAATGGCTGAAATACTCCCCAGAGGATTACTCCCCTACCCCAGCAGCTGGCCTGGCTGCTCAGCTGTTCAAAGCAACCACAGCCCTGGTCCAAAGCAGCCCTGCTGTCAGAGATTAGCCAGCAGGACTCAAATTCCACCACTTCAGCAGCATTTGGCTAAGTTAGCACCTTGCACCTGCATAGTTGGGGTCAGGACTGTCACAGCTGTGACACCACAGCACTGGCCCTACAGCTCCATTACCTTTCACCAGGTCCTCAGTTGCTGCAGCAGCCCCAACTCAGTCCCTGCTTGGGCATGGCTAGCAGGCAGCTTGGGAACAGCTGTAGCAGACACACTCCAAGGCATTGCATGAGCAGAGCGAAGGGGTTTCAAGCAAAGAGACGATTCACCAAGCTTATGTTCATGTGCCTAACTGCAACTACTTGTATTTGGTGCACGCGGGATCCAACAGCTCTACTGCTAAGGTAGCTTGAGTCACAGTAGGTCATGCTTTGCCAGCCATGTGGTCCAGCCCTGTACCAGCTGCAGGGCAGCAGCGTAAATAAGCACATCAGTGCATACTGAACCTCTCCCCCTGTCCACCCCTGTAGCACACACAGGAGCAAGCAAGTTAGAGCAGGAAACAGCAGAGAAAGCAGCCAGGGCAAGTTTGGGTTTATTTCACTATGCAGGGGTAAAGAAAACAAGACAAGCTGTAGCAGTTAGCTAAACTTAATGGCTTTGACTTTAAAGTCACCCTCCACAGCCAGGTATTGAATTTTCTCCATGCCCATCCGATTGGGGAACTCGAACTCCACTTCAGGCAGCTTCACCTTTACCTCTGTGGCATCGAAGGAGATACAGATCTGTAGGGAACCACAAAGAGGAAAGCTGATGCATCACTGGTCACAAGCCAGGCTCGGTGCAGGACAGTTGAGGTGGCCACTGGTGGCAGCATTAAGAGCCCCGAGCCCATCAGCGCCCTGTGCCAGGGCCTTACACAGACCCCCGGGGCCTCACCTCAATCTTGTCACCGTGCTGGAAGGGGAAGTCAGCCTTCCTGTCCTCCTCGCCCCACGCGCCGTCCTCCTTTGAGTTGCACACAATAGTGTTGACGTCCCCGTGGCAGTCGAAGCGAGGGTTGAAGTGCAGCATGAGGGTGCTGCTGTCCTTCCCCACGTTCACAGCAAACCTGGGGAGATCAAGTCAGTGCCAGGGAGATGCTCCAGCCACCCCGTGCAAGCTGAACCCAGCAGGAGCTCCATTACCCCCAGCAAGGGCAGGAGCCTGCTGGGCTGCAGCCCCCCTGCAGTGCCCCATCAAGCCATCTGCTGTCTCCTCACTCACCCTTTGGCATCAGACAGGATCTTCCCTTTGACCTTGATGCACTCTCCAGGCTCAACATCCAGCTGAGTAACAACCAGTCCCTGTGGGGCCAAGCGGCAGGAGTTAGTCCATCCTAAAGCAAGCCTTCCAGCCCTGCCTGGGCCGAGGCACGAGCCAGGCCTGGCAGACCTGAGGGCATTTGCAGTTCAGTGCTAGGGCAGAGACAGAGTCAGCCCCACCACCTTCACCAGGTCAGCAGCAGGCACTGGCACAGGTTTGCTAGCAGTTACGCAGCTTTTATAACATTACATCCTTCCCCTTCCCTAGGTGTGTCTCCAGCCTACAGGGGCTACCAAAAAGTTTGCACACTTGACTCAGAGCTGCATGCAGAAAGATAGGGGGCAGTGGAGCCACTGCTGGCTGCAGCCCACCGAAGCAGAACACCCCCAGGGAAGCTCTCATGGGGCAGACAAGGGCTATCCTATCCTCTGAGCCAGATTATTCAGTCCCCCAGCCTCACACCTCCCAAGTAGGGTTTAACATCCCCAGCCTAGAAGAAGCTGTTTGATGAGGTCGGGCGTAACTCAAGCCATGCTTTGGTGCCAGTGCTTCCAGGCTAAGGTACAATAATGCTGAGCTGCACCTAGCCTGATAAGCAGATAAGAAGGCAGATAAGGCAGGGAGGCTGCCCTCAGGCTGGTCCCATTGCTCACTTGGGCTACTGCTCCAGCACCCAGAGCCCCCTCAGATAGCCACCCAGCCCAAACGGTGCTCAGCCTCCTGTCTGCTCCCTGCTGGGGTCAGATCCCTGCAGCCGCTAAGCTGCTTATTGCTGTGGCACTAACACTGCCTTCTGGCTCTGCTTCTGGAGCCCCACAGGCACACAGCCCCAGTGGGGATCAGGGGGCAGACCTTTGGAGGAAAAGGGAGTTCAGGGCACAGTCAGCACACACTGCCATCCTGCTTTCCTCTGCTGCTATATTGTTAGCCCCATCCAGTATCCAAAACAGATTTTTTTCAGAAGGAAAATAAGGAGTTTAACAGGAAAATGGCATTCAGACTGGTCCCAAAACTTTAGAGCACTCACAGATACAAACATGCATTAAAAGAGCTTTCCCACTCAGATAACATGCTAGAGAAGAGGGGGGAAAAGAAAAACGTCTGGTCAACCCTAACTGTTCCTCCCACAGCCACATATCAGCCGAGCATTTCCTCTCAGCTAATCCTTTTCCTCTCCTACCTCTGGCACCAAGCCCAAACCCCGCAGGCAGGCAGGCAAACCCTAGTCCTGCTCAGCTCGGCGCGCCAGTCCGGCTCGAAGAGGGCACTCACTTGCTCCATGCTGCAGATCCCAGCCCCACCAGGCAGGACACCCCCAAGCCCCTGCTCCACAGCCCAGCGTGACTCAGCACCGAGCTCCAGCAGCTTAAATCCCTCGGGCAGGACCATCACATGATGGAGGGGGGGCGAAGAAGGGGATCGCTCGCAGCTGTTTGGGAGCTGGAGCTTTCCCAGCCATTTAAAGTGGGCAGTGGGAGATCTCTATTGATATTGCTCTTTGTGGGCAGGGTGTGTGTGTGATTTTTTAAAGCTGGCGATTGTTTGCTTCTGCGTGATCCTAGAAATCCTTACTGTAAGCTCTTCTAGCTGCTATGCCGTGTATGTTGGCTCGCAGCCCGAGTGTGGCTCCGTGCCTGCAGCGAGGTGCCTGCTTTTTGTTAAGTGATCCCTGCCTAAAACCGGGGCTGGAGTCCTCGTGTTACTGCTGCAAAGCGACTGCCTCGCAGAGTATGTGTGTGTGCATTCAACCTCTCAGCCTGGCCTCATGCTTGCAAGGAGACTGGGCTGCCGGGAGCCCCAGGGTATGCAGCGTTACTGCTTACAGTACAATAAAACCCCGGAGTTTGTGGTGTGCAGTGCCAGCGCTTAAAAAGTGCCTGAAAGTTGAGGCTGCTGGTGTGAGGCACAACTAGATGTGAGAATTCGGGCTGCAGCTTTTGAGAAGCAGCGTGATCTCGCTGGATCCATTCCAGTCTCAGACTCCAAAGGGAAAAGAGAAATGCTTTTTTGGCGGACAAAGAAGTTGGGCAGGGCTGACTGCAAGCGGCGAGAAAGGAGGCTGTTTTCCCAGCCGGCCCCTAACTCCTGCTGTTCACCTTTGCTCTGTCCCTTACAAGCACACCATCCCTGCCCCGAGGGGCTTTGGGGAGGGGAAGGCCAGGTCAGCTGGGTGCCGCATGTGGCTTTGGATTAGCCTTAGTAGGGTCCTCAGGCCTCTGTGCCTCAGTTTCCCTCGTGCATGGAGGGGCACAAATGGCTTGCAGCTCCACAGCTCCGCTTGTGCAACTTGGGTCAGGGCTGCTGTGTAAATGCTGCTTGCTGGTTAAGCCTTGGCTGGCCTGTGAGATACCGATCTGCAGATAGCATTAGGGTGGGCTGTGTGGGGCAGTTTATGCCACCGAGTGCAGGAATTTAGGGCTAGGTAGCAGAAGGAGACACGCTGCCATGCAGGGGGCTGCTGGCACATCAGCAGACCATGCTCACTGGTATGCATCCTGACTGCTCACACCATCCTTCACTCCTGCATCCCCCAACACCCATTTCTGAACACTCCCGAGGCATTTCTGCATCCTGTATGCCTCCAGGTGAATCAAAGCCAAGCTTCATTTGAACTAGAAAGTCACAGGTCTGAACTGTGACTGGGGTGTATGAAAGAAGGCAAAATGCTGACTAAAAGTACTGGTGGGCAAATCCCACACATCCTCTGGCCTCCAACTCACTCCCTGGCCATAGCACGTGTACACGAGGGCCACGCTGAAGCCAGAAGTCAGCTGCAGGAGCAGACCCGGTGCCCATAGCAAACGCCACCAGGAGCAGCATGGACAGCAGGGAGAAACCCCAAGAAATTCCACCTTAAGGTTGCCCCAGTCTCTGGCACGGTGTTAATGGGGATCACGTGTTAGAGGCTTTAGTCGCAGTTGTTCCCCTGTTTGCTGCCACGTGTGAGGGGTTGAGCAAATTCTATTTGGTCGGTTGGGTTTTTGTGTTTGTTTTCCATTCAGCTCTGCAAAACCCCTGGAGATTTCTCCTCCTTTCAGTGCTGCAGTGTTTTTTCTGGAGGCAGAGCTGCTGCCAAGTTGGGTGGTAGTGTCGGGGCCACGCAGTGCCATAGTGTTGTGCACCCCAACTCCCCTTCCAAAATGCACATTTCTCAGGGGCTGCTTTTTTTACCTATCTCCTCCTCCCGCCCTGTCGTTCAGGCCGGGAGCTATCTGTCTAATAGCACACAGGAGACCACAGTTTGTTTTCCTTCAGCACTCTGCACTGGCAGCCAGGTTGCGTGAGCAGCAAACCCTCTGGTCTTGCCCCTGATTTACAGCGCTCCTGGTCCTAGGTCCTGTGAAATCAGCAGCATTTAGTCTGAGGCAGCAGTGCCAAGATGCCAAACCGCCCGCCCAGCTCCAGGTCCCCAGCCCAAAGCCTTAGTTTCTCTCTCGATTTGCACAGACCGGAGGAAGACAACCAGCCAGTCTGATTTTCTCCTAACAGTCCCCAGAAATGCCCCAGATTTGCTTTTAAAAATATAAATGCCAAGCAGATGTAATGTGCTGATTATTGCTCTTCTTCATCTTCTGCAAGAGGAGGTCCGCCCTAGCCCTCGGCAAGTCTTATCTCTGGTAATGACGCCTGCCACTAGGAGTGACACGCTACAGGAGAGCTCCTCGCTTTCCTAGCCAAAGCCTACACTGCTCCATGGCCCAGTTCACTGAGTACAGACAGCTCCTTCCTCCGGTGCTTTCCGTAGCGGAGATCTGTGTCGGTGTCTGGGTGGGATCCTGGCCTCAGCAGCAACCCCTGATTACTCTCGCAACCTAAATACTTCTGCTAGAGTGGAAACTGTTTCTACAAGGCTGTCACCTAGTTAAAGCTATGTGGCACTCCCACTTAATCCCCTGCTACTGCTGTTGGTCTGATTCTTCCTGCTTTTCCTTTAGCAAGTTAGTAGGGATCTCCTCTCAGAAGTTTGTGGCTTTTCACCTGTTAAGTACTCCTAAACCCCAAAGAGTTGTAATGCTGTTTCTATGGACCTTTTGCACCAAAGATCCCTTCCACGGCTGGCTACAACGCTGACACCACCATGGTGTCCCCAGCTCTGTGCTACCCACAGGGAAAGCTTCGGGGCTGGCCTGGAGACCAGAAAGGAAATGGAGCCCTCCCTAACACCCCACGAGGAAAATCCTTTAGGCTGCTCTAGAAGATACCGGGCATGACTTGGGAGCCACAGCCCAGTCTGGCAGGAGGCCGGGACACCCTCCCAGCTCCTGTGGGCACCGAGCCTCCCCAGGCACCGTTTCAGAGGGGGATTTGTGCCAGGAAGAGGGTCTGAAGGCTCAGGCCACTTGGGATGCTAGCTGGGGTTGCATGGCCACATACCACCACAGCATTTTGATCCCAGAGCATTTCCTGATTTCAGCTTCCCCTCTATTAAAAAGGAAGCACCTCTATTCCAAGTTAATTAGAAAGTTAATTATAAAGAACTTCTTGCACCATCTCACTGAGCAATGAAAGCAGTTTGCTGATCCCTTCAGTGGGATTTAAAGTAAGCCTCATCATTTTTATATCCCTCATTAACACTGACCCAAGCTGACAATACCGGTGTTTCATCACTCAGGGGAGCAGACTCAATGGGAGCAAGATGCAAGCTGCCTAGGAGAACTGGGGCTCTGTTATTTTGAGTTTCTCCCACTTTTGCACATCCCCGTACTTGATAAATTTGCAGGTGGCAAACACCTCCTCAGCGTCTATTTCTGCACCTCTGAGGAGCTGTTTACGTTTGCCTGTTTGAGGTCCCCCCTACTCTCAGCTTAGTTGTGAACGCAGCACGGTTAGACCACCCCTCCGCCCCCTTCCTTACCACGTCAGTGTCCAAGGTGCACACCTGGGACAGACCTGCCAGCCCCCCTCCAACTGTGTATTTTCTAGAGGTCTGACAACGCTGGCAATTTGTGGCATTTATTTACAATATTGATGTTACATTTATGACAGCTACAATCACATTGCAACCTTCTGCAACAGGGAGCACGCCCTGAAACATTTTTCCCTGGGATACCTCAGCAGCGCTTCCCAGGCATGCTGTGTTCCTGTGGTCTAGCTCCAGATAAGATGAGCTTAATTTGTAACTCGTGATCACTGGCTCAGTGAGGGGAGACAGGCCATTACACCTCCCCTATCCTTAGCTGAATTAAATGTGTACAGGCCTTGAACTTGTTTACAAACACGCGAGATGTGAGGCCAGCTGGAAGGAGTGCACCTGCATTCCTCTCCCCGAGGTGCTCGGGCAGCACAGCTCGTTAGCTGGGTCTGGACCCAAAGGAGTGGAGGAAGATTACAAGCAACAAAACCTGTCCCAGTTAAGGCTAAAAGAAGGGTGTCTTGGCGGAGAGGGCTTACCGCTGGAGCTTGCCTTCTGGGCAGCTTTCATCTTGTGCAGCTCTGGTGGCTGCACACATGTTGGGGGCTCGCCCCACTCACAAGTTAACATCCACCGCTCAGTGCCATCCATAAAGCTGAACTTCCTGGGCTTTAGCAGGAAACCTGGGCTGCTTTTCTTGAAGCTTATTGTAGACCTGCTTGATTCTGGGCCAAAGGAATGGATCTGTACCAGCTAAGACTTGAAGGACTGTCTGTATCCACTCACGTGGCAGGTGACAGGTCCATGGTACAGACACTGCCAGGCCTGCTTGTCCTCAAGTTGTCTGGAGAGATGCAGGGGAACCTGGGCAAGTGTAACATGGATTGCTGGTAAAAAAGTAAAATCAACCTCCCCATCTTCCCCATACATCGGATTCAGGCAGTACAGGCTATGTCTTTGCTTTCCCTCAGCAGCTCAGAATAGTGATGTCTGTTGGTGCTTTTATTTCTTTTCTACTGTTTTCTAAAGCTCATTTTTCTTCATGTCCTTCTATGCAAAACCTGCAAGGCAGAGGTGTCCCTAGTACTGAAGGACCCTCAAATGGTTTTGTTTGGAACTTTGCTCAAACCAGAGGAGAAAAATACCTCACGCTGACTTGGAATAGAGTGGGACCTAACCTTCTGCGTCGGTCCTCTGTCCACTAAAGCTTCTCAGCAGCCTTAAGCTGGACTCGTTTAGCAGAGCTCTCTAGCCTGTCACGTAGCACGTATAACATGCCAGGATGGTTTAGAAACTGAAACCATCTGGAGTTCTTTCCCCACAGAGGCATTTCTGTGCCAGAACTGGTCTCCTCTGAGCCACCCACACAGTGAGAAAGGATTGTATTAAAGCTGGCTCAGATTTTTAAAATTCAAGTTTTAGATAGAAAAAAATATGTCAATCAGTATTTGAAAAATGCCTTGGAAAGAGCAAGTTGGTTACAAAATGTAGCAACAAACTTTGAATAAACACTAACCCTCTCCATTATCCCCAAGATACGAAAGTACCTTCAAAATGACCCTCCCTGGGTTGAAGTTTCTTCCTTTCCTGCCCTCGTCTCCATCACTACATGTCTTCCAAGCAGATTTAGAGTTCACCTGAAATAAACCTTGTGTCACGAGGGCTCCCTTGCTTCAAAAACAAGCTTTGACCTTCTCTGTGTATTGAAGTGCAACAACCAAAGACACACTCAGGTATAAGACCAACATTATTGGATCCCTTTAGTACAATGGTTTCATCAGCTGATTGCTAAATCAAATTAATGCAGGGGAGCATTCTAGGAAGAGCTATAAAAGCCTACTATTGACATTATAAAATCCTGTCAATATTTTGCGACACAATACCTTGCAGTTTGGGAGCACGAACCCTCCGCAGCCACACTGCAGCTCCCTGAGAGCAGAGAATGGGAATGATTTGGGGATTCTGGCAAGAAGCCATGACACTGAGGCGGTCATAAATAGCTGACCAGAAGGTTTATTTGGAGGTCATCTGAAAGCAGTGGTTAAAACCACCAAGGCAGAAGCATGGGGACTTCTTCGTGGAAGAGCAACCCCCACAGGCTCGTACCAGAGTGACTTCCCATGCAGCTGCCTGGCAGGGACACACATCACCCAGGCACCTCGGCCAGCATCCCCTCACAGCTGTGCTCCAGGCATTCCTATGAGGCTGGAGGCAGCAGTGCTGAGACAGTAGGCAGGAGACAAGACCAAGGGCAGTGACACCCACATAAAATGCCTGGGAAGTGCCCTCGAAACATGGAATGTCCATGCCAGGGTGCTCCGTGGCCAGTAAGTGAGAGCAGGAAGACTGGCTGTTTCAGCTGCCGTGTGGGTACGGGGTCTGCAGCGGCTGCCAGCCCCTCACTGGTATCTTTGGGTTGCTGTTCTCCAGGCAGCTTCTCCCAGCAGAGTGAGCACCAGCGCATCAGTACTTGATGAGTTGCAGTGGATGCCAGGGAGCACGTGGGAAGAGAAGACAGCACATCCACCTCCTCCGCACAGGACTAACGGCAAGGGCTACTGAAATTCCTTGCAGTGAACATGAGCACCACAGCTTGCAGATACTTTGGGCTACTGCTTTGGTGCCCGAGCCCAGGAATCTCATCTCATCTCATCTCTTGGACCCAGGCGAGAGGCAGAACCACCAACACAGCTGGATGGCTGCAGCAGCACAGGCTTAAGGGACACTGAATTGGGTTGTGGGTGGTGTTAGGGGTAGGAAATGCCAGGCTTGGTAACCTAACATGCAGCGCAAGTCTTCAGCCATTCCACAGCTGCCATCCTCCCAGGTAGCTGCTGGACCTTTTTATGGAAAGGCCCGGAGTTGGCTCCGGCTGTAAATCAGTATCAAAGGCAGGCAGATCATTTGGTCGTCTTCCATTATTGATGACAGGCCATTTCGCGGGTGACAGCTGAAGAAGACAGGCAGTTAGAAATACGGATACACAAAAAGACCTTGAGAAATGTTCTTGCAAGTGGTAGTTCAACAAACTCTGTTTGGTAGCAAGAATGTCATTACTGAGCACTGTGGGCAGAGCAGAAACCCAGCTCCTAAATCCCCTGAAGGCTGTTGTGAGCTTGCTTGGAGCTCCTGGGTGGGTCCCTAAAGAAACTGGCTGCAGCAAGATGAGACGAAGCAGTGGAGAGCCCTGAGCATCTCCTCGCATCTGTGGGATGCAAGGAGAAAGGAGGGCAGACAGGATTTCTCACACCACCAGGAAACAGGAAATTGGGAGAGGGCGAGTTGTGCGAGAGCCTCAGCCATGACTCATGGTTGCACCATGCCCCCGAGGGCAGGAGCAGAACAACTTAACACAGCCACCACCACGTTAGTCAGCCAGAGGTGGCAGGCTCTGCCAAGGCACACAGAGACACTGCCCTCGCTGGCGTGGGGGAGCAGCCAGCTGTCTGACACAGGCTGCCAGCACATAACCCCACAGAAGCACCAGCCCCAGGATAAACAAGCATCACACCTGTGAAAATCCAGGTGAGTGCAGAACCCAGGGCAAGCACCACTACGTCCACCCTTCCCCTTGGTCCCCAGCAGGAGGAAGGGGACTCGTCTAGCTGCTGCATCTGTGTGCAGGGCTGTTTGGTCACCCCCATGGCCCCCCAGCAGCTACAAAGCCATCCAGCCTGAAATCAGCAGGTGAGCGCTGTCAGGAAGAGCGGTCTTGGCGTGAGGAAGCAACCAGGAACCAAGGGAGAAACCAGCAAGAAACTGCAAACTCCTTAATTCACCTACTCGGTGTTTGTAAAGCAAAAAAAAAAAAAACAAAAAAAACCCGAATGCAATGCAAGGAACGCCTGAACAGAAAGATGAAGGTTTTCCTCCAGCATGCCATTCAGCTGGTGACTAAACCAGCTCCAGGTTTATGCAAAGCAAAATGGGTACGTTCCCTTGTCTGTGCCCACCCGTGTCTCTGCCTGGAGGCAGTGCTGCCAGGCTCGCTGACCTCCTCTGGACGGTCTTTATTAGAGCCTCTTGCCTAGGAGCTGCCCTGCCTTGGGAAGAGCATTTCACTGCCTTAAGAAATAATCATTTAAGCCACATCTACTCGTGGAGATATCTGACTTTGTACAGTGCCATGCAGTTGCTTGTCTTCTTCTGGAAACAGATGTGGTTTAACATATACATGCTATGTGTTAGGAAACAAAGTTTCTCACCCCCCCCCACCCTTCTTGGAAGATGCTTTATACTTAGGGATTTGTGAGTTTTGTCAGCTTCTGGTGCTTGCTGCAAACTGGTGTCTCCTGCCTGGCACAGGTCTTGTCTTTGCCTTTGTACTGCAGTGAGCACAACTGAGATGGGGAGAGCAAATACGAGATAACACGCGTGTGCCATATGAACCTGCAGCAAAAAAAGTTAAATCAGGGTTTAAGCCTCACCTTTACTGTCACTAAAGTTGCGACTCATGCACAGAGCTGAAACCCGGCTGAAGTATTTTAACGTAAGAGACTATCCAGGTAGGGAAAAAGCAAGGCTAGTTGCTAATGAGGTTGAACTCTTTTATGCACGTGTCTTATAAGGGAATTTATCCCTTCTAGCGCGGGAGGTTAGCAGTTCACTCTCTCCTATGGTGTTCAGCAGGTGCCTAGGGAAGGTGGCGGGGGCGACTTGGTGCCCGTTGGCAGGAGCACAGCCCCTGGGGAAGGGACGGCGCCGCACTCAGGGCACAGTGCGGGTGAGGACAAGGTCACAGCGCAGGGTCCCACCCTGGTTTCCCAGCCTGCCTACTCAGATGCGTGTGTGGGCTGAACCGGAGGCACTGGCATAGCCAGGGATATGGAGCAATGCCGTGACACGCAGGCTTCCCCTGGAGAAAAGCCCCGAGGAGGCCAAAGCCACAAGAGGGTGGAGTACGTGGGGGGCAACACTGCTGCCCCTGAGCTCTGCACAGCCCCTGCCAAAGCCCTACGGGGGGAGCAGCAGCCCCTCAGACAAGGGCTGCGGCCCCACGCACACATGATGAATGAATAGCCCAAATCCTGGCACTGCAGATACTGCCCCAGCGCAGGGAGAATCAGGGGAGATAAGGAGGGCGAAGTGCTTGCTGGTGGAGGGAGCCCAGCTCAGCGTCCCCGTGACAACACCACGCTCCCCAGTACGTGTTTTCTGCGCTTGCTGCAAGCGAGCCTCAGGACCTTCCCCTTTCCCCTCAGCAATGCTTTCTGTTTACCCGTTGGCATGCAACTGCCCCGCGGACTTTGGACAACCTGTGATAACATCCACCCCGTGCTGGGCCGTGCAAAGCTGTTTGTCACCCGCTGAGTTACAGGAACCCAGGCGTGGGGCACTGCTGCAAATTCTCCTGGCTGCCACTTCTAAAATACTCTGGGCTACCTCAGGTACAACACAACACCTTTGCTGTTATCACATCCATCGGTTTATTCCTCAAGGCCATAGCTGTGCCTCAGGAGAACGGAAAGAAAAGACCCCAACCCATAACCAACCTGACAGAGGCCCAGCACTAGGGGCAGCTGCGGTGCCACATCTTGAGGGACCTTGGTCACTGCTTCCCACAGCAGCATTACAGACACAAACCAAGGACCAGCCATCACAGACCGAAGTGTTTGTGTGGAGGAACTTGTGATGGGTTTGATGGTTGTTTCCTTCACAGCAGCAACCGTGACACTAAGAAAGCCTTGGTTTTAAGTATCCAGCTTACACCCACGTGAACCAACACAGTGCACCTGCCTAGCAAACACCACCACGCAGAGGCAAGAGCACAGGAAGTCTCTATCAGAACAGTATGGTATGGGTTTTGTGTTCCCCTTCAATGCCATCAGGGCTGAAGAGATGCTAATGAGCCCAATAAAGGTATATTACAGAAATAAATTCAGCTTTTCTTGCTTTGCTCGCTCTTTATGAGCAGGCTGCACAGGAGGGCAGTCCTGAGCCCTGGCACACATTAGAAACACAGGCGCCCTATACAGATTTTTAAGTACCCTGCCCTTTGAATCATTTAAGCTCTCCAGAACCAGGTTTGCCCCAGCAGGTCAGGCTGTCTGCTCGGGTGAAGGGAGCACAGCCCTCACAAAATATCCCAGCTTTTTAGATAGGCTATTGCCCTGGCACTTGCTGCGGTGGGTGAGGCAGGTAACTGGTGCCTCAGCACCTGGTAGCACCCAGATACTCAGCTACGTAAGGCTCTGGCCTCTCTAGCAGGTCTGGCTAACACGAGCGCTTCAGTTGTGCAAGGAAGTGCATTATTTTTCCTATCCAACACCTCTTAAAACAGCTTGCTTTTTTGTGTCTTTTTCCTGTATGTTCTCTTTTCCCTTTCCCTCCCTCTGAGGACTAAGATACTCTTCTCCTTTTTACTACCCTTTTCTTACAGTCAGCAATAACATGCTCTGTTCCGACAGTTTCCTACCTCTCCCCCATATCCATTTTATACTCTCCCTATAAAAAGTCCCTTTTATTTCAAAATCTGCGTAACTAAGACACAACCATGTTTACCTAACTGCAAAATGAAGCTAATGAAATCATGTTTTTTTTTTCTTCTTTCTTGCTAATTCCCCTTCCTGCTGCTGCTCTCTAGGCAAACTACAAGAGCTCAGGAAGCAAACCCTGCAAAGGGTAGGAATGAAGCCTTCCCCAGCCTCCTTTTAAGCAGACTATACTGACTGCTGAGGCTATGCAAGGGGATAGGTACTATTATTTTGTTCAGGTTTGGGGCTTATACATGTGACTGGGGGCATGCAGATCAGGGAAGAATATCCTTAGATAGTCTTAGACACTTTCGAGGTGGGAATGTTGTTGTTTACTCTGTTTGTTGATTTTTTTATTTATTTATTATTATTAATATTATTGTTGTTGTTTTTAATTGTTAAAGATGTTTCTTTTGAGCTAATATTTTTAAAATTTATTTTTCTTTTTCAGTTCAAGTAAGTTCTTTGGATAGTTTTCCTGAACATATCATCATTAAATGTTTCTGCTAAATCATTTTAAGCTGATATCTCCAAGTATTTCCCTGCTGACTGTAAAACAAACCTACTTGTTTGCTTATATAGCTTACGTTGGGGATAAAGAGTGCTGTTTTGGCTAAACTGAGAATTCAACTTCCAATGCTTTGCAGTGCAACTTAGCTTCCAGAGACAATATTTTTTCCTCTGAAGGGCTAACAGCTCTGGTTTTAATGGGGATATTTCCTGCAGAAAATTCCACAGTTAATTGGTTTTTCCTTCTTGCAAAGCCCACCCTGCTAACCCACCACCTGGTTCTACTTGCAGTACATGTTGTCATCAGAAATGCTAACTTTAACAAGATTTCATAGCACTCGGGCTTGTTTCATTACTTGTTTAAAATCTGCAAGACGTTCATCTCACGCCGGAGTCGTATATAAATAATTTAAACCCATTGGCATTTGTCACAGTAGAACAAAGTAGATCTTGTGTGATGGATTCCTGGATGCGTGCATTTTTAACTGCAAATTCCCTTCCTTGCTGCTTCAGAAAGGTGCTGTGGTACAAAGGGCGTCCTGGCCATTAGCTTCAGTTACTGCCATTCTGCTGTGCTGCTTATCTGCTCTGCCAAAGAATGCCTTTTAATTGCATAAAAGTCTTCTGGGCTGCATGAGCTGAGGTACGACAGCTGCTCTTGTATTCAGCCCTTGTGCAGAGGCTTGTTTAAAAACAAAAAATCAACCACCCTGAAGCATGGTAGCTTGTTACCAGCTTGCTGCTCTTTGATTGGAAAGCTTCACATATATTTGGTGTGTTTGTAGATGGGAAGCTCCCTCAGAGCTGGAGAGCTTTCATTTGCTGGCTGGGAGGAGCTTCATATCTTCAAGGAATGGCTCTGCCATAAAATGTGACTCAACTTGAGGTTTACCCCACTCAGCATAAATGATTACTGGTTTAAATGCTAGCCTTGCACACTCCTGGGGCTTGAGAAGTCATTCCACCAAGCTAAAATGATGAAGACCCTGTGAGCAAAGGGCCGTTTGTGACTAACAAAGGCTTGATAGCTGAGCAGTCACATCGCACTGCCAGCTCACCTGGGCAACTGGTGTTAGTAAAGGCTGCAGCATGAATCTAAGCCCAGTCACAATCTGGAAACGTAATTGGGACCTTACCAGAGGCTCCATGAATCAGGCAAATGTCCACCTCTGCTGTGTTGTCTGCTTTTAGCAATCCCAGGAGCGGGCATGGCAGCACGCAGCCCTGGAGGTGACAAGAAGAGGGGGTATTGCACTTTCAGGGTTACCTGCTTGCTAACTTTGTAAGACCCAGGGTTTTACAGGTATGGGGTGGGCAAAGGCTACTGAGTGAATGCCCTCCCCCCCCACTCCCCGAAGGACAAGGCTCTCAGAGTTCAAAGCAGATGGGTAGAGATAAGCACTGGAGAGCAGCGGGGTGGACTTTATCATCATCGGCTGTAAAGTGGGAGGTGTGTTTTCAAAACTGATGTGAGGCGAGGGCAGAGTCCTGCTGCGCATTAATCCACGCCGTCCTGTGTTTCAGGGTGGTGCCAAATCAGATGCCTGGATTGGGTGTGAGCGGAGGAGCCACGTCCACCTGTAATGAGGAAACAGCGGCGTGCACACAAGTGGAAGGGGCCAGGCAGGCTGACGAGTAAGTAGCAAGGAGGTCAGGAGCACTCTGAAGCTGAGATGCTCAGGCTGCACCTGTGTGTGTGTCCGTGGGTGGGCTGTTCCTGGGGGACTGAACCTCAGATGCCTGCATCACACTGCCTGCTGACCGTAGCGGGCTGGAGATCAATTCCACCCTTTCTGTGCAAGCAAACCCAGAGGGTGAGGCTTTCTGAGGGGTAAACAGCTGGTTATTCCCACAAGCAGTGACTGAGTGCTTTACAAAACAGTGTGGTGTGCAATACTACCAGCGTCAGTGGTCTAAGGACTAAGTAATTCTAGGATGAAAAAGAGTGAATGTGTACAGGGAAAGGTTTCTGCAGTTCCAGGCTTCCTACGGGTTGCCTTATAATGTAAAAACTGGGGAATGCAGCTTGTCTGTGTCGTCCCTACAGGTCAGCAGTGTTCGCAAAGGGCCTTCCCAGGTTTTTGTTAGGCTGCTGACCTGAAGTACTGCTGGGGAGATAACGTTGCTCTTAAAAGGATGACAGACAAGCCCTGCAACAGTGTGCAGGGAAAAGAAAAAAAAAAAAAAAAGCGTTACTTAGATTTGCGTCATGGAGAAAGGTCGTGGAAAGACTGTAAAACGAGAACCCCAAGGTAACATTGTCCTGCTCAGTCTTTGTCTTAGAAACGCCAGAGATATTAGGGGGCAAAACCAGCTGCTTCAGAAGCTTTGGGCGTCTGTGAGCAGAAGTATGCTCTCCCCCAGACAGAGGAGGGGTAATGGCCACTCCAGGGAAGGAGCCTTGTTTCTGATCGCACAATGTATGTGTCCTGTGCCCTCAGCTAGCTCTAGTCTCTCCACAAACTTCTTTCTATTTGTATTTCTTCCCTGAAGCTCTCTGTATGCCAAGGCTCTGGCATGCCTGGTACCCCCCACCAGCGGGTTGCTTTTCAGGGCTTCTAGCTGAAGCTCAGGGAAGCCTTTAGAGAGCGCTTCCCCAAGGGAGCCTGGTGTGCGGCGTGAATTGTGGCAACAGCTCTGAGTGTGGTGGAACAGACTTCAGCCAGCAACAGCTGCTTTGCACGTTTGTGTTAATCCAGGCTCCAGCCCCCAGCTGGAAGTAAGAGGAAGGGAGACACCGAGGGCTCCTGCTGCAGGAGTCCTGGGGAGCCCTCCAGGTGCCCGTGCCAGTGGCTCAGAGGTCGTGTCAGAGCTGAATTTCTTGTGAGCTCAAGTTTGCATTGAACTCTTCTCAGAGCAAGGAGTGATCGTTCACAGGATGCTGCCTTGGTTTGCTGAGTTCGCTCTTTCCTTTGCAAAAAGGAGAAAACCGGGCTGGAAAAAGGCCACTACCTTTTGTGGCCACAGAGACAGACAGACGAGCTTCCCTTCTGCAAGGGAAGAGTTCCTCCCTCAAACCCCAAGCAGAGCGGAGACCTCAATTAGGGCTTGAACGCGGACTCGAGGCATTCCCCGGCACGCATGTTATGCAACGGTCAGGTTCTGCTGCCCCGGGTCCTGTTTCTCCCTGAAACTGCAGGCATTGAGGCACATACCTCAAATACATCAGCAGTCCCACCTCCTGCATGTCATTCTCTTATTCCTCTTGATCCGGTGGGATTTCTAAAGCCCATGTGTGGTTTGAATGACCGTGCTGGATGTCACTTCCTTGCACCTGGGCCCCATTCAACCCCAAAACACCTCTGAGGCAATTTAGGACTGGGGTCTCTGGGGAAACACAGCTCTGGCTGCAACACTTCCTTAACCCCACGAGCCTGGGGCCCGCGCCGTGGCACAGCTCCTTGTCTGTCCAACCCAGATCCCTGTGGTGATGCTCTGTGACCCCGAGGTGTGGGAACGGGCCTCTGGAGCCACAGCACGGGTACCACTTCCCCGTCCTGCGGGGTGAGGAGCAGCACACAGAGCGGGGGCAGTATCGGTGCTGCTGGGCAGCCTGGGGCAGCCGTGGGGAGGAGCGGGGCCGCGGTGCTGCCCTGCATTCCTCTCTGCGGGGACTGGTGGGCGAGAAGGGCTGAGGAACGGGGCAGGTGTGTTACCACCCTCCTCCCCTCGCGGCTCTCTGGCTGCCGCCCTCTGCCACAGTCGCTCTGTGAGGGCTCTTGCTGGGAGGCCGGACCCAGACCAACCGCATTTTTAATGGTGGGGCTCATCCTTAATCTGCTGGCGTTAGAAAGGGAGCCAGAGCTACTCCCCAGAATTTCGATGGTGCAAGCAAGCGTTTTGCAAGCCCCAGGACTAGCAGCAAGCTGTCCCTGGAACACTCTGACCTGGTTGGGAGGCTGTGAGCATCACAGCAGAGCCTGAGACCTCAAACCCACAGTCCCACAAACGCTGGCGGTTGTCGGTGCCCCCAGCAGCTGGTGTCTGCCCTGTGGGCTGCCTCCCCGGGTTCAGACACATATCCAGCCGAGGAGCCACATCCTCTCACTCGTAGAAAAGCAAGAAATTGGAGGGAGAGCAGAGAGACTCGGATAACATTTCATTGCAATAATTTAAGAGTACATTCCTCAAGAGGACCAGCCTGCTTCGTGGCTCCCTGTGCCCACCTGGCCTCCCCTGGGTGCGCCTCCAGTGGCAGGGGTGCCGGGGAGCTGTTTCTCAGTCACTCTCACTGCTGACCCGGTGGGACGCTGCCCCGCGGCTGCGCTGCGGCTTCAGGCAGGCGGCCAGCGTCGCCCTGCCGGCGGGCAGCGAGGCCTTGCTGACGGAGGACACGCTGCGGGCCAGGGGCTGTGTGGGGAACATGATGGTGCCCCGGGGCGCCTGCAGGAGCTGCCAGATCTCGCCGGAGGTGTTGCCGCCCAGGTACTCCCAGGGCCGGCGCCCGCTGCCATCCCTCACCTGCACCTGGCACCCCAGCTGCAGCACCAGCACCTTGATGACGAGCTGGTGGCCGTGTATGGCGGCCAGGTGCAGCGGAGTGTAGCCGCAGCCCGACCTCACGTCCACGTCCAGGGACAGCCCGGCCTGGCGCGCCGCTCCCGCCAGCTCCTGCAGGCCCGTCCCGTCCCCGTGCTTGGCCAGCCAGTGCAGCACCGTGAAGCCCGTCACGAAGTCCCGCTGCAGGGCCAGCTCCGGCTCCTCCAGGAACAGCCCCCGCACCTGGGCCCAGCGCCCCGCCGACACTGCCACAAGCCAGGCGTGCTCCCGCCGCCCCAGCGGCACCACCAGCCCCCGGTTTGGGACGTGCACGGGGGAGCTCTTGGAGGGCAGGCTGCGGGGCAGCCCCCCTCTGTCGTCCTGCAGCGATGGGGGGACGCCCTGCACCTCCAGCAACGCCAGCTGGCACCTGATGCTCCTGAAGACAGGCAGCGGGGCTGCGGGGCCGCTCTCCGGGGCTTGTGGTGCCCCCGTAGGGGTCAGCGGGGGGGATTGGGAGCAGGGGGGCAGCACCGTGGGGCTGGCTGGTGGTGGCGGGGTGAGGGGTGAGGGCAGGCTGGGGGTGTGCAGCAGCGGGGCTCGGGACCGTGCTGGTCCATTGGGTGGCACCTTGGGCCCCTCCGGCTGCGGTGGGGATGGGGACAGCCTGGTGGGGAGGTGCTGCAGGGACCTGGACTGGGATGGGGGCAGCCGGGTGGAGGGTAACGCATCCGGGCACGGTGAAAGCAGTGGGGTCTGGGGTGGGGAGCGCTCAGCAGTGAGCGTCTGCAAGGACTGGGACTGGGACAGGGGCAGCGTCCCCGGAGCTGAGCGACACAGCGGGGACTGCGACAGGGGTGGCTCCCGGCGGGCTGGCTGCGGGGTCCGGGCTTGGGGTGGCCTGCTGGGGGGTGGCACCCTGGGGCTTGGGGACAGCAGCAGGGGCTGGGGTGGCCCGGCAGGGGGTCGTACCCCTGAGCCTGCCGAGGGTGGCGGGGCCTTGGGTAGGGGCAAGCGGGCAGCGGGCAGCGGTGGGGACTGGGATGGGGGCAGCCTGGGGCCAGGGGGCAGCGGCAGGGACCGAGCAGGGGGTGGTCCCTTGGGGTCCGCCGCTGGCAGGGACCCCGCGGGGGCTGCCCCAGAGGGCGGCAGCCCCCGGGGAAGGGCCGGGGAGCGGGCAGGAGCGGCGGGGGGCGGCTGCGGGGGCCGGTAGGGCGGCGGGGACACGAAGAGCGCCGTCCCCGACCCCAAAGCCAGGGGGCGGCTCCGGTAGGGGGGCGGCCGGGCGGCGGCATCGCGGAGCGCCCGGCGGCACTCGCAGCACAGCCCCCCGCGGCCCCGGGAGGCGCAGCCCCCCGACACGGCTCCCGGGGGGTGCTGCCCCTTCTCCAGCGCCTTCCCCGGCGGGCCGGGCTGGCATGGGGGCGGCGGGGGTCGCTGCTGCTTCTCCTCCTCCTCCTCCTCCTCCTGTTCCTCCTCCTCCTGCGGCCGGTGCTCCCCCGGCGGCGGCAGCTCCTCGTCGAGGAGGTCTCGGTACCTGCGGCGGAGGACGATGTCCTTGGAGGCGCCGGGGCCGGCGGGGCGCACGGTGGCCACGGAGTTGACGAGGCGCTTGAAGCGCTCCCGGCGCTCGCCCCGCTGCTCGGCCGTCAGCGCCGGGTCGCGGAGGAAAGCCTGGAAGTGGCGGAGCAGCGCCGCGTTGGGGGCTCGCCCGCCGGCCCCCCACAAGAAGTCCAGCACGGCCTCCTGGCTCAGCTCCCGAGCCATCCTCGCAGCTCGGCTCCCGGGGCTCGGCGCCGCTCGGCGGGGCGCTGCCGCTGCCGCAGCCCTGGCCGGCCGGGGAACCCGCCTCCCGCCCCGCCGGGCCTCTCCGCCCCCATCGCCCTCGCCCGGGGTGGCGAGGAAGAGGAGCAGCCGGGCACTGAGCTGGCCGTGCTCAGTGAAAAACCGTCTCGGTGCTGAGCTGGGGGTGGTCTCCGTCCCCTGCCCTCCTCAGAGCCCCCTGGGAGCCTCTCTGACACCGCCAGAGGACCTTGCACCCCTTGGGGGACTCTGTGGCTCGTGAGAGCTGGCAGTGAATGGGGATGGACGGGATGTGGTGGGGGTCAGGGTGGCTGCTGTCACACCTGCCGGGCATCGTGCCCCCGTATGACAGCTGCACACAAGCCCCACGAGTGTCTCAAGTCAGGTTGCGTCTCGTATCATCTCCACGTTCACTGAGGGAGGTCAGGCAGGACCCAGGGATCTGGTTTTGGTTGTGTCTCCAATGCTATCACCACTTGTGTGTACATCACAGCTGAGGAGCACGGATAAGGTCAGTGCCCCATATGCACCAGGCAAGCTCCAGCCACGTCCCAAGGAGTTTGGGGTACAGACAGTGGGAGGAAAGCGTGCAAGAGAGTTTTTTTCTGTGTTTTATTTATTTATTTATTTATTTGCTTTCTGTCTTGCAATCAAGGAATAGAGGCACAGAGGGACTGAGCTCAGTACAGACTCTCTGGCTTTAAAGAAGCCTGGGTCAGGCCCTCAGTCATGCTCCAGAAGTCTACGGCAGGCTCTCAGGTGACCAGAAATATTTTTAGCTGCCTGTCCTCTGGACAGCCACTGCAAACCCAGAAGCGTGCACGCAACCTTCACAAACCTGAGGCAGAGATTGCAGTAGATGTTGTGCGTGGGCTTGCGAGCTGTGCTTTGGTAACGCTAAACCTTAGGATAACATTTGAGGTTGCGAGAGCGGATGTGTGCGGTGGTTTTGCTCTCCAGAAAATAAGATGCACAGGTCTGCGCTTTGGAGGTGCTGATTGTGGACGATTAGTTTCTGCCACAGTACATTACCACGCTGGTTAGCATGATAAATTACACTGTGGAGTTGCAGGACTGCTAAAATGTAACCTCTGGAATGGTGGGGGTAGCCCCAAAAGAAACTTTTAAGTTTCCAGGGCAGAAGTTACAGTTTCGGCAATGTATCAGGAGAGTCATGCAGTGTGCCAAGCTGTGGGTTGCTTAGGTGGCAGCAGCAAGAGGAACTGCACTTTTATGCTACACCACATCTTGCTTTGGGTTTTTACTGCGGTGTGGAGCAGGAGAGTGTGGTTACACCCCATCGGAAGCGTTTGTCTGAGGAGAAGGGGGATGCCATATCTGAAAAGTTAATATTTTAGCATCCTGCACATGCCTTTGGTACAGCTTTGCAAGGCATAAACACCTTTCTCCTCCTTCTGAGCTCTAAATTGCATTCACAGCTCTGTGTTTGATGGCAGCACACCCTCAGCGGAAGCGGTTGGGATGCAGTGCGTGGAGCATAATGATATAATTGTGATCACAAACAAGAGAGGAGGAGAGATTGTGGAGATAAAAAATCCAAGTAAATAACAGTGGCAAACAACAGCACTACTATGAAAATGCTGTTTGGGTTTGATGAACTCAGATGTAAGCAGGAGGCATTTTACAGCTTTCCCTGATATTGCATTTGCACTTAAGCGCCACTGGGAAGTATTACCTCACTTACCATAAGCCCGGCACTGACTGCGAACTGGAAGGTTTTTCTCTTGAGAAACGCCAGCTCTCGCCCTGCAAGCCGTGTTCTTGAAGGCAGAGGAACACGCTCAGGCAGCACAAAGCGACTGCTGGAGTATCTGCGGGGCTGAGGCTGATGCTGAATGCTGGCATGGGTGGAAAAACCTCGCTGAGCTTGTTCGAGTGACGTGGGTTACGCTAACGCATCTCGCCTGGCTGGGAGCGCCGCGCTTCCCGGGTAGCTCGGATACCCTTGGGAGGCACCCGCAAAAAAGTGTTGAGTGAGTAGCCCGTGTTGATTCAGAGGCTGGGGCACGTTTCTGCCCTTACAGCCTTGGCTGCAAATCCCATTTGGGGATTAAGGGGGTGTAATGCTGCATGCCGGCAAGATGTGCAGCTCTGCTACCTGCAGTCTCTTTGTCTGCTTCACACTCAGAGGTTTAAAGAGGCTCTTGTCTCCCTTATCCTGTGGCAGTTTGCTGTCTGTAAATCGCTCACTTTTGGTTGTGGGCAACAGTCTTCAGAAAGACTGAATTTACCCCGTTCTTGCCCTCTTTGAGGGCTCTGGACACAACAGGTCTCTTCAGGTGACATTTGAGTAAGCTGTGAGTGGTGCTAATCACACAGTGGGGGCAGGCTCAAGCAGTATTTCAAAATTATAAGCTCACCACTCCGCCTTGCAGCCTCCTGCTGCTGTACGGGATGGTGTTAGGGAGCTACGTACCTGTGGTTGATTTTAAACAGGAGGAAAGTTAACCTGAGCTCTGCGTCTGCTTGTGTATTTTCTCATCCCCTGTAATCTGACAAATTGCCCCACAGCTGACATAAAAGGTCGGTAAAGCAATGACACTCTGCCGCAGCAAAATGATGCAAAAGAGCTTCGGAAAAATTCAGTCAGTCCCCACAGGGTCTCTAGAATGAAAGGCTGGCATTTCCCTTCACACAGGGACGCATTTGTCAACAGCAGCCATGAAGCTTGTAGGAATGAAGGGTCTGCTTCTTCCCATTGAACACGAGGAATGCGGGCAACTGCGCTAGAAGAGATCTGGAGAGATTGCAGCACATTTCCTTGACTTGATGGGGCTTAGATCCTACTCATTCAGCTCAGGAAGGTCTGTATGCATAGGTGTCAGGAAGAAAACTCAGCCACAGCTCTCTCGGCCTCGGTGGTGAGCCACATCAGGGCTTTCTGCACACGCGGAGATCTCTGTGTTAGTTACGTGGTGCTGATGGAGGAGCGTTGTGCCAGCCACTGACTCACAGGAGGGGAAGCCGTCCGCCTCCCTCACAGGTGCAACCAGGGCAGCTCTTTGGAAATCACCACCAGGTTTCCACTAGAGGCTGCACTGGTCCCAGCACAGGTGTGCTCAGCGCCTCTCCTGGAGCCCGGCATGCAGAAGGAGGAACTTGCTACAAGAGTGAGATAATGAGATGAACAGAGCAGCCTCCTTAAAATGAGCTGGATAAATGTTATTCAGCTGTGCTCCCCACACCCATGTTACTGGGAGAAAGCCCACCAGCTTTTTGTGCAGCAGGTTTGCTAATGAAAGCTGCACACCTGTGCCTAGGAGCAGATCCTTAAACCCCCCCTGGGAAGGAGAGAGTGAGAGGAGCTGGGTGGTGGTGCTGCACCCTCTTCCTTTGCTGGGCAGTTTGAGGCAGCAGGACCAGGCTCAGATACCACAGAGTCATCTAGGCTGGAAGAGACCTCCAAGATCACCGAGTCCAACCTCTGCCCTAACACTAACAAGTCCTCCACTAAACCATATCCCTAAGCTCTACATCTAAACGTCTTTTAAAGACCTCCAGGGATGGTGACTCCACCACTTCCCTGGGCAGCCTGTTCCAATGTCTAACAACCCTTTCAGTAAAAAAGTTCTTCCTAAGATCCAACCTAAACCTCCCCTCGTGCAACTTTAGCCCATTCCCCCTTGTCCTGTCACCAGGCACGTGGGAGAACAGACCAACCCCCACCTCACTACAGCCTCCTTTAAGGTATCTGTAGAGAGCAATAAGGTCACCCCTGAGCCTCCTCTTCTCCAGGCTGAACAAGCCCAGCTCCTTCAGCCGCTCCTCGTAGGACTTGCTCTCCAGGCCCCTCACCAGCTTCGTCGCCCTTCTCTGGACCCGCTCAAGCACCTCCATGTCCTTCTTGTAGCGAGGGGCCCAAAACTGAACACAGTACTCGAGGTGCGGCCTCACCAGGAGGACGATCACTTCCCTGCATCCTTCAAAACATGGTCAGAAGAGCTGAGGGATGGGAACTCTTGGACTCCATAGCCTCTGCAAACAGCCTTGTGCTTCTTTGTGGCAGTCTGGGGATGACTTTTGGAGTGCCAAGGCAAAGCCTTTAGGTTAGAGGCTGCATGAATACCAGGGCCCGTTTGCTGGCTGCTGGTCTACTCGCGGGAGCTGCTTTCAGCTTTTACCCTTTTGTCTTTTTGCCTCAGCTCTTCGGATGCTCCCTTCAGCGGGTAGGGCTGTAACACCCTTTGCGTGCACAGAGAATCAGGCTTCTGCCTTTTGGGGTTTCGTGCCTTGGCGAAACCACCTCCAGCAGCGTCCCGGCCCCTACCCCGGGGGGCAGCGGGGGCACCCGGGCGGTCCCCGGCTCGGCCACCTCCTGGCGGGGGTCCCCGGAGCAGGGGGGGCTCTGCCTCCAGCGCCTCCCCGCCGCGCTGGGGTTGGGAAAAAGGGGGCGAAGGGGCCGGGATCCCCTACCCGGGGGTGGCCACAGCCCCTCGGGGGGTGGCAGCGGCCGGCCCCGGGGGAGGGCCGGGGGGGGCCCGCCTCGCCGCCCGGCCCCTTCGCATTGCGCATGGGCCCTCCCCGCCGGGTGGCCATGTTGCAGCCCTAGCAGGCAGCCAGGAGGAGGGCCGGGGAGCGCAGCGATGGCCGTGGCCGTGGGCAGACCGGCGGTGGGTGCGGGACGGGGTTTTGGGGTGTGGGGGGGGCCGGGCGGGCTCGCCGCGGGGTCCCCTCTCCCCGCCTGCGCCCCTGCCCCGAGCCCGGCGCCGAACTTTTTGGGGCCGCGGCTCTTTGGGGCTGCGGGGTCCCGGGCTGCTCCCGGCGGGGCTGCGCTCGGGGGCTCCCCGGGAAAAAGGGAAAGGGGGAGAGGGGGCTCGGGGACCCCCCGGTATGTGGGCTGCGGGGACACGCGTGGCTCGCGTCCTCCGGCGTGGCTGGGAGGGGAGGGGAGGCTCGCTGTTTTACATCCCTGCCGAGAGGGACAAAGGGTTTCCCCTGTGCAGAGAGGGGGAAAAATAAAATAGAAGACCCTCTCCGTACACACGCAGAAGCTAGCAGATGCTGCTGCGGGTGGGGGAAAGCCTGCGTCCTGCACCCGGCTGCAGAAACGTGGAGGGAGCTCCGGGGCGAGCTGCGCCTCGGCGGCCGGGGGAGGGAGACAGAGCGGAGCGGCTCGCCTCTAACTTTCCCAGCGCTTGGGAGTAAAGCAGAGGTTGCCCCCGAGCCGCGGACTCGACTGTGGCTCCTCGCAGAGCAAATGGTCTGCCTTCAAGGTGGGACCGGGACCAGGCGGGTTCTTGTAGGGCTGATGATGTGCTTGTGGGGCTGCCCGGCTACGGGGCTCCTCTGATGTGGCACGGGGAGCGCGTGAGGGTGGTGGTGATGGTGAGGCTGTAGGTGGGGAAGTTAGGCTACGAGGTGAAATGAGAGCTGATGTTTGTGAGCAGAATGCCTACAAATCATCCCAGCTGCTTATAAAGCTGCATCTGAAATGAGTCCTTGATTGCAAGCTCCAAAATGCGCTTGGAAGCTGAAGTTTGTGTTTCGGTGGAAAAAGATGCCTTGAAATCCCTGCTTCGGCTGCTGCTTAGGGCAGGCTGAAGGGTACTGCGAAGCGGAGCCCTTCTGCTTTGTGTGGAGTAGCGACCTCAGCGTGTGAATGGGCTTGGGAGTGGTTTATTGCCAGTTTATTGCGAGATGTGCTTGCTGTTTGTTCGCGTGCGCGCCGCTTTTCTTCCTTCGTCGTATTACACTGAGCCTCTCCTGGCTTTGCTGAACGGCAGTCCCCTGACGATCCCGGGGCAGCATCTGCAGGGACTTGTGTAGTGGTTCAGCTAAATTCAGACCATGTGCCATTGAGTCCGGCCAGAATAAAGCATTCCTCGGGGTGGGAAGTGTGTGTGTGGGACAGGGGAGGGCGAGGGGACTCTGCAGTGGGCAGACCAGGCACCAAATGGGTACTTCTCAGAGAGCTGTTTGACCTGGGATGATGGCAAAATAAAGGACAGCAGGCTGGCATTCAGTAGGTGCTGAGCATATCATCTCCTTTACCGTATCTAATCCCCTCTGCTGCTGGGGAGGTGGCAGGGGACCTGAGGAAACAGTTAATTACACGGGAGAGTGAGGCAAAAGTGGTGAGTGCGTCTCTCAGCCTGATCACCACGTCTTGTACAGGTGCTGAGCGGCATGTGTCACTGGCAGGAGCGAGGGGGGGAGAATTAAGGGAAGGAATGAAGCTAGGAGTGAGCGAGTTTGATTTCTAAAAACCAAGATAACATTCCTGAGTCACAACCTTTTACGTCCTGGCAGGATACAACATTATGCTAATTGGAAAAGCATGCATAAAAAACGAACCTCAGCGAGCTGCTCTGAAGTGTCTGTGTTTAATTGTAGCCGAGCAGGGCGTGTTTTGGTAGGATGGGTGGCTTTCATTTTAAGGCCCCGATCCCGCAGATGGGAAGGCACATGTGTAAGGCACTGCCTGTAATTTCATTTGACTTAATGGAGGCTGATCTCAGCATGTAAATGCAAAGGCATGCATAAGCAAAGCTTTCGCAGCGCTGGTGCTGGGAGCTGCCATGGGACCTCGCAGCTGATGAAAGCCATGCATGTGCTTAAGCATGCGTCTGGGTGGAAGCATGGGGACGGTGCCTGGGCTCCGAGATAAGCCACTTGCAGCCTGGAGGCTCGCAGTGCCCTGGACGAGGATCCCAGCTCCTGCTGGGCTCATCCCCAGCACCTTGACCAGCGTTGGATGGTGCCGCGGGAGGTCGGAGCGTGGAAGGGGGCTCTGGTTTCCCTACCCTGCTCTTAATTTGTTTATCCTAAATGGCTACAGGATCACAGCTTGGCCTAGTTAAAGGCAACACGAGCATGCACACGCAGATACTACGCCTCCTCCCCCCGCCAGTCAAACAGCAATTGATGGAAAATGAAGCTGGAACGCTGACTCTTACACGGGGGCCTCGAAATATGCTATCTGAGAGACAAGACCAGCACAGTGTATTCTTCACTCTGTTTTAAAAATACTTCAGAATGAGAGACTGCCAGTTTCCATGGAGGGGAGGGAGGAGAAGAGAGGAAAGAAGGTAGAGCGGGGCTAGCGGAGCTGAGGAATCGGCGTTTTTTTGGCTCCCTCTGAACAGCAGATCTAGCAGCACCCCCTGAAATTGTGTGTAGTTTGTGAACCCTTCGTTTCCTTTATTCACCTCGGTGCCTTGTCTGTGGTAGGAAATGCGTTCAGACTGTTTGTGTCGCTCCTGTTGATGTTAACAATGGTGGGAACCTGGCTCCTCCTCGCCTTGTTTTTAACACAGCCGCAGATTTTGGGCAGGCTGTGGCCAGCCCACCACGAGCTTGGGGCCTCCAGCTCTTCCAGCACAACTTGAGCTGACCTGGAGGCAGGGCATGATGGAGATACTCAGAAAATCCTTCTCTTGGGTAGATGGGGTCATGGGAAATCAATTTTAGTGCTTGAATAAGGCCCTGAAACAGTGATTAAGCAGCTTGTGGCTCACCTTGTAGGAGAGATGCAAAGGACAAGGGGGTCTTCTGCTGGCTTTGCGAGTGCTTCTGTCTTGTCTGACCTCGCTGTTGGCTCCAGGCTGCAGCAGCTCTTGTAGGAAAAGGCAGTGGAGCAGCCTGAGCTCAGAACGGTTGGCCCCACCAGGTGATTGAAAAACAAACAAACCAAAAACGCAGCAGTTCCTCGAGCTTTTTTTAGGCACGCCATCCAGCTCCATTCGTTTCCAGCTCTGTGAGCAGCTCTCCCGCCTGCTGCAGTAAGTGGTGCGTGATGATGGCTCCGACAAACGCCACGGCGCTGTTAGCAGGCAGCGCTGATACTGCTGGAGAGTGCTCCAGATTGGAGGCAAAAAAAAAAAAGAATCAAGTTGGGGTCTCACTATCTTGGTGAAGAACAGCGGTAACCGACTACTGCTCCACATGGCCCTCCTTCCCTGTAAGTGCTAGTTTGGGTGCTGCTGTGTGTTGTGCTCAGCAGGAAGCCATAAGAGCTGCTGTCCCTTGGCTGCGTGGTTGTCTGGGCACCTTCATCCGTGCTCTGGTGCGGAGGTGGGTGGGCCAGGAGTTGCCATCTGCACCCACAGGTCAGGCCGGTGGGACTTAACACAAGAGCAGGCAAGGCCCACTTGGCCTCTGGTGAGTGGAGCCATCACCTGCTTTTTTTTTTTTTTGTACTTTAATGTCAGCTTATAGCTGCTTTAGATCTTTTTATTATAAGGTGAATCTTCTGCTACCATTTCTGCATTTGAGTTTTATTTTCACATGGGGTCTAGCTTATTGAAATGCCCTGATTGCAGGTTATCTCCTAGCAGATCTGGTCATGAACACTTGCCACAGGCTAACCCAAAAAGGTTCGTTTTAGGAAGGTTTTGGTTTTGCCTGCGGCTCCTGCAAACTGATTGCTTCATGAATGGCGGTAGCTGTAAAGAGAATTGTTTCTGGAGATCTGCATGCATCTCATCGATTTCAGCCAGAAACTGCAGTAACCTCTCTGGTGTGGTGGCAGTGGAAGGAGAGAAACAGCGCTTGTAACCCTGAGGGGCACCTTTGTGGGTGAGTTGCAGGACTCCCCTGTTTGGGGCCGTCTCAGATCTGGTGCTGTGCTGCAGTCCATGGGTGCTGTGCCGGGGTGAGCGGGGTGCAGCCCTAATCGGGTCGCCCTTTGTATGTGAGGGACTCAATCTGTTTGCCAGCTGCGTGTTAAATGCAGTGGGTGCGCTGAATGCTTCACCTGAGCACGTCAGCACGGCCTGAGTGAAGCTGGTGGCAGCCTCTGTTCTGTCTGTGAGCACAGACTGAGGTGCGGGCAGAGGCCTGGGCTTGGTGGAGGGCTCGCTTGGCTTGCCCAGTGATGGTGCAAGCTGCATTTCCCTCTCCCACGAGGAAGCACAGCGAGGGATTTGCAGTGAAGTGCGAGAGCCCAGGCTGCCCCCGAGGTCAAACTGCTTTCAGCTAGAGGGTCCCGTCTGTAGCCGCAGCCAAATCTTCGTGTTTCAAGGCGTGCAAATCATCTCCTTTAACCCCTATGAAAACCCATCTCTTCCACTCTGAGTCAGCCCGGGAGCTTCTGGCAGCTTTCAGATGAGTGGAGAATGCCAGGGTGACAGCCCTGGCTTGATGTTTTCCAGGACAAAATCCAGCAGGCAGCAGCCTGGCTTGGAAATAAGGAATCTGCAGCCTGGAAAGGTGAGGGTGTCTGGTTATCATTGACGCTGGTTCTTGGCACATGTCCTTAACGGTGTGCATCACCCCGGGTCCTCCCGAGCTGTGCAGCAAATGTACAGAATTACAAATCTGGAGGTTGTGTATTAATGTAGCTACTCGTCCTTCTCTTGCTTCTACATTTGACTGAAGGTTTCTCTGTTCATCATCGTCTCCTCTTGTGTTAATCAGTAGAAGTAAATCTCATGTATGTCTGTGCAATGAGTGTACTTAAAAACAGCACGACTGATGAGATTTCAGTGGCCTCTTCTGGTTTTGTTTTGCTCATAACTTGAGATGTTGTCAAGACTGATTTATTTTTTTCCAGAAATTGCTGAATTAAGTCACTGGAAACAATTCTCACTTATTGCAGCCTCTGTGGCTAAAAGATGAGTTGCCATGCTGTGAGCAGGTATGTTGCCATGCTGTAAAAACCAGCAGTGATCAAGGCTTAACACAGCTGTCTGGAACTGAGTCTGCACCATCTTCAAACCTGTGTCAAGCCCCCAAGAGGAGCAGGGATTTTGCCAGATCCTCTAGTGGCTTGTTCTGGTAGCAAATCACACCTCCTACCCACCACGTTCATTTGTTTCTTCCTTCTTTTCCCCAGATTTGTTTCACACCCAGGTTAAGCAGTGGTATGTCTCACCGTGTCTCTCCTGTCCTGGTCGGTCTCAGAGATTTGAGCTCTGAGCTCTGTTTTGTTTTGTTTTTCTCCTTTGTGCAAGCACGAGGATGTAGACTCTTAAAAAACAAGTCACTTCTCAAATCCCCTGTCAGCAACTTATCTCTAAAGTGGCAAACTTATCCCTGGCTGTGGCCAAGTCAGTCTACTTGCTGTTTTTCTTATTTTTAACATAAGAAACAATGAGTCAACGAATACTCTTGTGTTAGTTTACAGAATCAGAGATTAGGATTCTTAATTACTTTTGAAAATGATTTTTCACTTCCTGTATATTTTATGCAGTATCCAAGCCAAGAAAAATCCTTATTGCTTTTAAAGGAACGCTTTCCTGTCACAAATTCTCTTTTATCTTGGAAAATGCCAACCTAGTCTCATTCTGTTTCATCTCTCTCATTAATATTGGATACGTGGCGCTCTAATATGGCAGCTGAAGCAAAGCACAGAGTTTCAGCTAATATCTGACAACAGCAAGCTGAGATTAAGTGACATGTGAGTGCAATCTGCTCTATATAAAGTAATTGGCGTTTTCCAGGAGCATTTGACCTAATTTGTGGTTCTTTCTCCTGCTGCCCCCTCAAATCTGCCCTCAGAGGTTGGTTAGTCATCAGGGCTTCAGAGCTGCATGACACTTGGGGAAAACCCGCCTGTAAGTCTCAGCTCTTCAGTAGGGCAGCTGTAAAGCTTTCCTGATGCCCCGAATCGCAAAGAAGCAGGGCTGGGAGTTGAAACCAAACCTTTGGAAGTGTGCTGCCTTCTGGGATGCCCGGCTGGTGGTAGCTGGGACAAAGAAGGAATAACTTAGCTCGGGTTCTGGTATGTAATTGCCAGAAAGTAGTAGTGTAAGGGGGCCTTGGGTTTTGTGTTTCCAGGTAGTTGAATATTCATCCTGCTAGAAATCACCCGCGCTGTTCTGCATGTGGAGTTATGCAGCTATTCATCATTAGATCCTTAATTACAAGAGGCACTGGGGATTAGGGCTTGTGTGGCTGGCACGCTGCAAGTGCTTTGGCCCCTGATTTGCAGGGCGGTCTTGGGCAAAGGACTTCAATTTGCTGTGCCCTTGTTTTCTCCATGTGTAAGGCAGATGATAATTCCCTTCCTCCTTTTTTTTTAAGGTGCATAGCTATGATGAATGGATTAATAGCACAGCTGTTTCATAAACCTAGCACCAAATCTAGTGAGATCTTGTGGCACGGAGGCATTACCAGACTAAATGCTTTTAATTAAAAGCGCTTTCAAGAAAACAACTATTCAAATGAGGTAATATGCAAGTTATGTTTTCGGGGAGATTTAACAACTAATTTCAATAAGGAAGAGGGGATTAAAAGTGAGCAATATGAGTAACTCCACTGACCTTGTTTTTATGGGTTTATGTAAATGCAGCAGAGGGCAGTTTTCACACAGAGCATTCCTCAGACACGGTGAGTTTCTGTGTTGCAGGCTAGAACCGTTTAAGCATCAAAGCTGGAGGTGTTTTGGTTTTGTTGCTTAAACAAAATCATTATTTGAAACCGTAGCCTGGTGCGTGACTACTGTCTGTTATTCAAGGCCTTGGCCTCGCCAGGAGCGGAGCTCAGAAGAGCAGTTTTTCCATGGGATGTGACCTAAGGAAAGCAGTATTTTGTACAGCCTAACCAAGCAACCTGGTGACTTGTACAGCAGGGCCGTGGCCCAGAGTCCTGGGTTCAGTGGCGCTGGGCAGGTAGGAGGGCGGATGGCTGCTGTCCTTCTGCTTTTTGTGTGAGTAGGATGACTGGAAGCCTACTCTCAAGATTTCTGCTCCATTTTGCACCTCTGGGGGTACTGGGCGGCCCAAGGAGGTGTGAGCATCACACACACACCCATGGAAGGGTGCTTTGCTGCCTCTCCTGGGGCCTGCCACAGGGCCAGGCTTGCATGGCATGCCTAAACAGGGTGGGAGCCCACGAGCTACAAGTACAAACCCAGCTCTTCTCCTGGACAGTATTGAGAGGACAGCAGAAAGAGCTGGGCGTTAGTCTGCCCCTCTGAAGTCTTGCCAAATCCCCAAGGCTGCTATTTACCTGTCAGACCCCAGCTGCTCTGCGCTGGGGCATAAGCAACCCATGCAAAGCGTGGCATGGCTGCGCACGGGAGCTGTGCCCCCGTTTTGGGACAGGCAGCTCTCGGGCACTTGGAGTCGCTGAGCGTGTCGGAGCAGGGAGCTCCTTCGTGTGAACTGCTCCTGCCCAGCCTTCCGCAGGAAACGCTTGCTGGGAGCAGGCTGCGTTTGCCTTAGGGCATGTTTGTCTTCCCAAATCCCGAGCTTCGGCTCCATGGAGTTGTGACTGGATTTACCTGCTCTGTCAGCTCTCCAAATCCTGCCTGCTGCAGCAAGGCAGAGCTCAGGGTGGTGGGGGCTGCTCGCCCTGCAGCACCCCTGCTCGGCTGTGGCTGCTTGGCTGCTACGTGCTGTGTGCTGGCACTTAGCCGGCCGAGCTGAGCAGCTCGCAGCCAAACGGGGAGACCCGACGTGCCCAGCTGTGTGTCCCCGTGACTTAGGGGAAGAAAAGGGAATGGAGATCCTTCCTGAAAACTGGGATCTAGAACGGGCAGCCTGTGAGGAGCTGTGGGACCTGTGCTCCCCCCACCTTTGAGAGGAAAATAAAGTCTTGGGATATATTTGAGTTACGTGGGGATACAAAGTTACAGCATAAAGTAACTGCAGGAGATGCATGGCCTTGCCAAATCCTCCTGCTTATTATTGCTGTCGTTCTGAGCAACAGCCCTACAAAATATCCTGTTCTCCCCTTCCAAAAGCTGTCCTTGAGCAACGTATTTCAATGAGGTGGAGTGGTATATGTATTGCCTGTTTCTGTACGGTTGTGAGACTTGGAAATCTAGCAGGTACGTGTTTAGCTTGACTGTCTGGGGAACGAGTGAGCAGCTGGACACAACTTCCTCTCGTTTGGGGTATATCAAGGAAAAAAGCATTATAAGTACATATTCTAACACTGCTCTGATACAAGCAGCCCTTGGTTGTTACAGCACAAGTCCTGACAGGAGGGCAGAGATGACAAGTATGGAGCTGACCACTTCTGCCTTCTTTTGAAGCACAAACTGGGGTGGGCCGTTGGAGGAGAACACGGTGGCCAATGTTAATTCATCTGCAGAGGTGGGTGCGGGCTCTAGTGTAACCTTTTAGCAGGGCTGCACTGACAGCTAATGGAAGTTGCAGCAGCCTGTGCGTGGAATAATTTATGAGTTGGGGAGAGCACGATTCCAGCGAGCACACGGGGGAATGCCAGTGCCTCGCAATGCTCTGCCAGGGGTCTTGTGAGCAGCGAGGGTGCTGCAGGACAAACAGCATTGGGTTAGCTCGGGGCGATGCATGCAAGCATTGCACTTAGCTCCTGAAGGCTGTCCTGGCTGTGCAGCAGCGCTGGGCTGTAGGCACTGGAAGTGTAGTGACTGGAAGTGTTCCTCATGCATCAAACAAGCTGTGGGAAGCAGCACAGGGAGAGATCTGGAGCTGCAGGCTCTTCCCAGGCAGCCCTTGCAATCCCTGTGCCGCTTGGGAAGGCGATTCCCTCACTTCAAGTACTCGGGCTGCCTGAGCGAGTGCCAGGTTCCTTCACAGCACAGCTCCGAGGCGTCTGGTACCACCTCAGAGCTGCTCTCTGGCTCGCAGCGAGGTGCTGGGCGCCTTTCCTGTGGCTGCAGAAGCTACAGCCTTGCCTCGGCACCGTGCTCGAGAGCCAGATGTGAACCAGCAGCGCTCGCCTGCCGGTTTCCAGCTCTGGAGCCTCCTGCTTTTAATTAAACTGTCGCGACAGCGCAGGCAGAGCAGGAGCCAGGTGGCCAAAGGTCCAGCTCACAGAGGCCTCGGGGAGCCCTGGTATGTGGCTGGGAGGCCTTGGGCAAGGCGCAGGGCAGGGTCAGTGCCTGCCTGCCACTAATTGGGGGTTGTTTGCTCCGTGGCGGGGCTGAGCACACCATTGAAGTCGGGTGCTTTCCCCTCATATCGGCTTTAATAACAAAGCGCATCCTCGCTCCCAGGGAGCAGCAGAGATGATAGGAGCCCCTTTGCCAGACGCTCTGGTTCTTCACGCGGCTTTGTGCAGCTCAGAAAATCGTCGTCTCTTAGGCAGTAATTAGAGGAGGCCACAAGGCGACTAGCTGCTGCCAGTCGGTGTCGCCTGCTCCAGACACCCGGGCAGCTGGGGTGGGTGGCCGCCTCCTGCAGGGGGCTTGTCTGCGGTGCCAGGGCACGGCACCGTTCTGTGCTGCGCCGACAAAGGGGGGTGGCCTCCGAGCAGGAGGGTGAAATCCTCTCTGTCAGCCTTGTCCTGGGTGGAGGAGCTCGGCTGTGGGAACCTCCCGAGCAGAAACTGCTCTGAATTCCCTGGGAGATTCCCCGGGGGCGGGCGCCCAGCAGCTCTGGAGCTGTCAGCTGGAGGAATTGCCCAGCCCGGGCCAACCCAAGGGCTGCGGGAGCTCTGTGGTGCCGGGAGCTGGCTGCTGGAGCAGCGGGGCTGTCTGCGTGCTCACACAAGGGTCAGTGACCAGCCACAGTGCGAGGCCGCTGTCCTCTGGTTCAAGACCCTGTGTTCCCACAAAATGTCATCTTTTAAATAAGTGTCGGTCCTAACGCACGGGGTCGCCTTGGCCTTCTGATAAGCAGAACAGGTTCACTGAGGTCCTTTTCCCAGCAGAGCCGTGGTGCTGGGAAGCACGATGAGGTGCCAATGGCCAACAGGGCTTGGGGGCACAGAAGGGAGCTGTCTTTGTAGCCACCCCCTGAGTTTTTGGCAAAATAAGCCAGGTCCACAGCTGGCGTGCTCAGCAGAGAGCACTACCCCTCCCAGGGGCTGCACAGAGTTGGCTGGTGCTGTCAGCAGCCTGGGGGTGCTCGCTGGAGCTTGTGCCTCCACCTGGCACCAAAGCATCCTCCCCTGCTGCTTTCCAAGCTGAGTGTCGCTCCTGTGTGTGGCTTCCTAGGGGGCAGGATGCAGTGCCCGTAATGCTCAGATGCTGTGGGGCTGTGATTTGTGATCTGGTTCGATCAGCAGGGCTGTGAACACAGCTCTGCGAGGGAACATGCTGGGACAGAGCTGGAGAAAAGATCCCTGTAGCGAGGCTCTTTCTGGAGCTGTTGTGTGGGAGGGGAAAAAACCCACCTGACTGATGGCAAGAGGGATGGGAAAACATCCAGTGAGCTGGAAAGTACACTTCCTCTTCTTTAGGGGTGGAAGTCCCCGTAATTTGATCAAAGGCTTGGAACTGCATGCAGCCTTACGTAAGTGACTTTAAGGGGACTTCCAGCGAACTTCCAGAGTGTGGAGAGCTACAGAAGGAGAGCTGTGCCTGCTGAACCACACTGCTCACGGCCATCGCCACCCCTTCCTCTTAGCACCTGGAAAATGGCTCCAAATCTCCGCCCTAGTCAATCAGATTGTAGCCTTAATAATGATCCTGTTGCCGAGTTAGGAACAGGCACCTCGGAGGCTGCAGCTGTCTTCTGAGAGCAGATACACGGATCATGGGCTCTTAGTCCTGAAGACCTTTGTGCTGGTTTTTGGTTTCATTTTTTCTTTCCTTCAGCTTAGTGTCCAATGTGTTTTCTGTGGTTTGAGGGATTGCCTCTTGTTCATTTTTCCTGGTGTAAGAAACTTTGCTGTTGGAGCATCAGGCCCTTCCACGTTGCTAGTTAGCTTTGGATCAAGGTCTCAGAATTATTTATAAATGAGAATAGGATTTAATGGTTACAGGACATTTAATTAGTGTCTGGAATCTAGCCACTAATGGGAGTTTGTTTATAGAAATACTGTTAATATTTTTGTTTAGGAGCTTTTTCTTTTTCATTTTTTATTGGTAGTTCAAAATAACACCTCGTGTTCATAAAACTTCACAGTTAAATACTGTTCTCTCACTTACTTCCTCATGCTTTATGTACTGTTCCCACTGGGCTTCCCTGTTCTGGGGTACTGACTTGGTGTCTTGGGATATATGTGGCTTTTTCTACACCAAAAATTAAAATTGTTGGCTTAAAAGAGGAAAAGAAAAAAATGAGCTTAAGAAAACATACAGTTGGCTGAAGATTTAGGGGCTGCTAGCATCCGAAGCAACTTGCACAAGGGGAAGTGTGGGACCTTGAGGTTTTACTTATTTATTTTTCATTTCACGTTGGACAGTCTTGAAGAGACTTTCCCTTCCCTCCCCCGGGAATTCCCTGTGGCTTTTCCCTTTCAGGGACTGCTGAAGCATGGCTGGCGTTGGTGGGAAGTTCAACGTGGGCTCAGTCTCATCTCGGAAAGAATGAGCTTCCTCCCCTGAAATCCAGATGTGCTTCTGAAAAACTTGCTGTAGATGTTCAGCAACGCTGCGGAGCTTGAGATTTGTGCGAGCTCTCTCCTTTTGTAGGCCAAACCCCCCGAATCCTTTAGCTGACACTAGTTGTTGTCCTTTCATCTGCTTTGTGAGTTTCCCTTAAAGAAGAGAAACCAGCATCTGAAATGGCACCTCTGCCAGCCTTGTCCCCCTGGTGTGCCCAGTCTGGCCACGCTCCACTGCGAGATGGTGAGGAAGGAGGAAAGGGGTGACTGCTTTGAGAGCCATTCAGCGGGGGGCACGGGCAGATTTTTCACGTGTAGCAGCTTCTGCCACTTCTGCATCTGGCTTTATTGGTGGTATTAAGATGAAACGAATGAATCTGCTTGAAATTCTAGATAACGGGGAATTGATTTTGCTGGCTCTGTATTGCCAAGCGAAGGCTTCCTCCAGGCAGGTGCCTGGGCCGCAGGACAGCTTGCAACGCTCGTGCTGCACGCTCGCGTGCTGCTGCGCTCTCTCAGTGAGTTAGCAGCCGTGCTGGCCTTTGATGTTAGCTGACAGCTGCCTTCCTTACAGGCCGTGGGGATCTCTGCACTGTGGCGCGTGGTGTAAAATGGGTGGTAGCTGGGAGCCTGCACAGGTTGCTGTGGCAAGTTTATTCTGTTTGCTTGCATTTTTGTACACTGTTGTTTGTTTTGAGCGCAATCCCACAGCAAAGGCAGTGGGATTTTCTGAAGCAGGAGCTTGCTGACAGCTTTCAGGTATCCTAGCCTGTGTGTGTGCTTGCTTGGAGACTGCAGGAATATGCTGGAGCCTGGGATGGAGGATGCCATCCTGGCATGGCCAAGCACTCGAGCACACAGCATGGCCACAGCAGTTTAAAATGACAGGTTTGTCTGTGCTTAAGCATTTTGCTGATAAGGTAAGGCCTGAATTTCCTCCCAACTCAGGTAGGCTTCATTGTTTTGGCTGCCTCAATAGCTGTTCCTGTCTGACTGCTGCTAAGGCACAGGAAAATGAAGGCAAATTGAGCAGCTGTTTATCCTGAGCACCTTAGACATATCTGCTTTCCCAGGTCCTTTCTCCTTTGCAGCTTTTACCTCCTAGAGGTGTCTTAAAAGACGAGGTTGTTGCTTTTACTCAAGGTTATGCAATTGTAGCTCTCAGAAGTTCTGCAGCTGCCCAAAAACATGGCTTTTCCTGCTGAGGAGCACCTTGCTGCTAAGCAAGCTGCATGAAGTTATTAAATATTTAAAGAAATCATCACAGGTTGTTTAAAAGAGCAAGGACAGGTGAGGTGGCTACAGAAACCGAAGCTGCTGATGTGCCCTGAGCTTGGCCTGGTGGCACAGCTGGCACGGTGAGCTCACGTACAGGTCGGAGCTGTGCAAACGCTGCGTGCCCTTGCGAAGGGGGAGGCCGGGGGTCCTCGAGGTGAGGGACCAGAGCTGTGCCAGGGATGTGCCACAAACCCTGCATCCAGTGCTGGGGATGAAACTGTGCACAAACGGCTTGGGAGCTACGATGTGGCCTCATTGCCTTTATAATGTATTCCCACCTGCACTGCTGGCACTATTTATTTTATCCCCCAGGAATTCCAGTGGCAGTAGTAGAGGTGTTTGGAAAATAGATCCCTGCAGGAGAAACTGGCCTGACGAGCCTGACGTTGGCATTGTTGCTGTAACGGGGGGGAGGATCCCTCCCTGCTGGGCTGTGTTCCCAGGCTCAGGTCCCGTGGGGAAAACCCCAGTCTCCCTTTGGGATGGTGGCATCTGCCTGAGCCTCCTTTGGGGGTGAGGTGAGGGCACTCGGAGAGTGCAGAGGAGGGAGGAGATTGCTGTCAGTGTTCTGTGAAAGGGCTGAGAGGTTCCTAGTGGGGGGAGACAAAACAAGCCTCTACTTCTCTAGCTCCTGTCGAGGGGATCAGCCTTGCCAGCATCCCGCTCCTTTTTACCCTGTCTGTGAACACCCAGCAGCCTGCGACCCACGGTGTGGGGCTGGCCAGGGCTGCAGGAGCCTCCTGCTGACTGGGGATCCCCTCGAGTTCCCGTGCGGTGGCAGCATGACGTTTCTCTGCCTCGGCTGCAGCGGCTGACTTGTTCCAGAGGGTAGGTAGCCGCTTTAATTGGGGCTGTCTGCACAGGCTTGCTGACACGGGCTCCTCCTGAGCTAATCTGCAGATGAAATCAGTGGTGCCCAGGCTTTGCTGTCTGTAGTCCTGGAGGGATGGAGGGAAATGTGATGTTTCTCTGTTTCAGCCCTAGCAGGGGCTCCCTGGGCTGACTCCCATGGGAAATGCGATTTCAAGTCTCTTCTCTGAGACATTCATTTGGTGGGGCAGCTCCGTGGTTTTGTAGCTGGCTTCTCTGGCCCAGGCGAAAAAGAAGCACGTGGGCCATGCTTTGTCACAGCTTTCATTGCTGATCTGTTTGCCGTGAAGGCTGAGGGTGTGTTACAGAGAGGGCAGAAACATTTCAGCTTTGGTTGAGAGCTCGGCTGTGCTGGTAAGAGGCTTTGGTGGCCTGTGCTGCAGTTCTGTAGCACCTTTCACACTGTGTTCAGCATCTGTGATCAGCTAAAATGCAAAGAGGATTTTTTTTTCCCCTTTACTGGGGCCTGGCAGGGGAGTTCAGCATAAAATCCCTTGCAGGAAATAGAGGTGGGGCAGAGCGGGGCTCTCCACGTGGATGGGAGTCGGTGTCCGTCTGCAGAACAAAAACCTTCTCTCAGCCACAGCCCAAAACCTGGGGCTGTAAAGCTGGTGTTTGGATTCCTTGTGACCAGCGAGTTAATCCTTCCTTCTGGTGCCGTGAATGTTTGTTTAGCCTTCTCTCTTACAACGCATTTATGGGGCTCAGGCCGTTCAAGTGTGTGTTGGGCGGCTGCCGCTGTCCTGTCGGGGGATTCTTTACGGCTTGGAGCATCACCAGGACCGCGGTGGTCATCCAGCGCCTTTGTGGTCCTGCCCCTTAGCGAGTGATGGATGTGGAGACGGCTGTGGGAACATTCCTGTCTGCAGCCCGCATGCGAGAAAAATGTTTTGTCTTGTGCTTCCCATCGAGCCCAGAAATGTGAGGTCTCTGCAGCAGCCTGTCAGCGCAGCCAGACAGCAGGGGGATAAGGAGCCTGCGATGTGTCCTCGCGTCCTGTCTTCTCCGAGCGATACCAGTGTTACGGCTGTGCTGCAGGACGGGATCTGCTTTCCTGGGGGAGAGCTCCGTCCAATTCGTGCTTTTGGAAAGACAAAATACAGCCTTTCAAGGCAACCACAAAAATCCAGAATTAATGAAGTGGAGGGAAGGAAGTACTTCAGCCAAAATGGGGAACCGCTCCTTGAAGCTGTGGCCTATTTATAAAACGCTTTGTGGAGGCTTCCCCTGCTAAAGACGGGAGAGCAAAGACCCGCTGAAGGCGAGTGGGGAAGGTTGCTGTTGAGTCAGCTGAGAGCTTGGAGACTGATGTTTCGAAACTGTCAGCTGAATAATTCAGTAAGCCTTGACCTTTTTCTCTGCACGCAGGTTTGGTTCAACTTAATTTCACTCTCGCTCCTGGTGAAAAAGGAAAAGTGCATGCTAAGGTGAACAGCAGGGTTTGCAGCCTCCCATAGTCCTTGATTGCTAACCTGTTATTAATGGCGAAAGACTTGCGTGGTGCCCTAAAATAGCTTGATTTGCCCTAAGGGGCTGCACATTCTTGTTTTCCTCTTCTAAAGCAGGTGCAAGGGCTGTGGCTTCACACCCCAAAATCACCTTCCCGTAGATTTGAATGAACAGGTTCAAATCTGGTTTTGCTGCTTCGTTATTGTCCTCTCCATTCCTTGGTAGAGCCACGTACAAGTACGCCCATCGCCTGCGAGTGTCAAAAGCTGGCCTTGTCAAAAACTCAAGTGTTTAATTTCTTCTCTTTCAATCCAGATGGTGCTGGGTTTTGGCAGTGCTGGGCCACTGAAGTGTCACCAAGGAATCCCAGCCTCTATCTAGTGTTTGCCATGATCCTGGAAGCCCTGGTAGGGATTTTATAAAGAGCTCATTTGCCTGCTTCATTTACATCCAAGCCCAAGACGAGTTGTCAGTGCCCTTGTGTGAATTCATGCAGCTGAACGATCATTCCTTTGAAGCCAAGACCATCGGTGCTCACCACTGCAGTACCTGCACAATGAACAAAGCGTTCGGCACGGATGTATGTTGTGTTTTTGTAAGATTTTAACATGAGGAGAATTACTGTGCTAAGTCAGACCTCTTTAGCTGAGGCTTAGGACCACTAGTAAAGAAATATTCTGAAGCTGTGCGCCTGCATGTACCCATTCTGCAGGGCTCACGTGGAAATTGGGGCTGTGCAGGGAACTGCAGCACAACTTTTGGTGTCTGTGCAGGGCAGCGCTGCGCTGTGACACCCCCCTGCCTCTGAGCAAGCTGGCAGGGCACAGTATTAATGCCGATCCTGCTAATAGGTCCCAGAGCTAATTAATTATCCCGAGCACGATGTGGGGCACCTTTCAGTTCTGGAGCTTGCTGAATGGGAGCTGACAAAACGCGCCCTTGATGTGCGGCTGCATTTTTTCAGGAAAGAAAACACCAGGCTAAGGAATGGCTGAAGCAGCCCCGCTCGCCTGTGCCTGCAGCACCTCGCGAGGAGAACTGCTGCTCTTTGTGTTTGGAGCAGACCTGAATGTGATTTAGGTACAGGAACAGTGCTGCCTTGTTACAGCTCTGTCAGAAAGCCCCGTGGGCTGCTCTCCTTCCTGAAAAGCTCTGCGTTTCACCATGGTTGCGTTCCCACCACGAGCTGGGCTGGGGCTGCTGGAAGCCTGCGGAAGGCTTGAGGAAAGCCTGGCGATGGGATCGGGTGCTGAGCGCCCAGGTTTGTTAGCTCTGCCCTGCCGTGCCCGAGGCCTCTGTCCCGAGAGCTCCCTGCGAGCATCCCCGCGTTAGCGCGGGTCTCGCCGGGTTCACACATCACGCTTTCCTGTGTCGAGCCCCACATTGCGCCGCGCCTCCAGCTAAAGGCTTTTAGTCAAGTCTAAATCCACTTATTTAGCAGCAGCTGGTTCGGGGCTATTTTAAGTGCGTGGCAGCGGAACACAGGAGGAAATGGCTGTTGGTTTTTTTCCTCTCCGCTGTCTTGCCGAGCTACATCTGTGATGCTGCAGGATCCTGTAGCCACGGGGGTGTGAAAAGAACTGAAAAAAAAATGTTCTCTGATGTTCTCAGCCTCTCCTGGTGCCAGCACGGAGCAGCCCCGTGCCACTCACACCGTGCAGCAGCTGCTGGGCTGCAGTCCTCTCAAAAACACTTTGCTTGGGGCTGGTGAAGGATGCTGCCACTTCATCTGTGCCTGGCTCAGGGAGGGTGGCTGGGGATGCCAAAAGGGGCTTACTTGCCTTTCTCCATGTGGCATCTGGGAAAACAAAAAGGCAGGGGAATTGCAATAAGTCATGGGGCGTTTCAGCCTGGGGAGCCTGGTGCTGGTACCAGCTGGCATTTTGCTTCGTGTAAGCTCTCAGAAAGGCGGTTGTGCTGTCCTGCTGGCGGGAGAGATTGGCCAGAGGAGCAGAGAGCATCTGGTTCTCGTTGGGCTCTGCCGTTGGATGGTCTTCATTCTTGTTTGTCACATTGTCTCTCTTCCCCCTCCCTTCCTCCTTCCCTTCCTTCCTCAGCCCTTTTTTCTCCCCTCAGTGAGTTTACAAGTCCTGCTGGAATGCACATATGGTCCTTATCATCCCCAAAGTCCAGCTCTTTTTTTTTTTTTTTCCTGGTTAGCAATTTGTGACATCAGGGGCCGTTAGAGGCATTAGTCACTTTTACTCCAAATAGAAAGGTTCGTGGCTTTTGGAAACCTAAGGAGGAAAACGTCTTTTATGGCAGCTCTTGGCAGAAGCACGGCCATTCCTGCTGCGAGCCGGCGCTGCCCTTTAGCCAGGCGTTTTGCCTGGAAGATAAACGTTCCTTCCCACTCTCTGCAGCCACTTCGGAATGGTCGGATTTTGCTGACTTCCCTCTTCCCAGCAGAATGCCACCGGATCCTTTTTCTCCGTCCTCCTGCGGCGCTGCTGCAGCCTGCCAATGTAAGCAGCTCCTCGCGGGCGCGGGAGCAGCGGCAGCGCCGCCGGCCACGGGACACAGTTCCCTGCTGCGTGGCGGCCTGTGCCAGCTCTTATCTAGAAAGAAGGGGATGGTTTTCGGAGGTCTCTGCCCCTCCGGGCACAGGGCAGGGAGCTGCAGGGTGAGTCAGCCAGCAGGCTGGTGGGAGTGTTAGCCACCCAGCCTCCTACCTCTCCATGGATCTGCGGGGCTCACTCCACCTAGAGCAAGGCTGTGCCTTCCCTTGTGCAAAAAGAAAAGGGAAAAAAAAAAAAAAAAAAGAGACCTCCCAGACTTCAGTAGCTTGCAGATGTCTGCCCGAGTCTGCAGCCAAAGCACGGAGACAGGAACTCCCCCTCTCTGCTGGTGCCACTGATGGTTATCCTAGCCTGAATCAACACCAGTCCTTCCTCTCCTGATTAGCTGAGTGCTGCAGGCTGTGTGCTCAGGGCACGAATGCCCGAGCTGTGGCAGGGAGGGGGTGGTTCTTGCCTTTTGTTTTCCCCAATTTTATTCTACTCGAGTTCCCTCGCCCAAGAATTAGAGGTTCAGCCATCACTGGGAATACTTCGTGCCCCGCTGGCGCCCAGCGTTAATGCAGGGAGGGGGAACGATGGATCTGCCTCGTCCTGACTGCTCCTTGCTGCCGTGCTCGCTGCTGTCTCCTGAGCCACGCTGTTGTCTGAGCAGATTAAAGTATCTCTGAGGTCCCTGGCTCTGGATGCAGCATCTGAGACTGCTTGAGAAACACGGGAACGTGCGCCTAGTAATCAGGCAAAAATGTAGCTGGCCTGAGCTGCTGACAACAATAAAAGCTTTCAGGATTTCTTCAAGGTTCCCCCGAAGTCGTGTGGTCTCAAATAACTAAACACTTGCTTCATATTTGTGGTCTAGCTCAATATTTTGCATACCGGCATTTTTCCCCTCTTGAATTCAAGGCTCGTTTTTGTTTTCTTTAACTCTTCAGGGGCCGTGTGAAAGTGACCCCCAGCTGCCAGGAGCAGTGGGACAGGAGGGGCTGAAGGGGAGCGTTTTGCCAGCAGCCTTGAAGCAGGAGGGGCTCGGGCAGGAGGCTGCTTGGGCTGAGGGGCCAGCTGCTGGGGGGGAGAGCGGGGCAGTAAATGCAGCAATTTTCCTGGCTCCTCGCTCTGCCGGCCTTTGGGAGATGCTCCTTCTGACCCAGGAGGGAAGGGGGTTTGGTGGTTCTCACATCTCTCACTGGGCGCCTTCTGAGATGTGAGGGCACCTCCCCTTCTCACACAGACCTGCTGCTGTCTCCAGTGAGGGGAAAAATAAGTTTGCTTCCCTGTATTCCTGCTAGCTCTGCCAAGCCACCGCGGCTTAGGAGGAATGAGCTGATCCTCTCCTTGCACGTGCCTCGTCAGCCAAATTGTTTTACAAAGCCCTGCTGAGGTACCTCCAGGCAGGCCCCCTGCTTGCCGCAGAGCATCCCTTACAGCGCTGCCTGACCTATAAAACCCTTACCAGCAGCAGCCCCGCGTGAAGGGAACCAGATCTGAAGTACAGCTCGCGGGGCCCTGAGGCTGCAAACCCTTTCATGTCTTTTTTGCAAGGAACTCTTATCTTTCCTTAAAATTACACGTGTTTGGAGATGGGGTCCTGACAATTGGTCTCGGTGTAACATCTTAAAGACCATCGTTGTCCTGCAGCTGCCAGCCCCATGGCAAAGCCCTGCTGCAGGGACGGTGGCAAGAAAGGGGCAGGCTTTTGCTCAGCCTTCCCCCAAAAGCGCTGGAAGTGCATGTGCTGGAGCTGGCTGCCGTGCTGCACGGTGCTGCTGTTTGTGTTTGGAGCAGGATATTTATAAACGCCAGCGCCTTGTGGTCCTCCTGCCTCCTTCAAAACACAGATCTGCACCACTCCAGCAGAAATGGAGGTGTTTCGATAGCCTCGCTGCTGAGTGGGATGTGCTGCAGACTGGAGCCCGCTGCGGGGAGATGGAGACGTGGGCATGCGTTTCATCTCTCCCCATGCCTTGGGCTAATGAGCTTTTCCTGGGGTTTTGCTGTTGCAGGCAGATATCAGGCTACTCCTCTGCCTGCCGTTACGTGGCACAGCTTGGGAGAGATACCTGGCGTTGAAAAGCGTGCAGATACTGGCGCTTGGTGCTCCCGCTGTTGATGTTTGCCGCTTACAGAAAAAGAAAGGAGGGTGGGAAACAAACAGTGATAAAAACAGGGAGCAAAAAATAACTGCCCCAGATGCAGGAGATGAGGCTAGCTCCTGTTCCTGCTGAGTAACTGGTGATGAGGCAGCACTTCGGTACTTGCCTTCCCAAAATACGTCGGGGAAGGAGATGCTGGTGCTGCGCTGAGGGGTGTTTAACACCCACCGCTTTCTGTGCAGCGTGTGAGTCATGGGCACCTACTGCTTTCTGGGATCTGCTCCCACTGCCTTCGCTTAACCATAAACCCAAGCCCACTGGGGTTTTAAAAATACTCCCATTACAAATATTCAGCTTAACCCGTTCGTAGCGTGCTGAGTCCCTGGCTGTCCTTCCATTGCCTGCGGCTTTTCCCAGAAGATCCCTGTGGTGGGTACATGAGGTGAGGGGGGTTTTGTGCTGTTTTTTTCCAGCCGTAGCAAGGGGGTGGCATCTCTTACTCATTTTAAGCTCCTGCAGTTCCGTGCTGCTGAGTAGCCTCCAGTGCAGGGAGGGATGGAGGTGAACACATTGGCCAGAAACCTTCAGACAAGCCTGGTTTGGGTGCCAAGGAAGAGAGGGCTCAGACATCCAGTGCAGGTGCAACAGCACAGACCTGAGATTTTTCTCATTCTATGTGTTGTATTTCTTAAAGATTTTCTCTTTTTTTTAGTCTGTTATTTTCAGCAGCGCCCAGCCCTGTCGTAACTGCAGCCAGTGGCCGGTCTGTGTGTTTTGAGGAGGGCAGCGGGGATGCTCAGCCATCATGCAGAAAGCAGCAAGTCATCCTCTGCTTTTGATTCTTATTTTAGCAACCAGAGGGTGTCTTTGCTCTAAAGCACACTGATTTGGGGGGAAAAGGAGCTGGTGCTGCCAGCACCTTTAGCCTTTAAGCCAGGCTGAGGCTGGCATTTAGCTGAGCAGCAGAGCTCAGGTGGAGTGACTGCTGGAAGCATTTGGGACTGGAGAAAGGTCTGAAGTTAGGGAGTTGTTAAGGCCTTAAGTTAGGGACAAATGCGTGGAGAAAGATGGTCTGAAATAACAGCAGAGCTGCTCCAGGGCTGCCGAGTTTGTTTGTGCTCAGGATGTTGGCACAACCGCGATTTGCTGGGGGAAGAGATAACCCAGCTGGCTGCTTTTTCCAAGCCCGTCTGTGAATTACTGTACAACCGTTGTGGAGAAGTCCTAAATATAATCTTGGAGCTGCTCCACATCTCCCTCCTCTGCCACACCTTACCGCCCATAAAAGAGCCCTGGCTCTTTGGCATGAGCAGTCAGGTCCCCACGGATCCTGGGGGCACCCTGCAGCTGGGGGTCCTGGGGTGCCTGTGCTGGTGTCGTGCTGCTGGAGGCGCCGAGCAGCGGCACGGCTTCATAAATCATGTGGGAAGCACTGGGAAAGGTGCCCTGCTTTCCCACCTCGTGTCAGACAAGGCTATTTGTAAACCAAGGCATCTGCAGAGCGTCGTGTGTGCTTTTTTCCCTTTCCAGCCAAGGCCTGTGAGAGCTGGGAAGAGCTGTAGCTGGCCTCGGAGGTGTTGTTGCAGTCTCAGCCCTGTCCCACTGTGGCCATACTGAAGCGTTGCAGCCCACGTGTGTTGGCAAACTCCTGACGGCTGCTGGGTGCAATGTGCTGCTCAGTGTCCCATTACTTGCCTTTCTTCTTGGCTTTGCAGAACGATGACCTTAGGAACCTGTCCCTCTCCGGCCATGTGGGCTTCGACAGCCTCCCTGATCAGCTGGTCAACAAGTCAACGTCACAGGGCTTCTGCTTCAACATCCTCTGCGTGGGTAAGTCTCACTGCACGCGCGTCCCTAAGCTAGCCACTTCTCCCTTGGCCAGGGGTGAGACCTCAGCAATTTGTGACCATAGCAGCTTGAAAGTTACTGTTCCTATGCAGAGCTTATCCAGGGTAAAATCTACTCTTCTTTCCCTTTCCCCCTCCGGTCCCTTGACTTAAAATATTGGAGTTTCTGGGTGTTAATCTGCCCTTTTGATGATTCTGCAATCTTGCTTTTCCTAAAGGCTGCCATAAGGAAAATAAGTTGATCTGGGAACTAAATGAATTTTTAGAAGAATGTTAACTTAAATCCGTCTCTCCTGGGGTTGGGTGCAGAGGCTGCTTCTCAATAAATTGCATTCCTTCCCTTCCAGGCTTTGTCTGCCTGTCGTGTTATATTCTTAGTTTTTCCAGTTGGAAACGATGCCATTTTTAGTCTCCAAATGATGTACTTGAGAACAAAGCCTGTCACCTGTTCTCTGCTGCATTTAATCGAGGTGCTGCAAGTTGGTTTTGTAGCCTGAGCTATTGTCTTATTTTACCTCAATTTTTCAGAGGGGAAGCATGCGAAGGTACCCGATTCTTGCGAATATAGGAAGCTACTGGCTGTCTCTGCACTCTGTGCAGATAGAAGTCCATTGCTCAGCCCTAGGGAACTGTGTGCCAAAACAGCATTGAGCTGGTGGTGGACATCTTCAAGGTGTCCCCTGTGATGAGACAAAATAGGCAAAAGAGCTGGCTTTTACTACTAATCTGACAGAGCAGTCCACAAACAACATCTGTTCAGGCATTGTTCACTTAAGCCCTTAAGAAGGCAATATTGTCCCTTCTAACAAGTTGCGTTAATTAGCTAGGAAAAAAAATACAGCCCTCTGATTCTTTTGTGGCAAGCTGAGACTTTGTCTGCAGTGCCGGATAAGCCATCTGAAAAAATCTGGTGGACAAACTTGACTCTTCTCTGTAGCCTTGCATGTTGAAGAACGAGATAAGAGGGTAGGATGCTTGCGCACACTCAGGCTATCAGCCACCACGTGATGCTTCTAGCAGCATGAAACCGTTTAAAATTCAGCAGGGAACATCCCGATTAGCAGGCAGCTCTTTGATCAAAATGGCATAAATTAATTGCCTTTTTCTCTGGCAGTAAATATTCCTCTCTTAGTGTGACTTGATATGTCTCCATTAACATAGCAATTTGCTCCGACTCCTTTCTCTTATAAAATGTGCTGATCAACCATTTTTAGCCCCAAATTAAGATTTCATACAAATGGCTGCAGTTCTCCAAAGAGGAGGAACCTCCCCCTTTAAAAAGAAACTTTAGAAATTGTGTTTTGGGAAGGGACACAATTAACTTTGCCATGGTAATGCGAAGCTTTTAATTGTAGGGTGAATGGCTGAAATGCTGCAAAGTCCATCTGGCACAGCATGCAGCGGTGTTGCATTTGCATCAGGAGCTCGCTCAAATGTGTAGCTGCCGAGTTTAACAGCCTGGGCCATCAGCTTAGGGCTGATCTTTTCAAGTGGCTTGCGCTTTATCTGGATTCGGAGCTAACATCTTGTGCATAGGTGCTGTCTTCCCCCTCTCTTCTTTCATTTGTTTGTTCTTTTGAAGTTTGCTTTATATCCTGTGGCTTCCCAGGTCGGGAAAGCTGTGACAGGCATGTGTGCAGCTGATTTTGTTTTATTGGTCTGTAAAGAATCCCTTACCTCCCTGAGCCTAGCACAGAAGTGGTCAAAGTCAAAGCCAGCAAAGTGAACTATTGAGTATTGTAAAGTTGCTGAATAGCAGAGTTAATTTCTGTGGATGCAAATACTGCTGACATCTTCTAAGTGGGCGGTTGCACGTTTTGAGAGAGAGATTTTCATCCTAGGAAAGCTGCCTACAACCCAGAGAGCTGCTTGGAGACCATCCCAGGTGCAGGGTCCCTTCTCCCACCTTAGTTTTTGCCCTGATTAATCAATCGATTGAATTTAAGATTTTCCGGAGGGGAGGCCCTGTTCACAAGCAAGTGGTTTGCCTCAATGCTAACTGCAGTGCCACAGTGAATGTGGTTTGCAGTTGACCAGAAGAGATGCAGCTTGGCATTTCTGCCATGAAATAATATGCAGAGAGGAAATTCTTCTGAAATCTTGGCTAATCATCATGTGTCAAAGGTGATGAATGGCAGCGTAACTCGCTAGAGAGGCTGGGGTAGGACCCCTCGCAAGCCTGACCTGCAAATGCCAGAGCTGTGCGCTGCAGTGCAGAGCCCTGTCCCAAATCCTGACCTCTCTCGGGCTGGAGCGACCTCAGGATGTCCCCTCAGCCCCCTCCTGCTCCCAGCAGCTGGAGAGGGTAATGCTCAGCAGACACTTCTGACTTCAAAATGGGATTTAGGCTAATGCTTTCATCAATGTTACTAATTGCATCAGGGGATTAGCTGACCTGTTATAGTTTAAAAAGTTGGTATTTATGTAGTGTGCTATTTCTTATTTTTTTTTTTTTTTTTTTTTAAGAAAAAACTTTTGATGTACTTGTCTCAAGTTTTGATTGCCTGAGTTTCCCTATGGGCTTTTCTGTAATTCCCTTGAAAAAAGAAAAATTGAGTTCGGGATTAAAAAACAAACAAACACAAATGTAAAAGCGTGGAGAGCCAGATCTCCCCTTAGGAATCAAACTTAGGGTTAAGAGAATTTACAGTTTGATTCTGTAAAGAAAGTTGTGTCAGAGCTTGGCCAACACTCCTAAAATAGAATGAAGTATTTCTTGGGTAGAAATGCTTCATGCTGTCCTCAGTACAGATATCCCTTGCAAAACTGAGGGGGGGTTGGGGCTCTTCATGCCACCAAGCAGGAAGGAGCCTGCAGCACCAGTCAGGTCATACCAACGTAAAAGCCACAGGTAACAGCTGAGCACTGCTGGGAGCAAATAGCTCCTTGGGAAAGGCACGATCATTTGTCTTTCCTGCACTGCCAGCAGAGCAAGTCGAGTAACCAGCTCTGGCAGCAGCAGGCGCTTGCTGGTGCATCGCTGGCGGGGTCCCTTCCCTTCTCCACACAGGGAACCTCACTCAATAAATGTCTGAGTAACTGTTCTTAGAACTGTTACATCTTTTTATTTAATCCCCTTGCTGTTCCCAGCACAGCAGCCAGGCTCTTCACCTGCAGGTGGTGGCTTTTAGCTCTGAAGGCATTTGGTTTCTCCCTGCGTCTGTGGGAGCAGCAGTTTTTGCCTGGCAGGGGTTCATTGTGGATTCACAGCCCCGGCGTGTGGTGCTTTGGCTGGGGCTGTCTGCAGGGTGTGTGGTGTGACCTGCAGGGGAAATGGGTGAGAGCCCAGCAGAAGCCAGAGCTGTTGTCACCTCCTGTGATGTCTGCCAAGTCCCTGGTTCGGTCCTGGGGGATTGCTAAAGACGGGAACCTTCTCAAAAGATGTGTTCCTGCAGGGATTACTTGGCGTAACTGTGGGTGTGTAGCCTAATTCCACCGCTACCAAAGCGGAATAATTCCTTAACGTGGTGAGTGTGTCTGAGACTGAGCTGGGGACAAGGGGTGGCATTGTACTGACCCTGCCTTTGTGTGCCCAGGTGAAACTGGCATCGGCAAGTCAACGTTGATGGACACTCTGTTCAACACGAAGTTTGAAAGTGAGCCTGCGACACACAACGAGCCTGGCGTGAGATTAAAAGCCAGGAGTTATGAGCTCCAGGAGAGTAATGTCCGTCTGAAGCTGACTATTGTTGACACGGTTGGATTTGGTGATCAAATTAACAAAGATGACAGGTAAATTTATTTCTGGTATCCTTCTGCTGAGGTGCTCTGAGGTCAGAAGGGCTTGATCCTCTGGGGATGTTTCCTGCTCCTGCATTGCTGGCCCTGCAAGACAGGTAGAAGTGGCCAGAAAGTGAAGTGAGGAACAAATGAATCACCTAGAAGGCTTCAAAGCTGATACTGCATTTCTGCCCTGCTTGTCTCTATGCAGCTTAGTTTAAGTATTTGCTTGAATTGAAACATATAAATATTTGAAAACATGTGCTCAAATTGCCATTGCATTACCATTTCTTAGGGGGCTGGGACTCATATCGTAGCTCCTGCTCGCACCATCCCACAGTGCTCAAAGTCTGAGTGGGTTTTACTTTACCCTTGTGCCTAGGTGCTGGGTTTTCATGTTGTGCGCGTGAAGTAAATCCTCTGGGCAGCCTGTACTCTGGGCTGCCTGCACAATCCCTTGTGTCCATCCATATGGGCTTCTCTGTTGTGTGAAAACTACTCGTTCTGTGATCACGGCTAATAAGCTAATTAATGCGTTTCCTACATCTTAGAGCCACGTACTCCCTCACTGCAGTAATCCCAGCTCCCTCTGGAGGGTTGTTTACAGCCCTCTTCCCTGCACCTAACAAATTGAGGGCATGCTGTCTGGCACCATGTGCACTGAGCAAAAGCTGTTAGGGTGCTTGGTAGGTCGGTGACATCAGCTCTTCGGCAATGCAAGCTTTAAATGAAAAAAAATGAAAAAATGAAAGCTCCCACCAAGGCTCCTGTTAGCAGAACAGGAATTGAACAGGTACCTGATGGAACAAGGACTGTTTCCCATTCCACAATGAAAACTTCTTCAATTTTTAGAAATTATTCTTATTTTTACAACACCTTGTTTCTGGAATGCTTCCTCTGTTCCTGACCTGACAATAAAGTGCGACTGTTGCCTCTGTTTTGCTGCTCCTGCTCCCAGCCAGCACAGAGAGACAGGCGTGTGTGCTGGAGGAAGCTCTGCTCGTCTGACACTGCCATATGCTCTCAGGCGAGAACAAAAGCTGCTCACAAGAGGAGCAGGTGCTCAGAGTGCAGATGCTCTGCAGTTTGTTACTGCCGGGTCACTCTGCATTTGCTTCGTTTGGCAGACAGGAGCCAGCAGTACTGATAGGGAAGCCCCACAGCTTCCCTCTCAGGCCACTGGGGACAGGGGTAGTTACAGGGCAGCAGGGCAGCTTTTAGGGACAGCTTTCTTTTTGCTGTGTCCCTACACAACACCACAACAGTTGGGGTTTCTCTGTGCTCCTGGCTCAAGTCCTACCCGTCCTTTTCCACTCGCTTCTGTTACAGGCCTTTCTCTAACATGATCTGCCCCATGTTGAGGTGATGTTGCAAACCTGCCTAGTGAGATTTTGTGAATATTTTGTGCCTGCAAATTAACAAACAGTGCTCAGTAGTGTCTTGTGGGTCTCTGGTGTCAGTGGTCATTGTGCAGCACTGGCAGTCTTCTGCCGTAGCTCTTGCTTGGTTAATTCAGCAAGGGTCTTTTAATTTACCCAGGCTTCTCAGCAACTGCTTGAACAGCTGCAGAGGCATGTGGAGCAAAGGGACCAAAACCTTGTTGACTGCCTGTCAGAAAGTTGTTCCTGGAGAACCTGAAAACACCTGGTTGCCTCTTTCTTCCTCACAGCTGCTTTTCAGCGAGCATGAACGCTGCTGTGAATCCAGTACTTGAGGCAGTGGGAATATTGTCCTGGTCTCAGTGCCCTCCTTAGAGGGCTTCCATGTGTTGGAGGCCCTGAGGTGTGGGAAGGGACAAAAAGAAAAGTTTCCTTTCCAGCAGGACAAGAAATTAAATCAGGGAATGTTAAATTATGACTGAATTTTCTCCATCAAGATGATCCTCCCCCTCCCCAAACAGTCTTAAACATGCAGTGATTCATGAGCATTGCTCACGAGTTTCAGTTCCTGAAAAGTTCTCTTTTTTCCCTTATGCAATCCCTTTCCTCTTTTTAGATCACAAATAAGCTTTTGGACAAGCTAGGGTAGGTGGTGACTTCATAGTTAAGTTTCTCAATGGCATTGGCAGAGCAGCCGTTCAGGCTTTAATGGGAGAGACTGCAAAATACATTTCTCTTCTGGATAGCAGCCTTGTGTGGTTTCCATGCACCTAAATTCCAGGGTTTCTGCCGCTCTTCCTTGCTAATAAATCCATAATAACCTCTCTGTGCCTCAAGCAGAAACACAAACCTGGTCAGAAGGGACTGTAAGTTGGGCAGGGAGGGTCCTGTGAGCAACACTTGTCCCCTGAACGTGCAGAGCTCCTCTGAAGCTTCCTGGTCAGAGACCTGTGTGGTCCCAGCAGTGGACGCCCTGGTTTGCTCAGTGCTGTGTCTTCTCTCTCATCAGCTACAAGCCCATAGTAGAATACATCGACGCACAGTTTGAAGCCTACTTGCAAGAAGAGCTGAAGATCAAACGATCCCTGTTCAATTACCACGACACCAGGATTCACGCCTGCCTGTATTTCATTGCACCAACTGGACACTCGCTGAAGTCTCTGGACTTGGTCACCATGAAGAAGCTTGACAGTAAGGTACTTGCTGCCCCTGTTATGACCGTTGCTGCTTGGCACTACTGGTTTTTATGGGTTTATGACCTTGCCACAGACCTGGCTAAAACTGCACAGAGAAACACCAGCTGTTTTTAGCAGTGGGGATTGCAGAGATGTGGTGTGAAAATTTTATTACCTTGGGCTGGCTGCTGGGATGGGTCATAATTCGCTGGTTCATACATTGCAGAGACTTAGTAAGAGTGTGGGCTGTTACCCTCTTCCAGTCTCATCTCTGGTTAGGAAACTGGGCTGCTTTGCTCCACAGCTATGATGTAAAACGAAGTCTGAGAGCATGAAACTATGTGCTAAGATGATGTAGGAGCCCACTGTTCTTGCTGCTTTGCTGTGGTTTAACTTGGCCATGTTCACAAGTGGCAAATTTGTTCACAACTGAAAGACCAGTTGGCTGCTGGAAGGAAAAAAAAAAAAAGGATGTTTTCCTCTTTCAATCCATAAATAAAATGAGAGGTTTAAGTTGAACTCTGCTAGTTTAGCACTTAAAAATATGTTTGCCATCTCTATTTCACTTTGTCCAATGATTAATTATGTTTCAGTACAAAACCTTGTGTAAGTGTGTGTGAGATGGGGAGAAGTACATCTAAAGCACTTAAGGACATCTTACCAATCAATGAGAAACAGATCAGAGTGCTGTGTCTGCATGTGTCTGCATGCTCTAAATACAAACAGGGATTTGATCTCCTAGGCAGTTGTAGTGTTACTGTAACCATGATCTGATAAACAAGAATCTGAGTAAATGCGTTCCCCTTAGTAACAAAACCAGGAACCAAACTTGTGGTTTAAAGCCCGATTTCTTACTAGATAACCTAAGAAGTTTTGACCTCTCTTCTTCCGGGAAAAATAACCGATGTACAAATGTAAAATGAACAAGTATTTCAAATGAGGTGTCTGTGCTTCTTTGCACCATGACTGAGCAATTTAAGTCTGTCCACTTTGCACCTGTGGCTCACTGGATCCTGATTCTGCAGAAGATAAATGACAACAGTTCTGTACTTCCTAGAGCAGCCGATCGACGGGGCTTTGTGCAGTGATGGAGAAGGATCCCTGCTCTAGTCAGCTTAAAGCAGGGTTATGGAGATTAACCCAAAATGAGCTAATTGGCATTTGTCTTCTGTCTTCTGGCAAAAGGGAGTTTAATAACTCCAGGACATCCTCCAAACAGAATTAAGTAATGTAATGTAAGGGGATTTTCAAGTACTGTAGAAAAAATCCCTTCCTATGGGTCAATGTTAACATCTCCCACACTAGCAGCATTGCCCACCATTGCAAGGGAGGAGGGTGAGGGTGAAGCAAATCCTGCAAGATCAAAGGCAGAAATTGTCTGTCCAGAGTGGGACGGAAAAGAAGTCAGGTTTCCTCCTTTTAACACGTCCTTACCTTCTCCCAGCAAAGCAGGTACTTGCTGAGCGTGGAGCCGTTCAGCTACCCTGGGAGTACCACGCTATATCGCTCTGGCTTTAGATGCTGCCACTGTTTGCCATCCTGCTACCAGCACTGCGAGCTGTGTGTGTACAGAAGAGTACCAGAAACTTACCCTTAATTTGTATGTTAGCCACATCACACTGCTCTCTTTGGTCATCTACGAGCCGTGTAAGGATAAACCCAGGCGTCCCAGCGCTCGAGCAAACGCCCACAGGAGGCTGTTGTCTGAGCGTGTTGCCTGCAGCCCCCCAGCCCGTGCAGCTCAGAGCAGTGCCTAGATAGTGATTTCCTTTCTTTGGAACAGCTCGCAATGGTCTCTGACAGCATTTCCTGTCCAGCCGATTCCGACAAGGAGGGGAATACGACAGGAAATAGCGTGGTGCCAAATTGCATTCGACTTCTTTTTAAGGCCATCATTGCTGCTGCCTGAACATCCTGTCTGTGGCACGGGTGCTGCCAGCAGCAGCCGCAGGGAAGGCCTTCCGCTGGCTGGGAGGTGGCTGGCGGTGCTTCTCATGGGGTGCTGTCCTTGTCTTGCAGGTGAACATCATCCCCATCATTGCCAAGGCTGACACCATCGCCAAAAACGAGTTGCACAAGTTCAAGAGTAAAATCATGAGCGAGCTGGTCAGCAACGGCGTCCAGATCTACCAGTTCCCGACGGATGAAGAGACAGTGGCCGAGATAAATGCCACAATGAGCGTATGTTTCCCTTTGAGCTTTGCTTGCCTTGGTTTCTGTGGGCCCATCCCTGAGGGCAGGGCACGTTGTGCCATGTTTCTCTTGGCTTTCAAACTCCAGTCTGAGCACTGAGATCAGGCTGGCCAGAAGGCTTTTGGAGCTGGAGATACCTGTAGGACGTGGGCTGCCTGGCCTGATGCACTTCATTGTCTGACAAACAATTCTCCTCTGGGCATTTTTCATATCCTTCCCCTCTTGCAGTATTCCCATCTCAGGAAAGGAAGAGGATGGGAGGCAGGTCAGGCAGGGGGCTGGGGTTTGGCTTTCCTGTCCCAAACGACCACTTGTTACTTCGTGGGGGTGAATCACTTCTGTCTTTGTTTTGTTTTCCGGCTAGAGCGGGGGTGCTGTCGGTGTGTTCCAGCCCTCAGGAGGGCCAGCGGCCATCAGCAGCGTGGGCTCTGCCTTTCCCCTCCTTCCCCTTCCTCTAGCAATAGCTGCAGGAATGGAGGGGCAAATGAGGCTGTGGTAGAGCAAGAGTTTGCCCTGTGTAACACCAATTCACCATGGGCCTGACTTGCAGCACGAGGGGAAGAGCACGAGCCCACCATTTCTGGCAGTGACCTGCATCACTGCGGTGCCCTCAGGGCCCTTGGGTGGCTTTAGCCGGTCATGTAGCCCAAGAGGATGTGCTGGTCCCAAGGAAAGCTCATGTGAAATGAGCAGAAGATTGAGTTATCTGCATTTTACAGGGAGCGGAGGCATTGCAAGCCATTTCCTTGCAACTTGAAGACTTGTGGGAGCTTCCCTGCTCAGCTGCTCGTAGGCAGGAAACTTTCAGACCCAGCTGGGTATCAGACCCTCTCCAAACCTCTGTATCGCCTCCTGCTTTTCCCCGTCTGTGTTGTGCTCTCAGCGGGGAGAAGCTGGCACAGGGAAGGGATGTGCTCCTGCCAGGGCGCTGCATGTGCGGTGCGTGCCTTGCCCTGTGGTGCAGCCTGGCTGCTGGGAACCTTTGCCAGTTTTAATCATACCCTCTCTGCTGCTTTTTTCTGAGACTTTTTCCCTCCTGCCCAGCCTGTGACCACAACCTGGTGGCCAAGGCATGCACTCCCAGGGCTTGAGCTCAGCCCTTTCGGGTGCTGTTTGGGCAGGGCACAGCACGGGGGGGGAGCTGGCAGGAGAGGCAAGCTCCCTCCTGGCAGCAGCTGCAGTTCTGGGAGCAGATCCCAAACTGTTGCCGCCACACCCGCGGGGAGACCGGGACATAGCAGAGCTCGGTGACTCAGACACGTCTGCCCTGGGCTGGGTTGACTCTGCTCTTCCCCTTGCTCGCAGTTTTGCCCTTTTTAAGAGGAAACATTAGCAGTTATTTCTAGCAGCAGAAACTCCCTGATTTTTTAGCCTACCTTCCTTTCGAGCATGTATTTTATTTTCCTTTTTTGCTGTTTGACAGTTATTTTTCCTCAGTGCTCAAGTTTGTAATCCTTTTTCTGTGCTGAACATAGTCGTGCATTGCAGTTACATGTAAAGTCTGTGCATCTCTTATTTTTAGGACTTCAGAATTTTGGACTTTGCGAAGGTTTTTAATCCAGGCTGTCCTGTTGGTCTTCCTAAAACACCAGCTGAATTGGAAAGGCACTTAAGCAACTTAAATCCAGCACAGCTGCCACATAAACAGCTCTTTTCAGAAACAGTCCCTGGCAAGGCAAGAAAGGAAATCCCTAACCTCCTTGTCCCTTTCCTCTGTAGGTCCACCTTCCATTCGCCGTAGTTGGCAGCACTGAAGAAGTGAAGATTGGCAATAAGATGGCCAAAGCCAGGCAGTACCCCTGGGGCGTTGTGCAGGGTATGTTACTGAAATCACAAATGAGTCTTTGTCGTCTTCTCTCTTTCTCATGAAAGGTGCAGTGATCTCTGAATGCCCCTTATCAAAATCTGCCTTGAGAAAGCAAGGTCTTTCTCCGTGAAATCAGGGCTTTGCAACCTCATGCTAGTTTTGGAGGGGGTGAGTGGGGCTCAACGTGGCCCCTTGCTTTGGGAAAGATCAGGGTGGTGGAGCTCACTAGGAGCTGTTGAATCTCTAATTAAAAAATAATAACCCTTCTCTGTTCCATGTGCTTTTCTGCCAGCTGTAAAGTGTGAACAATGGGGAAAGCTGGGGCAGCCAACAGCTTTGGAGTTGACACAAAAGCCAGCATACAACCCTGTAGCTGGGGGACTTTTCCGGGGAGGAGAGCAGGTGCCCTGCCTTGCCAGCCTGAAGCTGGAGCAGAACTAATTCAACACTGACTGCTTGGTGTGTCTTTTCCTGCCATCCTAAAGTATGGACCTGGGGCTTGAGTATGCAATCCCTTCATAAAAGTCAACCAAAAGCACCTTTGGAGAGCAGAGTTTGGCTCGGGCTCTGTTTGCAGCCCAGGCTGTACCAAAGCTCCCAAAGAACAGGCTGGTCCTCGCTTTCCCAACCAGCAGTGGGAAGTAAAGCATTGAGACCGTGGTGGGCTGCTTGTGGTTTCAGCTGCACTGTTCAATTGGAGAACGTCCCAGCAAGCTGCGGGGGAGCATCCACAGGACAATTCTGCAAAACTCACCCAGTTTATCTCAGTAATACAATCTGGCCCTCAAGCAGCTTCAGACTTTCTGTCTGTGTCCGCCATGGGGTAATACCGGGGATAACTGCAGTTAGGAAAGAAGTTAATGTTTGCTAAGTCTTGTGCTCGACACGTATCCTGCTGGGTTCTGGCTGTTCCCAGGAACTAAGACCAGATAGTTGAAGAGATTTAGTTGGGTACTGGAGGGACTTTGAAGATCTGGCCCTGAATTGTCCCTTTCCTCTGAGACAGCTGCACTGATCTGAGGGGGAGCAGCTGGAGTGCTCTGCTGGGTCCCCAGGGAAATGCTGCAGAGCTATCTGCTAGCAGCAGAGCTGCCTGCTGCTTGCGGTTGTATCCTAAAAAGAGAATTTCCACCCCTTACTTTAAAGCATACCCAAACTGTGTGCAGCCTTCTGGCCGCAGACCCCTCTGGGCTGAACAGCTTGCTCTCCCAGGAGCTGACCAGGGCACACCGAGCTGTGTTCTGCGTAGAAATGGTTATGAAAGCATGATTACAGCATCTCTGCCAGGGTCTTCTCATATCCTTTGTTTTCACCGTGGCCACAAGCAGAGTTTCTGCTGCCTGCCTGGGCCCCTGTTGGTGGCTTACATTTAGAATGGATTGGAGTGGGACGTGCAATCCTGTGTCCAAATGGGTCGGCATCACCTTGCTGGTGCAGATGGGAAGCACGGGAATCTTGCAACTCCACTGAAAGGCCTTGGGCTGATGCCTGTGTTTGGCGTGGGGTGCTTTCACCCCCAGTTCAGCAAGATGTTTTGGTGCAGCTTGTCCTGGAGCTGCACTTGCGAGCTTGAAAACCTCTCAGGCTTGCCAAACTGGGGCCTGGGTCCAGGGAAATGGGGGACCCTTCTTTGTTCTCTTTGTGGATGGTTTGTCTTGTTTGCAGTCGAAAATGAGAATCACTGTGACTTTGTGAAGCTGCGGGAGATGCTGATCCGAGTGAATATGGAGGACTTGAGGGAGCAGACGCACACCCGACACTACGAGCTGTACAGGCGCTGCAAGCTAGAAGAAATGGGATTCAAGGACACGGATCCAGACAGCAAGCCTTTCAGGTAGGAGAAGATAATTTGGGCCTTGAACAGCCAGAGAGCTGGGAGGTCTTCAGGACGCCAGCATTTGCATGGACCACGGAGGGAATAGCCGTGGTCACTTAAAGCATCCGAGATCTGAAGTGTGGCTGGGCAGTAAGACTTTGTGCAGTGCAATCCTGCCCCCAGGGCTTATGCTTTGTACAGGAAAAACACGGGAGAAGTTTGGCTGGTTAACACTCCAGCTTAAAAATGCCACATCTTCAGGAATAAAGCTCGTGTTGGAGTTGGAAAGCTGATTTTTGGAAAGCAAATTGCCCAGGAACTTCTGATGCTTTCTGCCTCTGGAACAGGGCAGGTTTTGCAATCATAAAGTGATGTGTTAGTGCCCCCTTTCCTCCAACGTAGACTCAACTGTGTTTTGCTGCCAGCTCACTCTGCCAGGTACAACAGCTGGGTTTGTAAAAAGTGCGTCCAGTGCAGCTGTGTCCGTGCTGAGATGAAGCCGACTCATGCGTGGAGGTTGGTCACCCACGGGGAGATCCTGAGATAAATGTTCTTGTTGGCTCTCCTAGGGTTTTCCACAGCTGGTGCAAGGTGCTGTGTGAAGACAGTGCTATGGTCTGATGCGTGAGGCTTGGCTTACTGCTAACTACAAAGTTTATGCTGCCTCTGACAGCTTTATTGGTCCAAAGCCCAAGTCATTAGCCAGGAACATCAGCTGTGTGGGAATTTGGGAGTGAATGTTTGTTTTCTTCCTCCGTTTCCTGTTTCTCCCCACCTTTTCCCTAATAATTGCCCCCCCCCCCGCTTTGGGAGCATCCCACGCTCCTCTCTGCCCCAGGGGAAAGGAGTCAGGATTACTCCAGCATCTTTGCACTGACGCTGGTTTATCTCTGTAGCACTCGTGCATGTCAGGAATGGACATGCCAATCTTGAGATGGCAGACACGCAGCTGGCTTGTGCAGATTACCACGGACGCAATTCATCTCAGATGTTCAATAGGGAAAAACCAGGTGGGCTCCAGAGCAGAAGGCTGAGCGGGGGGCCTCGTGCTCCTGTTTCTGGAAAACAGCAGTCCGCAGAGAGCAGAGCGAGGCCTGTGCCACAACACAGAGTTTGCTTCAGTTCAGGGTTTGATTTGTGACTTGCTGAGGCTATGCAGCTGCATTTCTTTTGCAGTGGAGAAACTGTGCTGAGTTCTGTTACTGAGCCCAAGTGTGAAGCTTTATTGGATTTCCTTTCTGGAGAGCAATGGCTTAAGATGGACTCAGCCCTTCCCTTCCAGGAATCTGAGGAATTTCCATTGCTTCCTGTGCACGAGGCCTCTTTTGACCAAGCTATAAGTAGAAAGGAAATGAAAACGTACAGAATTTCTCCATCTGGTACGTGCTAGTTCAGAACAGTTCGCTCTGGCTGCCTCCTCCCTCCCTCTCTCCCATAAACAAACAGAACCCATGAACCCGAGCTGTTTGGCTGAGGCTGATGTATGTCTGAAATGAGGGGAACAGGAGGTTTGGTTCTCTCTGTTCTTCCTGAGACCAGCAATCGAAGCCGTGCTTTCCCTCCTGGTACTGGGAGACCGCTGCTCTTCAGCCAGTTTGCACCAGGGAGCCCTTCGTAACTCTCGGGGTGAGCTGGGCAAAAGACCCCAGCAAACTGTTGTGTACTTAAAAAGCAAATTCCCTTGTCATCTGTGTCTGTGAGAAGCTGTAGGGATCCCAGTAGCTTTGGACTGTTATTCCCTGGGGCTGGAAGTGTTTTTTCATATGCAGCCTGGAGTTGCCAGGCCAGTTTCTCTGTGAATTTAGCTTCTTTGGAAATCAGAGTCACTTCAGTAGAGATTTAGGTTTTCTGGCTTTAGGTAAGTGGCAAATGTTTGACTGAAGCTGGGATTAGCATTGGAGCTGGGAAAAATTAACCACAAGCCTCTGCCCTAGTTCCTACAAGCCTTTTTCTGCTTGCCTGGAACTGCAGTGTTGGAAGTGAGCTTTGCAAGGAAAAGTTTTGCAGTGCAGGATACAACTCGCAGCGTGCAGCTTTCCCTTTCAGTCTGCAAGGCTCTGCTGCTCCCTAGGATGGGATGTCACTAACTGCAGATTGCATTTCTGGGCACTGAGCAGCAGAGACTAATCCGCGCTGAGAGTTTTCCTAGGCTGCAGCCAGTCCCTTCAAAAGGGTTTATAAATGGGGGTTTCAACATCCACAGCCAGAGGATTAAGTCCAAGACTGAATTTTAGGGAGGCGTTGATTCGAGTGGCCCAATCTCCATCCACTGTGACTGGAGCGGGTCTTAACTGAGTTCAGAGTCCGAAGATGCCTCTTGCTCTGTTCTCACATGAAAAGATTTCTGCGATTTGTACAGTGAGCCTTTTTGGTTTGTTGTCCAGGAAGCTGCTGTGGTCAGCTGGAATCGTGGGGTTGCTCCACAGTGCCGGGTGCTGTGTAATGTAAGAGCAGCTCAGGCGGCTCCTCGGTGGAGTACCTTAAGAGGAAATCCAAGTGCCCATCAGTTAGCAGCGTTAGCCCAGGTCTTGAGTCTGTGTGTCCAGTTTTATTCCCCAGTTCAAATAAAAAAAAAAATATAGGCACAGACTAGGAACGACAAAACCTTGATTTTAATGGGATTAACATGTCCCACTGGCCCAGTGGTTAATGTGTTCCTTAGGTGCATGCATGCAGCACATCTCTCTGATAGCAGTGGCATTTTCTTTTAAAAAATGCAGTTTCAGAGAAGCTTCTTGGGGAAACAGTTATCATTCCCACACTATCGTAACAGCTGAAATACCCAAATCCATGTAAGGAATAAATCGAAAAGGAATTTGGCATCCAGATTTCCTGCGAGGCCCTGAAAATCTCAGAGGTGCATGTACAACGTGTTTGTGTCCCAAATATTTGCTGTGATATCTCAGTGCTGGGGAAATAAAGGAATGTGAAGAAGTAGAGGGGGGAATAAAGGAATGAAAGAATCGGGTGGTATGGTTATTCAGAGCGGGAATGCTGGCAGTCATTTGCAAAGACTGTCTCCCTTGAGAGCTAAAGGAGAAAGAGAGGTCTCCCAAGGTGGCTTTATCTTAATAAAGCTCCTGGTCTGAATCCATTAGCAGTGAATAGTGAAAGTTAATTTTGCTTTGTGTCAACACCATGCTTAATGAACTGCATACAGCCAGATTTTGCTCTTTGCTATGCCTGTCTCTGCTCGACAAACCTTGCACGTCAAATGAAGAGATTCAGGACAATCAGCGTGGAGAAGCAAGAAGGTGTGAATCAAGCAGGTAACAAGCTGTGCTAGCACCAGAGGTTCCTTATGCAGTGGCTGTATATTTTGGAGGACAGGGATCCTGCCTGCTGAGTGATTTACAGGATCCTGAACAGTGTGCTCAGTTTTGCTTGCCGGTTTGTACCCCCGCTGCCACCCCTGTTGCTGCCATCTAAAAAAATAGGACAGGTTTCTGGGGAGGGGTTCACGCCTTGCTTGCACGGCAGGGACCTCTGGTGACGTTTTGTGAAAGGACGATGTGGTAAGATCACCAAAGGCTGGAAACTCATGACTCTGCATGAAACATAGCTCTGACTCTTTGTTTTTTTTTCTGTGTTTTGACAGTCTCCAAGAGACTTACGAAGCAAAGAGGAACGAGTTCCTGGGTGAACTCCAGAAGAAGGAGGATGAAATGAGGCAGATGTTTGTCATGAGAGTGAAGGAAAAGGAAGCAGAATTGAAAGAAGCTGAGAAAGATGTGAGTATCTTGTAACTCAGAGGGCTGTGTGTGAGAGTTTGAGCTGGGATTTTTCCAAGAGAGCCCTGAGGATGTGGGCACCTGGATTCCAACATCAAGCCTGAATGAAAAAGGGCTTGCCAGGCATAAACAGTTTGAGGGAGCAGATACAGACTTGGTTCCTAGTCCTGCCATGGGCTTGTGCTGTGACCTCATCACACAAGCACTGTGCCCATAAAATGGTGCATGAGCGTTCCCTGGTTTTGAGCATCTGAAGGAGGATATGTACCTTAAAGCCTGTGGGAGGTGCTGCAGTGATAGAAACAACTGCTGCGGCTGTGATTCCACAGAAATGCCAGCCTTGCTGCGACATAGTTCTCACTGCTCCCTCATCTCTTCATTCCCACCCAAAGGAGAGAATGTTTGCTTCCTGAAGTAACATTGATTTACAGATCTCCAGTTGTGCTGCAACCAGTGCTGCCCACTAGCAGCCACTCCATCTAGAGACTTTCAGCATGTAGGCGAAGAATCCCCAGAGGGCAGTAAGTCCAGCTCAGCACAGTCCTGCAGGGATGTGACAGAGCTCTCTGAGAGCTGCTCTACTCTGATTTGCTCAGTGTGTATGAGCTGATGCTGTGGGCCAGGGAAGACACTGACATCTTGCTGGGGGAGGCAGCTGTTTCTTGGGCCTCATGGAGGGCCAGAGAAGTGCTCCAGTAAAAAGCCTCACCTTGACTGGCTGTATTTTTTTGGCATTGTATAAGCATGAGAGACTCCAGTAGGAACATCGGGCTTGGAAACAGAGAGAGACCTGTTGTATTCCTATGGCAATTTAGCTCCTTGCTCTGTGCTTGTGTCCATTGCAGGGCTTTTTTCACGAGGGTACATTTTTCTTGGGGGACAGGTCAGTGACTTATCGACTCAGTCAGGCCCCAGTGCTAGTGGGACCACTTCAGGCATTGTTTCCTGTTATTGAGGTAAAACATTCTTCCCTTCCCCTCTAATTCTTATTTTTTCTGCCCTGGCAGCTCCATGAAAAGTTTGACCATCTAAAGAGGACTCACCAAGAAGAGAAGAAAAAGGTGGAAGACAAAAAGAAGGAGCTTGAGGAAGAGCTGAACAACTTCCAAAAGAAGAAGGCAGCAGCTCAGCTATTACAGTCACAGGCTCAGCAGGCAGGTTCTCAACAAACCAAGAAAGACAAGGACAAGAAAAAGTAAGCGGATGTCACCCACATCCTTTGTAGGGCTTATTACAGTTTGGGGGGTTGTTTTTGTTTTTTTTGCTGCATGTCTGTATTTGCTTTTCCCCATTACCAGACTGGAAACTGGGCTTTTATCAGCCTGATCAAATAAAATATTTTTTTTCTAAAGGGTGGGCCAGGGACATGATCTTAATTTTTTTCCAGAAGAGTACCTTCAAATTTTGTCGAAGTCTGACTGAAGTCTGACTGGTATGGGAGAGCAATCAGATGGTGGAGGTTTGACCCGTGATCTGTCCAGCATCTTCTGGAATAGCTCTGGGTTGTTCTGAATGCAGATTTATCTGCCTGAGCCAAAATTAAAAAGGGGTCTTAACCCATTCCTCCTCTCACCCGACAGTAGTCCCCAGTTCCCATTCTTTAAGGTTATAGTTGTAAGTAGAAGTAGATCAGAAACCAAAACCGCCATGTTATTTTGACGTGGAAATCTTAGTGCCAAAAGTGAATACTTGGGAGCTTGCTTTAAAGATGAGAAGTTTTCTTTGTTTTTTAAAAAAACAAGCAACTACTATGGTACCATAATTGCAGGTAAATGGCATTTGTACTTGTATCGAGTTGACGTTATAAGCTAAGAAACCCCCCGTACCTTTTAGTAAAGACAATAGCACTGTTTTCTACTATTTTATATTTGTATACTAGGAGTATAATCCCCTACCCTCTGATACTTTGAGGTTTCTGCAACTTCAGTAGAAACCAAGCGTATCTGTGGACAGTCCCTCCCGTGGTCAGCACTGGGAGGCAGGATTTTCAGATGTGCTCAGCGTGGACCTAACTCTGCTTCTGTTGAAACTGGAGGAACATTGCCATTGGTTTGGGCTCAGAGTTAAGTCCCCGCAGAGCTTTGCTGAAAATCTCCCGATTGACCCAAACTGGTGTAATCTCTTTCTTGCAGCCTGTACTTGGAGATGGCTATGTTTAGTTTGCTTATTAGTGCAAAAGTCTCATATTTATTACGTGATACTGGCTACTTCACCATCCTTTAAAAAGCAGAATGCAACATCCACTTGGATGTGGTATGTATGGTGAAGCCAGATAAGCATTGCAGAGGTGAAGTAGACTGCACAGCTTGTTTGTATAGCGAAGCAAAACAGGTTATTGTACAGAGGCTGTTTTGGAGCCTCCTGTTGTAAATTCCATCCAGTTTTTCCATACCCAATAAGGGGATACTTGTGCAAGTCTTTTCTGGGTTATTTGTGATAACGGCGCTAGTTGATAACTGCAATCAGGAGAGCTGTAAAGATGCTAATACAGCCAGTCTCACTGGGAAATGCTTCTTTCTTCAATCCACACACAAAAATGACAGTTCCACGCTTCTCTTAAGAGCCGATACCAAGTGTGTTTGAGTCAACGCTGGCAGAGTAACCTTCTCGAGTAACACTAAGCTGTAACCATTGAAAGAACCAAAACACTGGCAGGACTGTGATACAGACACTTCTGTCTCCCTTGCTAACCTGAGGACTTCAGCCAGGCCTGAGCTGTCTCACGGGGTGTGCCTGTGAGGCTCTGCTGCATTGCATATATACCAATATACTTTTATAGCTGGGGAAGTTCTGCAGATGCTTACTGTACATCCCCTATCTCTACTACTGGGTCGGTGGCCATCATTCATCGCTTCTGCCCCTGCCTTCTTCTGCAGAGGGAGGGGTGGGCCTGGGGCTAGTTCCTCAGCTGATGTAAATTGATGTAGCTCCTATGGAGCCGTGCTGCTTTATGCGAACTGAGAACTTGGCCTTCGGCTCCCACTGAGATACGTGGAGCGATTGTGTGCTGCATGCTCTGCTTGGGTAACGAAATCATTACAGACCGGCCAGTGGTGTGCCGAACTGTGGAAATAAGTATCTGGCAGCTGTTGTCCCAGCATGCTGACACGCCGTTCTGCGACGGTGCCTGAGTCGGATAGGTTGAAATGCCGTCTTCTCTCACCTGAGAATTCAGACGTGGTGGCCCATTTCCTAAACACAACAGAAAATTTTCAAGACCTTACCTCAAACAGAGTCGGTAGTTAAATATTTTTTAAGAACATTACAATCATTTTTTTTTGCACCTCTGAGATACGAGAGTAGTATGAAATGGTTGGGGAAGTTTTGTAACTTCTGGTAGCCACGGTTAGCTGCTGTTTGCTTCTGTGAAGTTGGGTGGTACAAGCACAATGTTGTGGGTGTGATTCATTGACGTTTCTAGCGGCTGTGACAACGCAGTTTCTGCTTTGCTGACGCATTTACAGAAGTCCAGTCATGAGGAACATGCACGTCCGTAAGCAGCATGCCCTTGCAGTGTCGCTCCACAGCAGGTGCAGCAACTGCTTCAATGGTTCTGTAGTGTCTGAGTTACTAACAGCAGCTCTAAAGGGAAATGCTGATGCTTCTGCCTTGTAGCACATCCTGGTTTTTCTGAGGCTTCTGTGTGCATCAGCTCAGGCAGCAGAGGAACTGCAGGCCCAGGGCAGAAGCTCGGAGTGCATTTCTTTTCTTTACCTGGCCAGACGGGGAATCTCCAGAGCAGCAGCCAGGCAGGGGCATGCAGGTGGGCACACAGGCACTGATGAGCTCGGTCCATGCTAGAAGACTGCTGGCCTGCTGTTGACACCTGCTTATAGAGAGCCCACACAAGTGTGGGTTTACCACTGTGCTGTCACCCTCAGTGTGCTTTGATCTTCTCCATACCAATGCAGGGAGCTCAAGCATGTCCCGGAGGGCACCTCCAAGTCTACCAAACACCTATGTTAGCTATGCATAGATGTGCTACTTGTCAAACGTGTAGAGGATAAACAGCAATAGTTGTGGTAGGTGTTTTCCTATGCCTCTGCTCTCCAGGCTTTACGTACTCCCAGCTGCAAGGTCACTTGAACCTATTTACAATCCTTCTCGACAATCTTCTGCTTTTAACACTTTTCCTACTAGGTTCCACCCCCTTTGCTCAAGAATGGGCTAGCAGTGTGGGGCAGGGTAACTTAAAGAGTCATGTAATAACATAAAGGAAAAGGAATTAACATATAAACGTACGGTGTTCTCAGTGAGATGCACCACACATCCTGTCAGAGACTTAGCCAGGCATCGCCAACAGATGGTTTCTCTGGATGCAGTAAGTCCTGGAGCTGTTGAATGTCATCCTGCACACTAGCTGGCTATGTTGAAGTAGCACATGCCTTCAGCCTTATGACAGCTGTAATGACGTTGAAGAAGGAGGTAGTACATCACCAGTTGATTCTGTGAGGTTCCTTAGCATGCAGCAGATGCTTCCAATTTTAAGGCAATTGACTTGTCCATTTTAAACCTTGTGCAGGGGCACATGCCAGGCTCTCTGTTCACTACTTGGAAAGAATAACAATGAGGAATTGGTTACAGTAAAGGCCAACCCAACCCAAATATTTACCTATTGATCTTGGGGAAATATATCCAGGGTAGGTGCTTGTAGTACAAGTCAATAAAGCATGCTGAGCCAAACCATGACAGGAAAGGAAAATAGGGGTGTCATCTCCTTCCAGTAATGCATTTACAGTTGCTCCAGCTTCTTCAGCCAATGTTCCTCTAGCCTTGGTGGCTTTAGATGCTGTAACTGCCCACACAGATTGAAGAGCTATGGCTTCTACTTTTTCAGATTGTACTTCAGTTCAATGTTTTTTTGCAACACCAATGACACTGTTTCATTGCTGTCTACCCTAGATAAGGCACAGGTATATGTCATATGTACCTGAAACATAAGAACTCAAGAATCTGATATAAACAGAAGATGTAGAAAAAGGGGAGAATTTGGAGTACCGAACCATACTGCATACTCAGGGTTTATTATATGAGTCTTTATGTGTAGACTAACAGGTTGCAGTCCTGCTAAACAACCATAGAGTCATTCAGGTTGGAAAAGACCTCTAAGATCATCTAGTTCAATATTTAACCTAGTACTAAAGACCACCACTAAAACATGCTACCAAACACCTACATCTACATCTGTACATCTACATCTACACATTTCTTGAAGCCCTCCAGGGATGGTGACTCAGCCACTTCTCTGGGCAGCCTGTTCCAGTGCCACACAACCCTTTCAGTAAAGAAATTTCTCCTAATATCTAACCTAAACGTCTCCTGGTGCAACTTGAGGCCATTTCCCCGTGTCTTATCACTTGGCTCTTGGGAGAAGAGACGGATCCCGACCGTGCTACAGCCTCCCTTAAGGTAATTTTACAAAAAAGTGAGGTCTCCCCTGAGCTGCCTTTTCTCCAAGCTAAACAATCCCAGCTCCCTTGGCCGCTCCTCATAAGACTTGTTCAATAGACCCTTTGCCAGCTTCATTGTCCTTCTTTGGACACAAGATTTGGGCAATCTGTAAGTGTAAACAATTTGTGCTTGAGGTGTTGTAATAGGATCATAGAACAACAACTCTTTTCCTGGTCAGTTGCTGCAGAGGGCGCATTAATACTGCAAGACGTAGAATAAAAATTTTCTGCCATAAAAGTCCCAGAGAAGTCTGCAGTTGTTTTACTGTGGTTGGTACAGGAAATTGCTGGACTATTTGCTGTACCTTGTTTGGCAGTTCTCTAATCTGTCCATGCCAAACTGGTCCCCAGAATTGCACCATAGTTCTAGGGTCCTCTATTCTTCTCTTTGGATTCATTGCCCAGCCTTGGTCCTGTAAGTGCACTTTCAGGGATTCAGCAGCTGTTTTGGCTTCTGGTTGTGACTCTGCCACGATCAATAGATCATTAATGTAACGGTAAACAGTGCTGGTACCCAGCCACAGTGCTACGTCAGCTACTGTCCTTTAGTAGCAAATGGCGGGTCCGTGTTTATACCCCTGAGGCAGGATTTAGGAAGTCTATTGGTTTTGTTGCCAGGTGAAGGCAAACGTCTTGGCTGTTTGAAGCAATGGCTATTGAAAAGAAAGCATCAGCAGCATCGATCACTGCCTTGCAGGGTTGTGAATTTTTGCTATTTCTACGATAGTAACCACATCTGGATTTGTAACTGCACATAGAGGGGTGGCTTTATTCAGTTCTCTGTAACCTACAGGCACTCCCCAAGTGCCATCTGATTTTTCAAACGGGCCATGTAGGAATATTAATAGCAGGCATGGTTTCTTTAATGATTTCCACTTGTTGAAGTGCCCCTGAATGGTTTCTCACCCTCCCCATCAATACCCAAAATGCATTATTTAATTGGGGCAATTGGCAGCGTTGTTGCAAATGGGTCTCATCCTGTTGTTAAATTAGGTCAGAGGGACGGGCTGGGATTTCACCCCAGTATGCAGATCCGTGATGTGGCTTCTTTACTGTTGGTATTACTGTGTAATACAGGAACTTCAGCTCCAGTATTCCCCAGAGCTACCACATGTAAAACCCCTCCAGACCCACACTTCGTAGTTAAAGGAACATCGGGACGCCAGTCCCCTTCACCATTAGAGGCAGCAGTTGTGGGGGACCTGCCAAACCTTCATTTCTGCTATTTTGGCATTTGACAGTGCTTTGCTTGGAGGTGGCAGAGGAGTGCAGGGGAAGCTTTTTTTCTTTTTTTTTTACCCTAACTTTTGCCATTGGTGAAGCGTTTCTGATGCTGTGATCCTATTTATTTCTGGTGGTGGGGCACCAGCTTGCACAAGATCATCCCACGTTTGTTTCCTCATCACCTGTGATGCAACTCCTTTCAATTTTGCCTCCTTTCCTTTATTCACCACCTGCACAGATGGTCCTGAAGCTACAGCCCCAGTTTCCCTCAAGGAAGTTTCTCGGGTGCCTACATTACGCCAGCAGTCAGGAGTGCTGCTGATAATCTAAGGTTTCAGTGAAGCAGGCACCCCTGCCCCTCTCAAAAGCTGCATTTGGGTACTTTTTGTTACTGCTACCCTGCCTGGGCTGGATCCAATAATTGCCACGAGCCATCCCTATCTGCTGCACTGAACTAATAGCATTGTACACCAGTTTCTGAGGGCTGGTAGTAATTTGGCAGATTCTGCTTATGGTATTAAAACTGCTGCACATGACCACTGACAGAATAGTGCAGTAATGTCCTGCCTGTCATGATCCCTGGTATTTTGTAAGTGACCATATCCTTATTGATCTGATCATCACTGGCCATAGGGCTTAACAGCCCTTTTTCACCCATAAAGAAGAGGACAGATGCAGCCCTGCTATTCCAAGCTCACAAAACCCTTTCTTAGTGCTGAGGTGCACCGTTGGTGCTCGGGCAGTTGCTGCAGGAAGTCTTTGCCATGCACAGTCCCTCTCACCTCCCTTAGGAAGCATTTCATGGGAACAATTCTTTCCCAAGGTGGGATCTGATTTCTCCAGCTAGGACAGCAGAGACTTTCCACCGTGCTGTACAGGCTGGAGAGAAGGCTCGGGGCCAAATCTGCTGCTGGCCCGATCCCATGAGGGAGAACTTGGCCCTGTTGACTTCCAGGCTCTCTCTGCAGGAACAAGCTGTCTTCTACCTTACTTTTTTCTACTCAATTTCTCAGATTCCTCTACTTCTATGCTTTTTTCATCCTAAGTTGTTGGCGATAAGGCCTGATGACAGAGAAGCGTGCTGTTTTTGGGGCAGCACATCTGTGTGCCTCAGACCCTCACATGACCGCAGTACAGACACGTACTCAAGTCTTTTCCTGACTGAGCATACTGCCATAATTTCGGGATGGGACCACGCTTCGAACCCAAACAATCTGGAGTTGATTCCTGGCAAAACCTTTTGAAAATAGGAGCAGCAAATGGCCTCTTGCCTGTTGTTTGGTAGATCACCACGTGCGTGCCTCAACATGTGTCGTTGGGTTACTCGCTCATCCTCGGCCCGCCTAGGAGCCAGGACCATCTGTTTGGGCTCTGTTTCTTTCTTCTGGAAACCAGATGGAAAAACTATTTTCCGGCTTCATTCGAATATAATAATTTCCAATCCAATGTTGACTGGCTGGCTGTCATGGGCCGTGCTTAGTCCCAGAGTGATCCCTGATCTGTCACACAGCTGTAGCGTGTATGTCAGGGCCTGGCCCAACACCCTGTTAAAAGAAGGTTTTCGTGATGTCTGAAGGATCTGACTTGGGCTTGAAAACCCATGTTTGCTGAAGTGTAGGGAGACCTCGTGGTGCCCAGCTTTGAGCTGTCTGCATTTCAGAAACGTCCAGGCACAGCTTTCTGCAACAGAGACCACGTTCACGTGATGAGAACTGGACATCTGCAGTCAAGTCCCCCCAGTACTACTTCTGAAAAAAAGCTTTAAGGTGAAACATGAAGGCTCCAACCACGTGCTTGCAGGGTTGGTTGTTCCATACTTCTTCCCCCTTAGACTTTTTTTTGATCTTTTGCTTATCACGTAGGCTAGAGTAGAGCTCAGCTGGGAGGTTCATTTTCTTTTTAGTTCTGTAATTCATCTGCATGCCCACCCACCGTAGCAGGTTGCTGGTGTTGGCTCTCCCAGCTTTCCTTGATTTTTATTTTTTTTTTCCATTTTGGTTTCTGTTATTGCTAACTTCTTTTTGTCCTTTTTTTTTTTTTTTTAACTTGCAGTGCAAGCTTCACATAAAGCCTGTCCAGCCAAGGATGTTCCTGCATTCACCTGCTTTTGCAGTAATGTGTCTCTGCCATCTGTTTTTTGGTTTTGTTTTTGTTTTTTTAACATGAATAACTATTAACTCATCTAATAACATAGTGGGAACAAGAAGGAAGGAGGGTTGGGTGCAGGACTGTGTGCCTCAGGAAATCCCAGGGGGGTGGGGGTGGAAGCGAAACGATACCATTGATTTTCCTGGGCAAAACCAGCAGTGATAAATCATTTTTGGCACCAGATCTGAACTGAGAGTCAGGGCTGGAGGTCGGCAGCTCCGGGTGAGTGTCACTGTGCCTACCCAGCTCTCGGAGGGCCGGCTGCCACAGCCCTGTGCTGAAGGGGTCCCCTGGTCCGCAGAAACCAGCCTCAGGGATTTATTGCTGTCTGAGGGTTACAGCTGGCTTCCTGCTGTGACTAAACCCTGAAGTTTAGTCCGACCCATATCCCTTCAGGAGCGAGTGTCTTAGAGCAAAACTTGTCCCGCTGTTGGGGAGGGAGGGAGGGGGGTATGTGTGTGTGTAGGTAACAAAAGTTTAACTCACCTTGCATGCCATTACATTTGCATGATTTATTTTTTTTATTAGCTACTGTTTTTGTTGTCTGACCAGATAATATTTGTTGGCCGGGGTTCGTTGTCACCTGCTGGCATATTTTCACAGCCACCCTTCCAGGTCAGTGTAGTGTCTGCTCGCCGAATGCTGCGGTGGGAACCGAACAGCGCTGCAGGTGCCTGGAGCAGGGACCCTGTCTCGTTCCTGCTTCCCATGCATCACTTCCTTGACCGTAACCTCTGAAACCTCACTTAAAATAGTGCCAGGTTTCCTGTGTGCATGATCTTGGCGAGACTTAGCAGTGCTGAGGGAATCAAATGCCCAGGCAGAGGAAGGCATGTACCCTTCAACATCCTTTTGCTGCCTTCAGGAGCATTATTTACCCACATATTTACAGCATCCAGGTTTTCAAGTCAAGGGAATCCCATTTTATTGGCCAAACACTGGTTAACATGAAAGGTTCGAATTAGGATATCCATCCCTGGAGCAACCAGGGCAGAAAATGTGCTGCATGCCTAGGGTGACTGCCCCGTTGCCTGAAAAGCATCAGAAAGATAACACGTCAAAGCATGTTGAGGAGAGGCCAGAGGTTTGTTAAACCTCAAAGTGACTTGGCCTTCTCAGAGGGGTGGACAAAGCAGCCAAGGAGGGGGAGAGGGTGCCTGTCACAGTCACATATCCCCTGAAAAGTGCAAATGAGATATCTAACGTAAGCCAGGCTTCGCTCTTTGGCCGGCACGGTGCGGAAATCGGTCTGTTTAATGTTTTATTTTCTATGCCATTGCTTTTTGGACAGAGTCTTTCCCTTCCTACCCAAGAAGTGGCGAGCCATGCTTACCCTATGACTGCTGGATTTCTTTCTCTTCTGCTGATGTGCTGCCAGCATTTCCACTGCTCCTAGCTAGGTAGTCTCCTGTTTCTTTCTTTAAAGCACTCCTAAAAATAGCTCTCTCCACTTAAGTCTCACACGCTGCAGTTCTTTGCTTGTTTCTGGGATGAAATTTCTTGCCTCTCTGAATGTTCTTTAAAAAAAAAAAAGAATTATCACTTTTCTGGAGTTTTGGTCGGAGAAATGCATTCGGGGTTGGCTTTTGGGGCTTTCTGCTTTCTAACCCTCGCTGCCTAAACATGGCTTAGGGAAGAGGATATCTAAATACAGTGTCTTGGATAGACGGCAAAAATCAGAGATGAGCAAGCTAGAAATAAAGTAGTTGTCTCTTTTTTCTTCCAATCATACCTCCTGGTCTTGTCAACCACAATGTGCTTCTGTCAGGTTAGGTAGGTTTTCTAGAAGGTCATTTAGCAAAATAAAACTATGGTTCTTGTGAATTCTGTCAAACCTAACTTTAAAACCTTGAGTTATCAAGGAAGAAATCTGCTGGCGTGGATTTTTTTACAATCCCATCATGTGCTCCTGTCTCAAGCCTGAATGCTTGTGGCAATATGTTTTGTTTCAGCTGTCTCTGTGCATGTCCTCTTTTTAATTACCAGCATTTTGTGCCAAGTAAAAAACTTAACTTTAACGTGTGTTTGTCCTGCTTCATTTAACAGCCTTTCCAAGGGATGTTTGGCAGGGGAGATCAGCTGAGTCGAGCCATTTTTCTTTTCTGACAGAAAGCCATGGCCAAGTGCATTCATGTATTTTTGGTTGGGTTTCTTCCTCCAGCACAAAGCAAGCTGTTTTGGAGAAACTGGGAATAACCAGAAACTTGCAAAAGTGAAAGGTATCATTTTGTTTTCTTCTCCAAAGGAGGAATTAATAATGACTTTTTTCTCCTCAAAACCCTGGGCCATGTTTAGCTGGTTATTGCTGCACTTCTTTCCTTTACTTATGCCTTTTTTCACAGTAGTCCCTGGTTCTGCATGGAGTAAATGATGCTCTCAAATCTATTTGGATGTGCTTTCACTTTTGCACGTAAGTACAGTAGTAAGAGACTCACCCTTTCTGCTCACTACTAACATGAGTAAACCAGGTGTTTTGCTGGGGACTTCTTTTAAGTCCACTTACGTACAAGTGGCATTGTTAAAACTATTTTAAAACTTCCTGTAATAACCTGCTTTTGCTGAGATTTTGGGAAAAAAAATAGCCATAGGAACATGACATCCATCTGCTGTTGAATGTCTGAGTTACCCTGCATAGCTTCCCTGCACGCCTCAATCTTGCAAATCGGCTGGTGAAACTGGGGCTGGACAGCCACACGGTTGCATTGCTCATGAAGCACTGCAAGCTTTAACGTGCCATTAGACAGCGATGATAACGAGCTGATGATGCTGCACGTCCCTAATAAGGTGGATTTCAAACCTGAGAGTAACACAAACGAGCAGGAAAGCACACAGGCATGCGTGTTTCTGGGACGATGATGTTCCCTAGGCATGGGATGAACCCCAGAAGAGAAAAAGGAACAAAATCCAGGTTGTTGAGAGGGGCCACGACTGCTCTGTAGGGGTGGGCATGCCACGTGTCTGGCAGTCCACTGAGAAGGTGGATATCGCCCATAGCGCTCTGGGAAGGCAGGCAGGCGCCCTTTGAGCTCAGGGTCACTGACTGCATCTCCTTGCTGTGCTGCAGCCTGTGGTGCCGCTGGGGAGTGGGGAAAGCAGCAAAAGACACCTGCCCCCAGCTCCTCTGCAGCCCAAAACCTGCAATGCGTGTTGCACCCTCGCTGTGTGTGCTTCTGGCAGCTCGAAGTCGCGCCAAGGAGAGTTACATCTCTGTGTCTCTTTAAGCATGCCCTTATTTAACATGACCAGTGTTTCTCCAGGTAGTTGTAATTCTGCTTCTCCTAGAACATCCGAGTGAGAATGGAAATGTCTTTTTGTGTGTGATCATATCAGCTGTGTCCATTTGACTCCAGTTACCATTTGCCCTTCTAAGGTGTTAGAAGCGTGTTTCTGTCTCTTCTCCAAGGACCCTGGTTGCATTTGCAGTACACGATATCCATGACACTCATCAGCGTGTATCAGCATGGGACTATACAAATATGAAGGGTTTTTTAATTAACGGAAAATAAAGCTGTGAACAGCGGTAGAAATATTGTATTTGTATACATTTTTAATATCCTGATTGCCTTAAACTATAGATGTAGAACTTTATTACCTTGCTATTTGAAAATAACCCATGTTTGTAACTAAATAATTGTGTAACCTACATACAGTGTTAATGCGAATTATATGTATGCATCTGTTAGATATTGTCACTTTATTTGATGTTAAAGTATTTCTTTTTTTTTTTTTTTTTGAATTACAAATTGAATAATAACCTCATAGCATAAGCTCAGTTATTTCTTGTATATTCTTTAGGCTACGTCCACAAATAGTGCCAACACTTGAAGTGGGGAGAGGAAATATATTTTTTACCCAAACGCGTTGGTCTTTGAGTTGCCTTTGTGACTTTGGTTTGCTGCTGCCGTTTCCCAGGTGTGATGGGAGGGATGTGAGGACATTCGAGGTTCCCCAACAGGCTGTTTTGTGCCATCGGGCTGTCTCTGTAGACTTGTGCTGGTGTTTGTCAGTGGCTCTGTGTGGCTGCCACGAGCCTTCGTATGTTCCCTGACCCAGGTGTGGTGCCTTGGCGAGGTGCGGGCCCCCACTGCTCCCATGCAGCTGGTTTGTATGACACGTCCCCAGCGCACTCCTTTCATTCATGGCTTACTTGCTCTAAAATGTTGTTCCTCCTTTTTTTTCTTTCTCTCTGTCTCTCACTTTCTGTTTTTCATTTCAATTCTGAACCTCTGTTTCTTTTCTTTTCTTTTTTTTTCTCTTCCTGTAGCTTCTTCTTTATGTAACCGTCATCTTGCCAAAGCCCCCACACCCTCTCTCCCAGCGGACAGTAGGGCACTGGAAGAGCCTGTGGCTGCGTGGGCCCCCGCCGGGAGGAGAGCCATCTCATTCTTCCATCACGTCTGCCCTCCTCTCCTTCCCTTTTTGTTTCCCACCTGTGCGTCTGAGGGTGCGCTGTGCTGTGTGTCTCTGTGCGGGCTCGGGCTGCTCCCGGCGCGTTGCCAGCAGAATTGAGGCTACCAAAAATGACAGAGGTAACGGCTGGAGGAGGGAGCTTGGCTGTAACATGAGATGCTGCTGTGGGATTTTTTCCCCTCCCTGTTTTCTTCCCTTCTGCCATAACGTGCACATGCTGCTGATGACGAAGAGACTGGCAGACGGGATGCTGGTGAGTGTGCGTAGCCAGAGGGCTTCAGGGCTGCCTCTGAAGCTTGAGTCTGGCTGCTTCGGACGCCACAACTTCATCACAAGTACGTCCCGTGCTGCTCTGACGTGTGATGAAAATGCGTCCTGAGACCTGGGGGACTTGTTAGCATGAAGCTGCGTGAAGCGGAGATGGCTGCTGTTGCATCCTGCTGCACTGAAGGACCTGTTCTGGGCGGTCGAGGCTTTATTATTTTCTAGTTGATCTGCCTCTGTATGAGCAGAGTAGGAGACTTGTGCAATTGAGCTGCACTGACTTGTGCTTAGATTGACTTCTTTATATTTTTACGAGGTCTAATTAGTGATGATTTTTTTTTCCTACCCTGAATATGGGGTACTCGTTTACTTTGGAAGTGAATACACTCAAAAGGCTTGAAGAGTGCCAAAGCATTGTTCAAGTGTAAAAAGAAAGCTTGCAGGCTTGGTGTGTGGTGACCTCTAGCTGGTCTGAGATGGATGGAAGGAGGTAGCCTGCCCCTTCGGATGTTCTTTGTGTGGGGTTGTGCGCTTTTCTTCTGACCAAATACTGGTGATTTTCCTCATCTGCAAACCTTAATCAATGAGTTAACCTCCTCTAATCTGCCAAAGAAAATGTACTATTAAATTGTCTAAGTTTTGCCTCTTCCAATTTGTGCGAGAAGCACAGGGTGCCAGGGGTGTTCACCGAACTCAGCTGCCTTGTGTCCAGAAGCACAGCATTGTTCAGCGCTGCTCAGTGCTGAGGGTTACATCTCCTGAGGCTCCCTCCACGGGGGTGGCAATTTTTCTATCACAATAGAAAACCTGTTTGTCCTGGAAACATCTGCAATCAGGTGACTTTATAGATACAATGGGAAAGATTATTAAGTATTGGCCTGGTGTGGATGCTGTAACAATTTGTGCTACAAACAGAATTGCATGCTGCTGCCTGATCTGAAGGGATGCCCTCCTCAGGGTCCCTGCTTCGAGGAGGGAATGCCCTCAATTTTCTGTGAGTCCCTGGACTTTTTTCTTACTTACGATTTGTGGTCTGGGTTTATCTTGTGGTAGGAGTCTAGCCTGTGAAACACCATTGTTACAGCCTTTCTCCTGAAATGTAGTCACTTACTGTGGAGCTCCTGCTCTTAGCAGGGCACGGGGCTGTTTTTTGAGCCCTGCCCTGTGCCTGCTCACCCGCGTTGTGCAGTCGTGGGTGGCTGGGCATCATTCACTGCAAGCAAGCAAAAACAAGGTGGCAGGTTTGGGGGGTTTAGTTCAAAGGAGAGGACATCCAGTGCTGCTGGCCCCACCACCTCACCCGTGTAGCTGTGCCCTGCGACCTTCCGAAAGCCTGTGTGTGACAGGAGGGAGGTCCAGCTCCGGGCAAAGTGCCCCACTGGGAGTGCTGCAGCATCAGGAAGGTCGGGAGAGGGACAAAACGCTTCTGTTTGTTGACTTCTAAACTCCAGATAAAAATATGTAAGAGCTTTATATGATTAGAGAAACAGGCACAAAGCCAATAACTACCACTTATATGAACTGCCTTTATTTTACAGCTCCTAGTCTTGCTGTGCTGGTGCCTTGAGTCCTGCATGCAGCTCTGGCCTTCATGTCTCCAGAAGGACATAGTGGAGGTAGCGAAGGGCACTGTAATGATAAATGGGATGGAGCAGCAGCCGGCCAGGTGAGACCACAAAGGCTAGGAGGCCTCAGTTCGGAGAGGGTAAAGCTGAGATGAGAGAGGATTGGCCCCGCTGTGAGCTGGAGGTTGCAGCAGATGTCCTCTAGAGGTCCCTTCCAGCCTAAATTTTTCAGAGTTTGCATTACAAAGTCCACACAATTGTGCCGGCAGCGGTTCCTACCTGCTGGTAACCAAACCAGCGGGACTAGAACCGAGGGGACGCTCGGTCAAGGAGGAGGGAATCTGCTCAAAACATTGAGGAATTTTCTTGCAGAGCAGGGAGCAGATTTCCAGAATTTGTTGCCTTGGGTGAAGGAGGCAGATCGTATCAACAGGAGTTCAAACAATAAATAAACAAACAGGTGAATGCATAAGGAGCAGATCTATGAGGAATTTTAGGAGGATGAAGCAGGATGAAATTTCTGACATCCCCAATCTGGTTGTGGTGGATGCAGGGGCAGGAAGAGGGCAGCAAGCAGCAGGACACGCAGGGGCACTGCGGGCAGGGTTTGTGCTGAGACGCGTGTGGACAAGGGACTGGAGCAGAGCTGGGGGGTGACACTGGGGGTGACACCGTGCTGCTTGGCTCGCTTCCTCCCGCACGCCCAGCTGCTGGGGGAGGAGGTGTCAGCGTGGGGAGGGGATGGCAGCATGGAACGTGTTGTCGGGCAGCCCAGAGCTGGGATTTGTCACTCAGTGTCACAAAATAGCCCCAGCAGAGCTGGAAAGTTCTTCACACACAAGAGCAAGCGGGTGCCCAACTTTAAAATCACGCTTATGAGCTTAACCCTTCTGTCGCTGCTGGAGAATAAAAATGGGTTCTAAGGAACTCCCCAAACCCAGAGCTGCGAACAGCTCCCAGCTTGGACGTGCTTCATGGCACAGAGGGGGGGGTTTGTGGTGTCACGCTGCCACGGGCTGGGTCACGGCGTGCCAAAGGAGGGGTCTGGGTTGTCAACCCACCAGCTACTTGAGCAGTGAGGATTTCCCCCGTGTTTGGTACCTGCAGGTCTCACTTCAGAGACAAAAACACTTCATGAACGGTCCCAGGCTGAGCAGGGTGGAGGAAGTGTGGCAGTGCTTCTCGGAGGCAGCACTGAAATAGTGGAGGAAATTGCCAGGAGGTTACTGTTAGCACATCTCCCAGGCAAGCACCGCTTGGGCATAGAGGAAGGATGAGGTGTTGCACAGCACAGAAGGGCGAGCTGGGATTGTTGTACAGGTGGCATCAGGAACAAGTGGCAGAGCTCTGCTGAGACGGGGCTGGATGTGTGGCTGCTGTGTGCTCCGGGCTGCTACCTGGGATCCGAGGGCACCGTGCTGGGTGCTGATGTGAGGTTTTGGGAGAGAAAAGCTTTATCCCAGGGGTTTTGAGGGAGATCAGGCAGTGGTTTGGAGCTGCTGTTTCCCTTCCTGCTGCCTGTTCACCTGAGCCACGTACTCTGCTGGGCTCCTGTGGGCCCCTGCCGGAGCATCCTCAGCAGCATCCATGGCGTGATGCACTGGGGTGCCTGAAGCTCGCGAGGGAACCACACCAGGACTCAGCAGCATCGGGCAGCTTTCTCCTGTGCAGGGAGCCCCGGCAGGGCTCCGGGACAGTCCTGTGCTCTGGCCGTGGGGCCAGCACGCTGCTGAGGGAGCGAGACGATGGCACAGGCACGGGCCACATCGAACTTCATCTCCTGGGGGTTTTGGTGGGGAGGAGATGTGCGAAGTGGCTTTGTCCGGCAGTCTGGGTTATTTTTTGTTTGACACCATGAACCCCGGTTAAACTGCGCTGAGATCCCGCAGCGCTGGGGGATTTCGCTAGGGGTGTGCAGGTGGAGCCCGCGGGCTGCCCAGCTGGAGAAAACTTGTGAGGAGGAGAAAAGGTCAGTGACTGGGCCACCACGGGGATGAGAGGAAGGCCTGGAAGGGAGGAAGGGACACACGCCCTGCTCAGAAACACAGACCTGGGAGGTGGTTTCCAGAACGCGGCCAGGAGGAGAGCTGAAACCCAAGGCACGCTTCTCACAGCGGACCCAAGCACAACAGAGAGGATGGCTCTGGCACGGAGCTGCTCCCCTGCAGCCTCCAGGTAAAACTGGTCCTGGACCCGGGTAAAAAGCATGAAACGAGGCTCGGAATCCAGGACAACTTTCTTTATTGCTACCAGAAGGCTTTCATCAGTACAATGGCTCCAATACAATACCTTCCTCAGGGCTGTGGAGAGAGAGCTTACAATTGGGACAGGTCATTCTGAGAAACAGAGGTGTAACATTTAAAAGAGACAAGCTTTTAAAGGTTTTACTCTTGGTTAGAAGTTACATGAACACAAAACTCAGGGTTAGGGTCTCTTGGGGTTTTTTTTTGTTCTTTTTTTTTTTTGTGACTGATAATTACACACCTTTCAAACCTCAGGCTGCCCCAGCACTTCACCACACAGCGCTGGGCACATGCTAAGCTTAGAAACACATGGGAAAACAAACAGAATTTTCTCGTCAGAATTTAAGGTTTACACTTGATTTAGAGAGTCAAGTGTTGGTGAATATCCACACTGAGTGCAACATTTCCTGGTGCAAACAAGAAAAAATACCGTCTTTGTTGAAGTGACACAAAATCTGTTAGCTGCTTTCTGTGTTTGGGAACAGTTACTGCTTAACTGCAAGGTGCAGAGCTCGGTGGCTGGCTGCCCTAGTGTTCTTCTAGAGTACGTTCACACTCCTGTGGTTATTAAGTGTGGAACAGTTTGCAAGCATTGTTTTTGTGTTTTTCCTAACCTTTCATTTAAATCCAGTTTTTAAATATTATCACATTTAAACACCAAAGTGCTAACAAAACAAAAAAGGCCTTTTTCTTTAGAAAGAAAAAAGAAATCTGTCATGATAGTACAGAACATCATGCACAAGACTTGCAAAGAATTAGAAGAGAAGCAAGCAGAAAGAAGAGCAAGGAGCGGATGGAAATCAGATCAGAGAGGTGTTAATTGGCTGGGAAACCTGGAACAACTCTGCACAACTCATGTGAGCTCTCGGACATGGAGAATGGGTTACAATACACAGGAGCAGAAAAACAGTGGAGCTGACAACACTAGAAGGAAACAATTTTTTGCTACTTTTTTTGTTCAGTTTTTGGGTCTTTTTTAATTTTTTATACTTTTTTGTGTTTTTAAGTGCTTAAATAGTGGAACTATAATTAGCCGCACAAGAAAAAAAAAATTAAAAAAAGGGCTGGGATATTTTTTTCTGTTTTTTGGCTCCCTTCAGTTCAGCCTGAGAAGGTATGGCCCCTTCTCCCCCCACTGCGAACACTACGCCAGGTTCTGCGTGGTTTCTAGAGTAGCAGCTACGGTGCAGCGGGTGCTGTGCGCTCGCAGCTACATCACAGACACTGGCTGTAGAGGCGGACAAGGGGAAACGCTGCCCTCCTGCCTCGAGACATCAGCGCTACAAACAGAGCCCATGTTTTCAAGAGCCACTACCTCCGGAGCAGTGTCTTCGTTGTAGAGGCGCTTGATACCGTCGTAGAAGTCATCCACTTCCATCTCCTCCACTTTGCGCTTGGCAGAGGCTTGCTTGCAACCGCTGGGAGCTGGCAGACGCTGGTAGAGCGCGGCTGTAGCTGTGACTGGCACTTCTGGCCTGCCGTTGTCCTTGGAGAAACCTGGCCCTGGGACAGAGGAGGGCTGGCATTTGAACGCTCCTCTGTTACAGGTCACCAGGGTGTGCTGGAGGGGACTGTAGACATATACAGGATTGGGCAGCAGAGAAGACTGCGGAGTGGAAAGGTGATGTGCCACCAGCTCCCGGCAGTGGATCAGCTGTGAGCTGTCCATCTGGAATGAGACAAGCAAAAACATTGGCGCTGCAGTGCCGCTGCCGTGGGGAGGCCTGGCTGTGTGACAGGACCTAGGACTTCCTCCCCGGGACGTTTTCTCCCCGAAGCAGGGCGAGGCCATGTGCATCAGGACACGGCTCCTGCCGCTGTCACCTACTGGCTGCAGCCGCGACAAACTTTTTGCAGACCTGCCCCAGCACCAGCAGCACAGCCGTCCTCACGGGCGCCTTACTGCAGGCTGGGGTCAGCAGATAGGGATCCCAGCCCCATCTGGCTGTGCCCCTGGAGCACCCGGTCCCTCCCTGCTGCGACGCCGGCTGCCAGCAGCCCTCACCTGTGCCTTCTGGAGCAGCTCGATGATGAGAGCCAGCCAGTCAGGGAGCAGCTTCTCCAGCTCCAGGCTGACGATGGCCAGCGCCAGCATGGAGCCCTTGAACTGCAGCAGCTGGTAGCAGGCCATGCAGTGCAGCAGCTGCTTGGTGAGCACCGCCACGTGCTGAGAGGGGCTCAGCTTGCGGAGGATGGTCAGAAGCTGAGGCCTGCTGGACACCGCAACCGCGTGGAACTGAGAGGGAAAACAAACACGTGAGGCCGCTGGGGCCACCGACAGGCAGCCCCCCACGAGGTCAGGTCACACCTCCAGAATGGCAACTGACGCATCTCTGATGCATGGGGATCCTGCAGATTAACCCTTGAGGCAATTTCCAGACAGTGGAAAAAGCAGCAGGGTGCTGAACCCACCAACAGCTTGGCGCAGCCCTTCTGGCAGGGCCTGCCATCCTACACACCGTCTGTCCTGGGTCTCTGCAAAAGGCCACCCCCCTCCACCCTTCTCGACAACCCAGGTTGTTGCACACCCACTGCCCAGCAGCCGTGCGTTCTCCTTGGTTCCCTTCTCTCCTCCTGGCACTCAGCTTTGAGCAAAACCACTGGCAGTGAAGATTCAGGGGCAAGGCTTTCAGGAGCAGTGAGTCACAGTGTGCGGCTTGACATGCCTCAAGGCAGGGCCTGCATTTCAAAAACTGCCCCTGAAGCGGCACAAGTCTCCTCTGAAACTTTCTGGCAAGGCTTTTATTTTTACTTCAGAAACTACTTATATGGAGGAATTGCAACCACATCCCAAGGTCCTCGCTACCCTACAGGTAAGGTTTTTTTTTTTCCAAGATACCTCTTGATACAATATTTACACCCACAGACACCAGAGAAATGCAAACAGCCCCTTATTTACAATGTGAAGGAAATCCAGTGGCGTTGCCATGTGAAGATCCCAGTTCAGTTTATCCAGGATAATCTTCTCCATTCTGCGAATTTCAGCTGGAGAACAACCACAGAAGCTATCCCGAGCCAACACCTTCAGTACTGGAATCCTCTGCAAAAGCCAACACAAAGAAGAAAAGAGAGAACCCATCATTACTGTAAAAATCACAGAAAATGCTTCATTCCTGCCCTGGCAAGCGTCAGCTGCCACATGCAAGCAAAGACAGGACGTGAAGAGCACATATTCAGGCAATGCTAAGGTACTTAGAACAACCAAAAAAAAAGTTACCTCATCTTCCTCAATGGTCTTTGCAGCAAGGAAGAAGCAGCTGATTGCAATACAGTTCAGGTACTTTGGACGGGCCTACAACACAAGAGCAGAAAAGTCGCCCTGTGAGTGTGACGCAGAAATGATGCACGCCCTTTCTGCACAGACACCCTATGAAGCAGGGTCCCAGCTGCCTGCCAAGCACAAAGCCGCACTCCGTGACGTCAGGCAGGACAGAGATCTGCCAGCCCCGGGATCAGGGTTGGCACCCGCTGAGGTGCAGCAGTGGGGTGGAAAGAGCTGGTTTGTAGGCACTGGAGTAGGAACGGGAAGGAGAAAAGCAGAAGGGCCAGATTATCATCTGGCATAAAACCATGGCCATCCCACCTATCAGCAGAGCGTTGAGTGCTGCTGGGGGGCAGGCACAAAAGGAACAAAAAAAATTAAAAGAATTTTGAAATGCTGTCTTTGTCTATAGAAGTTAAAGCACCCGTTTAAAAAAAATAAAATACCACTAATGCTATTTCTTACTGCAGTTCTCAAAACCGTGACCCAGGAATTATTAAGGGAGAGCTGGTCCCTTTTACAGTAAGTTGCATTAGGCAAGGTAAGTTGGATTTTAAGGGGAAAAAGGGATTTTTAATACGCATTAAAAAAAAAAAAATTATGGGCCTTGATGTAGGAGAATAAAAAGAAAACCAGCAGCGTGCATGGGCTTGTAGGTATTTGTGTAGTCCCTGTGATGGACCAGAGCAAGTGCTCAGAATGCAGCATAACCGCTGGAGGTTTTGCTCTGTAGCAATCTGTCCGTGGGCTCCTCTGCCAAAGGGCTCCGCTTCCAGTGTGAGAATACTGCTGTGCCTAGTGGCGGGGTCTGGGAAAGGAGAGGAGCTGCTTCTAAGCCCTGTTACAGCTGAGTGGGCAGAAAGCTGCAGAGCCATGCCCCCACCTCCTACAGCCTGCTGGCAACTCGTCCTCTTCTGTCCACCTTATGGGATGCCAGAAGCAAAGGTAAGTGAAAATCCTACACAGAATGTAAAAGTGGAAGCTGAACTGTTGCCACGGTTAGTTCTTGCTGGGTACATTGTAGTAGCCAGAACAGAGATGCGCAGTAGTTCAGGAGATCCTGCACGTTACTGTCATGAAATCCAGAAGGTTGTTTGAAGGAAGCCATAAGGGAAAGACACAGGCTTATTTCCAAATTGAAGATGTTTAATAGTATTTAGCCACAGCTACTTAAAGGGACCTTGCTGTGCCTGGAGCTGTGGCTTTCTACCACCATTTAAACTTGAACTTAAATATTTGCAGGGAACCCACTCTTGGGGGGTGGTGCATGTGCACGTGTCTGCATGTACGTTCAGGAGTCTCTGAAAGCAAAGAGAATAAACTCCCTCAGGGCAAGACTGGAACTTGTTCCTCACTACACAGACAGGTTAGAAGGAAATCACCAAGTGAGCATAAAAAATCTACAGCAATAAAGGGCTCCAGGTCAGGTTCAGGGGAGAAAGAAACAGATGTCTAGAGCAGGTTCCTACCATCAGGCAAGTTTATTCTTCCTATTAACAATAAATATGGACCCTCTTTTTCCCAAGTGTGCCCCCTCTAGAATAACGGTGTCTTTTCCCAAAGCTCCCGTCTCCCATCCTGGTCTCCTACAGGAGCCTCTGTCTGCCTCCTTTGCTCCTCACCGCGGAGCGAGTGCTGCTGCGCCCAGCTGCGGGTTAACTGGGGCCTGCAGTCAGCTACAGCGAATGCTGCTGGGCACCCAGGGCGGGATGGTGAGAGCCATGGGGCAGCAGTCTGAGCAATTTCAAAGCATGCTCACAGTGAAGGGAAGGGACAAGCTGTCTTAATAATAAAATCCTGCATGGTAGTGCCTGGATTTAAAAAAAAAAAAAAAAAAAGGAAAAAAAGAGTTGAGCTACATCAGTGGAATAATGACTTTATGGGAGAAGAAAACGGGCAGGGAGTGTAAAGCCCTGAGCTGTTTGAATAATGCTCACCCAGAAGGGACACAGAACGAGCTGACAGAACACCTTCCCACATTCCTGCTCACTGCCTGAAGCATGCAGTGAACTCTTACTCATTTGCTCATGCTCTCTTTGTACACTCTTTGGCTGCTGCAAATAACTGAAAGAAAAACTACTCATGGGCATTGACTGTTGGGGGAATTAAAGTATCTTTTTCCCACCTCAGTATTTCAGTAAATAGCCAATTTAAGATCTTGAAAATAAATACTTCCATGACTTGGAACTTAAACATTATCAATATTTAATAGTATTTAAAGAGTAGGATAAGGGATGATGTTGCGTTATACTGAAACAAGTCACGTTGAAATTAAGTACGCAGGCTGCAAATGTGTTTTTCAGCTTAGATTTCCTAAGCTGCATTACTTACCTGCTAGCGATGGTAATGAGATTAGACACATGCAGATGAGGCTGCAGATTTGCCAAGCACAGGCTGTAACTGAGCAAATATGGGGAGACAAAATACAAAAAAAAAAAAAAAAAAAGCCTGACTTAACAGCTCAAGGCCAGGGGTTTGGGGTTGGCCCACAGTTTGTTCAGTTGTTTGCATGGGTGCAAAACACAGCCCAGGCTCAGCGCTTCCTATTTGTTGCCATGGCAGGCTTAGAGCACGACTGGCTGACAGGCAGAAGAGCAACAGACCCCAGGTGCAGTATCCCGAATGCTGATTTTTCACCTTTTTTTAACAGTTTCTGTGACATCCCAATCTGAAACCAAGCAGCCATGCCCATTCTCCGCTCAGTACGGCGGTCGGACAGCCTCACTCCCATGGCTGGCACCCACGCTTGTTTCCTCCCTGTCTCCTTCACCTCTGCCCGTGTGAGCTGACATCAGCCTTCGGTTCCCAGTCTGTCGGAGTGGCTGTAGAGCACCTCAGTGTCAAACAGCAGCTCCCCCAAAAAGCACTCACTGGCTGCATCTTCCCCCATCTCCTCAGTGTCCTGCACTAGCACGCTTGCCAGGCCCAAACCTGCCCTCGTTTCTACGTGCCCTCCAGCTAGTTCGCTGCTAGCCCGTGCTCGCAGCAGTTCGAGGTGACCCACGTGAGACTAAATGCCATTCAAACGCCAGAGGAGCTGAGAGATGGGAGCGGGGACTTTCCCTGACTTATCTGTAGGAGAGGGCACTGGGCCTACGTTCCTGACTGCGGGCTCGTGGGCATTTCCTTTAGCTCCGTGAGTCAGTTCAGTGTAAGGCACAGACTTTTCATTTAAGGCATAACCTCTGTTCAAACTTTCTGAATAAGCCATCGCTAGCAGTAGTGTAGGAGACGGGTACTGTGGGAGAGCAAATTCAACCTTCAAACCAGGTTAAAAGTGAGCATGGAGTTGAAGGGGAAGGGCGTGTCTGTTCCCTTAGGTTAAGATATGCCTAAACGATGAGGGGCGTCACATGAAGGAAACGGGCACAACAGAGGAGAAAGGGAAGAGGGCCTTGGCAGGTAAAAGTGCTGGGTCAGTTCCCCAAGAACTGCGTGTGCTCGTCAGTCAGCCTCCAGAAGTGCCTTGTGGCAGTGTGCTGTCAGTTTCATAACCCAAAATTTGGTGCCCGGAGTAGGGCAGGCAGCATCCTGTACGTCTGTGAGAAAAAAAGGGTGTGAGAGCAGAGTGGGGAAGGGAGCATTTCCATACAGCCATGCCACTGGGACTGCACACAGAAATAGCCGAGTGGGTATTAGGAATCTCTTTCAGTTTATGTCTCTGCAAATATTTACCTTTACCACAGCTAAAAACCTGTCCAAAAGGCTGATGGCCAGGGCGAGCGTTTCTGGATAAAGGTGGAACTGGTATTTGAGCTTGGCCAGCCACTGAATGACCTCATCCCTCTGCTTTGGAGAAATGGCTACATCCTGTTGGAGAGAAAAACAAAACTATTCTTAAACACAGGCTGAGCGAGGCAGAGAAGACCAAACCCTGTACTTCTGCAGGCGTTATTCAGCACCGAAACAGAAGAGCCTTTTGGAAAGGTGGTGCCCCGAAGCAGCCTGAATCGCTGCTTTGTTCTCACTGTTCCTTACCCCCTGCCCCGAGAAATCTGCCCAACAACTTTCCTCAGAGCAACCTCTGCCATGGCTTAGAAATGTTACTCTGGGGAAAAGAGGAAGGGCATCTGGTAGGTTCTCGGGTACTGAGGGTATTGTGCAGCTCAGCTCTAGGACGTTTCTTTTTTTAAACCTCCTTAGAACCACTCAGATGCACAGAAAAGCCCAGCTCAAACAACAGCAGACATGCCGTGAAGCCAGGCAGGTGCCCAGCTCCTGACAGGCAGAAGACGGGAGGGAAATGAGCTGGTGTTTTCGAGAGGAAAGGGTTGTTTTCCTTCATATCACAGGGATATTTTTAGCTCAGAAACTGTTAAAAATAGAAAATTCTAAACAGAGTTCACAAAAGACCTTTAGCAGTCCAGGTAACTGAGGGCTGGGGCAAAGCAGGTACAATTCCAGCTAAAAACGGTTGGGTTTGTAGTTTTGTTTTTTTTCCTTTTTGGCCTAAGTTGCCATCACTGATGTTTTGGACAACAGCTGAATTCCAGCCACAGACTGGCCACTGACATCAAAGCTCTCCGGCTTGTGCTCTGAAATATCTGCAGCTTCTGCAGAGCCGAGCGCACGCCTGGGCTCCCTCCAGCTGGGATTATCGGGGTGATTAGCCAGGATGTGTCCAGAAGCGAGGAGCGAAGCCAAACCAATTTCCAGTGCTCCGACAGGGTCCTTATGCTCTCTGCAGCGGTTTGGCTGCTGCCGACATGGCTTAAGGAACGAAGCTGAGTGAAGAGCTGGCTGCCAGGTTACCGGGGAAAAGAAAGCGAAGGGCTTGCGCAAACAGAGATCGCTGCTGGGCTGGGCTGTTGCTGTCCACCCCGCAATAGCAGGGGGGGAAAGCAGCACAGTTTTAGAAGCTGGAGCACCCAGCAGTGGCGCAGAGGAAGTACTCCAGGCCCCATCCATCACCAAGCTCCCCCCACACGCCTTGCACAGCTCTGCCGAAGCTGCTCCCTCAGGGCCCAGAACACCCTGGAAGCAGGGCGCTGGAGGCAGAGCTGGGGCTCCAATGGGATGCCAGCTTCACGCCCTGCGAGCACCTGACTGCCTGCAGCACACCATCCGTACGCTGTGCTTCATTTCCCACTGGGGCCAAGCTCCCCTCCACCGCCATGGGGGGCAGAAGGGGGAAGGCGGCCGGGCTCAGGCTCTGGCCGTGTTACTGCTGGGCACGGGCATCGGTCCCACTGACGGTCACAACAATTCCCTTGGAAAAACTGAACTGGTAACACTGCTGCTGCAGCAGCGATCTGGGCTAAAGACATCAGGTTGTGTAATCAAAAGCCGTTTCTTCCAGCTGTACTGCCTGGTCTAATTCAGAGACACTACCTCTGCCTGCACAACGCGCCTTCAGTGCTCCCTCAGGTGCTCCCGCGGAGAACAAAGCCCTGCCTTGTTTCTCTCCTGGAGCCCCGACTGTGCGACGGCGTCAACAGGACTGTGCCCTGCTCCCAACGCCCCCCTGGTGTCAGCTGGGGCCTCTGGACCCACCCGGCACTTGTCATGGGAGAGGAGCGGCGTCCTTGGCTCCAAGCACTGAGTCCAGAAGAGTGAGCGCAGCTCGGGCGGAATCTGAGCAGGTGAACCTGAGACACGGTCAGGAAAGGGCAGAGTGGTGGCTATGATCAAATCCCCCACCACTCTATTCACTGCACCTATTTTTAAAAGGAAGGCGACAAAGCCATACAAAAGGGCTTGCAGCCCCAGCCAGGTCGGGACAGTATTGCAGACTTCAAAGGTTTCTAGCAGCTTAAGGGATTATTTTGGAAATGCAGTAGCTGGGTGAATCCGGGAGGTAAGCTCTGTGTGTCTGTCGCTGACAAGCCAAACCGAAACCATCCCATCGAACACAATAAACGTGATTTAAAAACCTTCCTGTGACTCCTAAATCACTGCCCCGGCCCAGCAGCTTACTGGTGGAGCCAGCAAGGGCGGGCTTGGGCCCTCTGTCCATGAGGGGAGCGGTGCACTTCTCCTAAAAACAGCCTCTGTGAAGCGGGGCAGCAGGCCTCAGATCGTCCTGCTGTGCTGCTGCCCAGTCCTCAGTCCTCCCAGGGGCCGTCCTTCTGTCTCCCCGCTCTTCGTGGGCACTGAGAGGCCAAAAGGCAAAATTTTGGACTCGGGCGTTAGCTTTAAGTGGTGAGGCCACAACGGAAAGAACAGCAGTGTACACCCAGCCCCTGGTAGCAACTGTCCTTTCCTTGTGAAAAAAAGGTGTTTAGCCTAACCCGCTGAATAACAGGGAGGCTCTAAGCAAGGCACAAAGTGCAGCCAAAGAACAAACAGCCCCCCTCAGAGCACCACGTTCCTTGAACAGAAAGGAACAACTGCAGGGTGAACACATCCAGGTGCACGCGACAGAGGGAAGGCTTCAAAGCCAAATCTGGCTTCTTAAAAGGTGTCAGGGGGGAGCGAAGGAGAAGTGGTGAGCCCTGAGCTCTGTTGTGCTAACGCCCAGCCAGCAGGACCCTCCTCTGCTCTAGTCTCTACGTGCACAAGGTGAGGGGGTGGAATTCCTTCCCGCAGAAAGCTGGGGTGAAGCCCAGCCTCCTCCCATCAGCACCATTCCCTGGTTCATTACGGCCCAATTTAGGAGACAGGCAGGGTAATGAGAACTGTTCCCACTGAGTTTCCTAGACAGATGGATCAGTCATTGACCCAAAGGTGTACGGCTGTCATCCCAGCATCACGAGCAAGAAATACAGCACTGTAAAATTAATTAAGCTGCGAGGCCACTGTTCCTTGAGTTATACAAAATTAGAAGCAAAAATGAGACAGGGCTGTGGTTGAAAGTAAAAAAAAGTCCCTCTGGGCTGGAAAGCAAAAGTTCCTCTTTGTTTTGAGGTGCTTTCCGACAGACAGCTTCTGCCACTCCGCCTGCCTCTGGTCATCTCTTTGTCTTGCCACCACAAGTCTGCGTTGTAGATCTTATCTCCAGGCTGGAAGAGCACAATGACCTAACGCAGAAGTTTTAATTAGGGAAAATTAAATGGCAGGAGCCCAGGCCTCATGACGAGCCCCTCTTGCAGATCAGCCCGAGCCCTGCAGGTGCCCAAGAGCTCTCCTCTGGCCAAATCCGTGCAGCTCTTTGCAGCGGCGCCACTTGGCTCGCCCCCAGCAGGAAGCCAGCAGGCAGCTGCAGGGTGCACAGGGGATTTCAGCGCCGGTTTGCTCTGCAGGGACAGCCCCGTGGCGCACAGGCAGGACTCCTTCGTGCCAAGTGCCCGACGGGGCTGTGCTGAGAGTGAAGAGGCGCAGTGCTGCTGCTGCATTGCCTCAAAGTAACGCTTTCTAACTGCCCCGCACCATTACAGCCATTAGCTCACGGCTCTCCCTTCACCTGCCTGTGCTGGGGACTGACAGTGCTGTATAACGTGGCAGGCTGAATGCTCCTGCAGCACGATTCAGCCCTTTAACTGCGCTCCTTTCCTCCGGCTCCATCCGGCTTCCCCCTGCTTGGCACCTCCATCAAATAATGACGAGGTTTCTGCAGCTCCTTCTGCTCCTCTACCTGCAAACGCTGCCGCACGCTTGCAGTACAAGACAGGAGGGCCAGAGGCCGGGACGTGGGCTCCACTGTGCTTGCACAGCACAAGGCAGCTGTAAGAACACCTCAGGACTTCTGGAAAATGCAGTCTAAAAAAATATTCTCTCTGAACTCAAACATGACTCAATTTTATTGCTGCCTAATCTAAGGAAAACACCTCACCTGATACTTTTTTTTTCTTTACAGTCTGCTGTCCCAGAGATGTTTTGCTCTTTCCCCTACTTGTTTCTGCCTGTTCCTGCTGTAGGCCCATCTGGGAGCACGCAGGTGACCTTTATCAGGACTGGGAGGCTTCAGAAAAGGGCAGCAGCCAACATCACAGCCAAATCGGTCCCTATTTGGGTCTCGGGAGCACCCGTTTGACACCTGTGACCCCCAGCCAGGCCTGCTGGGTCGCTGCCCACTCATACCAGCTGGGAATTCAAGGTGCCCTCCTGCTGCCCAGTTTCAGAAGTGGTGACCTGCAGGGTCTGTGCTGACGTGCACAGACTCCGGGCGGAGCGGTCACCACGCAGCGTACCGGGAGAGCTGACCGCACTCAGCTCGTGTTTTTTTCCCAGACTGCTGGGTCAGTCAGTCTGTGATTCACCCGCAGGCAAACGGGCACCAGAAAGAAGGTTAAAAGACCTACCCAAGGGCACGTGGTGAGGCGATGGAAAAACTGAGTAGACTGAGGTCTCCTGGTTCCTCAGGGTGTACAGGGGCAAACAAGAGGACAGAAAGAAACAGAACAAGCAACAAAGGAGAAATGATAAAAGTGTACTTCTAAATAAAAATAAAGATCTTGGCTTACACACCTCTCTGCTGCAAAGTTACTTGGTAACATGCAGAAGTCAACCTTTGACCAGTCTTAACTGCTTGATTTCTCAAGCTTTAATCACATGAAAACTTCTGAATGTCATCTGCACAATCTGCACATTGTATAACCCGAAAAAAAAAAAAAAAATAGATTCAGAAGCACTGGGAGGGCTCCAAACTCAGCCCACCTGCCTTTTGAGCTGAAAAGCCCCTGTGACATCTGGCTTTAATACGCTGCAAATAGTTGGAGCCAGCAGTGTACGTCTAAAGGAGGAAAGCTAAAAGAAATGTACATACCATTAGGGAATGGGAGCTTTCAGACAAAAACTGAAAACTAAACAACAGAAAACATGTGCACTAGCAAGACAGAAGTCCGCAACGGATTCTGCATCCTGTACTAAAAATGTAGAGTGTCTTCCTGTTTCTGTACCCAAGAGTTTCTTTCTTCCTTTCAAAGATCTCAGCTCTGACACATATTTAGAAACCGAATTTTTGTTTTTAAACACTAGAACCAAAAATGTCTCCCGAAGGGTCAAAACGGAAAGTTTCCTCCTGAAAGCATACTTGTGGCGTACCTCCAATCTGATCCCTGGTTTATTTGCACAGGCACTCACGTTTTCTCATTTGCAAACCAGATGAGTCTGTTAAAACCCAGCCCGTAGCCAGTCTACCTTTGCAGCAGGGAATGGAAAGTTACACGTGCCTCGGGCTGCCAGATCTGATACGCGCAGGGCCGCGGAGCTCCTGACTGTCATGGGAGATAAACAACAGCTTCGTACAAGTGAGCTTTAGGCTACTGCAGAGGTCCTCGGAAGAGAAATAGATGTTAGGGAGTGTGACCTTCTTCCAGCTACTGCAGAATACAGGTAATTCGTACAACTTCAGCGACTGCAGCATTGCCCAGATGTGTACTGCACAAGGGAAGGCACACGTGACAATTTGGAAAGCCGGGTGTCAGGAACTGGAGGAACAGAAGGAAGCATTTTATGTGACTACAGATGCTGGGTTCTCAGTGACTGGCGTGGCGAGCCAGGATTTCCCCAGAGCTGAGGGCTATGTTTGTGTTCTCCCTTGAAGCTGACCTCCGCGTATTTTACACATGTGCACCCAGAAATTCCACTGTGATTTAATGATTATTTACTGCTAGGGGACACGCAGTACTGGGGCATTCTAGCTGATCACCTGGACACCCGAACTGACATGTAGGCAGTGCAACAACAGTTTTGGAGGTGGGAGTTGTGTGAAATTGCACAAGGGGAAACTCAGCTGCAGGGCCACGAAGGCCTCAGCGTGCCGTGGGCCGGGACCTCATCTCAGGGGACGATAGCACGGCCCCGCGATGCTATCCTGATGGTGGCGGTGCCTTCTGGGCCACCAGCACCAACGTCAGCAGGGCAGGATGGTTTTGTCCCTGTGAGATCTTCACCCAAGATCTGCTTCGGTTACACTCTGTGCATCCCAGCTGTCCTGTTGTCCTGTAATCTTATCTCCCTCCGTGATAGCCGCTGGTTTACCATAAACCAGGGTCCGACATCGTATGGGGCCTGAAGACAGCTACACAGTGTCCTCAGCACCCCTGACAACCAGGTCAGGCGTTCGGAATCCCAACTGTAGACTAACAAAACTAACGCTGAGCCTTTAAAACCCCATTTGTTCCTACAGAACTGCAGCACTTTGCCAGGCCGGAAAATCAACCCCAGCACTGATTAGCTTTGACAGGCACTGGCTGACGTACTTGTTTGGGTGAACGTCGTGCGAATCAATAGGAGCAACCCGGGATCTGCGGGGTTACTCCTGGCCGCAGCAGCAGCAGCGCTGCAGGAACACGGAGGTTAACTCTCATTTCTCATCAACTGGCCTCTCATTTCGCAGTCTGTTTTAAGCAAACCTCGTGGAGCTCACAGGTGTTTCCGAGTGCACGCACCAGATGCCGGCTAAGCGATGAGCACAAACGCGACTCAGGCTGGATGAAGCAGTGGGCAACCTGGCCCAACCTCGTCGCTGGCCCTGCCCCAAAATTTGGGGAGGAGGTTGAATCAGACCGGGGCTCTTCCTGAAGCAGGCAGCGCCGTGCTGAGTCAGGCCCTCATCCGGCCCGAGTCAGTACAGCCACAGCCTGCCCCGCACACCTGGGCTGACTTGCAGCAGAGGAAGAAAAGGTGCCAAAGCCGGGCCTGCCCTGTGCCCGTGCTGCTGCAGGAGGGTGCGAGCCAGGCGAGCGGTGCTGCTTCGTGGGACAAGGCGTCGCTTCACGTGGAAAGCAACCGGCACTTCAGCACTGTTAGTAGTGAACTCAGCCCAAGAGGATAAAGCTGCTTCTCAGAAACATTGCAGAGCTGGTGCCCGCTAGAAATGTGTGTTAATTAATCCAGGCACTTTGTGAAATGAGTTTAATTACAGCGGTACACGTACATGCTTTCACAGGCTGCATGTCCTGCACCCCAACTGCGGGTCTGTCCCTCGCAGGGGAAAGCACCCGCTCGTTTCAGAGGCGAATTTCCCAGCCTCAGGCAGAAGGTGACCCCTCGTGCAACAGCCCGAGTTGTTCCCCAAAAACACACCAGACACTCTCATTCATGCCTTTACCGAGATGAAGGGTGAGAAGGAGAGACATTACCTGATTGGGCTGAATTTTCGGCACATGTGCTTTCCACATTTGAGCTTCCCTAGAGATTGCCGTCTCCAGAAGGAGAGACAACCTCTGGCTCTCCAGGGGTCCTGAAAACTTCATGGTAACCCTTGGATCCACCTGCCACCCAGCTGGATACAGCTACCTGCAAAACCAAAGACAGCCTGGTGAGATGCGGAGCCGTGCCCACCGGGTAAAAGAAGCAAAAGAAAGCACAAAGGTGTCTGAAGCTGCAGGGACTGGAAGAGGCTGGTGTGTAACGCACTTGGCAGACCCTGCAGGGAAACCCAAAGGGGATGTCAGTGAGTCGGCTGCCCTGGCCCCAGTCCCCCTAAGCTCAAAGCAGCCGGCCCAGGGAGCTGTGACTGCCGTTCACACGTTTGTCCGACATCCCGGCCCTGGAGTCTCGTTCCTTTCCCCAGCCATGGCAAGTCCTGTGCAAAACAGAGCGACGTTTGTTTGGGAATTTAAGTGATTTACGAGCTGAAGCACAACCAAAAGAGCAATGTTTTCCCTCTCTGCAGTACGGTTTGCAGTTTCTCACAGAGGAGCCCGTAAAGGGGCTCTCCTGGCCCCCCACTGGCCTGCCTGAGCATTAACAATGCACCAAGAACCTCCAGCTTGGAAATTAGAAACAAAACACAGAGAAGTTTGTTCTGAGATTCCACCTTGTACTTTTAAAGAGAGAGAAGATCCGATCGGAAAGGTTATTCAAGTTGGGCTAATATTTCCTACCATTACTCTGTCTGCACATTTCTTGACAGCATTAAATCACTTAGGCAAAACAATTCTGCCCTGAAGGGTAAATCCATGGGAAAGTTATTTAAACTTTCAATTCCTTTTGTGAGCTCTTGTGAAATCTGAAACAGGTGGATATTGGCCAAATCCTAACCAGGGTATTTCAGAAAGAGCAGCCTGTTAATCCAGCAGCTTACGCCGCATTTACAGGAAATAAGGCAACGTGCTGAAAAAGAGAGAACAAGCAAAGCTCGCTGTGAAAACAGAGAGACTTCACCCACTGTAGATGACAACGGCAGCTCTGAACAGAAGAAGGCCCGGTGTCGTTGCGGGTTTAAGTGCACAGCTGCCACTTCTCTTACTTCACAAAGGTGAAGCCAACATTCAGACGGAACCTGCACAGAGCAGCACTCGAGTCCCGCTCACAGCCTTGTAGGTTTTAAGTGGCAAATAAACATCGAGGCCTTCGGTACTGAACACAAACTCCTCTTCACTTGGCTTTTAGGAAAAAAATGCTTCTCCTTGAGGACGGGCGAGGCAGCACTAGCTCGGCCCAGCCCTCAGAAGCTTTCTAGCCCCTCAGTGCAACAGCCTGAGGTGAATGGCTGCAGGGAATGCCTTGGATCAGGACTCCCGACTAGCTGGAAACGCTCTGCAGGGTCTCAAAACCGCCCCCACAGGCCCCAAAATGGCAAGTTAATTATCCTTGTGGACTAAGTAACCCCTCCTCAAGGTCCGCAAGAAAAATTGTAGGCCAAAGCCAGCATCCTCAGGTGCTTTCTTCTGCTGTGACAGACAGACGGTCCCACCGTAATTATGACAGAAATGGTCTTCCCAGTCCTCTGGGCCCATCCTGGTCTTGCTCCTGTCTTTTTTTCCCAGTTTGGGCCACGGGGCTGGCCCCAGAGACCTCTCCAGAAAACATCCCTTTGCTACCCCGACCCCTCCCAAGGCTCTCCCTGCAGTCAGCATCATGAGCAGTGACAGCAAAGGGAAAAGAGGAGAAAATAACCTTTCCCTTCTGCAGCAGGGAGGTAAACCAGCAAGGGCTGAGGCACAATAACCTTTATAAGGAAAAAAAGAAGCAGAATGACGCGCTTGCAAGTTTTCCTTGGAGCGAGAGTGGTGCGCAGACTTTTCCAGCACCGAGAGCACACCAGGCGAGTCGCCAAGCACCCCGAGGGCTGAAGCTTGTTTGCATCTAAATTTACATAGCTCTTAATCAGATAAATGCACACCATTAAAATAAAAAAAAATTCCAGCATGCCCTACATGCATGCAGTTCTGCAACTATCTGCTCCAGAGCCCCACAGCTCCAGGAGGAGAAGCTGTGAGAGTCAGATGAGGCCACCACAGACCAACTCGCCCCCGCTTTCTGCCTCCGTTTCCCCGATTTCAAATAAAACTCAAGACCGGGGCAGGCAGCCGCCCAGCCGCTTTTTGGTCTGGGGCAGGGGGTGCTTGTGCAGGAGGCAACGCGTGGCTGGTCTGTGGGCTTTGTGATCGCCTGCGCTGCCAACAGCAGGCGGCTCTCGCAGACAAAAGGCACAGCGGAGGAACCCCGAATTATCCCGGCTCCTCAGCGTCCCCGCCTCGCCGCAGCGCTGCTGTGCCGGTGTGACAGCCACGCTCTGTGAACGGGATCGCCGAAATCCTTCAGGGCAATTATGAAAACCTCTTTTGTTTTGCAGTGGTTTTTGGTCATGGATCGTGTCAGAAACAAAGAATAGTGATACAGGACAAGATTCCTAGGACTAGAGGCAGCCCAGGAGCTGTTGCCCTTCTGTCACACATGAGGCCAGGCGGGCACTCTGGGCAGCAGGGGTTATTCCAGCAGAGCTCAAGCACCGCGGGCATTTCTGCAGACCGCATCAGTATTTTCTGCAGCCACATCTGCCTCGGCTGCAGCGAGCAGTAACACGCTCTCACAGATGACCCAAAACCAAGACTTTTCGGGGTGGGGGAGGACGGCGAAGCTGGAGGAGAGGAAGGAGACTGAGCCCCTCCGAGCTCCAGCCCGCCATCTGTGATTCCCAGCGATGGAAACGTCGCGTGCACTGCTCGGAGGAGCCATCTCCCTGCGCGTTGTGATTAGAAATTTCAAAGCTGTGGGCGGGGGGTGGGATGGATGTTAATTTTAGCATCTGGGGCTTTCTCTCGGCTTAACTCCTTCCTCACAATTCGCTCCAGGCAGGAGGAGGTAGCTACAGCAACGCCTAGGTCTGAGAGGGAAAAAGCAGCGGGCACACACGGCCTTTACGCTTTGTACATCTTTTTAATTCGGATAACAACCCTGAGAGGCCAACACTCCCGTGAACGCCTCACTGCTGGAAATCACTGCCCGGCTTTCCATCCTTTCCACGTGACCAAGCACAACAAGGGCTAGCTGCAGAGGACAGGCAGGGGTTAAGAGCAGCATTCGGCTGTTTGCCTTGTGGAAAGTAAGGCGTGCTGTAGCCTGGTGAGTGGAAATAGCTGGCCGGAGATGTGAGACAATATATGTGAGCGTTTCCAAGCTAAGTGACCGGGGGAAAAATGTTTGGGGATGCAGTGTCAAATTTCACCGTCTCAATGAGCGAGGGGCTGGGCAGCGATGAGCTGACTTCTGTGGAATGAAGTCAAATCGGAATTAATTCCCCCCAGAGACATGTGGGGATGTCACAGGTAGGCATCCCCCAGGTAAGCAGATGAGAGCACCTCTACCAAGCGAAGCGGCGTGTCGGCTTGTGTGGAAGCAGCCAACAGACCCAAATTCCCAAAGCGGCGATTTTGTTCGGGCTGGCAGTGAAGGGCCCTTGCCATTTGTCAGAGTGACTCACCCAGAGCTAACTCCCACAACCTGCTACAAAGGGAAGCCTGTCAGATATTTTGGCAGCATCTTTCAGGCGAGCTCGCGTACATCACACACTCGCCACTTCTTTTCCTCCAACCAGCTTTTTCCAGGGAGTGTAAACAAATGTGACCTCATTTTAGTGCTGGCTTTCCAAATTTAAGAACTTCTCCAAACATCTCGAGGACTCGAGATTGATGCAAGCGTTTCCCTATTTAAGGGAGGCTGAAATGCCATTTCCCGTGGTAGGGACTTCTGAAAAGCCAGGCAGGAGATGAAGCCCTGCCCGAACTCGCAGACAACATCCCCATTCTTTCCCCCGTGAGGCCGGCATGCCTCCAGGTCTCTCCTGCCCTACCCCTTCTCCAGTGGCACAAGCTGAAAACGCAGGACGAGGTTTACAGCTCCTTTTTATCTCAGCCTGTGCCCAGAAAGGCCTTTGGTAGCCAAGGGCTTAAGCTGCAAAGAGGCTGCCCCAGCCAGGCTGCTTCCCCTTCCGAGGCACCCCGTGGCAACGTCCCAAGCCAGCCGCGGCTGAGAGGTGAAGGCAGGCTCCAGCCCTGGGAGAGCAGCTCCAGCTGCGCAACGCATGTGTTTGATGCAAAGAGGAGATGGAACTCAATATACTTTAATGAGCTCTGCTCTGAGATTTTGGTTTATTTGAACCTAAAAATCAAAGGAGAAGTTATTAACCGACAGAGGCTCCTTGCCTGCATGGATTAAATTAAGCAAAAACAAAACCCTAGCAAAGCAAACCCCCTCCATGCCATTTCATGAACGCCTGCAGAAGAACCGCTTATATTTTATACTCCTTCAGCACTGCGGGCTCATCCTCTGGCTGCTGATAGGCACGCGAGATGCCTCTTGAAGACACGAACTCCTCACAGTGCTTATTAAAGTCAGCCACGGGGCTCAGGCAAACGTTTTGGTAGGAATCGGCCCCGCTACGGCCTGGCACGCAGATCTCCAGCCTGGCAGAGGTGCTGCCAGGCCAGGGGCATGACTGCACCAAGTGACACCAGCTGGGGGGCCTAACGGGGACGAGGCCCTGCCCATCAGGGAATGCCCAAGGACCCCGTGAGGAAGGCAGAGGTGACTGCTGCTGGTGAGGGAAGCCACAAGGCTGCGGGTCGGAGGAAGCTCTAACGAGGGTAACAAGCTGCCCCTGATTAGGGAGGGTCAAGCACCCATTAGCCAGTGCTCGGGAGAAGCCTATATAAGAGGGCAGCTTGCAGAGCACAGCCACTCTGTGGGGTGGGTGTGAAGAAGGGGGCTGCTCACCCTGCACTGCTGGAGGGGCTCAGGTATGGCCCTTCCCTGGCAGCTGTGGGAAACCAGCAAGCTGTGGTGCCTCTTGGAGGTGCCTGTACTCCACATGTCGAGCTTGGGAGATAAAGGTGAGGAGCTGGAGATGTGGGCCCTGCTGTGGGGCTGTGATCCTGTGGGGGTGGCTGGAGTGCCCCAGCTTCCTTTGGGAAGGTCAGGGTGGAAAGCTGAGGGGACCTCAAGCTGTGGCACCGTGGTAATAAATGGTGTGCCCCAGGTCTGCGACCCCCACAGCCAGAGCTACTCGGGGGTCTCCAGCCAAGGGCCACCACCATGAGGAAGGGACTGGATCATCCTCCCCCTGAGAAAAAGAGGGAGCTGGGCCTCCAGAGATCCCTGCCCACCCCAGCCAGCCTGGGTTTTGTACAGGCTTCAGGCTCAGAGCAGTGGTGAGGGCGCAGCTGTGTGCCCGGAGTGGCTCATCAGTTCTGCCGGCACACGCAGCCTCTGCAAATGCTGAAAGCAGAGCAGGAAGCTTAAAAAAAAAAAAAGGGGGGGGGGTAAACCAGAGCTGGCATTATGTAATGTCTCGCTGCTAGCCTCCTCAAAGGAAAGGCAACACATGCAGAGCACGATCCGCTTCTCCCACCGCCACTGCGACCTCTTCTAAATCACTGCGGGCTGGAGGAAGTCACTCCGAGGAAAATCAAGCTCACAAAGTCTCTAAGAGCGAGCGGCAACTTCAGAAAACAGGGCCAGAGGCTTTCCTGCTCATACAAGCTAACTCTCTGCAGACAAGGGCCAACAGGCTTTCAGGATGCGAGGCATCACGCACCGCCTTTTGCACAACATAATCCCCCGAAACCAAATAAAGACGATGCCTCCGTGGGCAAAGAGGCTGGAACGGGACTCGGCGATGGCGCTTTGTCTTTGGGAAGCAGTCATTAGCGTAAATGAACAGCAACAAAACCAAACAAGTTCTTACCCAGTTCAACACCCACATCCAAAAAAACATGGGACTACAATGGCTCGATTCCCCTCGACAACAACAAAAGAAAATGTTATCTGAAAGCATAAATGCTCACTGAGGCCAATATTTTGCTCTGCAGACTCTGATTGGCTTCAGGGTAAATTATCAGTGATTACAGCTAATACCAGGATACAGTGCGAGGCACTAAAAAGAGGTAATTATGAGGAAATGAGAAATTATCTGCTGTAGAAACAATAGATCAATTATGAGGTACAGCACAGTAGCTGCGGAGCAGCATTCTTAAGCTCTGAGGGTACTGTCTCCTCTTTCTCATTAACCAAAGAGAACCCACAGTTATAAAGCTTAATTATCCTCCAGGAGCATAGGCTTGCTGTCTAATTAGCTTCTTGTTGAGACAATATAGAAAAGGACCTAATTCCAGTTGTCCACAAAATGGGATGGCACAGGCTCATCTCTCCCGCCCAACCGGCATGAATTTAATAGCCTCAGTATCCCTGGTTCTGAGCCTAAAAGCAAGAATCCTCGGCCTCAAACAAGCTCAGAGAAGAAAACCCTGGGTATTGATGAAGAAAACCGTGTGTCCGAGGGCTCATGCTGTGCAGCCCCCCTCTGCTGCCATCACATGTACAGGCATGTTTGTGGCTCTTCCCTGAAGGGAGGCTGTGCCCTTAAAGGAAGCCGGCTCCTCAGCAGCTGTTAGGAGCAGTTAAACCCCAAGGTTTATAGGAGAAATTACAGTGGGAAGGTAAGCGTTGAAGATTTGGGGGCTCAAGCCAAGAGCTACCCCTGCAAACGAGCAGGATCTGCGCAGGGCAGCAGCGCAGCAAAAGGCACAGCCTCTGGGCAACGGGCCGTGCAGCACCTCCTGGCATCCCGGCACGGGGCGCGTTTGATGTCTGGGCTGCTGAGCAAAACAGAGGCTGTGCAGTAACGTGTTGTTCATCGGGGAGCTCACAGGGGAGTTCATTGCACACCGGGTGCAGATCCCCTTTATGGCCACCAAAACGGCGTTGGTAATGGTCACAGCAAGCGCACGGGAAGGGAGAATTGGAGGCTGCATCTGCCTTGTACTCAGAGGGGAGACACCTGATATTTTCCTTACATCTCAGTGACTTCATCTTGCTGTCTTGGCCTTCAAAAACAGCTATTATTGTCCTGAGTTCTGAAAGAAACTATTCTCTATTGTCAGTGAACCAGAACTCCCCCTGAAATCCACCTCCTCGAGGGGTTTCCTGCTGCTTTGTAGCAGCAGGTGACAGCAGCTGGGTGTGCGGCATCCTCGGCCCCACTGAAGCCCTGGGAGCTACGGGGAGCACCGCAGTTTGTTCTGCACGAGAGGACCTTTAGCTCCCACGGCTGGGTCTCACTCTGGAGACGCACGATTTCTAACCAGAACTTGCTCCCTTCTCAACCAACCAAGCCCTAAGGGCTGTCATTCGGCAGCAAGAACGCTCTGACTAGCTCTGGTGACCCACTAGTGCTGCTCAGCCCGTACTGACCTCCTATCCAGGAAGCTACAGAGCAGTGCGAAACAAACGGCAGGCTGTGCACCTCCTCTGTCACCCAGGTTAAAGATCTCATTTACACCTGTGTGACAGCTGCACCAAATCTCACTTCCGAAAAAGCACCACATGAAAAACACAAAGATTAAACCTGCAGATACAGGTGCTCCTGAAAATCCAGTTGGGTGGGAGGTCATGTTTAGCTACTGCTTCTTAGCAGGGTGCTGCTGTGGGTGTGCAAAGGAAAGCATCCTTTGTGTGGGCCCGGGGGGGGACGTGTGCTGAAAGGAGCACCGCACCAACGCTGTGTGTGTTTTCGCTCCTTTGCCTGTGCAAGGTAAGCTGGGGAGAGGGGAAAACATGAGACAAACTACAGGGGGGATGCTACAGCTGCAAATGCTGGGGTCCAGCTATGGACTTAAAAAGTTTATCCCAGGGCAATGATATGCAAAGACATCAAGTGGCCTCACATTCGGACTGATGTGTATTTAACCCAGTAGATCTGTCTGGGGTGTTGTGATAAATCTGAAAGCAGGGAGATGACACATCTTGGAAGGAAAATGTTGACTGCACCACAGTGTTAATGTAAGATGGCAGCCACATAGCTCTGGGTGCTGTGCTGCCCCAAAAAACCTAGGTCCCAACCCCTGGCTTGCCAGTTTCCTCATACAAAGCTGTACCAAGGCCTGTGGGGTGCAGGAATGGGGACGGGTGAGCCACAGCTGCTTCCCTCATGCAGAGCCTCGGGAGCATCCATGGGGGCTGGCTGCAGCCCCGTGGGACAGCAGGAAAGCCCGGCCCCAGCAGGCACCCTCGGAGCAGCACCTTTTGTGCAAAGCCAGAGCAACATCTGTCAGTCCTGCAATGACGCCAGGACAGACGCCACCTTGGAGAAACTTTAAATAAGGACAGGCAATAAGCAAACAAAGCTCCGGGCTGGGCCAGAATGTACAGAATGGGAAGGAGGCAGGAGGGCCGTGGTGAAAGGAGCACCTGAGAGGGGGTTGGCTGAATACTGAACTATACATGAGCTGCGAGGAGGGGTGCAGGGTAAGCTGAAGTATAGATACAGGGGGAAGTTCAGCTCCTGCTGGGGCAAGGCCAGAAGATCGGCTCCCCACATCCCACACCAGGGTCCGTGCAGCCCCACGCCCTGGGGATGGGGGTGAGCCAGCCCCACAAGGTGGCCGAGCTTCTGTCCAAGCAAACCTGGGTGCTCCGCAGGGATCCCACAGCAATCCCTTGGGATGAGGCCACGGCGGGGCTGGCTTCTAGAGCCCAACCGCTGCCCGTGAGCGGGGCGCGGTGGGCCCAGAGAGCCGGCCCTAAGAGGGGGGCACCCCGGGGCCTGAGGGGGACGCGAGGGGAGCCCCCACCCCCCCTTCCCTTCCCTTCCCTGCCCGCCCCCCGGCCCGGCCTCACCTCCCCTGCGCGGCGGCGGGGTGCCCGGCGGGGCCCGGCCATCAGCAGCCCATGGCGGGGCGGCGGCGGCGGCGCCGGGGGCTCCTCCGCGGCTTCTTCAGCTCCGGGCGGGCCCCATGGCCGGGGCCGGGGCCGGGAGGAAGAGGAGGAAGAGGAGGGAGGAGGAGGAGGCGGCGGCGGCGGCCGGCGGGTTCATGTCGCCATGGCGGGGCGGCGGCGACGGGCTGCGAAGGGAGAGGCGGGCCGCCGCCGCCGCCGCGCGGGGGTCGGGGGAAAGAAAAAAAAAAGAAAAAGAAAAATGAAAACAAAATAAAACGGGGAGGGGGAAAGGGAAGGAGGGGAAGGGGAGCGAGAGGCAGCCCGCAGCCAGGCGGGGAGCAGGGGAAGGGGCGGCGCCGCGGCTCCCCGCAGGCTCTGCCCGCCCCCCGGGCGGGGCCGCGGCGCTGGTTGGGGGCGGGGACCCGGGTTCGAGTCCCGGAGCCGGCAAAACGGCCCCGGGGGCAGCGGGGCCGCGCCGGGCACCGGGCGCAGGGCACCGGGCACAGCCCCTGGAGCCCTCAGGGCGAGCAGTAAGGCCCTGCCCTGCCTAACCAGGCTGGGATGGAGGGGGCAGTGCGAGGAGCTGGAGCACAGGCAGCTCGGTGTCTGCGCCTCCTCCAGCGCCTGCGGCTAGGAGCGGTGCAGATGGCACACAAAGGATTCCCCCCGCAGGCACTGACATCAATCATGCGGAGGGAGAGCGCCCAGCGCCTTTTCTCTTTACTTCCCGACCAGTGAATCCCGCATCGGTTTGGTAAAAATGTGTGCCAGGCTTTTTTTAAGCCTGGTAACTGATGAAAGCTATTTTGCTGCCTTTGCATAAGGCAGTCTGCTTGCCGAATCCAAGCCTGCTGCGCGCCGCTCCCCTCCCTGGTGCTGCATTTTCCCCTTTGTGATGGGACAGGACAGTGCAGCAATGGCGAGAGCAGCTGGAATTTTACCGAGCTTTGTCCCACTTTTGCTCTGATTCTTCAGAGCCTCGCTGTCTGCGTTTCAGGAGCCTGTAAAGCTGCTAGGGCTTCCCAAAATCTCCCGGCCCGTGGGCAGTTTCTGGCCGTGACCAAGGGAAGCTAACCGAGCTGATGCTCCCAGCTGGGCAATTCTCGCCGGAGCTCTGCCCGGCAACATCCCAAGATTGTTCCCCTCCCACAGCTCCAGCAATTTGTGCCCATTGTGAGTATTTGCTCAAGGGACCTCTTCCAGGGCCCTTTCCAGAACATTTTGCGTGCCAGCGCAGAGAGCCCGAGGCGGTGCGGCACATCCGCAGCCCAGCAGCCTGTGGGATCGATGTTTTGGCAGGAACCTCTCGTGCTCGCATAGCGCAACAGAGCGCCTTTTATTCCTCTGGTGCTGGATATGCTCAGCTGGATACGTGTGATTACAGTCCTTTGTCCTCGGCGGCAGTAGGAAGGGCCTGCTGAAGCAGCGCCCGGCCGAGCTGGAGGCAGCGCAGTGAAGCAGCCAGCTGCCAGATCGGGATTTCTTGCGGGGGAAACCCCGGAGCCTGAGCAGTGAGCCACCGGCACTGGACGGACCTCAGAGCAGGTCGTCCTGGCGGGGTGGCCAGCCACAGGCTCCCAAAAACATTTCCAGCCTCTTTATGAGGTGCCTGAAGCCAGGACACAGCCAGGCCGGGGTCAAAGTGGCAGCACTGCTGCACGCCCTCCAAAAAGAAAGACACAGCTTGTGCCCAGAGCAGCTGAGGGCTGGGGTGGGCAGGCTGCCATGACAAAGTGGCTGCCAAGGGATTTAGGGAGAGCGCTGAGAAAGAGACAGAGACGACCAGCAAAAACTTTATGAGTTTGGGCCTGCAGCCCAGAAAGAGAGAAAGTAAAAGAGGCAATATTAAGCTTAGAAAAAAGTAAGCTGGTGCATGCAACGAGGCACACCTGGAAGAAGGCCATTACAAGCAGGTGTTCGGCATGCGGGGACGTGATGCATCGTGCAGAAGTCTGATTGCTTGGAACAGCAAAAAGACCCCAAGCGCCCTGTCAGCCAAAGGAGCAGTTTGGTGGTGGGCAGAAGGCATTTTTATCCCTCGGGGGGAGACGAGGCATGTCTGTTTTAAGGAGATTGACGGGACTACGGCATTGGCACGGGCAGCACGCCCCGTGGACTCGCTGTCTGGGTATGCAGGGGGCTCAGCTCCCCAGCTCACGGCCTGGTGCCAAGGCAGCGTGGCTGCACGCAGGAATTGATGCACAGGTGGCTGCTGCTGGAGCAGACTGGGCTCTAGGGAGGTGACAAACCAGTAAATACAAGACCAGTGGGAGATCCACACTAGCGGAACAAGAACATCACAAGCATAAGGCATCTCCTGTAGCACTTTTGTTTGCGTACCACTGTTTATCCACCACTGGATGGAGAGGAAGAGGAGGGCACTGCTGGATTCACAGCCAAATCCCACTGTGTGGAAAGGGGAAGGCCATACATCTTCGCAGCAGACACTTCTATCTGCGCTCTATAAACACCCCTCAGAAGGCAAAACAGATGGTCTTGTGGTTTGGCTCTGCGTTCTGCTTTGGAGACCCAAGTGCTATTTACTGCCTGACTTTTGACCAGTCAGTTAAATCTACAGATGCAAAGGTTAATACTAATTTTCATATCCACCCAGGCTACGTGCACACAAAGTCCAACATGGGCAAGCAAGTTTGATGAGCTCCAATATGTGTGCAGACAACAATTTCAGAAAATTTACCTTCATGCTGGGTTGGTTGTAAGGCAAAATTAAAGTATTTGTGAAGCATTTGAATATCCCGAGGGGCTAGAGAAATGCAAACTTTTAATAATAATTACTCTTTTGATTTAACTGGATGAGCTCAGTGTAACGTGGCATAATGAGTCTAATAATTCCTCTGTTTGTACTTTGACTCCAGCTGTTAAATGACTACAGCTTTTCTGTATTTATCACAAACCTGAGGTCCTTGAAAAAGAAAAGTTTTGATCAGCATAGAGAAGGCAGTAGTGATGTTGGTTTGAAGAACAAAGCCCACAAACACTTAAAGAAAAATGCACAAAGTCGTATTGTTCTTTTCCAAACCGATCTCAGGCATAAAGCTTGGTGAGCGGTAGAGCTGTCGTCTAACGTCACGTTCCTCACGAAAGAGGAAGAGCCTGGAGCAGGCAGGCTGAGCTTGGGCTGTTTGGTGGAGGAAACCCATGCAGAGGCATCTGAGTGCTCATCAAAGCAATCAGGAGATACGCATGCTGATAGTGCTGTAGAAATCTCACATCGAGGCTTACTTGGGGCCCAGAAAGACTTCTCTTCTAGGGGGAAACTCCTCCTTTCGATGTCTGGAACAGAACATTCTCCCAGGAAGCGATTTTCAAAAGCTGCGAAGACAGTTACGCTGCTTTCTTTGTCTGGAGACCCAGTTTTCAAAATATATTGTGGAACATTGGGAAAAGCAATGCAAGGAAATGAGGGGAAACCTAAAAAAAGATTTATGGTGAAATTAGCTGACAGACTTTGCCCAGCTCCCTGGGAGTAAGTGGTCATCAAACAAAAACAACGAGCACATAGGAGTTGTCAAAGAGGAATAAAATGGGTTCAAACACTGACTGAACTGATTTTGACCTCTCTGAAAACTGAACTATCCAAAAAAAAAAAAAAAAGTTATTTTTGTAAATGTGATCCTTTCTCTGCATTAAGTCAATCAATGGAATGCTAGTTTTCCAAGCAAGTAGTATGGAAGTCAGTACATACAAATTCTAATATGGGGCATGCACAATTCTTATGTTCTGTCTTATTACTACACCAGCTACGCTTGTTCTGACAGGCAATAATGAATTGCCCTTTGAAAAAAAAATAAAATTAAATGTTATATTCCTGAAATATGTGGCAAGGGAAAAAAGAAACTAGATGTGGGCTCATCCATTTCTTTCAGCTTAAAATGTAGATTTCCACTGCAGCTGGACAAACCCTGGCTCCAGTTTCACAAGAATCAAGCTGTTCCACGCACGAAGCTGCAGCTAAATTGTTGCCCTGGCATGGAACAGGGAGAAGAAGCATCTGGCCACTAAGAGACACTAGCAGCAAGCAAGCCCCCTTTCTAATGCAGTCTGCTTACTTTTTCTAAAAGGGACGAGAAAAAAAAGCACCACAAGTTTTGTCCAAAGCCTTTTCAGCTTTAGGGGGAAAAAAAAAAAATAAGAAAAAATGTCTTGTGCAGTAAGTGTCTCAGGTACCTAAGACATTTTTTAATGAAGATCCCAGAAAGAAGAGCCATGGCTATGTGCAGTCAACAAACTGCAATTGTGCAATCTGTTTTGCCTCTTTTAGACCAATTGTCAGTTTTAGTGCCTTCCCTTATCAGAAGCTGTCACCCTTATCAGGCAGGGAGAGGCAGACTCTCAGGTATGTAGCCACTTGGTTTTGATTGCAAGTCTGGAGGACCTAGGCTCCAGGCTCGCTTGCTTAAAAGTCTGTTGACAGTAGAAATCATTGCAAGCTGAATCGCAGGAGTGATGACTGAAGTGTAACATCTCTTTGGCCTCTCAGAATTGCATAGCTGTTTTCCTGCAGTCTCACATAACTTCTTCCTAACAGCAGGAATATACATTTTTTTACTACAAAAACAAACCCTGTGATTTGAGCTGAAAAGGATTGGGTCTCTTGCTATCTGTTTCCACCACAGAACTTCTGAAACGCCAAGGGACACTTCTGCTTTCATTCAGATCAGTAAAATAAGTGCTTACGTTTAGCAAATTAGGTACTTCTTTCACAGTCAGAGATGTACTTGGGGGGGAGCAATGCAAGAACTAAATTAACCTTCTTACCAGAGCTACTTTTACTAAATAAACGGCCCCATATTAGGCAATTTTCTCACTCAGAACAGATTATTTTCTGCGGTTTGTTTTGCTCTTTGGAAAATGTTCTCAACTATTCCATTTAACTCAGTCTGCAATTGTACAGCCTTCAGACTGTGTCTGTCACCCTAGGGACTGCACCTGTAAATCAATCATTCTTCCTAGAAAATAGATGACTAGTCAGAAACGCTTGCTGCAACATGTGAGAATGCCAGTGGCAGACAGGAATGTGTCTTCCTTTACAGTACTTCCAATTTTACTCTTTTAGTATTGGTAGCATGAATGATATAGTGGAACAGCCAGCTGACAGTAATATTTCATGTATATTTCTGCTTAATTTTGTGTTGTGTATATGGTCAACATGCCTGAATCCAAATTACTATATGGAAAAAAATAATTCTCAGCTTAACTGTCTGCATCCAAACCTTTTTGACCCACGTTTCTACATGTACATGATAAAACACTGCCCAATTTTGGAAAAAGCCCTTTCAAATAAACGTCATCTGACATTAATTCTTACATCATTTGATTTGAAGAGATGTATTTTCTTGAATTGCTTTCTAAACTACAGTATAATTTCTTACAGCCTTTTGTAACAGTGCTGGAAGCAATACAGGAGAAGCAGAAGATAATCGACTTTCACAGTCGAAGATCAATAAGGTAAGGGGCATGATAAACACAAAGGTGTTAACTGCAATAAATAGTCATAAAATCAAAGAACAGCTGAGGGTGGGAGGGACCTGTGGAGGCTTTCTAGGCCAAACTCCTGCTCAGAGCAGGACTGATTTCAAAGTTAAATCAGGTTGAATAGTTTTCCAAATTGTGTGTAATGCAGATAATGTTTAAATGCATGGGAATAGGCCTCAGTGTAAATCAACTCATCACTGGGCAATCTTAGCCATAATTTAAATTTGACAGCATACCTGTTAGAGAAGCATTCAGTCTCCAGCTTCTGTTGGAGTCAGGCTGGACTGAAGTTGAAAATGGCTAAAATGCTTTCTCGTGCATAATATGGCTGCTAAAGTTCATAACATAACTGCCATTAATGAAGACAGAACGGTTTTCTAATCTCCTCTCATAAAAAGCAGTCCTGTCATACTTCCCTGGTATTTTTCATTCTGAGAGATGATTGTGGGAGAAACCTTTACCATCGTGGTTCTCCTTATTTTTTTTTTTACCCCCCATTTTCCCGATTCCTATAAAAAAATAAACCATTGAGCCATCTTTAAACATTGATTTGTGACCCCTAGGATTTCACACAATAAGGAAAGCGTGCTGCCTTCATACCACACTGCCTAAAAAAAAGGGAAAGAGAAAGGAAGGGAGAAAGGATTTTGACTCCAAAAGTTGACAAATTCCTAAGAGCAACAGCCAAATCTATTAATTTTTCCATGATTGGACCTGATTTCATGTGTCTTGTAAGTCCTGGGCTGACTCCCTGCTGCATTCAAAGAAATTCTCAGGTTCATGCAAAAGCAAGGAAAAACAAAACTTCTTATAAGGCAGAGAATATCACATGTCTCAGGGCGTTGTTACATCTTCCAGATGCTGCAACAACAGCTGTGTACTCTTGAGCATACTCACTCCAAACAAGCTGTCAGTTAAAGCAACTTCATCATGGCCTTTGGAAGTGGAGAAAATGTGAGTAGCATTAACTTAAAAATTCATTCTCTCTGGCTCATGTAACACAGGTTTTCTTACATTTTCCCTTCCAGAACATACAATTTTCCTTCCTTTTCCGTGTGACAACTTAAGCTCTGTTCATGTTATTTACCCTGGCTGTGGTTATACTTCACTGCAGACATCATCATCTATACTTGGAGATGTTATGTCCTGGAGAGTTCACGTCAGCGTTGCAGGAGTTTATATTGTCAACCATCTTGCAAGATCTTTAGTATTTCTGTGACACTTGCACACATACTTTTTTAAATGGACAATTTACTCCCCGGTAACATAGTGACTTGTGCTCCTCTGATTGGGTCGGGATCACGTATATTCACTGATGCTCGTTTGGATAGAAGGTTTTACAGATTTTACAACAGTGACATCATCACCTGGTGACTCTGTTGGAAACAGCACTCTGCATTTCCCGTCCTAGATCCCGAATCCTTGCTACTGGGCTCTATCTTTTCTTCCATTGAAGGGGATGGGAGCTTTGCCACAGGCTGCAGCGACAGCAGGAGTGCAGACACAGATTAGGCAAGGTGTTGGAGGATTTTCTGCACACTCCGTAGGTATTTAGGGAACCGTGTGGTATGTGATCCTAAATACAAGCTTATGCAGTTTGAACTCTTGAGCTAAACCCAGATATTTCCAGGCCGGCAAAGCTACCTACTGACTGTACGTCTGAGAAAGCACATCCTGAATTATTTCTGACTGTATTTCTGAGTTATGTCCTGACTGTGCATCTGACTTATTTCTTCTGGCAAGTATCAAGAGTATGTTAGTGAAATGTGCCTGGATATAGTAGCTTAAGATGGAGCTATGCTGGAAATGTTCCTGCAGCTGTTACTTGGAAAACATCTGTGGTACTGTGCATTTGTACGTCTCTGTTCACACTGGCACGGAGCAATTGATCTTGTGGAACAAAATATAAATTACTGTTGGGAGATATGAGAAGGACATTCTGCACTGATGAACACAAAATGAATACAGGCAGTAGTGGTTTGGAAGTAGAGGGGCAAAAAAATCCAGTGCTTCATTGCTGGCACAAGCAGTAAAGAGCAAGATCAGCAGACTCTGTGACACCTCCAGAACTCCAAGTGCTGGTTATCTGAGTAAGAATAACCAATCCACTGGCCTTGAGGCGTGACATTTTTTACGCTTAGCCTTGAAAAAAGCTTCTGACTTTGATAATCTTTGACAGTCTGTGTTTGCATAGTCTGATAAAGGGGAGAATATCCAGGCTGACATGATGTGTTGTTTGTGGTTAATGCTTGGCCCTATGCAAAGCATAAAAGACATCACCCCAAAGAATTCAATTCTAGCCAAAGACATACAGTAAGGTATGTTTAAGCAACTCTCTGGAAGGACTTTGAGAAGTATTTTGTTTAGAGCACATTAGTTAATTAAGGGATTTTGTCATCTCTTTAGGCCCTCAAATTAAGCCTGGGTCATTAGAAGATGTGCTTAAGTGAATTCTAATGGCCTATTGTATTCAAGAACTCAGACCGGATGATCTTTAAAAAGCAAGTGTGTGAGAAATGGAGAATGCCTTCAGTAACACAGCTGAGTGTGGGACGATGAGAAGCCAGAGGAGATATTTGGTAGCCAGAAATTTGTCACTGTTACTGAGCCAGGGCTCCTGCAAAGAGCCGATGAGGTGTCAGTTGCAATACGTGACTCACCGTGTCACCTCCCAGTAGCCTTGTGTGAGCTCCATGGCACAGAACGTGTACGCTTCGCTGTCTTACCTATTTTCTCTCATGATACCTGCATTGCATCATTAAAAAATAGAAATGAAGGTGGAAATATCTTCCCACTGCTTTGTGGACGCTTTGTGCAAAGGGTCTTTCATCTCATCTTTAATCCAAATTATAAAAAATGGATTTGCACCATGCTAAATCTCTAAATAAAATTAAAATATCTGTTCCCAGTCCTTGAACTGAATGCCTCCTAGCAAGTCATTTCACTCAACAGCTGCCCAGTTGCACAGCTGGCAAGGTGACTGCTCTTTTTCTTTCTTGGCTTAACTTTTAATGACTCATTTAAATTCCTTTTAAGCGGAATCCATATGATTTTGAAAATGCCTTCTGAAATTATGCACAACTACCTTTCTAAAAAAAAAAAAAAAAACTTTAAAAAGCCGTAAGTACAACATTGCCTAGAATTATCTTGTCAATTAAATAAAAGAACCCACTTGAAATAAGTGACAAAAATATACTGTGAATGAAACGCACCTTCCAGTTACAAATCGTTATTAAAAGAGACCTTTAAGCAAACTGCTAGTTACCTGGTCGTGCTTAGACAAGCACAAGGTTATTGAAACATACAGCTTCCTTTCAGCCAATTTAACTTGCACTGAAGGCAAATTATTGCCATAAAAGCACTGAAGCACGTTGCTCAGGCATTTGGTGTAATTGTTTGCTCCTAAAAGATTACCCTTGCTGCACAGCAATGTCAGCGGGATCAGATTCAGGTCTGCATCTTCAGTTGCCGTTACAAATGCTCCCTGCAATGTTTTCCCACAGGAAATTGATGGATGCTTTTGATATTATTATCTAAAAAAGACAGGAAGCTATATTTTAATAGACCTGTAGATGCAATATAGATTTCTGACAATGGCTGTAATGGAAATCAGTGAGACTGAGCCGACTCACAAAGGAATTGCAAGGGGTCTAATGAAAAGCTCGCCTCACCCCCCCCAGCACAGGAATCATGAATAATAATTTTACTAACTGGGTAAGTGATGAAATACGTCACAGTTTTGGAGTCTCTCCTGGTTCCTTCCTTTCTGTTGCTGCACAGAGAGTGGAATTTGAACGAGGTGGGGCAACAACAACCTGGGAGCAGCAAAACTGCAAATACTGCCTACATGACAGCGGGTGAGGTCATTGACGAGTGCCTTCCTCTTCGCACCTTTACGTGAGGGTTTGCTCTGGTGTGTGGGTGCAGTTCCACCTTCCTCTTCTTGTGTCAGAGCTGTTTTCGAGGCCCAGGAAATGAGTTTTGATAACATTGCAGAAGTAGGTTGCGTTGGACACCGTGCTTGTGAGGTTGGCAGTTAGCTCCTTAACACCATCACAGATCTTTTCAACCCTGCATAGAGAGATGCCTTCACGAAAGCACAGGCAGAGAGAATCAGGCTCGATGACGAGCTTCGCTGCCTCTCCAGCCATTTCCTGGCGCTCTGTCAGCATTAGGGATGATAGATTCCTGTGGTTACCAGCATACCACACACTGGCACGCTCAGAGCCGTGAAAGAATACATAAGGGCATATATCTCTGTGATGTTGTTGCTGAAACAAAATCCTTTTGCATCAGTGAAAATCATCAATGAGGGCTTGGGTTTTCTTCACGAATCAAGATTTTAGCATTAGGCACCAGTTACAAGCAATTCAGATTTTAGCTGTGTTTCACAAGGGTTATGCCAGCTACCAGACAGGGAATACAAACACTTCCTAGCAAAGATCCGTTTCTCATGGGCTTTTCAATCTCTCCCTTCCAGTAACCCTGTCTTGGAAGTCAGATTAAAAATGGAGTGAAAATGGAGGTCCAAAGTAGTCACCTTCAGTGTTTCACATTAACATTTCATCATCTCTGAAGGTCTGCCACCGCCGCCTTGCTTGTGAGCTGTAGCACTGCATATTACTCAGGCATTGTTTGTACAGGGAGGTTTTGTGATTTAAGTTACACTGGAGCACTTCCTCTTGTCCCAGAACTCCAGTGCAGCCGTGCTGGTATAGGAGTACTTTTATATGGCATGAGTACGGTAGCTTTTTTCAGAACACAAAGTGTGCAGTATCAGCACATGGCAGCTGTATACCAGCTTAAGTGCATTCCTAATTTTACCTGTGCATGAATGTCTGTAATATATAAACAACTGATAAATGCTTTCTGTCTACACACAGAAAGCTGGAGTCCTAAGGTACATACAACCAGTCCTGTGTACAGCCAGGGTTCTTTGCCTTTGGCCTGTCCCAGAAATGCAAGCTGCTTTGCTGAAGGTGCCCTGCAGTCAGCCACGCGTGGCAGGCCTTGCAGCTTAGCAAAGGTCCAAACAAACAAGCGGCGCCGCCAGGTTTACTCTCTGGATGTGCAGGAAAAACGTTTCAGGACACACATCAAAAAAATAGGTAAGCCTGACCTTTGCAAAACAAAGCGATTGCAGCTAAACAACATAGCCATGCTCTTAGAAATGTTCTCGTGTAGACTAACTTGCGTTTCCCTCGGTGGTAAGCTTCCTCCTCTTGTGGAAATTCCTCTCATCCAGCCATTAATATTGTTGGATGTTATTTCTGTGCTGTTCTGCCATATGTTGTAGCAGCAAAACAAAACCCCGATCTCTAAAAACTGAACAGTCTGTCCTAAACTGATCATGTCTCCATTGGTTTGTGTTTGGTTCTTGTCTGCTCAAAATATTTTCTGCTAAGTATAGCTCCCTTCTCCTGAGCAAACAAGCTGGGTTTCTTTTTTCTGCACCCTCCCTTCCTAATTTCGACAGCTATTTTGAACTCGGGGTGGGGTCACTCAGGCATGCATGCACTGTCACTGCTCGTCTCTAGATGAGTTCTTGTTGCCAGAGAACCTTTTCCTCAGCACCAGCCTCATATTGGCATTCATCCTTGGTTGGCAAGCCTTGCTCCCCTTCCTTCATTTAGGAAGCACGTCATAAATCTGAATAAATTCATTTTTTTGTGAATTCTGAACCTGACGGAGTTGCATGAGTGCAAGGTGATGTGTGTGAAATTACACACCCCTGTACTGAAGGCAGGAGCTGCACCGGTGGGGACATTGACTCCTATGGCTACTAGAGAGAGGATCGAGTGGCTCTCTCCCATAGAGGCTGTCAGGTGGGCAAATTTTGAATTCCAGGAGACTTCTGCATCATTGTATCTCCTAGACTTGCTCCTTTACAACGGGCCTAGTGAGGAGAAGCCTAGGAAAAGGGTTCAGTTTTGAAAGCTTTTATCACCAGGGACTGGTCCCAGTGTTTCTACAAACAAGAGTCAGAAAAATATTTTGGGCACGCACACACACACAAAGCCTTCATGCATAAAAACGTACACATGGAGGGTGTTTTGTTTGCTTAAAGCACCACCTACTTTTCCTCCCCTCAGTTAAACACGAGCCACACAAATGTCAAATCACCCCATGTCATTAAAATGGAGATTTTTATATATATGTGTATATGATGCCTCTTAAGGGGGGGAAAGATTCTAGGGCTAATCTCATTTGATGCAGGCTCTCCTGCTGTGTGATACTTTACCCATGTTCTTAAAAGAGCTTGAATCATCCTTGAATAAAACGCTAGTTCAGCATGAGCTGTTGTCTCCTGCATCACTGCAGAAAAAATGGATGTTGGCCAAAGCAGACACGTGTTTTAGCCCTGAATTAGGCTAAGTCCCTAATCACCATATAGCAGCAGTTTGGTCTCAGAGAGAGAAGTAGTCATGGCTCCAGTGCCTTCTGCCTCCCAGTTTTTAGCATTTCTGCTGCTTTCCTGATGCCACCAACCTCCATACCAGAATAATGGGATTGCAATAGGGCAGTTAGCTTAATTAGTGGCTGTGAAGCTCTTTGTTTAAGTGGTTCAAATACAACTATTGTCCCAAGTGACCCTTATTGTTCTTACCTGGGTGACCAATGGCTGAGCTCTGAGTGCATGTGTCTGGAGTGTTAATTACCGCCTGTCCCTTAATCATGAAGGTTTGTAATCCTATTGCAGTTTGGAAGTGCTCGTGCCACAAGGCCCAATTAACATCCCTGATATCATCTGCCAGTCCACACACAGCTGTTAGCCACCCATAACTATTCTGGATGAATTGCTGTGCCGACCTGCCAGGGCACATTTTGCCAAGCAACTGGAAGATGGTTTAGCAAGACTAGATAAAAAACGACCTTTGTAAGGTATTACTAATGCCATTTGATGGCTTTAAAAGTCTCACATTACAACAACAACAACAAAATATTTCCTTGTTTAGTTTAAAATTTGTCTTACGGAATGCAAAGCTTTTAAGCTAAGGCTTTGGTATAAATCCTCACCTTTATCAGGATCCCTAAAGATTTCGGATGGTTTTTACTCCAGGTTTCATTCCTTTTTCTGTTGATTTCACAGCAGCCTTCCAGTGCAGCCTAAATCAAGAATCCTCCATCCAAGGCTAGCATCACTGTTTCTACCTAATGAGTGCTCTAGCATCTGTAGCTGAGGACTTTGAAACTTTTTGTTTACCGTATCTTTAGGTTCCCAAAGAATGTCAGGAAGGAAATGCTATTCTGTAAAGCACAGCATGTCACAGAATAGATAAACTGTGTTTTCTCATGATACTGGAAACATTTATCTTCCCCCCCTTCCCTTAACCACAATTAAATGGCACATTGAAAGAAAATTTGTTCTTCCTTGCACAGGAAAAAAAAAATACAGATTATATTTCTAGGCCTTACCGTGACTCCTCCTTCGCCTGTGACACTTGATTGTAGTGCCAGGTCCAGACAGCACAGGGAGCAGACTAAGTTTCCCCGTTAATAATCCCAGATATGATGCTGATGAGTACATTGCTTAAACTAAAGATCCTTCTGTTTTCTTTGCGTTTTGTTGTTGGTGTTGTTTTTCAGGCTAGCTCAGCTCTTTGCAACAGCTCAGTTAATTTTGGAGAAAGAAAGAGGGGCAGGTATCCTCATCTCCTAGCACAGAAAGCGCACCCGTCTGATGCCAAGCTGCACAAAAGCACAGCCGAGCTTGGAACAGATTTCCCCCCCCTCCTTTACTGGAGATACGAATGATCATTTTGCAGAGTGCTCCACTAAGTTTAAATTAGTAAAGAGGATGCAAGTAGACGGCCAAATTAGTATTTTTAGTTGTCATGCCATGTGTTCAGCAAACGAACCTTTTTTGGTGTTTAGGTAAACTGGAACATATGTGCCGCTGGGCGGAGCAGTTCAGCGGTCAGAGGGAGAACATCCATGCTGCAGCTCGGTGGGGGCAAGACACTGCGGGATGTGGGGGAAAGAAGCGACAACTGCCCAGGGGATTGGGTGTCAGGCTGCAGCTCAGAGCCTCAGCCCGCACGCCCCACGTACACGGTGTCGCTGCAAGCAGGCGGTTTGAAGCCAGCTCCGCTAACACCAAGCATTGTTGCTCAAACTGGAGCAGAGCTGCAGCTATTGCAGATCCTAAAACTGCTTTTATCTCTTGGCTTCAGTCAGAAGTCGTCAGCTGCCGTGCCAGTTCATTCACCTCACAAGGGGTGCTATAACTCGGGCTGTTCAGAGATATCTGATGGTGATTTGTGGAAAACGGACTCCACAATCAGTAAGATTGTAAAGTTGGTAAGTTTATTCAGCGCTGGGCAGCATGGGGGTAGTCCCACCAAAGTCGTGTGCACCTGACGCAGCAACTTGCCTTGGTTATATGCAGCAAAGAGTTGTATATGCTTGAAGTTTCACACTACGCCTATACATATCCATAACCTGTCCCTGCTTAACATTAAGATTAGTTCCAAGGAGTCATTTCCATGAACTCCTCCCATCTGTGCTTGCGCAGAGTCACCTGGTGGTGGTTGTCAAGACTCATGGGGATGAAGGTTGATGACTCTTGCTTGTCACTGCCAGTTGACCTCTTGTCTCTGCACAGACTCAGTTGCTCCTTGGCTCTTGTCCATCCACAGGACCAATTTCTGCCAGTTTCTTAAGACAGGCTCACACTCTTACTAAGAGACTGACCTTGGTAAGGGGCCCCAGGCTTCTTGCTTTGGTTAATTTGCACAATGCACCACAGGTAGCAAAGACACCAAGTAGCATCCTGGTGTCGTGCTGTGGGCGCTCTGTCTCTGCTGGATAAATTCTCCCACCCCCCTCTCTCAGGGGTACCACAGGAGCGCCGTCCCGTCAGGAATATCTCAAGGAGACCTGGCCCAGCAGTGCCCGGCATCAAAATAAACCTGAGGAAATTGTTGGCCATCACCGCCGGCAGGGCAGGCAGTAACTGCGCCTAGAAATAGCGAGTGGCATAGCAACATTGCTGAGTGTGTTGTGGAGAAGGCTGCTTATTTTTCCAGACAGCGCCATTTAACAAACATTTTCTGCTTGTTGAGATTTTCTGTGGGGCCGCTGACAGGCACCGACCGTTGGCAGCGACCGTTGGCGGCCACCTCCGCGCGCTCCCGCCGCCCGCGCGCGCACCCCCCCTTCCCCCCCCCCCCCCCCCCCCGGTGAGCCGTTGCTAAGGCCCGCGGCTGTGGGCGGGGCAGAGGCAGAACTGGGCCAGCCAATCAGCGCTCACCCGCCCGGCCCGGCGGCCAATCGCGGGCGGTAAACAACAGAACGCGCGGGGCGGGGCGAGGGGAGGGGGGAGCAGCGCGGGCAGCCAATCAGGGCGCGGCAGGCTGCGGGCGGACTGTTTGAAACGGGCGAGGCGCCACAAAGGGGCCGGGGCCCTTTAAAGGAGTGATGCGGTTCCGCTGTGTCCCTCCGCCGGAGCTTGGCGCTCGTTAGGAGGAGCGCGGTTTTGCCCCGCTGCCCGCGAGGCGGGGGCTTATCCCGGTGGCTGTGCTGGGTCCTGAGCGCCGAAGCCTCTCAGCGCTCCGCTAGGGTGCGCGGCTGCGCGCGGACTACTTTACGCCCTCCGGCCGGACCTAGCGGGGATCACTCCGCGCCGGGAACAAAACCGGGGGGGCGGGGCCGCGCCGCCTCCATTTTGCTGTGGGGCGGCGGCGGCGGCGGAGCCGGGGCGGGGGGCGGCGGCTCGGGATGGTGGCGGCGGCGGCGCCGCGGGCATCGCAGTGACCCGCTGCGGGGCGCGGGCGGCCCTGCCTGGATGCGGGGCCCGCGGGGGAGCCGCCCGGCCTCCGAGCGCTGAGGGGAAGCGAGCCGGGGCGGGGGGCCCGGCGCCCCCTCAGCGGCGCCTGAGGCGAGAGCTGGCAGCGGCCGGCGGCCTCCCGGCCTCCTTCCCTCCCTGAGGCGGCCCCCGGCTCCGGGGGGGGGGAGGAGGGGAGCGAGGATGAGCAGCGAGGCGCTGCGGCTGTTCAAGCAGCTGAACCTGCAGCTGGAGCAGGAGGGGCGCTTCCAGCCCCGCGAGAAGGGGCTCAGCCTCATCGAGAGCGCGGCCGAGGTGAGGGGGGGCCGGGGGGAGGCCCGGAGCTGGGGGGGGGGGTTGGGTTTGTGCTCCCCGAGGGGCTCCGGGTTTGTGTTCTGCCGCCCTTCGCAAGCTGCTGCTGTGTTTGGAAGGCGTTGTGCTGTCGCAGGGAGGCTTTCTGTCAGGTAGTTTCGAGGTTTTGTTGTTGTTGCCTTAATATTTGGTGGAAAGAACCTCTTTGGAATCAGTCTGCTTGCTTGTTTTGAAAGCAGAACTTGTGGTTGCCTAGTTATTTGCAGTCAGGCAGAACAGAGGATTAGCTGGGTTTGGTCCTCAGATTCCCCGAGGTTAGGAGTCTCTGTGTGTGTACACTTGGTGAGAATTGTCATCTGGTAAGTGTGCACTTAAAGATTTGGGTATTGCACTTATTGCACTGCTGAGCGGCTTTTGAGTCTCAAGTACATGACTGAAAACCTCCTAGGTTAAAAGACAGCCATAGGAAGTATTTAAGGGGAGGAAAACAAAGAATCGTTTCCCTTTAGTCTAAGTAAGATCGCTTTGGGAGTGTTGACAGTCCTCTGTTGTTCAGTTCTGACTCTGCTTTTCTTGCCACAGAATGAAAATACCCTGTGCCCCAGACAAAGGAATGCCAAGGTGGAAGATCTCTGGAGCCTGACCAACTTCTTTGGGTTTTCAACTGAGACGTTTGTTTTGGCTGTTAACATTTTGGACAGATTCCTGGCTCTTATGAAGGTAAATCTGGGGGGAAAGGGGACCTGCTGTAGTGTCAGCTGGGAATATACAGGTTTCCTGTGAACTTTCCAGACAAATGGGTGGAGGGGGGAAAGATTGTGATCTAGGACTGTTCCTAGATCATTTCAAAAAGCTATTTACTGTTCATAGGTTACTGATGTTGCTAAAGTGCTCATAGGCAAACTTGGAAGTAGAGCACAGTTCTTGCATGACATATTAGCTTATATTGTGGTGATACATTTACTACTTTATGGCCTCTTCTTACCTTTAAAGACAAGTAGCAGCATGGTTTATTTTATTTACAGTAAGCCTGTAGTCTTTACCAGGCAGATACAAAAAACTAAGTATGATTTAATAAATAAATAAAGTTGGAAATCTACTCCTAGGTACTGTGGTAGTACTGAAATACAAGTACTGTGATAGAAGCTCAGTTTTGATCTGAAACTAATGCCACAAGATCATCTTCTGGGTGGTTTTCTTTTGTGTTTGTGCTGCTTTGTGGCAGATCTTGAACCTAAATCATTTCCACATTACTGAGCTGGCAGAAATATTAACGTCTAGAGTTGGATCAGTTCTCTGGCCTGACTTAGGGTTGCACAAAAACATTTTTCCTGGTATATGGCAGGGAACAGCAGAGAGAGGGACTAGTTGTTGAGCGGTAGGACTGCCTAGAACAAGCTCGGGCCGGATTTGGTTGGGCTTTAAAAGAGTAAGTGAGCACTGCCACTTGGAGAAGGGAGGTAGTGCAGCTCCTGCTTTGTCATGTTTTCATAGCGTAGAGGTGTGGAACGGCTTCAACAGAGGGTGCTCGGCTGTTGAACTTCGGTGTCCTTCAACTTGGCAGTGACAGGTTGATATTGCTGTATTGGCTCTGCCTTGTGGTGAAACCAAAGTGATGAAACTAGTCATTGCATCAGGTGTTTGAGTGGACTGATGTCAGGTCTAATTGAGATAAGTTCAGTCTTTCTGTTGAACTGTAAATATTTCAAAACAACTCAGGCTGGGTGAGCTGTTTTTTTTCCCTGTTTGGTAAGCACCGCATATACAGGTGGGAAGTATTCATGGCGTTTTCTCTTCTAGGTGAAACCGAAGCATTTGTCCTGCATTGGAGTTTGTTGTTTCCAGCTGGCTGCCCGAGTAGTTGAAGAAGAATGCAATATTCCATCTGCTCATGAGATTATCCGCATCAGCCAATGTAAATGCACTGTGTCCGACCTGAAACGGATGGAAAAGATAATTTCAGAGAAGTTGCACTTTGAATTTAAAGCTACTACTGCCTTAACTTTCTTGCACTTGTACCATACAATTGTACTCTGTCATACCTCAGAAAGGTGAGTTGAGTTGCATGTTGATGCTGTTTGCAAAGGCCTTTTTTTTTAATTCAGCTACATCTTAAAACGATTATGGGGTTGGCTAGAGAGGAGGCTGCTCCTTTTGTCTCACTTCCTGACGTGTTAATGCTTGTTGACATGAATGCTGCTTCTCTTGGGTGTCTTACAGGAAAGAAGTATTGAATCTGGACAAATTGGAAGCACAACTGAAAGCTTGCAACTGTCGTCTAGTGTTCTCTAAAGCAAAAGTAAGTCGAAGTAGCTTTTCGTTGACTTCTGAGTACGCTTTGATTCGTGTATGCTGAGCAGTGTTTTTTGTCCTTCTAGCCATCTGTCCTGGCCTTGTGCCTTCTCACTCTTGAAGTTCAGACTTTGAAATCTGTTGAGCTGTTTGAGATACTTCTGCGTGTTCAAAAGCATTCAAAGGTAGGTGTTTTTGGTAGGTTACTTCTGCAGTTGCTGGGACAGCTAATGATGTGCAGCCTTACATGTAAGGGACACCTGCTGTCAGCAAGCAGTCTGCGCAGGTAGTGCTTGGCATCAGCTGAAACGAGCCATGAAACACACCTTTAAGCATGTCTGAAATTCCTACACTGCTCCATTGATAGAATGCCAAATGCAAATAACCACTCCCTAGTACAGAATGGGATCGAGTAGTCACTTCTCAGTGGCACATCTTGGCACCTACTCAACGTGCAAAATGATTATAGCTTAAAAACTGGGTTAAATGTATAAAATGAGAAGAATTGCTGATCTAATACCTACAAGGTACATGTTTTAACAAGCAGCTGATGTAACTTGTACAGTTCCAGCTGCATGTTTTAAAGACTTCTGTCTGTTAGGATGACTAAACTGTCTGCAGGGCAAGTTATTCTTTTTGTCTAAATAGCTCTCATAAAATTTATAGCTTCTAGCTGCATGTTGTAGCAAGCGATAGTCTAAAACAGACTTAGCACTGTTGTAGTCAACCTGAACTACCCCAGTTTCTTGAGGAGTGGGAGTAGTTTTTAAAGTATGACACCACCTTTAAAAGATGGTATTATCACAAGGGCAGCAGGACCCTCGTACACTGTCTTCTTTTAGTCTAGCTGTGCTGTGTTCACACAAGTAAAGCCCTCAAAAATGCTCCATTGCATTTTTCCTGTGGAAACATTAAAAATGTTAATAGCCACTTGACAGGCAACTCCAACTCAGACGGTTGTTTCTAGGGGATGTATAGGTGTTCACCTTCAAAAGCAGCAGAACTTTGACAAAGGTGTGACAGGAATATCACTTCTCTTGACTGATTGTTTCATTCAGTCACTTCCTTTAAGGTGAAGTGGAGGGAGGGGTTATCTTTTCTGCCTGCTAATACGATAACTCTGTTTTTTCACTTTCCAGATAAGTGACAGTGACCTCCTTTACTGGAGGGAACTGGTCTCGAAATGCCTGGCAGATTATTCTTCTCCTGAGTGTTGCAAGCCAGATCATAAAAAGCTAGTTTGGATTGTTTCAAGACGGACAGCCCAGAATCTACAGAACAGTTACTACAGCGTTCCTGAGTTGCCAACGATACCAGAGGGTGGCTGTTTCAATGAAAGCGAAAGGTTGGTAAAACTGGCAGCTACCCTGGGGGAGGTCCTTATTTTCTGGAAATGTTAATGGCAACACTGAATAATGAGGCTTATTCAGTAACTTTTGAGAAAATGTTACCTTTGAAAAGAGTAGTGGACTTAAAAATAGATCTTAGCAGAAGAAAAACTGTGCGTCATTGCGATGTTCAAGAAGCACAAGGCATGCTTTGGGGGGGGGTGGGATGTGTTCCTTGTAGATGGTAAAGGAGGCTTATAGTCTTAAAAAATCATTTTCATCAGAAATGTGGAGCACTGGAGTCTTGATTGGTAGGACTTTTTTGGCATTAGGCAAAAGGAAGCTGTACCTTGTTATGACTTAAGCCGTAGTGCCGAGGAGTGTTTAGTCCTGAAATGTTAGCTAGTAGCAGAGCAGTTTGCATGAAAACACAGGATTGAGGAACGCTTTACCTCTTTCATGGCGTTGTGCTATGTTTAAAATCTTCCCTACTCTTCCTTCCAGTGAAGACTCCTGTGAAGATATGAGCAGCGGAGAAGAAAGCCTTAGCAGTTCTCCTCCCAGTGATCTGGAAGGCACCTTCTTCTTTGAACTCAAAACTAAAACAAAATGGCAAACTCTTAACTCTCAGTCTTCGCATTAAGTCTTGATTGTAGTAGGTTAAGATTTTTTAATGCACCATAGTTTTTGGCAATAATAAGAGGAGGTGGTGTTCTGTAAGCTGTCTGTGTTTAAGGCAAAAGTTGCTGTGGTACAACAATGCTTTGAATGCCTGCCTTGTTTTTGCTTTTCTAACTTTTAAAGAGGAAAAAAACAAAACAACTCCTATTCAGGTCCCAGTTCAGCCAAAAAGCTGATATATAGTTTTGATGTCGACAGGGATAAATGCAGTCCTGTACCTGGTGGCCCTGATACTTAGCAGCTAAACAGAAGCAGCGCTGACAGCATACTGGGCTGCATGAACAGGCTGGGAGTTGAGGGAAATCAGTTTTTCTTCCCTTTACTTGACGTTTGTTCTTGCCTGGAGCAGTGTCCAGTTTGGGGCCAGCTTGTTCAAGTCTGACACGTAGCTGCCAAGATGGTCAGGGGGTCTGGGGTACGGGGCCTGTGAGGAAAGGCTGGGGGAAATGGGGTTACTCAGCTTGGCACACAGGGCTTTGAGGGGGAGTAGGGTCTAACAGCAGCCTTTCAGTATGTGAGAGAAGGTTGCTGGGATGATTATTTCATGGCCTTGACTGAAGTTCATGGAGTAAGAATGAGACGTCCCATATAGGTTGAGATAGGAGGTTTTCAGTTAAAGTAATAGAAGACTTGGGCTCCATGGGGACAGTCAAGCATGGGAATGGACTAAGAGGGGCTGCACAATCACTGTCCTATGAGGTTCTCAGGCTTCAGTGTGACAAAACCCTGAGCAGCTTCTCTGAACTCAGTATTGGTGCTGCTCTGGCAGGGGCTTGGCACGGAGTCCTCCTGTGAGAGCCCCTTTGCTCTGCAGAGATCAAATTGGCTGAGTGGTTTAAGTGGCATGATGCGCACACAGTACCATGCTGAAGTGATTTACTGTCAGATGGGCCTTCTTAATACTGAAACTGCTTTAACACTTCATGTGCTGGGCTCCTTTTCAGCAGAATCTTGTGTTTTTTCAAGCAGTTTTTATTTAAAGCTTAGTTTTTCATACACTTCAGGAATCCCTGTTTCAAATTAGGAGTATGCATGGTAAGAGATTTCTAGTCAATACGAGCTTTTACTAAAAGTGGTAGCATAAAGTGTGACAGGGCTTACTTTCATGTTTTTCTTTAATGCAGATGAGCTCACACTGAAACTCACGATGTATGCTTCAGTGTGTTTAAAATCTTAGTGTTAACATGTAAGTCCATATTGTTAGCCTAGGCTTATTGACACGGTCAATCTTGAAGTCTACATTCCTTTGAATATTTAACCCTAGTAGTTGATTTCAGTATATTCATGTTATTGATTGAGTCATAATCAGACTTGTTTGCATGCTTATGTAAAGCAGTTAGTGCAGGAAACGTTGATATTATGCAGTAATATCAGGTAAATGTGATGTTGATGAAGTAGTTAATGTAATGGTTTTTCCTGAACTTTGTAACGAAGCACATGAACTGAAGTCTGCTTGCACTCCTCTGTACTGAGAGTATAGCAGGGAGCAGGCGGCATTAACTCAGAGTAACGGTGTGAAGCGTGGTGGTGCCAAAGTAGGAATGAAGGAGCAAGGAAGCCAGAGGCCGTTTTGTAGGGGGAAGAGTTGTTTTAGGATATGAGCAGTGCTGTAAGTTCATAACTGTTACATGATTTCAGTTTTATAAAAATACAAAAAGTTTACAAAAAATGTAAATAAAAATGTAAATTAAAAATGTACAGAAAAAAAATTTAAAACAAAAAATGAGCAGAAAATACTGTATTTTTTTACCTTGTAACTTTTGTAGGTATGTTGCATGTAGATATTAATTTATTGTGTACTCTGTATGATACAAGCACTGTACACTAGAAGACTTCTTACTGCGACTCAGCACCTGGAAGCTCACTTTGGAAATAGAGTACCTTGGTTGCAAGTAATGAACCTACTGCGTCCTGTTACAGTTGAGAACAAAAATAAACCAATTGCTGTATTTGCTAACTGGTGTGAGTCACGGTTGGTTGTACTTGAAGCATTTGGCTTGCTTTTTTCTGCTGCTCTTTAGCTTGTGTGGTATCCCAGCTGCTTCCTGGGTCCTCTGGAAGTTTTGGTAAGCTGTTGGCAAAGAAAGCCTGTGTGTGGCTTGGTGCTGGATGTGAATCTCTTCTCAGCTTTGCTGCTCTTGATTTTGAAAGCTGGTGAGAGGCATCCTCTGCTTATCACCCAGCTGCAGCTGCGCTCTGCTATGTGCTGGGATGAGTTTTGCTGATGGTGTTTGCACATCTGGCAAAGGAGAGCTCCCACTAGTGGTAAAGTTAGGGGTGGTCATGCACCAAGTGCCCTGGGTTTTGCTGTCTGCTTGCTGCTGTTTGCAGTCTTCCGGGTGAAATCTGATCACTGGATGTGTCTAGCATTGCAATCAGATCTACAATAAGTCATTAAAAAAAAAAAAACACACTTGAATCAGTTCCCTCTTCCTGTCAACGTGCCATCTTAGGGAATATTTCTGGTCTCTGTTTCAAAATAATGGACAAGGGGCCCCAAATGTCTAGCTGGCTCTTAGTTGTAGGCCCTCAATGAGGTTTCATAGCATGGGAAGAAAGGCATTGAAAATTACTCAGGATGAACACGGAAAAGTGAGAGAAGATTTGCTGACCAAGTCACAAAGGCAAGGGGGGACTGGCAGAACTACTGCCAACTGTAAGGGAGGATCAGGTGCAGGACCATTTAAGGAACCTGAAGGTGGACAAGTCCATGGGACCTGATGAAATATATCTGAAAGTACTGAGGGAACTGGCACATAAAATTGTTAAGCCACTTTGTATCATATCTGAGAAGTTGCTGAGATTCAGTGAGGTTCCTGGTGACTGGAAATGAGGAAATATAACCCCCCTTTTGAAAAAGGAAAAAAAGCTAGATCTGGAGAACTACAGGCCAGTTAGTTTCATCTTTGTACGGGACAAGATCAGAGAGCAGATTCTCTTTGATCTTCTACATTCTGGGATAGATGTCAAGATATCCCTGGTAGATGCTGGGATGGATGCCAGGATGGATTCCATTATGTGGGGATAGATCCTGGGATATCCCTGATAGATCCTGAGACAGGTCCCAGGAAATAATTCATTATTCCATGATAGATTCCATGGTTCTGTGACAGATTCTGTGACTCTGAGAGATTCTATGATTCCATAACAGTTTCTATGACAGATCCTTTGACAGATTCTATTATCCTATGACAGATTCCATAATTCTATGATAGATGCTGTGATAGATCTATGATTTTTATGACATTCTATGAGAGATTCTATGATCCTCTGATAGATACTATGACAGATTTTATGATAGATTTACTGATAGATTCTGTGATAGATTCTCTGATAGGTTCTGTGATTTTGTGATAGATTCTGCGATAGAATTTCTGATTCTATGATAGATTCTGTGATTCTTTAATAGGTTCTATGATAGGTTCTGTGATGGATTCTGTGATTGTATGATAGATTGATAGATTTTTGATAGATTCTGTGATCAGTAATATAATTCTGCGATTCTATGATTCTTTGATTTTATCATGGATTCTATGATGACTGTATGATAGGTTCTATGATGGATTCTATGATGAATTCTATGATTCTATGATGGATTCTATGTTGGATTCTCTGATTCTGTGATAGATAATGTGATTCTATGATAAATAATATGATTCTGTGATAGATTGTTATTTTATTGTAGAATTTTTGGTTCTATGATAGATTCTATTGCAGATTCTGTGATGGATTCTATGATAAATTCTGTGACTCTATGATACAATCTATGATTCTACGATGGATTCTGTGACGGGCTCTAAGAATGGATTCTGTGATGGATTCTGTGATTGATTCTATGATAGATGCTATGATAGATTCTATGATAGAGTCTATGATAGATTGCCTGATTATATGTGTATGATAGGTACTATGTATGATTCTGTGATAGATTCTTTGATTCCTTGACAGATTCTATGATATATTCTATGATAGAATCTATAATAGAATTGACGATAAATTCTGTGATAGATTCTATGATATGTTCTATGGCTCTATGATAGATTCTATGATAGATTGTGTGATAGATCCTTTGATAGATTCTGTGATAGATAATGTGATTCTATGATCAATAATGTGATTCTGTGATAGATTCTTTGATTCTGTTATAGGTTGTATGATAGATTCTATGATTCCTTGATGGATTCTATGATAAATTCTATGATTCTATGAAGCATTCTATGATAGATTCTATGATGGGTTCTATGATGAGTTTTATGTTGGATTCTGTGGTAGGTTCTACGATGGATTCTATTTTTCTATGATAGATTCTATGATAGATAATGTGATTGTATGATCATTAATATAATTCTGTGATAGATTCTATGATTGAATCTATGATAGATTCCATCATAGATGGAATCACAGATTCTACGATAGAATCTGTGATAGATTCTATGATTCTGCAGTAGATTCTGTGATTCTCAATGGCTCCTGGTGGCAAGCTGTTCCCATCCCAAGAAGTACTGAAAGAGGGAACCAGGACCTATGCATGGAGAAAACAGCTGCTCTTTCTGCCAGGCAGCATGTCTTCCTGCTCTCAGCACTGCTGCTGTGGAGGGAAAGGGAAATCCTGCCCACTGGCTGTTGAGCACTGGGGCTGGACTCTCTCTGGGCAGGGTTTGGGAAAGAATAGGGTGCTGTGAGGTTGGCAGTGTGTGGGAAGCACAGGGCTAGTGCTACTGTTAAAATAATCCACTGAGAATAATAACGGGGGTATTTTTCAGGTTCTTGATGGCCTTCATAGCTACTTCTTTAAACACAGGAATACACTGAGGCTTCTCACTTCCCACATACGACAGATCAGCTGTTTCTAAAAGAGCTCCATGAAACTCCCTCCTGTGTCTCGTAACTCAAGTACACCACTATGAGCCAATTGTATCACAGAACCGCTCATCTTGGCAGCACCCAGTGTAATGTTTTAAGCTCCCTGGCTATCAACTGCGACCGCTTTGAACTTTAAAGCTGCTGCAGCAAAGCCGTTCAGCTTCTACTTCATGGGTGCCCACTCGGGTCACTTCAGTCCAGCACCCACCCTGTTCGGGAGCTGGCAGGTGATGCGTGGCTGTGTAGGTGAGCTGTTGTGAGTGCAGGAAGCCACGGGCGGTGTCCTCGGGTTAGCTAACAGCCTGTGAGATTGCTCTGGGTAATGAAGCTTCAGGTGCACCATTCAGCCACTTTCAAGTCGGTCCCAGCATGAAAAGAAACTTGCAGGAACACTGTCAGGCTCACTCCTGTGGTTTGGTAATTTGGGCGTATCTTTGATTTCTGCCGGGTCAGGTAGATGTGTATCCCTCAGAGGAGGTTTGCCTGGCTTTGTTCAAAGAATGGGGCTTTTGGGGGTTGGCTTATTTTTAATAGCAGAGCCCTGCGTGTTCTTTAAATGCTGTTTTGGGCTTTCTTGCACCAGGTAAGCTTTGAATGCTTGTGGTCTCAAGGCTTCAAGTGCGTGCTCTGCCCTGTCACTAAGACAGGTTTGAGTGGGCGCAAAGGGGGCTGAAAGGGAACGTTTCTGTGGGAAAGGGATCCCCCTGGGACAGCAGCTGGCTGTACAGCTTCTGTATGAGCTCTGGGTTGTTGCTGTACTCAGCTCCCTTAAAGCTCAGTGTGTGTTGGACTGACAAGTCACAAGGGAATGTAAGATTAAGAGATGGAGTCCCTGTATGGCTGAGACCAGCAGCCTGTGGCTCAGTGGTGTACATGCTCAGAGAGCAAGCTCTGCTTTGCTCCAGCAGAGCAAGTGGGGAAATCCAGGAGGAGTCAGTGGGGCAGGTAAGAGGGCAAGACAGCAGCTAAGGACAGCTGGGAGAAACTGAGATTTATCAGCATGAAATAATGGAGCATTAGAGTAGAAGGTGCTAGACAGCCTTGATTCTTGTCCACCTCCTCCATTTCACATGGGTAGATAATCAGTATTTATTTTACAACACGTGTTGCAACTGCGTTGTGTCACATAGCCTCGTTTTATGGCTTACGCCTGCAACAGTGCGATGTCGTGCATGTACCACAGGGAGAAAGTTGCCATAACAACTGAATGAAATCAATTAGAGTAATAAGCAATTAAAATCTCATCCTTGGTGTTGCATAAACATAACATTTTGCTCATGAATTATTAGTAGTCTTGCCTCTAGACCTGTATGTTCTGTTCCTGATTTGCGATCTCAACAATTTTTGAATTAATGAAGCATTTCATTTCTTCTTCAAAGAGAGCTGGTGGGTTTTTTTGGCTGCAGCAAGTATGTCTTCATCAGAGAGATGTAAACATTATTAAAATATCTAAATGAAGGAAGCGCTTGTGATGGGATTTCCAGAGCACTCGGTGCTGGCTCCGTTCCCACCCAGTGAAGTCGGTGGGAGAAGAACTACCCTATGGTGAGAAGTCTCGTCCTGGACCTAGAAAGGCAAACTCATCTCCTCGTTCTCTCACGCTTCCTCCTTGACCTTCTGTGCATTGCTGATCTCTCTTCCTTCCCTTATCCCCCCTCAGTAGCACAAAGATAGGAACAGCTCTTCACTGTGTCTCTTGTCAAGGATAAATAAGCTGAAAAGAGAACTACAAAGCTGTTGTGGGAAAGCTGCGTGCATGGGGGATCTTGAGAAAGCAGCTCGTGGATTTGGTGGGAGTGGAGCTGGGCCACCGGTCTCTTCCCGGTGGGGGATTTAGGTAAAGCTCCTACATCAAAATACATCAAAACGTACCAGGTCAGGGGGTCACACAGCTGTAACTCTGCCTGTGCTTTGCCTGGCAGGACCAGCGTCAAGGCTGATTGCCAACCTCCCTGGTTGGCCCCATCGCTGTGGGAGGAGGCATTCAGCATTTTGTGAGGACAGATGCCCTGTGGCTGCAGGACAGGCCCTGTGCTGTGCTTTCACAAGTCCTGGTTTGGTTCAGCAGCCCTGTGTGTGCACCTAGAGCTGTGCCCACCCTGCTCTCATGTGGATTTGTGGACCAAACTAAGAGAGTTGCTGTTCAAGTTATGCAACAGCCAAAATGCAACATCTGTTTACTTTGCGAGGGCCTGTTTGCTTGCTCTCTGGGGATTTCATGTAGCTGGTGGTAGAGTTTTGCAAAGGTTAGAGTTGAATTTATAATCCCAAGTCTCCAAGGAACTTTGGAAAACATGACTGTGGTCAGAAGGTTAGTTTCCTTGTGTTTCTTGACTGAGCCAGGGATCTAGGAACTGTTTTTCATCCAGAGCTTGAATATTAACTAACTGCTGTCCCTGACTTCAGCCACGATGTCAGAAGCCGTTTGGGCGTACCACTCGAGGCAAACCCCTCTTCTTGGATTGCCACTTCCCAAACTGAGCTGTGCTTTCATGCTAGGGTCACTGGCTGGTGCATCCAGAGGTCATCTGCCTCACCTCTTCTGCTTTTCTGGGCTCGTGTTGCTCCATTAAGTGCAACCCTGCTGTCTTTTGCCCTTCTGGCCGGCCAAGCGGAGCCACGTGCTCTCAGTGCTCTGATGGCATGACGAGGCAGCAGCTTACCTCAGCTCAGCTGTGAAATCCCACGTGGCTCACCAGCAGGAGCCTGCTGCCCTGTCAGGATGTGTGCTTTGGGTACTTCCACAACCGTGGCTGTTGCAGTATTCCTTAAAGCACATGGGAAGGGTTCACTCTTGCCCCCCAAGCTCATTAAATTCTCTTAATTTCTGGTTTTCATTTCTCAGAGGAAAGAAGTGTGCACCTCTGCCAGCCCAGCAGAGAAGAACATACGATCACAAACGTATCAAACTTTTGTTCCTAGGTAGGAGTGCTCGACAGCTCTTCACTGTGTATTTTAACACTTGGATGGGAGATGCCTTTCCCCAGGGTGCGTTACATGGGGGATGCTCTCAGAGCAATCTGTGCTGTGAACACTTGGAGTGAGACTGCTGGGGCTCCGGGTCCTGAGCTTCTCTTACCCAGACGTATAACAGAGCATGTGTCATCGATTTGCATAGAAGGATGGTTAGAAATAAATACTACTTCCTCTTATTTTCCTTCTTCCAGTGATGAGCACACACTGAGGCTGTCTGTCTGGCAGTGAGGCAGTGCAGACAACGGGTTGAACACCGCTGTGTTCATCCTCAAGAGAATTTCTTTCTTCTGGCAGCCTATGGGGTTCTTGCAGTTTCCTGGGGGCTGTTCTTAGTGGCAGGGGAGGTTGATCCATCCTTCTGCTCTGCTGCTCTGTATCTCTGCTTTCAGAAAAAGGCAGAGGGATGGAGAAAACAAGAAAGGACCGACATTGAGCACAGTACTTAGAACAGATTTGCTTATATACCAGCAGTGTACAGTAACTGCTTGCAGGTAAATTTCCAAGGCCGTGGGTGTTTGGAAAAGGTGTGCTTACTTGTGCCTGTAGCAAATCCAATTACCATTTGTGTCTAGCAGTAGTAAAGGTCTCACCTGGCATCTTCAGGTACTCCTAAAACACAAAAGAGCACTATAATTAAGGGCTGATTTGCTGGCTCTAAGGATCTCAGGTTTCTTATCCTTTTGTCTATTAGCTGGTTTAATAAACAAGAACTCCTGTGGTGGTAGCTTAGCACTCTTCTCAGATCTCTGGGATGAATACAGATCAATTCCTTCTGGGGAAATAACAGCAGCTTTAATTTCCACTGGTGTCTGATCTCTGTGACAGTGCCTCTGCTTTCTCCTGGCAGCGCTGCTCGACTCCTGAGCACCTACTAATCCTGCAGCTTCTTTTCTTCTGGACTGATTTAGCACCACAGCTTTTAGCCCACAGCTCCTGGCTCTGTGCCATCATGTGCTCCTCAGCATTGGCCTCTTCCACCGTTCAGCTCTTCCAGCAAGGTTGTCCTGGAGGCAAAATCTCCATCTGGATCGACGCCACAGTCCCTGGCCCGGCAACTCCAGCAAGGTTTCAGCCACCAGAGGCACCAGGAGCTGGGGCCAGTGCTGTTCTTTGTCCCCAGCTCCCTTTGTTCCCCAGGGACTAGTTCAGCATTCCCAGGACATCAGGGCCTGAGGGATTAAAATGGAAAGACTTTAAAGGCTGCTGCCTTTATGGGGCCAGCTCTGCTGCCCAGCTCAGCCAGCGTTTAAGGTAGTGCTCTGTCCTCAGGGTGCAGCCAGCAGCCTTCCCCCGGCAGGGGATTTGGCCCGGGATGTCTCACAATCTGCTTTGCCCTTGCCAGGCCAGACTTCCAAGGCAGAAGACGTTGGATCTTAGATGTGCAGTGAAAGAAAAAGTGGGCAAGTAACCTGTCAGCTGGTGAGGGAATGAATGCTGCTACAGAGCCCTGTTCCTTCTGAGTTCCCTGGTCACACAGGCCCCTGGCAGCTGCACATGCAGCCAGCACATGTGCAGAGATGTTTGGGAATTGGGTGCAATTAAGCAGGAAGTGGGACCCGCCATTCCCATGCAGAGTATTGCTGCTTAAAGTCTGCTTTTGGAAAACAGTTCTTCAGGATATCATCAGTTTCTCCAAAAAGAGAGGCTGGTTCCCCAAGATGGTGACTGCTGATGGCTCAGCCTTGTCCCATTAGCTCCTTTAAGGGATGCTTGGCTGCAGAGGCTGCTGGACATGTGCAAGTTACAGCGGATACCCTACTATTAGAGGCAATCAAGGCATAGCTGGGCCTGAGGGAACGGCTCAGCACCGTGCTGGGAGCACTGAGAAAAAGAGCCACCAGTGTGAATATGACAAGAACGAGAGCAATGTGGAAAGCCTTTCTTTCAGTCTGAGCTTTCAGTCCTCAGAGGGTTAAATCTACACTGGCTCTGGCCGTAAATAATTTTCTGCTTTGCTGAGGTTCAAGCTTTTATGTTATTGCCTCCTTTAGATCTTTTCAGTCCAATCTTTGAGACTCTGTAGCGTGTGGAGCATTTAGGTCTGTGCTGGCTGTGGCTTGATGTTGCTGCTCTGTGATCAGTTTGTGTCCTTTGGGAGTGTTTTTTCAGCTGTTAGCAGGAAATAATGTGTTGTTTTGTTTTTCAATAAGCAGTGGTAGATGACAGTGCTCTGTAACTGCTGCTTACCCCTCAAGTAACGCCATGCGTGTCTCACAAAAGGCAAATAAAGTGCTTTGTGAAATGCCTTACTTCTTGGAGGTGTTAGGTTGTCAGCTCTGGAGATCAAAGTCCTCTGTCAAGTACCTAACAGCGGCACACATTTCTCTGTACTTCCCCTGCTCCAGGCTTCAAACCCGACCTCAGGAGGCGGATTTTGAGAAACACGCTTATGCTATGGAAACTTACCCAGCTGAGTAAGGCCACTGGCCCATCTGGGTGGAAAACCCCTCGCATCTGCACACAGATTTCGCCTCGCCAACTGGTTGGGGATGAGAGAAGCTGCACGTCCCCAGGCTGCTGCTGCCAGCACTGCGTGCATCAGGCTCGGTCTGGTGGTGTCATCGGGGCTGCAAAGTAGCTCCAGGACTGGGCCAATCCTTATGTGGATTCACTGCTTCTGGAGAAGAGAGAAGGTAAGCAGTGAGAGGGAATTGTTCCTGTGATGGTTTGTGTAGCAGTCACAATCCTTGAAGCCTGGAGCACAGCCAGTACTGTCCCTGCATGCTGGCTGCTGACCTACCTGAGATCCTGCGACACCTCCCTCGGGCTGGCACATCACCTGTCTCCTCCAGCACTAATGGGCAGGGTCGAAATCACTTTCAGGGAGCTTGCTGTTGAAGAGAGATCTCCAGAGGAGATTTACAGAGCCCATTTGGATGCGAAACAGGAACAGCATTTCTCCACCGATGCAATGCACAGAGTGTGATTTTCCCAGCAGCGGAACACCTCCTGCTGCCAATACTTTGCGAAGGAGTTGAGGAGATTCATGAGCTCCACAATTCACATTGTGTACACCCTAGGGCTAGGCCGGAGGGACCTGAGCTTTGCAAATGCTTACGTGAGTAAGGTCTTATCTTAGTAACAGGTTCTTGAAAACAGGCAGGCAAGCAAAACTGTCCTGTGTTACTGTGGGCTGGATTAAAACAAAGGCAGAATGCTCCTGAACTTCAGGAAGTCTGAAATTCAAATCTGCACTGCGAGACCAGGCCAGTCTTTTCATTTTAATTTCAGAAGAGGAAATACCTGGCAGTAGGTTGAGCCAGGAGTGATTGGCCAGACCTAGCGTTTAAAAGTTTTAAGCAGGTCAATCTAAGTGAAGATCACACAGAGCATAATGGAGAACAGCCATTCTACAATTTTATCTGTAGTCACAAGCACTTTTTAGAGCTGAATAGTGATGCTGACTGTTTTGTGTGCAGGTAGGGAAGCATAATCTCCAAAGCAGGGTTGGGGGAAATCATTTACCTTGACATCAGGGCCAAAGAAAGAACATCAAGCAGGGGGCATTAGGCACAGTCATTGAAAAATTCAGCAAATGCTATTCTGAGTGACACAGGAAAAAATCAGAGAATGATGCAAGAGGTGATTCTTCTCCCCTCCGGCACACCGCCAAGCCTGTCCTTGCGACACAGCCCTCCACACCACGAAGTGGTGACAGGCAGCATCCATTACACCAGCATCTGGTTTCCAAAAACCCTGACCTTGCAAAACACGAAGTCGCTCAGGCTGCACAAGCCCACTTACTACCCGCCTGGAACAGGCGTGAGCCTGGCTGCCAGCTCTTTGCTTGGTGTCGGTCCTGTGAGCTTTTTTTTGTGAAGGCCAGTGGGGCTGTGTTGCAACACACTGCCTGTGTCCTAATAGCACAGTGATGGCAAGTGGTTTTTCACTTTCCTTTTACCTCTGCTGTAATTTTTTTTCCAATTTAGATACAAGCCTCATGGAGGAACTGGTATTGTCTTTCTCCAGCTTGTTTCCCTTTGTCCAGAAATCGCTTACAGTCTTCCTGTGAAATGGATGCTGACCACTGGGGAAGATCCAATGCCATTGTAGCTGGGTATCCTTCTTTAAAGCACACTTGATAACTCAGATTTTGTAAAGCAGAGTCAGCCCCTTATTCAGAGGGTGCTACGGATCTTGGAGGCCATTCATTTCTGCACTGCTTCCAAGTTCGGACCCACAACCCACCCAAACCTCCCTCAGGCTTTTGTTGACCACTTGCCTCTTTCACCTGTCCCTGCCCATTGCTAGTTGTGTTGATGAAATCAAAAAATAAAATCCAAATCCTGTCCTTACAGGCACAGACGACCCTGTGACTTGAAATGTCACAGCTGTCACCAGCCTGTGAAATAGCCTGGGGGAGGAGGAAGGGGCAAAAAGTCTTCAAGGCAAAGTTTGTTTAAATTCAGGAGAGGGAGGTGTGGTTTACTATATAAAAAGGGTCCTTTGGCTGTCTGTCACTTTTAAATGGTGGGGGCTAATCTTGTTGCAAGGCTGGGTGGAAATGCAGAGGCAAGACAAAGATTAGAGAAAGTTTTTCTTCATTTTCTTTTTCTTTTCTGCTATCTGCAGTTGATGGGAAATGGCAGGGAAATGCTTTCATATGGAGAAGTCTGTTGAGAAGAAATTGTGGGAAGATAATAGATGTTGAGGGAAATGATTTCTTAGCTGACTTCACACTGACTCTCTGGGGAGTGGAGGGCTTGATGGAAATCAGAGTCTTCTCCTTGCGTTCAGCTTCATTAGCATCAACAGAAATGAAACTTCCTCAGATGAAAACAACCTGCACATAGGGAGAGCCGGGAGGGAAAAGAACGTACCTGACAGATAAATCATCCAGGACAGAGGTGTTTAAATTGCAGCCTGCAGGGCACTTGCAGCTCAACAAGCCTCTGCTTGCAGCCCATAAGGGGATTTTTTTAAACAAGGGCATTGCGTTTCTGTGGGGTATCGCGCTGCAGGTGAGTTTTATGTGATCCAAGCCCTGCAGCCCGCCGATGGAGTGGGTGTCTGTGAACGTGACTGCCCCGACATAGGGCTTTCCCAGTAAGGACTTCCTAGAGTTTTCTTTAGGCATGAGTGTTACCTGTACTAAGAGGAAACAAAGCCTTCGGAGGCTTGGAAGGAAAATAATCTCATGAAAGTCGTATGCTGTATCCTGTGGTTTCATTAGCTTTCTCAGGGAGTTAGGCTTCAACACCAAAAAAAATAAAAAAAATAAAAAGGCAATATTAAAGGCAGTTTGCTTTTCTTTTTGTACTAGGTGTCAGTCCTAATCACTTACCTGAATTCTCTTTCCCACTGCTTTATTGTAGGGCTTTTCTGCATAGCCTGCCACAAAGCAGCAGAAATAGTGAGAAATGACCTCTTTTGCAGCCTCTTAATCACTGGCAGGGAAAAGCAAGCTCAAGGCTGCGTATCTGCTGAAATATTACCGAGTAGGGGAAATCTGTCTGCAGAGCCCTGTCAGCACTAAAGGCCGTGTAAAATGGGTCACTGGCAATGTGTAAGCAAAGTACATGTAAAAGGAGAGAGGAGAACCTGCCATTTATGTTGTTTCAATTCCTTGAGCACACGTTCAGTGTTAAACTACTTTCTCACTTGAGGGATTGGTAAAAAGAAGGGAGAGAACAGCAGAGCACAAAGGGACACTGCATGCTTCTGAAAGAAACAGTGATCTGCTATTACATTTGGGAATTTAGGGAAACGCCTTCTCACTTCACTACCACTTTATGGAAGCAATTTTCTACACGATGAAGAAAACTCATCATGCACGTGTAGAGTTCCCCTAGCATCCTGTCCCTTGTCTGCAGAGGAAATGCCTGGGACGACCTTGCCCCTGGCTGGGAAGGTACAGCACCACTCTGCTGTCCCAGCATTTGGGATGATGCGGTGGCTTCTATGGTAAAGAAAAAACGTGCTCTCCTCACAGGTCTGCCACTTCTGCAAACTCACAGAACTTGTAAAACTTAGGCTTGGAAATTACTGCGGAGAAGGGATGACAAGATTTGGAGGGAAGTAGTCAGGGGGTAAATGTCCTAAACGTGCTTCTGTCTTCTTCTAATTAGCTTGACTCAGCCTTCCCCCTTGGTGCCAATCACCAGGGAGCTGAGAGAGGCACCAACGCATGCACGTGCTCACCTCACCTGCCTTGACTCCTAGGTGGAAGTGCCTCAACAGTGCCCGGGCAGCCTACCAGATCCCACCTGACCCAGGTGTAGCGAGTCCCTGATGATTGCTGGAAAGCTGTGGCCACGTTTCTTAGCAGAGAGGCTTCCAGGAGCAGAGCTGCAAAGCACAGCTGAGTTGCAGAGGAAGCAGGCCTCTTGCTTTTACAGCTCCTGACAGGCATTAGACTTCAATATGTGAGTACATACAATTTTTCCCATTGTTTTACAAGTAGTTTTTGCTGATCGTTGCTGTTTAACTTGACTAGGAACTTCTTTATTGACATGCCTTAGCTCTGTCTTCTTTCAGATGCAATTAGAAGTGTCTCTTTGCTTTTAGGGGGCTTTTCTTTCAGGTAGGTATTCTGAGGTATGGGGTGTGAGGTGGTGCACGCTGTCCTTGGAAGAACATGGACTTGTTGGTGTCAGTACAAATCAGTTCAGAAGCAGTTGAGCCAAAATTCACCATCTGTGAAAAAGTGTTGTGATGATACAGTAGCTCTCAAAATGTTTGAAAAGGCACTTCAGGGAAAAGCAGCAAAGGGTCTGTTTTCTCTAATTAAGTCGACACGAGAAGCACACGCTGGGAAGAGCAACTTGTACTGGTTTTGAACCCACAGCAATAATCTTTGGGGTTGCTTTTGGCTTGTTTTTTCTGGGCACAGATGTGCTGTAACGTATTTTGTACGTCAAACAAGGCTTGGCTTAGAGATGAAAGCAGAGGAGTAAGAAGGAAAGGGATGAAGGAAGGAGGGGAGCCAGTATGCCTCAGGAAATGAATGGCCAGACAGTGGAGAGCCTCACGTTGATGGTGTGGTCTTTGGGCCTCTCCACATCTGTGCCCCAAAGACTTGCTGAATTTCTGGTTCCAAGGTCCCTATGAATTGCAGGAGTCTCTTCATGTTTTAGAAGATTTGTAGAGGAAATATGACCACTTCAAGGGCTTGAAACTGCATCCTATTAAAATAACAACTCATCAGCTTGATGTGCTCCTTTGGTAACTCCTAAACTTTTCACAGTTGGGCAGTTTTTTCCCAATTCCCTCCTCTGTAAGCTGTCAAGTTAGCCTACCTGCAAATTAGCTGCCTGGCACAGAACACAGTAGCCCAGATACCAGTGCACTGACGCACTACTGCTACTGGCTTGTAGCAGATGCACCCTTTGCAAACAGCCCCTGGGAGCAGAGAATCTGCTGAGAACACTTCATGAGAATTGTGTTGCGCCCTCACGTTTGCTGTGGAGAGAAGGAATGACCCTAAAAGTGTCCGTGGCTTTCCATCTGAAACTTTGCCGTAGTGTCTTTGAACCAATCTGTCTTGGTGATCATGATGCATGCAGAATGGGGGTTTGGGGTTGGGACAGTGGATGTTCTTACTTCCATTGTAAGTACTCGTAACTTGAAGTAAATTCACAAACGTGCTAAAGCAGCTGATGGGTACATACCCTCTCAGTGAGAAGCATGATGCGCACAAAGCTGCTGATGGGTCCCAGGCTCCTTCCAGAGTGAAAAAGGGAAGGATGTTTGGCTCTTCTCTGTGACTAATTCTAGAATAAACCACAGCTTCCTCCGTGCGTTTCAAAACATAAATGAACTGCGAAGGTCCCGTTTCCTTTAGGGTGCAGCGACGTAACTAGCCTTTCGGAAAAAGCTACCACATCTCAGAAGTAAGAATGGTGAGGAGCAGGGATTTTGTTGACAGCAAACTCACTCGGGCTCATGTAAAGACCTGTTGCTTCCACGAGCTGCTCCAAGGTGCTGCAGAGGAGGGGGAAATGCCCAGAGTGTGTTTGCAATGCAAGGTGGGGAGGAAGTTTTGACACCATAGTGGCAGGTTTGGGGTACGCAATGGCACATGACTGGCGTTTCAGCAGAGCTCTGAAGGGACTGCTTTGTCAGGTACCCAGTTACAGAGGTGCAGGACACTCACTGCATGTCCTGTGACCAATGCCCATCATTCAGGAGAGAATAATGAGCTTTAATTGTTCCGTCTTTCAGATCTTCTGTGTTGGAAGACATCAGGAGGCCCTTTGCCAGGTTTGGTAGCAACTCTGAAGTACAATTGCTTATTCTGGTTCCAGGTAACACAGGGCAGCTACCACTGAAGAGGAGGAGTTTTCCACAGGTGTGGTGGAAACGTGGGCTCCCTGTCTGCGGGTTAGTCCGAGGTTAGGCAGGATGGTGACTAACCTAGGAGAGGCTGGGGGAGCAGGGTGTGAGTGTGCTGCTATTTCTGTGAACACCCTCGAACCATTCAGAAAATACCTCCGGGTCTCGGAAAGTGAGGCAATACCACCAGGAAATATCAGCTGAGTAGGAAAAACAGCTGTGACCTTGTCGATGAGAAACTGGTGACAGCCTCAGTCTCTGTCCGACAGCTTGGGAGCGGGGCCCAGGTGTGTGATCGGGCTTTATGCACTGCCTCGGACTCACTTCTTGCCTCCCAAACACTTCTGCTGGCTAAGCAGGCTGCAAAGCCTGTCCTCCTGCTCAGGAGAGCAGTCTGTCCTCAGGCCAGGCTGGTGTTGGACCTGTCCTGGTGAATCCTGGTCTTCTGTTGGGACAAAATATGTTCCCAGCATGTTGGTGGCTGAGACACAATCGTGCTGCCTGGCTGGCTTTGACTTGAGAGGCACTTCCCAGGGATGCCTTCCTCGGAGAGCCAAGGAGAAGTGCTCTTGGATGCAGTCCTGGGGCTGAGGCAGGAAGGAGTCCTTGGCATGGCATTCAGCACCGTGACCTTTAAACTCTTCCCCTGGCTTATTCAGCTCAGGCACAGAAGGTGCTCTGGGCGAGGCAAGGCTCGGTGTAAATCTGTTATGAATCACACCTGCGGTGCTGGCTGCTGCATTACGTGGCCTGCCGGTCCCACACGCTGGGCTGGGGGCAGGCACACGTCATCGGCCTTAGGGTGACACATGAAACTGTTGGGAGAGTCTGCTGCACTTGTGTGCAAGTGCTCAGTGAGGGCTGGAGCAGATAAGGCTTCCTGTGAGATAGGTTGAGCATTAAGGGAGAGCCAGGCCCGGGTGATGCTCAGCCATAAGCCTGGTGGTTACAGCAACCGGCAGCTGGGACTGAGCATCACGCTGCCCGGGTGATGGTTTGCACAAAGCCTGGGGAAAATGCTGCCCCAGCTCCTCGTTGCCCTCCTGTGGCTGGCCAGAGAGAAGTGGTTACGTGCTCCTGTATCACAGCTCGAGTTCCTGCTGAAGTGTTTGGTTTACTCAGTAAGCCTCCGCCTGTATCACTTACTCAGAAATCCTGACTGTTGCAAAACAAACACTGTGCAAAACTATTAGCTCATGATGTGTCACTACCTGCTTTTTTTGCACTTTACAGGGGTAAATTGGGGGCTGGAGTAACTTGGTGGCTTCTTCTCGTGAGGTTTACGGGCCTATCTGGATGTCAGGGTAGTAGCACTGCTCCTCTGCCTCCTCTATCTCATCTCCAAAGTGTTACACTGCAGGCTTCTGGCTGTGTTCCTGTTGAGAACATCACACAAAGCGTGTCTATTGGATGCAAAGCTCCCTTCCAAGCAAAAACCCAGGCAAAATTAGTAACGAAGTTCACTTTGAGCTCCTGAAAACTTCAGTCCTGCTCCTAATCCTAAAGAGGAGCTTTAGGAATCATGAAAGCAGGGATCCCCAGCGTGTGCTCGCCGGGCAGGTAAGCACAAATGCACGCTCAAAGGATCCAAGCAGGCAGTCTGGTGCTCCAAGGGAGGCCTCAGCCATGGGATTTCTCTACTTCTCTGTGCTGCACACTGGCTTCCAGCGACACTAACGGGTTCCAGCTGTTCCCAGGTGTGCAGCCGAACAGTAACGCTCCTGTCTCAGCTTAAGCCTAGCCTACAGCCTTTCCAGTGAGGAACACAGCCATTGTATACATATTAAGCAGTTATTGCACATGGATTAGCTTTTTTGTGCTTTTAGCAGAATTCCTAATAAATCTAGCTGGACTGGGAAAATAAAAAAGAAGCCTGGCAGCACACAACACGTGCAGCTTGTCAGACTGACAAAGGGGGTTCTGCACAGAGGTGCCTTTCATAAGGACAGGCATCCCCGTGGTCATCCACAAGCCTGCTGCAGCCTGATTTGTGGATAACAATATGTCTGGAGGATGCTGCAAGCTTTTGAAGGGTAGTGCAAGAGCTGCTCGCCCGCCTGCTGCCCTTCCAGCCCTGTGTTTCCAGTCGCAGGGCACTCTGTGCAGCAACATGCAACTTGAGTTTCCTCACCCAGCTTGCTGTTGCTCTCAGTAACTGAGGGACAGCCCTAAATGAGGTGGTGGCTGCAGGTTATTCTCCTCTCCTGCTTCATTACCCTGCAGCCAGCCCCGCAGCAGTGCGGGGGAAAGAGGGCTTTGCTGCCTACGTCTCCTTCTCCTGGTCTTTCAGGGTGGTTGCTGCTCCGCGCAGCAGTCTTCTAGCAGATGGTCCCTTTACATTGCTGCAGGGGCTGTAGGGTCTAACAGGCATTTCTAGAATTCCAGGATGCCTCTCTGCCTCTCCCCACCCGAAAACCTCCCCTGAACGGTGTTTTGCTGCAGAGCATCAAGATGAGCCAGTTCCACAGGTTGCCACTGCTCTCGCCTGGGAACAGAGCAAAGATCTCCGACCTGTGTGCTCTGCAAAAGGAGGGCTGCTGCTTCCTAGCTCCTTTTTCCTTCCCCAGGCCTGTTTCCTCTGTTCATTCCTGCCCTGGCAGCTGGTTTCCTTGTCCTTCTCAGCAGCCTCCCATCCCCGTGCACCCTGGATGTGGTACAGAACCCACCTGCGCTCAGGTCTGACGGCACCGGGTGATGCCGTGGTGTTGGCCACCTCCAGCCTGCTTGCATCATAACAGAAAGGAGGAACTGGGAAAAACCTTAAAGCTGGTGGGTCAGGAATACTTCTGGAAATCCCCTTTCTTAAGGGGGCAGTGAGAAATCCTCTTTGGAGTCCAACCTAACACCTAAAATAACGTTAAATCTTTTCACATGCACTCAGTCTGCGTTGGCTGTAATCTGCTCATCATCCAGGTACCTCCGTACATCACAGACGGTATGAAAGCCTCACTTTCTATCCCTTTATTTTTTATTTTTCTTTCTGGCAGCTACACTGCGAGTGTCTGCTGCTCCCTAGCGGCACCGAGCCCCCAGCCTCGCAGGGACCCAGCTTTCCAGCAGCTTCGCACATAATGCTGGACACACGGCCAAGGGGCAAGTATTGGGGTGTGCTCCTCTGCTTGTCCCCTCTCCTGGCATCCACCACGGGCCCCTGCCCTCCATGAGTTACTGGGCTGTGCATCTCGCTCCATGCAGCTGTTCTTAGGGGCTTTCCTCAAAAAAAGCTTAAATGCCTTCATATAAGAAGGACAAAACTTTCTGGCCATCAACATGTGTTTCACAAACTGCTCGGCTGCAATCAGTGTGCCTGAAGACCGGTGCCATGGGATGAAACGGTGACCATGGCTCTGACATGTAGGGTTTGGGTTTTTTTGAAAGGCTGCATCAATCCAGTGGGGTCACTGCAAAATGAGAACCCAGCTGGTCCTTTTGTTGTTGCTGTTGTTGGCTTGTTTAACAGAGCTCACTTCTGCCCTTGCAAGTCTCAATCCTGTATCTACACGATGTGGGCACTGAAGCTGCCTGCGTTCCCCTGGGAGAAGGAAAGTCCCTTGTTTTGTTATGCTGAAGCTTTGTGTTATGTGGCCACCTTGTTTCATGTGGGAGAGATGCCTTTCTACACGCCTCCCTTGTACACCGCTTCAACCTCCCACACAGCCAAAACTGCTGCTGTGTGAAATACCCACATCTGCCTGCCACAGAGGCTGTTAATACCCAGTCAAATATCCCCAGAAAGGACTGTGGAAAAGAAAATGTCCTGTCCTGGAAAGGAAAACCTTTTTCTAGCTTTAATATCCTTCTGCCCTGGCTCAACCTTTCCAGTTTCTGTAGTGTGGACACTTGCTCTGCTGTGTTCAGACTATTTTTTGGTGTGAAAACTAGTTATCCAGTGAGCACAGGAAGGAATTACATTATCTGTAATGTGTGTCAGATGAGATGTCAGACTTTGGTTTACTGAGATTCAGTCCCTTCGTGTCCTCGTGTGGCCTCCATAGCCCCTGCACACAGTGGATGTAAACATCAAGGACAAAGGTCGCAGTGCTGAGATGTTATTTACATGGCAAAGCAACTGAGAAACGGCAAAAGAGAAGTCAGCTTCAGAGATGAAAGTGGAATACAGCCAGCGACTCGTTAGGAAAGTCAGTAAGGACAACCAGGCAGCCTGCAGAGAGAGAAGATGAAATGTGAGTTCAAACCAATCTGCTAGCAAATAGTAATCCTCTCATAAGCACAGATCTAAAATACAAATCCCAAATACAACTCCAAACCCGATCCGTGTAACAGCCCCATTTGTCACAGCAACGTGCAACAGCTGCCTCTTGTTATTGGAAAACCTACTTGGATATCAGACCATAATCAGAAAGATTTGCTTTTTCAGCTCAGCTTGGGTCACGCCACGGTACCCCTCCTCTGAAACTTACTTCATTTGAAGCACATGTTACAGACCCTCAGAAGTTTTTCTTTTGAACAAGAAAAATAACTTTATTACTATTTTTATTATAGGGTCTACATCAAAATAGTTGAATTGTCAAAGAATCCAGGTTTTCTGTAGGATGGTATTTCTACTTTTCTTCCAAGCTGTGTGTGCTTCTCCGTCTTTCCTTAGCACATAAAGGGAAAGAAAAGGCTGTTTTCTGACAAATCCACGTGCAGGCGAGGGCAGGAGCTTATCTTGTGGACAACCTGTAGAGTGTATTTAAGAGGAGAAGGTGATAAAATATTTATTGAGACAGATGAAATAAATTTCCCTTGGATATCAATTATGTCAGACTGTCGGAAACACCAATGTTGCCTCAATTAGGAAATGAGTGAGATTTAATGTTTAATTATTAATATTTTATCATGGTGATTATAGTTATTTAGTGTTTCTGCTTCAAGAAAGGCTATTTCCCAGTTGGGAAGCTCTCTGCAGGGCTCACGCTGAGTACCTCGTTATGCCCGAAGGCACCAGGAGGTGTCGGGGTGTGCACGCTCGCTTGCTGCTCGCATCTCTGCTCCCTCCCTGCACCCAGCTCAGCCTCTGAAGTGTTTGGCTTTTTTTTTTTTTTTTTTTTTTTGCTTTGGACAAAAAAAGAGATTGATTCAAGTGACTAAACAGCAGGGTCACTCCTTTAACGAAGGTATTTGGAGATGGCTTTCTCCCTTTGGGGCCCTGGAAATCACCCGAGCAAGTACCACTGTAGGCAGAAGAGTTTCCGAATGACTTCGCTTTCAGCACTTGCCTTTGGCTCCAGGCCTTTGTGAGCGCGCCTTTGGTGACCGTTTTGCATGGTTAAGTTTATCAGAGTGGAGAAACACGACACATCTCAATGCCCTGTTACATCTGCAAGCAGGCAGCAGGCCTATAATGGTGTAAAGAATGGGATTAAACTCCACGTCTCCAGCGCTCAGCAGACACTGCACCTCTTTCCCCTTTCTATTGCTCAGCCTCCAGATAAGCCTTTCTCTTCGTACCAGCTCCATCAGCAGCTTGGCTTTGGAACCCCATCTGCATTTATGTGTGACTCTGTGATATAAAGCCACTTGCTAGCAGTGTCCCTGGCCTTTCATGGCCTGAGGCTGCCCAGCACTGAGCGAGGCACAACATCTATCACACAGGTGCCTCTTCTGACTCAAACCATGGATGATGTCTTGCAGAGGCTCAAGGCAAAACCACATGGCAAGATACTGGGTTCCTTCTTACTTGCAAATGTTTCTAAGGTGGGAATGAACCTCAGAAAGCCCAGAGCATGCCCCATGTACTGCTCCTCTTCGAGCAGCCCATACAGCTGCCCATCTGCACCGACACAGCTGGTGGCGTGGGTCCACCAACTGTGAAGCTCACCGAGTCTGGGCCAGCTCAGTCCACAGGGCCAAAGCAGAACAAGTCAGGAATAAAAAGCTGTGCCAAGAACCTGGCAGCATTAAATTTAACGCTTGTCAGAACTGGACTTTCTGGGTGATGATGCTGACAAAGTAAGGAATCCACCTGTGGCTGCGATTCAAGTTTGCATGTTCACAAATAGCAAGACAAAAACTGAAATCCCTCTCTTCTGAAGGCTGAGATGAAACAGGGTGCTTGCCTCCTTGCTACACATGCATGAAAAAAAATCAATCTGGTTGGATAAAAACTGCTTTTCATCTATTTTCCACTTGCTTGGCTAACGGGGCCAGAGAGCCGTGGGCTCAGGCTGGGAAACCTTTCTGGCGCAGCAAAACCCCAAGCCAGGAGATGCTCTGTGCCCTGTCTGTGGCAGGCAGCCACCCGAGCCACGAGCAGGTGGGATACGAGAGGCAGAGGAGACGTGCAGATAGCTTCAGGGACGTCCTGGAACCAGCCCAAGGCCGTGCCCTGCCACAGCTGAGACTTTTCAGGCCATATCGGTTCTCAGGGTGTGTTTAGCACGCAACGGCTGAGATAAAAGCTGAGGAAAGATCAAAGCCGATTTCATGGTTTCATGGGCTCGTGCTTCTTGTTTTCACTTTCCAGTATCTCCCTCAGCCTTTCCTCTCTGTGTGAGAGCTGCCCTCTCATCCACCTCGGGAGGCACTACTTGGGGCAGCCTGCACCCCACCGCCCTGAAGCAACGTTGGGTTATTTTAGCTGCGAGATGACCCTTTCGGTATCGTTTCTCTGAGCTGGGGAGGCTTGAAGTCCCTTGCAGAAGTTGGCCTCAGATTTCTCCTTCTCTGCTGAGAGCAGCTTGAGGTGGCCGTGTCGGCTCACGGGGCCTGAAGTGCTGATTCAGGGGTGCCGGGTCCAGCCAGAAAGTGTTGAGAAGGGGCTTTCCAGGGCCGGGGGGGTGCTTGTCCCCCCAAAAGACATTTGTATAGCAGCAGTGTGGTTCCTTCTCTGTGGAGACTTGGATTTCCCCTCCTTGCCATTTTTACTTGCTGCCAGAGAACGGTCGCTCTCGCTGGCTAGGTTTTTTTTTAAAAGTACTTCAGTGGGGGTTTGCAGGTGAAAGGTGGGGAAAGATCTTCCTCTGGGGGAAGAGGTAGGGAGACACCTGGCAAAGAGAAGGTAAGGAAAGACCCTGAGACACTGAAAAACCAGCTGTGTGCTTTGTGAACTTTACGGGCAGGATGGGTAAATGCAGCGTGGCTTGGTGGCACTGGAAATGTCGAGCTGCTGCAAGCACCAGACGTGTAAACGCTGCTTTGAACAGGTGGAAAACAGGAGAAACAAATGTCATGTGTGCTGTGGCAGTCAGCCCCGCGTAGTCTGGGAAGAAACGGCTGACATTTGTAGGGAAATGAGTCACGGGTACAAACGTGAGGCAGAGATGTGCCACTAGATGCGGGGGGCAGGCCTTCTGTTGTGGCCGGAGAGGCTTTTACGGGGCTAGGAAGCAAGTGGTGCTCCTCTTCGTGCCAGGTGCCTCTCAGTGCTCCTCCGTACGTCTTCAGCTTTCCCTGAAACAGGACAAGCGAGCCACGTAACCCCTCTGCTTAGAGTTTCCAGCTGATCCCCTGGCGCACCGTGCCAGCCTCGGGTGCTGGGGCACCTTCCTCTGTTCCAGGGCCGCCACCAGCTCCGTGCCACGAGCACCGTGCCACCAGGCAAGCCTTGCTTATAACACCCGGGCCAGCACTCCATTGGTCCCTCCGTGTCGCGCTCTGACTTCGTTTCAGCTCTCCATTGCCTTGCTGGGGTCGGGGTCAGCCCGGTGCCCCCGCACAGACCGCTAACGGGTGCGCCCTGCACCTGCGGCGTCTGCACCGCTTCCTCCGCGCCCGCCGCATGCAAATGTGCACTTTTGGGGGTGCTCAGCCCCTCGGCGGGGCTGTGGCCACCCAGGCTCGCTGGTAGAGCCTGCGGGGTCTGCTCCCACTTTGTGCAAGGCAGCCCGCTGTGCTTCCCAGGGTGTCTTTGAGGAATGGCCCTTCTCCTCTGCTCGACCTTGGGTTAATTTCGGGTTAACTCCGGTGTAGGGCTTCGGGTGCTGAAGCGTGGGGGTGCTGGGTATTTCTCCTGCACCCTTTTCTGGCTACGAGTGCAAATTAGCAGGCAGTCTGGGGGTTTTCTGCTGCACTTGCCCGGTGCTATTTGCATCCCCGGGGTGGACGGACAGCCCCAGAGACTGCCCCTGCGCTCAGGCTGTGCCCTGGCGCACTGCTGAACGCGTCCTGTGCTTTCCCTTTGGCAAAGTCCTCAAGCAGGCCAAATAGCGAAGCCCTACTTTGAAAGATACCTCTAATTTTAGGTAGGTTTTTCACCTGCTGGCAGGTGTGAGTGCACCTCTGGCTTTCAGGAGAACAGAGCAGAAAATGAGATCTTGTTCATTGGCACATCCACGCACCTTCACACTAGGACAGCAAGCCTCAGCTTGGTATGTGGTTGAATGACCTAGCTTTGGGCTGATTTTGTTAGAATTTCTCTAATTCTGGTGCTCTCATGTTGAAATTTCATTTCTGTACCTGGAGTTTGCCTTGGTAAGTGCTGACTATTTTGCATCTGAGCATAAATAAAGCTGTGCCAGCCTTTGGGGCCGGCTTGCAGAGGGCCAGGCTCACCCAGCGCTTTGGGGGAGTTCAGTTGTTCCCTTCCCCTGGGCTGTGCCGTTGGGTCGGTGTTATTTGGGGGTAGATTCAAGCTCCTGATTTTTCTGCTTTGCTCCCAGTTAGGGTGGAAGTGCCCGTGAGTTCCCTAACCACGATAAATGGGAATTGAAACAGGTGCGTGTGCGACTCCCTCATGTTTCAGCTGAAGGTATCTCTGCATCTCCCTCTGAAGCAGGTGACGGACCGCAAACCGCAGCGGTGGCAATTCGCTGCCGTTGGGGTTTTCTTAGGGGTACTTTTTTTTCCTTCTTTGAAGCAGTTTTGGTGCCTCGCGCGAGGGGTGCTGGAAGCACACTTTCACTCCCCACAAGTGCAGCGGGTTTCAGTGTGGCTGAGACGCTCCAGCACGGCTTCACTCACCACAGACATTTTCAACACAGTCTCCTAGGGACCCTTACCTGCTCTCCGTGGGGCAGGATGCCCGGTGTCCCCACCTCATTTCCATCAGGGTTGGGCTTCTGTTGCACAAGGCGATTTTCTTTTATTTATTTTTTTCCTCTTGGTTTTCTTAGCTCAGGTCGCTTTCTGGCCATCTCCAAAGTTACCCCCTTACTGCAGACCAAATCCTTGCTCTGCCCCTGGCTCATGCGTGTGGAAGTGCTGTGACAGGTTCTTCTCCTTGCCATAAACACCTCACCTGCTTCCCCTCTCATTTCACGCCCTCTGTTTTTCAGTGCCTTCAAGGAAATCATTGACCTTGGAGAACCAGCCTGAGGCCTTCTCTGTCACCAACTTGTGTGTGTGGAGCTGTTTGGTGGCTGCAGAAGCACAGCAAAGCCACCGAGCAGAGCGCTGCTCTTCTGCCACGCTCATGTCCTCAGGGAGGTGTCTGCACCACGTCTGTGTAGGTGCCATAGGAAGGATTTCGGGAGGATCCACTGGATTGAAAATAATAATAATAATAATAACAGAACCCATAAATGCAGGCAAGGCTTTGATTTGAGTCAAAGGTGCAGCTGCTGCAGAAAATGCAGAAGCTGCTGGGATATTTCTGGCGAGTTTCGGTTGGCGATGGCACGGACAAACGCACTGCTCGAGGTGCCAGGGCCGCGTTGCTGAATTACTGGCAGCCAGGATGTGGTTGGGTTAAGCACAGTCATGGGCTAGATCCTCACCCTCCTCCTGCCTTTTCAGAATTACCGCTCAGCATGCACAGATCCTAGCGCTCAGCAGTGACTGCAAGCTTTTCTTCCACGATGTTTGTCAGTGTACGCGTTAGTCATGCATGAAAACCACCACCACTACTACCAAGGCAGTTTAAGCACCCTGGGATTACAGTATCTCCCTCAAGTTCTCCTTTCTTGCCGCGTCAACGTCTATTTCACTTTTCCTACCCAAAGCAGAAACTTCCAGCAGCTCGGGGCCTGGCCGCTAGGCAAATGTGTGCGGGGATTCACCCAACTGCACGGCCCAACGGGGGAAACCCAGCAGTGACTGAGCAAGAGCTGGGCTTCGCTGTGAAAATCCGCATCTGGGTATGAATCAAGAGGACGTGTCTGAGCAGGAGCTGCGGGCTCTGCTCGGTTTGTCTTCCCAGCCACACGGGCAGTGACTGCCACATGACTCCGGGGCCTGAAATCACCGTGGGGCTTGGTTTTGCTACTGAACCATTCAGGACAGGTCGTGCCATGCAGGCTCTGGCTGTTTTTCTCCCCATAGTACAGTTTCCAGGAGCAAGGCCAGGGATGCCCTTGGCCAAGGGACAGGGCAACAACTGTGGCTTCCCTGCAGCCTGGGGGTGAGCTCCTCATTTTGTCCCAGCTCCTCGTTTTGTCCCAGCTCCTCGTTTTGCCCCCTCCTCTCTTCCGTGCTGCTGCAGGGAAAGTCATCTCCACTTCTTTCAGTTTCCCCCAGCAGCACCGTGTCAAAGTCATAAACTTCAGAAAGGTTTTGAAGCTCTGGGGTCTCTGTAGTACTTCATGTAGGTGGATGATTCTCTCCTGGCTAACTTGAAGCCATCTCCTTTTCCCCTGGCATTGCAGCAGGGCGGTATCGTTCCCTCTGCAGGACTTTGTGAACAGATCCTGGAAATTGTCCCTGGGCTCTGAGTTCAACTCCCCGTTTTTGGCTTTGGTCTTTTGAACGAGATCTTTGCCAGATTTTCGCACCTGTCTCAGGGAAAATCAAGCCTCTGAGAGAGCGGAGAGTGGCTTATGCTCTAAGTAGAAGACTCATGTGGTTTGTGTTTTTTTAGTTTACTGTCATATTACTATATAAAACACAGACGTGATTTGAAAGCTCCAAATTACAGCATTGCCACCCAACCACATCATCTTTCTGCTGCCCTCTTCCTTCCTCCTCACTTCCCTCTCGTGGCTGTGTCCCCTTCCCCTTTTCCTTCCCACCTGGTCACTTTGCCCGGAGGGCAGCCCCCGTCCCCCCGCAGCCCCGTGGTGCCCCGTGAAGATGGATTTTGGGGCTAAAGGAGCTGAAAACGGGCCTTGCACGTCCCGTGTCAGTGCCAGCGATGCTGGCTTCATGGGACCAGCCCCCGCACACCAACACGCGGTGCTTTGATCCTGGTTTCTCTGCTGCTGGTGCCGCTGTGCCAGTCATCTCTTGCATTTCCTGGGTGCTTTTGCTAGCACAGCAAAGGGCCGGGTGGAAACGAGCTGCCAAGTTCTTTGTTCTTTTTCCACTGTACAGCACTGAGCTTTTTTTTTTTGCTGATGTAAGAGAGCGCAAAAAATAGCGTGGGGGATTATAGCCCTCAGAAAGAAATATGTAAATATCTGGCCGCCTCAAAACAAAACAAAAAACCCTGCTTACACGGGGCCGGGGCTCTGACTGTATTTTGGGCTCCTTTCGTGGCTGAGTAAATGCTGAAGGGAACGAATGCTGATGCTGTTTGTACAGCCCCAGCTAAGGAGAAAGGGTCGGGGGGCGGGAGGTGGAGATTACGTGGGGAAACCAAGCGGGCCTTCCACCCCCGAAGCCGCCTTTTATCGATAACATTGCAAATTTGGCTCCTGGCCTGCCTGCGGTGAGCCTCCGAGAAATGATCTCACCTCTCCTTCACGCTCTGCCTGCCGCGTGTGACAGCCCTGGCCCCGGCCGCCGCGTATCGGAGCGTGCCCCCCGCCGATAAATAGAGGGGTTTGTGCCGCCGGCTCCTCACACCGCCACGATGCACTCATCAGCCCGGCGGGGAACCGGAGCCACCGTGCTCCTGGGGCTGCTGCTGCTGGTGATGATGATGATGTCCCGCTCGGCCCATGCAGGTGAGCTTCTGGCGTCCTCGCAGAGATACCCGCGGCTGGGAGCGGTCAGCCCGCCTCGGTCCCCGCTGCTTCAGCCGGGGAAGGTGCCAAATCCTCGTCCTGCACCACAGGAGACCCCAGGCTCTCCGGGAGCTGCAGAGATGCAGCCTCTCTCCGTAACGTGTTGTCTCTGTAAGCTGCTCCCTTCTCTCTTTCTCAGCCATCCTGGAAGTGAACGGGAACCTGAGCTGTAGGTGCGTAAAGACAACTTCAGACTACATCAGCCCAAAGAGATACGAAAGCATTGAAATAAGACCCGTGGGAAGCACCTGCAGGCGTACAGAGATCATGTAAGTGCTGCGAGCTGCTTGCCGTAGCCGTGGGGGCAGAAAGCTGCTTTCTCCTCTGCTCGCGCAGAGATGCAGGGCCAGCACTGAGCGTCGTCTTCTGCAACCACTGTGCTTCTCAGCTTCCTTTCTGAAAGCTAAATCCTTCCAAAACTCCCAGCAGCACTCGTGCTTCAGGGCTTTAAAACTTCAGGTCACCTCTGGCGAAGGAAATATATCAGAGCCGGTGTGCCAGAGGTCCCTGGGGCACGAGCAGCTGCAGGGAGCACTGCTCATCTTCCCACCGCTTCGGCTTCTGCAGAATTACCTCCCATAAATGAGGTGCTGAAGCTTTAAACGAGCCTTTCCAAGCAGGGGAAAGCGTGATTTCCTAGCACTGGTGCTGAGCGGCGAGCGTGCAGGTGGGGTGTGCTTGTGGGTTGTAGGATGAGCCGCAGCCAGGCTTTTCCTCCGCTGACATACACCACGTCCGAGAGCTGTGAATGGAAGCTGCTTCTTGCAGATCAGCTCTAGCTGTTCAGATCCCTGCCTCTGGAGGGAGCATAATGCTCATAAACACTCCTTGTGTTTCAGCATTAAATTAAGAACCTCGTCAAAGGTGTGCGTGAACCCCGAGGCCCCTTGGGTAAAGAAACTACTGAAGCGCATTGCGAGCACGTAAGTTGCTTTGCTGAAGCCCCTTTGGCTCGTGCCTGCAGTCCTGGGAAGAGCTTAGAGGAACGAGGGCTCCCGGGGGGCTGCTGGGGCTCTCTGTGGGGCTGAGGGACCCCATCCCATGGGGTCACCCAGCGGGGTGAGCCTCGCGGTGCTGCCACCCCTAGGCTGTGCTCACTGCGGTTTGTGTGCGGTGCTGTGCCTCCAAAACCATGTCGGGGGGGGGGGGGAAAGAATGTTTTTTGGGGAAGAAAATTGTGTCAGGAGCTGTCGTGAGAGTGCAATGGTGCTTCAGTGCTAGGCTGGGAAAATTTCCTCCTGCAGTGTGCCAGGTCCAAGGCAGAGCAGGGGGGTGGCAGGAGGTGGCTGTCCCTGCTGGGGACACCAGCCCCGGGGGAAACGGCGGTGACCTCCTCCAGCTCGGGCAGGAGCTTCCTCCCCTAGGACCCGTTTTCTTCTGCCTTCACACATTTCTCCTCCTTCTGCTTTCTGCAGGAAGAAAAAATAAATTTCCTGCTGAGGAAGTTGATGCTCAGAGCCCCGAGGCAGCCTGCCAGATGATGCACAGGCGCGGAAACCTGGCGGCTCCTCGCTCTGCCCCTGCTTCCCCCTTTCCTGAAAGCCCGAGCCCCGTGTCCGGCCCTGTGGCAGCCAGGCTGCTCCCTGCGCTCACAGGTGGGCGAGTGCTGAGAGGGAACCCTTCCTTGGTTCCCCTGCCCGTGCTCTTTGAAGTCGGTGCTGTTCGGGGGCTGTTCCCACCTCTCTTGGAGCAACTTTGAGAGCACTCACCGACAGAGCGTGCGTCTTGTCTCTCGAGTCAAATAAAATCTGGGTTTTTCTTCTGTTGTATTTCCCCTGGGTCTTGCCCTGAGCCTAGTTTTGGAGATGCTCCGTGGGGCTTTGGTAAAAACTGATGTAACTTAGACCCGAGCTTGCTTTCGTTCTGCACCCGGGGTGCTCTCTGACGGATCCGTGGCTGGCAGGCTGCAGGTGGAGCACTTCCACTGCTGGTCAGGGGGTGAAAACCCCTCGGGCACCAGGACAGGGACACACAGAGGTTTGTGCAGGGCAGCAGCATCAGCTGGGATGGGTGCTGGGGGGGAAGAGCCAAAGCCGCTGTCCCCAGAGCTCAGGCCAGGATGTGCCTGGTGGGGGGAAAATCAGCTTGTGGGGCACGGATCTCATGGCCCTGCTGCCGTTCTGAGGTGCTTTGTGAGTTTGCCTCCTGCCGATTCTGACTGTCCCGAAGTCAGTGGGGAATATTTTTTAAGTGCTACAGCTGGCACACCAATAGTGGCTGTGCAGAAGGTTAAAACACCCCAGGGAACTCCAGCTTTGCATGGCCGTGTGAACTAAGAACAAGCAAGGGGGGAAACAACGAACGTTTTTACCAGACCCAGCTTCTCAGGAAAGGGAAAACAGCGCCGGTTTCGGGAACCCCACACCCCCCTGCAGCGCTGCGACCTCGGCGAGCACCCTCAGCGGGGAAGGGCGGCAGGCGAAAACCACCCGACCCCGGGGCCTCCCGCCTGCGCCGCCGCACTTCTCCTATTTTCCGGCTCAAATAGGGGGGTGCCGGCGGGGCCGGGGATGGGGCCGGCATGGCAGCGTGGGCGGCCCTGCTGCTGGGGGTGCTGCTGGCGACCCACCGCCCCGGGGGTGCAGGTGAGGCCGGGGGGCTCCCCGTGCCCCCCTTCCATCTGCAGGGCTGCTGGGAGGCAGGGGAAGGTTTTTGGAGGGGTGTCGTGCTCTTTTTCCAGGGGCTGAAATGTTTCTGAGGCTTTTTGGCAAAGAGGTGCTGGCCCTGGGAGGGTTGGGGCGGGGGGAGACGCGTTTCCCGGAAAGGGTTTTGGAGAGGAATGGGATGGGAGAAGCAGCCGGGGGTGCGTTTTGGGGTGGTGTGCGAGCCCTGTGCCCCTCCAGCCCTCCTGGAAGCCAACGGCAACCTGAGCTGCCGCTGCGCCAAGACCACGGCCGCCTTCATCCACCCCTCCAAGTACGAGAGCGTCGAGGTCCGGCCGGTGGGGAGCAGCTGCCGGCGCCTGGAGGTGGTGTAAGTGGCTGCGGGGGGCGAGACGCTGCTCCCCTCCGGCAGCTCCTGCCCTCCCACACCTCCCCTGGCCACGGGAAGCACCGGGAGGGGGCTCAGTTCCCTGAGCCTCCCCCTGGGGGGCTGGAGGTGGCGGTGCCGAAACCCTGAGTGTTTTCTAGGATTAAGCTAAAATCCCTCGAGAGGGTCTGCGTGGATCCCAACGCCCCCTGGGTGAAGAAACTCCTGCAGGACCTCCCAAAGCTGTAAGCAGCCCCGGCGCGGACGGGGGTCCCCAGGAGCTCTGGGAGCCCTCCCAGGGTGCGCTCTTCACACGTTTTCCCCTTCTGCTGTCTGCAGGAGGAAGAAAGCTGCTCCTCCCTGAGGAAGCTGCCGCCGCCGGGACACACAGATGGGTCCTGCCCAAATCCGGGCAGCCCCCAGCCCGGAGGTGCTGCCGTGTGATGCCCCGCGGCTGTTTTCCCCCGTTTCATACACCTAAACCCCTGCAAATGCCCACACGTGCTTCCCTTGCCCCCACCCCACGGTGCCGTTCCCCGCCGCCCCTCGGCACCAGCAAGAAGCGCGATGTCCCCTCCAGCACACGCATCCAATAAAGGTTGGATTTACCACCCCCGTTACCGTCCCTGGTGTCCCTGCAGCTTCGCTGGGTGTTTGTTGAGCCCGGCTGCGGGCCGCGGCCGTGCTGGGTTCTGCATTTCTCAGTGGCGCTGCGGGGCGGGGAGGTGCCTCGGGCCACATGCCGAAGGGGGAAGCGACGGCGGGGAAGTCGATGCCGGGGGCGCGGGGCAGATCCTTTTCCCCCTGCATTTCCCTACCCGCAAAATCCCCGCCGGGGCTGGCTATAAAGTGTCCTGCCCGCGGCTCGGGGCGGGCGGCGAGGATGCGGCTGCTGCCGGCGGCGCTGGCCCTGGCCCTGCTCCTGAGCAGCCTGGTGCCGGGGGACGGTGAGTGATTTTGGGGCCCGGGCGGTGCTGTTGGATGCGTGGGGCTTCTCCGAGCTTTCGGATTCCTCCTTCGCCTTCTGGCAATCGTTGAACTCAAAATTTCATCTTCTCGACCCGCCGGCTGAACCGAGGGCGTGCCCGGGGTGGGATTGGCGTGGTGGGGTTAAGCTGCTTCTCTTCAAGGCCCTGCAAGGCTGAGCGCTCGGCGGGTGGGCAGGGAGCAGGTTTAGTTCCGAAAACATCAGCCGAGTTGAAGCTAAACCCCGCTAGATGCGTGGAAAGAGAGATGGGAAGCTCTCTGGGGAGGGATGAGCCTTGCTTCAACCTTGCGCCTTCCAACGCCGCCTGCTTTTGCCCTTCTCTGCTGTGAGCCCCGCTAAACGGCACCGCGGGGGGACGGGACGGGGACTGGGGACAGCGGGGGGGGGGTGTCCCTGTTTGTCCCCCCCCAGCTGGGGACTGAGCCCAGGACGTGGGCTGCTGTGGCTCAGGGCTGTCGCTGGAGAGCCTGCTGACCAACAAGAGGTGCAAGTGCATCAAATCGACCGCCCAGGTCATCAGCTTGGGGCTGATCCTCGCCATCGACGTTACGCCGCCGGGCATCCACTGCAGGAGGAAGGAGATCATGTAAGTGCCGAGCCCAGGGCCCGGGCGGTGCAAAAACCCCAAAGCTGCCCCTCTCGGTACCAGGGCTGTGCTCGGACAAACCCCGGTCCCAGCTGCCCTGCGACCCGCTGGGGGGCTGGAGGGGTTTTCCCTGCAGGTGGCGGCGCGGTTGGGAAATCTTTAGGGGAAGAGGCTCCTGGCGGGGGGCTGAGCGGGTCCGGTTGCCTTGCAGCCTGTCCCTGACGAGGAGCAGGAAGGTGTGCGTGGCCCCCGAGGCGCCCTGGATCCAGCTGCTCATCCACAAGCTGACGCAGAGGAATGGCAGCAGGAAGGAGGCGGCGGCGCGGTCGCGGAGGGATGCGGAGAGGCGGCCGCTGGCCCCCTGACAGGGCCCGGACCCCCTCCCCAGCACCCCCCGCCTCTGCCCCTGCCCCGCTACGATGAGAAATAGATGAGCAATAACCAGCCGCGGTTATTTATCCGCCCCCGGGGACAGCAGTGGTGTCACCGCCCCGCGCCCCTGCTGCTTCCCACCGCTGCCCCTTGTTCCAGCGGCCCCACTGCTCCTGTGCGTGCTGCCAGCCCGCCCCGGGTGCCGCTCAATAAAAGCATGAACGCGCTCTCCCTCCTTGTGGCAGCTCTGTCCGTGTGGATTTGCACGAAAATCACCAGGACATCACAAAAATTACCACCCCGGGGTGGTGGCCGAGGTGCAAAGCCCGCTGCCGGTCCCGATGGGCTCCCTCCCGCCCCGTGCCTCCCAGGAACCGCAGCAGGAGACCGGAGGGGTTGCAAAAGGGCCATTGATTGCCTACAGATGGAAGCAAAAGTGCACAGGTGCGAGGAAACAAGCAGATATTCAGCCCTATACATCGCGTGTGAGCGGTACTCGGTTTCCAATGGTACAAATAAAAAATAAAAAAGGAGGGGTGGAGAAAAAAAGGGACTGTCTGGGGCTTTGAGTCCCTTCTCCAGGCTGTTGTAAGGTTAAAGCAGGCAGGACTGCTTGGCTCGGGTGTCTCCTTCTCTCTGGCTGGTCCCCGCACAAGGATGGAAAACACAAATTACTGCGAGGGAGAGAGGGAGAAACCCTCTCCGGTGTGCTCCTGGTTTCAGGCCGGGCTGCTGTTTCCACAAAGCGCCCTGTGAAGCCCCTTAAAACTGCAGCGCGCCCCGGAGTGGCACTGCCCCTTCCTGCTTCTCCATCTGCGGGCAGTCCCACGTGCAGGGGCAGAGGATGTTGTGTCGCAGACAAAAGGGGAAAAAAAATTAGAAAGAAAGACAGGAGGCTGAGCAAAGGCACCCTCCCAAACCAAGAGCTGCAGGGGGGCAGCTCAGGCCCCGGAGGGTAGGGGCTGAGGGGAGAAGCAGCTCACGGGGTGCGCACAAAGGCTTTAACTGCTCAGGGGGAAAACACACGATGTGGTAATTAACAACTGGAAACAAAGCTGTGTAACGTCACTTGTAAAGAGAGCCACCAGGATTTTTTTTTTTTTTTTTAATTATTTTTGCTTTGGAACAAAGACATAACACAGACAAATGCAAACTTGGAAAAACGCCTCAATTTTAGGAACTGTTGAACAAAGAGGATGAGAGCACGGACCAGAATCACTCCGAACCTCACCGCTAAAACGGGGAGAGCTCGTGCAGGCCAAACACACCGTGCTACTGCAGGGGAGGGCAGAAAGAAAGAGCCACATCACTTGGCGTGCGTTGCCAGCAGTGCTGTGTTAAAAGCCCTGCACCGATGTGCACGAGCATTTCACCACCCTGCTGGTTACCTTCAGCTCCTGGAGCCCTTCGTCCTCACACAGCCAAAGCAGCGAACTGCTGCCTCCAAACACCCACTTCTCTCCTGCCGAGAGCTCTTTGAAGCTGCTGGTTTTGTCCCTTTGCTGCGTGTGCAGTACCTGTGCCTACCTTGTCAGCCCTGCGGTTTGAACGTCCCTGTGCTCATCTCCCAGGAGAAAAGCAAACCCAGCACAGAGTGGTCACAGGAGAAGGTCCCGTGGCACTCACAGCTGTGTCTGCAGCTTTATCATCTTCTCTATACATTGTTTTTGAGCTTATTGAGCCTGCTAGGCTGTGTAGGGGATTGTCCCACTGCTCTTCCAACAGCCTGGCTTCAGTGCAGTGACCTCCTGCTGCTGGGCACGCCAGGGCACGGGCAGGCTCCCAAGCTTGCACAGCCTCAGGAACCCCTCAAATCCACCCACGGGCAACACCACCTGCTTCAGTGGCAGTGAGGAAAGGGATTCTTTAGTTATTAGGGGAAAAAAAAACACACAGATCCATTGCAAAACTGTAATAAACTCTGTAAAATGACAAGGGAGGGAGGGAGGGATGGCATTTCGCACCCTAACACCTTGGTATCGTCTCAGGAGGCTGAGGGGAGTGCCAGATTGGGATGTGCTTGGTGGGCATTGCACTGTTGGGCTACTTCTAGTGCAGGCGAGTGATTTGGCTTGGATAGGATGAAAAAAAAAACTTTCCATCAACCCCACTATGCTGGGTTTCACGCCAAAGGAAGGTCTGGATGCTAGAAGCTTAAAACGCCTTGTGAAAAAATGAAAGCTGCTCCTGCCTTGCTGGGATTAAATCTTGTTTTCGGTGCTAAGGGCTCTCAGCTGCTGCTCACTACGAGGAACCCTCCAGCTGGGAACCTTGATGGTGTTTTCCCAGCCTGGCTGGCCTCCAAAAGCCAAGCTGATGCACCAGGGTCAGGGTTTGGGAGCTGCTGCTGCTCAGCACCTTTGTAAGCCTGGCCTCCAGTTCAAGCACGTAAGCATGGATTTGGGAGTCCCGGCAGCAGAGCTGGTAAGGTGGGAGACCTGCGGTAGGTGCTAAGAGCTTCTGAAAAGGCAAGGGTTCAAAGATTTTGGCTTTATAGACCATAAAACAGGATAGCAAGGAGCTGAGACTAACAAGAACTTTTCTGAAGGCTTCTGCAGGCTAAACAGGAGTGGCTTCGAACACACAGAGACAGCTTGCTGACAAAATGACGTATTTTCTCAGTGAATGCCAGAAAAATGACAGAAAAAAGCTTTTAACGAGGCAAATGGGAAGAAAAGCTGGTCTCAGAACCCATTGTGCCATACCTGACTTCAGCGAGTGGTACGCAAACGTTCGCACTCCTTACACCAAAATAAGGAAACAAAAATATTCAGCTACATTGTACAAAATTCTCTTTTTATATATATATATGTACACACAAAACCCCATAGCTAACAGATTTACCATATTGAATTTTAAAAAGTTGCCTGTAGAACGGTGTTGGATTTTTTTTTCTCTGCTTGCTTTAGGCAGTGCTGTTGCTCAGAAGTTGACACCAGGCACAGTAGTTTTGAAACCAAACCAAGACAGCGAGGAGCAGTAAAAGGCTTCGAGCTTTTTTTTTTTCCAGGTTTTTGGTTGTGAGGGCAATGCAATCTGTTCGAGGATGAGAACCAAGGGGCAGCGATGAAGAAAAACTGTTTATAGTTGGGGATATCTGGGTTCGTGTATGACTTCCCTCCCTCCCCCTTAGAAAATACCCTGCAGGACGCTGTCAGCATCCTTCTGGGTCAAAAGAAAAGGAGCATCACCACGTGGAGGATGTGTTTCGGAACAGCTCACGGCCCTACAGGAGGTGTGCTGAGGGCTCCGCGTTCCCTCTTGTCTGGGAGCAGGAAATCTGCTCAGCTAGAGGAAAAAGCACGACCCCCTTACTGCTCCTTCTGCAGGGAAGGGGAAAATCCAGCAGGGGAACAGGGAGGGAGCCAGCCGTGTGAACGGCACGCAAGCATGCCCCCAGTTACGTGCATCAACTGAAACATGAACGGAGCTTTAAACAGATGGTTGGTTTTTTTTTTAAACAGATTTTTTTTTAAATCCAGAGGTTTTGTGCAACGTCTGGGAAAAGAACTTCTTAAAAATTGCACAGCGTAATGGGCTTTGCAAGGTGCATTTTGAAGCAGAGAAAATCCAATTGAACACCTTCCTGCAACAGAACACTTCAGTCAGTTTACAAACCCAAGGCAAGCAGACCCTGCGCAGCGTACAATGCTCACCGCTCGGTGGTGTCCTCATCCCCCCCCTCTCCCACCCTGATATTACAAAAGATTGTTGTTGGTTTTTGTTTTTATTAATAAACGGGCTCCTCTGCAGTTCATATACAATCATAGGTGAACTTTAAATTCCATTTTATACAAACATCTCAAAAAATATTGGGAGTGAAGTATGGTAGGAAATATTGCTCACGTTGCTAGTTCACATGCGTGTACGAAAGGAGGAGAATGGGTTGTTAGTGCATACCTCCAGAGCAGAGAACCCCCCGTCCAAAAAAGATACAGTAGCTGATTACAGAAAGGTAATGTCCACAAAATTAAGTTTTTCATGCTATTCTACTTTCCAGTACTATACTCTCAGTCACGGTCTCGATTTATCTGCATGGCTAGGTGTCGAGCGCTGAGGTATATTAAAAAAGAGATACCTGCACCTAGAGGAAAATCCGTCTTTCAACAGGGCTTTTTTTTGGTGCTGCACAAAGCAATTTATGTACATTAATTTCACCCAGCTATGACAGCTTCCAATTTATGTTAGGCAATAGATGACGCCTCCATTTTTAGGCACTTTTTTTTTTTTTTTAAAGAGGGAGTTGTCATTTCGTTGAACTGATTTTTTTGCATCTGTCCCACACCATCCCCCTCCCCGGCCCCCCAGCAAAAGTCAGGGAATATTTTCTACTCTAGGCCCAATTGTTTTTTTCTATTGATAATTTCCTATGTATAAAACGACAAAGGAAATGCATATTTAAAGAGTAGAGGAACAGCCTGACTTATCAGGTTTGCAAGACAGAAGATGGCTCCTTAGCATTTAAAACTGATTTAACAATTTAAATTTGACTTCTTTAAGTATACGAATGAGACATAAATATAGGCTATCAATCTGTTTAAAAATTTCATTCACGTAATGGAAAATTTTTTCATTTATTAAAAATATCACATTTTGAGACTAGAAACAGTAAAGTGCATGAAAAGTTTAAAATATAAGTTCAAGAAAATCTTATAGCAGCAAAAAAGCAGAATAAAGAAAAACTTAAAAACACAGACACAACCTTTTTCTATTACTGTGCCATTTTTTTTTTAACATTAAGCAGCCAACCAATTCTTGCAGAAAATTGCATTAGGTTTAATGCCTCTCGAGGCACAAGGTTTTGAACTGGCCACCTAGAGCATAAAAAAGGAAGGAAAAAAAAAAAAAAAAGGATTTCCAACACATCTAAAGAGCATTAACAGTTGGGAATGAACCAGCAGCTTTTGAATTCAACCCTGACCGACGACAGAAAAGAAAGATTATTAAAAACATATGATGGCTATTTGGCAACTAGGGTCAGGAAAAATAATCCAAGGAATGATTGTGGCTACTGCTCTCTCCCCCAATGACAAAAGCGTCCCGATAGCTGCCTCACGTACGCTTCGGAGACGGAAGTAAGATCATTTCCAGTGGCTTTTTCCTGTACCCTAAGCTCAACCAGCTCATCCAAAGTTCCTCATCTTTGCAACTGAACTTCAGCAAAGGGAACTTAGAAGAGAATTGGAACTTCTTTGTTCTCAGCTGCTTGTAACTGCTTGCTTTAAGTGCAATTCCTTCCCACCCCCAAGCCATGCTGCTGAGCAGCGGGTCGTCCTGGCCTGCCGAAGCAGAGAGGCAGCTCTGTTTCACAGAGGCCATTTGGATTCCTGAATATCTTGCCCAGAAGGGACCAAGTTCGGAGCTCCAAAAAACAGAAGCTACCATCATGTCTGCCGAGCAGGCGATCTACCATGGCATCAAATGCTCAAACTCAATCTTTGTGAGATGTATGCTCATCGGAATTTCTGTGGTAAGCGGACTTATGTCACGAGAATTTAGACCTCAAGTTTTATCACGGGTATTAAGCCATCTTTGGTTTTCTACTATTAGTTAAATAATGGGCAGGGCCACACTGCTAATAACTTAGAGTCGGGTACTAAGTGCTTTGCTAATGTGCAAATTTTATTTTGGATGCGGAGCTCAGTCTCCATTTTGGGTTCAAACAAACAGATTTTCTAATATTCTTCCTACAAACCAGTCACTTCTGTTTTTGTTTTTCTTTCTCCTAAAAGGTTGGAGCATTTTGCCCCGTTCTGGACAAAAAAAAAAAAAAAGCTTTATGTTTAAATACGTTAATATGTAACTTTTTAATCTCATTTGTCCATTTATAAGTGCAGCTTCCTACTGAAAAGAAAAAGCTTGCCAGTTTAAAAAACAGAATTAAATTAAAAACCTGGAAAGGGAATAATACTTTGGTTCCAGCCCTAGTGCCAAATGATACCAATATGCACCAAAATGTGCAAAATCTCATATCAAACACATAAGGAAAGGAGCTTGAAGAAGCAGCTTAAGGTTGGCCATACTTCACTCCTATATACTTTGATTTACAACTGTACAGGTCCATAACAACAGGTCCTTGCCCTCAAAGGGGCAGGGCTCCACTACCTCCTGTTCGGCAAGTGCACACCGTTGACAAGAGGCAGGAGCGGAGGATGGAGTTCGAGTTGTGTTAACAGTGAGAAGTGGTCTGAAGGGATGTGAGGGTGTGGACACCCAGTGATGTTGTTCTCAACCAGCCACTGAGGGTCCAAAGGCCCCAGGACACCAAGCACGTTCATGTGAGTGTTGGAATAGAAAATGTAGTCAATCACACCCTAGGGAGAAAGAGAAACATGACAGTGAGAACAGGCCTCGGTTCTGGCAACCTCAACTCGACTGGCTGCTCGCTGCGAGTCACGGGAAGACGCACGGCCCTGGAATCAGGGAAATCAAAGCGCACGCCACTTCGCGCTCAAAGCACTGCATCCGTTTTCGTTAAGTCACTGGCCAGAGCCAGGGCAGAAGCTTAAGAACGCCAGCAAATCAAGGACTTTTGTGTGGTAGGAAAGCGTCCAGCAAGTGTAGGAGCCAGTGAAGAAGCACTTACAGGAACAGAGAGAAACGGTCAGAAAGTTAAGACAGCATCCTGGGGAGACCAGGTCAATGCCTGCCATTTCAGAAAAATCGCTGCTTACTTTGAAATCAAAAGTGTAATTGGTGTAAGGCATCAAGTTGTTTTCATAGGCGCTCTTGAGTTGGAAGCCATGTGTAATTCTTCCTTCAGAAGCCCCGTTTTTCCCATTGCCGCTGAAGTTCATGAGACACTCGTTGTAACGCAACTCCTTGAAGTCCTTGTGGTTGTCAGCTACTATGCCATTGCTTAAGTATTCCACTACACCTGTTTGCAAAGGAAAGGGTTCAGGCAGTTGCTTTGAAATACAAAATCCAAGGAATTTTGTCCTCAGAGTTAAAAACCAGACCATTGATAAGAGACCTCACAGAATCAGGAAAAATGATTGATGCCCAATGCCTGATACGTTTACCCCTTTCTGAGAGGCAGACAAGGAAAAGGAACTCTCCAGCAGTTCTGGCACAATTTCTTGAGGATGACAGTAAACCCACAGTGTGCGTACTGCTGTATGTATGTGACACAGGGTGCTAGAGAGGCAGCTTTTTTACATATGCCTGATAAAACGGTATCAAAAATCACAATTACTAAAGCAAGTGAATCTCCTTAGGAAGTTTTCCTGTTATGTCATGAAACTCCTGTCCAGGTATTTATTTAACCATTTATTTAAGATCTATTTGTGCTTGTCTATGTATCTTTTGAGGCATGATCAACTTTTCTACAGAGCACGACTGATCATAAAAAGCAATCTGCTCAGCTGGAGGACTTGCATTTTCTTCATTCAAATTTTGGAGGACCGCTGCTTCTAAGAAAGCTTTCCAGAACAGCTACCCAGGGAAGTACGAGCTACTTAATCACCCACAGAGGAAAAAAGGACTCTAAAAAGGTACGTGAAAAATTAAGATACAATCAGTCTTACCTGAATCAGGCAATGAGTTAAGATCTGCACACAGCACCAGTGGGATAGAATTGGGATCTGCTGTTGGGCTACCAGGCCTGCTTGAGGCTTTCTCAAGGATATTTTTCAGTTCTGAGACAAACATCATAGTCTGAATGAGTTTCACATCCGAGTATTCAGGGTCCCAGTGCATGTGGGCATTGGCCACAATAAGCAGCTGTTTGTCCACATGAAGAGATTTTATACCTAGATAGATAAATACATTTTTTTTCAGTGAAAGGGCTGGTTGTGTGAACACAGCAGATTTATCCCTCGTTATGATCAGGGTCTAGCTACTAAGGACTTGAAGGGACACACACCAGAAAATGGATATACTTGCACTGCTGAGAAAAAGACACTACTTAACCTGTGTCTCCTTTCAAAATCAGCAGCTCATACGTGATACCACTTCACTAAATCTCACTGACATAGGAACGAAATAATCAGCATAAGCTAAGATTATTATCAATAGATTAGTTTAGCTTATTAATTACTCCCTTGGGAAAAAAAGGCACCTGCTTAAATAAATGCAGTATGAACCTAGCTGCTGGAAAACGCTACAGCTGCTTTTAGTATGTATCTGAGAAGCAGTACTTGGTGGGGCATGAAGTTACACACAATTTCTCCCTGGCCTGCAATCCGGACACCCTGCTCCTTTGAAGAATACGCATTAGAAAGCAGTGATCAAAAATCCAGACACGCAGACAGAGCAGGGTGGCAATTTTAAGTATCTTGAAATTGTCTACTGCGTCTGATCAAACATAATGAAAGCGTGACAGTCAGTCAATCACGTGGCATCAAAAGACACCTGATAATCTCATTCTTCCACATCAATACATCAGCACTGTCATGTAATCACTGGGGGAGGACAGAAGGATTCAATCAAGGGAAAAAAAAAGAGACTTGAAAATAGAAGTTGAATATTACCAACAGCTACTGGGAAGAGCATATGCATGCAGACACAGTGACCTTGGAAAAGCTTAATTCATCAAGTAAAATTTAGCAGTCTAACTAAACAAGGACAAAAGCCTCACAGGAGAAAGCTGAATGCTGGGCATCTGGATGAAAGTGCAGCTAGAACTGGAAATCACATCACCTGTGTCCTGCCTCAGCCACCGATGGGCTTCCATTCCTCAATTTAGCAAAGTGAGCAGTGCTGGCTTATTTGCAAGTACTCGGTTACCACCGCCAATGTCAGTGGTATCACGTGGGGATGTGTTGCCAAAGGAATGTCGTGCCTTCAAGGGGAACTGAGCAGTCAGTCCATGAGATAGCCACGGTCATACTCACTTGCTCCAAATAATTCCTTGTGCACCTCTAACACCACAGCAACTCCGATGTTGTCCTTCGTCATCACTCTATTTAACATCGCTTCCGAACCTTCCGAGTTGGCCATCGCCACCTGGTTGAACTCCACGGTGTGCTTCTGCACCAGCGTAAACCTGGTGAAACAAGAATCGCACATGAGTACGTGTGGCATCGAGCTGCATGAAAGGCGTGGTTCCTGCCTGACCGCCAGTCTGCAACATCCAGGGACAGAGTCCGAAGGACAGGGTGAGGCACGTTTCTTTTGGCCTCTCACTTCATAAAGCAAAAACAGTTCTAGGAAGCAGTCTACCAGTCAGGGCAGAGCTCTCTGCCTAACAAGATACAGACTCTCCTGGAATAGATCTCTGGGGTTTAGAAGTGTTTTATCTGCTTCAGCAGAGCACTCTGAGAGGACTACTCAGAGCAATGCTGAGAGGTTACTCCTCCTCCCAACGACTGTTCTAGGCAAAAAAAATCAAGATGAGATGGTAACTAAAGGCTTCTTTTACTTTGGGCAAATGCATTATTAAAAACAGCTTCCTTCTAACCCCTAGCTACCACCATTAGTTATGTGACATTTTTTTTTTCTTTCCTTTACAGCCATAGGATGCCCCAAAATGCCTTGCTTCAGTTTGTGCAGTTCACACAAATGAGAAGCGTGAATGCCAGCACTTCTCCTGCCTTTCCAATGGTTTGATGCTTTTAGTGTAGCAGAACTTTTTGGAAAAGATATTCAATAATACACCCACATTAAAGCCAAGAGTGTTCTGTTATCCTGTGGCAGCAGTACACCTTTTAATACCTGAAGATTAAGCCAGCACAGCTTTAAAGATTGAAGATCTTTAAGATTAATCTTAGAGAGCTGAAACTTGTCAAGCATGGCAAAGGTTTGTAAAGAAGGTGAGCTATTTATTAGATCAGCCAAAAAATGCACACATGAAGTGTGTTTGTTCTTACTCATACTAGCCCTACTTCAACTTTCATGTTTCTTACGAGATATCTTTAGTCTGAAAGAAAGGGAAAGACTCTGTTGCACATAATCAAGGCAGCAAGGGGAGGGAGGATCATTCCTTATAGTGAACTTTATTTTTTTGTGTGGTTTAGCACAGTAATTTGGTTACTGTGCACCCTGAGAGAGGGAGACTTTCAGACCAAAATCAAACTTTTTAAAATTTATGTAAGAAAAAGTGCTTCTGCTCCTTACTTCTCAGTTTTGAAGAATATTGCACAGCCATCCACATGCTTTTTCTCCTGCTCAGACATGATTTTGGCACGTGACTTTGGAGAAAAGAATCCGTCATATCCTCGTTCTTTCAATGCTGGCAGAAAAAGGGTGAAGTATTGCTCTGTTTCCACTTCCTGGAATTGAACACAAATACTTTAGGCTAACAAAGTTGAGTAAACTCTTCCTATGTGACAACTAGTGCTTGTCTTGGCTTGCAATCAGAAGCTCTTACCGAAGTCAAAAGCTTCTGTTTGCACAAATCATGTCACTTCCTAGATTAATGGCCTGATGGAAACAGATTTGCATTCCTGGATAACCTGGAATCCCCTCAAAAGGGAAAGTGATGAGCGGATTTTGAATGGCAAAAGATTACACCTGCTGCTTTTGACACATGAATGAAGATACTGTCCTAGGTTAAAACTTCTTAGAGGTCGATAGATATCCAGCAGCAGTTAATATTTAACTTTGAGAACTCTGACACAGAAGGGTCTCTCACTGTAGTCTAACAATCCATTTTCTTTGTAATAGCATTTGATCTCTGAGCGGATTCTCTTGAGGTTTCAGACCAAGATAGCTATTCTCTTCTTGTGTGGAATATTTACTTACCAGAGCTTGCTTAGAAAACAAAATACCAGTCTAAAGGCAGAAGTGCTCAGCTGTTCTAAACACTGGCGATCGATTTCTAATAGCGTGACAGTATACGTGTACCAATGACAATCGATATTTAACTTTGACAGGCCAATGCCCTCGTTTTCCAGTGAGATTATTTTTGAGACTTTAACTTCTTTACCACGCAGGAACAGTGGCATCTGGGGATATAGTATTCTGCAGTCTCCCCTTTTGTAGGAAATCTCATACACCCAGAGGGAGAGTGCTGAGGACATGTAGCTGAGGGGGAAAACCCTGTATCTTGCAGTGCACATACTAATTTTGCTAAGTTTATCTCACTCACTTTATCTTGTTTCAGAAACCACGAGACAATATGTGAACAAGGAGCTGTGCACACAGCTTGTATTGGTAGGCCCTGGAATTTGATAGTGAGCTGGAGAATTTGCTGTTTTTAAGGGGGCATTTCATTCTAACAGTGGAAGTTAGTATTTTCAGCTTCTGATGAAAAATAATGTTCCAATTACCTGAAGACTAATGATGTCTGCATCACAGTTGACGATTTCTTCCATGATTCCCTTTTTTCTATACTCCCAGTTCAGCGCCCAAGACGGGCAGTAGCCATAGAGCTGCCGAGTGGCGTATTTATCACACAACACATTGTAGCACATAACTGTGAATGAAGCTAGAAGGAAACAAAGACAGGAAAATGTTACCAAGCTCTGAAGATAGCAAATGATGAAAGTGTTCAAGTCAAAATACTGGTTCTTGCATTTGCTGCCTCTTGCACTTCACCAAAATCAACAATAGAGGGCATTAAACTAACTTCAGTACCACTCAGTACCAAGGTGTTCTCCTGCAGATAGGACTTCTCCAAGTCTCACTCACAATTTATGTATCGATAAGGAATTGTATGCAGTTATTTCAGTTCTTATTATTTCTCTGAAAAGACTTTAAAAAAGGAGCTCTTTTCCTTGGGCATCAGTGGCTGGAATGGTTATAAAAAAGTCTAACAGAGAGAAGAAATGACCAGCATTCCATCTGAGTTACAAAAATTTTATTTATGCCACAGCCATGTGCTAATTATTTAATACAAATCTATTTATTTATTTTATTAATTAATATATTTATAAATAAATAAATAAATAAATAAACATTAAAATTAAAAAAATATATATTTATTTATTATTTAATACAAATTTAACACAAATTGCTGTTTTCAATCTGAGCCATGTAAACCAGAAGAATTCTCTGTAAATAAAGCCCAAGAACATCTTCAGCACATCATTGTTTGAATGCAGGGAAAAGAACCAGTTTTACCTGAGGGCAGAATTTGGTCTCGTTCTTTTAAAGTAATCCATGGCCTTGGAGGCAGCTGCTCTGGATGAACTAAAAAAGAAAGAAAAAAAAAAATGTAACAGTGATTAATTTGGGGTTTATCATTGTAAGTTACAATTTCTAAATCAAACTGATGACTGAACAATAATGTTTCATACTGTATTTGCAACCCCAACTCCCCAAGCCTTTTTAAGCTCCACAGGAGGTAAGGATGCACAAAAAGTATTTAAATGCCAGAAACAGTTAATTACAGCTAAGAACAAGCCTGTCAGTTTTAAGATTCACTATTTTTGTCTCTTTCTTGCAAAGCTAGAACCACTGAAAGAGTCCTGCACCTTGAATAAATCGCTGAGAAAGAACGGATACATCTTGCAGTGGTTCAGACATCCTATCCTCACCCCACATCCGTCAGTCCTGCAACGCATGCTCTCCACTTACGCAGCTAGGGATTGCTACGAGGTGCCACAAGAGAAGGGCCGTGTCAAACCCTGGCCACTTTACAACACAGTCAAGTTAGCTGTGAGCTGACCCTGAGACCATCTGTGGAAATTTAGCGCGGAGGCGGAGGTTTGTTTTGTTTTACCACAGTTTCTATGGCAAAACGGAAAGCTCAGTTACAGAATCATGAGGCAGGTCCTTGATATTCTTAATCACAGTGGTATTTCTAGATCTAAATCTGACATCCTGCTTGCATTTGGATTATAATTTCTAGTGGAAAGTATCACAGTGGCTTTATCGAGGAAGGCTTTAGGCCTTGTTGGAAACTAAAGGGTTCTTTTGGGAATAACCGTCTGGGTAACATGGGCGAAGCTTGGATGAAATATGTGAACTTCCCTCCCTGCGTGCAAGTGTGTGCCTATGAGTGAACCACTTGGCAGAAACATAAAAGCAGTTAGAAAAATGTTCCCCTTCAGTGGTTCACTTTCTTGTTTTAGTGGCAAATACTGTCAGCCATGCTTGCTTTTAAACCTCTTCTGTCAATCAAGATTTGTAGGTCTGTCACCTGCTAGATTGTCAAGCATGTAGTTCAGTAGCTTTCGAGTTCCGTCTGGATCCTGGTAGAGGCTGAGAATATCTTGTGATAAAGGATTGCCTGCCAACAACAGAAAACAACCTGGTGATTAGCTGCCTGACTTTCTTGAGGCTTTCCAATAAAAGAAAATCTCCCATAATGAGAACAGACAAATTGACCCAGAAGGTATTTAGATTGCTTAACTCGTAACTCTAGAACACCACAGTAACAGATGCTTTAGGAACAGCTAGCACATGCAGACTTTCTTCCTTCGGCTCACCTCAATCAATAAATGGAGTAAATTACGGGGTTTATTTACCTATTTATAGATTTGAAATAGGTTCATAATGAAGCTTAATAGCATTAAAAATAAGCACTGTTTTCCAAACTAGCTAGTCACTGCTGCTCTAAGCTCAATATCTGGAACTGTAAGAAAACGTAGGGTAACGCACAAAGCTTTTGAGCCCAACTTCCTCGTTAATCCCAGAGTACTCCGCAGAATACTTAACCGTAAAGAACTCACTCACCTTTCAAACCTAGGGTTTGTAGCTGGAAGAGCCGTCCAAGTTCATAAGGCAAAACCCGTAACAGATTGTTATTTAAAAGCAATTCCCTGCAGCAAATGCAAAAACACTTTTGATGAGTTATCACTTCAGAAGAAAGCTCTTAAAGCACTCTGTGCTGCTCATCTTCAAAGATGGCACTTTTCACGCTGAATTTTTTGTATTATGGAAAGATATGCCAATCTTCCCATTTCAAAGCACAACTGAAATATACTCATTAGGAAAAACCAAACCAAAACAAAACTAAAGCCAAAGCAACAACAACAAACCATCCAACAAAATCATATCAGGGAAATATAAACAGCAGGCAATGACAAAGTCTCAAAGTGAGAATGTTTTAAAGCAGAAGACTACACAGCTTATGGCCATGTATCTGTAGAGATTAGAAAAAAAAAAAAAAAAAAAGAATATAACCAAAAGTAATTGCTAGAACTGAGCCTTTATATCAATCTTGAATTTTTCAGAATTATCTTAAATCTAAGAATGGTTTTAAGTCAAAGAAGAATGAATCAAAGTTAAAACAAAACAAAACAAAACAAAAACAATTCCAATCCCAGAATATAGACTTTTCTTGAAAATGTACCCAGCGTACTTCCTCTCACCTGAGAGATACCATGTTTCCTAGTTCTGCTGGTAAACTTCTGAGTTTGTTGGATGACAGATCCAGGTAAACCAGATTATGAAGCTTGGCAATATCAGGTGGAATGCGAGTCAGATTGTTGTCATTGAGGTGTAGAGCAGTCAAGTGCGTCAGTGACCAAAGCGACGTACTTAAGGTCCGCACTCTACCTAAAAAAGAAAAGTGACAAACCACATCCTCAGGCAGCTTTACCCTCTCAAACCATTAGACACAAACCATGGGGAACGTCAGAATGCCCCCTGGGAGAGCTGGGTGGGGGTCCCAGGATGAAAACCCAGCATCAGTGAGGCCTGCAGAAGATAACTGTGTGTTATCTTTTTTTGTGTGTTATCTCTTGAACAGTTCCCTAACCTTCCCAGTTAAGAGGACAGAGACAGAGGTATGGTTCTAGGGAAGGAGAAGCACTATCCAACAACTCATGTCCGTTCTCAGTCGGTGTTTTACATCAAATGGGCTGCAAGTGAGTCAGCAAAGCTGGAAGGTGATCTGGTAAGTTAATTAATGCTCCCCCCACCACACAAAAACTGTTTTCACTGCAGGATCCCCTCCCTGAAAGCAGATGGTGCAATTCCGTCCAACAACTCTGCCGAACCAAAATTCGAAGGCAAATCAACTCACCCGAGATCTCTAATTCGGCCCAGTGAGACTTCTTCCCATTGGCTACCTCTTCTGCTGACATGATGGTGTAAATCCTGCGAGGATCGGGAGGATCATATTTTTCCTTTGGCATCCCTGTTAGTCTGAAAGAACATCACAGCCATTACCGTCTGCCACTTAACAACATTTCTTCATTTCCACCCCGCCGGGAGATCACATCCCCAGTGCCAGTCTGCAGAACCACACACCCTGGAGTTTATGGACAAGAAATATTACACTGACATCAGCCCGGCTGCTCACAGCCCGTGGAGCTAAGCAGGTGCTCAGACCTTTGCAGAATACAGGCCTGCAACAGAAAAAGGCATTTTTCTCCCTAAAGTTTGTTTTTCTGCAGTCTTCTGCAATGTACCTTGTACTGTTCCAACACAAAATCTCTGGATTTCCTCATTGATAGCCCAGACCGAGGCATAACCTCCATCACCATTAGGTTACTTGCTGTGCAAGTAGACAGGGCAGCAGCATTTTGCTCATTCACTGAGAAGAAGCTTATAGATTGCTCCCTCCTGTAGTTTTCAAAGGAAACAACTGAAGGGAAGAGTCTTCCCTTTTTTTTTTACAGCAATTATTTTCAACAGGCAAAGTCTGCCTTTTGCACTCCACTTATACAAAACTGGAAATTGCAATTTAAAGGGGAATTGGCTCTTTTTTTTTTCCATTAGCAGTCTAGCTTCTGTGCTTTGTGGTTTTTCGAGCCCAGTATCAGCCGAGACGTATTGACTCCTAATGGTCGAGGAGCCACAAAGGAAGTCCAGGTAAAATTCACTTTTGTGGTTCTACCACATATGGGGCTTCACACAAATGCAAATGATCTCATCATTCTCCAGATTCTTGTCAGAAGAGAGCTCTGGCATCCCACCCAAAAACCATGCGCTTTGCAGCAGGCGACGTGGAGAGAGGTTTCCTTCCATTCCTCGCCAGGCCACTGGGCTAAGAAGCACTCGGGGGGAGAGGAGTTGTTTGATTTAAAAGCACGAGATCAGCTGAATTTTCTGGTCACTGGTCCTGTCAACCCTGCCCTGTTCTTCATCCCCAGACACACAAAATACACAGACCTTGATTTTACACAAATCCAAAGCAGCTGGTCTCCAGGATGCATTTTTTTTCCTCACACATATGTCTCTTTTCCAAGGGGCTCCAATAGCCGTGAAGCTCCTAAAATAACTCTAATTGGTGCCATTTGCTCAACTGACAAGACAGAAACCTATGAAGAATTTGAGGAAGCTCGTTCAGCTTTTTTCAGCCAGCCCAGCTGCGCAAAGCTCTTGCATCCCCATGGCATGGTGCAGCGAGATGAGGTACCAGGGCTGTGTTTTGTGATCGCTCTCGGTTACGGGTCTGCGTCTTCACCCCCCGACGAGCACACGAGGGAATCCCATTCACGCTGAATTACGACCGCCAGCTTCAAGCAGGGGGCAGAGGCAAGCCGTGGCACTAATTATAGTGCCCTGCTATTTGCAGGTGAAGTCATATGGCAAGGAAAGCTATGGCCTAAGAGGATTCTGCGCTCACGCTGCTCAGCCGCAGCGATCCAGTTCTGGGAGATGAATGAGACAGATTAGTTAAGGACATGGGATTAGACCCGAAAAGCTCAGGTCCCAACACCAGGTATGGTACTGCCCACCGCAGCCCCAGGTACGGGCTACGCTTCAGAGCTGCTAAGTTTCTGGTTCTGGTGTTTTGCTGCACTTATTCTCACTGTTAAATGTGTGCATGTGCAGGAGCAGTGAGCAGCAGCCCCTGGCCACATGAGGAGACCCTCACGGCCCCTGCTGAAGGTCACAGTGGTCCTATTTCACGGCTCCAGTCCCAACACCTGCGAGGATGCACATCTCACTGCCACCCTACCTCCTGTCCCAGCCTAACTGCCTGCGCGATCTCGGTGCTGCTCGGTACAGATCTGACAGGAGATGCCCCCAAATCATGTCCTAGTACTTGTCCATGCCAAAAAGCAGCAGCTGTGTAGCAAGTAGCTGTCGTGTCACCGTCACGTCACTGCCATGGGATTGCCTGCAGTGATCCCTTAATAGAAAATGACGTTTTATTACCTGGTAGTGTTTATTTCCTCCGTAAGGCACAGTGCAGATTATATGGGGGAAACTGAAAGGCTATGTGGTAAAAAACAAGCAGAATGCCCACAGAGGATTAAGGGCTTATGGTAGGAGAGAGCTTTTTGGATCTTTAAGTCGTAATCATCAAGCATTTTAACCGAACCAGGACGGGTCTTCATTTGCTTTTTAATCTGCCCTATCTGAAACCAATCTGTGCTGCCACCACATCTGGGCCCAGGACAGCTGCAGCAGCACACACTTTGCTTCCCAAAAGCGCTCGGGTCAGTGCTGGGTGAGACGGGCTGTGCTCACACAGCTTTTCTGCTCGTTTTGTCAGCGTAACGTTACCGGCGTACCAGACCCAGACAGACAGAAATTTCAGTTTCTGCAGGCCGAGCACCACCCCCCCCCCCCTCCTGCAGCGTACTGCCGGCGAAAGGCTTGGCCGCGGCCTCTTCCTACGGCTTCTCGGGGCACACTTCCAGTTAAAAAAGGCAAGTGGGAAACCATTTGTACTCCTGCTCGCTGTTTCATCGCGAGCCAGGCGCAGATGGCTCCCAGCTATGGCCTAGCCCAGCCCGGGGGCCGCGCTGCCACACGCACGGCGACTCCAGGCCTGCGAACGGCACGGGCCTGCCCCCGCTGCGAACCAGAGCGGGGCTCAGGCCGCCAGCTCCCCACAGCTCCTCTCCGCCCGGCAGAAGGCCGAAAAACATCGCAGGGCCTGCTGATGACGGCCTTCGTGCCGAGGTGGCTGCGGCCTGAGTCACCCCGCGCTCAGCCAGCCCTGCCCGCCGCCGTGTCACCCGCTGACAGGGTGACACCTTCGCCAAGCTTCAGGATGGCTGCTTCCTCCCTGGGAGGGAACCCAATTACGTTCTGGTGAAATATCGCCTCTTATGAGGAGGGCTCCGCCAATTTAAAGCAATTTGTGGCAATCAGGGGCCCTCCAGCGAGACGGTGAGTGGAACGGCACGCACATTTTTCAGATGTTAGTCACCGCAGGGTTATTTTGAAATAGTTGTGAGTCAAAGATCAATGTGATCTACAGAGCTACAGAAAAAGGGAAAACAAACCCAAATCACATATACTTGTTTCTTCGGCGTAACAGCGACGTTAAGCAAGACTCAAAAGTCACTGCGTGTATTTTTTTGAAGCAAACCCGAATTCTGCCTGAGTTCCCAGCTCCTATGGTTCCCTCTCCCCCTCTGCTTGTCCTGGCGCTAAGCCAATACCAAAAAATCCCAACCTATTTTTGCTCAGTCTTCAGGGAGCTACAGCAAGTCCCTCGAATCCATTAACCCCCAAATTTTTCAAGCAGTAGTAGCATCGCAAGGAGCAAAGCAGCCAGGGGCACGGGGTCTGAAGCAACACAGGTTTGGGGCAGCTTCAGCTGTTCTTGCGAGTTTCATGGGGCCTCTGCTAACGCTCAGCTAACGTGGTGTGAGATGAGCAGAACGTGCGTGCTGCTTCTTTTCCTTTCAAGTGGGACAAAAAAGAAAATTCCCGGCATCTTTTCTTCCAAAGAGTTCCCTTGAGAAATTTATGAAGCTATTAAAACTCGCTCTCCGCTAAAAACCTAAATATGTAAACTTCAACAGTATGACCCTGATATTGTATAAAGCAAAGAAAATCTGGATCTGAGAACATGAGTGCGTTACAAAGATTATATTTAAGCTCCAAACTTTGAAATCTGCGGGTTCCTAACCATAGTTTCATGCTTATGTGCTAACTCTTCCTCCGAGGCCAGGAGCTGACTGGCAGAGCAATGTTACCCAGCTGAAACCAAGCATGGTCCCAGGTGAACCTAAGCAGCTCTAGCTCAAATGTATATAAAAGGGGCTAGAAGGAGGTTTCTTGATTTTGGAGTGTTATAAGCAGCAGGTCTGTATCCCCTTTGGTGGGGGTGTTCTCATTTTTCTTCTCTCTTCTTACTTTTAAATGCTATTATAGGATTTTGTTTTTTAATTATTATTTCTTCTGTATAGGGTTTATTGACTATAAACTAGGACAAAAAAAGGCATAATGTAATAGTACTGAAGATGTGAAGAGTGTGGTCTATTGAGGAGAGCAGTATCAAGCTATCAGGCTCTTACTCTGAAGAGATGTTTTGGGCAATGAACACCAGGAACTTCTGCATGCTTGGAGTTTCAAGAAACCCAAACAGGTAACAACAGAAAAGAGCAATGCTCTTCTGTATCTAACTATCTGAGATCTTCTCAAGTTGTGTAGGTGTGGAGAGCATGAGATAAGCAGGATATAGTTAGCAGTGTGAATTATAAACCATGACTCCTCTTAGTGAGAAGCTGAAGGCGGCCCTACAAATCACATCAACTCAAGAGGAGAAATGAGGACACTGTGCTAGGGACAAGAAATTTCCTAAACTATGCTGTGGGGGTGGTTTGTATGGGTAGGGGGAAACCAACAGCAGCTGAGGATATGGAAAATCTCTTCCATTATACAGCTCATCCAGACAAACCGAAGTAAGTACCTGGGGGTTGCTATGAGAGATGAGCAGCTCTACCACTTCTAATAAAGTTGGGTCTCTTACTCTGAAGGTAAATACACCATATATAGCCAAAGGATTAACGTACATGTATGTTCAGTGGAAAGAGAAACACTGCTCAAAGCTGTCTTGGTTATTTGGCATCTATGTTGCAGGAGGACTTTGAAGCCAGATAGGTCAAAGTCCCTTAGAGCTATGTGCTGTTCCAAAATAATGACCAGTCCCTTCCCCAGGGAGCTTAAAAGATGCATTTCTTAAACAACAACTACTCTAATGTTGTTCCCTGTAAGTTCTTTTAGAACTCAATGCGTAAATAAGTTGTCTATTTGTAACGAGGGCAGAAATTGAGAGAAAAAAATGAGAGATACAGCTTCATCTCCTTTCTGCCCTATATTTCTGGATGTGTTGGTACAACTCAAAATCCTGGCCTCCAGCAGAGTGACATTCTTTGTGATTTTCAGCCTCTGTGTATACATGAGTCAAACTGCCAAAGCATCTTGAAAACTATCCAGCAGACAGCCCTGAATCATTCCTCCTTCCTCTGTGCAGTAACAGCTTACTGTCCATCCACTTCCACGCAGTAATGCCTCACCGGGATTTAAAAACCTTGCTGGCTGACAAGGCCAGAGCACGTGTTTGTTTATATATGTATTATATGTGCATACATACACACAGAGGCATGTGTTATTTAACGTTGGAAAGTTGGACTCCAAGCTGGAAAACAGAACCATTTTTAATCTATGTATCTTGTAAACAAGGCTAAAGGGTTGCAAAGGGTGGAGAGGAAGGCTACTGCTCTGCAATAAGCAGGCTCCATTTTCATATGAGTGTCAGACAAGTCTCATCTCAGGCTCCCCAAGGAGAAGAGAAAGTACAGCCAATGCCCACAAATACAAAAACTGGCTTTTGGAGTGCTTTGAGCTGAAGAGCAAAAAATAAAAATAAAAAAATGCAGTGATTGTTCAATGGTACATCATGGGGGTTTAAAACATAACTGATAATGTATGTAGAAATGTATTAGCTTAGGGTATGTTAGTGTATATACAGTAGCTAGTGTATATACTAGCAAGACTGTATGTATGGAGAACTGTGATAGTCTTTGCTAGGATCTGATTTTTTTCCTCGTGCATTCCTGCAGGAACGTGTTCAACCACCTCTCTAGCCACTGCATCTACCAGGAGCTCAGTGAGCGCTGTCAACGAAGGTACTGTCTCTCTTCAGTTTCTTATGCTGAGCGATGTGTTTGGAAATAGGGATTATCAGTGAAAAGAATGAAAATACCTGTTCATAGTGTTTTTTTTAAATGAGTAAGAGAAAATAGGCTTTCTGTTATGGTCATTTCCCAAAACTGAGGTTTCAAACAATCTTTGGAAGTGCAGTTAAAATAAATAGAGGTTACTTGAGCACATGTAAATGTCCTACCAACAGGAGGATAGCTCAAAAAAAACAGCAAAGTGGAAAATACCACAAGGCAGAAGACCAAATTTGAAGTCTTAGAAATAAGAGCTACAATTTCAAGCTTACTACCATGGAGCTAGCAACAAACTATGCAGTCCACAAATGCAACTGAAAAAAATCCTTTGTTTTATAAATCTATAAAAAGATATATTTCTTTTCCTATCATCCATTCAAGGAAACTTTCTCTTGATGGCACACTGACTGCAATACAGAGGGTTTCTCTACATGAACTCCATAGGACTGTTGTAGGATTGATCTCCACTCATTAGCAATCTTTTCTTTAGCAGAAAGAGCCCCAAACCACATAGCTAGGGGAATTTCGGAAATCTGCTGCATTTAGGATCATTTACTTCTATCTTTTTTTGAGGCTGTAGCAACAAACTTTGCTTCTTCTATAACCTGTAGACAGACCCTCACCACTGTTTGTTTTTTTAAAACAAAAAATCTGTGCTCCAAGTGGAAAAGACAGGACCTTGCTTGGAGAATGCTGTTAGCAAATTACATCCACTTGTGTTCTTAACTCCTGATGTATTGAAAAATACAGCAAGGTAACATGGAGGTGGTTTTGAACCACATCAGTCATGCATCTGGAAACAAACTTACTTTACTGAGAGTAAAGATATCTTTGTTTGGTCTAGCTCCAGGATTTCAATTCCTTAACTTGAAGCTCTTGAGTCTACACACATTGCAAGCTGAATGCTTTGTTATAACCCCACTCTGCTCCATCATCAAGGTAAATATTAGATGTAGAAAATATTTCAACAAAAGCTTCTGAAGCAGTTTGCTTTGGCCTTACTTGCAAGTATCAAAACCACCCGTGGCAGAGCTCCTTCAAGGCCCAGTGTAGCTTTATATCATGATTGATGCAATCTCCTACCCACGTAATGGGGGGTGGGTCAGGGAAGTGAAATAAGTAGAAGACTAGGAAGACTTAAGTCATGGGATCTCTGTACTGATGCTGAGTGAATGAGAAGCTGTTATTCCCAGCTGTAATCAGGCAAGAGGCATCTCTCCCCTGAAAAGCAGAAGGGAGCAGATTCTTACTACAGTGCTGCCTGGCAGTGTCACCTCTTTGGGCATCAGCAGAGACTCAGACATCCGCCAGGCTTCAGAGAAGCTCACGCAGGCAGGAGGAGTCTTCGTGGAGCAACTGCTGCCTTGGGCTGACGATTCAGGGAGTGCTGCAGCCTTTATCAGTGGTGGCAACTCTGTAAGAAACTGACTGCAGGATTTTGGCCTTGCACCCACCCGCTCCAGCTAGCGAGCCCAGCAGCGTGGTGACAAGGCCATGTCAACAACAAGCACGGCGACAATACGTGGAACTTGTCCAAATCTTGCCCTAGTTTTTATTCCACATGGTACTTAGATTAGGCTCAGCGAGAGGAGGCTATTTAAGTTTCATATGCTCAGTTTAACAGGCAATCCCCTCTTTGTTCATCAGCGAGCTCCCCGTCATGCAGGAGGTGCAGCAGTTTGTACCAGTGTCTGGCAAATCCCTGTGAAGCGACTGTGCTCAGGGCTGAGGACACGTTCCCTGTCACCCTAACTTGCTTCGTTTTCAGTACAAAATTGCCTGTGCCTGGCACGCTGATTAGAGCACTGTCTCTGCTCACCCACGTGCTGTCAAGCCCCTGCAAGGCAAGCAAAACAAGATGTTCAGCTGGGTGCAGCGACGTTCAGCAACCACATCCTGCGAGGCTTCCCACCTCCTGCTCATCTCTGGCGTCGCTGCCTTGACACGGAGTGCGAGCCCGAGCACAGAGAAATTCATCTGCAGGGGGAATCATGCAATGCAACAGGTAGCCAGGATGCTGCAGCTGATAGCAACTTCAGTGGTGGGGGGGGGGTCCCAGAGGGCTTCACATTATCACTTCAGCGATGATCATAAAAGCCAAGAGAAGCACAGGAAAGTCACCAAAAAGAAAAAGGAGCAAAAGCCAAAGGGAGGAGTGGGAAGGGAGGGAACTAGCTGTATTCTGTTAATTTCAGAGCCAACTGGCACTTGACTGAAATGCTAATTGTCCTACTGACATACACCCACGAGTTATTTCCCCCTGTTCCCTCATCTCCTTTAAATGAAGTAGTGAGGCTTTCCTTAAATTGCAGGTAATGCAAGAAAATCCAGGCTGCCACCCTTCCTTTTCCTCTGTGTCACAGCCCCGTTTACAAGAACAGCTGAACCTTTTACTGTGTGGAAATACTACGCAGCATTAAGTAGTCACTTTAATTTCTGGATTGAGTTAACATTTCAGTTTCTCTTAGGAAGAGCAGCTTCTGCTCTGTTTGAAATGGTCTGTTACCTCTCAGTGTGTGCATGACCTCTCCTGAACATCTGCATCCAGTCCCTGTAAGTAATGCCTGCCTTTGTGTGCAGGTGTTTTATAGCTGTCACCTTAAGGAGGGTTCTTAGGGACTAGTTTACATGCAAATATGCGGTAGGTACCTGCTCAAAAGCAAAGCTCCATTTACCAGACGTGCATACCAGGCTCTTATGGGGCAAGGAGAGAAGACAGTTCCAACAGCCACCCTGCTAAATCTCACCAGGAGCCCCCAGAGGGATGGTTTAAGCAGCGTGTTTGTTTACACGAGTGTCCCACACCAGTTCAAAGAAATGACCCACTTGCAGCGCCTCCCCATCCCTGGAGAGCACAGGTCTGTTAATGAGATGGGGCAGCGTGGCTTAAAGGATTAAGAACTAAAGTCACTGGGGGTCTGGGGAAGGAAGCAGCCACTGCAGCTGCCTGATGCATGGCAAACATCGAGACAAAACGCTGTCCTGGGCTGTGAGCACAGAAGAAAAGCAGTGCTGTGTGGCTGCAGCTGAGAGCAGGAGCTTTTTGTGCTACCTGCTTGACATTGATAGGACCAAGGAGATGGAAAACTTCCAACGCTGAGCAGTGAGCAGGTTCAAAGTGTTGGAGCTTACTAGCATCGCTCCCAGCCTCTAGGGAAGGGACTGTTGTATTGACAAACCTAATCCTACACCTCACTTCATTCAGCCACTCGCTTGGAAACAAAGAGCCTGTTCAGGCTGTCCTGAGCCAACACCTTGGCTCATTCAGCTCCTTGGGATCAATAGCTGGAGAGAGGCTGGCGATCGATCCGTCTTTTGAGCAGAACCTCCCCAGAATTATTAATTCGCGCACTCTGCTGCAGCAGCTCTGAAGGGGCCTGCTCGATGAACGCTGCTTCCTTTCTTTAAAACACAATGCCAATCATCAATAACCTTTCATCCTTCAAAGAAAGTTTGTGTTGGGAGAAAAGAATGAGTGCGATTACTTCCGTGGCTACAATGCTATCTGAACCTTTCCGCGCTAGGCTGCCAGCGCTCTAACAACACAAGCAGAGCCCAGCAGCACTTCAGCTACTCTCCCTGCCTGATAGGGAGATAACAGCCAGCTTATCTCTCGCAATCTGGTCCTTGCAGCAATAATTAACAACGTGGAAGTGTGCCACCACGAAACTTGCTTCGAACAGCTTTAAAGTTACAAAGCCTGCCCTGTTCAGATATGGGGAGATTTGGACTAGTCAAAATAAAATAAAGTCAAAGAATAATAGCACACCGATAGTGGAAAGTGTTTTGCAATCACTGGCACAAAAAAATAGCCCTTTCATATTAGAGTCCAGTTTAACCAGGCCATGGGATGCCACACTAGGCTTGCGTGCCTGAAAGTGGAGGAGAAATAAAAGGGATTATTTAAAAAATGAAGTACTTTCTAGGCATAAATCCCTTTCTTGGTAGGGTATATTTAAATGTACTTTACTTTTTTTTAGTCAAAGAAGTAAGAAAGCTTGCCTGATTGCCAGAAAAAAGCTGTTAGGTATCAAAAGTTAGTTCAGCTTCTCCTGTATTTGATAATCCAATTCCTCCTGTGTGCGCTTATACCAAACTTAAGCTCTAAATGCTTAAGGTTTAGTTTTAAAATCAATGTTAACGATTAACGTGTACTCCTAGCTGCCTTCCAGGATGATGGCAAGTGAGAAATGATGCCAATAACAGCCCAAGACGGTTTCTGTAGGGACCAAGGAATTCCCATCTAACAGAAGAACCGGCCCTGGACATCTGAAGGTTAACTGGCTCCAAGCACCCATAAAACCTGCCTGCAAAAACAAGGCACATGAGCTGTGACCCCGGTAGGTGAAGGTATGCTTGTCTCTAAATATGAGTTAGTGTAAGGCTAATTCTGCTGCCCTGAATGAAGATTAATGCTCACTCTTACTCCATTAGAGTGAAACGTGAGGGAAGCCTGCTGCGTATGCTGGCTAGCAAGCGGCATGGCCAGGAGCTGCCCAGCTCGGCCCGTTCCTCTGCCAAAAGGTAAGTTAGGCTTGGGTGGTTCCCCCGCTTGCTGCTGGAAGGGATTGCATCTAAGGCGTGCTCACCGCCTCACCAGGGAATACCCTTGGCAATTTTTTATGACATTCCACAAACAGATCAGTTTTCGGTTCTCCGTGAGCACGCAGGATGATTCAAGAGTTCCCTGACGTTTGTTTTCGGAACGGTCTCCCTGCAGTCCCCTTTCCCTCCCCACCACACCGAGTTTTGGTTGCAGTCCTTCGCAGCGGATCTGGAGTTACACGAGCCATCGGCTGCTGCTGGAAGAGCTGCAGCACGCGCTGCCTTTCAAGGGGGGCAGTGCCCTGAGACGTGGGGGCATCCGAGTGCTACGTGAGCCTGCGAAGAAGAAGATGGTCTCTGAAAGGAGCGACAGAAGAGCCCGAGCTCAGACAGCGGTCCTACCAAGCGGCACTCACCTCCGGGCTGCACACACGCCACTGCTTCGCAGAGACAGCATCTAAGGCAAGAGCACAGACACAGTGGGTACACAGAGGAGACAGGTACGGGTTTAGGAATACTGTCTAGGTTTTAAAACACGTAATTTTGTAAGTAGAAAACACTGTAAAGTTGTACTCATCTCCCTGTGTACACATCCAGGGCTACTTTGGCTGTACCTGCACCTACCACGAGAGGAATGGCATCAATGTAAACCTGAGCTGCAGCACCCCCAAATGCAAGGGGAGCTCAGTTCCGCAGCAGTTAGGGGTTACTGCAACCGGCAGAAAAACACCTCGCAGGCATTACAGGACTGTTTACTGTCTTCAAGTCAAACTGTACACCAAAAAATGCATCAAAGAATTAAATGGATGTCCTAAGGCCCGTATAATGTTAGCAGGTCTCAAATACTTGACGCATGTGCTTCTCTCATCCACTCAAAATATTCCTCATTTGTCTGACAAGCTTCCCTCCTTCCCAGTCTTTCCCTCCAGACTAAGATGGAGAAGGATGAGGGTTATTGCACAGGCAAAAACAAATGAAAAGCCTAAAGATTTAACTGCTCCCAATGGTAAGACCTAATTTGTCTGGAGGAAAAAAACGCAAGCCAAGGGCAACCTGATGGTCTGAACCCAGCTCCTCCTGGCACTTCTGGCTATGCTGCCATGTGAGAAGTTGCCTAGCCCTGTTTTCCTTTTGCTTTCTTAACTTTCCACAACAAAAAGGGATTAGAGGAAAGGCGTTCACAAGTGGAAATTTCTGCTGGGTGGATAATTCATCCTGTGGTAACTCTCTCCCATTTCCAAGGCCGGTTGTAAATTCATCTACCAGGGTAAATACAAATTGAGTCTTAAGGAAGAGAGGAAGCCAGTAAAGAGAAGTCCCCAGTTCTCTGGAATTACGTCCACCACTGCCCCAGCCTGCCTTTTCCTGCCCTGGGCTGGTCAGTTCCTCTCCTCTACGAAAACGCCAAAGAGAAGTGTTTTCCCTTGCCCGGAGAGAACTTTTTGGACAAATACTCTGCCTTTGTGCCCCGTGACAATCAGTTTTAAGTTTCACATTTCTCTTTATCAGCAGGAAGCTCTGTTCAGCAGCAGCCTGTGTCGTTTGGGTACGAGCTGAGCCACTACGTGCTCCAACAAGAAGCTAGCCAACAAGCCCTCTCCGAAGAGCCAGGCGAGCTCGCAGTCTCGCAGCGCTGGCAGCAGTTCCTGCCCGCGGTTTTGCCCGCAGATGGCCAGGTGATAACGCCACGCTTTCCCCGAGCATTGCAACTCTGCTCCTGCTCTCTGTGCCCAAAGCACCGAGAAAGGTAAAAGAAATTCCCCACGGAAACTCTCAAACACCTCTTCAGGCTGTGAAACCTCCGTGCTGAGCACCAGAAGCTGGAACAGCTGCAAGCCACATAACCGAAAGCTTAAAAACCTGTGAGACCTCTCCACCCCGTTGTTCACACGAGACAGGACCACAGCACTGAGCCAAGCACACAGAGCAGCTTGTCTGCTCTCCCCCTTTCACAGTTCTCCTGCCACAAAAAAAAAAAAAAAATAGCCACAACTCTGGAGAAGGAAGTCTTCCTCCATGTGCTTCTCTTAGCACTCAGAGCAACGCGAGAGCCTTTTGGAAGAGCTTTTTGATTGATTTCTCAGGAAGAAAAAAAAAAGCAAAACTAATCTGTGATTAGAAGTCACAAAGATGCTCAGTCAGGTGGAAGCATTCCTGAAAAGCAAGGGGAAAACTACCTAACAAATTCAGTCAGCTGCCTTGGAGGGTAAACAGCAAACCTGAGCACAATCTACAGATCTTGACTATTACCAACAGTGGATGTTTTTGTAGTTCTCTTCATACTTGTAAGTAAAAGTTGTTGAACTAAAAAAGTCTGTTGGATTGACCCCGCCACCAAAGCAAAGCCAAAAAATAAAAATAAAGAAAAGAAGGGTTCACTTTACAGCATTGCTCCAAATATCTTCTGTGCTTCCAGCTGACCCGGAAGGCACACTTCTCAGCATTTACAGAACTTGGCCTAGCAGCCCATAAAAGCCTCTGTTTTAAGATGACCCGTCAGTAATGCAGATTCCTGGAGTTGCCTTAAAATGTCCTTAAAAACAGGAGACTGTTTTAGGCAGGGATAAAGCTTCCCCTCCAATCCTGTGACCCTGCAAGGTGCAGGCCAAGCATCCCTTCTGTGTGTAGCTGTGTGACACGGCCCATTTATCGCTGAAAGAAGGCGATTCCCCTTTCTCCTTGCTTCCTGAGGAAATGGTCTCCCTCCCTGCCTCCCCCAAAAGCTCACAACAAAACTCTCTCTGCAGCAACAGCGTACTAACCGTTCGTCTCTATTCCACTACCTGCGGAGCTGCCTCAACCTGTGAATATTCTTTTGCCTTTAAAAAGCGTTTAAAATATTCACATTGGTTTTGAGTTTCAGCTGGCTGCAAGAAGGGACCGGAGAGGTGCCGACCTGCAGTAGTGTCTGTGGAAGAGCTGGTGGTGAGGACAAGGACGGGTGGTGAGGATGAAGGACAGGTAGGTAGGAGCTTTGGGTGGCATTCCCATTGCCCACGCGACTTTTCTGCTGACATCGCCAGCAACTTTTCTCTCTGGAACAAGCACTGCTGATGGCTGTAGGCAAGACAGATAATCTGGTGAAAAAGGTAAAGCTGTACGAGAGTTCCCCTGGATCCAGTGCAATGGGAGGCAGCCTGCTGCTGTTTTGATCCTCAGGTAACTAGTTTTGACCCCGCCGCCTTTACCAATGTCATAAGCAAGCCTCACCTTGCTTTCAGCAGCAAGGCAATGAGCAAAAAGCCCTCCTCTTCCTCTCTCCCCTGACCCTACTCTCACCATTGTGCTCAAAGCGGCAGCATTTTGCATTCCCCAACGTGTTTACTGGGACAAAAAAGGGAGAAGTGTTTCATTTCTCTCCTGGTGTGTGACTATCTGAACACCTTTGTTAACATGACTGCATACAAGTGCTGTAGATCTGTGAAACCTGCCCGCAGACAACACACACAGTTAACTTTATTTGAAATACACATCCTAGGAAACCTACAGACAGTCCTACAGCCCTTCTAATCCTATTTTATACTCCCTTCTCGGGGCAAATATCACACAGAAAGGCCCCTTACCGGCAGGCAGAAAGATGATAAAACCCTCCAGCGAACTGCTGAGCGTAACCAGCTGCAACGCTGTGCAACCAAAAATGCCATTAATCATTTACATCAGGAAATGCCAAAGGAAGGGAGAGCGCACAGCCTTATCTGCTCCTTGTGTACACACGCAGGTTACAGGCTGTGGTTAAACCAGTCGTTCGCAGGACACGCAGCAGCTAAATGGGGCTCTGCTCCCTGGCCCTGGCTGCCGACTTTGTGTCTCCAAAATCCAGAATCGCCGTGCTCACTGCCTGCACGAGCTGTGTCTAAAACTGCCTGCAGCTGCTGCTTCTTCATCTCGTGGAATTTTTATCAGTGCCGATTTAATGCCTTCCCTCGAAAGGTATAAAATCTGTTTCTTGTAGAACATCACATAAGGCATTTCTGCCTGGCTTTAATCGTATTTTAAATGAGCGTCTTTTCAGCCCCAGAGGGAAAGCTTTCTGGTAGCGTCTGAATGCTGTTAAATCACTTCTTGATCCTCTGTACGGAGATGTGCAAGTGGCTGCAAAAGTTACTCTGTTGACCAGGACTCCGGAGCAGCTCTTCTGGTGAGATCTTCCTCCAGTGCACTTCTTTTTTCCTTCACAACAATTCCAGGTTGGGCTTTTTGGTTTTCAGTGCTGACCTGGGAGGTAAGTCCTCTCCTAAATAATGGGAACTGAGTCACATCCAGTACCGTGCCAGCACAGGTAGCTGTCACTTTGCCCTTCTGTGAGTGTATCAAGCTTACAGCAAAACCAGCCAGCGTGTTCTGCTAAAAGCCTGCAGTCCCCTCTGCACCTCGCTCTCTGAGGTCTTACTCCTGAAAGAGGCACAAAGGGGCCCAGTAAATCCTCTGTGTATAGACTCCTTTTGCCACCTCCTGCAGGTTCCTTCAAAGTTTGCTTTGTCCCCTCTGAGCTGTCTGTTCATTTTTTGGAGGGGTGTCAGGTGGCTGGAAGTGCACGTGTGAAGTTTACTGACACAGACCTGGAAGTGTGAGCCTTTTAATGTGCAGAACTGCTGTCATCAGATAAAGGTAGCCATGAAGAAACGTCCTAAAACCCTCTCTGCTTTTACCATTACAGGTGGGAGGCAGGAGCTGTGCAGACAAACCACTAAAAGCCCCAGGACTGCTCCGAAGATGAAGTTACACGCTGCCTTCTGGTGATCCAACCGCCACCACTTCTCAAAAACAGGAGCGCCCTGCAGCCTCCGTCTCCTGCTTTGTTTATTTACCGCCAGGTGAGGGAGCGAAACCGGCTCAGCACAGGGCCCAACACGTGCCAAGGGCTGGGAGCAGAGCAGGGCTTCCCCTTCTGGCTCCAGTGCACTCTGCTGGGACAGCAACAGCTCCCCGGAGACTGCTGCACGTTCCGACACGCGAATTTACAACCTGGTAAATGGGGGGGAAGGCGCAGCTCTCGGATCCGCTCGCAGTTTCTACACGGCTGGCTAGGGTGACGGAAGACCCGATGACAACACAAACGAGCAGGGCAAGCGTTGGGCAAGCAGCAGCCCAGGCAGCTTGCTAGCTCGAGCCACTGGTGGGACACTGCACCCAGACAGAGGAGAGTGTCTGTCTGCTTAAGAGCTGTGGGTGTTTCACCAGCTCTAACATGTGTACTTGAGGCAGAAGAAACACCCTGTTAGATGGAGGGAGGCAAGTACCTAGCACGTAAGCTTTGTCACAGGCCATCATCAACATTAAGCACCGAATTAAAAAAAAAATATTAGCAGAGGCTTAGCATTTAACGCCTTAAGTAGTAAATCCACAGCAAATCCTCCTGAATTAGATCCAGGAGGTATGAGTAAAATGTATTTTAATTCATTTTTTAAAGTTTTCTGAGGTGCCACCTGAGGCTCCCAAACAACTGATCTCCACCTTGATGTTGGCTTTCTCAGCGCTCCGCAAATCAGATGGCACCCAGCGCCTCACACACCCCTCTGCGGCTCGGGAATCTCCTTCTGGTACAGAAAAAGCAAACCGTTCATTTGCATTTAGCCCCCCTCTTAAACTTATGTAACCTGAAAGCCTCCAGCAGACTGAGGCTGAGCTAAGCAGTGGGTTTGTGTGGTTAAAGGAAATTTGCTCTAGAATTATGCATGTTACCACTTAAAACAAAATGTTTGCAGAAGAAAGAAGAGAGATGCGCCTCCCCGTTTGTGCACGCTGACTCTGAACACAAAAGGCAGCAGCTGCTGCGAGCTACCTAGCTGTAAGTTTTTCTTTGCAATGTCTTAGATGTAAATTAAGTAAAGACTCACCCGGGTGTGCAGGTTAATTATTTTTTCTCCCCTGATTCCCTTTCACTTCACTTCCAGAGTCCACACACACCTTGTTGGGATCACGTTCTGGCTTACTTCTGGCCAGACTGGTGTGAGAGCTAAATATTGCTGTGCTTGGCGAACCCAGACACAAGCCTGCCTTGCTTTTTGTAAAAATAAGACCGGTAATGAAAAACAACCAGAGTCTGAATGATAAAAAAATCCCAGCTTATCACACGAAACGGAGTTTTACAAATACCCTCGCAAGGCAAGAAAACAAGTAGCAGTCATAACACCACTTACTTGCAGAGAACTCCCACTGCAGAAGTTACCCAGCTCCTAGTGACAGCAGGCGGGGAGAGGAGAGCCACGCACACCAAACTCAGACTGACCGCTCCTGCCTTCCGAGGCAGGCAGCAGAACAGCTGATTACACCAGGTCCCCTCGGCCCTGCAGGAGTTGTGCTTTCCTGACAACACCACCGCTACCAGCACAGGGAAAAAAAACACCCTTACACGCGAAAACAAGCTCTATCAGTAAAAGTCCACTTGTGCAGATAACTGCATCTACAGCCGGGGCTTCTGCTGGCACAGCTATGTCAGTCACGGGTCACACTTCGTCACTGCGCTTGCAGACAGAGCTGTGCCAGCAGAAGTTTGCCATATAGACCTGGTGTGAAGCTCAACAGCCATCAAAGTGAATCTGCAAAGTTTCGCGTTTTTCAGGCCACTGCCAAATGAACTTTTTCCAACCAACAGCCTGACGATCGGCAGTCTTGCTCCTGTGTCGTGGGCACGTTAGCATCCTGGCTTCCGAGGGGAGAAGAAACCTAAACTTAGCCCAGGAATGTGGCAATACCTTTCATCCACTGACATCGTACTTTAAATTCACAAACTAAATTAGAAAGCAGGAGCCCCTGCAGGAAGAAAAGGCGAAAGAGAATAAATTAAGTTCTGCTCTACTTTGGCACTCGCGGTGCTCAAAAGTTCTCGCTTTTAATAGCGAGAAGAGAACAAAACCGAAAGCGTTTGACGGGATGTGTTTAGCAGACAGCAAAGCACTGCAAAATCCCCCCCTGGTTGAGTTGAACCGAACGGGCCGGCTGCAGGAGGCCTTTTATCACCCACAAACAGCTCTGAAGACAGCGGGCCAGGAGATTTCACGCCCCGGCGGATGCTCGAGCATAAGTTGTGTGCGGATGAACCGACACGGCAGCGCGGGTCAGGCACACGGCGAGGCACGGAGCTGTCCCGGGGCACGGAGCAGCATTACGTTACGGGATAAAATCACCAATTTCTGTGGCAGTTCCAGCCCAGCTCGGTGTGGTTACGGGGAGAAGGGAGCAATGAAGGCGCTGGCCGCGTAGAGGCCACGCTCCTCCCCTGCCAGAGCTGGCCCTGCACACCCGGGTGCAGCTTCGAGGAATTCCTGGGCTTTTGTCGCAGGGCAGGCGGCACGCACAGAAACGCACTTTGTGGGTTTTTTTTTTGTGTTTGTTTTTTGTTACAAATCGTGCAGCACAACCATCCCGGAGGAGCGGCAGCGGCTAAAAATACCCGCCTTATCGTCCCTTTCCTTATCGCCCGCGGCCAGCAGCGCCCTGGAGCCGAGCTGCCTCCCCCTCGGCTTCACCCTGTGCCCCCCGCCGCCCCCCTCACCCCGAGCCCGGGGCCCCGCTCCCCGCTCCCCGCTCCCGGTCCCCGCTGCCCGCGGCCGGGCGGGCGGCGCAGGCCCCGACATGGCGGCCCCGCTCCCCGGGCAGGCCCCGGCGGCGCTCACCTGCATCCGGCGCGGCTGGCGGCGGGGCGGAGGAGGAGGAGGAGGCGGCGGGGCGGCCGGCAGCAACGACATGCGGGCGGCGGCCCGCCGGGGACGGGGACCGGGACGGGAAGGGGACGGGAAGGGGACGGGGAGCCGGGGACGGTGGCGGCGGGGAGGAGCGGGCGGCGCCGAGGGCGGGGGGAGGGAGGTGGGGACGGGAGGAGGAGGAGGAGGAGGAGGAGGAGGAGGAGGGAGCGGGCGGGGCTGGGGACTGAGGGGGGATCGGGGCGCGGGACCCCGAAATGTGAAGGGATCCCGAAATAGTGACGGGATCCCAAAGTGGTGAAGGGACCCTCATTTGGTGACGGGACCCCGAAATGGTGACGGGACCCTGAAACGGTGACGGGACCCTGAAATGGTGAAGGGACCCTCAGATAGTGATGGGACCCCAAAATAGTGACAGGACCCCGAAATGGTGGCAGGACTCTCAGATAGTGACAGGACCCTGAAGTGGTGAAGGGACCCTCACATGGTGATGGGACCCCAAAATGGTGAAGGGACCCTCAAATAGTGACAGGACCCTGAAATGGTAAAGGGACCCTCACGTGGTGACAGGATCCTCAAATGGTGGTGGGACCCCAAAATGGTGAAGGGACCCTCAAATAGTGATGGGACCCCGAAATGGTGAAGGGACCCTCACATGGTGACGGGACTCTCAAATGGTGACAGGACCATCAGTGACAGGACCCTGAGGTGGTGCTGGACCACAAAATGGTGAAGGGACCCTCAAATAGTGACGGACCCCAAAATGGTGCTGGGACTCTCACATGGTGATGGGACCCCAAAATGGTGAAGGAACCCTCAAATTGTGATGGGACCCCAAAGTGGTGCCCGAACCCAAAATGGTGCCACAACCTCAGCGAGGCCACCCCGCACTCATTAAGAGCCACCCAGTGCAGTGAGGGTAAGCAGCCCTCCACAGCTAATTGTTGCTGTTAATTACAGTGAGGAGTGTTTTCCAGAGCCTATGTGAAGAGGGCACCCCACAAAGGCCTGCCAAGCTGAGGAAGTGAGGCAGATGTCGGGGAGAGCGGGCCCCACGCTGAGCGTGAGGCAGAAGCCGAGCACTGAGGGTGTAGGTGGTGCCTCAGCTCACATTTGTCACCTCTTTTTCTCCAAAGGAAGCGTCTGTCTGCTGCAAAACCTTTCAGGCGCCCACGCTGTGGCTGTACAGGCGTACACGTGTGTCTGTACGTGTCTGAGGGCAGATGAAGCACGGGGACGCAGGTAAACAGCGTGCCAACGTTAGAGCACGTTTTCTGCAGTTGGGCACACCAAAGTTGGAGGTTGCCTTCTTCTCAGGGCTGCTCCCAAGTTCAAAGAGGAAAAATAGGGGTGTTGCATGAGGACAGAGCATGGATTCAAAAAAGAAAACAAAAAAAAAAGAAAAAAAAAGAAGAAGAAACCAGGGCTGGAGAGGGGTGTAGGTCTTTGTGTGCTCATCTGTGGGATAGCACAGGAGGGAAAACTGGCAACAAAAGTGGCGTAGAGCTGCCGGAAAGTATCTGTGAGGTACCTTGCAGCAAGCAGCTGAGGAGGTGTAGGGTAGGACAAGCAGTTCTTACTGAAATTCATTTCTTCTGCAGCTCTCTAGACTCGTGCCGGACTCGTTTATGCTCAGAGAACAAGAAGCATGGGGGGAGCCTCCACGATTTTTCAAGGGGTTCTGTTAGCAAATGGAGTAAATGAGTAAGCGGGAGCAGGCACAGACATATAGAGCAGGGCAGAGAGAAAGGAGGGCGAAAGAAAAAAGCCTCTTCAAATTGAAGTTTAATGGCCTGCCTTTCTTAAGAGAAAAAACACATACATCCTGTTAAAGGCTTTGGTACTGACTTCTTTGATGTTGGTGCCTTTAACTGTTTCGCTCATTACTCTTCTCCCCTGAAAAATACAAATGGAGCAGTGAAGGAGGACTGTGCCCTCCCTTTTTCCCCTGCCTGGGTTAATCATTCTGTAGGTTTCCCAGCTCCCGTTACAGGCCAGGGCCTCGCCACCCTCACCTCAGGTACTGTTTCCCTCCCTTCTCAAAAGGGAGCGTAACTGAGAAACCAGGTTCTGCCAGTGGCCTGCCCGGGGTCACCGCCGGCAGGATCAGCATCTCCTGGGGGCTCCCCCACCCCTTGTACAGCAAACCGCAGCCTCCCCAAGGCCCTGCTTCCTTCGCAGAATAAATTTGTTATGTCTGGGTTCCTCACCACGCTGTGCACAGGAGGTATTCAGAGTATCCGTACAGGTGATACGGAAGAATCATTAACAAGTTAACCGTGAGCCTGTGTTTCCCCACAGAGCCAAACCCCACGATCTGCAGCAGTGACCTTCTGTTGAACAAATGGGAAGCTCATGAGGGGATTCAGAAGTCATGGAGGAACAGGGTGAAGGATGCGGGTTGTTACCCGATCACATGTGCATAGTAAGCAGGCTTGCATGGTAAGTCTTGTATTACGTTTGCCACCACTCTAGGATATGCAGGTGCCTATTGCCCATCCAAAAAGAAACCCCATTGCCCAAACCTGATCTGCCTCTGTGCTTGGATTTTGTGCTTTTTCACTTGTCGTTAAGACTTTTTAACTGAGGAGGTTTTCTTCCTCCTGTCACCCTTGTACCTTCCCATCTTCCTGGATCCTTTCCTGGGATACAGAGTGAACAGTTACACTGGAGAAACCTGTATTGGGTTTGCTATGCCATGCTTTGCATATGCACATAACATCAGCTACTCTGATTTAAAAATAACAATTCTAGTTCAAGAGGCTCCCTGCCGTATTTGGGAATGCACGAGGAGATGTAAACATCAAACAGCTGCCTGCAAAACAACTGCCAGGCCTTCAGCAGGGCCACTACCCATTCCCCGTGGTCCCTGTAGAGACTAAAGCTGTGTTTCTTTCTTCACCAGAGGGGCACGGTGATCTGGGCTGAGACCCCTTCCCGCTCTGACATCCAGTGAGTGTGGCAGCCTCTCAGTCAGAAGTAAAAGAGCACAAAGGCACTGAAACAGCAAGAGAATATGGCAGACTAGGTCAGACCCCTATCAGAGTCTGTTAAAGTCTGTAAGAAGCTTACAGGGAAAAATTGGACTCGTGCTACTGGAGAACACACTGCTCAGAAGAGAAACGTCCGGTGTCAGTGTGAGCCAGATGTTTCACAAACACTTCAGAGCAAACCAATAGGTGAGATAGATAAACCTCTCTTCCGAGTTCTAAGAAAAGAAACAAAAAAGAATTTGGAGAATATTCTTGGTCCCAGGTTCATCAGGGAGGGAATGAAAACGCAGAAGTTAGCTTATTTATAGCCAAGAGCATGTCAGTGTGAAATAAGTGGGCCCCTTTAGCGAGCAGGAGACTGGAATACAGCTCATGGTGTGTACTGGAGCAGCTCAGCATCCGTGCTCCACAGGTGGGCAGCCGACGTCTGGGGCAGGCAGAGCTTTGTTAGGGACTCGCAGCGCATCATTTTGGAGCAGAGCAGCCGATGCTAACCCGCAGGGGAGCTTCTTGCACCCCGTGTGTGAGCACTGAGGCAGGGGAAGCGGGAGGAGACCGGGGAGCAGCCGCGGCAGGCTGGCAGTGGCACACGCGCTGCATTTCTCCTGCGACTCCTTCTGCCTCGTTTCTGTTTTATTATGTTTACGGGTGAGCTCTGTGCGGCACTTTTCAGGTTTTTGGCAGCTCCCAGCTTAAACCACGGTGGTTTTTAACCCTCTCCCCTGGCCGCTGCGGGCTGTGGCAAAGCGACGCGGGGCCTGACAGGACTGGGGCATGGCGGCGGTGCCTCACGCTCCCCTTCATAGCGCCCTCCCTTCACACACATCACACCACCCAGCCCCCTGCAAGCACCGAGGGGCGTTTTTTGCTGCTCTGCCTTTAGACCCAGCCGGGACAGCGCCGTTTTCCCCGGCTTTAAGGAAAAAAGCGAAGCGGGGGGGGGGGGAACCTTTGAGCAGGGGGAACGCCGGGCGCCGGCAGCGGCGCGGGGGGGACGGCGGGGCGGGGGCGCCGCCAAGGGCTCGGCGGGGCGGGCGCGCAAGATGGCGGCCGCTGGCGGCCGCTGCGTGTGGAGAGGTGAAGGGGGGGGGGGGGGCGGCTCCGCGGGGCTCGTGTGTGTCCAGCCGGCCGCTGTGCTCCTCGCCCTCACCCCGATGGGGATGAAGGGAGCCTGAGGAAGCGGTCTGGCGGCCGGCTGAGGCGCTGTTTGTGTTTTTTTCCCTCAGTTCTGGCTCCGCACTGCCGATGGGCTTTGGCCGCCGCCTTGCCTCGCCCCCCGCAGCCCGCCTGCTGCTACGCCGCGGCCGCCAAGTGAGTGCCTGAGGTGTTGGCCTCGCTCCCAGCTGCTCTCAGGGGCTTAAACAGCGGGGGGGTCCCAGGGAAGCAGTGTGGGGAGGGGAGGTCGAGGCTGGGCCCGCAGGGAGGGTTTTTGGTGGTGGTTCAGGTGAGGAGTGCAGCGGTTGTGGGGGGAAACTCGGGGGGGTTTGGTGGGTGGTCGGGAAAAGGATGGATGGGTGACAGCTGGAGGAGTCGTGTCAGCGTGGAAGCTGCTGAGCTTATGGAATTGGGTTCAGACCGTTCCTCTTCTTGCCTCACGTTATCATAAAATCACAGAAGCACAGAGTATCGTGAGCTGGCAGGGATGCGCAGTGATCATAGAGCCCAAATGCTGGCTCTGCAGAGGACCACCCAAAAATCAGACCAGATGTCTGAGAGCATTGTCCAAACACTTCTCAAATTCCAGCAGGCTCAGTGCTGTGACCACTGCCCTGGGGAGCCTGTCCCAGTGCCCGACCACCATCTGGGTGCAGAACCTTTCCCTAACCCCCAGCCTGACCCTCCCCTGTCCCAGCTCCATGCCGTGCCCTCGGGTCCTGTCGCTGTCCCCAGAGAGCAGAGCTCAGCGCCTGCCCCTCGTGTGGAACCCAAGCTGAACAAACCAAGTGACCTCAGCTAGACACCTACATTGCTTTGACGTTTCTTAAAGTCTGATACCGCTGCGTAAGTGGGAGAAGAAAAATGGGTTCTGTGCACAGAAGAGCGGAGCATGCTGTACACCAGGAGCGCTGGAGTATAGTTAACTTTTTCAATTTTAACCTTCATTTTAATAGAGGAATGGAGTATCCGTTTCTACCTCTATTTTCTCCGCTGGTTTTGAAAGCCTTTCAAAATAGCGGAGTTAAAGACTGGGGCTTGTGTTTCTTAACTCCACTGGAAGCTTGATTTGTCTTCGCTATTTGAGACAAGTGATTGGAGTGAATTTAAGGATGTTACTTGCTCTTAGGTGTAGAGCCTACCTTAGTAACTACTCATTAATTAAGTGACATATGACAGTGTTTACTTCTTTTTCTTGAAGCAAGTGCCTGACTCTTCTGCTGATGATCTAACAATGGTGTTTGTTTTCTTCTTGTCTCAGAAATGCAAAAAAAGGTTCACAAAAGGCCAAGCAGGAAGAGGCAAAAAAGAAAAAAGGAATTATCAGGCGGCCTCTGATGAGCAAGCCAGTGGATGACGTGTACCTGACGTGGCTTTACAAGCGGCCATCCTATAATGTAGAAGAGGCTGTTGGTATGCTAAAGAAATTTCAGGAACTAGACTTCACGCACCCCAAACAGTATGTGTATATTAATGTGTTTCTAGATATGGCGCTGCAGAAGAAGGTAAGTTTGAAGAGGATAAGGAGGTGTTTTGATTTTTTTTTTTTCCCAACGTGGGAAGGCTGTGTTTTAAATGTAGAGTAGATGTTTCTGTTGGCCTTCTCACCTGCTTCTTCCAACTGCACTGTTTACTGTCAGAATACAGTCTGCTTTTGCAGGTGGCTTTATGCCTTTATTGCGTGTGTGCTTATTAAGTATGGCTCAAATTCTTGGGGTCAAGGTAGGCACCTTCAAGAATTTCAAAGGTGGGCTATTACGTGGCTGAAAATCAGGTCCAGGCAGAACAGATCAAACTGAACTTCACATTTGTTTAGGCTTTCCAATTGAAGGTGTGTTACCAAAATCATGCTTGTACTTTGTTCTGGATTCGTTTTTATAGGGAGAAGTGTAGATTAGCTTCTTCCCGTCTCTGTCCCCTGTGTTTTTATTTTTGTTTTTCAGTCGTGCACCTTAAAAGTAGGGTATTGTTTGCTTATGGTGTTTTTTTGTCGGTACTGTTGGAGTGAAGGCACTTACACATACACAGCTCTTCTTTACCAAGAGGCAGTGAAAAGGAAGCCTTTTGTTGTCGTTTTGAAGAACCTTATTTCATCATTTATTTCCGTGGGATCTTTGGGGTTCATGCATGAGCCCTATTACATTGCTGCATGTCAAAGAGCTGCCGGTATCCTCAGCAATTAATGGGAGGTAGTTTCACTTCCCTTGACCACAGTTGGTACTAGTTTCTAGTCAGTAGAACAGACTGGAGTTGAATCCAGAGCAGAAGGACTTGCTCTGTTACCTTGATGAAGTGCAAGAGAGACAGGATTCCTGTTAGGCTGCTGAGACTGTAATTTCTGGAGGAGTTTCTTGCAGCTATTTGTTTTTTTCTGGCTTGGATTAATGACAAGTTCATGTTTAGTGGAAATGTCAATGTGAGCACTTTTCATGACACTGGAAGTGGGTGGTGTCCTTGCAGGTCTTCAGAGGACGCTGGTTAAGAAATGAGAAAAAAGTATGAACAAATTTTTCCTAGGTGACATTTCTCACACTCTCAGCTTCAGAGGAGGTTGTTAGGAGTCTGGCCTGAGTGTTGTCTTGGTGGAGTTTTTTAGCTCTTATTGCCAGTCTTCCCTTTTGTCAGTTCAAAGGCACCTAGCCCAGTTTGGATTTTCCCTGAAACTTTCTCCTTCCCTCAGAGCTAGAAAACAGTTTGGTCTCTTTAAAGTTTATTTCTTTGTGCATGTAACTAAATATCCCTTTGGTATACCAGGGTCACTTCGAGCTAGGTAAGTTTATGCTTACACAGACCTCTTGTTCCTGCTTCTGGTAGCATTGAGGCATTCTTAAGCCTTGGTGAGAGACACATTTCTTGCTGATGCTATGCACTGGCCACTACCTACTCAGAAACTCAATTTAAATGAGCTGTGACTGCAGAACCCCGCTGTGTTACTGACAGCACCTGAGCATGGCAGCAGTTCCACATGTGGGAGTTGCTGACCCCAGCCCCTTTCTCTTGGGCGAGTATCAGCGTATATAAATCATGGATTTTTATATCCATGATTAATATTGGATTAATCCTGTGCATTGTGCTGGTTTATTGTGATTATTACGTGCAAGTATATTGTGGGTAAAAATGTTTTAGTCAGAGATGCTTGCATCTGTGCATTTGCGTGGGTGCAAAATTATTTAGTATAACTTGTGCTGAAGTCATGATTTCTTTTTTGTTTCAATCTTTTCCTTTATTTTTAGAAAAAAGTAGATCCGTTTGCAAGCACTGTTCTTCTTCCGCATCGCTTTACAGATGAAGTGAATAAGGTCCTGGTTTTCACAGAGGTGGGTAAGCACGAGTTACTTAGTTACGTGTGTTGCAAGCCTAGCGTGCTCTTGCATGGGACCTAGTCGTGTTGTATGCGTTGTACCTTGCGTTGGGAAGGCTTTCCAAATGCTTTGCAGGATTCTCAAGCCAGTTGAGGATTCATCTTCAGCAGTGCCTTAATGTGTTAACAAGCACCCTGAGTTTCCTTCATGTTGATTTGTCTACATATACGTAATTAATTCTAGCAATGCACTCAGGGAGTGAACATCTGCATAGGTGTGACTGAGGGAGAGAAATGATTGAAGTCTGTTTGCAGAGTAAAAACTTCGATTATCCTGTAATAAAGGTGGATAGTTTGGTTTAGCAGTCGCGCCTAACCTTGCTGTCTGAAGCCTTAGTAGGCAGTGCAAATTGTGAGTTACTCGCAGTGGCTTATGCTGTAACGGCTTGCCATTGAGTGGTGGCGGTGTTCAGTAACTTCTCTAATACAAAACACAGACAACCAATCTAAATAATGCAACAACTCTACCCCACCTCACCCCCAAACCTTTCATCTGCCATGCTAGGGAGATCACTGATGTGAAATGGTGTGGAGAGCCTCTGTAGCATCTGTGAGAGGCTAGTTCAGCCTCTTTGCTGCTGTCCTTTGCCTGTTAATCTTTCTAACAAAATAACCTCTATGAGATGACTCTAGAGAAGTGCCCTGGCTTTAGTTGATGAACCTTTGAAAACAAGAAAAACAAAGTTAACTTCTAAATGCTATTTGAAGCAAAAGTTTACTAGCACTTTCAGAAGTAAATAGCCGTATTTTATGGTGGTTTTAAGAAGCATGCTTCATGCTTTTCTTTTAGCTTTGAGTAACAGCACATGTTGACTCCACCTAGTGGATGGTTGGTTGAAGCTTCCAGAGGCTAACGATCAGGGAGAAAGGGCTTGTAACAGAGCTGTTCCCCAAAGGGATGATTTTTTTTTTTTTTTTTCTCCAGAAACCAATTGAACGCTTGAATATTGCTTTCTATTAAGACTGGAAGTGAACAGGGGTTGCTGCTCCAATACTAAATGGCCAGTGTCAGATATATTTTTTTCATCTTTGGTTTGTCTTAAATCATTCTTCCTTTCTTAAATAGTGTATGGTCTGTTCTTACATCGCGTTGTCAAGATAAAGAACCTATCCAGTGCTGTTGATATAGACTAATTGGTAGTACGCATGCTAACAAATTCTTTTTCTCTCAACAGAATGAGCAAGAAGCTGAAATAGCTCGAGAGAATGGAGCTGCTGTTGTAGGAGGAGTTGAATTAATCAAATGGGTATTTATTTATTTTTTTTTAAGAATTATCTATATTAAACATTGTAGCTTGTAACAGTGACCAAGTGGGGAGGGAACAAGGAACTTCATGTCCAGCCAGCTCTAGTTTGAGGTTAGCAGCCAATATAAAGAGTAAGGCACTGGCTTCTGTGCTCTGACATTTTTGTACATAGAAGTTGTGTACTTGGTTAATTTATTGTGTTCCTAAATATATTTTACTTTGTTTTATTGGAGATTTTGGAAGATGAAATCCAAGTGGACTCCTATGTAGCTGTTCCTGCAATAATGCCTAAACTAATACCGTTAAGAAACAAGCTCAGACGAAAATACCCCAGCACAAAAAGAAGTAAGAAGCATTTTTATTTTTTTTAATAGATCTAAGTACTGGAACAAGATTAACTCTTGAGGTGATTTTTTTTTTTATGAGGACATATAATTACACTGAGTATTTGACTGCATATGACTGAGCCACTCCTTTTGTCATATGTGAAAGTTGTTTTAGGAACCTAGTACTGTGCCTTTCCCCTACAACAAAAATGTTGGGATTACAGTCAAGGTAAGTTTGTCAACTAGTTAATATCTAATCAACTGTAATAGTACTGCAAACTTTATGTAGTGAAGTTATGTAGGAAAATAGAAACAACTCTGGGGAAAAAAGATGTTCACTGATAGTTGCGCTGTCTGACTGTTGTGCAGTTGTTTGGATCCCAGCCACATGACTGCTCTATGTACTCGTCTGTGCTTCTTAATAACAATATTTATGTTTCTTGTTAGTATAACCTGTTAACTTCTCTGTGTGGTCGCTCCCTTTTCATTATGCTCAAGGAACTTCCTATTCAGATCGGGTTCTCACGGCATCAAATGTCTCTGAATATTTTGTCTGCCTTGCTGACTTGAATTATTTTTGCTGTATTTCGGGGGGTCTTCCTAACACAGGAAAAAAGTTATTCACGTGAGCTGTGTCAGTTGCATGAAACGCGAAATCTTGAACCAAATTCCCTTTCCCTGCTGCTCTAACAATGTTTTTACAGGCTGCAGGCAGTGTTTTTAGCCTCCTAAATGTTTGAGGCAAACATACAAACCTGTCCAAAGCATTGCAACAGGATACTCCAGATGTTCTGGGGACAAACAAAAGCTATATTATGCCATTACAGACTTGCTTGCTTTGTAGGTTACTGGTGGCTGCTTTCTCTTGGAGCCACTCAAAGGCATGTGGGAGAAATAATACTTGCAGTTGAAGCAACTGAGTGGTGCTGTAAATCTGTCAAATGAGCTGCAGCTGAGATAACAAAACAGCTGTCTCAACTTGTTCAATGGCTGGACTGGGCCAGGATGTTTCAGGTAGTGAGTAATCTTGGTATTGCACAGTTGCAGAGTGTTTGTTTTCAAGGTAGACGCTTGGGGCTTATTCTAAATTTAACTCAGTAGGTTCTGATCTTCCAAAGTAATTATATTAGGAATTAGGTAATAATGACTGCTTATGTACACTCTTCACAGGTTCTTTATTTGGAGTGAAATCTTCCTTATTTTTTATTTATTTATTTTTTTTTTACTCTATCACCTATTAATGTCTGCTGATTAATGAGGAAGGAAGGAATATGGAGAGAGATTTTCATAGGAGATGTGTGAGGATGCAGTAGTTCATGAAACTACATTTTTGTTTGGAGTTTAACTGCTTTAGCTGAAACATTGAATTTTCCCTTTTCTAGTAGTATATTATGCCCTGCTCATAAACATTAACCGGATTTTTTTTTTACTTAGATTCCCTGGGCCACGATATCCCCAAAATGCTGCAACTCTTTAGAGAAGGTCTAGAGTACACGGTAGAAGACGAGCGCTTAATCAAGACAAGAATAGCAAGAGTAAGTATGGAGAGTTCTTAAGTGTTCTCTTCTGAGCAGAGTTGAAATTAGTATTAAAACAGGTAAGAAAAGTTTTTGATCTGTGCATTTTCAAGATTTTAAGTGTTGTTTCACTGACTAAGAAGAACTTCACTGTTTCTTGTGCAACGTGCTCAGCTGATGTGAGCCTTGTGTGTCACTGAAGTATGGTGATAGAAGCTGGTTCCACTGAGAGCAAGACATATCTAATGCTGAGAAGTTAAGGATGCCAAGAGTGGGATCTCTGGATCAAGCTGTATTCACGTGAACCTAATAATTAAAGGCTGGTTTAATTTAGGGAATTTTTAGTCGTGGTTTGATTTTAAGAACTTTTAGTTCTGGTTCAGGGGAGGAAACAAACCAACTGTTTGCATCACACCTGAAACATAAAATTAATCTGAGCTTTGACTACTGTCATAAGAAACTGGGTTATTGAAGGGAGGTATCTTATCTCTTGTTGTAGGCTCTTGAGCTTTTTTCCTTGTTTTTTTCCCTCTTCCAAATTGTTTTACTTCCATTCTGTTTTGTCTATTTGTAATCCTACCCATTTTTAACTTTAACTGATACAGTTCACAAGACTTCTGTTCTCTGCAGTTCTGTCTGGTGATATTAGATAAGCAAGTTTGTTGATTTTGGCTAGTTCCTGTGAGTAGTGCATATGAATTTAAAGGACTTGTTCTTCTGTACAATATCTCAAAACTGAGGTATTTGGGACTATTCTCCTAAAATATGTTATGTATTAGATTCTCATAGAGGCAGGAGGTATCTTTAGCTGTCTCTAAGTGTGATGTGACTATATAAAACACCTCAAATCCATAGATAAAATGGAAGAAGAAAAAAAAAGAAAATATTTTCAAGTGTTTTGCATGTATTCTACATCTTTATTTTTTTGCTTTGGACTACTTTAATTTTAATCCTCTTGATCAGTCTTTAAAATACCTGCAAATTAAATGTCTTTTAAAGTTTTTTTCACACTTAATCTAAATTTTTTTTTTTTTTAATAACAATCAAAGCTTGGATAGTTTGACAGCATTCCATGCAATTGCAGTTGGTCGTACTAGGTATAGCTCTTTACTGCTGTGGTTAGAGTTTTTGAGACTTAAACCACGTCCTGTTACTGCCATGAGCTGCTGGTGTTACAGGGCACCTTAGGTTCTTTGTCTGGGCGGCTCAGGCTCTGCATTTCTATAAGCACTTCTGAAGCTATGGTGCAGCCAGAGATGTCATCTTTTTTTAATTATAATTAGTAAATAACAGGTTCTTGTGAATGAGCTCTTAATCTTGGATCGGAAATAGCGTGCTGGGGGTTTGCTTGTGTGCAGTTGAGCTGTGGTAAGGTAACATCAGCTCTGTGGCAGAGGTGACTCCACCGCAGTGGACGTGACGTGTTCGGGGAGTTGGACGCCGGAGGATGACTGTGGTTACGGCTCGTGTAAAAGGTCTCCACCCTCAGAAGCTGCTCTCCTGTGCCTGACCTAGTTGTGCTGCTGGTTGTGCAGCGCCGCCGGGAGGAAATCTGGCACGGGCAAGGCTCTGGGAGGCGGTGGAAGCCTTGAGTGGTTATGCGTGTCTGCTCACCACTAAATCAAGAGCTCTTTAAATTTAAACCTTGTCAGTGAGAAAATAATCATTTGTGAATTACACAGAAGCATAAAGATATATTGCTGTGTTCCAGGCAGTGGCGTGGATGCTTCTGGGACTCTGCCAAGCCGGTGTTTCTCAGAGAGCTTTTCTCTTTAGTGCTGCTTGCTGTCTCATGTTGCCTGTTAGCTCAGTCATGGCCCATAGCTTGAAGTAACGCCGCCCTCCCACATAAGTCAGCAGCCTCAGCGGTGTTTTCTTATGTAGTGAGTAATTGAGATGTCTTTGAAAAGCCCGGGAGTTGGCAATAGTTAAGTCTAATTAGTAGATTAGTTGTGAAACCTAGAATGTGAAGTCTGCTTTTAAGACATAGAGCTTAGAGCAGGAGAGAGACAACTGAGACACTTGGGATGTCTACTTCAGAACCATGCTATCTGAAGAGGGCAGCTTGAAGGTTCTGTTGAGGGTTTTGACATAGCTTTTGAATTGGGATAGGCTGCTGTTGACTGCTATGAAGTATTCTTTCTCCCAGGTTGGAGGTGTTGTCTTTAACAAATGTAAAGGTGACACCAGGAAGGAGTTTTTGGTTTGTTTTCGTGTCTGTGCAGGGAGCTGCCTGGGAATTGGCTCTCTTGTGAAATGCAGGAAGGTTATTTTGAGTTGGGACTTGAGTTTGTTTGGAAGGGTATACATTTTGGGAAGGGACATGCACAGGAGCACCATTTCCTTTAGAGGGTTAGAAGTGCGGAGAGAGGTGTACTGAACCAGAGACCTCTCAAACTTGGGGAGTAGAAATCATGAGTTGAGGCTGGAAATGTCAATTTGCACTGGCAGTAGCACCTACCTCCCTTGTCTGTCAGTGTCGGGAGGGCCAGAAGTGTCCTTGCAGGCTGTGAGGGACATGGGGCCTTACAGTAATACGTAGCTCAGCAAGAGCTGAAGGTCTTGTGGAGCTCTTGATGGTATGTGCTGCACCGAAGTAATGTCTTCCTAGTAATCCTGTATGGCAAAAGGCTTGAATTTGGAACAAAACAGGATGTTTTGGAACAAAACTGAGGATGGCAAAAAACATAGTGAAGTAAACTCGAACTGGAAACAGCACTTTACAACAGCGAGGACCACAGCCTCAGTAAGGGGTATTCTGTGCCTGCATTTGTCTTTCTTGTACACTGCTAGTATCTCAGAATTGCAGCCAGCTTCAGTGCCAGGATGAGAAAAGGATATCTGCAGGGTCCCCAGGCTCTTACAGAGAAATGTTTTTTTTTTTCTTGGGAAGGTTCATAACTGAGCTGAAGCCAGTGAAAGCAAGGCAACACAAAATGGGTCAGTGCTCTTTAACTGATACTGTCTGTCCTCCAAATGTTTTCTCCAATTCTGTGGAAATGTTCATCTGCCACATTTGTCAGCACTTAGCTCTTGCTTTGGGGGCTTTTTTTTTTTTGTTCCTGAAAGCAGAGATGTTCCAGTTCCCGCCTTTGCTGTCATGAGAGGCATTTGACTTCCCTGAATTATGGCAAAATGGAGTCGTTTTATTATGCTGGTGCAGTGCAAAGTAAAAATTGTTAGGAGTTGCTCTAAACCTGCTCTAAAGAGATTTAGTTCACATTTTATATAGAGGCATCTGAGGACAAGTTCTTGGAGTTCAGCCGAGTCAAGTGTTTCTCTTGAAATTAAGAGGAAATCTGGTTTTACTTGAATAATGCAGAGACATGCAGAGGTTACATATTGTTACGGGATGCTGGTTACAGTACCGTTGTTAATTGCTTGGCAGCTTACTGTGCTCCAGAAATACCTCACCATTGCTATAAGCTAAAAGGTAAAACAGGGCTCTGTTCCTCTCTTATTAGCACCAGGAGACAAAATGTACTTGCTCAGAAAACAGAGCTGTGAACTCATGTCTCTCTTCATGAACTTGTTTCACATTTGACTGAAATAAAAAATAAAGTATCGTTGATAGTTGGAACTCCAGATCCTGCAGTTGATGGAGCTAAACTGTGAAGTGCTGGGGGTCGGTGGGTTTATGGTTCTGTTAGATTGTCTTGTAAGAGCTGTACTAGAGGACTTGGAGTAGATTTCTCCCATGTCAGATGCCACAACTGTAAGCCCAGTTTAAGTGCCTTGAGAACTGATTTAGCTTGCTGGCTGAATGGCAGCCCATGTCTCTGGCATGCCGTGAGATAAAGCCATAAAAATTCCAGTTCCCTTTTTAAACGGCTAGTTTTTAATGACTGCATTGCCCCGTAAGTCTTCAGAAAAGCTGGAACCTGAATTCTGAGTGGAGGTGCCAAAACTCTGAATTTCTGGCTGATTGCAGCCTTCACTGTGGGAGCCCAAGTCCTCGTGACTGCAGGTGGGAAGCCCTCAGCTGGAGCCCGAAGTTAGTGTTTTGAGAGCGGGGCATCTTCTAGTTTCTTCATTTGTAGGTGTATCCACCAAATAGCTGAGCGGCTCTTCTGTATGTTCAGTTGCAGCCTTCTAAAGATCCTCTAGAAGGTTAGAAGCTTTGGGACTTCATGAATGGAGCTTTAAACATCATCTCTTTTGGTTAAACTTGCATGGTGCTGGATATTTATAACTAACTTTCGCCTAGGCAGCAGAGGTAGGGAGAGGCCCTGTTAAAGAAACTTGTTTCTTCCCCCAGAAAAAGAACAAATAACTTCCCTGTACCTCCTTACAGCACCTTGTGCTGCTCTAGAGATAAGCGACCTCAACTATAAAGAGTTAAGTAATGCTTCAGTTCTGTGCTCTGGTTTTAGCACATACTGTCATCTTTTCAAGCTCCATTGTGGTTAGGTTGTATTTATACCAAGTGGACTAGAAATAGATTTACAGTTGTTCCCTCTGTAGGCATTGTTATTCGTCAGGGTGGCTCAGGACTTAGATGCTGAGGTCCCACTGGAATTGATCTGAGCAGAGCAGTGTGTGCAGCTCTGGAGATCTGGTCCAGAGTATTCCGTCAGTCTGGGGAAGGCTAGAATTAACCTAAATATCTAAGTGCTGATACACAGTGACTGTGCGCACGCCAGGAGTTACTGTGGGATACTTTGGTGATGTGGAAGCTATTTTGAAATACTTAAAACCCTTTGGGCATTACCTGTCTTCATTATGGAGCCATCTGCATCTCAAGAAAATTGTGGTACACGATCTCTTGGGATGTGTCACGTTGCGTGATGGAATGTAACTCACTTTGCCCTATTTTCCTGTGGTATCAAACAGGGGATATTAACTGATGTCTTCATATGTTGACATGTTTGTCTTCTCTCATAATGTGTTACAGTTCTTAGAAGAAATTGTAACTTACTGTTTAGAGCAGCTTGCTGGTTCTGTATGTTTTGTGTTCTTGCAGGCTTGGTGACAGATGATGAATATTAAGTAGCTCACTCAAGTTGCAGAATTGGAGCCTTGCTTGAGACTTGAACCTAGTGCAAGATTTGGAAGCAAACACTGTCCAAACCTTTATATATAGCTTCTAATTAGTTACTGTAATTGTTGAAGTTGTCGCAAGTGTTCCTTTATTTTGAATTCTGTACAGCATGGTGAGCCTGTCAGTGAAGTGAACTGCTCAGCATTAGCAAACAAATTTTTACAGCTGTTAATGTATGAAAGATGAAGCACTTCACAGTCAGCCTAACCGTAATAAAGATGAATGCTTACTGGCCTGTGTAACAGAAGAATGGCATTTGGATCAGAAGTCTGCCAGAGGAGCATGAAAAGAAATTAATGGACCAAATCTGGGAGGAGACTAGTGAAGTATAACAAGATTTCTGTTGTAATGCATACCTTTATGGATAAGTGAAATGTTAAAACCTGCTTGTGCTACATTGAGAGGGAGTGGAGAAGACGGGACCCGGTGATGTCTGCACGCTCCACTGAAACAAAGCTAATTCTGTTTTAAAAAAAAAAGAAAAAAAAAAGACCAAGCTCATTTTTTCTTAATTCCACTCCTGAAACTTCTAGAAAAAGACTTCATAAAGATGTCTGGATGATATGGGTGAGACCAGGGAGATTAAATAAGGCATAGCAGGGCGTTAACGCTAGCAGAACATTAACTCTGAGAAACGTGCACTAAGCTCTCCAGGAGCTGAGAGAAGTCAGCCCTGGATTTGACCTGAGGGTGTTCAGGTTTGTGCATCTCTTCCTCGTGAGTTGCTCATTGTTGAAGAGACTCCAGGTGAGATGAGTAGCAGTTGTGGTTTTAGGTGATTAACAGATGAGGAAAGATGGAGATACTAATTTTTGGCAGCAGTGTTGGTTTACTCCCAAGTATTGTGATCTGTTCAGCGAGGACTGCTGATGTGCCTGAAGTGGTGTGTAAGGACTTTGTTATGTGAGCATGTTGGGCAGAACCAGGAGCCACCAGTCTATGGTGGATGCCCCATCCAGCCTGGCCTTGAACCTCCAGGGATGGGGTAGGCACAGCTTCTCTGGGCAGCCTGTTCAGTGCCTCACAACCCTGTGAGTGAAGAAATTCCTCCTAACATCTAATCTAAATCTCCTTCATTCAATTTAACACCATTCATTCAAATTAACACCGTTCCCCCTTGTCCTGTTACCATCTGCCTGAGCAAAAAGTCCTTCTCCATCTCTTTTTTTAAGTCCCCTTTAAGTATTGAAAAGCTGCAGTGAGGTTACCCTGGAGCCTTCTCTTCTTCAGGCTGAATATCCCCAGCTCTCTCAGTCTTTCTTTGTAGGAGAGGTGCTCAAGCCTTCTGATCAATTTTGTGGCCCTCCTGTGGACCTGTTCATCCTTCTTATGCTGGGGGCCCATATTAAATACTTAATTTCAGTACTATTTCACAAAAGCACTTGTATGTGGGTTGTTTTTAAAAACGCCTTTGAAGCTACATATATACAGAGTCATGGGAATGGAATAATTGAATGTCATGAGTAGAGAGAAGGAAAATAACAATAAAAATACAACCTCGTATACTTCTGAGTCATTTTGGTAAGGCCGTTAATGGGATTTGTAACTCTTTTAACAGGGATACAGAGAAACAAGACATATTCAAATATATGTTCATATCCAGCACATACTGATTTATTAATCTAAGGCTTTAAGTATCACCGTGGCTAATTCTGCATTATCCTTTTTCAGCTGGATATGCCTACTGAGCAGATAGTTGCCAATCTAAAAACAATTTTAGAGGATATCTGCAAATTCAAGCCATCAAGTTCTGGTAAGTAGCTGTTCTTCCAATCTATTAGTTGAAGCTCTAGAAACAAAATAAAGAAACGATTGTTAAGCAGGGTGTCATTAAATGACCTCGTTGCTTTGTCTACTTGGGACGGGAGGAGGGAGCTGTTAGGCTACTCAGTGAATTAAGGCTTGACAGCTTGACAGCCCATAAGGGCATGAATAGTGTCTGCTCTTCTTGACGTGAACTCTCATTGCACTGCAGAAGTGTCTGTGTGAGGAAAGAAGTGAGATGATGTACAAAACTGAGTTGGCAGGTTGATGCTTAAATGGATTATAACAATACATTGGAATCCTTGCGAGACGTGGGGGTCTTCAGTGTATGGGTGGATTGGTTTACCCCACTTGAAGCCGAATACAAAGAATCCAAACCAAGAATCCACCTGCAGTTACTTAAGACAATGCCAGTGCTTCATCTAGCTAACATCTAGTCTGATGCTAACTACCCGTTTGAATACATACAACCATTTTTTTCTGTCGCCAAGATGTTTTTTAAATTTCTGCTGTTCCTGGTGCAACGCTGTTAATCTTTTCTTTTCCTTCCCTAACTGAATGATCAGGTTACAAAGGAGCAAAGCAGGAGTTCGGCATGCTGTTGCTGTGGGTTCTGCTCACTGTTCCTTTGTAAAGAATTTGACCAGCTAATACGCTAGCTGTTCTTTTTCGTATTGAAGTAAATGTAAAACAGATGTCATCTGTATTACTGGAGTAGAAACAGTGATTTAAGAACATAATTCTGTGTTCTAGCGTTCTGTAATATAACCAACCAATTTTTATATTAATATTGGTTTAATGCCTGCAAAAAGAATCAAATTGCGTCTCTTCCACTGATGCTCTGACTGTACGGACAGAACGGACTGTGAAAAGCAAACTAAACAAGCATTTGGAAGCATTTCATCCCAAATAAAAGTATAAAGGGTTAGTTGACTAGAAATAAAACTAAATAAAAGCAGAAAGTCAAGAGGTTTTTTTTTTTAGTGATGAGGCTCATAGGTAGACTACACCAACTTGGTTAAGTTAGGGTCAGCCATTCTGGACTTGGTAACGTTTCTGTTCATTTTGTGGTATCAAGCTTGATTACTGTGGTGTGTTCTTACTTGCTTGGTCAAAAATACTTGCCATTTGTAGGAAGCAAGTGTCGTCCTCAGCATATCTTTACAGGAAGGGAACCTAGGTAGGCTTGCTAACTGTCAGTCGCTTCGTTCTGGATTTCTGTTCGTTTTAGGTTTTCCATATGTAGTAGTGTATCTTCGTGCAACTATGCAGTTATCACTAAAAAGGCATTCCTCTGCAAGTCACTTGATCTAACGCAAGGCTAAAAATACCACCAGCCATATGTTCTCAGAGTATAATGTAGTTCTAATTAATCCTCCCCAAAGAAATTGAGTTATTTATGTAGTGCCTCTTGTCAAAAGACTCCTTCAGCATTTGTTGGTAGGATCCTGAAATAAGATTGTTTGGGCTATTTTGGTGCACTCTATCACGCGTGAATATTTGTGCGATCAACAAGTGCCTAGTTAATTTTTGTGAATCTGCAAATAGGGGAAAGCCAATTGTAATGTGTTTTGGAGCCTACAGCAGCTTTTTTTTTTTTTTTTTTTTTTTTTTGACATGGTTGTTCGGAGTGGGAGGGTTGGAAATGAACTCAGTGCCCATGTGGTCATCTTTACTGGGATTAATATGTTAGAAAGAGGTCTTGATTACTACGTATATAAGGAACTGTGAACACTCAAGCTATGTAGGGATGGCATTGACATCATGAAGATGAAAGGATGATTGGAGTTGACCTAAGAGAATGTTGTTTGCTGTGTGTGGGAAGAGTGTGTTGTGTTAGTATATCTATCATCATTTATTTTATTTCAGTCTTTTGACTTGTTAGCTTTTTCAACTTGAAATGTATTCTTCCTGCTCTATGGCATTGGTTTGCCTTTTTTTCTTCTTTGTACTAAGAACTCTGTTTTAGCTATCAGACATGTATCATCTCTACTGCTTCCTAGTCACCTTCATCAGCTATGTGTATGTTAGAAATAACCACAACATCTTAGCCTTTTCCTCCACCACCTGGGTTTTATTCAGTTCCTTTCCAAATCCAAAGGGGACTTGAAAGCCACTGCCTACCTCAGCAGCCCCTTCCTCAAATGCATGCTGTCGTCTTTACCGTTGTGACCTGTGCAGCTTCAATCCAAAATGCAGGTGTGATTGACAGATAATCAGACTGCACTTCACAGAGCTTTCCTGCGTTGCCCCCTCTGCTGCTCTGGAGGAAACATGTTTTGGACTTTCTGCCTTGAGCTCGCTATTATTTCCACTGCTTTGTAATACCCCAATAATTCTTGGAGAGCACAAAATAGCAGAGCACCATTCTTATCCCATGCAGAAGCTATGGGTGCTACATGTTGTGGTGGATAAAAATGAATCTATGTAGGGTTTTGTTTGTGGAATGGCATGCCTGCTGCCTTTAAAAAGTAGGCTTTTCACTTATGCTTATGTGCTTCCCAAGTCACTCTTCAGAAAACTGGATCCTAGACTGGTGTGTTTGACTGCTGGATGGAAAGCTGTTAGGTTGTCAGGAACTTCCCATCTGTAATTTGCCAGTCAGACTAGATTCCAAATTGACTTGATTTTTTTTTCTATACTTTAGAGGAGAGTGTGTATGTGTGTGTAGCTTGATTTGTGTGTTCCAAGGCCCTGGAATATCAATTACCTCAACTGCTGGCGAGGTACTGAAGGAATAAGGTAGCCATCGTGTTACTACCTTTTTGTAGCACCAGTGTGTGAAGTGCATTTTGAGCCCTTTCTGGCAGAGTGCATGTTCAACTGTCTGCACTGAGATGATTTGTCTACTCGTATCGGTCTGTTACCTGACACAATATACCTGACACGATCTAGATCAGTACTAAGATAAGTCAGCCTGGAGACAAAACTGTTGAAGTAACTGAATTGGTGGTGCCCTTTGTTTTGTAGGTCCCTTTGTGCAGAAGTTGGTTATTAGATCTTCAACCAGTGAAGGCTTGCTATTGAACCTTGATGGACTTCTTCCAGAGGTAGAGAAAGCAGAAGAAAAAGAAGAAGAAACAGTGGAAGAAGATGATGAAGAAAAACCTGTTCAAGAATCTGTTAGTACCTGATGCCTTTCCTTGTAGGTCTGATGATCAGGCTTGGAAAGCAAATGGTGGATTTCAAATCATATTCTGTGAAAAGGAAAAATAAATACACACATTTCATTTTTAAATTCTGTGTAACAGGAAACTATGTCACAAACAGGAGCCTGTTGTCAAAACTGAAGACACTAAGTTTCTTCTTCGGGTAGCTGAAAGCTCCCTAATTTGTGTGTTTTTTTTTCTTTTTCTTCGCACATAATCAGTCTAATAAATGTAGTACTATAAGCTTGAGGTATTGCCATCCAATTAACATAGTTGCAGCTGAAAGACCAACACATGTTACATCCATAATGCTGGGTTTTCTACTCTGTTGAAATTGCAAAATTGTTCAATGCTTTTGTCTGTTACACCCAATCTCACGTAGAGAAGCTAATGCAGTTACTTCTGGAAAGCTGCTGCATGACTTTCCAAGAGAAAAGCTAAATTTTAACTTACCATCCTGTTTTCTACAAAATCAGAGGTGGGTTTGCTTTTGAGTTGGTGGAAGCCACGCCTGCATGATGCTTATGGTATCCCACTTCATTTTCACTTAATCTACGTACATAGAGGTGTGATGTATGGATTTCTGTTCCACTTGGCACTCTGAAACTACTTCTGAATGCGGGATTGTCTTTGTGACAAACTGTAATAGTTGATTTTTTTTCTACAGAAAAAACGGGTTATCTTCTGCAAGAGGAGTGATTGTGCACCTTCTTTTTCTAATAACACTTCATCAATGCATAATTGATATTATGCTCCTCAGCGAGCCCAATTAGTGGCTTGTTTGTACTACCCTGGAAAGAATTGATTGTAAACTAGTTTGAGATGAGACCTGAGTGAAGCTACAAAAATTTAAGTATCCCTTTCTGTTTGCCAATGGAGGTTCCTTTTGATGGGCTTCCAAATAACCACAAGGGATAACTGGATGTGTTCTGAAGGGGAGCGAGAGGCAGCTTCACAACAAGCAGCAGGAGGTCTTGCTTCCATACAGGTGACTCCAAGAGGAAGGCTCCTGTGGTATGCTTTGTGTTGAGACTTTACCTTGAAATGTTGGCTGATGCCTTAGGATAATTTTGTGTGTTACCAGCTGGGAATGAAGAGCACATACATAAGAGCAGCAGTGAGTAGCTAGGATATATAGGGCCGTGGTCCTGTGCTGGGTTAGTTATCTTGAGAGTGCACGGACCACTAGATTTGGCTTAGAAAATACTGATTTGCTCATTGGGCGGAGGCTCCTCAACTCCTCCACCAGTGTACAGGGAGAAGAAAAAAAGGCTGTGGGGTCCCTTTTGGTTATGTATTAGCTTAGCTTGTTCCTTTGACTCTTGGTAGCTATGAATACCACTTAGCTTTGGTGGAAAATCTTGAAGGTAAAGGCTTCTTGTTGAAATGAAGGTCTCTTTTAGGAATAGCACAGTTTGACAAATGAATTAAGCTCTTGTTGGGGTTTGAGCTCTTACACGCACCAGAAGGCTTGACTTGGCGATGTTTCAACTTTTTACACAGTTAGCTTTTTGTTCGTGAGGGCTAGCTGGTGTGGGTCAAATCAATTAAAAACAAAACACCAACCCTTTTTTTGCAAAAGGTAGTAATGAGTGTGCTTGTAGTGTAATCCTGTCATTCTGCTCAATTTAATTCAGTTTATATGGCAATGACCTGTTACTTTGTCTACTTTTTTTTTTTTTTCTTTTCCAGCATAGTTCTTAAGTATTAACTGGAGACCAGAGAAAATAGCCATGCATCTTTTAACTGGCTGGCTAAAAAACAGGTGTTTGCCACCTTGCTGCAGAATTTATCTCAGCTTTCTGCACGTTGTTTCCAGCAGGTGGCATTCTTGTTCCCCTCTGTAGGATTGTTAGGGAAAGTTTCTTGCTGATATTTTTGTTTCATTGCTAGACATATGCTAGTAGAAATGAATCCAAAAAATTAAGATGATTCCAGAAAGGATAGGCCATATAGAAGGGGATGAGGTTATCCAAACCTGGAAGGGTAGCCTGTGTTTGGGGCTTTAAATCATTCCTTTTATTGGAGATGAGGTGTTTTGTGTTTGAGGAGGTTACCCATATCTGCTTAGAAATCCTTGCACCTCCATCTGAAGCATTTGGCTGCTGTCAGTCAGGGTGCCTGACAGCTTGCTGCTCGGCCACACTGCTGTTTCTTTAAATATGTGGAGTGCTTTATGCAGGTTCATCAGAAAATTGTCTTAAGGGTAAAGGGAAGCTTCGCGCTGACTTCAGTAGACTTTCTATGTAGTATTTGCAAAAAAGCAATGTCAGTACTTCTGAATAGCTGTATAAAAAGCTGTATAAACAGCCTTGGCTGTGGGCTGTGCTCGTGCCTTGTGGAAAGAAGAAATTTCAACCAATGTTTGTGGAAGTGAGTTGGTGCGACTGGCAGAAATATTGTGTCACATATATTCAGGGAAGTTAACTGACCTAAACATCACATTTGGTCCAATTCTACCTAGATCAAGAAAAGAGGTATTGCAGGGGGAGGTGTTTCCCTATAAAAATGTATCCATGATTGGCAGCTTTTGGAAGATACAGAAAGATACATAATCAAGGGAATTTTTTTTTTTTTTTTGAAGCATTAAATGCCAGCGTAGAGCAGAGGAGCAACTTACTCTGCAACAAAAGGCTTGATTGCTTTTGACGAGCTTTACTTAGATGACTTCTTCTAATGAAAAAAATGATCATGTTCCACAAGTTCCTTGCCTGTACGATGTCTAGCTTCATTAGTTCAAGTACAACATCCTCTAAAGGTACATCACTTACTCTGTAAGCTTTTTTTTGTTTTGAGTTTGTACACAGGTGTGAACAGAGATCAAGCCACGAGAGGTGTGCCTTGGTTTGAGGATGTCTCTTAAGCTTCTGTGCAACTTGAATAGTGCACGAGGAATTGATTAACACTTTGAATCTTAGCAAAAAGTATTATTTTTTTTTACAGGGTTCCACTCTGCAGAGAACATTTTATGTGTGCATGCAAACAAACAGCATCTTTAGCACTAACAAATTGTATATACGAGGAATGCTGTGAGATACTGTAACGTTATGTGCTGTTTGTGCCTGTAATGGAACATGAAGGTAAGATACCTGCTGATACAGATAAGTTAGGCTTATGATGTTACTTGCCTAGGTTTCTTGGACTCCTGTAATTTTCTTGACTTATTTCAGATTTTACTATCCGTTGTTGCAGGCCTGTTGTTTTGAAGATGGGTGTTCTATTTTTTTAGTGCTGCTTAAGTGTAAACACACAGGTGAACGTATCTCAGGCTGACTGCTGAATGTATTTTCAGAGAATAAAAATGTGGAGTACTGTATATTCCTGCAGAAATGCATACTTTAAAAATTTGAACACTGGCAGTACTGTAAATCTGAATCTCTAGAGGTCAGGTGAGGAAAAAAATGGCTAATGAACTCAGCAAACTGTACCTGAACAACTGCAGCAGAAAATCTTACAGTTTCGAGTATGCTGTGTTACTAATTGATGTAGGGATAATGTTCCTGGCCTTTATAACACTGAAATGGGATTATACAAAACGGGTATATTATGATTTTATCCTGAAATGCTTGATTGAGATAGAGGAGGGATGAAAAGGAGAAAGACAACATGGGATTGTTCCCCTGTAATAAGCTTAGTCCCAAAACACGCAGAGTGGGAACTGCTGTACATGTGGGTTTTGTGCCACTGTGCCTTGGAAACCTGTTTAATTGTCACGTAAGCATAGCTAAAATGGTGTTGCTTGCATCTAGGTACGAATACTACTGTACTATTTGCCAAGTGTGGTTTTGTAATGCTTTGGTGGTTTCTCATTTAGTTATGGCAGTACATAAATTGGTTATCTGTCCTGAACGTTAAGCTCTTGTAAGTCCCGTGTGATAAGAGGCAGCCCTTTGCCAGCGTTTCTGTTAATGAATGCTTAATGCTCCTTCGGTAGGTAAACAGAGCACAGATCTTCCATCAAAAGCAAAACTCCATTAACCCAGAGCTGTCTCCTTGTGAAAAGGAGGGAGTGCTGCAGTGTACTTTGTAATGCAGATGATGTATGATTGCTTTTAAAATTATCCCATATGAAACTGCTGTATAACTAAGGGGAAGCAGGCAATGGACTGAAATTCACGGTTGATACTTAGAGAAAAATGTGCCCAAACAAGGAAGAAATTACAATGGAAGCGTGTGTGCAGTTGTGGGGAATGAAGGGTTTAGGCTGTCAGCCTAAACCTGGACTTGTATGGAAATTAGTTGCACTCCAAAAAACTTCAATCTGGGCAGGTCAAACTGAGTTCACAGAGCTTTTGCTGCAAACTGTAGCACAGAGGTAACGCTAGAGCAGGATAGGGATGTTGCAAATGCAGCGTTCAAAACTGATGCAAGAAAGACTGGCTGGGGGTTTCCTGGGTTGCTCACTGGTGGCATTAGCACTAGTCCCACAGTTGCCATTCTGCCGTACTGTAACAGAGCGCTGCCTCCAAAACGTCAAGTAACATCAGCCTTGTACACATCCTGATTGAATTTGTCAGGTCCGGGCTCCCTCGTTAATTTTCCCAGAGCTGCCAAGTCCTGCTGCGTGCTGCCCCTGCTCTGGGAGTTAGGCTGGCCTAAGGAGTCAGGCTGAGCGCTTCGTTTGGAGCAAACAAAACTTGAAAAATCTGGGCTCAGTACGGTGCTTGTCCGGGTGGTGTCACTGATGAAGTCTTGGTCAAATGTCCCACACTGAGTAAGGTCATTCTAAACAGAGACAGGCTTTATCTGTACCATACAATGCATGGAAATGAGAAGGTGAAGGAAATGTCACTAGTGAAATCCCTAATGACAGTGCAGAAGGGGACAGCGTGGGGCAGTAAGAGTGGTGTTCTGAGCGCTTTCTGTTCCAGAAGTTCCTCCTTTGTGCAGAAAGGTGAGAAAAACACCTTTAGAAACGAGAAGGGAAGGAGTAGTGGAACGGAGACCTGGCTGGCGCGGCTACGTTCATGTTCTGCAGATCCTCAGTGGGGCAGTAGGACTCTTAAGGGCCCAATATGTTGTGCTAGGGTATCTTTATACCTCTGTATCACAAACCCGTGGTGATTGTATTTCTTTGCAGCTGGAGGTGTAGTGGTCTTTGTGGGTTTTGTTGAAGTGGAGAAACATTTGGGTGACTTTTCCTTCAGCTTAAAGAAAACTTAGTTGAAAACAAACAAAACCCCACTGAAGCCTAATTTTACTTTATTTATTTATTTATTTATTTTTTAAGTGAAAAGGGTAGCGATTAACAAATATTTTCTTCTCTCCTGAAAGCTTCATCTTTCCAGCAGGAGGAGTCCTGTGATTACAGTGCTAGCTGCAAGGCCTCTGAGCTGGTCGCTAGGAGGAAACTGACTGGAAATGAGAGCAGCAAGGCAAATGGTACTTCAGTTTCTTTTCTTTAAGACACTCCTTGTAGGAAGGCAGTTAAGCCTCGTTTCCCAGCGTTAGTGAAATCTGGTTATGAGAAAACAAAATTATAAATGACCTGTATGCAGGCTAACTACTACTCAAAGCCTGAAGAAAAGATGGCATGCTAACAAGGTGGGTCGTGACTTTACACCAGAGGTGCCCTGTGGGAAAGAAAAGAAAAATATTTCAGGGGATCTGAACCATTGCAAACACACTTCCTTTCACAGGGCTTTCCCAAGCATACTTGTTCCCATCTTTCAGGATTTGTTGGGGACGGGAGTGGATTTGGGGGACTGGAACAGTGAAATAAAAACAGAATCCTTGTTGGCAGTAAGTACGCACGTGTGCTAGGCAGTAGAAAGATGTTTAACACTGAGGTTTGTGGAAAGAGCCTGCTGGATTGATTTCCAGGGTGCTGCCTGGTGACCTCTCTGCTTTGCCAGCTGCTGGACTGACTGCAGCTCTGCTGGAAAGCTGCACTGCGTGAGCATGGTGAATCATACGCTTCCCCAAAACTAAGGTCCGGGTGTGCACATGCTATGTGTAGCCAGTATATGTGCACATTTGCATTGGCTGTCCAAAACTGAAATGCAGTCACTATAAAGAGAAGGGAGGAAACTGCTAGGTGCACAGTTTGGGAAACGATTTTTTCTGCTTTCAGTAACAGGGCTGCGTGTAGATGAGGAGGCGATGAAAGCCCGAGTTCTTCATTATTTAAAGACATATTTTAAAAATATATTTGTAAATCCCTTCAAAAATCCAGCATCAATAGTGGTTTGAGATGCATACTTTATCTTTTAATAACCTAATCTCAATGTATTTTTAAAATATTCACTAATAAAACCTTTTATGCTATGCATAGTGCACAGAGGTAGCCTCTTACTCCTTGTCCATGTAGGGACACTGGGAAAAGACTGGATTTTTCTTTATTCCAGTAGTGATTTGTGGTCTCTCATATTCTGTGAAGATGTGAAATGTGCACTAAACATACAGCTGTCAGGATCGTGGATTCTTCTTAAAGCATGTCACAGTGGCCTTCAAGCTATCATTTCCCAAAGGTCTTTGAAAGGAAAAGGTGCTACCTAGAAGAAGCTGGTAATCTTAGAACTAAAACCAAGGATAGGCGTTGTATCCTAGTGTAGTGGGCTACAGACTTAGTCATCATGTTAAAATTACATCCGTCCTCTCTAAATATATGTATTTATTAAAAGCAAAATGACAACTAAACAATTTTACTGACCTTTGAGAAGAGAGGGACTTGAAATGCAAGACAGAGAAGTCAAAGATGGCTAGGGTGTATCAGGCTTCGTGCTGCATGACAGCAAGCTCCATCTCCTAGCTTTATCACAGCATCAGAATATTACGAAAGGAAGTTGTTTTCTCTTTGGTCAGATAAAACCCCTTCAGTGCTTTATCTCAAGCTTAGGTTAGATTTTTTTTTTTTTTTTTTGTTAAATTAAAGTAGTAAATCCTTTATCCTTCTGGGTAAAAAAAATACCATCAGTAAGCAACCCTGAACACATTAAAGTCAGGCAAAGCTTCTAGTCAATGACAGTGTCTTGACATGTTAGGGAATGAGTTTAAGTCCTCTCCCCAAAAGCTTATGCCACATAATACCACTTTTGTTTATTTTTCATATGAGAACTGTGAATTACTTAGGGCACAGATGCAGCCTCTGGCACATTATTGTTCTGTGCCAAGAAAAATATCTACTTCTTGAGATGTTCATTCACTTTTGACAGGGTTTGCCTGGAATTCAGCAGCGCACTGTTATCAGAGCTGAATTGTCTGCTATTTAATATTTGTTAGGAGAGTTGCATCCAATGTGCACTTTTTCACTCCAGGGAAGGGAAGGAGGTACAAGGTAATTTAATTGTTTGTGGGTTGTTTGTACCTGTAAAAAAAAAAAAAATTCTCCTCAATTTTCTATACAGAGAAAGCCAGCTGCTTTTTTTCTGGAGATGTTAAAAAGCTCTGATCTGTGCAAGCACAGTAGTGAGACTGTTCTTCACTGAAGGTCACTTCATTACACCAATCTCTGACTTCATCAGATCAACGTATCCTCAGACAGAGCAAAAATAGACCAAGATGCCAAAAAAAAAAAAAAAAAAAAATCAGGTATGGCAAAACTGTGCTCAGAGGGCAGGCTGGAAGTCTTAGCAGCAGGAGAAAGGAAAAGGTGTGCAGAGGGTAGATTTTGGCCTCCTCACTTTTTTCCACACAAGAGCATTGACTAGTTTTGACTAGAAGTTACAAAATCAATGTGATTAAATGTAATTAATATACAGATATGTTTATATATAACATGTTTATTTCTGTGGAACTTTTTATGAGACTGAGGCAGTTGCTGAGACAGTAAGATTTAGCACCCTTACAGGAAGGAATGTGTAGTTATATCAGGTAACATTTGGGAGAAGTTTTAACTGTAAGAACTGGTGCCAGGGTTTCTGTTATTGGGGAATTCACAAAAAAAAGTCCACTTCATGATTGTCTGCTTGAGTTGTTCCTGAAAGCACCTGGCTTGTTAGAAGACTTGATTCAGACTGCATCTGAGTCTGATTCAGTTTAACGAGCTCCTAGATGGAGGTCATAAACATTGGAAGGCCTTGCCTGTAGGTTTCTGAGTCTGGACAATGTGGGCTAAATTCCAAGCAATTGAAAAAACCCTGAGAAGAGACCTCAGCCAACAGAGCTGGATTGAGATGGATCCTTTTCAGAAACGTGTTTCTTGAGCTATTCTGTGTGTATGTGCCAGCACATGCCCAGCTTTCCATGGACATAAGTTATGACTGATCCGAATCACTTGAGCCAGTGACTTGCATGCCAAATCGAGAAACAGTGCCCAAACACAAACGCACAGGGAATTGACCTCAGCCTAGAGATTTGATAAAGTATGCTTTAAAAAAAAATAAAAATCCTTCAACCTCAGTGACTTTCTGTCCTGCCATTTCTGAGATGTGGCTGCGGTTGACAGTTGAGTTATTGCTTTGCAAGATGCATACTTCCAGTCTTAGTGCAATCTCATATTTCTCTAGATAGTCTGAAGTTCATTCCATAATTTAGTTTGCTGTTAACTCATAAACAGATTCAAAAATGCTGGTTTTATATTGAATTAGGGCTTGAAAAACAAGATGTCAAGAAGAAGGCTTTATAAAACTTTCAGTTTGAGGCCTTGGTGCAAGTTTTGGTACATTTTCTTTTAAATATGTTGCCTTTTCCAGGATATTAATGAAGAATATTCTCCTCTGGAATGGTTAAATTTTTGAAATCATGTCAATTGTGCATCCTGAGTTCTGTGACTGACTTTAACAGCTTCTTTGGAATGGTGTTAATATTAAAGTAAGTTACTTTCATGGTAATCTTGAGTGAGTTAAAACCTGTAACTCTTATCTGCCTTGACAGCTGAATTGTGAATAACGTGGTAGAAAATCCAGTTATTTGGATCTGGTGTGGCTGGAAAGGTATGGATACTGGCCGGAAAAGTGTATTCCTTCACTCTGGATACATTGGTGAAATGAGAAGGAATTGCCTTAAATCTTTGCTGTTCCTCTGTGTTGTACCAGAGTTTGTAAGAGGGTGTGACGTAGTGTTGTGTAGAAATGGACTCCCCAAAGGACCACGTTTCTTCTGTTGCTCAGCTTGCATCTTTGGCTCCTCTTGCCTGCTGACTGGTCTCACACACCTTAAAGAGCTGCCTTGGTTGGCTTTGAATTCTGAATTTCCTTCTTATTTTTTTTTTTTAAAAGGATTTAGGGTTCTAATGTAGTAAGAGGACCCAGGATATAGCAGGGAGCGAAATGCTTCACAGGAGGAGGGCTGGAGATTGTGGGAATTTGATAGAGCTGGAAGAGAGTATTAGGGAAGGGATGACACTGATAGCAGAGAGACCTTGCTGAATGGGCAGATACGACTAGTAACACATGGCGTGCAAGGGAGCATGGCAGATCTGACCTTCCTACACCTCATTTCTTTTCTGTGACAGTTTGGGCATGGAGAACAGCCACAGCCTTTTTACCAAAGGAGCAAAAACTTGTCACTTCACAGATGTCAGCAACTGTGAGCTGTCCTGTAGGATCTGTTGGAAGGAAGCTGGAGAAATAACAAAAGCAAGATAGTGGCATGGGAACAATGAGCAGGTCAGCACTGGAGATGGGGAGAAAAGGAAGAGGGAAAGAGAATCAAACCGAGAACAGCAGAAAGGAAGGTAGGAGAAATAGAGAAGGGGAGGCTGCAGCTGCAAAAGGGCAACAAACTGTAAAAAGACAGAGGATGATCGAGGAAGACAGATGGCAACATGCAATAATCGAAGAATCTGCAGGTAAGTAACTTGTTCTCTGTTCCCTCTGTATGCATACCCTCCATCTTCCCCCTGGACACAACAGAACAGAAGTCTTGCATGCAGTTGAGCACAGCAGTGAAAAAATAGTTGTGAAAGCAAAAGACTAGCAAGACTGATCTCCCAAATACTTTTGCCATTCCTCAGTAATCACTTATTTTTTGTCCATTTCTTTCTATATTATGTAGTAAGGATGGGCCCATTTTGCTCACGTTAATGGATTGGTATGAATCAAAATCTCATCAAGGGCATGAGCAGGTGATGAAGTGTTGTTTTCAACTGGTAGGTGGAGTGGTACCAGTCAAAAATGACTTATTTCTAGAGTCTACTGCATCTTGGTGCTTTTCTCCTGCACTGACTGAAATGCTTGTATGTCAAAGGCTGTGTTTCTGCATGGCTTTGGATGATCTGAAGTTAACAGCTAGACTGCTCCACAGCAGTTATTTGAAAAAAGCTGTGCATTTTGGGAAGATGGTTATAGGGAGAGCAAACATTGGCAGTGTTGTCATTGGTTGCCTAGTTTATATCAATGGGGAACAGAAAAAGGTCAGCGATCAACCAGAAGTGTTCCACTTGGTTGTTTTGTTGAACATGCACCTGGTATAAAAGTGCCTCCACATGGCAGGCATCTCTAGGGCTTTGCACATCTATCAAGTTAATGAATGCTGAATGCCTGGCTCTTCTTACGACTTCCACCTGCTTTGCCTAGCTAGTGCTCCTTTGAGTTCAGTCGAGCTGTCCTGATTTTTCATTTGAGTAACTAAGAGGGAATTAAGGCGCATGTGTTTATTCCCTTAATAATTTCTACACTACTCTAAATTAACATGAAATATTTGTTTGGTTAGTGTTTTTGTGTGTGTACCAGTGCTTACGATGTCTCTCTGCTCCTGTTTTTGTTTTTAAAAAAAAAAAAAGTGGCTCCTGCTAATAGTTACTGAGTAATAACTTGGTAAAGCAGTGACAAACTCATCATGCAAATTACAGTTTGAAACTTGGATTGGTGCCACGCTGTACATCTTATTTCCCCCATTTGTTGCTAGAGTTGTTACAGAAATTAATGGCATCCAGTCCTGAAAAAAAAATGACCTCCAACTCTGAGTTCAGGAGAGTAGTGTTCATTAGAAAGTGATCAAAATTGAACAGATTGAATTACTATGAGGAATTGCTATTAAATTTGCTGGCATACTTGCATTTAATCAAACAAGCTTTGTTTAAAGCAAGCGAGAGGAAAAGACTTTGTCAGTGCAGCGTTGTACAAATGACAGATCTGCTACCTGCTAATTAGGATACTGCCATGAAGCGCATCCATTGACATGAACTGAAGAGGAGTATGCTAATATCCTAACAAAGCTAGCATCAATTTTAAATTTCACACCTTTTTTAAGTTTTTGCTTAGTTATTGAATGACCATGATTTAAAGAAAACCAGCCACAAGGTTTTATCCCATGACTTATTGCAGAAAGCAACGTTCATATTGCAAAAGCATGTGGAGAAATTAGCACCAGTCTCTTCTATCACATGTGGCACTGGAGATGTGAAGTAGTGAGTTTGTAATGAGTGGGCAGGAGGTTGGGAAGCGCCTAAAGGAAGAAAATCTACGGGGAAGAGTTGAACTCGAGGCGTATGGTGCGCTTGGTGGGTTCTGTGAAGTTCTGAGTGCTTGGTTTGTAATCACTGATGTTAATTACTCCTTTTTAGAGGAAATTATATAACGGGTGGGGAGCAAAGCGTATTGAGCTCTGGACTCGGTGGTGGGAAGATGTTTTGAGCGTGGATCTCTGTCAGGGCTCGATCCCTTCCAGCAGCCACCCTGCCCTTTTGGCTTTGACCCTGCAGAAGCGAGCCGCGAACAACATGAAGGAGAAGCCTCCTGCACCCGGGGCCGACTTCTGAGCCGCCCAAGCAGCCCCCAAAGCTCCCCCTGCCCCTGGGCTCAGCTGCGGGCAGGCAGGAGGAGGAGGAAGAAGAGGAGGAGGAGGAGGAGGAGAGGCTCAGCCCCAGCCTCCTCAGCCGCGGCTGCCGGGGGCGGGGGTAGCGAGGCGCGGCCGGGGGCCGGGCCGGGCGGAGGGAGGGCGGCTTGCGGCGCATTTTTGGCGGCGCGGAGCGGGGCCGCTTTGTCTGCGGGGAAACTTTGGCGGGGGGCCGGGGGCCGAGGAGCTGCCCCGGCACCTGCCGAGGGCTGCCGGGGCTCCTCTGAGCCCGCCGCGGGGCCATGGGCGCCTGGGCGCCGCTCTGCCTCCTCAGCGCGGCGCTGGCTGCTGCCGCCTCAGGTGAGTCCCGTCCCGGGAGCTGCCCCGAGGGGGGGAGGAGGAGGAGGGTCGGTGCCCTGAGGAGAAGCCCCCCCCCCCCAGGAGGTCCCTGTAGGTTTTGGGGCGCCTCCTCTCCCTCCCTCCCCGGCCGGGGGTCCGTGTGGCGCCCCCCGCCATTTTGGCTGCCCCCCGGCTCGGGCTGGCTGTGCCCGCTCCCAAAATGGGCGCGGGGGGGACCGCGGGCGGCTGAGGGGAGGGGGGTGCCCGGCTGGGCTGGGGGCTTCACCTCAGGCACGGCACCTGAGGCGAGGGAGGGTGAGCAGGGGGCTTGGGACAGCTGAAAATCCACTAAGAGGTGTGGGTTTCCGAAGCTAGGGTCATTTTTATTTTTAAGAAATTGTGGGTTTCCAGTGCCTGGGTGTGAAAGGGGCTGAGCAGAGCCTCGTGTCCCTGTCCCATCCCGCGTGTCACCGCTGTTGGTGGCGGTGAGGAGGGCAGAGATCATTGCCTGTGGGGTTTCTGCTTGTGCCGTGTGCTAAAACGGTGATAACGGGGCTTTGGGAAGTGCTCAGGATCTTAAATCATCGCCTTGTGCCGATTTAAGAGATTTCTGAGGTAAACTTCACGTTGTGGGGATGTTGCTGTGAGTGTGGCGAAGGCATTGACCGCTGACTGCTTCTGTCACTCGAATTGAAAAAAAAGTGTTCTGGAGAGACTTAAAGCTCTGTGTGATCCTACTACAGCCGTCCGTGCAGGGGCTAAGGTTATTGATAGCTTGATTTTGGGAATGCAGCGGGGCTTTGCTTGTGCTCTGAGGTTGTTTTCTGGCTTTCTCTTTGGCTGTGGGCTGTTGGTTCCCGAAGTGACAGGCTCCCCACATACAGCGCCCAGTGTAAGGTGTCACGTTTGCTTTATCCGTCCTAACGAACAGCAGGAGTTAGAGGCTGTGTCTGGGTGTGAACGGGGATATTAACCTGGTGAGCAGAGGGATTCATTTCCAAAAGAACAAAATCTGACAATCACCCTACCAACCACCTGTATGGGATATGCCCGGCACAAGTAACTAGATGAAAGCCAGGGGGTTCTTCCACAGCTCTCTCAGTGCATGCAAGGCGCCGTGCTCTTTGGAGGGAGCCCTTCCAGGTGAGCTTTGCAAACAGCCCCCTATCGCTCGGGTGACCTGGAGCTGTGTGGAAAGCCAGGGTGCTGCAAAGCTCTGTTTGCTTTGTAGCTGCTCCTGGGGTGAGCCTGTGTGCACAAGGTGCAGGCTGTAGCACTGAGAGAGACTCAGAGGCCTCTCCCATCCCCGCCGATGCCTGCCTGGCGATGAGTTCCTTGGCACACGACCGCTCTCTCGCGAGGTATTTACAGTGCCTGGCACAAAGGGCCCCAGATGTAATTACAGCCCTTTGAAGCAGAGGTAGGAAATGGTGGTGATTTTTTGTGTGTCCCCCTCACACCCCTTTCTTAAGGGCTTCGAGTCTTTAGTGAAGGCTATGACACAATAATTCATCTTTTATGATGTTAAGTCATTTTTTCCATACTTTTAAGGAACTATAGTCGTTAAGTAAAGAAGGAAGGGCAGTGAGCCCTTCTCAGGATTAAAATGGTCAAGCTGTATCAGCTTTAAATAATTGGTGTTAAGTATTATTTTTTCATGTGCCTTCCAACCATATGTGACCTTGTAGCGTTCTGCACTGAATTTTGAGGTGCAGGAGGATGACAAACCTTGAAATTATTCTCTCCTCTCAAAAGAAGAATATGGGGGGAGGAAAGGGTTGTGAGGGGCAAGAGAATAAGTGGTATTTGATGAAAATAAATGCACTATTGTGAAGTCTAGATACAGTGATATCTTTTTTTTTTTTTTTCTTTAACCTGAGTTGCTATGGAAGTCAAGTAAATTAATGATCAGGTAATTGCTGAGAGCCTGAGTCTTAGTGGCACTCGAGTACCTTGGCACCACCATGAAAATGCAGTGTGGATGTGAGTGAAACCTGTCGTTTCAGCATGTCGTCCTCTCCCATGATCAGTCTGCACGTGTCATCTTCCTAGTGCTGCCAGCATGAGTAGAAAGGAACCTACAGAGTATGAAAGAAACAAAGCTGGGCTCTTAGGGCTCATCTTTTTGGCAGGGGAAAATGATTCCTGCTGGTGCCTCTGCAGCCTCTTGTAGCCGAGCTGAGGACCAGCTCGAAGGAGGAGCTCTCAGTCTCAAACAGTGCGGCTCCAAGGTTTTCTGTACAAATTTGTCTAATCTGCTTTTTATGGGAAAAACCACTCTTTGACAAGGAAATTCTTAGTTCTCTGGGTGGTCCCTCGAGGCAGCTTTTCTCCCGTTCTTTGCTTTTAATCTTTGGGCTTCTTGGGTTGCTTTTGATTTCACATTCTTGTCACAGTAGACAGATACGTGCAGTTGTTTGAGAAGGGCTGTTTCCCAGAAAATCAATGGAAGAAGTGTCACTGAGCTTATTCATGGCTTTATTTTCTAACCTCTTATTTGACTTATTGAAGCAGAATATATCAAGTGTGCTCGAATGGGTGCGCATCTCTCTGTCACTTGCCTGGAGAAGCTTTCCCTCTCCCAGCAGCATCAGGTGGGAAGCCTGAAGGCTGACGAGCCCGTCAGCAGGGGAGATGTGAGATGTGACATGTTGCCCGTGGAGTGAGTTAGGGGCAGGAATTCATGGCTGCTCTTCTCACAGTGATCGCGTTTTTATGTGTATATTCCTGCGCTTATTTGTTTCTCCTGTAAATGGTAAACGGATTTATAGGAGCAGAGAGAAGAGCCTGCTCTTTAGCATGCAATTTAAGTGCTGTGTAACCTTGCATTTTTAAGGGTTGTATTTTGCCATTGAATAGCAGTGGCTTGCCTGTATTTCAGCGAGAGCTCGGGCCATGAATCAAAGTAGAAATAGAGTTGTAAGCTTCATCTTACATGTATATTGTGAGCCCTTTTTCCTTGGAGGAGACAGCTGTGGCAGTGGAGGGAGAGATGTGCCCCTTGCATGAGAGGCACCAAACACAGGAATCTGTCACCCAGCTGAGGGGGCATAAGGGGGGTATAAGGTGCTTGTGGGAATGGGTTGGCCTGTTCAAAATAAAATAAGGCAGGTGACTGGTGATTGTGTGTGTGTGTGTATGTATATATATATATAATTTTTTTTTTTTTTTTTTGCTTCTAATCCATCCTTTTTTTTTGTCCCACAGGTGCCTGTGTCTACCAAGGCTTGGTTTTTGAGGTAGGTAAGCTTCAGTGTGTTATGTCAGGGAAAATGTTTGAGGAGGTGCTGTTGGACTTTACTCTCACTGCTGATTTTGTCACCTCTACTGGGGATGGCTGATCTTCCAGCAGGTCGCAGAGCAGCCTTCAGCCTGCAGGAAAACAGCAGCAAAATAAATATTGCCCTCAGGGAGGTCAGCAACTCTCCCTGGGCCTTTGTGAACCCAGCCATTCTCCATCTCAGTACAGCTCTGCCTGCTTCTAGCTGGGGCTTCTTATTTGTCCAGCGTGCGAAAGATGTGTGAGATTTTACAGCTTGGAAGATAGAAATCATAAATGTGCAGTCCTGGGCAGGACAAAATAGTCTTCTGTAAAATGTCTCAGTGATGCTAGGTATGTTCTGTGTTTTTTTTTTTTTTCCCCTAAATTTAAAAGGTATTAGTGGCAGAAATTGAACACATTTTCTCAATTGATTATGGTAAGTACTGGGTGCCTTGATGCTTCTTTCTTGATCCAAAGTATTTTGTTTTAGTATCTTCCTCTTTACGTATACGTATTCCGCAAATAACTTCATAAATAGTCAAAATCTGTGATTCTTGTACAAACTGCTCTGTTCTGTAACACTTGGTAGCACTGCTTAGGTGCTTTGGGCTGAGAGGGAAAGGCCGAGCAGCTTGCTGTCCTGGAGTTCTCCTGTACCTGCCTCTGACCCCACAGCCAACTTGCTCGGGGATCTGTTTCTGTGGTCTGGCAAACAGCACGCAGCAGCCAGGGAAAATCTGGGTGTTCATTTCTCTTCCAGCAATTTAGCCAAGCGTGTGGCGTGTGAGAGAAGCATGGCTCCCCTGTAGCTTTTGGCCTTCTGACCTGGACCCTCGCTCTTGGAAGTTTTTTTTGCCCTGAGGGAAATGTAGTGCAGATTGCTGGAGGTGAATGTTGCCAGTGGGTGGCTTGGGGAGAAGCTGCGTCAGGCTGAACGGGTTTGCTTCTCTCCGTAATGCACTGTGGGGAGTCGGTGTTTTAGGAGCCACTGGGAAGTTTGCCTGGGCTCCAACTTGAAGGAGTTGTATGGCAGATTGTGCTCTTCCGAGCATTGCAGCTCAGTGAGCTGAAAGGTTGGTAAATGAGGGGTTTTAATCTGTTACCACTTCTCACTGATGCCAGTTGCAATTTGTTTTTGCTTTCTGTGTTTCCTTGCTGTTGTTTCTCCACTTCGCCTGCAGCTGTGTCTGAAATGCTAGCGCAGGTCTTGGTGATATCTTGACATAAATTTTGTGTGTGGGGATATTTCACATTACCTGTCCCATTTAAAGAACTTGCTCCCCGTATCCTTGACTTCATCTTTATCTCTGTTTAATAAGTTTGTATTTTTTATTAGGAAACCATTACAAGTTTTCATTAGCTGCACAAGAGAATTGCTCTGCAGTAAAACTCAGCTCAGCACCTGCATTAGTATTTTGGCTCTGACATTTATAATAGAGTAAAACTGCAACGACCCAAGCTTATCGTTCTTAGAACAAGCTCCTATCCTCTAGAAGGAGCAGCACTGCCAGAGCAGCGTGCGAGGGATTTGCCTCATGTGGCCGAGCTGCATGTGGGTGGCAGGAGTAGATCCGAGTGACTTTGTCTGTACAGAGGAGCTCTCTGTGCCTTCACCTGTGCACTGGAAAGCCAGAGGAAAGCAAGGGCAGGCCGTGTCCCAGCTGGAGGGGAGCTGAGCTGTCTGCATCAGGGGTTAAAGCAAATCTTACACCAGTGGGGGCCGACTTGTGAGAGCACAGGTGGGGCTGACAGCAGAATTTGGCTGTGGGGTTCCTCGTTGGTGATGCTGCTGCGTGCCCCGAGGGGAGCAGAGGAGCAGGCTGGGGGTTAACTTTGTGGTTTTAGTGTTTGTGTATGACTGTGGGGAGCTGCATATAAAAACATGTTGAGTGGAGAAACCCCAGTGGCAGGGCAGACCTGCAGACAGGGATCTTATCTCGACAGAATCTGTTGCAGAGGAGGAATGTGCCTTCTGGGTACCTGTGCGTACAAACCATTCACTCCCGGGGAAGGCAGCTTTTCTGAATGACAAGAAGGCATCGGGCCAAACTCTGCAGCCTCTCCTGACGGCTGTCGTTGCAATGTGTCCCTGGCTCTAAAAGAGCTGTTCATCCCCTCCCTGCCAATACATCTGTAGAAATTTCCTTACATCCAAAATTATGGTTTGAAATGCCTTTCTTCTTTTCAGTCTCGTGCTATTCAGGGCTTTTCTTGGTGTGTTGGGTGCAAGTAGTTGTAGGTGAGCTGTTCCTAGGGTGTTGTAGGAACGCTAGCTGCTGCGAGTCTTGCTTTATGGCACTTGGCTGCCTTGCTTCTGCTGCAAACCCGAACTCTTCAGTCCCTTGAAAAATCCTCTGGGCATAAATCAGGCACTCAAGAACAGCGAATGCAAGTGCTGCAGAGCTGCGTGAATCGTTGACACAGGGGAGAGTGTTCTGCATCTTGCTTGGCTGACTTAGCTGATTGTGTATCAAGGGTCAGCTTCTGTTCGTGCAGTTCCTCTGAGGGAAAACATCTCTGTTTCATTTCCAGCTGTGCTGGGGAGGCTTGTGTTATTCCCTCTTCCTTCACCTTTGAGGGAGTTTGCAGGTCCATACAGCTGGTGCTGCTGCTGCTGCTTTTATTTAGCAAAGAAAAAAATGCACGTTCCTTGCTTTTCTTAGCTGGAGGTTAGTGTAGGTGGGGTGGGGAGACTTTCACGCCCCAGTGAAGGTAAATGGTCGGGGGAGGTATTGGCAAAGTCTGTGTCTGCATCTTTCTTCCAGCTGCCTTGTACCAAGAGTAGTCCTCAGCCCTGGGAGGACAGGAGAAGAATGGGGCTGTGAGTTAAGGTGGGAGCTGGATTAAATGGAAAGTGTGGTTTGGGAAATGACACTTTCTGTCTGGTAGGCTTTGCAAGAGGGAAGGACAAGTCCAGCTGAGCGATTTCCACTAAACTTTCTTTTGGTTGTGTTAAAACACAGGTGTGGTCTGTTCCAACACTTGTGGTAACAGATGCAGGAATGAATTTGGGGAGTGACAGGCTCGTTTGGGAATTTCTGGAGATGCATCGCATACAATGGCTTTATAATGTTACAAAGCAGCAGTGAAGCTAAGCAACTCTTCTTGAAATAGAATAGTTTTAAAATCTTGGATCTTGGATGAAACTAGATGGAATACAAAGCCCTACCCTTACCCCCACATGTACTGTACTTGTGCTTCTACCAAAAATTTATCTTCCCTTTTTCCTTTTGGAACTGTCTGAAAAAGGAATCCAGTGCTTAATTGACTTGAATGTCTGCAGAGAAGAGCCCTAGGTTTAGCCGTCAGAAGAACAACAGGCCCTTCTGGAAAAGAGAAAATTGTAATCATCTAGGTTGGAAGAGACCTCCAAGATCACCCAGTCCAACCTCTGACTTAACACTAACAAGTCCTCCACTAAACCATATCACAAAGCTAAAAACCCCACGTTGTAGCTCTTCTGATAACTCAGCTTTTTGTCTTCCTAATTCTGCTCTGCAATCAGTCATGGAAGAGGTCACAAAAAGAAAAAATCTGTTGTATAAATACAACTTCCATCAGCTGCATTTCAAATCAAACCATGGGCTCAATGTATGCTTTAGTTGTAACTTTCTGGAAACACGTGCAACGAGCAGGACCAACAGGCGAGGACACTAGCAAAAGTTGAGGGAATCAAAAAAAGAAAAGAGGAGGCGTAGAGATGTATTGTGCAAGAGGTCACTTCTTGCTCAGCTCCAGAGTGTGTGCTTTTTTTTTTTGGCTTTTTTTTTTTTTTGAAACTGGATTATGTTTGGGTTATTTAATTCATTTCAGTGGCTAGTGTAGTCTGAGTAGAGAAACAAAGTGCTGCTTTCAAGTTTGGAGGAGGGAAGGGGCTTGTTGCTGGGTGTTTTCTCACCTGCTAGTGGCTGAAGGAAGGAATGCTCATGAAGGTGTTAATGCAAAAAGTTTGGAAGTTTGTGACAATAAAACAATTTGAAGAAATTTGGCACGACCGATTGCATATAACATCTTCTTTGTTAATAAACACTATTCTTTTATCATTTAAAAAAAATTACAGACTCAGAAATCTCAAGGTTATGTGAGTATATTGTTTCAACTCTAAAGGAGGTCTCATTTTATGCATTCTAAATTTAATTCTGTTTCCATCTGCACTTTGAGTCAAAAATGAATGGGGAAATATAAAAAGTAATGTCTCTTCAAACTTGAAGTAAACGTTCCTGCTCTGGATAGCTTCTATTTTAAATGAATTAAGTGACTATTAAAATTAATTCTTGGCAGGTGCAGAGCACTTCTGGATAGGGAAAATAACACCTTAGGGTAACAATGAGGCAAAGAAGTAGCAAGCTCTTGTTATATTGTTATAAAAGAGAATACTGAAAAAAAAATGGGATCAGAATGATTTCAGGTGAAGGTTTTGCTTACCTTCAAGATAGTGAAAATGTCTTCTATAAATAATGTGATTTAATTGCTGCCACTTAGCCTGGGGGTTACACCCTCAGCTCCTCCAGGGAGCAAACTATAAACTCCTCTTTATAACAGGCATATAACATTTTGTGTCTGTAAGCTCTAGTTTACCTCATCACGAATCTCCCTTCTGTGTAATGTTCCTGTGACCACTTTGCTGGGGGTGCCTCTGAGCAGCCTGCGCTCGCTTTGCTCTTCTGCAAAGGAGGAGGAAGGTGTTCAGGAGGTAATGAGCTACGTGTGAGAGGCTTGCAAGACTGAGCTAGCTTTTCCCTGCTGTTGCAGGGTGGAAATGTAGCTCTGAGAGCTGACTGACATCCCATGTATGAGGAATTTTGTTTATTGAACAGGTACAGCGAGGTATTGCAACTCTCCCAGATACCAAAGGAAAGGCCAGGGGGATTTGGGGGTGAATTTGGTGTAGCAGGGGCTGGATCCTGCAATGCCGTCGTGCAGCCTCACATCTTAGTGCAACCACATAACACAATGTCCTATGCGTAGTGCTTGATATCCAATTTGTGCTCCCATTGTATGGCTGCAAATGGGCGTGCAAGGTGATAGCAAATAAGCCTCTTGATTTACATGACTTGTACGTCGTTAAGGCTTATTGATGAGACACTTCGCACATAGGAAATGACTTCCAGAAAGCTGAGATCAACTGAAGATCAAAAATAAAAGGCAAATATTTGCATGATTTTTTTTTTTGAATAAAACAGATGCTGGCTGTGTTCTCTGTGTTCCTTAAAATAATAGCATAAGGGAGGGGGGAAGGCTCCTTTTTTATGGCACGAGGTAAAAGAAGCTTTTATGAAAGATGATTATTCTCCTGAGGATGTAGTGAAATCTTGTCTTTTAATCAGTAAAGAGTTATTACTTGGTGGATCAAGGCTCACATCTTAGTATTATGTAATAACTCTTTTCTATTGTAGTGGTTCTCATTCAGAAGGCATGTAAAAGTCATTTTTTTGGGACTAAGACTGCAAACACCAATTTTACAAGGAACGAACACGAGCAGCATCGCTGAGCCCTGCTATCTTCCAGCATTATCATGTTTTGTGTTTGTTTTTGTAGGCACTTGAAACTCAACTTGTTCTGAATACTAAGCACCACACAGGGAAAGCCTCACACTGGGCGTGCTTCACTTTTCTCTCAATATATTGGGTTGTACATCATGCATAAAGACAAGCAGCATAGCTGGCCCATCAGTTCCTTTTCCAGTTGCTTTTTCTTTTTTATTTCTGTGAAGAAATCAGGTGGAGCCTCAACCCTCTCCCATCATTATCCCCTCAGGTAAAAACACCTCTGCTGGGGAGGTGCTGGGCGTTGGGTTTCTAACAGCAGAGAAAACAGCAACTGCCCCCACTTGCACCTGGAGGTCCTTTCACAACATGAGTAAATGGCAACCTGGAGGCTGTGAGCCTTGTTACCAGCTGCATGGGAGTTGTCCTGGGGCTCGGTGACTCTCTGAAGCTTGTCTTTTTTTTTCCCTTGAAGCTCTGAGGCTCTGCTGCCTGTTGTCATCTCCACCTGGGCTCCTCTCCCTGTGCTGTGTTGTGGGAGGAGATCTCAGCTGGGTTTGGAGAGTGGGGTCCTCACCAGAGCTGCCCTCTTCCATGTTTTCCACCTCAGTGCCCTTCCTGCACAGCGGCTGTTTGTCCACGAACACTGCCCCAAGTAGATGATTAACATTTAATGTCACAGTTACAGGAGCTGTATGCCAAAGCCTTGGCAGGAGGCATTGGGTTGCTCATGGATTCGTTCACTAGTACACCAATTCAACAATTACCCAGCATTTATACATTTTACAAAGCATTGTGTCCTCCAGCTCTCTGTATGCACTACAAGAGCCTTGGTTAGGAAGTAATTCCTGTAATTTGTCATTTACTTTTCCTTCCTAAGTTCCCCGTGCGAAAAGAATCTGTTTTTCTTTGCTAGGTCACTGATTCAGGTTGTGTTTCCTCATTCCTTCCCTCTCCTCAACCCTGTCAAAACCTCAGTCGGGATTCCTGTGCTTTTTTTTCCTTAGAGGATGGGGGCTGTGATGTCCAGTTAATTAGTACAAGATATGCTAGAGATCAGTTTCTGCCAGTGGAACGAGGCCATAATGCATTACAAGGGGAAGCCTGTGGGCAGTGCACAGCAGTGTAGCTACAGAAAGGTGGCAGCTTGCTGTCAGCATGCGGCTGAGGTGTGGGAGCAGGGCACTTCTGCTCGCTGGGGTTAGCAGGGGTAGGAGTGGCACAGGCAGAAGACACCAGAGGATGCTCAGGTCAGGAGTTGTAGCTTCTCCAGAAAGGATTTTGTTGTATCATTCGGTGGGTAAACAGGCCACAATGTGACTTCAAACAGTCAGCACTTGATATTCATCTTTCTCTCCTGAATCATAAAGGACAACTCACTGAAAAAACGATTTCCCCTCTCTTCGGCGCAGTGACCGAGCTGCAGACGCCAGCCCAGCAGGGCGCAGTGCTGGAGGCAGTCGTCTCATCAGTTTTATGGACTACTGAAGAGTCTGTAATCGTGCTCCTGGGACGCAAGGCTGGTGTTCATCAGATGACTTGTTGGGGTCTTTGAACTTAACTAGAAAGTCAATATAGTTTTGATTATTCCCAGGGAAGGTTTTACGGAGGCGGAGTTGACACTACGACTGTGTGCGTGCATCAGCAGCTTTAGGAGAGATGAAATGAAGGCGTGAGGCTGGGGCAAAAAAATCGGAAGAGTTTGTGTTAGAAACGCAAAGGTCCTGTATTGGAGAGAAATATCTGTATCCATATGTGTGGGCAAATCTCGTTGAATGCTGTCGTGATCTGGGAACTTGGGCTGTTTCCTTGTAATGGTGGTTTTCTGCTGGAGGGACTTCTCAGATCCAGAATCTGGAAAAAGTGCTGGAAACACCACCACAATTTTTCAAAGCTCTGAGTGCTTCTTCCCCAGCAGCCATGGATTCAGTAGTGCTTTTAATTTGTGTTTAATACTCTGGTTATCGGAGGTTTATATCTCAACAGCCAAAGTTTTCTATTGAATGACGCTGAACATCATACTTTCTTTTGGGCTAGGATTTTTTTAGGAGTTTGAAAAATAATTGGCACTTGATACGAGTGCCACCAACTAACAGAAATGCGGTCTATGTTTTTGGTGACCCCCAAAGAACTGCTGGATGAAAACTGTGAGACAGCTGATGAAAGGTGAGTGGATGTCAAGCACCTTTCTTTTGCAAGGGTATAGGAAAATCCTGGTTTTAGTTTAGAATGTAGAAATGTTGGAGCCACTAATATATATCAGCAAGAAACTTTCTCCTTATGTACTGAAAATGAACTGTTTATAAATGAAAAAGAAACTTAGTATAGAGTGAATTTCTCCTGTATAAACAGCTTTCTGTGGCTGTGCAGTAGGATATCTGTCTGCTGGCACAAGAGCGAGTCAGACAAATGGACCAGCCCGGTTCAGATGTGTCTGTATTTCACCACGTAACAGCAAATACATAAAAAGTAGTTAGGATGTGATCTTTTTGACTGACTCCCAAAATGTTGTGCATATCAGTTAAGGCCAAGGTTTGCACCTGGGTCGCTCGAGTCATGTAGGGAGCAAAAATCGGTGTTCAGTATTGAAAAACAAGATTTGGCTCTCTGTAGTTTGGGGGTCAGATCAGAGCTACTTGCCCTGGCAGAGCCTGGAGATGTTTATCCTGTATCTTAGTCCTTTTGGGGAGACAGCTGAGAGAAACAGCTGTGGAGGAAGGCTGCTGATAGGGGAATTTGTGGGAGTTGTGTCTGCTCCTACACACCACGTGTCAAATTGCTCCTGGGACAGGCAGCTTTGCACTGTGCCGGTGCCAGGCTGCTCTTGCACATTTGCCAGCTCAGGCTGGGTTCAAGACCTTGTGCTTCAAACTCAAAACATCTTTGGCAAAGAAATTCCGAGGAACTGGTGAAGTCTGCTCCGTGGTTGGAAATAAGTTGTTAGTGTCTTAATCAGTCTTAAAGCAGAATCAGACTGCTGTGTCAGGGCAGTGGTCCCGTGTTGAATTTTTTATCTTCCACGTTGGTTTTCTCCGTTTCCTCTTCCTCCCCGTGAATAACTCATGTCTCCATCTGAAATGCCAGTATGAGGTCCCTTTGTCATTGCAGTCGTTCCGCAGGCTTGTTAAATAAATCAATTCCAAGCTGTCCAGGATAAAACATTCTCTGAGACGTTTCAGTTGTGCTCCAGCTGTTGCTGTTGTAACTGATGAGTTTCACAAGGAGTCCAGGATATTCCTTGGTGCTTTCAGGAGGCCGTATAATAGACGGAGAACTTTTCTTGTACCACATCTCAGATCTGTCACCCTTGAAAACACCTTTAGAGAGCCACGTGATGCTACGATGCACTGAAGTTTATGGTGCTGGGACGTCTGTATTTCTACCATGCATATTAAATAGCTTCTCCTGCAAATACACGCAGCCGACTTCCATTGGAAGACCACTGTAGTTTTCCTAACGCTGTGATTTATTGTTGAGCCATAGATTAGGGCGGCCCATTAGAATAAAATACTCAGTGCTTACTCTATTCTGCAATCGTTATAGCTACTTCAGAATCATTCGGTAATTAATCCTCTCTCCCTGTGAGCCTTGGCATCAGAACTGTCTTGGTATTACTAGCTGGAGTGCTGTGCCTAACAGAGAGGCCTCAGCATTTTCAGAGATGCTTAGCTATTTCTGAGGATCTGTGAGAAAAAAAAAAGCCCCTCCTCCTCTCCCAGATGAGAAATCACAAACAACATATTTCTTCCTGTATTGATTTGGAGAATTTTGCATCAGGTGTTTCCTTGCTCAAGAGAAACCAAAAGTTTCATAAAGTGCTTTCTGTGTGTGTTCCAGAGGTGAATATTAAACCATGTGCAAGCTCAACGTTAGAAAATCATCATTTGTTTCACCCGTATAAGTTCACATTGTGAACAATATAAGTTCATTTTGTTGTAGAAAATCATCATTTGTTTCACCCGTATAAGTTCACATTGAACATAAATTTCCAGTGACATTGGTGGGAGCTGAAGTTAAGGCACTGTAGCGAGATGACAAAGATAAGGATTTTTGGACCTTGCAGCTATATGCATGCCCATTTATCTTAGTTATCAAACTCGAAATCTGGCGATTTCTAATGGGAATGTGGTGTCCCTGAAAAATACAACCTTTTTGTTTTCTGAGAACTCGGCTGCTGCTCTGCATTAATGGACATGGTCGCAGTCACGTGGGAAGGGTTGGTTTTGGGTGCTTAGCCAGCAGCAGACCAAAGTTGCAACCTATTACATACGGTGTAGGTTGTGTCTTTGTGGTTCCTGGATATCAGAGGAAGTACAGGGTCAGCTGTTTCATTAGAAACTTCAGACCTGCCCTGATTTAGACAGAGCTGTCACCACTGACGCGCTAATGGCCAGTTCTGAGCTGGTGGATGCAGTAAATCCTGGCATGCACTGGGTCTGGTAGAGCGGCTTCAGGTGAAAACATGAGCAAACTTGTTAACAGTCTCTTTTCCGCATTGCTAGCAGTTTTATGGATTCTTCTCTATATGTAAAGACCTGATTTTCTTTAATATTTAAGGAGTTAATTTACAGTTATCCATATTACAGAGTAGACATCAGTTGCTGCATTTTTATTCTACTGGGTGTTTTAAAGTGATTTAAAGGACCAGAATTTGAGAAATGTTCCATTTTGAAAACCTGGGTTGGACCTTAACTGAGATGCACTTGGAAATTGTGCTCAGTCCTTTCTGCCTGAGCTCCTCAGTGAAGCTGACAGTGCCCCAGTCTCCTCCTGTGGGAAACTTTCCAAAACAAAAATGAATTATATGCTTCCTTTGAATGACCAAGGAGTAATTCTTAAGTCTCTTTTCCATACTTTGTTTACTACACAGATTCCCTACAATGAAGCAGGAAAGCTAATGAGAATCTGTTTACAATGTAATGAAATCCTTAGGACAAAACAAAGACAAACACGTTATTTTCAGAGACATCTGGAGACATCCTATGAGGTAATATGAGATAATTGAGTTACAATCAAATACAAATTGAACAGAATTTGTCCCAGACTTTCAGTTTACGTTGCCTAGGCAGATGAAGTGAAATTTCTTTATGTGGTTACTACCAACAAAGCTTGCTTACAGTCCAGAGAAATACTGAAATGCAGTGTTACAGAGCAAGAGGGACTGAAACCTTCAGGCCTGGGATGTGCTCCCTCTGCCCATGAGCACTTTGCTTGTGTCTTTAGTGCAGGTGACTTGTCTGTCATCACACGTGGGCTGTGTTTGCATCAGGAAAGCTTAGTGGTGTTAGACTGAGGTAGTGGGGGATCTTACATTGCAGGCTTCTGAGAATGTGAACATTATCAGGGACATCTTGGCTTTGCTGTTAGGAAATTGAGTGAGAGGGAGAAGGCAAGGGTGGTCCTGGAGAGCTGCAGACCTTTGCCTCTTTGTGCAGTGTTTCATCAAAGGCATGTTCCTTACTGGAATGCTGTGTCCTGGCACTGGCCTGCACCATATCTGGCTAAGCAGAGTATTCTCATCATGCTCCTGCTTATGCTGGGCAAGTTGAAGGTGGCAGCACGCTGTGTAACATCACATGGGTGGAGGTTTCCTGTCAAGACCCCGTGTTTGTAGCCCCAGTGAATACAGCTATCAGCCCTGTTATCAGGCAGTAGTAGAGCTTGCTACTGCAGAGGTTTGGGCATGACTGCAACGTATTGTTTTACTATATTAAAAAAAAAAAGAAGTGTAATTCTACTTCCTAGCAGGTTTTCCAATGTTTGACTGTAATCCAGTAAGCGATCCCGTCTGCATGGCGTGTGACTGACCAGGTAAACTAAGGGCATACCCATGGTGGCCCGGGACAGCTGCAACACATTGGCATGGTAGAAGTAGAACTGTGTTTAACAGCATTCACCTCCGTAATGCTCCTTTTTTCCTGTCTGTCTGGTCTGTTAATATTTTGATTTATCAGGTACAACTTAACACAGCACTGATCGACCTTTTCTTTTTGAAGACATGGCTGAACAGACAGCTTGACAGCCCCGTGTCTGTCCTTTGGTATTGCAGCATAGGGTTTCTATCTGTCCTGTCCAGCCCGCTTTGTCATTACAGCAACAGCCTGACCCCACAAGGCCGTGGGATCCTTTGATGTGAGTTTCAGAAGGATTTGCTGGCTGTAGAAGAATCATGCGACCTCAGGATCTCAGGCGTTGGAGAGCAATGTGCTGGACTTACCGTAGATACTTTTCTTTTTTGAGGGCGAGATCTAAGCTGACAAGATCTAAGAGTATCACCTCTTTCCTTGCTTCGAGCAGGAAATATCAGAGATCAGAGACAAGCCTCTCAAAATCCCTAGGAAAAGGTATCATCCGCGCTATTTGGCATCCTAGGAGGGGGCTGTGCAGTTAAAATACTTTTTCTGCTAGGATTAGCATCCTCTGGCTTGTCCAGTGACAGCATGGCGTAACACTTGGTGCTTTTGAGCTCGTGGCTCTGTTATGGATACGCAGGGTGCAGGCAGCTCTGATTTGGAAACTGGACTCAGCTTCTGTGCTACAAGAGGTGTTTCGTCTTAGAGCCGTGCCACTGCTGTGATATGTTCTGCAGGTACCAGCAAGGGGCTGATCCGATCTTCGAGGTCGTTTCCTTCACTCAGCAACCTGTTTACCCAGATGCCTTCTTTAGCCTCTAGAAGAAGCTGAGAAATGCACACGTTCAGGCCGAGGAGATGAGCGTTGCTCATAGTGCAGCTTCGATAAGTAACCTCCTTGTTAAAATCAGCAGTGCTGTCTCGAAGAGCTACGCCGAGGTCTCTAAACATAATATTTTCAGTGCTTTCTGTATGATGCCAACAATTTTTTAACCTCACTGAAGTCATTTCATGCCTCTGTAATTCATTGGCTTTTTAGTGTATTTATAGAAGCTATTTTTTTCAAGCACTGCAGTAGAAATGATGAGAGCATCTGGCTAAATCCATCACATCTTGTACAACAACCTCTTAGCAGTTATTCTCGGTTAGATGAAATAGAAAAAATACTCTCGGTAATTGAGCCTTTCCCCCTTTAGATGATACACCAATATTTTAAAGGCTTTAGATATTTAATATAATTAGAGTGCCATAAGTGTCACCGCTGTGCTTTTCTGTGATGGAGACAGCAGCAGTCAGCTATGAGAGCTGGAAAAACAGAGCCACGGTTCGGCTTACACCTAGTTCCAGGCAGCTCTGCTTATAACCTCTGGTAAATCCACAAGTGGGCTGGGTTCAGCACGGCTGGGTGGTTCTCTGCTTGGTTCTCCCTTCAGCTTTGTGGGCCATTGCTCCTTTTCCTCCTCAGGGTGTTGTAGTGTTGTGTGTGGGGGATGCTTTCTGATCCTCACTCTCCCGGTGTGAAATTGGGCTGTGTTTGTTAGGGCTTACCCTGACCCTTGACTGCAAAACGATGTGGAAGTGGCACAGCTGGGATTTGTTGGCATCCGTGTTCGGAAAGCTCTCTGAGCTCGCTGCAGCCGTGCTGACAGCGACGTCTGAGTGGCATGGCAGAGCGGGGGGTTGTGTGAGGATTGCTGGTCGGAAAGCCAGGACCTATCTGCCCGGCTGGCATGGGGAGTTGATCTCCTCCTTAATCTTTCAGTCCCTGGAAGGTGGTGCTGGTGTGATGGAGGCGGTGACTGCCAACTTGCCACTTTGCAGTGCTGCAGGGAATCCGGAGGTGAGGCCAGTATTGCCTTATGGAAACGTGATCAGTATTTCTATTTTGGGGAGCCCAAATTCCCCTACTGTTCTGCTCTACAGGGCTGGGTCCTCTGCTACTGTAACTGGCTGCTTTGATGTCTGTGGAGCCGGGCGTTTCACCAGCTGAGCATTTGACCCTAATGCTGGCAGTCAGCCTTCAAGCCACCGAGTTTATTTAGCACTTGAAGTAAGGCTGCGAAATGGGAACCAGTTTATCAGTTTGTGTTTAGTAAGCATGGGGTTGCCTTCTAACTTTACTGGTAAGAGATTTGAGCTTCTCTGGCCCATATTCTTTCCTCATCTTGGCCCCTGTGTGTTTCTTTCCTTGGCACAGCCAGTTTGGTCACTAGGAAGATGACGACCCCCTTGTGTTTGAAGGAATCGGGAGATGCTGTTTTAGGAATCCAACTAAAATTGCATTTCCCTCTCCCCACCCCTTGCTCTTAATCATCCTTTTACATAGACTTCCAGAGGATTTTCTGACCAGCTTTTGGCCTCCTTGTGTTCCAGTTGCTAGTTTATTGCCTACAGTGTCCATATTCCGACCTTGAAATGAAAGCAGTGCAGCACAACTGTTGTGCTGGAACCTCTCGCTATCTTTAGCACATAGGAGAATGTAAAAATTGATCACAGGCAAGGTTTTGTTCATAGGGAGATTCCTGGGACCGTTTCCATCTCCCTCTCTCTTTCTCACTGGCCTCTTAATAGGAGTGTGTATGTGAATAAATGAAAGCTCATGTGGAGATCACGGTGTTTTCGCACAATACATTTAAATAACTGCACTTACAGGAGCCTCTTTCCAATTGTATCTGATTTAGGGCAGCAAAAAGCCTCTCCACTGTTAGCTGTGGGCCTTAGATGATGGAGGCCAGAGTTTAAGAGAAGCTGGGCCAACAAGAGAGCATGGTAGCAGTGCTTGCTCTGAATTCCTCTGGGAAGGTGGGAGGAGTTCCTCTGCAGAGTCCCGGCTCTGTTTCTGCAGGTAGGATGGAAATGAACAGCCAGGGTGGCGAGTACTTGGATGATCGAACTGCTCGCTTGTGACCTTCCTGCTCAGGGGAAACGGAGAAAAATGTCCCAGAGGTTCATTCGGCAGAGAACACAGCAGTATTTTTAAGCCAAGGGTGTGAATTGTGCAAACGTGTGAAAGTGGGCCTCATGGGATGTGCTGCTGGGGGAGATTTTGGTGTGTAGGCAGAAAGACAGATAGCTTAAAAAAAATAAATAGTAGTTGTGGGATACTAAAAATTGGTTAAGGTGAGGGACTTCACCACGTCCAAGTTTATGATGTTTAGGTTTATTTCAGGTCAGGAAGAGGGGTGAAAGGAAGTAATTCACAGGGAAAAGTGCTGACAGAGAGGAGCTGTCGAGCAGGGGACAGCCAGCGAGGGTTTATGGTGTTGCTGCACGTTGCTGAGTGATCTGTGGACCCGCAGCTAATTGTTTTTTGAAAAGTTTCTGAGAGCTCTGCTATGATTTTGGTGCTGTTAGGAAGTTCAGAGATTGCAAGAACAGGTTTTTGTTTAATGCTTTTTAAATTAAGCAAATATTTGATATCATTCCTGATGGGGATTTCTTTTAAGCATTTACCTGATTTGCTGTTTTGAACCAAAGCTATTAATTGAAGTAATTTATATGCCAGATCCCACTCAATTCAGAGCGTATTTCCACCAAGACAGGTTGAAACCTTTAGGGGGGCCAAGCCAAGTTTTGCTGCATGTTCTTTTTGTTGTTGCTTTATTTTTAATCCAGCTCTTACTTTCTGCTTCTGGGGAGTATTTTGACAGTAAAGCTGTTCTGCTGCGCCTCGCTGATGCCGAAGGTGTGCCTGTCACTCAGGTCCCAAATCCCATTCTGCAGATATCCAAGGGGCTGAAAGGTTTCTTGTCCTCCCTGCTCCCACGCGGGCGGGTCGGCTCTGCTGTGGACAAAAGCCAGCGCCCAGGGATATCCAGAGCAGCTGGCTTGTGTCGGGGCAAGTACCCCGACCCTTTGATGTGTTAAAAGCAGGTATGTGCGTCCGGTGCCAGGTTTCTGAGCGGGGTGTGTGTACCCTTTAAAAGCGCAACTTGGAAGCTGATCAAAAAGGTGGGTGATTGGATTTCTGTGCCTTTGGGTTTCCTAGAGATCTGTTGTCGACTGGAGGTTTTGCCGAGCTTAGTTTGTGCATACCAAGTCTGAGATGTGCTTGTTGGTAAACGCACACTTCGAGTAGTTCCGTGGAATAACATTTAAAAAAAATCCCACTGATTTTTTGACATGAAAGAGGCTGTGCGTAAAGATTTTTTGCTTGTGTTCAAAACAGCTTTAATTGGAAAGCTTTCGGTTCAGTATTTTGACCAGCTCTGGTAAATATATCGGCAGCCTTTACTGGGGCTGTGCCTGCAGGTGCTGTGGAGAGCAGCAAATGCTTCTGCCAGCGCTGTGGCTCTGTCACTGCCCCCCCCAGTAACTCAGGACAAGTTCCTGCCCCTCTCCCAGCGGGACTGCCTTTCTTTCTCTCAGCATTAGCTCATCTCTGCAGTGCTAATGTGAACTGCCACTGGCTGCTGGTGCAGGTCGCATAGGCTGGGGACCCCGAGCCAGTTTGGGCCCCCAGGCTTGGTTTGGAACCTGTAAGAATTATTCGTAGAAGTTGCTGAGGGCCTCGTTGTGTGCAGAGGTCCTTAATTTTGTCCTTCTCACCTTGATAGTTTTATCAGAACGGAAGTCTTTCTAGACATTTCTTAGTTCCTTTAGGCTGGGAAATGTGTTGGTTTTTCTTCTTTTTTTCCCCATTTAAGCTTTTTTATGCACCTGTCCCCATGTGATCTGGCAAAGCCCCTTACCCGCATGCTTGCTGCTATTTTGGCATCCTGTAGTGGTTCCAGGGGGCAGTAGCTGCCCCTTTTGGGGTGGCTGTCGAGACCTGCTTGGCTGTTTGGAAATGACCACACAGCTGCAAGCAGCTTGCCTGTGAGCCTCCGTGTGCCATTCACAACAAGCACGTGTCCAGGACGGGATCATTTGATAGCCCCAAGCAGAGGAAATCCAATTCATTGCAGCAAATGAATGACGGAGAGGTTCAAAAGCATAAGGGTTGCTCCTCACTCGCTGTCTGAACCACGCTGGAAATGCAGAGCGGGGTTTGCCTTGGAAAGCAGGAACTTCGGATGTGTTTATTGATGCGTTTGCATGTGACTCCTTCAGGCACGTAGAGCAGGTTATCTGCACAATCTACCACAGAAGCATTCGTTTCTTCTTACCTTGCAGCAGCAGCCAGGACCAGTTGCACATTTTTGTTTCCGTTGCCGAAGAATTGGCTTCAGGCAGAGATAAATTGGATAGAGAGGACAAACCTTGAGGGGGTCTTCAGGCATTTGGGGTTTGGCCCGTTTCCTATCTGGTCACTCTTCACTTTTCTCAGAGAACAAACTCCTCCATCTCTTTTCCTTTATTTCTTCCCCAGTGAGGGAAGGTAACACGCTTCAGGGATGCCTTCATTTACAGGTCTTGTTGACAGAGTTGAAGCGTGCTGGGTGTTTTGCTGGTAACTTGGATGAGGGCACTGCCTGATGGGGATGTGGGGAGGTACGGCAGGATTGCTATGCTCAGACAAGAAGGTGCCCTTTCTCAAAGGGGAGGCTGAGCGGTAATTTGAGCACTGGGTGGAAAAAACTACAGAGGGAACAGGAATTCTAAGAAATAAAACTCTTCCACCCATGAGGAACTGGAGGAGCCAGATGCTGAAAGCTAGATAAATTCGGTTTAGAAATGAAGTAGACTTTTAACTGTGAAGGGAGGGAATGATTGGAACAATTCCCTGAGGTGTGCTATGAATTACTCTGTATCGCTAGAAATCTTTAAATCATAGTTGGCTTTTTTCCCTTAAAGATATGCTATGCTTAAATTGCAGCTTTTGGACCAGAATCAGGAATTCATTTATTCTGTGAAGTCAATGAGCACAGGTCTTCTTGCCTTAAAACAAGGCAAACTCCATCTTGGTGTGAGGTCTGTGGAAGTACGGGAGTGGAGATGGTGTCGTGGAGAAGGTGCAGTATTGGTCTCCCTGCTTTCTCATGTAGCAGCAAAGGGGAGGCTGACGTGCCATAACCTCTTTGCCTTTTTTCTTTGGTAATTCTTGTGTGTAAGCTGCAAACTGCACCTGTTTCAGCTTTAAGGGATCTGCCTTGATCACGCTTGCTGTGTGCAGAATGTTGTACAGAAATAGCCTCCAAATGTGGATGGTCGAATCACTTGTGTGCTCCTTTAGTTCTCGCTCTGTGAAAAGGGAAGGGAAAGGAAGAAGGGAAAGGGCTCCCTCCTCGTCCCGTTACTGTTAACATCCAGCTCCTGTACAGCCTGTTCCTGCGGTCTCACTCTCCGCTGGCTGGTGCGAGAGGCCAAATGAATGCAGAGAAGTTACAATGGCAGAAAACTGGTGTGAGAGCGAAGTTAGGGAGGTTGTAAGCTTGCACCGCATCAGAAACGCAGCTTGCAGGAACAAGCTGTGCAGCGATCTAGCTCCTGGGAGGATTAATTACAGATGGTAGCTGTGACAGCTAAATCAGGTACCTGTAATGTTGTGTAAACCTCATTAAGCAAACTCGGTAGCGGTGCTAGGATCTCTGAGAAATGGGATAGGATGGGGAGGGAAGAAAACAAAAATACTCCATGGGACGTTTAAAAATCTCTCCAGTGTCTAAATCCACTGACGCAATTTCTTGTGCCTCTTACCCTACAGCGGTGAGTTTCAAACCACAAGCTTTTAAACTTCTTATGCAGCAAGAGTTAAGAAAACTCTGCTTGTGTGTGCTGAGTTCCCGTTAGTCAGCAAGTCCTGTGGTATCTCATGTGCTAAATCCTTCCTGATATGCTGCACCCAAATGCGTTTGGTCAGTTTTTTCTTGCTGGTTGAAGTCTGAGAGGAAAAAGCACAGGAGGCTGACTTCCCTTGGCTGCTGGGTTTGATGACGATGCAGGGGTTTTAGGAGGCTTTGAGTTCCCGATGGAGGCCCCCATTGGGTTAGTTCAGCTGTAACTCCTGAGCTCTCCCCGAGCAGGCCGCCCATTGCAGTGGTAAGGGGCCGATGAAATTTACTGGGCTTTCCCTTCCCAGGCAGGGAGGATTGACCGAGGAGGAAAAGCCAAGCTTCTATTTCAGAGTGCTGCTTCTCCTTGGAGTCTGCTGTGTCTTGGTGTGTTTTGCCTATTTTGAAGTCAGAAGGTGACACAGTATTGGACTTCCCTGAGTATATATGCTCACAGCTGTGCCCCTTCGCCTCTTCTGAAGAATTACGTGCTTGTCCTTAATGTCTTTAATAATGGCTTGTCCTTAAGGAGCTATAGTATATCTAATACCCAAAGGGGGCATTTTTTTCCCAAATGTTCCCCCCAAATTGCCCTGCCTTCTCTGCCTCCTCTCCCAAATCCTTGCCCGTGGACATCTCTTTAAATCATGACTTGTGTAGCTCTTTCAAAATCAGGAGGCAGAAGCCAGGCTGTAGATTTAGGGACCCTGATTGTGTATTGATTCTTCTCGCTGCTTTTTTAACTGTGTGGTGGCTCCCCTTGGCTTCTGGAGGCCCAGCTGAATCCAATATTTTTGGAGAACAGCACTGAATATTTAGCTGCATGAATGTGGGCTTTAAACACCTGTTTTGGAAAACACTGATTTTAAAACCATAATTGTAATTCGGGAAGGCTTGAAAGAGAAACTGATCTCACGTAATGTTTATTTCCATGTTGGAAGCAAGTAAAAAAGATGCACCATGTAATAAAGGTAAATCTGGGGCAAGGAAATTCCTTCATATTGGTGTTAAATCATTTTTTAAAATTTTTTATTAATGCAATTTTGTCTTTAAAATTTCCTTTAATGTAGCCAGGACTAGAAGGCTGCCCCTGCACAGGCCTGTGTAAGTGCTGATGGGAATCAGTTCTGGTTCCCCACAGATTAGATGCAGCTGGAGAGAGATTGGTATGGTGTCTGTGCTCAGCAGGCCAAGCACATGTTTTAAGGGGAAGTGGTGGCATTTTAATAATCTGTTGTTAAATGCTGCAAAATTCCTTTTTTCTCTGGAAACTCTTCCACGGAGGGGAAATCCTCTATCCTGCTCTAAAAGTGCTCCGCTACGCTTGATCCCTTCAGCAGGAAACAGCGCTGTGCTTGTACAGCACCCTGGGTGTTGGGGCAACTGCACAGTGCCTGTTCCTTCCCTCCCTTGTTCTCCTCTCCTCAGGTGCAGCCCGGGAAGCCCGTGTGTGTTTTGTTCCCTGCGTGTGATTAAACTCCACGGTTCTACAAAGCTGATGAGCGGCGTATCAATGGCATCTCTGTTAGCCTGGTTTTCGGCAGCCAGAGATGTGGCTGTGAGGCAGGCAAGCTGCCAATCACGTTGAGTACCAAAAAAAACAAAGCAGTGCAAGTCCAAACCCAGCTGAATTGCAGACAGCTTTGGTCTTGAGCTGTAGCCAAAGTGAGGATGTTTGTTTCTTTCCAGGATTTTAGCTTTTTTATCCCGTGGCTGTTGCTGTGACACACCGCCTGCAGAGCCTGCTTCGGGACAGGTGCTCACAGTTGGGCAGGAATTTCCCCTTGCAGACAGGCAGAGCCTTTTTGCAGATGGGAAGTTAAGGTGTTTGCCCTTCCTATAAAATCAGGTAGCCCTGTGGTCTGTGCTCAGCTTGCCACCATGGCACAAAGGTGGCACTCGCCCTGTTTCAGCCGTGCTGAGCTGCTGAGCTGTGGTCTGGGACAGAGCTGCCAACCCGTCTCCTCTAACATCTGCTCTGCTCTGCAGCCCTCACGCACATCTCCTTCGCCTTTTCCTCTCTGACTTTTTATGGCCGTGTTATTTCTCTGCATGCACGTGTGAAATGATAAAGTCTGGGGGCTCTTTTCCCAAAGGAATGAGGGATTTTACCTTCCTCCTGTCTTGTGGGCTGCTGGCAGGGTTACAAAACCTTCTGTTTGTTTTTATGGCACGCGGCACGGGGGCCTTCTGCAGTGTTAGCCTGTGGTCCCCAGGCGCAAGTGGAGGACAGATTGCTCTTAAACAAGGCTCTCGCCTGGCGGAGATTGTCCCTTTGTAATCATTACTTCTTCCGAAGCTGAAATAAAATGGTACATTGCTGAGGTTAAGAAACAATAAAATCCTCGTTTGCAAGTGCAGGAGATAATAGTGCCCTGAAATATTTTCTCTTCCATATAAACACCAGCTAGCACTTGACTTCAATAAGCATCAAGGGCAGAAGCTGTTTTATGGGAGGAAAATAATTTTAAATGGACCTAAAATCACAAATTGCAGGAAGACGCGTGTTTTCACAGCAAGACTCCTGCTCCAGTAAATACAGTAATACTTTTAAACTCTGGCTGTGCTTCCTGAATGTGTTGCTTTCAAATTCTGAGCTGTTTCTGCAGAGGCTGCAGTGAGGGAAAGGTCTTTATTCCATTTCTTTTTTTTTCAAAGGAGCACGTCTTTCTGTTCCCTACAGGGCCGGTGGCGTTGTTTGATGAAGCCTCAGCAAATAAATCACCCTTTGTATTGGAGTAGCATGAAACATGATTGCCCAGGAAAGAAGCGTCCCCAAACAGGACTTTGTTTTGTTGCCATTTAAAAATGGCCTTGCTAATTCTTTCCTGTTGCAGCCTGCAGTCCATGCTGCATCTGGCTGTGAGCAGGCAGGGTAGGTCTGGAAAAGGCAGAAGGGTTCCTGAACAGGGAGATCTTCTGGGTCAAGCTATGGGCGTGAATTGGTAGGGGAAAGATAAAGAAGCTTGACCTCCCGCAGGGGGAGGCACGCGTTATTTACAAGTTTGGGGATTTTGAAACCCAGCTGTTCTCTGGTGCAGATCCCAAAGATGGGATTGCAAAGCTGAAGGCAATTAAAACGTGCTTAAAGCCATTATGGGGAAAAGCCATAGCTTTTTACATGCACGTGGGCAAATGAATTGCTTTCCAGATTTCCAGTTAGGTGCAATTTCAGGTTCTGTTTAAGGAAACAGATACAGAAAGCTGAACTTCTAAAAGGTGCAGAGATGAGGGAAACAAGGACACTGTTCTGACAGTTCAGGAGTGCCAGCCCTGTCTGGGGTTGTTCAGCCCGCCTGGAGATGTTCTCCCTGCATCCCGCCTGCTGTCAGCTAAGCGCGTTTTATCTCAGATTTCTGAATGTGGGCCTGTGTCTCAGCCCTGTGGCGTGATTTATTGTGGGGTTTGTGGAATTTGTGGCTGCTGGAGAAAACAGCCGTTTGCTTTGGTGCCTGGAAGCACTTGAGTGTGCCAGCGGTAAGGACTGGCCAAAAATACACAGCACCCAGGGAATAAGAGTATAAAATTCCAGGGCTGGTCAAAAAGCCCAAACTCCTTTGAGAGGAATAATCCTGAATGTGTAACCACGGTGTCACGGTTTCCCCAGACTGCTTCCCTTGCCTCTCCCCCCCATGCTCCATTGCAAAAGCAAGCCATAGATTTTCAGCAGCAGCTCTAGCTCAGAATTAGCCCTCGTGTGCGAGACCTGCCATAATTTCTGTGTTTCTTCCGTTCTGTGCCTGTAGAATAGAATCCAACCCTGTCAATCCAGCTGTCCCGTTAATTGTAAAAATATTTTCAGAACAAAAATATTGGTTAGATTTTTTTAAATTGCGCAAGGTCCTCAGAGGGGATTTGCAAACCTGAGTCGGTTTCACACCTGTCAAAATGAAATCAGGACAGCTGAGCTGTGTCAGGCTTACCTGATATTCAGGATTTTGTAGCACCTTGTTTCCTACCTGGGCCAGCAAGTGGCTCTGCACGTAACCTTTTTTTCTGTGTTTGTAAGCCACCTCTCGATTACAAACTAAAAATGTGCGGTGTTACACGTACTATTAGGAATCTTGAACGTGTGCCAAACGCAGATTTTTATATTAACTAGTTTTTTAATGGTATGCAAAGGCATAATTATGTCTACTGCACGCTTTTGCAGAACTACACTACATTAACTCGTGCTAAATCCTGCAAAGATCAAGCTCGTTTTGCTGTTCCTATTGATAAGCCCCGTTCATTAAGTTCAGGCACGTGTAGGGCTGCAAGATCAAGGGCTTGTTCTGACCAGGGCTGGGCTGCCTCGGGCTGCACGTCTTGGATCTGGTGCCTCGTGCAGTAGCGCTGGTGTCTTCCCGTTTGCCAAGGTATTTGTTTTGCGTGCAAGGTCCCAGTACTTACTTTTTTTGCAGATGCACTGGAAAGGAACGTTCCTGGAGAAATCTTTGGTTTATCATGACCTGTTTAACACCTTCTCCTTCCTGTTACTTCATCTCCGTCGCTCCGAATTGTGCTTGCTCAGGAAAGCTGTCTCCAAGAAGAGCATTTTCTTGTACTGAAGTTAATTATTCACAAGAATTGCAGAACTTTTTATTCTCCTATCAAGTGTCTCATCTCAGGAGAATTTGGGGTAAAAGAAGATTCTTGCAGAGACCTCGCTTAGGTTTTTCCAGTTGCTCTATGTGGCCTTTTCCCTCCAAGTGGGAAGTAGCTGCGTCCTGTGCAATATGAGCAGCCCATTTGGTGTGTGTGGAGATCTGGTTCTTTGATTAGGTGACGGAGCAGCAAGGAATGTATTTGGAGACTCTTCTTTGTGCAGAGCCTTTGTGTCTGATAACTTCAGCACGTTGCTGGCTCTTTGTGGAGGCGCTTTACGTGTAAAATGTCTGCTGCAATTAACAGATGACAGAAGGAAATGAAGGGCGGAGGGTCAGCTTTCAGATATTGGCATCTCTTCAGTGGCAAGCTGAGACATAAACTGTGCTCTGGGTCAGACTGCAGCGTGCTCTTACTGAGAATGTGAATGGGAGCACAGGTACAGCTCTCTCACCTGGGCAAACATACCCAAAAGGGCAGGCTGCCACGCACAGCTGCTTTCACTGAGGCATCTAGGATAGCTTGCCTTATTTTTTTCAGCCATGACTTGCCACATTTCCCTGCAACAGCTAAGCCTCTGAGCACTGAAAGGAAACCTAGCTGAAAGAATGGATGTGCCTGATTGTGAAGTGCAACATCTAAGGTTCTCCTTATCAAGGAAACTTTTATTTTGTGTGCCTGAAGGACAGATCAGACTCACCAACATTTTTGTTCGTCAGGTTTGTTTTCAGGTTCCTGTGCCTCCTTTGCAGTTTTGACTGGACAGAAAGCAGGAGAGCATCTCAGATACGGATATATTGATATCTGTCTATCCATCTATGTCTGTGTATCTGTCCTGAGGTGTTTTCAGAAAGCCTCTGTATTTCATGGCCACCATCTATAGGAGTAACCTGCAAGGAGACTTGGATTCATTCTGCTCACTGGGCAGCCGTTTTGTGTATTTGGGTACTGCTGTATGCCTTTTTCTTTGGCAAAGCCATCACTTGAAAGATATCCTGGTTGGTAGTAATAAACTCCACTTTTCTTGTCGTTAGTCTTTGTTTCCTGGCTTGTTTTGTTAGCAGACCTTACACGTGCTTCTTTGCTTCTTGAGAGGTGCTTTTACATTAGAATATCTGTATTTTCAAATTTCCTTCTTCCCGAAGTGTCTGTTAAATATCTTATTTTGCTTTCAATTTCTCGAGTCTTTGTAGAGCTGCATCCAGTCGTGTTGTGGTGTGCTGCTGGGGACTGTTTCTTTCTCCCTGGAGTTTCTAGGGATTCTCAGTGGAGAAGTGAAAATCTCCTCGTATGCAGGCTCCAAACCCAAATAGCCAGATCAGCTTCCATTTTGGAAGCCATCCTCCTGAAGTGACAGTGCAAGATGAGACAAAGCTGTTGCAAGTGAGATGGGAGCTGGAATGTGCGGGGGTGGATTTCATCTGGAGAAGGGGTGCCCCCTTCCTCGTTTTTGGCTCCTTTGTGCAGAAAAGGAATTTGCATGGTTCTGTAGCAAGAAGTAGATGGTAGCAGAGGTTACACGTAGTGACCAGCTGTGACTTGGATGTCTCTGCACCTGCAGCTGGTGTTTCCACTTCGTATTTTTCTCCAGCTATTCTTTTTTTTAGGGACAGATCCTTCTACAGAGTAGCTGTTGGTACCGTGCACAGGCAGGTGCTGCATGGTACTGAAGTCTCCTAGACGAACCGGGTAATGTTATTGCACGATGCTTTTCAGATGGATGAGTGCCAAGGAACCTTCAAATCTATAATCCTACCAGAAACAGGTCTGTAAAGATCCTTCCTCTGAAGTCAGCGATGTTCAGTGGCTCTGTCAGTTAAAAACACCTTACAACTCCTCGCCAGAGGGAAGCCTGCTGTGACACTTAAGGTCTTGCCTTTTATTTTGACCGCAGAGGATATACAGGGAACACAACGTGGTGCTGAGCACGAGCACCAGTATTTGTCTTTGCTTTGATCCGAGAAGTCCTGCTGAAGTTTGGAAGGGGGAGGACAGCAGTAAATGGCGATCCTCATTTCACAGACACGGAGGAGGGGAGACGGCGGCTTGCAGAGCTTTACGTGCTGGTAGTGGGGAAGGTGCTGGGAGGAATCCTGCCTGAAAATGAAATCCTGGACAGGACAAAATACTCCCTGCCTCACTGCCCCCACAGAACTGTAAAACGTGGCAACTGTAAAACGTGGCATTCATCAGGAGGGTCTCTAAAAAGACTCAAAAGGATGGTCTGGTACTTTGGAGGTTCTTTTCTTCTTGCTTTAAGAAGACTCAAGTAGTCAAGGTTTTGTGGTCTTCTGGGTAAACCTTGTCTTTATTTGCATTCCTCTTACAAGGCTTTGTTTATGGGAAGCTTCGAAATGTCTCTAATTAGGGGAACGTTTAAAAAAAAAAGGAAACAATTGAAGTTTTTTTTTTTTTTTTTCCTGGTGCAGTGTTGACATATAACAGTGTTGACGCATATAACAACCTCCACTTTTGTGGAGGTTGTTATATGCGTGCTCCATGGGGCTGACTAACTGGAGGGGGCTGATGGATGCGGTTAGCCACTGGAACACATTTTGCTGCTTTGGGCAACAGCGAAATTGTTGTTGGCTGTGTCTTCCTTTTTTACAGCTCCTCTCGGTGGGAGGTCACAAGCCGTATCTGCTGCACATGAACGGAGAGGAAAGCAGCCCCAGAGTCCCAGGAATTGTCATTCCACTTGAAATAAAGCAGTGGCTGCAGAGCAAGCCCCTCCACTGCAGCCTCACATGGGATAACTCCTCACCCAGAACCACGGGAGTTGTCAGGAGAAGGAGAGCCAGGTTATTTTGGGGACTTTGCAGTTGGTACAGGGAGCTCATCAGGGGAGAGGCTGGGTAGAAATATTCGGTAGGCTTCTGTCAGTAGGAGATGGTGCTGCGAAGAGGCTTACTGATCACAGCTGCCTGCTTGGTGTTCGACCAACTTCAGGTCAAACTGATCTGTGCCTTTCTGCAGCATAAGATGCTGAACACTTCCTCAAATACAATGAGGGGCGCCTGTTTCAGTACTGATGGGTGTGATAAAGGCTATTGCACCTTGTGCAGCCGTGGCTGATGTGGTCCATTTAATTGCAAGCTCTTGCAAGTAAATGACTGTGAGATACCATATGAAAGAATTAAATCATAATGGCCTAACCATATGATGCAAATCCTGGTGACAACTGGATGGATGATAACGGTGCCCTCATTTGCTGGAGACGTGGGCAGACACTTTGCACATTTTTCCTGCAATTGTGCTTTAACTCAGCTTTTAACTGAAGGATTCATTTTCCTGAATTTAACAAGATACAAAGAGAGAAAGAGTGGAGAAAAAAAAAAAGATGGGAAGCCTGTACTTGCTGCTGTGTCTGCACAATGCTGAATGCACAAAGATCAAGTAATTAAGACAAGCCGAGTGTTTGCACAAGGGTATTTCTGGTGCCCCCATCCTTAGCAGGACTGAAGTTCAGTTTGCCTGGAGGACAGGATGAAATGAGCTAATTGTAGGCCAGGGACTTGTTTAATTTTGTTTATCTGTGGGAGAATCAAAGCAGGTCAAGGTACAGCTTTGATGCAGGGTCAAACGTGGGTTTGGTTAAGTGCAGCTTTTGTTTTTGATTCATTAGCTGGAAGTTGAGGGTGGAGAGCTTGCCTGGATGAACACCAACATGAAATAATTGCTTGGCTAGGAGAAGGAAAAAAAAATCAACCAGTGGAGCAAAGGATGCCTTTCTGCTGGCGTTGTTGGACTCCATTAGTTAAAAAATGAGGAGTGATGGCTTTATTTCTGGATTGCTCCAGAAACTGTGCAAACTGTGCAAAAGAGTGCAAACTCTGGAGACAGTGTTTGGAGATCCTGGAGAGAGCAACCAAGATGAGTAACAGGGTGCTAGTAAGTCATGGCTGCCTAGTACTTTGGGTTTTAAAAAGATGCTCTCAAGGGGCACACTGCAGCTAAAACACCCTTGGATAGTTCAGTTCTGAGGGAAGTGCTTTGTGGGGGTCCAAGATCAGTTCATGTTCTAAGATTTTACCTGATTTTGTCCATTTTGCTGAAACTGTCATGTAAGGGAACACTTTTTTTGTGCAATTTGCAGTGACACTGGAACAGTGGTCACAGTATGAGAATTGTGTGTGATGGGCCACTGCTAGGGCTCCCATCTGGCATAAATCCCTTTTCATATGCCTCTATAAAATTTAAATGACATTGAGAAGGACTTGCCAGACCCAGCCACCTGAAATATTAAAGTTGTTTTACATTACATGGGCATTGCTCAAATCAAAATCTCAGCTCTTGGGATGGGGCATGTGTCCGGCTGAAAATTAGGGCTCAACATCCATGGGAGACATTTTGGAGAGAAAAAAGGTAATATTATTTTTTTTGCCCTAAGTGGTTGAGCTTTAGTTTTTCCTCTAGTGTTACACTGGTTGCTGACTCTTCCTTGAGAGAGACGACTGCTTGCAGTCCTTGGGTTTAGGGTCAGCAAAGCTGCCAGGCTTGGATCTGCCTTATACTTGGGTCTTTTAAGGCTGCCAGTATGTCAGGTCTCATGGTGGCAGTGTCCAAAATGATTTTCCTTTGAGCAGTTAGGTTTTGGGAACAAACGCTTTCAAGAAACTGGATGTTTTGGTGGAATACTTCACTCTCCTTGTCCTCAGAAGTATTTCAAATCACCGCTAAAATGTCTTCTTCTTTTAGAGTGATCTTGCCTTCTGGGAAAGTTTAAAAACATACAAATTAGGAGATACTGACTCCAAGCATTTGCAATAATTTTGGACATTATCCCTTTTTCCAAAGCAGCACCTTGTCAGGCATCTGAATTAGGGTTTGCTTCCTGCGTGCACAGCAGGGCTTGCTGGCAGGTCTCGGATTTGGACAGTCTCCGTGACCTTTCTTATCCCAGAGCGTGTGGTGGGGACCATGTGCTGATGATTCCTAGCAGGCGAAGCAGCTGGAGGAGATTATCAGAAGTGGCAGTCCCTTTTCTTCAGCCCAGCAGGGAGCCTGGGCGCCTGGCTGCTCTCCTTCTGCCCAGCCCTTCTGCCCTTTGGCTGGGGAGGTGTTCTTGGGGCTGGATGTGCCCACTTCAGCATGGCAATGAGAGCAAAAATCCACCTTTTCCTGGCATCCTGGATGGCATATTTTTCATTTTGGAGGTACAGCGTGTGAACACAATTGTAATAACGTGTGGCTGGCTGCTGTGGAAGAAAAAGCAGAGCCCCTCTGTTTTATACAGCTCTGGTACCGCAGTGCAAACTGGGGGTGGGAAGGGAGCTGGGGGGGATGCGATTTGACTTTTGCACGTAGTTCATGGGCACTTGGCTCTCGGTGCACACTGTGTCTGCAAACATGGGAGTGCTAACGGGATTAAACATTCAGGTAAAGGTGGTACAAAATCACTGCATTGGCTTGCTTTCGAGCCAAAACTGAGCTAGACTCTGAGGTTTTGTATTCTTTGTTTGTCTGGAGGGGATGGGAGCGCTCTGCAGAGTAATAATGGGACAAGGAGCAGGTTTTTATCTCCATTTTCAAGCACAGGGTGGCTTGGCTGCCTCAGTATCTCAGCCTGATGAGGGTTGGCAAGGGATGGGGAGAGGAGCGTGGAGCACTTGGCTTTTCCCCTGTGCAGCCTGCTTTTGAAGGGAGAGCCCCGGCTTCCTCGAGGCCCCCCTTGGGCATCTTTCATCGACTGCAAGAAGTGGTGTTGCAGGCAGGCGTCCTACCTCAGCCGCACGCTGCGCTTTGCAGGCTTCAAAAAGCCTGATGTCCCTTTGAAGGTGAGGGGAAGCTGAAGAATTTTTAGTGGGTAGGTTTGCTTTTGGTAACCCTTTGTATTTTTTGAGCAGCTTTTCCCAGTTTGAAGCTGCCTGGTGTGTTTTTTTCAGGGGGAAGATGCTAGATGGTTGCCTTCAGGCTTCACAGGCGCAATTCCCAATTGCTGTAGCTGCTATTTTAACATGTTTATTCTGAAAGGTGATAATGCAGCCACTCTCCACTCATGTCTCATTGCTCTACCTCTGGTCAATACTTCAGAGTTTGTGCGAGGAGCACCAGGCATTCCTGCAGATAGGAGACGCTCCTGAGGTGAAGGTGGTGAGTCCACGCTGCCAGATGTGCGCGTAGCATTCATGCCAAACCCTGCTATGTGCTCCCTGCTGGTTCCAAACTCGTGTTGTGTGCAGCCCCAGGCACTGAACATAAATCCAGCTCTCAGGTATGATGTGTCGAGTTGTGTTTTTTTCCAGCTTTCCAGCTTGCTTGGACTCTGGCAAAGAGATGATGGCAAGGACACCGCATATATGGGTGCCCTACACAGAAATGTTCTTGTTTAGGCTGCTGCTCAGCAGTTGGTGAGGGTTGCAGCTATGGAAGCTTCTTTCAGGCTTTCCCAGCTTGTGGAATAAACCCATAAAGCTGTACTTTGGGTCCCAGAACCTGAAAGTAAGATTAACAACAGGACTTAAACACCTATCAGGTGGATTTAAAGCACAGTATTTACAGCAGCATAGAACAGAGCACTGAAATGCTTAATGGCCCCAAGCCGGTGAAGAACAGGCTGCCTGGCCGTGCCTGTGTTATGGCAGTTTCTCTCGGGGTGCCAACGAGGAAGCATCAGGCACAACTTGTGACTTGGGATACACTTTCCACCATCTCTCTGATTACTCTGGGCAGCTCAGGAGAAGCAAAGTTCCTTGGACTTGGGCAAAAGATGGCAACCCTGAGAGTTCTGCTCAGAAAGGAGACGGTTTATAGGGACAGCTCGTGTCCTTACACCTGTACGAGGTAGCAGGTTGGAAACCCCCTTGCACTGTTGCGCACAGACCTCCTTGAAAGTCCTGCAGCGCAGAGGAGTGGAAGAGCAGTGCTGGAGAGGATAGTTTGTCTTCTTCCTTGTCTCTGATATTTGCAGTAAAACAGAGTTATTTCTCCTGAGCTAACCCTATCATCATAAATATCGTGTGGCTTCCTCCCCGGAGTCCCATCAGCTATTCCCTTCACAGTAGCAGGGGCTTGAGCAGCGCTGCATCTGCACGTGCCCTGTGCTGTCCCTGCAGCACTTTGCCTGTCTTAATTGCAGTCCCCAGCATGTGCTTCCAGGTGCCTCGTGATAGTAGAGGTCGTTGATTATATGTTTCTTTCCTTCTAGGGCTCTGCGCGTTCTCGCCTGTGCTTTGTTATTTTGCCTTTATAGTGCACCTTAGTGAAACCTGGAGTAAGGTTTTGTTTTGACGTTGTTCAGTCCAGCAGGCTTGGGTCTTCAAGTTCAAATCAGCACTTACTGGTGTGGCAGGGCTTTGTTTCTCCCCTTCCAGAGAATGTGGGATTCCCATAGCTCTGGGAAGTCTGCAGGCTGCTGATTACATCAGCTGCATTTATGGCACAGTGCAAAACAGGTGAGAGGAAGATGGGGAGGTGAGGGTGTGAAATAATCTCTCCAGACATCGCAGCGTGTCTGAGGAACCTCTTAACTGTAGTGAGAGTGGTCTCCATGGTGCGCTTTGTTCAGAGAGTATTTAAGAGCTTCCAGAAAATAATTGTCCCCAGATTACAAAGGAACGATGCCACATCCACCCGCTGGGTATCACTCACCGCCGGGTGGAAGCTGGAAAGAGGGACAAAGTAAATGCAGATTGTTTTTTTGATGCGTGTTGGGGTGAATCAAAACTTCCAGAGTTTTTATTCTGAGTAACTGCAAGGTGAACACGATGCTGGGAGTACGCCTAGTTTTTCTTGTGACTCTTGAAATGGTGTTGTCCACTCATGTGCTTGGAAGAGATGGCTGTGAAGCATCCCCCTCCCACAGCCTGTGCTCAGCAGGCTGTCATTTTTGGTAGCGAGAAGAGGGTGAGTGTGATCGCTGTTCTGCTTTGTGCCCCTTTTACAGCCTGGAGTTGCCTGGGATAGAGGTACGAGGTGGATTTCAGATCCAGCTCTCCCTACAGGGGGTGAGGTGAGAGCAAAACGGGAAGTGCTGCACTTGTTGTTCCTAACCCATTGGGTGGAAAGGGCCTGAAAGAGGCTTTCTGGTGCACCTTTTCCTAAATCTCTTTGTTCCCGTGGGAAGTGGTGCATCTTTAAGGGTACAGGCAGGCAGCGCGCTTGCTCAGAGTAGACACAGGTGAAGGAGAACTAGAAACCTTTTCAGGGTCCTGCAGGAACCAGCATTTAAAACCATTGTGGAGATGTTGCCAAAGCTCTGTAAGCGCTACCTGAGCAAAACCTTGACAAATGGGCTATTATTTTTTTTTTTGAGGGAAGAAAAATTAATTAAAATCAATGGAGTTCTGTAGCAGTTGGTGTTTCATATCTTCTCGAAGAAGAAGAAGAAAAAAGAAAAACTGGAAGAGAAGGAAATTCCAGAGTGATCCCATATCACAGTGTCATTATTAAATTTGTAATGAGGCAGCAATTACTCCTAGCCAAGCGTGAAGTAGCACGACAAGAATTAGCTCACATCGTGTCAGCGAGTGGTCCTCAGGCTGGCGAATATCCCCGGCAGCGCCGAGAGTGATGTGGTGAAAGCTTTTGGTAGTCTCTTGACCCCGAACGCATGTGGACATTGAAGCCTGGGGCTTCCTCTACCCAAGAGATGAGCTTTGGAAAAGCACATTAGCGAGCGTTCATTGAAGCTTATTCAGGAAACAGCATTAAAATGCTTCTAGAAGTTTAACAAAACCAAATTTTCAGGTGTTATTTTTAGCGATATTCAGCCCAGGCTCGCACGCCTGAGGATGGAGGAGAGATGCATTTGCTGCAGCCTGAACTGGAAGGATGCAAAGGTTTTGCCCCTGCTAAATACTCCGCAGAGCAGCTCCTGTAGATTAAGACAGCACTATGCTGAAGGAGTGAAGTGATTTGGTCTAGAACCGTCCCTTCTTCAAACTGTGAACATCAAAGGGATTTAGGGACCACCTGGTCTGTTTTCAGGAGTCTAAATAAGTGCTTATGCCTGTGCTCTTTCTTACCCTGACTGCTCCGGTCACCCTATAAACTGTTCCTCGGCTTTTACTGCAGATTTATTCTGAGCAAGATCTTAAGCACTGAGAAGAGAGCAAGAGAGAAAAATTCATGTGCATGAACCTTGGAGGTTATGGTAATCTTTGTCCCTTAGCTTGCTTTGCTTCTGGACAGTCGAGTTTTGTAAAATTGGCTTTTCAGTAGGAGAAAACCTGTAGTAAAGTGAGCAAAACTGGGGAGATGTGCGCAGTACTGATTGTGTTTATTGCCAGAGCAACTCCTGACATGCCTGGCATGATATATGGGAAGAGCGATTCACAGAATCGTGGCGTTACTCATTCTTATGCATTGAAAAAATAAGTGTACTTTAGGTAGGATTATAGGGTTTTAGCTTTAAAGAAATATTTTTTTTTGCCATGACCTTTTGTGCAGTGCTTCTGAATAACAAAAGCAAAACAAATTGTTCCAGCATGAGCACAAAGACATCTGCAATTCACTTCTTGCTGAATGCTGCCGCTTACCAATGCATAATGCGATTTATTTCTGGCTAATAGCCAGTCATGCTCGTTGCCACGACGGTGCTTCTCCTGCAAACACCAACTGTGCCCTGATTTTTGCTTCTGCCTTAGCTGACTCGTGAGCCAGGGCTTCAGCGCCTTACAGGACTGTTTCTTGTCCCTGCCTCCCCAAAAAGCAATGGCTCGTGGTTCAGCTGACTGTCAGTATTTCTTCCCTCTGCTGCCAAAACTGATCCCTTGCAGGCATCCTGAACAACTTTTTGCCTGTGCTCCTCCTCTTGAACCCTTGTTGCTTTTTCTGGTGCCAGCCCGAAGCTGAGGGCATAGACCTGGCAGGGTCTTGTCAGTGCTGTTGGTATTTGATTTAAAGCCATGTACAAAGTACCAGTAGTATTGCTTCTGCTTCTTAGTTCTTTAAGGATATCTTTGTCATTCCCCACCCCTCTTCTATTTTGCCTTCACCATCTCCCATCTTCAGCTGCTTCTTGCCGACTTTTGAGCCTGTCGTGTCCTCTCTGTTGCTGAACGTGCCCTCCTTGAAAACCAGCTGCTTCACTTTGGGTTAATATTAGCCCGAATGAAAGAGTTTGAGCTCGGCAGTGGTGTCCCTGAGGGTAAGAGGCATCTTGTTTGTTTTCAGGCTGCCACTGCTGACGGCAGTTTGCCACCTGGAGGTCAGCTTTCTCTGTAGCTCCAACCAGCCACGAGCGCGAGGCTGTGCTCCTGTTATTTCATGGTGCAATAGAGAAAGAAAAGTTCATGAAAAGTGAGTAATTTATGAAAAAGGAAAGAGTCTATGGAGAAAGAAAACATGTTCATTCCCCAAGCAGGGCCTGGTTGCACGTCGTTATGGTTCAGCAGGAAAACCTCCTATTAGCAGAGTGTGTGTGGAAGAAATGAAGACAACCAAATGACGGGGTAGCCTTATACCCATGGAATTTCTGCTTGTAGAACCGGAGGTAACTGACTGTAATTCTCCACAGCTTGTTTCACGTGGGGTGCACTCGGCTGTCACTGCAAGGAATCATGATTCTCAGGCATGTGTGCCCCGGTGAGCAGTAGGGACCACGTTGCTCAACTCAACAGCTTCAACAGCTTCTTCTTTCCTTCCTCCCGTGCTGTAAGAGGACCTGTCACTCTTCATCTGTCCCGGCAATCGTTCACCACCCTGGTGCCAAAGGAGTGTCTGGAATAGTTGGAGCTGCAGTTATAGCACACGTGATTTTCCCTTTAGGTGGATTGTGTGCGCTCGTGGTACAGAGGCAGAAGGACAGGCACAGGAAAAGTTTTCTTTGTGTCTTCCCTTCCTTTCCAGTGATAATTGTGCCAGGAGTTACAATCTCAAATTACAATGGGAGTTGGCTTTTTAATTATTTTTCTATTTATTTTTAATGCATATATATATATTCAGCACTACCTGATTTGTTTTTTATAAGTTGGCCAGGGAAGCAAGCCAGTTCTGGCAAATCTCAAGGTGAAATGGGTTGCGTGTTACGCTTTTCTGCACGCTCTCCAGGCTGTTGAATGTGCTGATAATGCAGATAGCGACTGGACAGATATAATCCCTAAATCAAACAGTAAGAAAAAAATGCACTGCTGGAGGAGCTGCTGGTTCCCTGGCGTGTGTGGAGAGTGCTGATAGCAGCGTGCCTTAGGACAGCACCCACATCCACCCCGGTGTTCCCTTCCAGAAATCTCCGGCCCTTCCTCCACCTCAGTCTTAGCTTTAGCAGGTGCAGGTCAGTGGGTTTGGGATCTGGTTTTCATGCAGGCTGTATCTGTGCGAGGGAGCCAGCAGGCAGCTCATTGCACAGCTGCTGTTGGTGCATCCCTTGGACCTCCACAGAGCTGGCAACAGACAGAGCTTTTCCATGAAGACACGGGGCAGTGGTGTGGAGGAACACCAAACACTGCTCTGCAGAAAGCTTGGTATGAAACAAAGGAAATGAGGCAAAGGACGGGTGGTGTGAAGCATTTCAAAACTAGCCTCTCTTAGCACAGAGACCCCTTTCCTTATTATAAGAAGCACACAAACACTTACATCATCTTTGCCTTTTTTAGGGTATTTCAAGCCTGATTTTGTTTCTGAGCCTGCAGCTTCTGCGTGCCGAAGTCAGTTAGTTTAATCATTGGTAGCAGTAGGCACCATGGAGCCTAGGTGTTCTCTGCTATGTACCTTTTGCTGCCATTAATTTCAATTTCTTTAGTCATAAAATTACCACCTCGTTAAGCCTTGACAGCTCCCGGTGAACCAGGGGCTCTTGAAACAATCCGAGAGGACACGAAGGCTGCCTAAGGAATCTCTTTTACCTACAGGCCTTTCCCAATCACTTGTGTTCAGCAACAAAACCTCTGTTTGCAGATCCATGGCGCTGTAGGACTGTCGCAGGGGTCCCCTGCCCCCTTTGAAGGAAAGAGAGAAGTGGTTTATTAAGGTGGTACAGGACTTCGAGGTCCGATTGCAGGTGACTTTTACTGAAGGATATTTTCTTCCTCTGCTGAATCAGCTGGCTGAGCTGCAACGATTTTTGTACCCTGATGTTTTTTTTTTGTTAAAAATGGGATAAAAGGCTTAGCCTTTTATCCATCTATCTCGTTCATTCTGCCGTGCCTAGGTACAGCTCACACTGCAGCATGTGGCCCAGCACCACTGCGTTTCAGCAGCACGACAGGATGGATGTGACATTATGCATCCTGCTGGCAGTATCACTTCGTCGATTGACACAGCTTTGTTGGGTCTACAGAGTCCTCCCTTTGAAAACATTAAAAAAAAAAAAAGTGCTCCAAAGGCCAGCAGTGTTTCCTAGAGTATAGCAAGGCTGTGCTCTGTGGGGAATCTCTGGTAATATATGCACTGGATTAAGGAGGTTTAATGCCCATTTCCAAACATGTGATTTTTTTCCTTTCTGGTCGAGCTGCGGTTCTGTGGCCTTCAGTGTTCAGCTCTCAAACAAGCAGCAGCATTTTTAGGGGGTAGAATAAAACCTCCTCCATGCTCCTGGACAGGTAAAGCTGCACTTTGCCTTTAGGTGCACCTGTGCTGAGCACATACACTATCACACGCCAGAGAATGTGACTTCTGCTGCTCCTGAGGTAGCCTTCATACCCGAATAAATGCGGTAATGAAAGCTCTGATCAAGCTTAGGTTCAATCAGTCCTTTACCTCTTTTTTTTCCCCAATCCAATATTCTGGGTTTGGTATCCATTCAGAAATCATTCATGGGAGGATGTCCCAAATTTGTCAGGCAGCAGGCTAAGAAATGTGGAGTAGAGGAGGAGGGGGAACCACAACAGGAGGAGCCCAGATGTTTTTATGGATGCTGGGCAGAAATAGGACTGCAGTGTGAGTCTTCCAGGCTTTCCTCTTCCTTCCCCTTGTTGCTCCCTACCTGCCCATAGCTATTCTCACCTGCCGTCCTGGGAAAATGCCTGCTGTCTGTGAGGATCCAGTGCGTCATCCTGCCACTTATTTGCCTGACCCCTGTTTTTGCCCCAGCTTCACAGCAGCTCGGTGCAGGCTGTGCCCCTCCACCAGGGAGGTGCTGTTTTGGCTCCCTGTGCGGTTAAGCACTAAAGCCTTGCTGTGAAATGTCGATGCTTAAAGTTTGCCTGGATTCAAGGGGAGAGTGGCCAAATGCACAGGGGAGAAAGCCGTAAGCGTGGTTAAATGCAGCAGCACGACTTCTGGCTTAGGAAGCCTCTGAACTGTGAACTGCATGGAGGGCATTTTTGGAAGAAACACAAGTGTCTGGCTTTGTGTTCTCACCTGTCTGGCTTGGGCTGTTAAAAGGCACAGGGGAAAAATACCTTTCAGCATTAAAATCTGGGCCGAGATCCGCCAGTTCTTAAAAACTCAGTGGGATGCATCTGTTACTTTTGATTAAATGCTTTTAGAAGCAAAAAGTTCCCCTAAAATTATTTTTCTTTCGTCCTCAACGCAGAGGAAATCGTTGAACTCAGAGAGAGCATTTTAGAAATAGCACTGCTGTTAACTTGTCATTTTAGAAGTACGGCCGTGAATTGATTATAACAGGGAATGAATGTGTAAGGATCAGAGTAAAAATGGGGTAAACTTCAGTCAGGTAAGTGATTATTAATAAGGCGGCAGTGTTTCTGCCAGACGGGAGGAAAAATACACAGTATTTGTTATAAAGGCTGTGTTTGACTGCGGATGAATATACTTTAATGGGTAGCAATCAGAATGCATTAACCTTTGCATAGGAGCACTGCTGCAGAAAAACAATTGGCTTGTTGGTCTGAACAAAGATGTAAATCATGATTAGAGCTGACGACTTCCAAAATTTGCTTTAATCCATGTACTCTGTTTGGTCATGGGGAATTCGGTTGGCTTGAGAGCTAAGGGACAGCTTTTGTGTCGGTATGAAAGACAGGATGGAGCCTGCAGCAGCACCTGGGTGATAGGAGAGTACCTGCTGCATCCTCCTCCTGTCTCTGAAGCTGTTTAGGATTGTTGGGAAGTTGTGTTTGTAGGCTCTTGATCTTTAGAAGGCCAGGGCATCTGGTAAAAGATGTAACCCTTGACCACAAGATGTAGAAACAGTGTTTGAAAACAGTGCCTTGCTTTAATGCATAGCTTTTGAACTTCCTGAGTGGAAGAAGGGGAAAGGAGGTCCCAGCTCGTGAAGCTTTGTGCTCCTGCTGCCGTGTTGATAATCCAGCTGTGGGCTCTGCCTTCACTGCTCTGTTCTCTCCTAGGGGTGCAGGGAGACCTTCAGTGAGATCAGCCAAATTGCCTTTTGGTTCCAGAGACCAAGCCATGTCCACGTCCTCCTCCCTAGGAGCGTGCTGTAATAAGCCCATTGCAAGACCTCTGTCAGGGGTTTTTATACATGATCAGGTACCAGATTTACAAACACACTCAGCGTTGGCAACTGCTGCCTGTTACACAGGGTAGAACACAAAGTCTAAGCCTCACCGGGCACCAGGAATCCTTTATGTGCCTGAGCTGCTTTCATCTCCTCATCGCTCCGTTCACGGATCCACCCCGCAGCCCAGGAGTGCTCTCTCGGCTTCTCTTACGGCTGGGTTTCTTCTGCCAATTGCCCGGCATTGTCAGCTAATTGGAGTGGAAATGAGAAATGAAAGCAGCATTATGGAGCTGCCAAGTCTCCTCACTTGGCAGCTGGTGGCTGATGCTGGTAATTGTTACCACAAGTGTAATTGCTCCGGGCTCTGCCCAAGGTTTCAACAAAGCAGCCCAGGATTCCTCCTCCGAGAATCTGATACCTGCTGCTCTCTTTGCCCAGGTTGATGGCTTCTCCTACCCCCTCTTCTCAGAAGAGACACCCTCTCTTCTCAGTCTTCCCTCCGCGTGCAGCTATTTGGCTTTCCCTCCAACCTTTTTCTCCTCATCAGTATTCTCCGAAGCCACCGAGGGCTCGTGCTGTGCTCTAGTGCCTCGGGGTTTGGTTTGTGTTGCGTCTGGGTGCCTGCAGCTCTGGAGGCGTGGGAGCACACCTCGTGTTGTGCTCCCTGCTGTGCACAGCGAGCAGGTAGCGCGCGGCCCTCTCCTTGCAGCCTGGCGTGGAAAGGCCGCCTGAGTCGGGATCCCTTCTTCTTTTGATGTAGGGAAAGCCAGAGAATTAATTAATCCTAATGGCACTGCTCGGCGCTTAAGGAGCGCTTTCCGTCTTCAAAGTGTTCTGTGCACAGTGTTTCATTATTTATACTGTTAATTATATTAGCACTTGTAAGGAAAAAGCCCCTTAAATTGTCGCTGATAAAAGCACACTCCTAACAGGATAGGGATGTGGTGCTGAAGTTGTAGCACATCCTTTATCCACCGAGGCTCGGTGCCTTAGAGAAGATGTAACGTGGATTTACAGCTCTTCTGTAAGTGTCCGCAGAATGAAGTTTTGCTGCCTGTTGTAAGTGGATAATATCTAGAAACTTCCCAGTTTCTTTGTGTGTCCCTTGGAGCACGTTATCCAGGCTGGGCTCGCCAAGCGCTCGTGGTTAGCTGGGGGCAAAAATGGGGAGAACGTGCACAAGTTGCTGGCCCCTCTTTGGTCATCTTAACCATCGAGGCATGTTTGAAATGGGAAAAAAACAAAGAATAATGGGAATACTGGCAGTGGAAGGTTACAGTCTGCGTCTGCAGGTCAGGAGAGTTGTGCATAGGCACCAATAAATCATGTTATGCTTCTCTGCATTAGCAGCTGTTAGCAACACCCTTGGGTGTGTGCAGGGAGCGTGTTAAAATAGCTTCAAACGTGGTCCTAAAATAGTCAGTACCCAGCCCCAGCACCCAAAAGCAACCTTTGCAGTAACCTCCCAGTTCCTCTCTGTATTGAAGCGTGCGAAGGAGGCGTCCTGCTCTTTTCAACCATCCCAGAGGATGCCGTGGCTTGCACCTCACGTGGCTCGTAGCTGGGACGTGGCGTTGTGCTCACTTTGCCACGGCTGTAACATTCAGACATTCGGTAGCATTGCATCCCTTGCCTCCCCACAGAGAGATCAGGAAAATGGGTTGTTGCCAGCAGTCAGATTTTCAGATTTGATTTCAGGTCTGGGCTCTGCAGCCGGCAGTCCGAAGCTGAGCGTTGAACGGCGAGATCTGTGAGCTGCTGGGAAGGCTCGTATCTGGAAAATCAGGCAGTAGTTCTCCAAATTCCTGAAAACCCTGTGGTGATGTGCAGGTGTTGGTCTGCCACCAGCAAGTGAAAGTCACTGACACCTGTGGGTGGCTGCAGGCATGTACTGGGTACCCCGGGGTCCAGTTCAGGTTCTCCCCTGTGGTGGATTTGGTAAAAAGCTGATTTGAGCCCCCAGGGAGACCCAGCCTGCTGGGTAGAAATAGAGAGAGAGAAATCTATTGCAATACAGAAACAGTAGAAAATGAGGGAGGGAGAGGTCAGGGGAAGAAGTTGTTTTTAGCAGAAACCTGAGCATTTGCGTTTCCAAATGTGTGTAAGGCTGGCTCCACGCTGATCACTTGCCATATGAGTCCTTTGGCCACCGTTCCTCCATAGAAATACTACTTATTTTTTAAAAAAGAAAACCAAGAGGCTACAAGGTGAAGGCTTGGAGCCCCAGCTGCCCTTTGTGAGCAGCAGTACGTGCACCCCAGGTGACGAGGTGCTCCCCCTGCTCTCCCCTTTCCTCCTCCTGTGGCCAGCACCAGCCCCATGGCGTGCCAGCAGCCTCACCCCGCAGCGAGCTGCCAGTTCTGAAACGCAGACTGCTTCTCAATGCTGGCATCCTCCGTGCACAGATGTTCTCCCTCGCCACCCACCGTTCTCGGATTCCCCCTCCAGCTGGAAGCAAACGAGCAGGAATAAATCCATCGGTCTGTTGCACGGGTTTGGTGATTAAACGCCACTTTTTGCCAGTGGGAAGATGTTAGGGGTCGTGAGTGTGATCGTGGTGTTAAAGGCGATCTGAGCGTGGTGAGGGTTTGCTAGAAAGAGCTGGAAGAGTTAACCACAGCGTGTACTAGCTTGAGCTTTGCACGTCCATAGCTTAACCTGAATTTATTCTGTAGCTGTGCTGTAAGTGCTGGCAGAGCTGGCTTCTAGATGGCTGCCCTACAGCCCCAGCTGCGTTAGGGGAGGAGACACCCGGCTGTATCACCCGAGCAGAACCAACCTCCTCTCTGCCTGCAGATAGCCAGCCCTGAGGGGCTGCACGCTTGCTGCCATCCTTGCTGTGCTTGGGGTGAGTGCTGCCGCCATCCTCAGCAGAGCATCTCCCGAAATTCCTCACCCTGTTCCTTTGGGAGCATTTGGGAGCATCGTGTGATATGCACACAGGGGCTGTCTAACGTAAAAGAGCTGTTCGTATAGGAAACCGATCTTCCCCTTTCTGTTTTCTTAAGGCTTTTAAAAGCAGGTAATAAAATATGGATAGAGCACGTCTTTGGTAATACCTCGTGTGTAGCTACCAGCTGCTTTGGTAAACTGCTGGAGAGAGGGTGTTTGGCATGGAGGAGCTGAGTGCAGGCAAGAGGAGAGCTCTCTGAAACCAAGGCAGCAAAGCACTCACCCTGTGGGTTACCCCATAAGCATCCCAACAGCAAACCCTTGCTTTTGGGAGATGTCTTACTGAGGCACCGAGACTCTGTAAGTAAGAACAGGCAAATTTAGCCGTGGGACTTCAAGGCTTGCTGATGGTAAGTGGAAAAGCGGCTCCCTTCTCACTGCAGGATCGAGGGGCTCTTTTCCATCTGCATTACCTTTTGAGGAAGCCTGCCTCCCCTGGGATACCCACTGCTGCCTAGGAGGGAGGAGGCCCAGCAGAGCCCCTGCCTGCACGTCATTCTGCTCTGCTTCTCTGCAGCCACCTCTGGGGGTGCCCGGGGTGCCAGCCTTCAGCCTTCTGCCTCGGGAGCTGTGATCTCCTCTAGCAGAGAGCTCCATGTGCCAGCAGGGATTTGCTCTCTCCGAGCCAGTGCCAGGCCGTGCTGCTGTTTTCCCTCTGTCACAAATCCAGCCGCAGCCCCTTTCTCTGCCAAAGCTAGCGCGGGGCATGCTGGAAGCTTCTCCGGCTCTCGAGGCAGATTTTTTTCTTCATCAGGCTCGTTTTCACGGGAAAGCAGGAGCAGGCAGACCTGGGCTGCTGGCGTTGCCGTGCGGTGTCAGGAGAGCTGGCAGCCAGCGTTCAGGAGAACAGGGAAGGTGAGCTTTGCTTTCCGAGCCTCTCGCCACAAGTAACGAGTCCCGAGAGGCTGCTCAGACCTTGGAGAGACTGATGGGAGGGGAGGAGAAGTCTGGCAAGTGCCCACGCAGCTGGGCGAGGGCCTGAGGGGGCTGATGACAGCCTGGTGGCAGCATGGGGCCGGTACCTTGGGTACCAAAGTTGTGACTGATAAGCGTGCGGGAGGGAGGGTGGCCCACTGCGGACTTAACTCTGCCAGCCCGTCTGTTCTGAGCTACGTGAGCCTTGTGCTGTCACCTAAAGTAATGCCCACCTTCTGCAGTGGGGGTCTAACTTAGAACTCCATGTTTTATTTGCAGAATAACACCATTTGGAAGCCAGATTCGTGCCAAGAGTGCCACTGCCGTAGTAATGTCATCACCTGTGAGCCTACAGTCTGCAGACACCCCCAGTGTGACTTCCAGAAGGTAAGGGCTGCAGCCATCCTGCCGCCAGCTGATCTCTTCTGGCTGGTAGGAGCAATGCCAGCTCACTCTGGAGCTCCCAGCCTTCTGCTTTCAGCTCCTGGCACAGTTGTGTGTTAAAATGTTCACGTGGGCACGCACACAGGGTGTTAAACATAAAGGTATGGTGAGGGCAATCGGATTTCTGCTTCCAACTCGTGCTCAGCTGCCTCTATGCAGCTTCCCTTGAGCCTGAGGGTCTGATTCCCAGCAGGGTTTAGGGGAAGCAAGAGGGAGCAGTGAAATCACACTTTCCCTCCCAGGGTGTGTGTGACTGCACAGGGTCAGGCTCAGCCTTTGTGCACGTTCACTCCTCGTCGAGGACAGCCCGATGGAAGGCAAATCCAGCCTGAGAAGCTTTTGTCTGCATCACCACGCTCCAGCCAGAGGCTTGGGGTGGTCTGGTCCCTGCAGGGAGCCCCTGAAGCGGGCTTGGACCCCCCAGCAGGAGCCCAGCTTCCACTCACCTTCATTTGAACGCCGAGCTGGGTCGCTGTCACCCAGGCAGACGGACGCTTTCCACTCTGATGAGCAACAACAGAGCTGAGATTGTCTTCCCTCTTCTTGCGCCCTGTGCTGCTTGTTGAGCTTTCATTGTCTCCTGTTTATCTGCCTCTGTCTGAGCCTTCATTAATGGTTGTAGCTAATTGGCCATGGAATTGGTGTTGCATTAGCATCTGGATGGCTGGGGCAGTACGCATGAATGACAATAAAAATTAGTGTTTTAAAGAGGCACTGCCAATATAATAATTGCATTGCTTTACGAACCTAGATGAAATGTTTTTCAATATGACAGCATTAACGGGGACATAATTTTCATCCTTACTGTTTTCCCCCATTATTATCACCATGTGTTGATCAAGGCAAGACTGACATTTTAAGAATTTTTCTGCTAAAGAAGAGAGAAATAAAAAGAAGAAAGCTGTCATGGTAATAATGAGTGGGCTAGAGAGGATGATGTTCATTTAAAAAAAAAAAAACAACACAGATGAATGAAATGGTAGGAACTGTAATGCTGATAACGGGAAATAGATTTGCAGTGTGAAATGAATCTCTGAGACTCCTCGATACTGGTAAGCTTAAAGACGAAGAATTTTAAGTCTTAGGTAAAGGCCTGGCCTCTTAAATCGGGAGAAGAATTGGATCAACCCTCAGAAGTCTTGATCACCCTTGAAAATTCTGGCCACTGATCAACAAGGTCAGAAATTGCCATCCCTCTTTGTGGTTTATTTCTTATCTTCTTATTATGAGATTTATGCTCATATTGCAACGAGACATAATACAAATACAAAACAAAACAAAACAAGGAAATCTCCAAAGAGCACACCCAAGTGGGGTTCTACACACATGTAGGTACAGCCTTCTGCTGGGGGTGCGACCTTCTTTGTGCATGGGCAGGCTGAAAGAATGAATGTTCCAAACAGACGTAAAAGCAGCAAAAATGATTTCCGTTTTGTGAACCCAAACCACCCAAACAACCCAGAACAGTTTCCCCTCACCAGGTTCACAGCTGAATATGGTTAATGGTTTAAGGTAAATGAAGTACTTAATTTTGTGTTCCACCTCCTAGAGATACGGCGTTGAAGGAAATCTTGAACTAAGAAACTTTTCTCAGTTAGAAAAATCCAAATGTTTCTTTTAGAAAACAGTGAAAACTTGGGACATTTCAAATCATTCTGCTTGTGTTTATCAAACAGCTGAGGAGGTAACAAGTAAGACGATTTGGGGCATTGCACAGCCTTCGTTTTTCGTTAAAACAAAACAAACAATGAATCCCTCCTGAGCACAAGCAATCCCTTAAAGGGTGGCCTTAACCTTGGGGAAAGAATGATGGAGATTATCTCAGGGGAAACACTTTTGCAGTATTTTGAAGGAGGCGGTCTTATTGGTAAAAAATTCTGCAGTTCTCTTTCTGAACCTTCTCTAGTTTCTGGTTCTGCTTTCTTCCTCTCCAGCTGCTGTGCTCACATCAGTAGACTTGTCTGCTGCTTTGATTTTTTTTTTATTAGCTGTGGGAGAAAAATGCCGTGATCTGTGGTACCTCTAAGGCGGTGTCAGGGCCCTCAGATGCTGCTACCATCAGTGACAGACACCCTGGCCCAGTAAAGTTTAACGTGCAGCTGGGAGGAACATGAAAGCATTGCTTTGGAGAGTCCGTGGAAATGTTTCAAGGACAGGAAGCCAAGATCTTTCCTCATGCTGGCTGATGCCTTCACTGATGTGTTGTCCCCTTTGTTCAATGAGTTGCTTCCATCAGCATCATCTCTTTCCCTGCTGCTGAACAGGACGCAGCCAGCAGCCAGCTTGCAAAGCAGAGTGGTGGCAGTGTCACCGGGCTGTGCTGGACGTGGAAGTGCTCAGTAGTTTGCAGTTCATTTTCGGATGGTGTTAATAAAAAGAGTGGTGCTTAGTAAGCCAGAAGAGTTCAGGTGATGGATGCCTAGTCGATCTGCCTGCCAGCTGAGCTTCCAGCATGGCAAAATGTTAGCCTGAGATCCATCCTGTACGTTTAGAAAACTTCTGTCTATTGAAAAAAATTATGGTTATGCCACGTTTCTAAGAGAACAGTCGGTGAATAATCCTATTTGTTGTCTTGGATAAGTGCTTTCCAGTTATTATTCTTTGTTCTGATCTGAAAACTAGTCCTGCTGGGGATTTTCCAGTTGCACTATTAGGAGTGTAAGTTCTGCTCCTGTTGTTTTAAAGGCAGAATGTCAAATACAGCAAGATGATGTGATGGCTCTCAACAAGGGGTCTTCTCTAGTAATGTATTTTCTCCTTAAACTGAGAGCATTGGGTCCAGCCAGGCCCCATATCTTTCACTTCATCTGGAACTCTGTTTTACATGCATGGCTTATTGGATTCTTGGATCTTTTCAGGGAGAAGTGCTTCAAATAGCCCCCAACAAGTGCTGCCCTGATTGTGCCTCAAGAGCCGAAGGATTTTGCCAGCATGAAGGACAGATCCACAGCGTGAGTGCTCTGTCACGTTCCTCGGCAGGGAAAATCTTTCCAGTTTCCAGCTCTCAGACTGTTTCATGTCAGCAAAGGATGCTTAGGCGACATGAAGGATGGGTTATTGGGCTGTGTTCTGTTACTATCAGATAACATAATAAAACAGGAGTTTGGTCTGCAGGGTTTGCAAGAAGGGGATGTGTCTCTGAGCAATATTGTGTCCTGCTTGGCTTAACGGGAGAAAGTTTCCCATTTGTTCATTCCCTTTGCTGTTTCTGTGGATGACTCGGACAAATTAGTAATGTTAGGAGAAGGAAAACATGTTGAACTTGGTGTATTAGCTAGCTTGAAAGAAGGCTTTTCTATTAGCAGCCAAGTATGCTGATAACGATTGATTACTGTCGAGCAACTTGGGTTTATGTATTTCATAATCTCAACTTATTCAAGAAGCAGCTTGCAGCATGTGGTTTCACCTAGGGGATCTGGAAGGCCAAACCAATAAGAGTAAGTGTCTACAGAGAAAAAAAAAATAAAGATTTGTGGGTAGTAGTTAATGAATCGTGCTGAACAATAGGCATACAGAAAAAAATTGTTTGACAGTGAACCCGAGTCCTCTGTCTGGTCTCTTACAGACCTTTTTGTTTGATAAGAGGCACTTCAGGTCCAAATCTTAAGAAATATGCTGAAATGCCCAGGTATATTTGAATATCTGGACCATACAGTCTGTGTTTCAGATGGAAGTTGGAACACGATTTCAGCACCTGGCACAACCAGCATGAACCTGTTGCAATCCAGTCAAAGACTGGAATACTCAGCACACCCATCCTTTTCTCCTAGTTCCTTGTGCCCCTGATTTGGGTGATGATGTGTTATATTACACTGTATTTCTTGTTGCTGGTGCTGCATTTTGTTCTGTTGTACTCTAGCTACAGCTTTTGCCATTCGGCTCTTTTTAAGTCTCTCCTTTGGGACTCAAGTCAGGAGAACAAGTAGGCATGCCTGTGGGGACCCCAGCCAGCACATTTGTACGTATGCCACATGTCACACCCAAATTCCTGTGTGAGGGGAACATCAAACAACGTTTTTTGGCAGTACAAAGTCTCGTCCTGATGGTTGGCACAGATTGCCTGAAGGAAGAAGTTTTCTCTTTTGTCATTAGCCCAGCGTAGTGCCTTATGACTTCATCCTGCAAGTGTCTAGCTAGCAGCACTGGCCCTGATGGAAGCTGCATCGAAGGAAAGCTGCATCCTTTATCTAACGAGAGCTTTTTTCTCCCTGCCTAATTTAATACCGTGTGTTTTGTAAAAATTAACATTCCCTGTTGGAGAGCATTACAATACGCTGACATCTTTCTTCTTAGGGCCAGTTTTTCCTCACCCTGCCTCAGGGCAGAGGTTTTTGTTGCTGCATTAATGAATAAGTAAAGCTAATGAGATTTCACTCGTAGTGAAGAGCTTAAGTATATGGGGCAGGGGTGCTCAGTGTTGTCAGGTGTGTGTTGGGGCATCTCCTGAATGTTTCCCTAAAGAGAATGTTCCTAAATTTAAGAGTCTACCCTGTATAAGCTGTAGTGGAGAGGAGATACAGGCAGGGGGTTACTGCTGGATGCCTCTGCCCTTTTGGGGCTTAGGCTGGTCTGCAGGGCTGCTACTTCACCAGTTTTAACCTATTTTTTGCCCTAGTAGTGCTGCCAGAAGTGAGGGTTACGATGTACAAAGCTTGACTGGGCTGGCAGAAGAGTGAAGCTAAATGCTATTACGGGAGGCTCAGAAAGGAGGTGTATTCACAGGTCTGGTTGGATTCATGGAGGTATTTTCTCTGCCTTTGGTTGTGTTCTGCGCTGTAGCACGGCACGCAGTGGGCCAGCTCGGGATGTGTCCTGTGCTCCTGTGCCCACGGGAAGGTGAACTGCACCCGCACGGGCTGCCCAGCCCTGGCTTGTGGAAGAGGGGAGCTGCAGTACACTGCTCAGGGAGCCTGCTGTCCCACCTGTGTGGGCCTTGGCGGTGAGTATCGCGTCTGAGCAGGGCACTCTCTGGCTGCAGTGACCCGAGTAGTATCTCCGTGGCTGGGAAATTGGGAAAGCTTTTCTTTTTGCATTCGATTCTGTTGGGAAGACACCGGGGTCAAGTGTTTCGCTTAATTCTCTTTCTGTTCTTCTACCATGTTTACATTTTTAACAGCTTCACCCCCAGGCCAGTAGCAAATGATAAGATTGCAGCAGTGAGCAGATGTGCCTAATAGCTCTTCATTATGGCTATTGCAATTTGAGGGAGAAGAATGCAGATATTTCCCATGTAGGGAGGGTACTTCAGGCACTTACAGACTTGGACTGCAAGTTCCAGAAATGTCTGAGCTATTGGATACCTCCTCTTGCTAAAATCCAGTGGCCAAAGTGCATCCAGAGCTCTTAATTCTCAAGTCTAAAACCCTTGGAAACTGTTGAAATTGTTACTCCTATTTTCTGCTTTGACAGAACAGAACTTTGAATTCTGAGCTGCATAAAGTCTGTGTTTTGACTGTGGGTGATGGAAGGGGATTAAGGGACGCTGAAAAAGAAAATGACTTGATGTTTTATTATTATCTCTTAGAGCCCTGCTACTTTGATGGCCGCTTGTTCCGGGATGGTGAGGACTGGCGCCTCGGTCAGTGCTCCAAATGTGTCTGCAGGGACGGCGTGACACAGTGCTTCACAGCTTCCTGCCAGCCTGTGCTCTGCAACCAGGTCAGGGCTCATCAGCCTTCCAGGGACACTGCTCCTGGCTGCCTTCCTTCCCTTGGCAAGATCCATGTCTCACACCGGTGTACAAGTTAGCGGGCAGATCTTCTGCATGACAAGTGGGAGATATGAAAAAGGGAGTTTTGATGTGCGCAGTGATGGATAATCTGTCGGTGTAAATGTGCTGTCCATCTCCTCCCCTGTACATTCTTTCCCCACCAATTTACTCTTATCACGCATTTGCTGGCTGAATGAGCACAAATACTCTCTAAAGAAACTGCGCTTTTGGTTTTATAATTAAAAAATGATGTAGGAAGGATCAGAAAATGTTTTTATTTCTCTGGGGGAAGGAATGAAAGCACAAGATTTTAACAGGAGTTTATCTTCATAAACTTTAGTATTTGGCTTGCAGCTTTGGACTTTTATTTTTTACAAAAACTATTCAACTGTATTTCAACTGTAAAAATACAGTTGAAAACATCAGTCAAATTTCACCAGTCAAATGATGGTAAAATTCCCCTTAGAAATAAGACAATTTCAGCCAAAACAGAAGTCTCGGAGCACTATTCCTTATATCTGCTTGTGCTTAAAAAAAAACTAAAACCAGTAAGATGCCTTACCCAAGCTCAAATAGTGACTCTCTGTTTTAGGCCAAATGAGAGAATTGGGACATTTCTGTCTCTGAGGTCTTTGCCGTGGACAAATGATGAGTTCTTAGTGGCTAGGCAGTGATAAAACCAACCGAAACACCCCAGGATTATACACAGTGCCAACACAGTGGTCAGTAAAGACAGCACAATACACTCTATAAAACTGCCTTGATTTTTTCTAAATTCTGTTTGTTATATTACGTAGTGGAAGTGCTTGAGGGTGTGTTACGCTCTTTGGATTTCTTTTTCATTGAGCCCATTGTAGCAGGCTTTTTGGGCACCTCAGCGTGCTCCCTTACAACAGTATGCCGTGCTAAGAACCTCTTGGAAATGCAGGAACTGGCTCCCTGGGAGTGCCTCCTTCTGACCTTCACTTTGTTTTATAGGGGCTGCCATTTCCCACGAATGTTTTTATCTATTGCCATGCTTAAATGCTGAATCCTGAAGTTAAGCTCCCTTCAAATGTGTGCTTCAGCTGAGTGCACTTCCTTACAGCACAAGGAAAAAATAAAAAGCAGTAGTCATAAACCTTTTTTTCCTATTGATGCTTACCCAGATTACTATTACTGGACCAGATGTTTGTGCAATTAACACTTTTTTTTTTTTTGATAGAAGGAAAACCCACCTGTTTCTCTGCATGCTAATTGTTTTGCTTTGTCTGGAGATATTCAATTACTATTAGTTGACTAAGTACTGTGCATTAAAACAGATTTATGCCTGCTTTACATTCCTCCCTTTCCCACCCCAAATGGACTGATGTTGCCTGCTGACTGATTGCACTAATGTTTAATCAGCTAATCATTAGGATTTAATTAGTGGAAACAGAAATTACTGTGTTGTTGCCGTGATGTATCTGAGAATAATCAGCTGAAAGCATACAAGTTAATGTAGCAGAAAGCCAATTCTGATGGGGCTCCAGTTGTTTCCAGCCAAGGAAACGTGCCTAGTGGAAGGAGCGTTGACAGGATGTGTGGGGATTCTGTTCTGGTCTCGATCATGCCTAACATTTTCTTCCATGTGTTTTTTATCCCTCTCCCTTTCTTCCTTCTCAACTCCTTGTCAAAAGTGAAAAAATAACTTCACCCCACAGGGTGAGACTGTTATTAAACTGATTTTGCATCATTTGGATAGAAGCTGTGCCTTAGTGCTGAGTGAGAGAAACTTCAAAAATGCTTGCTGTGTGCACCTGAGTATGTCCCACCATAGGAGAAGAGGATTTGTGGGGCAGGACAAGCCCAAACTTTTTAGCTCAATGCTAAGACAACATGAAAAAGGAGTGAAGAATATGGTTTCTGGGCATGTGTTCTCCCTAAACGTGCAACCCAGCTCGCTTCTTGCTTCCAGTGCAAAATGAACGTCTGGCAGATTGAGCTCACTGCCTGTACTTGTCTGCAGGGAGCTTTGCCACTGGTTATCTCTGGCGGGTAAGCCACCAGAAGAGCCAAACAGAAGGCCTTCATTATGCTATCCCAACAAAACCCACGATGAATGAGTTCTTTCAACTCTGCTGGCAAACCTGTGGTTGCTAAGTTTTAATAAGTCTTATGTGGCTGGAGGGAGGTGTTGGTGAACAGTACTGTGCCCATTCCCAATCATTGCATGTATGTGGCATTGTAGCAGGGGGGTTTCACATTTTGAACAGGTGGAATTTGAGGCCTGAAGGAACTGTCATATTGATGTGAAGTGCCAGCTTATCCCAACATCATTTAAATCAGTCATGACAAAGCTTAAATTAAGATAGTCTAAGTTTTAAGCATAATTTTACACCTCCACAGTCAGTTGGGCTGCATGGGTTTAACTAAAGCATAGCAAATGCCACTGTACAGCACTCCTGAGATGGGGAGTATAAATCACACACTCAGAGCCTAATAATACAACAGTGCCAGAAAAAAATCCCTCCATCTCATACTTGAGCATGCTTCTCTGTGACTTCATATACACGTTTTTTTCTCTGTCTATTTGTATACATGAGCATATGCCAGTACTTTTTTTACTGTGTGTGTATCTTTATCTGTACCTATACACCTATCTAGATATCTGGATTTTGATTGCTATCCAAAGAAGCCCAGAAAATGGGAAGGGGGAAATATTTTTATTTCTAGCCTTCTACATTGATATCCTACTGCAAAGATGGGCCCCAGATTTTGGAACCAAAACCAAGCCTTGAGTGACTGTGGCTTATCACACAGATACAACATGCCAGGAATTCCGGGCAGTGATGTGAAGTTGCATGGTAACTATTTGCGTGCTTATTTTACTTGTCTCTCCTGCTTCCTATTTAGGATGAAGCTATGGTTATGTCTCCTGGAAAATGTTGCCCAGAATGTGTTCCAAAGCCCTGCTCGGTGTCAGGAAGAGTGTACCAGGTAAGCTCTGATGAGCCACGCCAAAAGCCAGCTGTTCACAAGTTCTGGCACATACCTCTTTCCCTTCTCCCTCGCGTCTGACTTTCTGCCAGCACTAATAGCTTAGTACAACCATTGCTTTTTTTCTTCCTGGAAAGCCAGAAGAGTTGAAAGAAATTAGAACTAGATAAGAATTTGCTGGCAAGCAGGAAGAAAGTTTGCAGGGTGAAGCAGATTAGGTACTTTCTTTTCACGCTTTCTTGAAGGAGGAAAGCAAAATGCACTGGTGAAGGTCAAAAGTATTCATAGCTTTCACTGTATCGTATAGAATTAATTCAATGTATTGCTTAATGAATGTACATATGTGGGGTTTTCTTTTAACAATATTTTGCTAACAGTGATAGTGAAGGCCTCCCAGTGTCACTAGCTTGCAATTAACAAGAAGTGCACACCGGCCTTATTTAAGCCTCATACCTCTTCTTGCTGTTTGCTGCTCATGTAGAAATAAGCATCTCTTAAGAAAAAAATTGGTATAGGATACAGATATGCAGAAGGAGCTGTCATATTTAATAGGTAACACAGATTTCTGGAAAGAATGTGGTTATTTATGAAGGGTGTTCTAACAATTGTATACATCTCTTGTGTTCTTTTCAAACAGCATGGTGAACAGTGGAAAAAAAATGCCTGCACTGCATGTGCTTGTCACAGAGGAGAAGTCAGATGTCTGAGAGAGATCTGTGACTCCATTACATGTCAGAAGGTAGTTGAAAATCATTCAGCTCTGATGCCCAGGCTTCAGGTGTCACTTTGCCCACGTGAAAGGGTTCAGAAAGTCCTGCTCAATGGTTGTTGATGTTTTGTAGGGAGAGAACAAAGTGCAGCGTGCTGGGAAATGCTGTGAGGAGTGTGTGTCTTCCAAGGGAAGCTGTTTGTATGACGGCACAATCAGGTACCACAGGGAGATGTGGAATATTACTCGCTGTGACTTCTGCCTGTGTGATGAAGGCCAAGTCACTTGTCACGAAGCAGAGTGTGCTAAAGTGCAGTGTGCCAAGGTAAGAACGGTTTTGTTCTTTCACAAGGTATCCATCAAGTCCTGTGATTTTTTTTGCCCCCTTTTTTCTCAACTGCCATTTTGAGACAAAGAAGCTGTCCTTATTTTGGGCTTGTTTGGTGCAATTACTTTGAAAGTGCTTCATAGAAAAGGTGAGGAAAAACCTAGGATTTTCCATGCAAGGTTGACTACTCAGAGGGGCTTGCACTGTGAAACTAGCTAGTCTGAGTCAGTGGCTCATTTAACTTGAATTTTCTCTGCCACTGCTGTCTGCCTGCTAATAGAGGGTCAGAGACATCTGGTTTCAGTAAAAACTGGCTTTACCAGGAGCTGAATGTGGGGAGAGATGTACAGGTCAGAGATAGTTAGCGGCTGAAGAAATGTTCCTTTTGTCTTCATTTGCTATGCAACTGTGGATTTCGGTAAGGTGGTTGGAAATGGAAGACTGTGTTCTACTTTTCTCCATTTTGTCCATGCCATTCTGAGCACATAAGCTCAAAGACGTTTTATTCCAAATGTTGTTTAGTCTAAATGCCTCGACAGGTTATGTTATAGTTGCTCTATAATGGATGTGGAAAATGCATTAGGTAGAGTTCAATGTCTTTTATATACATGCGTGCGCGCACACACACCTTTTTGGATTGCCTTCGTGCACTGCAGCAAGACTTCTGTGTTTGTTCTCACTGCGTCTGTTTTAATCAGTGGGTTAATACCTGATTATGCCAACTACTCCACAGAGTCAGGGAAGAGGAGAGAAGGAAAGGAACTGTGGCCTTCTGAGATGTCTCTTGCAGTGGCAAAGCTTTTCTGACGATTCCGCATGCACAAAAATTTTTGAGTAGTAGCACCCTTGTGTTGTGCCTGAAGTCTGGCCAAAATCCGCACAGTGCACACAGTGGGTTCACCAGATTAGATCGTTTTAATGTGTGCTCAAAGTAAAGTTGGAATCCACACACAGGGTCCCAAACGATGCATCACACAGAGAGAATGCATCTGGGAATAAAAATGTATGCTTGTGCATCTGAGATTGGGCCTTTTAAATAGCAAAACTGCACTGAGTGTGGGACCCAAACTCTTGTTGCTGGTGCAGTGCTGATGATTAACATCTGACCTCAAACTGCAGGGAGAGATTTTTCTGGATGGAAAGTCGTGATTGTCATAAAATCTTGAGCACTTGCATCTGTTTCAGACAGCTTCCTGCATGCTTATGGCTGTAAATTGGATCATTTACACTAATGATGATGACATGCTGTCATGGCTCAATAGGGAAATGATTTAATATTCATTCTCATACCTTGGGTTCTGACAAAGAATCCATTATTCAGAAAAGCCGGGGCTATTTTACAGGACGATAGCTGGAGATGTTAACACATGAGCTTCAAAAGGGAGGGTTCAAAAGTGTGCAGCATTATCACTCATGCAGCTCTTTTTCAAACGGAGGCTCTCAAAGGTAACTACCGAGCTCAAAGCCACAGCAAGTAAAATGATATAATTTATCAGAGTGTGAACTGCTGCATTTTCAAATTGAATGAAGCGTGATTGCGAGGAGGACAGTGGCAAGGAGGAAGGCAATGTCCTTTGTTGTAGACAAGAGTTGTGTTCCCACTTGATAAAAGATATTTGCCTAAGGATTTACTATCCAGCATAGCTTCCCTCAAGATAAACTAGCTTCCCCAAGTTATGCGCAGTCATAGTTTATCTCAATAGTGCAAGGTGCCCATTAATTAACTGCAATAAAATATTATCTCAAAAAGCACGTAAAATATTTTATTTCCTTTTTCCTTTTTTTTTTTTTTTGAGGTACAGGTTTGGATTTTAGGCACCTGCATTAATAAATCAGAGCTGATGTGAAGCTAGGAGCATTTGGATTTGTCTCTTCATTAAGGCACTATTAATTTTCTGGTCACATCGTTCTGTTTAAAACATAATGAGGCCACAGATATGAACTGCAAATCCTAGACAGCTCAACGTAGTATAGCAGCATTATGTGAAGGTAGGGTGGAGGCTTAGCTTTTAAACCCTTTCAAATAAACCTGTGCAGAACTGCCGAACGAAAGCGCCTGCGGTGGTTCTGACCTAATCTTCAAAAAGCCATTTTCAGCAGGTTACTGACGAGCTCTGGGTACAAGTTATGTGGCAGGCTGGGATAGCTTTGGACCTTGAAGTGGATGCACTCAACCAAAACTACTCAGGCTGTCAGCATCACAAAATCCCACTGGAGCACTTCCCAGCGCCCTGCTAAGTAAGCACACTTGGTGAGGAGGTTCAGGTACGTGCCTGAGGTGCTCACAGGGAATGCTGCAGCCCACCTGAGGTGGTGGTGCCTGGGTTGCCCACCTTCAGTGTTACTTCCAACAGCCCTAGCAGCCCCAGAACTACAGGATCAGTAAGGCAGAGCTTGCAGGGTGCTGTGTGCCTAACCCAGCCAGCTGCACTCTGGTATTTAGAAGAAGTAGAGGTAGAGGTTCCCTTCCTCGCCTCCCAGCCCAACATGGCCTTTCAACATTCCCAACCTGAAATATTCAGTGATCTCTTCAGCAAAGCCACACGTGGCCTAGAAATCTCCGTAGCCTCTCCCTTTTCTGGCAGAGCAGTGGGGTTGCATTTTTTGGGGTGTGTAGGGGAGCCATGTTCCCTGCCGGGTTGTTGTCGGCTTTCCTGTGGTTTGTGTTTGTGTGTGGGTGGGGATGTGGGTAGGGCTGGGGCTGGGAGGGTTTACAACACATAACAATGACATGAGAGGCAACCATCGCCACCAGCAATTTGAAGTAATGATTTAAGCAGCAAAAATGTATAGAACCAGGGGAGATTCAGGCTGTGGGTGGTCCTCGAAGAGGAAATTGAAGCTGTTTCTTTTGATCCGTGTCCTGGTTCCTTAAGATGGAGTCTCCCTCTTTACTATATATTCAGCTTCCACGAGGGCTTGTGCCCAATCCGGGCATGTCATTCCTTTCTCCTGCTGCTAAATTCTTACCTTCAAACCAGAGCTGTTTAAGTGAACCCTGTGGAGTTATACATTTGTAACAAAGAACAGGCTTTTTCCATCTGGGATAAATAGAGCATGTGCTTTGAAATTCTCTTGGGGAAAAAAAAATAACACATTGAGAATGAAGGTAAGCTTCTGTGCATTTGAATCTTGACAATGGTCCAGTAAAATGCTGGAGATGGGCAGTGAATAATGGCATTCCTCTTCTCTGTGTTTGCAGTGGGTTCTACTGGGGGACTCTTCGCAGGATTTAGGGATGAAGCAATACCCTTATCACTGAGTTCCCTGGCCTTTTCTGAGGTTTCTTCTGTGACTGCAATATTCATTAAGCACATTTTTCAGACTGTACCTGCAGAGATGAAGTAGGATAGAGAGAAGATAACGTGAAATTAGATACTGAAGATTGCATTCCAGAGCAAGAGCTGTTCTGCCTCTGCATTCCACAGTATTTTTGGTATTGTTGATTTTGTTTGAATTGCTGCAACCTTTCTCTTCACAGGGTGAAGAATTAATTCACTTAGATGGGAAGTGCTGTCCTGAATGTATTCCGAGTAATAGTTATTGTGTTTACAAAGAACATAGAAAAGCTGTAAGTATCCTGGTACTTCGGAGCACGTAATAGAGAATTCTGCTTTAGAGCTTTGGAGAACTGGCTCTCCCTCTCCAGTTCCAAGAAGGATATTATTTGCAAGTCTAGCAGAAAAATAATCCATTAATGCTATCTGCAGATTGCTTTTATAATTTACAGAACACTTGTTTATAATGTGTGCATCTGCTGCAGAGTTTAGGTTTGCCTTGCTTTCCTCTGTGCGGTATAATCAATCATTTCCTGTTAATATTTAATACACATCCTCATTGCTTTCCTGTACATCTCATGGAGTTAAAGATGCCTGACTTCCATCCGGCACAGGCTGCATAGCAGAGGCAACGTATAGCATTCTGCCTATTCCATCAGTCAGGCTTTTCTCTGTAAGAGTCCATTGTTTTCTGAATGTTTTCAAGGAATGTTCTTTCTGAAGTTGGATAGAAGGAGCAGGTTAAGGATCTTTGTTGAAATTCACCAGCAATGGGCTTTTCATTGCTCTGGCAGATAAGGGCCGCAGCTAACGGCTGCTGTTTGCCAACAGATGTGAGAAATTAGAAGTTTAATGCTGCTCTTTCTTTTTTTTTTAAATGTTAACACATCCCTTCCTCACGTTTCTCTCTCTGACCCAAGTGAGGTAAAGCATATTCAGATGCCAGGTTTATTGCAATTTGTGCTTTATCCCTTTCAAGAGAGGAACTGGCACAAAAACTTCACGGGCAGGTGGCTTGCTGACTCTTTTCTGCCTCTTGGCTTCCTCACCTGGTACCAGCAGAGCCTCAGCCATCGAGGGCAGCTTCAGGGACCTTCTGAGCAGACCTAGGGATTGCAGAGGGTGTGAGATCTCTCCCTTCTGTTGACTTGTAAAAGTAGGCAGCGGCAGGCGGGCAAAAGAGAACAAGGCAGCAGAAGAGAGGAGGAGAGGAAGTCAAATGGTGCCGAGGTTAGAAATTTACCTTGTGGCAAAAAATTTATTATGTAAATGAAGAGATTCACACCCAGAACAGACTACAGGTGTCTGTTCAGAGAAAGAGCAGGTTCAAAGGATGTGAGAAAGAAGGGGACAAGTGAGACAGCAAGACGTGGGAACACAAGCAAATGCCTTCAGTTAGAGCAAATGAAGGTAGGTGCAGAAGCAGAGAAGACTGCTAGCTGCAAAAAACACTGGTTTGGGGAGGGAGTGCTGAGAGGAAATGCAATTAGGAATTCGTGAGCACTTTGCAGATTGCATTGATTTGGATGGCGAACATTACAGAGGTGCACAGTCCCACATTCCCTGAAGCAGGCCCTGAGATGTTAAATTCACTGGTAGCGCTGATGTAGCCTTGAAATAGGCTACAGACTGCAGAGCTCAGCAGCTGTGCCCGTGGTGTGGGGTGCTCATCCTAACCCTGCCCCTTTGGTGTCACCTTTTGCAGGACGGAGAGAAATGGGCAGAAGGGCCGTGCAGCGAGTGTGAGTGCCGGGACGCAGAGGTGATCTGCTTGCAGCGCTCCTGCCCGCCCTGCCCGCCGGGCAGCCTGCCTGCTGGGCTGGAGGACGACTGCTGCCCGCGCTGCGAGCCAGGTACCCAGCCAGCACCACGTGGGTCTCACCGCCGCTCATGTTGGGGGGAGCACGCTCATTGCACACCCCTCGGACGCAGGACGGGGCATATCCTGGGATCCTGGCTGCCCTTGCGTCCCCCATGCTGGTCTGGCACCTGCAGTGAATTTTAACTTGTCTTCCGTTTGCAATCATAAATTGACTGCTTTCCACGTGTTTCTGGACCTGTTAGAGTGAGGCAAGAAGAGGGCCGCAAAGGTGATCAGAGGGCTTGGAGCACCTCTCCTTGGAAGAAAGAGCCGGGGCTGTTCAGCCTGGAGAAGAGAAGGCTCCAGGGAAACCTCATTGAGGCTTTTCAGTATTTAAAGGGGTCTTATAAAAAGGATGGAGAAGGACTCTTTACTCGGGTAGATAATGATAGGACAAGGGGGAATGGTCTTAAACCGAAAGAGGAGAGATTTAGATTAGACATTAGGAGAAATTTCTTCACTGTAAAGGTGATGAGGCACTGGAACAGGTTGCCAAGAGAAGCTGTGGATGCCCCATCCCTGGGGGTGTTGAAAGCCAGGCTGGATGACCAACCTGATCTAGTGGGTGGCATCCCCGTGGCAGGGGGGTTGGAGTACCATGATCTTTAAGGTCCCGTCCAACTCCAGCCATTTTATGATTCAATGATTCCATAATTAGGGTGTCTGGAGAGGCTTAAGGCTCCATCCAAAGGATGGAGGACAATCCTGCTGACTTCCCTTCCCTTAAATCATGGCTTTCCACTGACAAAAGATGGGATGGTGTTTTGAAAATGTTTTGTGTATTCCTTTATTTTCAAGACAGCAAGTTTTGTAAGGCAGAGGTCTGAACCTTTGCAACTCTTAACAAGTGTTTTGGAGCTTATGGGCTCCTGAGTATTTCTCAGGAGTGGGAATGAGAAGGAACCTGCCTGCACTGTTAAGCTACAAGCTCACCTGGAGCTGGATGGCTGCCAGTTAATAATTGTTCAGAAAAATCAAAATAGCCTTAGCTATGTGTTCATTTTGCATATAAATTCATTTTTCTCCAGGATGTTGTCATTCTCCTTCATTTACACTTCACAGTTAGTATGCTTTACATTTCCTAGTTGGTAGGCTTTATCTGTGGTTTGCTAATTTTTCCTATTGGTAGCTGTTCTTGTTGTATTCATCTAACTTGGGTTTTATCAGAGTGCTCCAGTTAATGGTTTATCTGAGTAAAAAGAAAATAGCTTCACAGTTTAATTATGCTGTCATTTCCAGGAGTGGCTTGGCACATTTGCCATATTAATGTTTTAAAGCTTGTTATTTACTGCATGCTAATAAAAATGCAAAGCACTACAAATTGAAAAGTGAGGAAAATGGGTTTTGGGCAGTTCAGATACAATTGTCCTGGATTTTCAAAAGGGAACAGCACTTGCATAGACTCCTATGCAGGAGAGGACAGATAATAAAGTGCTCTCAGCACCCATCTGTTCTGCTTCTTATCAAGAGGTATCACTGTGTGCTGGTTACCCTTGAAAATCAGACCTCTTCCTTCAACTTCTGCACTGGTAGTGCTTTGGAAAAGGTGTCCTTTGAAGTCATGGCATTGGATGAACCTGCATTTTTGTGTCCTGATAGGCAAATGGAAATTCCCCTTACCAAAGCCTACAGGTTTGTTTTTTTTTTTCTTTCTGTTTTTGCATCAGAGCGGACGTGAAACAAATGCAAAACCCAGCCTGCAGCAGTTCAACCTGTGAGCCAGGAGCACCAGCTCCTAACACATCTGCATCTTTAAAGCCAGTAAAAATTCATGGCTGCTTCTCATAGATGTGCTGGGGGAAGCAGGCAGGCAGAAGCCATTCGTTCTCAGCCACTGTAGAGCATCTAGCCCTAAGCACAATGATATTTTGGTGAAAAACAGCAAATATGCCAACTTACTGAGAACATTTGTGTTGGAGCAGAGGGAATTTTTTGTACATAGAGGAAAAATTGCCTGTTCTGTGGCTCACCGAGCAGTCAGTTCATTGTCAACCTGTAAGGATGGGGCAGCGTGTACCTTCGGAAAGTTACTGGTAAGAAATAGATAGAGACAGAGCTTTCTATTCATTTCTCTTGCTTTTTGACTTTGGATTCCTCCTCACCTTGCATCTGTCTGCCTTCTGTAGCTCCTGAGTCCCAATTCTTTCCTTAGGTACAGCTGCCTGGCAACTTGCAGTTTGTTGAGTGTAAATGAAGGAGAGTTTTCAGCATTGAGTCCCTTTGTGCTGACCCGTCAGGAAGGAGCAGACAGATTTTCTTCCAATGAGTTCAGTAGTAAAGAAAAAAATAGTCTTCCTCCTGGCTTCTGCAGGGAGATCAGCTGTGCCCTTTGAGAAAATAACCTGTGGTCAAACAGTGTTTGCTACAGTGCTGGGACACAAAGTTTTTCCCTGGAGGGGATGTGCTCTGCCACCTGTACTTTGACCAGGCGTGGGCGCAGTCTTGACTTATTGCAGGGTCTGGCTGAAGGAAATTCAGATTTAGGTTGTTTTGAGCCATTAATTCCTGGTGACCTAGGATTTTTACTGTTGAACAGCAATGTGGACAATGAACATTGTTTTTATCGATACTCTGGGAAGCCAGAGTCTCAACAATACCCCCCACATATGAGAATAAATAAATAAATATCATATTTAGCCCCTTGCATGCTATTTTGGAAGAAAACCACTCCAAAACTAATGCACCTTGAACCAGCAACAGAAGCTAATGAAGAATTTTACTTGGATTTTGCAGTATGCATTGCGTTGTGTCTTCCTGACTGAAAACACTTTTTTTTTTTTGGCCTTTGTGTCTTTTCCTTGTGCTAGCTGAGTGCCACCCGGACTGTTTGACCTGCTCTCACTCCTTTGATCACTGCAACGCCTGCCGTGATGCAAGGAAGCAGCTGCAGAACGGGCGCTGTGTGGAGAGCTGTGCACCGGGCTTCTACCAGGATGGGGGCGCTTGCTTAGGTAACCTCTGCCAGAGTTACATACCCTGTCAGATGACACTTCTGGGGCTCGCTGTGCTTTTGTCTGCAGGATCCCCCAGGCTTACTATAAACAGATTGTCTGGCTCTGCTTGGCAGAGCAGTCAGGCACATCCTGAACAGTACCCGTGAGCTTAAGGCTTTCAAAGGTTTCAGGTGGAAGCCCCTGAAAAATGTGAATTCTCAAATTCTTTTGCCAATGTGAGACAAAATCATCTCTTAATCAGAGCAGGGGTGTCTTGCTGCATCAAGACGTTTAGAATTAATACATCTTTCTTTTCCTTTGCTTTCTCCTGGAAGCCTGCAATGAAACATGCGCAGCCTGCACCAACGGATTCGAGTGCTCCTCGTGCCGGACATCCCTGCTAATGAAGAACGGGCAGTGCGTGACCTCGTGTGGGAAGGGCTACTTCCAAGAGCAGCTTCTATGTGCAGGTAAACCAAAGCAAAAAAGACTGCAATGCTTTGTGATAGCAAAGCGGCAGACAAAAGCTGTACCCAAACTATCAGATAGACAGACTCTCTGTTGAGGGACGTGCTGTTGACATAGGTGTTAATATTCACCCTAGAGTAAGCCAGAAGTGAACAGAGGAATCAAAGCCATACAGTGTAAAACTGATTACTGGGTGGTTTACTCATTAAAAATCCTCGGCTGATGAGTTTGGTTGGTCTAAAACTCAGTGCTTTTGTACAGGTCAGTTCCTGATTTTCAACGCTGTCCACTTTCAATTCGTAATTCTCTTTTGGAAATGTTACTGGTGGTGTTGAGGGTTCAGAGCAGGGTGTACACATTAATTTTACAGAGGATATAACACCCTGAACTGTGCCAGACAATCTGGTCACCATAAGGGTTTTCTCTGAGTTCAGTGTGGACTAAGCTGCAGCCGCTAATGCCAGACCTCTCAGGAGGCAGTACGTTGAGGTGGAAAATTATTTGGAGGAATGGGGGATCAATAGGACCCAGAAAAACACACAGAAAACACTTCTTGGAAAAGTTTTACCCTGAGTTACAATTATTCCTTTCATATAATATAATTCATATAAAGTTAACACTTTTCTCCTCTTGGTGTTGGCCTTTTTAGAAAGCTTCTAATTTCTACAGCTCTAATTCAGCAGAAGGGTGAAGCACATGCTTAACTTCTTGAGCCATCGTTTTAATTTCTTTGGGACTGGCCCAACTGCATAAAATTAAATACAGGCTTAGGACTTAGGGCAGGTTTCAAGGGAAAGCACTTTTGATTCCAAGTTCAGCTTCCTTTTCTAAAGTGGTTTGCCTTGAAGAGCTGATTATTTGTTTCAGGTTCTGAAAATGTGAGAAACCTGTGTCTTTCAGCAGAGACTGGAAGACTAGGACCCCATTGTGCATGTATAAATAGAAAAGAGAGACCCAGTCCAAAAGAATTTACAGTCTTAAGTACCAAATAATCTTCTACTTCATTTGGTTTTATTTTACCATTTCCTTTCCACCTGCTCCCAGTGTTTTAATTGGCAGTGCCCACGTACTGCTGGAGCAGTAGGGAAAGGCTAATGTTTCATTTTATTACTGGTTTGTAGATTACTGATTGTACATTCCATCCAAATTTGCAGTCACGCATGCTTGTAGCTGAAAGTTGCTGGGAAAATTTGTTCCTGTTTCCTCAGAGGAATTAAACCAATTTGCTTTAGTTCTGCCTGGCTGCATTTTCTACATAAAGTAAAACCAGTGGAGAAAGTCTTAAGTTTCAGATACGGTCAGTAATTTGTTTCCATTCACTCTTTCTTTGTAACCTCTTCATTTTTACCAATCTGTGATCTGATTGTCCAGACAGGCCGTAGGCTGTTGAGGAATAATTTTCTCATAATCGTTCTACCATCGGCGATAAGCACGTTCCAAAAGCGTAACAAGGATGAACCGGCCTCTGTTAATGGTTACGGCTCCAGTAAACTCTCTCTTGAGGAATTCACTCTGGAGATGAAAAACGCCTGTAAAAACAGGTTTCTTGCTCCGTCCAGCTGCTGACACACTGCTGTCAGAGTTGCAACAAAAGACAAGGAATTAGTCTTTCCTTTTATTCACATTTTATCACATCTGGTTTAATTGAATCCATTTGAAATTTCGCAGTGCAGTTGTTTGATCTCTTCCCAGTTTTAGTCTTACACCAGGCTTGTTTCCTGCCTCCCTCCCTACACCTGCTTCTGTAAAGTATTAAAACCAGTGAGAGAAAGTAAAGTTGAGAATAAGAAGTGGTGGATTCAGATATGCAGTGGTGTATTTAAAGGTCATGGGTCGCTTTGAATGGGGCTTGTGGTGGAGCAGTAGATGCAGAAACAGGCTGTGGAAACAGTTAAGACACCCCCCCACCAGGGGCAAAGCAAAGGGAAGCAAAAAGAAAAGATGTCTGCCTGGTAGAACAGAAGGGCTCAGAGGACTTGCAGTGCTCAGTGCTCTCATTGCATTTTTCTAACTTAATTATTTATGTTTTCAAGATTATTCAAAAGCCAAGGCAGAACACAAGTGTTCCTGCTTTGATCTCCCAAAGCGCCGATGTTGAAACGTGTAACTTGACACTAACAGACCCAGCTCACTCTGCAGCAAAGCGCGTGGATTTGTGTTCCCAACCTGTTGTCTTCCTCTGCTGCTTCCTGCCTGCAGAGGCTCACCTGGAGGGGAAATGACCGGATGGGACTCAGCTGACCTTGCCCAGCCCACAGGAAGGATGGCAGGTTAGAGGTGGTTGCTGGTACCACGCAGCACAGAGCCTGGACCCTTCTGTGCTTTCCCAAAGCCAGGCGATAATTTTGCATTGTGCTCTTGCTGGGGTGCCATTTGACCCCTGAAGTTTTGTCTGGTTAGTGCTGATTTTCTGGGAGGATACCGAACTGCAGCTTCATGAATGCCATTGCGTCAGCTAAGGCAGAGAGCTGTGCATCCTGTTGCAGGAGGAAGGTCCAATACATTCTTCTCAACGTCTTTCCTTCAGCAGCAGCACCTGGTTACGGTGCAAGATCTCGCATGTGTGTCCAATATCCACACTGAAGGCAACAGGGAACACAATGTGGCTCCTACCAAGTCCGATCTGAAAACAGCGAGGAAGGGTGAAAACAGTTTCCTGGCAATGCCATCACTTCTGTTGACATGTTTTCACACAGCCACTTGCTGCAGGCAAAGATGCCTTAGCTGACAGCGGCTCATTGAATGCTTCCATTTTTCCCCTGCTTTTGCAGTGAAGCTGAAGACTGGCTGCTGGGGCAAGGAGCAGCTGTCAAGGCTGGAAGTGATCCAGTGCTACAAAGAGCCAAAGCTTCTCCAGGCAGGGTGTGTCAGAGGATTCTGTGGGGTTTGTTCTCAGGGAGGGCTGGCAAAGCAGAGCTGGGAACTGAGGCACTGTGTCGGAGCTTGGTCTCTTGCTCCAGAGACTTGTCTGTTGTCCCACCTTGAGGAGATCGTTACTGATCTTGTACTTTGAGTCATTTGCTCTGCTTCCAAATGCTAAATGGGCCTGTCTTGCTATGAATCAGGTTGCGTCCTTTCCTTTTCCTCCCTTCTTCCAAATCCACTGCTTAAATCCCCTTCCTTTCTGGCTGAAAGCAGATGTATGTCAGAGAGACTCTGTCCAGTAGTCTGGATGCAGAGGATCCATTTCTTAGCTTTTTGCCAAATTCACTGCACCTTCTCCAAGGGTCTGACGACCTCTGGCAGGTTGTAGTTCATTTCGTTCACTGTAGCTGAAACACCACAAAAGTCACCCTCCACCTGGGAAGACCTGCAATTTCAACACAACAGCTGCCTCACTTGAAAGCTGCTCTGATACCCTGCCAAAAAGGCTTGTGAGGGCCAGAGCCAGCAGCGAAGGTGAGCTGGGAGAGACGGTTGTTGGAACCGTGATGAGGCTGGGTGAGGACAGCCCTGAAGAATGGCTGCGTGCAGATGGGGGCAGTGAGGCAGCACTGAGAGGACTTAGAGCCCAAGCATGGTTGCCCAGCTGACCTGGCTTTCATCGAAGGGCATTCTGAATACAGCTGTACGCAAGGATGTCTGGTTTGGAACGGAGTCTGGAGGCCAGGCAACCATGAGGGAGAAGCCTTTCCTGGAAAGGGACAGTATCTACAAAGAGGACTTGAGAATTTTTGGAAATAACTGGGTAACTTGGAGTGTGTCAATGTATTTAGGCAAGTCAACAGTGAGGAGGTCAAGCTGCACAGTGGCAAATGTATTATTAAGAGCTCGAGTCCTGCTGTCCAACCTTTCCAAAAGATGTTGAAAGTTAGAGAGAGCTCAGAGAGGAGCAAAGCAGTTGTGGCTGGAAGGTGAAGTGAGGACATTTCAGTCCGTAGGAATTTACAGCATGAACTCATACTCTGCAGTTAACTTGCAAGTGTAGACGTGCCCTGAGAATCATCCAAGCTGGAATGAGATGCAGCTTTCTATCAGCAAGGGAAATTAGCAACTGGAGCAGAGAAGTGTGCACAATCTTTACCTTGAGATAGGATGCCTGCTATTTGTCGTGTTGTGATTCAGCCACGATTCGGTGCACGTGATAGCTGTGCTGGTTTACCTTGCCGTAGGAGTTGGTGGTGGAGAGCCTGTCGGGTGCAGGATGATCAGCATCCTTCTGAGAGACACCTCACATGGAAGTATTCAGGAGATAGAAGAGCCATAGTGCTCTGGAGAGATGAGGAATAATGCAGGAGAGAAAAGTGAGCAGCCAGTTGCAGGGCAATAGAAGAGGAAGATGAGAAAAGGTAAAATAAATAAAGGTGGAATTAGGGAGAAAGAAAATCAAGAAGGTCAAAGGACCAAGTGCTGGGCATGTACTCAAATGTCCTGTGTCTTGGCCCCGTAAGTACTCCCTTGTCTAACCCCAGGCATGTCGCATCACACCTCTCTGGGCTCCGCTTGCCTGCCTATGAGATGGAGAGGATAACGCTTCCCTGCCTTGGGGAGCGATGAGACCCACGCAGATGGGGTGTTTGTCTTCTGTGCAGTGTGACTCATATAAGCACAAACATAGGTGCTCCAGCTCGTTAATTAACAAACCACAAGAGCAATTATGGCTTCAAGCAGACAGAAGAAGCATAAAAAACATGCAAAACAGGAGTGAGAGGGGAGTGTTGGTGATTGCTTGTTTGCCGTAAACTTATTTACAGCTACATGCTGTGCTGCATAGTCATTCCTTCGCCGTTCTGCACTTGCCCTGAAATATCAGATGTGGTCCTGGACTGGAAACACTTCACTCTCACCTGCTCCTGGGGACAGGAAGAATTGGCTCTCATTTAGGGGTTTATTTTGGCAGGAAGGTGTTTGCTTTTGTCACTGTTCTGTACATGTGTGCTCTTAGTTGTGTGGATTAAGCTTCCCAGAGAGTGCCAGATTTTTTGCTGACCAGCTGCTGCTGCATCTGCTGGTCCCTGCCTTACGCTTACTCATAGGTGAGCTTTTCTTGAGTGGCTGCAACTTCAGGCACGTTCCTGGATATGGGGCAAGTGTCAGAAGGTGCCGTTTTATCCCACCTGCTGTGGTCTGGGAGCACAAGCACGTACCTGCCTCATTGTGAAAGACTAAATTGAAGAACATCTTTAGTACATATTTGGGCGTAATCAAGAAAAAAAAATTGGTTAAAGGAACTGTGATTTGTACGGTTAGTGCAAGCACTGGTAGGACAGGATTTAGTGTGCGTCCTCTGCACGGATCCCATAAATGGGGAGCACAGTGCGCTGCATTTTCCTCACAGCTGAATTTGGACAGCTTTAAATAAAACTCATTCAAATAAAAATTTCAATAAAGCTCGTTCAACAGCTGCTTTGGGAGGCGGAATTGATCTCCCTACAGCTATTAGTTGAATTGTAAGACATCATCATAGGTTGAGGATGACTGTTCTGCCTACGTGTTCCTGTGCCCAGGTTCCTGAAGGGGCATTTTTACTGCCTGTACTGCCGGCGTGTGCTGTACTTCAGGTATGTGGTGTCAGAGAAAAGACAGGCAGTGCACACTGGCCTGGACCAGGGACCCACTGCCCCCATACCCCAGGAATTACTGAGTCTGATCACACAACAGTTTCTGCCCTGCCCAAGAAGGGTCAGCCAACAGCCAGAACTGAGTTATTCCTGCATGGGTGCAGAGTCCTGGCAGGGCAGGAGGAGTTGTTTTTAGATGCAGGCCATCTTGTTTCTAATTTTGTGGGATCTTCACTGCACCCCTGCCATCTGATTCTGTTTGCTCATGAAATTGGCTTAATGTCAGTAGTTGCTGCAAGGATTTGATTGCAGGAATGTTTTCTCAGTAGCATGTGACAGGGACTCTTCCCACTTCCCTTCCGTTTGGGCTCAAGCAGCACCCAGCACCATGATGAGCAGGACTTGACAGGGTTACCAATGTCCTCCCAGTCTGACTACAGCTCCAGAGACAGCACTGATGCATGTTACATGTCACACTGTGTGTACAAAACTAAGGTGTGAATCGTACCCCTGAGATGAGTTGACCTGGATGAAAATACTAACATAGCTAAAGCAGTTATCCTTTGCCTTCTTTTCCTTTTCTGAAGCAATGAGTGCCTCTGAATTTAAGGTACAAAATTGCAAATAAGTGAATTGCTGCAAATTCTTCATCTTAAAAAGATGATTGGAAGTCGATTGTTCATTAATCTTTCACCTTTCTTTCCTGCAGCTTGTCACGAGTCCTGTTCTTCGTGCTGGGGACCTGCTGACAACAATTGTTTGTCCTGCAAAGACACGTCACACGTGCTAAAAGCAGGGCTCTGCGTGGCCAGCTGTGGACAGGGATTTTATCTCAAGGATGGAGTCTGTAGTGGTAAATGCCTGTTTTCTTCCTCTAATTGCAAGAAGCTTGAGAAATGCTCTGCAAAACAGAAATCAATATTTCATTTAGCCATGCAGCAGCTGTGATTTTATTCACGTCTAAGAAGCCAGATGCACCTCGTGCATAAATATCGGATGAGGAAAGCTGATGTTTGTTTGTAAGATTATTAATTCATTTAAGATAATCAGATGCTGAAAGGTTTAAGTTTTTTTTCCCTTCATTGAACAGCTTGAAAGCCTGACTGAGTTGTTTCTGGGGGCTTGACAAATCCATTTGTCTGCGGAAAGAAAAATGGCCCTTGCCAGCAGGTTTCTATAAATTTGATTATAATTCAGCATCACAGTAACTAATACCTACACAACAGATGAGGCTTGAGAGCTGGAAAGGTTTTCTCAGAAGAAGGGGAAGAGAAGGCTGGAGGGAATTAAAGACCTAAGTCAAACGGATCATGAAGGGGAAAAAAATCAAAGATTTTAAACTGTCCTGCAACCATTCAGGCCCTCCTTGTGTTTCTGGTGACAGCCACCTCCAGCTGCTTTGAAGGACTCTCCAACACAGCCAGTAGTGTTGATGCAGGGGTCGGTTGTCTTGATGCAGCCCTACCTGAGACACAGCTAGCTAGAAAGCCTAAAACCTGGAGCATGTTGACAAAATTGCTGCTATGCTGGCCACTTCTGAATGAGTCGCACTTTGACCGGGTTCCCCTTCAGTTTGGTTGATGTCTACACCAGTAAATTTGATACACCCGTGTTTTGCAGTGTGCAGAACTGGAATCTTACATCTGTAGCTAGAAATCATGTAAGCCTAAAGTGAAATTTTACTCCGGTGCAGCTTGGCCATATTCATGATTTTATTGCCAGTGATTTCTCAAAACTGCATAGCTGTTCCTCACACCTGCCAGGATTCAGGCCTTTCATCTTCCACCAAGAGCATTGATTTTGATACCCAGCTGGAGACCTGTAAGCTGTTCTAAGAGAGGCTGTCTGACTGGTGAAAAGAAACAAAAACTGGTTAAGTAAAATGCTTGGCCCCTTTGAATACACAGCAGCAGTTCTGCTGGCTTAGGGAAGGCAGAGTTTCATGCGCTCCTCCTAAACAACAGGTCGCTTAACTTCAAAACCTATTGCCTGGGAGAATGCAGACCACAGGAATTGATTAGAAACTATATCATGCTCGACTTTAGATGCATCTTCACACATACAACTTTAATTTGAAGAAAAGGGAAAGAGGGGGGAGAAATAATAATTTTTTCAGCTCAACTTTTCTCCCACCTTTTACTTCCTGCACAGTCTGAGCACTGCTGTTTGTTGTACAAAGCTGTGTAGATGCATTATTTGTGAGGCCATTGGTGAACAGGAAAACAAATAAACAAAAAACATTAGCTGGAAGGTTTTTGTCTGTATGTCCTGGGACATGTATACCTGTCTCTGGATTCAGTGGATAAGCGTTTGAGCTTTTCATTAGGAAACAAAAAAATAGATGGATGAGTGTCTGGTCTGCATGCACCAGCAGTGGTAGCAGTTGGGTCAGGCATGGAGATGCAAGCCTTTTGCTCCAAATGGCTGCTTATGGAGAGCAGAAGACCGGTGGGATTTGTGAGAGTCTTCCTTGCCCCGTGGGGGCTGCGTATGTGAGGAGGTAGCGTGGCTGTAGCCCCGTTCCTGCTGCTTGTACGTAGGAGTCCCGGACATGATACGGGTCAGTGAGTACGTGTCTGCACTCACACGTCTACCCCTGTGAATGTCACTGCTTATTCCAGGGAAGTGTGAAAGGTTGCTTGTGCTGGAGAGGGAAGTTTAAAAGATGCCTTTCTGACAAAGAAAGGACAAGGCACGGTTTGTTTTCCTTTTTTTTGTCTGCGTATTGAGTGAGTTTCATTAACAAGCTATCCTTCTTTGGCAGTGTGCGACCAGGCCTGTGAAACATGCTATTCAGACCAACCCGAGTGTTTAACCTGTGCTTCAGATAAGCTGTTACACAACGGGAAATGCGTTTCAGAGTGCCCAGATGGATATTTCCCAGGCAGCCATGGAAGATGCAGAGGTGAGAGACATATATGCAGGGACCTTAAGTCTCTCCAGGCACTGTCCACATGTTGTCTTCTTTTCCTCAAATGTTTACCTTTGGGGAAGGAATTTTCAGAGCACAGAACTGCGAGTGGGGATAGGGAATTTGATTTTTTCATTTTCTTTGGTTCATTTTTGATGGATTATTTTAAATTACCCTTTTTGCTTTGTGAAGCATATGAAGACATACTGAGATACATGTTCGAAGCACTGCGTGAGTGGGAGTTATTATTATTGTGTTCCTGGTTATTAATGCTTGTGCACTTCTGCTCTCATTAGTTCACAGAGCTGAATATCGTGCCAGCTGGGAGTTCTCATTGTTGCCTGGAGGATACTGTAGTCAGCAACACAGTTTGCAAGGAGGAAAATGAGGATTTTTCAGTTGAGTGTGCTCTCTTTCTTTATCAGCTTGTCACCATTCGTGCTCCACCTGTGAGGGACCTCTGGCCACGCACTGTACCTCCTGTTCCCTTCCTCTGGCATTGCGCCAGGGCCAGTGCCTGCGAGGCTGTGGAGAGGGTTTTTATCAGGATCACGACATCTGCAGGGGTAAGCAATGTACTTTGGTTAAGTTTCTCAGCTGCTGTAAGTCACCATATCTATCTTGGCTTTTGTTGGAAGGCACTCAGAGTGCACCCGGTTACGACACTGATCCTTTATTCTATGCGAAACTGGTCAAGGAATGAATAATTCCCATGTTTGCTTACTGATTGCTTCCCGTTTTGAGAAAAATTAAATTTTCTCAAGTACTTTGTGGTTTCACGCCCTCAGGATTTCCTGATATTGGGAACTTTTATTTTCTCTGTGCTATTTAAATAAATGCCCATTGCTAGCACTTCCAAATTTTTGTTGAGCCAGGTTAAGAGCTGGATGGAGTTGTACACACACCTAGTACACTCACAAAGACTTGTGGTCAGTTTTGCAACAATGGAAAACCTGAAAATTCAGGAGATGAATTTAAGCTTCCTACAAGCCCTCCAAATTGCCTTTTCTTGCTGTCTGTCCTAGTGAGGTTATGGTCATCTCGGCAGTTCCTGAAATTAAATGAGATTTGACTGCCTGTAGCACGGTATCACGGTTTTCTTCCAACTTCATCAGCATTATTTGAGAAAAGAGCTGTTATTTTGGGGTGTGAAAAATACTTTTTTCCAAAGTGGCTATTCCATGATAGGAAGCACAGCACTCCATCCCTTCCTGGAATAGATTCCTTAGCACACGAGTTGCTGCAAGGTGTCTGCTCTTAGAGTTTCAGACCTTCTACAGCAATACAAAACCGCAAAGAGGGATGAACTTGAGGGCTCAGCCCAGTGTTTTCTCCCCTCTCATGTTCACGAGATGCCCGGGTTTGCGTGGTTATTGGGCCTTGCCTGTCCCTGTGAGACAGCTGTACTCAGGCTGCAGCTCTGATGCTCTCCTCACCTGCTCACAGGTTGCCACCCGTCCTGCCGCACCTGCCTGGGCCCAGCGCCCTCGCAGTGCCTGCGGTGCTGGGCACCAGAGGAGGTGCTGCAGCCTCAACAGCCTGCAGAAGGAGCCGTGCACGGACTTTGCCTCTCTCGCTGCCAAGCCCGGTTCTACCTGGAAGTCACAGGAGTCTGCAAACGTGAGTAGAGGAGGGGAGCAGTTGTTTGAGGTACAGGGCTGCGCTGGATTTGATGTGTTTGTACTGACTTTGTACTGTGTTTGCTTGTAACGTGCTTTGAGCGCCTCTGTAATGCTTCTGGAGGAAAATATGCTCTATATGCAATTTGTAAGTAAAGGATTTAGTTACTTCTTTTTTTTTTTTTAAGTGACTGGGTTCAAGTCTGGCCATCTTAGCTTAGCTTTCTGTTCATTGAAGTTGAGCATACAGTTTTTAGCACTGACTTATTTTGAAGCAGGATCAATCCTTAAATCCTTTTCAGAAAAGACTGAACTTTTTCTTTATTTAGCCCCTGGAGCAGGTCAAGACATCCCACAGCAGGCTTTTCTTTTGAGGAAGCTCTTCTGATACATGCCCTGCAGCCCGAGTGCTATCACTGCTCCTGAAATACCAAGCAGGAAGCATTCCCAAAAAGGTTTGGAAGAGAGACTTAGATAGTGTACCTGGGGGATTTATATGGCTTCCCACTGCTCTGAGACAAAGCTGTTGTGGACTTCAGCTAAGGATGTTTTCTGGGCGGATCAGCAGGTCAGTCAGTTGGGTTGTACAGCGCTTGTGGCAGCCAGTCTGGATGTCTGTGTAACAAACATCCTGCAGCGTCTTGAAAACAATGCATGGAGATACAGGCTGAAGGAGTCGGAAGGTCTCGTGGCAGCACAGACCACAATAAACCTAAGGAGCAATACTTTCACAGGGGAAATGTTTTCCCTTTGTGGAAAGAGCAGTCACGGAGACAGTGCCTCTACAGCATTCAAGTAATGTAATAGTAATAAAACCAGCAGCAGCAACAGTGCTCGTGATGGCTGTTTCTTCCTGGTCAAAATATTTGCTGGAGGTGGACATAATTTAAAATAAATGTATATTGCTTGTGCCTCTTCATGGCAACTTGACAGGAGACCGTGGGCTCATTTTTTGCCTTAGGGGCTCTTTAAAAAGGAAGAAATCTTTTTTTTTACAGAATGGTTCTGTCTTTAGCAGTGACATATACAGGCTGTAAAGGGCCTGGTGCTTTGGGCTGGCTCCTGAAGGCATTAATGCAGAGCCTGCAATCCAAGCAGGGTCTGTCTCTTGGCAGGGAATGGCTTGTCTTGGCTGAGTCCAGGTTATGGGATCGAAGCTGAATGAAGAAATCCCTATACTCCTGCCTGAAGTGGGTGAGCAGACCTGCACAAACAGGCCTGAGCAGAGTTTGGTGACAGTGCTGAGTTATGTCACTGGGCAAGAATGCCGGCACAGCCCCGCTTTATTAACGCTGCCGTATTAGTGGTGGCATTAGAACAGTCCTCTGATTTATTGCAGGAGGCTGTGAATGTTCACAGTCGGAGATTTTGAGCTACCCATCTAAAATATTGATGTAAAATTTATAGAGGCACCTTCTTGAGAATGTAACCCCCGATAGATATAGAGTATGTCTGCGTTGTCTGTGCAGAAAAAAACAACACATGTTCATATGTAGGTTAAAATGCTGATTTTGAAAGTTTTACCTCTGTAGTTGCAAATTTCTCATCAATGCACAGAAATATTCCTGTCCCCAGTTTTTGAATGCTTTGAGATTTCCCTGATGAAACTGTACGGGATTTCTCTCTGATTTGATTTGAGTCAGTTGAGCCGGAGATAGTCCTGGAGACATTACATCTGTGATGAGGATCCCTGATTTCTCTCTCCGGCTCTCTGACAGTCAGGCAGCTAAGCGTACTTGCATAAATCATTCTATTTCATTTCTTCTCTCCAGCCCTGTGTCTGTCTTGTCTCCCCAGAGGGCAGGAAATCTCTCTTTGTATCCTAACAGGGACTAACACAGTGGAACCCGTGGCCTCAAGTCCCTGTTCTTATAAAGACTAGCGGTGGTGATTTTCAAAATATTACTTTGATCAGATTATTTAGTTTAAGCTGCTTGTTTTAGGATCAGTACCAGTAAAGGCCAAGGTGAAGAAGCCTGACATTTTAACTGCACTCTCTTTATTCTTGCTGAATTGTCCTTTTAATGAGCATGCACTTCACTAGCTGGAAAGTCCAGTGGCCAGCCCAGCTCTGTCCACGTGCTCTCACTGCTCCAGAATGGCTGATGAAAACCGTGCACTGGTGTTGGATAGACAATCCTTCCTAGGATAACTGTGGGGTGATAGCAAAGGATGATTTCAGACTCTGTAAGTCTGCAAGACTCAGGGCTCTTAGAGAGGAGAAGGGTATTACACGCCATCGTGCATCTTGGCTTGCCATTTCAGAAATAAATTGCATGGGTGCAATGACATTCAATATGCAGCTATCTGTGGTTGCCCCTTATCTTCAAGAAGTGTGCTGTGCAGCCTTTTTGCACTCCTGCCCTTTCTACCTTTCACGAGCAAACAAATCTGTAAAGGAAATGCCTTCCTGTTGTCTTGGGGGACAAAGCAATCTAGCTATGCTCTAGGACAGTAACAACACAGATAAGCTCAAAACCAATTTCCTTCTCTCTATCTTCTTGTTTTTCCCTTCCCTGCAGAGTGCCACTCCTCCTGTGCAGGCTGCATGGGGAACACTTCCCGGGACTGTACGTCGTGCCTGTCTTCCCACGTCCTGCTGGAAGGCAGCTGCCTCTCCAAGTGCCCAGAGGGGCTGTTCAGCCACGAAGATCGCTGCTCCCGTGAGTGCACAGTGCGGGCACCTGCAGCTTATGCTGTTGAATTTCATTGCATGCACGTTTTCTAAAGCATTTCTCAATGTAATTAGAGATGCTGTCAGATTTATATGAGGCTATTTAAGTATTTTCAGGGGAGAATAGTATAGTCCAATTTCAGAAAATGGAATCTCCTCCTAATGGGAGAGAGGCATGCACACTGAATCATAAATTATAATCAGTTTTGCTTCCCTGGACAGCTTCCCTGAAAATATTTTGCTTTTCATTTCACTAGGCTTGGATGATGTTCTTAGCCAGTGCACTGTGGCAAAAGAGGTCTTATTGGACAGCACTGAAACATGGTCTGCTTTTATTAGACTAGATAAGCATATTGAATTTGCTTCAGCTTTATTTTTAATCCACTGCTGGCTATAGGGCTGGGCTTAGAAAGAAGGAATTCTGCAGATACAGGAGAAAAGCCATTACCTCTATGGATATTGCCTCACTGGTGGAGGGGACAGTATTGTTTGTGTCTCAGCTTTGCCCACTGGTCAGCAAGTGGCTTTTGTGGTCACGTTGTTTGATCCCATCTAAGTGGCTGACTGTGACTACTGACCTCCCAAGCGACTGTATCAATTAACTCAGGTATGCTACTCGCAGAAAATTCCAGCCTTTGGGGTGTGTCTTTCATTATTAATGGCTGAGTACAATGGGTGAGGAAATGCCGGCATTTGAAAGCTGGTTAGTCCCTTCAAGGTCATCTGAAAGGTGTCTGGTGGTTTATAATAGATTCACTGGGACAGGCGTCCCTGCATCTGTTCTGGCAGTAGGATAAATTTGCTGAAGTTGTATTAGTCACTTCCCTGCGAGGGCTCAGGTTTAGAGAGAGGAACCCCTTCCCCAGTCTGTCACTCTGCTTATGCAATGTATTCGTCCAAGGAACAACTCTATAAATACTTTTAGTTGGCAGGCTATTGTAAAGATTCATCAATTCTGAGGTTGTGCTCTGCCACCTTTGAGCTGAGGTAACTGCTGAATGCTGCATTACGCAGTTCCATACCCCAGGCTTATGTAAATGTCTTAAAAAACAAAATTTCAGTGTCAGGGAAGTAGCATCTTTCTGTATGCTGCCAGCTTAGATCTCCTGCAGTTTTTGAACGGCGAAGCTCAGTTAATATAGGTGCATCTAGAAAATTGATTCTTCCTTTTGAACACTGATTTCACGGGCGTGATTTCTGAGAAGCTGGGAAGGAAGCGGGACTTGACGCATTGGATCTTAAACACTGGAGCCTTATGCTGTGGCAGCTGTGAAAAGCCCAGCTTCCACGTGGGGAGCGAGCAGTATGTTGCCTGGGGGAGTCCTGAGGTGGGAGACTTTGAAGTTGTGTGCTTTTATTCATGGAAGAGTTTTTAAAGTAGTTTTTAAGAGGTTTTTACAGATCATTAGCTGTAGTATTTCTGTCTCCCTCAGTTCTAGCCTGGAACTCATGGAAATATGGCATCTGGCTGTAAAGGTAGAAGGAAACAAAAGCAGCCTGAGTGAAATTGTTTTGAGCAATCTTAATCGCTTCTTCTGCAATCCTTTTGTTGAGCTTTTGGGAGACAGAATAGCTAATGCGCTGGCACAGCACTCGGGTTTTATTCGTTTCAGTTTGGGAGGTGTTTGTGCAGAAATAATTTCCTTGATTCCTCACTCATGAATATCAAGCTCATGCCACTGTAGTTTTATACAATCCCCCTCTCTTTCTTACATGCACCCGCATGTGCTGGAGGGAAGAATAAAAGGTTCAATCTGTTTATATTTTGTGTAGATCTCTACCTTGATGAATGCAGAGAACAAATGCAACTGCTTTAATCTTCAACTCTTTTTTTCATCTTGTTTATTCAAAGTGAGAATGGAAGAGCCTTCCAAACCACAGCTCACCAGTCGCTGGTGCTATTTGCATCAATTTATGTCCACGTTTTGTAGGAGTAAATGATGATGATAGGGGCTGTTTTTCAGGGGAGGGAGGGGTGTAAGGTGGACTGCAATGAGAGCATAACGAGTGTTGATTTTCTTACCCAGCCTGTCACCCATCATGCAAGACGTGCCGCGGCCCTTCTGAGTCGGAGTGCTTGACCTGCCATCCCCATGCAGCCCTGGCTGGGGGAAGGTGCAGGACTAGCTGCAAGGAAGAGCAGTATCTCAACATGGTGGGATATTGTGTGGGTAAGTAAGAGGCAATGGCAGAAGGGGGTCATACAGAGCTTCCACAGAGCTGCCTGAAGTGAATTGCAAATTGTGTAAGGTTGGTAGAAGGGAGGGGGAGATAAGACACACTTTGGCCAGGCTTGTTGCTGCTTAGTTTGGTGCTGAGACTTGAGATCACTTGAGATCAGCAAGGAAAGCTGCTCGGGTCCTGCAAAGAGCTTCAGCAAAGTGAGATAAGGAAACATTTGTCATTCAGAGAAGCAATTTGTGGGGCCCTAAATTAAAATTGGCACAGCTAGGATTGCTGTGTGCATTTCTGAGAGATATTAGGATTTATACACAGGGGTTATACTTGGGTGCTCAAGTGCCTGCACTTAAGCCTATCATCAGAAGCCACTGATTGCATTTACCTGTTTAAAAAGAAAAATCATTTTTAATCCATCATGCAGACATGTATAAACATATCCTGGGAAGAGCTCCAACAATTTCTAAACTTTATCAAGTCTTTTTTTTTTTTTGTTATCAAAAAATGGTACAGTGTGTGAGGCTTAAGCTAGGTTGAACAGTTCCATATGATATAAAGAATCCTAAGAAAAGAGAAAAATGCAATAAATGTAATAAATACATCCGCTGAGAGGCTATCATTCTCAATTTAATCTAGATGGCTCCCTTTCCCAGGGACTTCTTTTTGCTTACGATATATGTGTTTGTTTTTTGTTTTGCTTTTAATGACAGACTTGTTTCTTTCCTCTCAGCAGATTACTTTTATAAACTGTTTCTTCACCTTTCTTGTAAACAACAGTTACTGTTTAGTCTGCAGGGGGGAACAGGGAAGGGGGAACAAAGTATATGAGGAGTAGGAAAAGATCCCAAAAGCTTCTAGGTATACAGGAAGTTAGGTTGGGGAGTCAAGGTGTTTCGGACAGTCAAGTAGTTACAGTATTGAAATAATTCAGCATTTCAGTGTAAAAAGCTGTTTCTGCCCTGTAAAATTTCAGGCCCGGCAACAATACTCATGAATGTCATGTAACATCATAGTTGTGTGCACCTTGCATATTCCACCTTATTTTCCCGTTAATTTGCATTATGCTTCCTGTGAAAAAAGCCACTGGAAATGTAGTCTTCCAGATGTCAGTTTTATTTGCAAAATAGTGCTATTTATCATACACCAGGATTCTTTCTGAGGAGGGTTTCTGCTGCTTGATGCATGCTGTGTGCTTTAATTATCCCTTTTAGACTACTGCTTCCTGAAAGTTTGGTGTCATGGAGCAATAAGCATGCTCCCAGATGATTAGGTAGACATCACGGTGCCTGGCAATAATGAGGAGAAGAAATTGGAAACAGTGGGGTCGCTCAGGCAATGTGCAGGGCATGGTTTGACCTCCAGCTTCATTACGCTGGCAGTGATGAATCATCTGCAAAGAACCTCGCTTGGCTTCCTGGGCTCCAGAGCAATTGCAGTCGGTGATGTATTTGTTCCCTACAAACTAGTAAGCTTTGCTTTGGAGCTCTGTAGGCCCTCAAAGTGGTCCCCTGTTTGGAGAGCTGTCTTCTCAAAGGAGAAATATGTTTTCAAGACTTGGTTCATAGTGCCTGGCATCACAGAGTGTCAGCAGTGGTTGGGTCTGTGCCCCCGAAACAGGATTGAAGGCTTTGCAGGTGCAATATGGTAAGAGTGTAAGGAGATACCATTCTCCCTCCCAGCTCTGATTTGAGTCTTGCTCCGTGACTCCCCCATGTCACTCCTGCCTTGACAAGGCCACCACATATTCTCACTTGGTCTTTGTAACATGTGGACCCTTAATGTCCATGTGGTCTTGCAGGTAGATGCAGTGGTGCTTCTTTAGCTAACTGAAGTTTTAAAAATGCTTGTAGAGGAGCACAGTTATTTGTTGCCTTAAAAAAAACGACAAAGTTGTGCTTTGGTCTTGGATCTGCAGTCCTAGGTGCGTTGCTCTTTGTGCCAAATTTGTGTCTGATGTTTAAGCAAAAGATATGTTGCCAGTTCTGATACAAATAAAGAGCTGCACATCCAGGTTGTTAAATTTCACTTGTTCTCCTCATTCAGCACTGATTGAAATGCTAAATTTGCCCTTGCAAGTTATTAATTACCAGCTAAAGAGCAGCTGTCCCATAAAAGAAAACATTAAAACCCATGACACTTGCATAATATATAATTTGCATCAGACTCTAACAAAGCTGTTCTCTTTGCTTCCCAAAGCAGTATTTTTTTTACTATTATCTTCCCATTTCTGTCTAATTCCTGACCCTCCAGGCAGAACTGTGGTACAACGTACAGGGACTGCTGTGCATTACAGCCACTTGTCATACCTTATGGACGTGCAGGGGAAAATCTTTCATAGAGGACGAAGAAAACTAACTGTCACTTGAAACCATTGCCTGTGAATTACTGTCATTATTGTACGTGTTACCTAAGTGAGGACTGGAATATTTGCCTCGTTAATAGGAGCAGAACCTTGTTTTCAGCAGTTTACCAAATAAACATTTCAAATGTAAGCAGAGGAAAGACAAAATGGCCTCAAGTTTCAAAGGATCAGTGAGTTTCCAAGCTCTCCTTGGAGCACACTGAATTTGTGTTAATTTTCTTTAAGAATGCTCAATTCATAAATTTTATTTCATAGCTGAAGTGGTTGTATAGAAATATGTTTGTGTCTTTTGTGGTCCCCTACTGAGTCTCAGGGCTTTTGTGTTTTGTGTTTTCCTGCTTTGAACACGCTCTTTGATTTCTCTCCCTCTCTCAGCTGCTTATCCAAGACAGATTGAGCTTCTGGGAATGTTGCAGTCACCAATCTAAAAAATAACACCATTGCTAAAGCTGTTGGTCCGCTCATAAAACCCTGCGGTTACTTTTCCGATTTGAATAAGTTACGTGCCTGTCTTGGGGCTTCCTCATCAGTCTTCAGGCTTCCTCATCGATCTTTCCCTGACTCGGTGTGAGGGCAGTTAGAAGAAGGCAGCAGGACCGTGCCGAGGCCAAAGCGAGGAGCTCACAGCCAGGGTTGCGAGCTGTCAGACTCCTGCTCAGCTCACATGGAACCAGATGAAAGGGCTCCCTGCAAGAATTAGCGCAGAGGGCAGCTGGTGTGAAATGCAAGTCAAAACACCCACTGATACAGCATCTTCCAAGCTCCTAGCTTAACTTCTGAATGCACCTTCCTTGCCATGCAGCTCCCAATTGCTTTGCTCAGCTCCTCAGGCCCTTATTGCTTAGGTTGGGCACAGTTGTGAAAATGTACAAAGATCAGCCAAAGAGCTTGCTCGGGGGGGTGCCTATAACAAGCCTTCCTGCCTTGCTCTTAAAATTCCAGAAAGGACACACTGACAACAAGAAATACTCTCAGCTACTTGTAAAATTAATGAGCTGTACGCTGAGAGAGGCATTGATGTCATCACAAAGAGTTGCAGGTTCTCTGAGCAAAGCAAGAGGGAAATGAGGAGCTTAGCTCCATTTAGTCGCTGGCATGCAACCTCCCATAGAAATTTGCAGCTGAGCTGGCAGTTGAGGGAAATGGAAGATCCTTTCCCTGCTCGGGTCTGGGTCTGTTTGTGCCAGGCACCTTTCAGCTGGACTTCCCCACGTGATGCTGCCTAAAGCAGCTCCCACCCCTCTCAGAAGACGCAGGCTGCTCCCTGCAGACCTGGTGGCACTTCGGGAGTTCTTGCTTGTGGCAAGGAGTTCCCACCACCCTGTGACAAAGCCCTCTTCAGGTCTTCGATGGAAGAGGCAAACCCTTCCACAAACCAAGCCAAACCCCTGGTCACTGCTGAGTGTCCTTCTGGACCAACTGTGCTGATTGGCTTCCTGGATTTACTCTGAGGTGCCAGAAAACATTTGCGTGCTGACCCTCCTGTAAGTGACCTGGTGTTTGAGGTGCAGATTTATGGCAGTGCTGAACCTTATACCTTCCCTTCGAGTATAATACTAAACCTGCATCAGAGATTTTTTTTTTTTTCTGAAGAGCCCTTAAGAGGGGAGGCATATTTAAACAATACAAGTGGTTGATTGCTTAGCAAATTAGGGAACTGAGAGGTAGAAATGTCTCTGCTTTCCTTTACGAGCGTTCAGAAACACTTCAGAGATCATTTTTTTCTCCTTGAATGCTTTGGCTGTGTGTTTACAGGCAAGGGAACAGTACGTAACAGACACTTTTCCATCTAGGAGGAGGACAGCGTTTAGTTTGTTTGGTTTGTTTGCATGCTGAGAGAAAGCTAAAGAGGATGTGGAAATAGAGCATCTCTGGAAATTGAAACCTGTGTAAGTAACTGTGTTACACTTCACATTGAATGTTGCTTGATAGGAAGATCACTGATAGCTGAAGCCTCTGGGAGCCCAAAGCACTCGGACAACCTGCCTGTAACTGAGCGGGACTGAGGGTGAGCAAGGAGAAAGCAGAATCAGCACAAACACATACGGTCTCATGCAAGGTGTTATTGAGAAGCATAAAGAAAACACTCTGCTTCTTTTCATCTTCATTTCTAAGGGAGCCTGCTGTGAAAAATTTAAATAATATTTTCCAAAGCAAAGGACTTCACTCCTTCCTTTGCTCTGTCACTGGTTCTCCAGCGTCCCCCAATTCACCACGAGCGTCAGGTTTTTTTTGTTGGGGGTGTTTTTTTCTTCGGTGTTTTGTGCTCTTTCATCTCCAGGCTTACAGAGGAACAGGAGAGTAATGAGGATGGTTTCTCATAAAACAGTAGTTGAGAAAAAGGTCTCTTTCAACATGCAGGAGCAAGCAGAGACCATAAAGAGAAAACTGTGCTTCAGCAGCACCTAGTTTTGTAGACACATAGTTTTTTAAGCATAAGTTTGGGAGAGTCTGCCTATTTACAGTAGATGCGGGTTCTTTGGGCACCCTAAGATTTTCCTGTCTCATTTTTATTCCCTGTGTCTGGAACCTGTTTGACCGTGCACGGGTGTCTCTTGTTCTCGATCCCTGACAAGCTGTTGCAGAGTTGAGGTACGTATCGCACCCAGCCAAAGCTCTCTAACAGAGAGCAGCGCTTCCAGCAAGAGCTGAAGCTAGAGGGGTGTGATTCTTACCACTGCCCTGCCGGGGGTGGATTGAGAGTTTAAGGGTTACTGTCTCAGGCATATTCTTTCTTCCCAGCCACCTTGACCTCCCCTCTGGCTCTCCCTTCCCAGCTACAAAATCGGGAGTGCGGGGCAGAGGACAGAGGGGCTGTACACCCTGTGCAAGGTCAGGAGGAAAGAGGCAGCTGCTTTAAGGGGCTTGAATCCTGCTTGCACTCAGGATTGTGTTCAGTTCCGTGCTGCACCTCTGCTTTCCCACCAGTGCTTGGTGAGAGTTGTACGTAACGTATGGGAAGAAATTGGGCTAGGCTTAGCTTCCAGTTGCAATTAGACACTTGCAGGTATGCAGGCAGCAATCTCCAAGACTCCCATGTGAGCCTGTCTTCAGCTTGTAAAATTGGATTGCCCAACGATCTGTAGTGCTGCTGTCACGGGAGTCAAAAGGCAGAAAGCTGAACCTGCAGCAGAAAGCTGACAGGAGGCCAGGTACTCGACTCAAGCTTCGTTATTACATTTCTTTCAAGACAATTGTCATTTCCTTTATAATTTTCTGAATTACCATGATGAGGATTAATTTGGCCTCCAGGTTACCTTACACTGCCCCATTGTGTGCACAGAAGGCCTGTTGTAAAACCTTTTGAAGCGCCCAAGTTCAGGCAGAGGTCAGGAGACACAGGTTTGTGCGCTGCTGAGGGAAAAAGAAGAAAAGGGAAAGGTTTTGAGGAGTTCTCATGCAAACTCTAAATGCTGCTCTTGGCTTGGCTTGGAGGCCTGTGGTGGCCTCCTCAGGGTGTGGGAGAAATACCTTGTTTGTGGGAGAAATGTCTTGTGTGTGTGGGAAAGGCTGAACGGGATGAACTGTGGGAGAAGGCTGTGCAGCTGTGCAGGTTGTGCTTTTCCTTCTTGGAGGGTGGGAGCAGGGGGAGTTGTTAAAGAAGAATCTGTTGGTAGGAACACCTAAAATCAGAGAAAGGTTTGGAAGAAGCAAAGGGCTTTAATCTGGCTTTGTACAAAACTTTTTCAAGCTCACCTATGGACAGATGGGATGGAGGGTACTCGGATGGGACAGGAGAGATGCAGAGAATGTGTTTGCTGTGGGAAAATGGAAACGTTGTGCTGCTCGGGAAGAGCACAAGGTGGGGATGAGGGCAGGAGGAGCGGAGAGCTCCTTGAATATGCTGATTTCTGCTCACTCCTCTTGCAAACATCTGGGAGTGCAGCGTTTAGCATCTGAGCCCTGCCTTTGAGCACCAGTTAACAGTAAGGGGCTCTGAAAACGAAGGCCCCAATATCTTCCTTGAGTTCTCATTGATGTTTCCCCGTAGCAGCTCTGCTTTGTCCAGATGTGCTGATGGTCTCTGTTATTCCCTGCTTCTTTCAGACTGCCATCCTTTGTGCCGCCAGTGCGTGGCCAACCTGTGGGACACCGGCAGCATCTGTGTGAGGTGCCAGAACGCCCGGCACTTGCTCCTGCGGGACCACTGCCTTCCTGACTGCCCAGGGGGATACTACGCCGAGAGCGGTGCCTGCAAAAGTGAGTAGTCCCTCCAGACACCTCCAGCAGCAGCGAGGTGGCAGGGATCCTCGCGAGATGTGCCATGAAATGCCTCCTCTGCACTAGGGGAGCTTGGTCCAGCCAGCAGGCAGGACACCACGTGTGGAGCTGGGGGTTTCCTTCAAGTTTTCAGTGTGATTTACGTGAGGCAGGCGGTGCCCTGCTGTCCTGAGCACACACTGAGGCTAGTGGGTCCTAGCCCACTATTACACGGTTAGTAACTGTAACGAGTACCAGGCAGCAGTATGTTTGTGAGGAGGAGGTGAAGGTGAGTTTTTCTCTCAGGGAAATTCCACCTCTCAAAGGCAGTGGCACAGAAACAGGGTGACAGGACACTAGGGCCTTCCTGAGCTGCCTGAGGTAGCTGCTGTGAAGAGATGGGCTACCTAGCCATAATCAGGGGTAACTTCAGAGATTTTTCACGTGCCTGTCACCAAGTCTCCAATTTGTGTGGTACCAGCATTGGTACGGGATACTGACACTTGAAAATACTTTGTGGATGTGTGCTGCAAAGGACCACGCAAATCTGCCAAAAAGAAAAAAAATGTGATGGTTGAAAGGCGAACATGCTTAGCAGCCTCTGACACAGAAAGCCAGTCTCGTTCAGCCTCCTAGCCTGGCATGGCAGATGAAACATCTCAGCTGTGTGGGTGAAGCTGCACTGATAGCACATTTTGTTCTCCAGCCTCCTGTGTCTTCACCTTATCCCTGCATTTCCTCCAGATTTTGTTGTTGTTTGTGCTCTCATGTTCCAGGCTTTGAGCTGCTTTACATTTTTTGGACTCTTAGAAGGAAGTAGGCTGCTTTTCTTGTTACATGGCCAACAGAGACATGTTAAAGCGTCACACACTGAGCAAAGAGTATTGCAGTTTATTTTAAGAGAAGAAAATCAAACAAGAAATTCTGCACATTAGAATTAAGATGTAGATGCCAAGCTTATTCCCTCTGCAGGAAGTGGCATTTCCTAATCCAGTCTAACTATTCATGATTAATGTTTTGATGCTCCTGTCAAGCGCACTGGGAGCTGTGTGTTTATTTATTTGGTTTTTGACAAATGAAATTTCAGAGAGGTATGAAATATACTCGGTATCATTTAATGGGGAAAAACCCCTGAGAGACATATTTTGCCTTCCTGGAAATTTACGTCCAGGGATAGCATTTCTTCCCTTTGGTAGAAAGGTTTTATTTAAAAGAAGTTTTGCATTATTCCAACTGTGTCGAAGCTCATATTGCAAGTTGTGCTAGCATTTAAGATCTCCATCATGGTGTGAATCTGATTTTTTTTTGCCAGCTCTCACTCGTGATTAATTTTTCCTGATAGCTCTAATGATGGCATTGCTCTTTAGGTAAAGGTCTATGAAGAAATGAAACAGACTAATAATTTTGTGCATGTGTAACCCTTCTGAGAAATTGGTGGGATTTGTTGGCCTCCTCCACTATGGTATTTTAAATCTCTTCAGTCAAACTGAGAAGCAGAACTGGGACAAGAAGGGAAGAGAAGGAAACAAGAGAACAAGTGTGACATAAAATCTCTTTGAAAATGCAGGGAAGGAGAAAAGTAGTAATGTACTTCCATACCCGAGACAGTCAGTGGATTTGCTGGCTGTGGAGCAGAAGGATCATGTAAGGCTGAGTGTCTGGGCAGTAAAGCAAGAGGTGGAAGCTTGGTGTGTTGTAATGATGCACAGAGGGATGGCTGGTTCTAGCCTCACATACAAAATGATGGCATCCTTGCTGTGACCTTGAAGTGATGATCAATAAGTCTGTGCAAATGCCCTCTCAATGTTCAGCAATATTGAAAAAGTAAATCAAATGATAGGAGCTAGCATGAAGGGAAGGAAGAGCTAGAATTCATTCTGCTGCTGTCTGTAGCTGCTGCGTGCTGCAAGCAGTTCTGCCCATCCCAAAATAGAAGGGCAGGAAGGCTGAGTGCAGGGATTGGATGACTTCTGTGCCGTGAACAACCATGTAGACCACAGCACTTCAACCTGGGAAACTGGAGACCTTAGGAGGAGAGAATATGATAGAAGCCTACAAAGTTGTTAGTGAAATGGAGAAGGATCGCATGGAAATGAACTGTTCTTGCTCTGTCGGTGTCGCTGCTTGGAATTGGCAGTGGCTGTGCAACTCCTGCTGAAGGATGGATATAAATCCTCAGGGAGCTGTCGGAAAAGTACTTTTGGTTTCTGGGGGAGGATTCTAAACAGACAAAATACATTAGGCTCAGGAGGATCTGACCTGAAAGTAGTTGAGAAAAAGCATGAGCAGGGCGTACTGACACGTGCTTGCCCTGTTCCTGCTGTTCTCTGATAGGCAAGACATAGCCAGATATTGTGGGGTTGTTCTGAAAGGGAAGGGAAGACTGAAAAAAAGAGGAATGGGTAAAACGAGAAAGAACTTGAGAGGAGAAAGCTAGTGTATATGGCTAAGAACAAAAATAAATAATTTAAGCCAACTTTCACAAGCTAGTTGTGATGTTTGTGGTTCTGCTCCTGAGCACTGAGCACCAGCAGGGGCTTAGGCCTCAGAAGGGACATTTGGCCCTCAGTGTTTTGAAACTTGCTCAGAGATCTGCCTTTCACTGAACAGAAACGTTTGCTCTTGCTGTCCCTGCAGGGTGTCACCCCTCGTGTAAAACCTGCAGAGGAGGGGGCCCTTTTTCCTGCTCTTCCTGCAACGCCAGCCTGGTTCTGTCCCACACCAACATGTGTGTTCCTGCCTGTTCCCCAGGATACTACAGGGATGAGAGCCACACCTGCAAACGTGAGTGCCTCTCTTCAACTCCTTTCCGCAGTGTGTTCACTGACATGTCTTTGCTTGCTCCTTCGGTTACTGTTCCTATTGCCAGGAAAAGATTGCAAGTGCCTAAAAATGAGATGTGAGTTGACAAAAGTGATTCGCTGCCTTAGAAACAGAGCCTACAGCATGGTTTAAATTTGAACATCAGTTGCCGTTTTGTTACTGACTTCAAAGACAGGGTCCTGCAGTAAAAAGCTCCAGGAGAGCTCATGTAGGCTTCCTTGGTAAGCTTTCTAGCAGGTACACAGAGAAGTGGCCAGGCATGCTGGTGGATTATGGGCTTTGTGAAAACTTGGCAAGGTTAGACCGCTTCTAATCAATTCCTACTAAGGCAACCCCCTCCTCACTGCCCTGTCTGCCAGTACCTGCCTTGGGAGCTGTGTTACAGCCTTAGCATTTACGCCCCATTTCCCCACCCGTGAAGCCTTAGCAGAAACAAGGTACAGCTTTGTAGGCAATCCCCAGCTGACTTAGTTGAGCCATGACGTTTGTACCTCCTGATGATCTGATGCAACTGATCTGATGTTAAGTCCAGTAATATTCTATTCTACTCATGCTGTCCCTTGTGAATCTCTCAGGGCCCCTCTCTCTTTTTATTATTCTGTGCTTACTCTAGCCTTGACATCAGTTGAGTTATTCCTCACATAACTATTGGCTTGATGTTCCAAAATGCCAGATTACGTGGCCCACAGACATTTAAAAAAAATAGTTTAAAACCCCCACTTGAATTGACCCCCTATAATACACAAACCAAGATGAGTGAGTGCTTAAGTGGTTTGTTTGCTCTGAACCCGAACACTCAGATCTGTTAAGTCCTCTATCACCTTGATTTAAATTATCCTGATTTATGGTAGAATAACTCTGTTTGCACTGCAATGAGCGTAGGTATCAGTGTCATCCTATCTAGACCCAATTTCTTTACTGATGAGGCCATGTAGCAGGAAGCTGATAAGGTTGTCAGTTTTACCTGCCTTTTGTTGAAATATCTGCTCCTCCTGAATCTATGATTTCCATCTTATCAGCAGGAATGGAGATGCCTTGCATAAGTTCAAAGAAACAGCTGGAAGAGTTTGTACCATTCTTCAGTTGACAGAAAAAAAGGCTATTCAGTAATCATAATAATTGTTTTAAAAAGGAAAGGAATAAAAAAGAGGAATAAAAAAGGAATGATGGGATTCTCACAGTCTGTCCTTTCCTAATGAAAACTTACCTACTGCTGGCGGCCCCTCACTTTGGACACCTTGGTAGAAGTGGAACGTTCCTGAGGCCTGAGCCTTTCCTGAATTTGGTTCAGTCGCTCAAATGCAAATAGATTTTTGCAAGCAAAGTCAGCTACAATGAGACATTTCTAATCTCTTCACTTACAAAGGGCTTTTTAAGAAGTGTAAGTAATCCCTGTGGCGGGAAACTCAAGGCACAGTGTGTTGGTGCACTGGATTTTTTTCATTCCAAGTGTCACTTGTGCCTTTTCAAGTGCAGTGCTGCTGATAAGCCATGTAGATACCAACTATCCCAGGCTGCTGCAAAACTAACACTTAGAGGTGAAGAAAACTGTTTAATCAGAGGTTGGCAGTTAGGCAGGGAAAAATTGGTCTCTCTTCAAAGTTTATTTTAGTCGCATTGCACTTTTGAGGAACTCGGGTTTGGAATGAAGTTGAGAGAAATGCTGAATGCATGCATGTGCTCGCTGACATGCTCTTAAGCCCAGTGACATACTGCCCAAAGAACAGTGCAAAGCTTAGCAAGTTCTTCATGGCTTTAGAAATGCAGATACAAAATAATTCTGATACAACCAACAGGCAGAATTACATTCAAATGTACTTTTGCTTACAAGGCATGCTTCCTTGGAAGGCCAGATTTTTAATAGATTTTGACCTCGCGTGGAATGTTTTGCTGTACTTTTAATAGTTGGCTTTTCATAGCACTTCACAAATAATTATTATTCTATGTATTGTTCGTAAATTAAGTGAAATGGCACTGGCACCAGAGCACCTGAAAATAGCTACTGGATTCTTTAGATAAACATCTTGTTGGAAATTCATTTGCACCTTGACAAAATAGAGACCTTTTGTGACATTTTTGAGATGAGATGGAACAAGTAATTATTTTGAAGGATGTTGAATCTCGTTTCGATGAGAGCAATATGGATATTTTCACATATGCTTCTGTATCTTGAATTTTTGTGGCTGTAAAAATCCACCTTGATTGAAAAGGAAATGAAAATGGATTTTCACAAGTAGCAAGATGGTATTTGACACCTGAACTGTAATTGCCCTAAATCCTATGAGAGGGTATTTTTCTTCTTGGCATTAAGAAATGATCACCTAAGCTTTTTTCTTTAGTTCAGACAGTTGGGGCTGTGTTTTCAGAGCTTTTTTCAGATTTATCTTAAGTGCAGAACTGAGCTTTGGCAAAGATCCTGACTCCATATGTGTTTAGGGACACCCGTGGGTAGTTGGTTGGGAACCTAAGAGTGCCTTTTGCATAAGCTGTCATTGTACTTGCTAAGAGGAAGTTACGGTTCTTTGTGTAAAGCAGGCATGTGAACCTCCATGAGTTTTCTGCATCTTATTTTTGCAAAGTTTGATCTTAACCAGAATCCAAGAGGGCTTTCTGTGTATGGGCCCAGGGGTAGGAAATATTTGTCAGTCTTTATGAGTCCATTGCTGTTAAACCTTCTGCTGTAAATTAGCTAGGAGCTGTGATATCAGCGTTGAGTGCACTTGGCTGTTAGTACAACCTCCTGAGAAGTTTGTACCCTGGACATCAAAGAGGTGAGCTAAAGTACTCTGAACCTCTGGCCTTTGATCCTGGATTCAGTAAATCCCTGAATTATTTTTTCCTGTTGTCTTCATTTACAACCTAGAACTCCCAAATCTTAAACTGTTCAAATAAAAAGTAGGAAGCAGTAAGTGAAATTACATAGGTTTTTGGTCCCACCCTGGCTTACTAACTAACTCTAGGAACCTATTATGGTCTCTAAATTTGTGCATTTATGAGTTAAGTCTGGAATTATGTGAAACACAAGGTTACTGAAAGAGACTAAGTAAAACAGTGACAGGGAAAGCTCTTATTTAGGGATTTGAATTCAAGGGCATTGTTTTACCCTGACCTTCCCAGAGGAGAGAACGAAACAGTGTGAGGTTCTGTGAGGGGACATACCAGTTTTTTTCAAATAGAAGGGGGCTTTTTGCATTGTGAAGGCTGTGGGCAGGAACATAAGAAAAAACTCCAGGTTTTTCGGTCTCCACAGGTGTCTCTCAAAGAGGACCTTGAGTAGAGAGGCTACAGGATAGTATCATTTTTACTTGCACAGTTGGCTGGTGCATCAGTAATTACAGTTATTTTCTTTGCCTTTGTCTTTCCACAGCTTGCAATCGCCAGTGCCTGAGCTGTGAGTCAGCTTCAGGCTGTACGTCTTGCCGGGATCCAGCTAAGGTCCTGTTATTTGGAGAATGCCAGTATGAGAGCTGTGCTCAGCAATATTATCTGGATTTTTCCACCAAGACTTGCAGAGGTGAAAAACACATTGCTGGCTTAAAGAAAAAAAAATCGCAAGTAGCTTGACCAATAATCCTTTATATTGCAGCACGATCTGTACAGGTAGCCTGCTTTAAAACGTGTGTATGGGAGGGGAGATGCTCAGTGAGGTTTTTCCAGTTTTCCTCTTTTTCAGCAGTCATCTGTCACATACTTCAGCCTTTCAGTGAAAAACAAGATTATTGCAAATCCTTCCCTTGTAAACGATTTAGTAAGTGAGCCAGCAAACTTCTCAAAGGTCAGGTCTTGGAATTCATTTAGTCATGGGTCAGCTGAATAACGAGTGAGCTTGCTGCTCTAAATCTTTTTTAGAGTGCTTACAGGGCCTTGTGTGCTTACCTGCTTCTCTCTGTCTTATTAAATACTGCATCACTGGCTGACTGCAGAAACAAGACTTTGGAGTGATTTAAAAGACACATAGCATGACAGATCTCCAAAACTTCCAAGGAGAGTGTTCCATAATGGGAATAAGTGAGGATAACGTGGCTTTATTGCGTGCCACCACCACTGCGTGAAGATATAACACAAACAGCAGCTTTGTGTCCATTTCTAACTGGCTTTGTCAACACCTGAATGTGCCCTAACTAAGTGGTGCCACTCCCTTCAGCACTGCAGTTCTTCAGAGGGGTGACATTGCCTAGTGTTGAGCGGGTTGGAGTGAGGCAGGAAGCTTGTGCTGGCTTTGCCTTGGGCATGCTGCATTGGCTCACCTCGGTGAGTCTTTGTTCATATCTGCTTCCTGTCTGTCTGTCTGTCTCATCAGCTGGGTGTATCTGTCATTAATTACTGATACGGGCCCCCTGACTGCCACCAGGGTACATACAGCAGTGCTGGCAACCTGAGCAGTCTTTTAGCACAGCTGCATGGCTGGGACTCTGCTTAAGACCAAAGGGAGATATAGTGCAAGGGCATCTGAGGGCAGGTCTCATCCCAGCTGGATCTGCTGTGTTTCTGCTTTCCAGTGAGGGACAACAATTGCATTTTCCTTTGGTCAGGGTCATTTGAAAGGATGAGGCTGATGAAGCAGGGTGGATAATTATGAGCAACAAACTTGTTGGCAGAGGAGGAGCATGGATACTTAAAGGATAAAGTTGGACTTTATCCTTCATGGGCAAGAAAACCATGCCAGTGGTAGCAGGTCTGAATGCTGAGCAAGATGCTAAGCCTGCTCAAATGTGACATAGTTAGAACGTCAGGTCCAAGAAGGGAAAAAAAAATACACATCTTGTGTTGTAGTAAGACAGTACTAATCATGTTTTTTTTTTGTTGTTTTTTTTAAAGCATCTCTCTAACAGTTTTTACTTTGCTCTCTGCTCCTAGGACTTACATTCCCACAGCTCACAGATCCCACTGTGCTAAGCTCTTGTACAAGGTGAGCTGTTCACCTCGGAGAGAGCTGCCCTACCTGGACTTTTTTTCTTCCAGAGTGTGACTGGAGCTGCAATGCCTGTAAAGGCCCCAGGAGGACCGACTGCCTGCAGTGTATGGAGGGCTATGTTCTCCATGAAGGAGCTTGTGTGGAACAGTGCCCTGCAGCCTTCTACAAGGAATCAGACACATGTCAGAGTGAGTCCTTCTTGTGTGGTACCTCTAATCACTTCTACCAGTGATTCCCTGCCTGTCTCCAGTTTGTGCACATCTTGCGTTCAGAAAACACGCTACAGCAGCAGGTCTCGCTGCCCTCCAGCACACACACACACACACAAAAGAGCTTGGGGTTCTTGGGGTATTACAGCACCGTGCAGGAAGCCATAGGGAGTGGTGTTGAGCTCAACTCTTTTCGTGTGATTTTTAGGGTGTGATCAACACTGCCTTCAGTGTCACCAACCAAACGAGTGCAGCCTTTGTGAAGCCCCGTTTTTCCTCTTGGATGCTCAGTGCGTTCACAGGTGTGGGAAGGGATACCACGCAGACCAGGCACAGCGAAAATGCACAGGTAAGCAAAGTGAGCGTGATGTCGTGGAGAGGGATCAGGGTTGCTGTCTACACTGATATTGCTCTGCAAGGCACTTCGATGACGTGTTAAACTCACTGTTGAGGTAGTGCATGCAACTTGAGAATTAAATAACAGACTCCATCTGCATTTACATGTCTAATTCAGGAGGAACAAGATTCAATGTAAACACACTACATAAAAAATCAGTATTAAAAACACATTGTTAAAAATGTTTCAGTTGTATTTGTGGGTTAAAAAGCTGTGTAGGACTTCAATTTGTATTTGAAAGTGTTTTGTTTTTTTTTAAAGAGGTACAACAGTTACTTAAAAGCATGTTTCTTCCACTTGGAAGATTGTGTCAGGTTCTCTGTATGAAAAACACTGGTCAAATTAGAAAGGAATTTCTTAACAGCTCTTTTATCTGAACTGTTTGCCTTCTCTCTTTGATTTTGTCAAGTAGGTAAGACAGGAATAGCATTGGTGTTTCCATCCTGACCTGAGGGACACCTCTGCACACCAGTAGCTGCTTTGTTTTTGCAGTGTCTGAATGGAGTTGTGCTTTCCCTCCAATGCAGCTTGTCCTCCTGGTTGCTTGGACTGTGAAAGTGACGGCCTGTGCCACCTCTGTGACAGCACCACCTTTCTGAAGAACAAGATCTGCGTTTCTGCCTGTGGTCAGGGATTCTTTGGCAACAGATGGACCAGAGAGTGTGAAGGTGAGTGTCTCTCCTGAGAAAGCAACTAAGCTGGCAGGCTTCCAGCAGATTTTGAGGCCAGAAGTAGTGTTCATTGAGTGGCACGTTTGGAGCTCAGTTTTGTGCAGTTTTGTGTTGGCTGTTGAAAGTTGGCAGCTAGTTTTTCTCCAACATGTTCTTTCATAAAACGTGCATGTACGTGGTTTTCTTATTTTTTTTTCACTTAAAGCATTCATTCAGTAAAACTTTTACCTTCTCTCTTTTTTTTTTGTTCTGTTTTGTTTTATTTGTTTGTTTTTGTTGTTTTTTTTAGCTAGCAGGCATCCCTCAAGCTTTCATCTGAACAGTACCCTCACAGTAGGGATTGGTGGGGTAAAACCCCTAGACCTCTCCTTACTGGGCATGCGTGATCTGGATGGTGATGCAGGAGAGCTGTTGTTGCATATCGACAGCACTCCTTCCAACGGCCGGCTAGTGAGGGTGGTGAATGGGAAAGAAGTGCAGCTGAGCAAAGGCGACCACTTCAGCTTCAAGGATGTGCAGGAGAATAGAGTCCGCTTTGTGCACAGCAAAGAGAAATCCAGGTGACTGCATTGATGCTTTTTTCTTAGCTCTTGTCTGAAGAAAATTTCCATATCTTGAGAACAGGGCATCCTTTGGCCCTTGGAAACATTCTTACAGTGAAGCATGCTTCTCACTGCTACTAAACAAATTATCATTGTGTTTTGGCGATATTGTGCCATACTGTAAATGGTGTAAAACCTTTGTTCGTGGTATAAGAGATCACTGTGATCCATCTGCCAAACCTCCTGCACTCTGGGGGTGCAGGAGTCTGTCTGATTTTTAGCATACTCTGATGTGTATTTAAAACTGGTATGTTATGCTGGCTCTTACAACAATTTCTCTCAGGAAGATGCTCAAATGATGTCACCACTGACCATGCTCTGCAGCATACACTGCATTTATCCATTAAAACTTTGCTTGCAACATGAGCCCTGTTAGTGTTCAGGGACAATTAGCAGTGATTAGCGTCTGGCAATGCTCACATTGCAAGCATGTTGCAAGGAGGCAGATTTCTCCTGCTGCCAGGCAGTGAGCCAGTCATCCTGCCAAATTTCACACTTGATTTACATCACCATAAAGCCTTGGCCCAGACTGATACCAGTGGAGTTGCTTGAAATTTCTGCCTGTATATATCAGGGTGTTCTGTGATCCGCTGTTTACAGTAAGATTCTTGGGGTGTCCTTCCCATGCCAAGGGTTAGCTCGTGTTCACCAGCCTTGAAGGCAGCAGCATGAGTTTCTGCATCACACTTTGTTTTTCTACCTGGTAGTCACAATGAAACATCAAGTTCTTGTGAGAAATGTAGCTACTTGATGTACAAGGCTGTGGGGTGGCACTATTGAAGAGTAAATAGGAAGCAAAAATGCTGAAGAGTGGGAGCTTCTGTCTCAGAGCCAGATAAGTGACATTTTTCTTCAGCAGGGAATAGCTGACATTTAGAATCAGTACTTAATCTTGGAAGCACCATCCTACGTGGGTAACATTAGTTAATGGGAAATGAGGGGATATTATTACATAGTTAAAGGTATTTATTACATGCTGTGACTATTGTGACTCTTCAGGAAAAAGTCCTATAAAAACATAATTGCAAAAACTTGAGCTAAAGTATCTGTTGCTAGGTTAATCATTTTTACTGAATATGTAATATTTATACCATTATTGAGGCCTGCGAGATTACTTCATTTATATTATCCTGTATTTTGGCTTTCTGGGGACTTGTTTAGGAAAGGACAATTTTCCTTGAAGGTCAGCAACCAACAGTTCTTCTCCCATCCCTTGGTGGTCAACGTTCAAGCCTTTTCAACACAGGTAATGTAACAAAGCTTGGAAGCAACCTCAATTTTTGTACCATTTGGAGCCTTAGCTTCTGGCAGTGATAACGAAGCAGCTAGGCAGGACTTAAGCTGGTGTTCAGGTCAGGCAGATTAAACACAGCCCTCAGCTGAGAGGCAGACAGAGTCATAGCCAAGAAGTGGACTTAGGGGTAAGTGATCGAAGAAGCTGGCCCATCTAGTTTTGTTTGTGCAGGGAATTGCAGCAGAGCAGTCACAGAGCAATTATCAGGGAGGGCGAAGGAGTCCCTACTGTTTAAATTATTCTTTGGATCCGCGGATGGTCTAGTTCAGTCTCTTACTGCAGGGCAATTGAGTGATGATTGATCCCCATGGTAGGGATGTCTTGACAGTCAAGAACATTTACTTAAAAGCAGTGGGAATTAAATGAGCATAAGCTTTTTACAGTGTGTCTCTTAAACTACTCTCTCTTTCTGCTCAAGCTGATGGTACTGTCAGCTGTCCAGGTCTCTCGTTATTGCTGTTTAAAATCTGTAGCATGATATTGTGGAGGGGCATCACCCAAGAGGTGCTGAACAGGCAGTACATGCATGACTCGTTTTCTCAAGGTAGGCCCTCTAAAAGGCAAGGCACGAAGAGGCGTGCGAGATGCACATTGAGGGAGAGGGCATGGCATTGCAGAAAGGAGTTGTTCAAGGCCAGCAGAGCTACCAGTGCCCATCCCACCCCTCTGGTAGCCTTTGATTCCCACTCAAGCTGCGGGTGTTCCTCTGACGTGGCTGCGGGGGCTGTGGATGTGCTGGAGCTGCCCAGCCGAGCTCCTTGCTGGCTGCTAGGCACGGGAGCCAGAAGTTCCCCAGGGGCTCATTTGCTACAGGGGGATCCAGATTTCAGTACAAAATGTCTTGAGTTGTTTCCTGTAAGGCAGCTTCATGGTTAGGAATTTATCTATATATAAAAAAATTGCATTTTGGTGCTTTTAATTGTCACATTTCGTACGAGTCATTCCATAACTTCTGAAATGTTCTAGTTTGACTTTTAGTGTAAGAAAAACTGCTGATTTTGATCCTGTTGCATGTATATTGATTCTGGCTGGCGCTGAAACCTTTTCTCAGTCTGATCTCTTGTTTGCCTCAGTAGGAAATCCAGCTAAATAAGAGCTGCAGTTGCTGCCCTGGAATACATAAGTGAGGTTTAATAATAGGAATTTTGCCTGTCAATCGTTAATAACCCTGATAAGTTGTATTCAGGTGAGATGGCAGCAGTTAGCTCTCTGATGAGCATTGCCTGGGCTTTGACTTTGTCTCTGCAGGGTCACCCACATCCCGAGGCAGGGTATTACTGATGGCAGATGTTGTTTATTGTGATCAATAGAGATTTGAATTTTCTTGATGGCGAAGAACTAGGGAACTAATTTGAACCAGCAGGAGTGTGAACTCTATCTGGTCTTCTTTCTAGCAGGAATAAGGCTGTGTGTAGTCTTCAAAGACAAGTAATGATGCTGATGACACCCAGATTTGCTATCTTTGAGATGGACTTAGTCAGTCCAAGACAAGCAAAAGCACATCCTTAAGTGTTAGCTGGTAGAAGTATTTCTACTTAGAAGTGTTAATTCAAGCCTCTGCCTGTCAGTTTGGCTCATTGTTGGTATTCTTTTTTCTCTCTCTTTCTTTCTTTCTTTCTTTCTTTCTTTCTTTCTTTCTTTCTTTCTTTCTTTCTTTCTTTCTTTCTTTGCTACTCATTTTAAACAGCTAACCTGGGCACACAGATTGTGCAGGGTCTTATTTTCAAGCATTAGCACTCTGAAAGACATCGAAGTTATCAAAGCTGTAGGTTATACGCAGGGAAAATGTGGTACGTCTCCATTCCTACCCTGAACTTCTCAGTCACATATGTAAATCTTCAGCATCCGAGGTGTCTGTGTTCCATTTGGTTCTGCTGACGTACACATAAAGTGTAGCTCTTCCAAAATAGTTAAATAGTTGGGGTCTGTGTTTCCATTTGAATTGCCATGGATGGTAGTAAAGCAAAGCTGTGTCCCTTGTCTCCTATCCGTGCAGGCAGCAAGGGAGTACTGACTCTGGTTGATAACTAAATTGCTTTCTATGTAAATGTCCTGAGTATTTTTCCTTGCTAAGCTTGCTGTGGCATGAGAATCCAATTTTAATGTAATTAAATCAGTCTAAATTGCTAGATATTATTCTATCTTCCCACTGGGGGGAAAGTGTGGAGAGAGATCCTCTGCTGCTTAGATACAGGAGGCTTCCAGAGGTGAAGCAAGCTAATTTCCTTAACCCCCTGTTTTTTTCCTTTTGTATTTTTTTTTCCTTTCCTTCAAGTCACTAAGATGAAGCAAACAGCTAAGAGCTGCTTTTATGTTTCAGGCCCCATACGTGCTGAGAAATGAGGCTCTCCTGGTCCGCAGAGGGGAGATTGGAACCATAACAGACCTGTTGCTTGGCGTGAGAGATGGTGACAATCCTCAGGATGTCGTGCTGATGGTTTTAGAGCCTCCACGTCACGGGCAGCTGATCAAACCTTCTGGGAAGTCAGATTCTGCAATCCACATATTTCACCTCGATGACCTTGCTGGTGGACTGCTCTGCTACGCTCACGATGGCTCTGACAGCCAGGATGATGCAGTTCTTTTCCAAGTGAATGATGGGTACCACTTCCAGAACATCCTGTTCCTCATTAAGATTGCTCCCAAGGTATGTGCCGTGACATAACATCTCACAGGCAAATAAGAAGTAGTACTGCGTCCCCGAGGTGTCACTAATCCTGCGTTACCATCAGGCTGTGCTCAGAGACAGGAGAAAGTAAATAGATCTGGAGTCGCAGGTGAGAGTTTTGCCATGGTGAGGGCAATAAATCAGAGTGGATGGAGGGAGAGAGGGCTGGTGAGATAGTCAGATCACTCACTGGGCTGATGGGAGCGTGGTGGGAGATACAAACACATGAATTCAATGACTTGGCTAATAGGGTGTGGCTTTGGTACTTTGGAGGTGGTGGTGGTGTCAGGATCTCTGCTGTTCTCTCCATTGAAATCTTTCATCTGATCCTTCTGTAATGAGAGGACATAGATACCTAAATTCAGAAAACATTCATAAGTATTTTAATTTTTGTTTTTTACTTGTATTGCGGTTCATAATTAAAAAAACAGCTGTTTGTCTCTTCCATGTTTGGACATGAAGTGGCACTGGGTATTAAATTTTACAGGGATTATGACAGTAAAATTAGAAACAGTCATGCTTTAATCTGTTTGGTTTTGAAATTAACCTCAGCCACAGCATGAAATGTATACCGTTTGTAGGGTGAAGGCTTTTAAAAATAAAGTTGCTGAAGTGCTCGCAAGCATTTCAGTTCTGGTATTGTGGTGCTGTAAAAAAAAAAAAAAAAAAAAGCTGAGAACTTCCTTATCCCTTAGTTAATGTGAAAGAGTAATAAAAAAAAGTCTACTGTTTGCAGTCTTTTTATGTATGGATCTGAGAATTGCACAATTTTTCTGTGCTTGTGCTCCATAAAAGGGAGCGAAGAGGAGATGCTATTACCCTTCCTTTGTCCTCCTCTCTGCTGTACTAGACGTCTCTGGTAGCACCTTGGGCATGCAAATTTCAAGGAAGGTCTACAAGCACTACGTGTGTCTGTGTGCAGTTAGCACGAGGAAGAACCAAACCCATTTGGACCCTGCGGGTGCTTCTAAATCTGAAGCAGTAATTAATGGTAATTAGTGACACGACTCAGACATCAGTCTGGAAATCAGAAAAGGTTGCTTACGAGGCTGGTGCTGGCTTATTAGACTCACAGCATAAGAGCAGCCCTGCCTGTGTTTTCTTTGCTCTTACGTGGCCCTGAAGAGGCCACAGAAGATCAGGACTGTGAAATGCTTGGATAGCACTCTGTTTTTTGTAACTTTTTTTGTTCTTGTTTTTGTTTTGCTATTGATTCAGTGGGGCCTTGTTGTAAATGCCAGTGAGGGTGAATCGCTGAGTTCCAGTTTCTTTCATTAGCTGCTTTTATGCTCCCTTGTCTCTCATTATCTTTCCAAGTCTCTGTGCAGCACTTGGCTGCAGAGAAGAATGAAGGTGGTGACAGAGGTGAGAGTGGAGCAGCTTTTAGTAGGAGGGGAGAGCTGGCAGACACCCAGCGCCTGCCTCATCCTAATTATTGTCTTTGTTGAGTAGCCTTGGGAGCTGAGAGGGATGCAGGGTTTGTTGCTGAGGTGCTGTCAGGATGGGCATGCAGAGACACTTCTCTCTTTCCTTGGTTTACACCCAAAGATTGCTGAAGAGCCTGGTAGGGCCCTGGCTGGAGGGGTGGGAGTTTGAAGGGTGGTTTTTAAGCCATGCTACTTGTCTAAGTACATGGAGCTTATTAGAATATACTGCTGGGTGGTTTTATATGCTAAGTCCTGGTGTGAAAGGACATTTCTAGGATTCCCATTCAATGTGCTCAGACAGTATAATTTTCAGACATTAATCCATAGAACCACTGCGATGAAAATGTGAAAACATAAAAGGACAACATAACCTTCAAAGTATTATGAATTGGAGGCTTTTGTTTCTTCACAACGGGTGTGCCTTGTTTGCTGCAAGGTCCTTTTTTCAGTCCCTGTGGTTACTAACAGCCTGCTTTTCCTAATTTGCCCCTATCCCAGCACTTCATCTACTGCAGGCTGAGCAGCTGGCCTCTATTTTGAGAGCTCTTAGTAATGATTTGCACTGCTGTGTATTTCTGTTGATGTTCTTTAACAGTTACAGCTTCTGTGAAGTTAATTTCAGACCTGCTGGTGCTCCATCTCTGGCAGAGCACCACCAGTGGTGCTCCAGTGGGGAACACTGAGCCCCTGCCCTACACAACGCGACCGCAGGCTGTGTCCTGTAAGTCAGACGAGGTCAGACCAATGCTCGTGTCATCTGCCTGCTGCTGGTGGGATATGGAAGCCTTTCCTTTCTGGATGCAGGAAAAGGACAGGAGTGTATGTTAGGACTTGTTGAATGCACTGCCTCTGTTCACTTCATAAAACTTTGCCACGCAGGCACCAGCAAAAAAAAAATCTAATGTGATTTTAGCTGTTTTGCTGAACACAGAGTGAGGTGAGCACTGTGATCAGGCAGTAGTTTGTCACTGGATATGTTTTTTTAAAGCTTACCAAGCAAAAAGAGCTGTCTCACGACTGTGTTTTTATTAATCAGCAGATCCACAACATCAAAGCCAGCTGGAAAAGGTTTTGCAAAATGCCTGACTAGTTTAATGTGGCCAGCGAAGAAGCACTCAATCATTTAGTTCCCCAAAAGCCAAAGGGTTCCAAGTTTATAGCAAAACTGTCACCTCGTATTGAGTTAGCATTTACTTAAAAACATTTTATTTTCAAACAGTGCATTTCACATGTCATGCTTTGAAGTGTGGCCAGTTCCTTTTTTCTCTCCTCACACAATAAATCCAGGGACCTTTCTGGCCTTTCTAGCTTGTTTGTTTCCATTTCCAAAGTTAGGCTTTGCTGGGCCTATACGAGCCACGATGTGGTCGCATCAATAAGGTCGGAGGAAAGTTATCGTACATATTGGCAGGGTTCTCTAGGCTGGCACTGGGCCTGGTGTACTTCTTCACTGTTCTCTGTAAAAATAAAGCAACCATCACGCTGAGAAATTGTTGGTCCCAGATCATGTGGAATTTAAAAATTAACACCTCAAAAGAAGTACAAATTAAATGGGTGAAAAATGCTCAGCAGACAGATGTCAAAATGGAGATGGGTAATGACCCCTGCAATGTGGTTCTTTTTTGAAAGCATCCTTTTAGCCCTCTCTGGTGTCTCCACTGCTTATTTGGAAGAGAATAATAAAAAGGCTTTTTATCGGTTCTTGGGGTCAGCCATTATTATGTGGAATAGTAATGAGGAGGAAGATGATTGCTTACATGGAGCTGTCATTTTGACTGATGATGCAATTCACCACAGCCAGTTTCAAGATGAATCCTCAGACATCAAGAACAGAAATCACATTTACAGCAAGTGGGCTTATAAGAAAGAGTTGTGACACTGAAGAGGTCACAAGGATTTCGCTGGCCTGTCTAACAAAGCATAAGCTAATGATGTAATGTAGAGCCAGTAAGGGCTAATACAGTCCTTGAAAGTCAGAGCAGTGTTACTGAAGTATATGCCAGCAGTGAAACCATTACTGCATCCAGTCGTGACATCCAGATTTCAAAAAGCCTGAATGAAGACTCTTAAGCTGACTGAAAGAATTTTTCCCCGCCTTGTGTTAGAAAAGCGTGAGGTTGGTTTTAAAACTGGGTTTGCTCGTGGAGAGTTAGCAACAGTTAAGGGTGTGTGTAAAGATACTGGAGGGTGCCACCAAGAGATTCGTTTGAACAGGTAAGAAGCTGCGGTTCTATAAGTACCCTTGACAGGTGTGTATTTTTAGAAATAAAATGAGGAGAGTTAACAGGAAAGGTGGATCCAAAAGCTACTGTAGTTGAGTGGACACATTTTTTTTCCAATGGCGGTGGCAGTGAATTTTCCACTGTGCCAAGGAGATAAATTCTGTCAAGACATGTCAAAAGTCAAGTGGAGAGGAAGTGAGGATGGTGGTGAAAGACAAAATTATGGAGGGAGACTGACACAGGAAGGTTTAGAGTTGGAGACAAGCAATTAGAAACACTGTAAGGCCAGGCTGGTTCTGCAGGAGGAGAATTGTGTCCGAGGGCTACAGGTGAAAGATGCACGTCCTTTCCTTGAAGAAGATGACCAGGGTTGAATGGCTAGGAAACTACAACGTACTCAGTGTCATCCTTTTCACTTGAAAATCTGTTTGCACTGGCATTGCTGATGTTCAGGAAAGCCTCTTCTTGCTGTCCCCCTCACATTCAGAGTGACAGAAGCCCTCGGCTGGTGACAAATTCCCTGGTCTGGGTGCCCCAGGGAGGCATGCTGCAGATCTCCAAGACGATTCTGCACGCTGAGGTACCCGGTGTCCGTGACTCCGAGATAACCTACAACATCATCAAGGACCAGCCAAGACACGGTAAATTTCTTTGGAGTTTTATTATCAAAAACCAGCTGTAGGGTCTTGCTTTTCACCCTGCATGTCTCAAAGTCTTCAACCAGTAAATAAATGTGCAGGCTTCTGGTTGCTTCCAGGGAAAAGTATGTTCTTAGACTTCCCAGAGCCGATTCTTCTATGGTATTTTGCCCACAAGAAGTAGCATTTGAGGGAATATTTCTTTGTGATACTATACTGAAGAAGTGCCACTAACCTCATCTTTTTCTAGTTCAGATGGGTGTGCGAAGTAACGAGGCACTGTTGGTCTGCTGAGTAATCTGAACTTCTGCCGCTGTTTTTCTCTAAGGGTAGTGAAATCCTGGTGGATTTACAGCTTTGCGAGAGCTGAGTCTCACTCACTGCCAAAAGATAATAGCCCGTAATTAATGTCTGGTTTCAGAGCAGCATGGAGTAATATCTGCCTCTAGAAACTGCTGAGCAAAAGTTTACCTTGAAGAATTGGAGAACTCCCTAAACTCCATGACATTTAATTTCTACTAATGGAAGAGGTTGTTGACTCAAACAGAAATCAGTGACATTTGCATCTATTTATAATTCTTGTTTCCAAATTCCTTCTGAGAGGCTCTGATCTCACCTCTCACAGCAATGGCGTTTGAAGTGACCCCTTGTGTAGGAAGGACTGCAGCTCTCAGAACATCCTCGAGACCCATGCTGAGGAGTCTGGAAGGTGCTGGGATTTGTGACTGAGATAGAAATACAGAGGAGCTGGATAGAAAAGAGAAGATGTCATATATGGAGGAAAAGAAAATAAGAACAGACAAGAAAAATACTATTTTCATCATCAACATCCCCATTTTCTTCATTAGGACCATGTCTTTAAGTAGCATATGTTGTACTTCAGTGAAATGGTACAGTGAATTTTAATTTGCGGGGCCAGCTAAAATGAAAGGGTCACTTCAGCAACGTAAGTGCTGTGGTTTTGCCTTTTGCTGTAAGGGTAGGCTGGTTTCCATAACAGCTGCTGGTACCTGACAGAGACACAGATTATGTTATTTTTGCAATTTAGTAGAGAACTAATTAATTTGTATTCCCTCCTTCATTTTCTGCAGATGGAGAGCTATCTTCTCATTTTTAATAAGCATTTACATGAAAACTAGATTTTTTCCCTGAGGAGTTTGTCTCCCGCTGCCTAACCCTAACCAAAATTTATAACCCTGTATTTGTATCACCATAATTATCTCTGCTGTAATTAATTGCAATAACACAAATGGGTTTGTAGCTTCGAGTGAGGAATATGCAGTAGGAATCAACGATCTTCAAAGTTTTATCTAAAATGCGATTTCACAGAAAGGGAGGAAAAAAAATAAGACAGAGAAATGTTGAAAATGGGTCCTTAATTAAGGAGGGCCTATCTGCTTATCTCAGTATTTGACTAATGGAAAAGGAATTCATACCTGTAGGAAATGCATCACGTGCTTTTAGGTAGGAAATAAACCACTTCAGAATTAGCTCCCACGTTTCCGTAGCACAAGTACGTGTACAAAGAATGCTTCCTGCCCTTTATTTCGAGACCCAGAAACCCAACAGAAGGGATGTGACCTCCTCCATCTGCAGGGCTTGATTTGTTACTTCTCAGTTGGTTGCCAGAGCACAGTTGCTCTTTCTAAGGATCTCTTTATGCTGAACATCATTTTGTCCATAGAAATAGAACTGGTGTCCTCCCTGGCTCTTCTCCCAGCCCGCAGGATGCCTCAGCATAGCTCTGTGAGTTGAAAAATACTTATTTCTCTGAGTAGGCATTGTAATACCCTAAGCTGCTCCATGTGGCATACGTTCTTAGAGGATGAAATTTTTAAAGCCAGTGAAAAGTGATATTTGTCCACTCCTAAAAGAAGAGACCTCAATGCCTGAAGCCTCTAGGCAGCCCTGGGAATGCAGCTGTCTCAGTGGATTTCAAGAAATTGCCTGAGTGTACACAAGCTGTAAGTTAATGTGTGTAACACATCAGCAGGTGCTTTTCTGTGTAAAATAAGTTTGAAGTGAGATGGTGATCACAAACTATTTAAGTAAACACCACAGAGTTGTTCTTCCTGAGTGAGTGAAATACTGATTGGTAAGACATGTAGGCGTGCATCTTGCTTAAAGCTGCTGTATGTTCTCATCCTGTCTTCTCTTCCTCTGGGAGGGGCAAACAACTTGCAGGTCCTAACTCCTTTGGGTATGTGATTAGCAGCTTATAAATCACACAAAAGATTCAGGTGGGAAACTCCCGTGAGCAAAAGCATCAGACTGGGAATGTAATTAGGGCAGTGGATTTCACCGATAAGGGAATATTAGCAGACAGTTGGATTATAAAACACAAGTGTGAGATTTCAGTTTGAATTATCTTTATACTACACCGTTGGAGGGTGGTTTGGGGAAACGAACTGCGAGAGCTTCTGCTGGATATTTTGCATAACAGAATGATTAATGCTGTAGGGAGAGCTGGAGTGAGTTATAATAAATGTGGCTACTGAATTGGTAGCCATGAGGGGTACGTTCAATGATGGGTAAAAAACGTACAATATACAACTAACGAGTTACATAGAGAGCAGCTGAATTATATATAGCCAGGAGTAGGAAAGATTGGGGAAACATATTTTCCACAGATTGTGTTAACTCCCAAGCAATTAAATTACATTGTAAAATAGAAAAAAAAGATGCCATTTATTTTGATAATATAGTTCTTCGTCAGGTTTTTACTTCCTTTATGTATGTGGATGGAAAAATGTTCACATTTTGTGTGTCTCTGGGAAACTGATGACCAAGGTTTTGATACCCTTCTCTTGGTGGGTAGCACGTGGCTCTTTGATTAATTGTGTCGAAATAATGGTTTTAGAATAAAGTCTGTTGAATATCACTAGTGACATCTAAATTCAGACCTTGCAGGCATACGCGAGGAAAGCTGAAAAACAGTGGGACGTGCTCCCATCCTGCTCTTCTCTCTCACATCTGCAGTGGAGCCAGTGACGTTTCAGTCCAGCTGAGAGCCTGTTAGTACAAAAAAAACAGAAATAAGCTGAATGTTAGAGATACAGAAGCTACATACCATTAGGAGTAGGAGCTATGAGCCAGGGCATACAGGCTTTCTGTACAACCTGTGATACAGAGGATTTTTTTTTACTCTGTCTGTTCAAGAGCTCTTCTTCAATTAAAGATTTCTGTTCAGAGAAATCGGTTGAGGATACTTCTTGGTGTAATAAGCGCCCAAAAGAGCTAGAAAATAGCTGACCTTGAAAAATTAGTGTGCTCTATTCTGATAGTTAAGTTGTACCCTTGAGGGGAAGATGGATAGTCTGCTGCAGTGCCTTTAACCCTGATTGTGTCTCACTTCTCTCTTGTCCTTCCATGGGAGCTGCAAAAAGCGAGGCACATCCTTTGTGCCTGCTCTTCTGCTCAGTTTGTCAGACGGGCAAATTTCAAGGTTTCAGCACAATTTCAGTGTGCTGGTCAGTGGGCAGAAATACATTTTGGGCGTTTGAAGTCACAGATCCTTTTTTTTGCTTGGCCATGTATTTCTTCTGTGTCCTTGTACAAGCTGTTTGATCTGCCCTTTGCCTTGGCACACGGGAAATAAAATTTCTCTGTGTCACTGGGGTGTTGCGAGGTCCTTTGGTGGTGTATAGGAGCTCTACCGCTGAATCTGCTTGGCTCACTAGGTGGGAAAAGATGTAGAGCTGGTGGGCATTTGTCTTTGGATGCTCATTCGTTGTTGAAAAGGCAATATCTTTTCCTTGTTTTCTCACAAGTTGTGCCCTGGCTGTTCATCCTTGCATTCCCCAGGTGAAGTGGTGCTTCTGGTCCCAATGCCAGCAGATGGCCCAGCAGACTCCTGGCAGCTTTTGCCTGATGGAAGAGCGGCTTCTCCTACAACTTCTTTTACCCAGCAGGACATCAATGAAGGCATTGTGTGGTACAGGCACTCTGGAACCCAAGTAGAGAGTGACTCCTTCCAGTTTCAGGTACTCCTCCCCTTCATACATGTATTCCTAGGAGATCACAGAGCAGTTCTGGAGGCATTTGCCTCTGAGATTATTTAGTCTGCCATTCCCACTGCCTTTTGACACAAGGTTTTTATATATACACGTGCATGTATACACAAACACACACACAAATATGTATATAAATATATATGCATATTTACACACAGACCAGTTAAATATAATTATGACATATATACATATTTACATGCAGACTTGTGTGTATGTAGTTGCACGTTGTTTGTAAATGAATGTCCACATGTTGATGTCTCAGGGTGGATGCACTCCTTTTTTGTATTCCTGGGAGACTGTCATTTGTGTCCAAGAAAGCTTTTACTGTGTGAATCGCCACATTTGATCTGTAGCAGTGGAGCCAGCCAGCTACCCACAGTGTTGGGTCTCATGTGCTGGCATTAACCTTCTGGATGTCAAGTCACAGGCCATATTGCAAATCTGGAGAAAACTGCCTTTCAAATAGCATCTAACGTTTGACATATTAAACTAATAGCTGGTCTGACTTCCCATAGAATAATCCTATTTCAGGAAGAAAAGGGTTTTGTAGAAAAGGAGTGTTGTTAGCACCCACTAGCTTTCGTAGGCAGGAAGGTGATCTCAGAGCAGGAGTCCCCAGAGGGAATGGGCAAGCAGGTGAGCGCTTCTAATGACCATGAGAGGAAACCTGCAGGCTCATAGCAGCCTGTCAGAGGGACAGTGTAACCAGAGACTGATGGTTTCTGTGATGTTGATCACTTCTGCAGTGGCCCTGTGCCTGTGGGGTAGGATTGACCATTGGGGACACTCTATTGATGTGCTTGGAATTGGTGTGAGAGGAACCATCTTTTGGGGAAGAAACGGGAACAGGAAATGTTTTTTTGCCTGCCAATCATTAGAAGAGGTAACAGAGCAGGTAACAAGATAACTCCCATCCTTCTTGTCATCTGCTGTCCCCTTTCCCCTAGCTTTCTCTGAGATAAGGCTTACCCCAGGAGACGAGGGAAAAGCCAGGATGTGGGTCCAGACAGCCATGTGGCTGTCCTAAGGATCCTCCATCTGGGTAGAAAATCTGCTTGAGGAGATCCTTGAAGTCCTCTGGCTCACACTTTCCTAGGACATCCCTGCAAATCCGGACCTGAGTGAAAAGGCAGAGTGTATTACTGCAGCTCATATCCTGGCAGTTTTGATGTCCCTTTTCAGACAGTAGGTTTCACCCCTTGGTACTACACAGCAAATACATCTCCCTTTCCTAAAACCTGTAACATTTATTCCAAGTGGAAAGTATTCTAAGTGCCTTTTTTAAGTGGTTTGTTTTGCAAGCTCCAAAACCAAACAGCCCTCTTGATTTCTGCAGTCTCTCAGCTAATAATTAAATTTTTGGTGTAGAGTAGTTCTTCTTGCAGGCAGACAAAAAGGTACAAGTATTCTCCAGCAGATGTAACACTAAAATAAATCCCACCTCCCCACAGGTTTAATGGCCATAAAATTCCTCAGACAGGTCCTCGCTGTTTGAGTGGAAGGTTTAACAGCATCCCATAATGCTAAGGCAACACGAGCACTTGCTTGCAGTGTTTGTTACATCTGGTTTAAAACTCAGAAGCTGTTACTGTAGCACCGGTGAGGCAATTAAGGTAATTTCTAAAGTAATTAACATAAGTGATAATGAGGAAGTTGTGAGTGTTGATGTTGAACAAGCTAATCTTTAGCTTAATTGCCATGTTCCTCTTATAGAGTATGCATTTTGCATGAGTTAAATGTTTGGTTTTAGTAGGTAGCGCTAATTGTACGGAGTGCCCTGCTGAGAAAGGAAGCTGTGATTAGCCAGGTGACATCAGGAGACCAGAACACATCTGGCTGAGTCTTGAACTGTGGCTTGGGGCACATCAGAAAAAGCTGACAAGTTGTTTTCCATCAGTACTTTGACAATCACTGTTCAGATGACAGGAACTCTGAAGCGGTCTGGCAAATGGCTAAAATAATTCCATTCAGTTCAGCAGAGTGTTTTTAATGCATTTTCTTGAAATTGTGGGCTGAAATCCGTTCTGGCTGACAGAGGGCTCTCCCCGTTGAAGTCAGGTGTGGACTTTCATCTCTGCTGACAGATGAAGCTGTAACCAAGTCTAAGGAAGAAGGAGGCTGTATTTCTGTGGGGGCTTGCCTCTCAGGTTTGCTGGGAACACTTGGAGGCATATCTCTATGGAATGGTTTTGGTCCTTTGAATTTTTGCCAGTGGAATAGCACTTGCTTTATATATCATTAATATGAGTTTGCTACTACAATTTAGATACAGTTGACTTAATTTTGCTGCTGGAGTGCCATATGGGAAACCTTTATGGGTCTCTGAAACAGAAGCACAGCCCGCCTTGGGAGATGTTGGGATCATGGGGAGTCGTTGCTGTTGTTAGAAAACCAGTTGTTTTTACCTTATCAGTATAATGGGTTGTCATTTTAAGGGTGAGAAGAAGGTTTAAAGACAAGTTATCTTTTCTGTTCTTTTGATGAAGAGTTCCACTAAAATATACAGACAATTGAAGTAAAACTGAGGCAACGACTGGCAGAGGGTGGGAACGAATAGATGAGGGTAGAGAACTGTCAGACAGACATCCTTCATATTGGTAATAAAGAAGTGAACCACTTATGGACTGTACAGGCAATTATGGAGAAGCTGGTTACTGTTTCGAGGCCTCAGTGCCCAGCAGTTGGCATCCACATGTGCATTGGGTTGGTGTCTGCTGGAACAGTGCGTGTCTTTGCCTTCACAGGCTAGGAGAAGAGACGAGGAAAAGTATGAAACTGGTCTTGAAATGCAGTGATGTCCTCTGTCAGGTTTCTATTCATGGATCTTCTATTCTCAGGTGTCCAGCTCTGCCAGTCCGCAAGCCAGCCTGGAAAGCCACGTCTTCAACGTTGCTGTTCTCCCACAGACACCCAGAGCTCCTCAGCTTTCCCTTGGCTCCTCTTTGCACATGGCTGTAAGTGTGAAACATCACTGACTGCTGGTTTCAGTGTTCCTTCTGCAATGCTCAGTGACCAAAGCCTCACATCGAGCAGTAACCACCAAATGTTGATTTCTCTGCTTGCTGTAGTCTGTGCAATTGTGCTTCGTTCAAAGATTGAATCCAAGGAACAGGATGTATGCACCAGATAGATAACTAGAATAGAAAGAATAAGAAAAAATAAATAAATTGAAAAGCTAGAGAGGCTAGAAGAGGAAGTGGTTGAAGAAAAAAAAAAAAAAAAACCCAAGAAATAAAAAACATTAAAAGGTAAAAAAAAATCAGTATTAGAAGTGCTGAATATACAGACTGGAAGGGATGGGGAAAAGAGGAAAACTTTAAACATTTTTTATGGAATTCCTAGCAGTTTCAAAATACTGATTTCTGAGAAGCCATTACGAATGGCAAGAGAGAAAAACTGTGGATTAGGGAGACATCTTGCCAGTAATTCCACTGCAAACTTTATTTATTGGAACAGTAGCCCGCCCACATCAGGAAGCTTTCATCAATCACTGTAACACCAGGAACACAGGTTACAAACTGAACTATTTTTTCTTGCAGCATCGATTCTGGGAACAGCCATATTGATAACAGTGGTCTCTCTAACGTAGTTACATCCCTGATTGTGTTAATTTAAAAGATGACCTCAAAGCTTAAAGTTGGTCTTGTGAGCCCTCCAGTTTTGGTGCGTGCCTTGTCTGTGCGTCCTCAGTGAGGAGGAGGAGGCTGTGATGAGAAAGCAGAGAGAAGCACCTGCAGGAAATGTGTGCGGAGCTGAGGCCAACCCTTCAGGCAGGAGCTGCGTGCTGGGAGAGCTGGGGCTACAGGGTTGACTGGAGCGTGCAGTCATCTTTGGCACCGCTCACTCCTGGTGATTTATTTAGGGCATGAGAGGTGCCAGCAGTACGCTCAGCACTGTCAAACAGAAAGCCTGTGCCCGCGGGCGCTCCCTGACAGACAAAAGCACGCTGCAAGGCCTGTGAGATGCAGGAGGGTGTCCCAGGGGCAACGGGTCCCCAGGAGAAGCCTCCTAAGGGGACGCAAAAGACCTCAAAGCCAGGACAGCCTGCCAGGCATGGGGCCAGGAAAGACTGAAGGAAGCAGTGTGAGAAAGTTTAGTGAAAAGTCCTGACACAAGGGCCTTGTCGGGGTTTAAAATAGTGGTGACCTTTCACAGGCAGTAATAAAACATGCTCAGGCTGCTACTTGGAGCAATAGGCAGCAATGTGTCTTCTTTCTCTTGACTTTTTGTTGTTGCCATTATTGACAAAATTGATGGCAGAGGTGTCTGGCTAAGCCGTGTAGTGCTGGATTTTATGGCTAATTAGACACCACAAAATTCAATAGCGCTGTAAAATACGTTTTAGTGAGGGGCGCCTCACAACCTGCGGGTCCTACCTCTGGGAGAGACAGATCGGCCTTGGAGGCAGCTGTGAGGCAACCATAACCTTAAATCTTTTCCTGGCGTCAGTGTGATTGAGTTCTGCTCATCCATCCTCAGACTCCTTCAGAACGAGACTGTCTTCTCAGCTGAAGAGCAAGCACAAAATGTGCATCCTTCCCACACCTGTAAACGCTGCCTTTGAGTGTCCTACCAAGAAAGGTCAGAGAAAGTTTGGTGACGCTTCGGTGGCAGACACCTGTGCTGTTTTTCCTTCCCTCAAGTGACCTGTTTCCCCCGTACTGATACAACTGATGGCAGGAGCCTGAGCTTTTGCACTTGATGAATGCAAAGAGACTGGGTTTGTGAAGGAGACAACGTTGTAAGCACAGGAAAAAGTTCTCCTCCCTTCCCTTCCCAAGGTGGCTGCATGAAAGGGACACTGCTGTTAATTTTAAGCCTTTTTTGTACAGAGGCTGTATATAGTGGTGCTGGTATCTTGACTCCAGTTAGATATGTGACTCTCGCACACCTAAGAAGGGTTTGGTGCCATTTGTGATGCACTGAGCTGTGATCAGGGAACCTTCCTCTGGTGGCCAGACCGGACCTCAGGAGCAGCAGGATGGGACGCAGGTTTGGCAGGGTGGCCATACAGGCATGAAGGTGTCAGGGTTTGGAGGGCTGTGCCTGATGTGCTGGGTGGAAACCTGTCATTTGTTTCTGAACCTGATGAATTAATTGCCCTTACCCCTAATTTAGCTTGTACTCCCCATATTTTGTTAGTAATTAGGGTATTTTCCATACCCAGCTGAACTGTTTAATTCAGTGACTTCTCCTAGCTGTTAATTCCCCAGGATGAAGGTTTGCGAATCCATGCAAGTAAATTACCAGTGTCCACTCAAGTCTGTTCATGCAGCAACATAATTCTTGTAACAAATTGCCCACCATCGACTAATGATAACCTTATAATGGAAGGATCAGGACATTTTTAGGCAGATTTAAAAGTAAAGGGAAAGCTTTGGTTCCTCCGTATTCCTGTGGAGAGGGCCAAGATGCTTTCAGGACTTTTTAAAAAAGTGAATCCAGTCCGGCTACCTCAGACTATACCAGAGAACTAGCTAGGCAATGAGTTATATCCTGGGCCAGGGAGTTTTTGATTAAAACAGATTTTTCTTCATCTGTTCTTAGTTGCTGTAGGCAGAATAATGAAACTCCTCCACCTGTGGAGGTTGTGCATCTGCGGGGTACAGAGCGCGCTAATGACACCGCCAGTTTTCCAGACAGCCTGAAGGTGTGGGGGTAAGCTCAGAGTTACAGGAAGGAGGAGCAAGGACAAACAAGAAAGATCCTTGTTTGTCTCCTTTTTTTTCCCAAAAGCTTATGGACCCTTTCTAATTCTCCAGAAAGAACTTAACAGAGGTGGGCCTGTATAGTGGCGTCTTCTGTTGAACATGATAGTACTCTGCTCAGCTTCTGCACTGCACATTCAGTTTGGCTTATAGATGAGTTGAAAGCGAGATTAGATGGTTCCTAAAAGCAAATTTTACTCGTTATTAAGCTTTATTATCCTCTGCAATCTCATCCCAATTAGTTCCTATCCTGTAGGAGTTTGGAAAACTTGGTAAAGGTTCAGCCCATCTGTTCCTTGTCAGTTTTAGGTCTAAGAACTATACCTTTACATTCAAAGACTGTCTTACATTGAAGTATAGCAAAGCAAATTCTCACTTGTTGCAGTTCTTCCTCAGTCTTCTCGTGTCTCTGGCATTGATGCTCTTGGTCTAATGTGTTTATCGAGGTGCTGGAGGACCGTGTGACAGTGATTGAGCCCCATCACCTCTCCTTTGTAGACCCGGAGATTCCCAGTGAAAAAATCCTGTTCAATGTGACCGTCCCTCTCCTTCCTGGACAAGGCAAGTGTAGCTGTTCAGAACATGACAGATTGCTGCTGAATTAATTGTTATACTTTCTGAGCACATCTAATGCTTTTTTGTTGTTGTTGTTTTTGTTTTTCCTGGAGTATCATTCTGTGGAGGCATCTGCTAAGCTGTTTGGCCTCCTTCATTAGCTTTCAAACATCTTGTTTCTTAACCCAGTTTCTCCAGCTTGTTTAGGAGTAAGCTGCAGCACAGAGACATTTTTCTTACTATTGTCTGGAATATATTGAATGTTGCGCTCCATGGCTTTCTGTTTCTAGACTCTCTAGTGAGAGGTATTTGACGAAATGGCTAAGTGAGGAATCTGTTTTAATTTCTTATGTCCTGTATTGGTTGGTAGAACCCATACTGCATGCAGTCACAGCCATCTGACTCATTCAGCAACAACTGAAGATGTAAAAAGAAGTATCAGGGAGAAAAAAAGAAGCCACGTCCCTTGGTATCTGGTTTTAAAATTAAAATTGATTCCTTCTATTAATACTGAGCTCTCTGTTTCTGTAGGTATTGTGGAGCACAGAGACAGGCCTCTCTCCCCAGTCAGGTATTTCACTCAGGCAGATATAAACCATGGCAAGATTGCTTATCGTCCACCCACGGCGGCTCCACACTTGAGAGAGATCATTGCCTTCTCATTTGCAGGTAAGGAGTTGAATGTTCTTTGCAGCACCAAGTCAGGCTGCTGGTCCTCCTTCAGTCCTGGAATGACTTTGGTTATTTCCATACTCGCTAGGGCTTGTGACATGAATGATATAAAGAACATGGGAATCTGCTTTGTGGGAACATTCCAAAAGTTCACCCAATTCTTGTGACTTCAGCATGATTTTCCCTCTTGTTCAGTATAGCAACATGCAGTGAATTATTGGAATATGGCTGTGTTCACTACAGCATTTAGCACTGTTGACACTACTACTGGATGCTGCACTGGTCGAACTGCTGATCTGGTGCTTTGTGGTTAGGAATTATTGCTCCTCCCGTGCTTGAGATCTGTGCTGCACTGAGTGTTTAGTTCTTGAGATTGAGACAGGAAATGATGAATACAAACTGAATCAGTTTAGCCAGGATATTGGATTTCTGCCATCAAAGGGATAACAACCTGGAGCAGGAGATAGAGGGGCAAACAATGTGACAAACCTCAAGCATGTTTGACCAGTCGATACCTAGGATTGTGTGATGCAGTTCGATGCATCACCATGCCCTCCACTGGCACCAAGAGGGTTTTTCACAGACTGAAGGAGGGCAACGTGTTCTCTCAGTACCTGGAGAGAAGGCAGTGGAAAAGAGCGCTTTCCTTGGTAAGGAAAGATTCCTGTCTGGTTGAACAACAGCACTTGCTTTCTCCAAATGTTGTCTAAATTCACATCAGTATGTTCTAACCATAATTACTCTGTGCTTATATTTATCCCGCCAGGTCTTCCAGAGTCGGTGAACTTCAGATTCACAGGTATGAAAACCATTGGCTCTTTCCTGGCCAGAGCAGTTTTCCTCCTTGTGCTCTTCACGGTGCCTGTTAGTCCTTGGCCTTTCCTCTCCTGCAGGCACATCTATGGGCACTCCATAGGAATTTCTAGAAGTGCATGTGCCTGGAGAATACTCACTTATCTATGTCCCAAAGGGTTTTATAGAAGCCAAGATGCAGTTCAGTAGACAAACCTTTTTTAGTAGTTGCCTCAAATGTGTCCTAAAAGCCTCATTCATTCCTATTTTTCCTCCAGTGTGAACAAGGACATCAGTGGTTTGCTCTGCTTTTTTTTTCTTTAATGTATTATGGAAACATTTCCACAACTAAATTGCTACTAATAAGCTGCTTGCTTACTTAATACGTATTCCCCTTTCCATGTGCTGCCTAGCACAGGTTTGCAGTGATCCACTAGCAAAGAGAAGTGCATGCTGACTTACAAGTTCACCTGATACATACATGGAAGATAGTATGTACACAGCCACACATGCACAGGTTTATTCAAGTTACGATCATCATACTAAGATGAGTTAGGGACAAAGATAAAAAAAAATACTTCTGGATATGTGTGGATTATGTTTTATGTCCATAGACAAAGGTGTAAATTGACAGGGTGGGAAGAAAGTCAGCAATGCGGGGTGGTGATGTGTAGAGAACAGTCAATTTCCAATGCGAGTCCCTGAAAGAACATCCCTACACTCAGGCGTGGTTTCTGTCTGTGCCTAGTGTCTGATGGAGAACACACAACCCCGGAGATGGTGTTTGTTATTCATTTGGTCTCTGCAGAGCAGCAGCCTCCAGTCTTCCAGATCACAGCTCCGTTCCTGGAGGTCAGCCAGGGGGGCAAGGCCACCATCGGTGAGTAGGGTGGAAAGGGTGAGGTGGCAGAGCTCTGCCTGAGGCACGCTGTTTACTTCCAGGAGGCCACGTGGATGGAGCAAGGGAGAGCTTTGGTCTCACGCACCTCCGTGCATTCAGCTACGGGGCCGTGCTAGTGCAAGTGTAACAGGAGCCACTGAGAAAACTGTGTAGTGGTGCCTCGGACAAGTGTCTGAGCATGAGGCAGTGCTCCTTGGTGTGTGGTGTGTCTGTTCAGCAGCTGAGTCTTGGAGGGCATGATCAGGGACATACTGCTTCCTTACTTTTCCCCTCTTAAGTGCTGTTGCACTGATTTATTTGTCAAAAGCCACTTTCTTGTGGTGTCAGGGGGTTTTCTGAGGCTTTTACAGATAGCTCCATTCTATGTGAATGCATGCACATCTCATAAACTGAGGGTTTGTATAGCTGTCATGCTGGCCATACTATGACTCGGGTGTGCAGTAAGTTCTTTGATACAACACCTGATCTAAACGTTATCAGGAAACTACTTTTTTCCATGAAGTCAGCAAACCCTTGGGCTACGGATGCTCCAGAATTACTTGACTTTCCAGGTACTGATTAAATTAAAGCTTTTGGGCTCCATTCACAAAAACTGATCACCAAACTTTAGGAATATTCCCAGTGCAGTATCTGAGGGTGCTGAAGCCTGTGCTCTCTTTCCCTGGCACAGGGATCCAGTTGGCTGTGAGTGACACAGATACAGCTCCTGAGGGGCTCTTCTTTGAGCTGGTGAAGCCTCCCCGTCATGGCATTCTGCTCAAGCAAGGTGCAGGTGTGCAGGAACACATGGGAGCAGGTGAGTTGAGAAGAAATACCCCTCAGTGCAGGGGAGGAGGTGAGCATGGGCCCGTCCACGCAGCTGGTTCAGTTGGGCAGGAGGAGATGGGTGCCTCTGACAGAATTCAGTGTGTCAGTTGTTCAGCTGTGCTGATCAAGCAGTCAAATACTTCTGTGGAGTTTTACTGTTGATTTTGGTGGCAGCAGTTTTCCAGTGTGTGATCAGATGAACAAATATTGTCTATAAGAAAGGAGTGCAAACAGAGATGTGGAGAGGGAAGCCTTATCTAGTTATGACAGGCATGAGCTTACAAAGCAGCTGGGAAGAAAGGAGGATCTGTGCACTTCCAAAGAACTGTCACTGAAAGAGTCCCAAAGAGTGACAGCGTCTGGAAAACAGTTAAGGTTACAGCTTTTGCTCTGCCCTACATACATACTAAGTCCTTAATAAATGTCTCCGTAACTCACAGCTCAGTAAGTTTGGCATTAAATGCCAGGTAAGCACGTGATTAAGGCTTTTGCTGAACTGGGGCCTTCCGCCATTTGAATCGGATTGGTGCTCTGAACGGTCTTCCTGACTCGTGCATTTCTTTTTGGGAAGGCGACACCTTCACCTATGAGGACGTCACTCGAAATGCTCTGCAGTACGTGCACGATGGCTCGTCGGCCGCAGAGGACAGCATGGAGATCTCTGTCACCGATGGTGTCACCACAGTGACCACAGTGCTGCGGGTGGAAGTGTCCCTGCCGGATAACAACGGCCCGCAGCTGGCCCCGGGCTGCTTGTTGGCAATCACCGTGGCTAGCAAAAGCTCCGTGACTCTCTCTCGATCGCACCTTGCTTATGTTGTAAGCTGTCATCTATTTCTAAATGCGGTGAATGCTGGCAGCATCCCATTCCTAATCCCCCCGCAGACCCCTTGCCACCCACACCTCCCTGCCCTTAGTGTGGATTCTTGGCAAAGAGCTCAAGTTTTTGACTGTCTCCTGACTACGGCTGCCAAAACGGGGATAATAGACTCTTTCTTCCATCAGGGTTTTAATGCTATCCCTGTTTGACTGGAACAGAGGTGAACTGCCATGCTAACATGAAAACTGAGTTAATCCCAGATTTTTCTATCAAACAGACTTGCTAACAACACACATGGATTTGCTAGTTGATAATCCCTTGAAAATTTCTGCCCTCTCACCCCCTTCAGAAATTGCCTGCTGCTTTTTCTGCACACGCTTGAGGGGTTTTTTTTGAGCAACCCCAGATGCTGTGCTCCTTGTTAGCCTGGAGTTTGAATCAGTGTTTGTGTGTTGTACGAGAGTCATCCTGCTGCTGCAATTCAGGGAAAGGTGTTCTGCTTGTGGCTGATACAGCTGCAGAGACACCAGCAGTGGATTAGGGGTATGCAGATGTGCTCTCCTTACGGAGGAGGCTGGAGAGATGACAGTGCACGTGTGAAGCTGGAGAGACCTCATGTAGTGGCTGTCAGCCAGATTGTTAGGGATCTGCAGGGAGTCAGGTAGGATAAGAAGGCAAATGAATGCTTTTCTTCCAAAGGATGTGTCTGGGTATAAGCCAGGGGTCTGTTCTGTTCTCCTTTGGAGGCAGAAGGCTGGCAAGGGAGCTGTTCAGGTTTAATCTGCGGAAGAGAACAGTCACAAGCAGGAGGATTTCATTCCTGATCCATATACTGAGAAAATGATTTCTGCCTTGGGTCTTATCTTTCAGGCAACCACGAAAAACTTTGATAAGAAAGATGACATCTGAGCCATGAGATCATAGAGAGTTTGTACCCTGTGTAGTTAGAAAGAGCCAAGAACAGCTTTTAGTTTAATACGAAATTGGCCTTTGCAGCGTCGCTTCACATTAACCTTTGTTTTACTAAGAACTGAATTTAGCTGTATCTCTGTCTGAAGCATTGATGGGCAACAGTTACTCCCTCTGCCAGGTATCAGATAAATCCTGGCTCACTTTTTCTGGAGTCAGGGAAAGATATTACATAAAGGGTCCAGTCCACTAGGAGGGTAATTTGAAAATAAAAATATCGGGCTTATCTCTGGGAAACTGCTTGATATATTTTCCTAAAAACCATTTTCTTTCTGTTTTTAGTGGAGGGAAACAAAAGCTAATCCAGTTCTGTGTTGGCTTTGTTATTTTTCCTTCATCTTTAGGACAGCAATTCTCCTGACTCAGCGATAAGAATCCAGTTAATATCTCTGCCCACATATGGCACCCTCTTACGGACGTCTGGCTCTCATGATGAAGAGCTGTCTAAGGTTTATAATTTCACCATGGAAGACATCAACAACCAGAGGATCAGGTATCAAATAGCTATTGTCCTTCAAGCCACGCCAGTTAAAAGCTCAATGGGCTTTTCACAGGGAGCTCAGGGCTGTGTTATGCTAGTAAAATATATCAAAGATTTTTCTTCTTGGCTATTGTGTCCTGTGAGACTCCAGATGAGAGCTTTTTGTGTACAGAGTTAGGTATTTATGCGTGTCTGAAATGCCAGTAGTTGGTGTGCCTTTAAATTAGGAATTTTTTTTGTCTCAATGTCATGGAGATAATTAGGGTAGGCAACGTGAAAAATGGTGGTTTAAAAGTGCTCAGGGAATGAGTGAAGCTGGGAACTGGATTACCACCTCTTCTTGAATTCGTCTCTAAAGGCAGGGAGGAGGCGTTTTTACCTGGCTGTCAGCAAGACTCCCTGACACAGCTTGTGCTTTGACTTCCAGTTACTCCACTGTATTTGAGACCAGCAATCAGCCAGTTACCGACACCTTCCACTTTGCTGTTTTTGATGCTGACAATAACCGGCTCGACAGGCAGATGTTTACCATCACTATCACCTCAGCCCAGACGGTGCCGTCGCTCATTGCCTTCGCTGACCATATCACTGTAAGTGGCCACCCAGGGGACTGGGAACAGTGACAAGAATGTCTTCCGTGGGGGGAATTGAACCGTTCTCCTGGACTGAAGGCACATCACTGTAGAAACATGGTGTTACACACACAGTCCTGTGAGTGCTAAGAGTCAATAAATTACCTGGAGGCCGGAGGGGACTGACAGTACTGCTGTGTCCCCAAACCTCACCTGCTCACATTGGTTCTAGTCAGGAGCTAGCTTCTCCCTGGGGTGTCCCATTGATGACAGTGGAACAAGTCTGACTTACTCCTGTTTAATATTTGGCCCCTTCTTTCACCAGCTTGTATTTAAAAGATGAGCAGAAGATGAGTCTGAAAGCATCTGGTGCTTTGGGCTGATGCAAAACATTTCAGACTCCTTATCAGCGCCTTTTGAAGTCATTTCCCTCTTTTTTCAGCTTTGCATTCAACCTCCCTTGCCTTCAAAAGGTTCCCCTCAACAAGAAAAGCAGATTTTGCCTTCCAAGAGGTCAGCGTGACTCTGCCAGTTCTCTTCTTCCCCTGATAAAGCACTCACAGGCTCCTCTTTAGGGCCAGGCAGGCTTTGTTCTTCGCATCCCACCTTGCCTCCCAGCAGATTTCATACTTAACAGATTTGGGGGAGGGTGGCACAAGACTTCAGAGAAACGAGAGCACTGTGAGGACCAGGGAAGCCTCCTCCATGGAGTGATGCTGCAGGCTTGTTCAGTAACGCTTCGTGTGCTGCTGTGCGCAGTGGCCTTAGTTCTGTTGTATCTTTTTGTTTTCCAGGTGGATGAGGGAGGCAGGGTCCCGCTGCTGGCTCATCACCACTTAGCTGCAGATTATGATACTGCTGCCAAGGAAGACCTGAGGGTCACGGTTATCACTCTGCCCATGTATGGCTACATTGAAAACACCAAGACAGGTAAATGGGGGCACTGAGGACTGCAGCTTTCCTAATGTCTGCTCTAATGCAGCAGGTGGACCTACTGCTGCTACAAAGGTCACAAGATGAGTGGAAACTCATGTTATAGGAGTGAACATCCTTCTGCATCCTTCAGTGTGCCACTCCTCTCTCAATGCTGCTGCTTTTATTTTTAGTTTGTCAGTGAGCTGAACATCCTTTCACCAGAGGCATTCTGTTGTGCAGGTGAGAGTTTCGGGCCGCAGGGCGCTGTGACCACAGACGCCTCCTTTTCTGTTCAAGACGTCCTAGAGAGCAGCATTTACTACTTCCAGAGCGTCCATGAGAGCATCGAGCCGACAAGTGATGTTTTCAGCTTCTACGTGAGCGATGGCTTCAGCCAGTCTGAAGTGCACAGCATGAACATCACCATCCAGGTGTGTCCGTGCTCTCTGGCTGTCAGAGCCCTCTCTGACACAGACACTTGGCTCTTAAAGTGCAGCTCCCTCGAACTGCGAGCTTTCCTCACACCTTTGTAATGCATGGGAAGTGGATTAAAGAGAGTTTCCTTCCTCCTATCTGTTTCCTTCCCCTAGTACAGGGCCATAATTCCCCTGTCACACCACGGAGTAGTTGTGCATTGCAGCCTCTTCCCCAGGGCTTATTTCTTGGCTTCCTTCTCCCTCCTAGAAGCCTCCACAGTGCTGGAGAGATATGGAAAGACCTCTGTAGTTCATGCATTGGTACCAGCAGCAGTACTGTCATTTGGGAGCTTGTATTTCATTCAGGTAGGCAGCAGTCATTTCCCCTTGGCCCTTTCCCTTTTCTGACTGTGTCCCCTTGGGATCTGTGCAGCGGCAGAACGATGAGCCCCCAAAGATGGTGCTGGAGCCTGTCAGGGTGCACGAGAGCTCGGGTGTGGTTGTTACCAACGCCTCCCTCAACCTGCAGGACTTGGACACCCAGAACAGTGAGCTTGTCATCGTGGTTACCAAAAGTCCTGACCATGGTAAGTCCTGACACGGTGGGGTTGGAGCAGGAATGTCTATCTGTGCATCTGTGTGTGTGTCTAATACCCCTGATGTGAGACAGAAGCCCGGCATGTTTGTATAAGGCACATTTAGTCAGTGTTTGGAGCAGCAATTGTGCTTCAGAGCAGACCTGTTCTTTGAAGGTTTTTCCTATTTGAGAGGGAAAAGGGGGACTGCACCAATTTCCTTGGGAAGTTCCCTTTTGTGTTACCCTGTTTGCTAAACTAGCGGGGGCGGTGTGCCATTTTTCAGATCTCATGTATGTAGTCAAGTTCTTAGCAGTTTCCTCAGTTCTTCCAGCAAGGCCACATCCACTTCCATGATTTTCGTGCACCTCTCATTTGTCAGGTCATCTTCGCAGGAGGGAGACTGCCGCAGAGCCTCCAGAGCACGGACGCGTGCTGCCTCTGGGCTCGTCCTTCACCTACCAGGACATTCTGGATGAGCTGATTGTTTATACTCAGAGCAGTGCGGCGGCACAAACAGACGAGTTTGGCTTCTCCATCACGGATGGCCTCTACACGCAGACGGGGAGGCTGCAGTTCTCCATGGAGCTGCCAAAGCAGCAGCTACCCACACTGGCTGTCAACAGGGGCCTGCAGCTCCCTGCTGGTATGGGGAGGGGGGAGAATGGTATCGCTTGTTCAGGCAGCCCCCTGGGAGACACTTGTCATCTCCCAATGAGTGTAATTTCAAGGTGGAGGTGTGTGCTTTTACCTCTGATTTGACTGGGAAGGTCTTTTTAAAATGATCTTCTCCTTGTAGGATCAATGGTCTGTTGCAAGGAAAGTGGGAAGGGGAAAAATAATCACAGGCAGAGATATTTTCATGTTATTGTAGGGGATGCTGTAGTTAAGCACTGCCTCCCCAAAACAGATGTACAGTCCGGGGCTTTCTGTCCGTTAGTTGGGAAGGAACACGTGTTAGAGCACCTAACCGCAGCCCTGACAGACAGCTGCTGTCCGAGCCTGCTCACCTCTCAGAAACTTGCCCTGCACTCAGCTTGATTTCACATTTCTGAAAATGTGGCAGCTCTAGGTAAGCTGTGATGGCTCTGTGCAGGGCTGTTAAGAAGGAGTATGTGAGGTTGAAAACCACTCTGCCATGCCAGTAAAATGCCCACACAGCTTTTAGCCCTGCGCTCCCCAGCATGCCGATGTCCTCATAGATGCCCTCTGCTTGTTTTACTTGTGGTGGAGTTCTCCTTCCCCCCCTGGAAGTGCAACTTCCTTGGTTGTGTAAAATAGGACCTCACCTACTATTTATAGGCTATCAAGTCCAGTCTAGACACTCGGCTGGGTTGGCTGAAGCTGTTTGTGAGCTTTTTCTTTCTCTGGCCCAGGCTCTGCAGCACACCTCACAGCTCAGCACTTGAAAGCAGCAGCTCCTTATCCAGATGACACAATGATCAGATTTGTCATGAAGAAGGACCCCAGTGTGGGCCGTCTGCAGCTGACTAACACTGATAATCCAGTCCAGATCTCTGTCAAAGGACCTGTCAAAAGTTTCACCCAGGCTGATATAAATAAAGGTGAGGATGCCTGACTTCAGATAATCATGGCAAGTAAAAAGTGGCCATATCTTCTTGAGAGGGCAAGGATGATTTGAAGCAGGGAAGGGAGAGGGAAAGAAGTAAGAAGATAAAGTTGTTATGATAGAGGAGAAACACATGTCACTAAGCAAGTGTTAAAAAATCTCTCTCAGCAGGAGAGAAAAAAATAAAGAGAAAAAGTAATGAAACCCAAGTCCAGGAGCTACAAGTCTCTTGACTTACAGTGCCAGCCTGGTTCCAAACTAGGAATTAAATGAAGTTGCCTGTAATAAACCACCTCTTTTCTCCTGTCCCTTTCTCCAGGGCAAGTGGTATACAGTCACAAGAAGGGAGATCCTGGTGGAAATTTTGCCTTCACCTTTGATGTGATTGATGCAGATGGCAACAAACTGATGGACCAGGTTTTTTATATTCGTATTTTAGGTAAATTATAGTGCTGAAGTTATGTTATCATTGCTGCAAAGCTCAGGCCTTCATAGATTTCCATCCCACATATACAGCAAGTTAAGATGTAGTTCTTGAGATGCGGTATTTACTCTCTGTTAATTCAAAAGCCTTTGAAGCTTGGGGTATGGGGAGAGTTTGAGGATGTAAAGATTAGCTCTTTGGCTTCTGACAAACTTGCTGAAAAAGACAGAAAAAATCCCCCATACTGTCTAGATTGTCTTAAGACATTTCTGCCCCCTCCATTGATCACAAGACCCAGCATACTCATTTTGGAATTCCCAGTCTGGGAGGGTTCCCTTTGTGGAGGGCATTCGTATGCCTGATGTCTTTTGTTTGAGCACAACTACCCAGGGGGAATAACTGCAAGGGACGGAGGGGGACCACCTCCTAACTCAGTCTGCTTTGCATTTAACCCTTTCAGAGGACAAATTCCCCCCTTCCATCACTGCTAACAAAGGGCTGGTCTTGGATGAGAACTCGGTGAAGAAGATCACAACCCTGCAGCTCTCTGCCACCGACCAGGACAGTGAGCCGGCCCAGCTCCAGTACAGGCTCACCAAGCAGCCGCAGCTGGGGCACCTGGAGCACGCGGCCTCCCCAGGTTAGCAGGAGGGCATTCTGCTTGGCTGGGTGCTCCTAGCAGCAAAGCTCCAGCAGGGCTTTTGAGCCACCCACCCTGGTAAAGAGTTACTTCTAGTCCCCCTCTTGGCCACCATGTCCCTTGATCAATAAACTCTGGCCTCATCTCGCAGCTGGGCTTTGCAGAAAGGAAGGGGACTAACCAGTGAGTTGTTACAAAATGAAGCTACGTGGTAGTGTGATGGATATGCTAGATGATAAGTCTGGTAGTTCAGAAGGTTTTTGGTCAATCCTGTGAAACTCAGAAAAGAATTCCATGCAAACGTGATCTGAATTTTGGAGTTGCCTTGAATGCCCCATTATCCACTAGCAGTATGAGCGTCGCACTCCTCCCTTCTGAGTTGGTCTAACTCTATACTGCCATGTCATATGCTCCTCTTATTTAGATTATATTCACCATGTCCAGCTCCCTGTATTTTTCCTCTTTCTGTAGCCCATTTTCCCCTACTGTTCTTTTTTTCCAGGGACAAGAATTAGTTCTTTCAGCCAGGCAGACTTGGCCTCTCGCAGCATCCAGTATGTCCACACAAGTGATGTTGAAAAGCATGCAGATGCCTTCACCTTTTCTGTGTCTGATGGGACAAACGAGGTAGGTCACAGCACATTTTTTCCCCTGAGACAGAGCGGGCTATTGATTCCATAGGATATGCTGGGAATCAGTTTTCTTCGTGTGCTTTCGAGGGAGAGCTACATGTAGCAAAGGAAAGGAAAAAAGCCGTATATCAGCTTGTAATTTGGAAGGTGGTTACCCTGTACTTCTCCTGCTGCAAGGGATGTTATGTACCACAGGGAAGGGGGAGCTACCTGAGGTGTAGGCTCATGAGACTGGTTTACCAAGATTTCAGTGTCTGTTTTTTATCTGTTTACCAATTGGTCCTGGAGATCAGCTTTGATTCACTGCACTGATAAAGTGCCAGAAGTACCGTTAGACCCTTGAGAAATGTCTCCTTCCTGCCTTCTGAAAGGGAGAAATCATGGCTACAAATAGAGAGGTAACAACAAGGTAGAGTGAGCAGTGGAGGTAGAAGTGCGTTTCCATAAATGTGCCAGAAAGAGGAAGAAGAAATTAGTGCAGAAGGACAGAAGAGCCGTATTTACAGGATCTGAGCTTAGAAGCTCTTGTTGATTCACTAAACAAGTCCAAAATGAAGTGACCTAAGCTTAGTGGATCACTCTGGTCTGCTTATAGTGTCACCATTTCAATGGAGTTGTGCTTTTGGTAGGCTGAATTCACTGAGAGAGGCTTTTTCTCCTGTCCCAGGTGAGCCAGACGTTTGACATCACCATAAACCCCGTGGATGACTCCTTACCTGTAGTGCAAAGCTTGGGGATGAGAGTTCAGGAAGGTGTGAGAAAAACCATCACAGAGTTTGAGCTTAAAGCAACAGATGCTGACACAGAGGTAAGGCAGGACTCCCCTTTGCCTCCTCTCTCCCTTTTTCTGTTGCACATCTGGCCTATCAGAAAAACGGGCTTGTGTTCAAAGACAGAGATTATACTGAGTGTCATCCCCCCCTGCACATACCCTGTCTGATCACAGCTTCAAACAAACCGCTTGTGGGAGGCCTGGCTTGTATATAAATAGATGAACGAATGTTTGAGCAAAGCAAAGCCCTGGCTTGAGAAACACGTACTTCATCTGGGATGTCTCTGAGACACACAAACAACAAACCTGCACGAAAAATGGTTAGAAGTTGTCATCAGAGCAAACCTTTGCCCTGTCCCACCTTCCCTCTGAACACTGTGGATTTGACCTGAGCCGAGGTCTTGATACTGCATTTATGCTTGGCACAGATGAAAATGGCATTTCCTCCTACTCCTCCTGGGTCTGGCTTTTTTGAGAGATGAGGACAGGCAGGGCTCATGGTGAATCAATCCAGTATGCAGTGCTGCCTGCCAGACCCTGACTGGAAACGTTGTGCTAGGAAGACTGGGTGCAGAGAGGCTCTCCCCAGGGCTCTCAAGCTGTAGGGACCTTTCTGACCTGGTCCTGAAGTTGTAGCTTGTGCCACCCTGTCTCCTTGGTGCAGGCTGAGTCAATTACGTTCACGGTCGTGCACCCCCCTCGCCACGGCCTGATCGAGCGCAGCAGCAGTGGGCAGCGCTACCACCCCACCACCACCTTCACCATGGAGGACGTCTACCAGAGCCGCATCAGCTACAGTCACGACGGCAGCAACTCGCTGAAGGATCGCTTTGCTTTCACCGTGTCTGACGGGACCAACCCCTTCTTCGTTGTGGAAGACGGAGGGAAGAAGGTAAGCGGACAGAGAGAGAGGCGAGAGAGACCACCGAACCAGGTGGTTGAAGGCTCTCAGAGGAGGGAGACTTGGCTGCTGTCGCTCCACTGAAGACAGGGGCTCAGTATTCTTGGCTGTGTGATGCCATGTGCTTGGTCAGTGGTGTAATGGCAAACTTCATGCCTGCAAACTTGCCCCAGGACCTTGATTCTAACAGATCTGACAGGAGCAAGGCTGATAATACATGTATGGTGGCCAAGGCTCTGACTCCCAAAGTAACGTCCATCTCTCTGAACATTTCTCAGGTTGTGACAGCCGCACCGCAGCGCTTCAAAGTGGACATTCTCCCTGTGGATGACGGGACACCCAGGGTTGTCACCAACCTGGGTTTGCAGTGGCTGGAGTACATGGACGGCAAGGTAACTGGTTGTCTGGGTTTGGATTAGATTGTTTCTCAGGCTGTTCCAGAAGTGGCTTCACAGGATGAATCTGGGTGATCCCTCAGCATTTTTAGTTCTGTGATAGACCGCAGGTGCCCCTTTGAGCTCATGGAGCATCTTGGAAAAGACAGAGGTGTGCAGGGATGCCTGCACTGCAGCTCAGCCAATCCAGGCAGCGTGGCTCCAGGGCACAAAATTGCTTCCTACCCTTCCATCAGCAGGACCACTGTTCTGGCTCTTCTTGGCTCTTGAGTGAGCTCTCCAGCTCAGCACAACTCCTGCCCACCTCTTGGGACAGCGGTGTCCTGCCCCTGGCCCTCCTTCGCCAGGCAGTGCATTTTCAGTTTTGCTGATGGCAGAGAAGCCTTGCTTACGTGCTGCAACAGCCACAGGAGAGATGTACGGCTCCCAAAGAAACATGGTACAGGGATTTCTTGCCATGATAGGCCTTTGTTTTGCTGAAGTCTAAACAAAACCCCAGGGAGTGATACCTCATTGCTCATTTTTGAGGACCCAGCATTAACAGCAAAGAAGTACTTTGGTTCTTCCCCAGAAAAAGGATTTGGAAAGCACGGTATTAAGAAATTGTATTAAGAAGTAGCTACCTCAGCTCAAATTCCTGACTTTGGAAAAAGCACTCCTGCAGCCTCAGGCAGTTTAATTCTTTCTCTCGTTTTCTGCCACTTTTAAAGATGTTTTCTTTTTAGAGAGAAAGCAAAAATGGGGTGGAAATGAGGCACATCTGTGTGAGGTCATTTGAAAGAGGATTAGTACAAGCTCACTAAAGCAGCATGAACTGTCGTGAGTGCAACCTTAAACTTCAGGCTGTTTGCAAAAAAATCTGGCAAAGCCAGGGCTCACCTGAGCATCAGCCCAATTCATGGAGTGGTTTCCAGGTGAAACTGAAAGGTTTGTTGTATCTTCTTGCCCCATCTAGGTAGGGCTCGGCACTGTGCTCTGAATTTGCTTTTCTTTTAGCCCCTCCCCTCCCCCCCTTTTTTAATTAAACCATATCTGAGACAGAATTTGAATCCTTCCCGTGCTGTCAAACATGATGTGGGACATACCTCGGGCTCCGCAGCCTCTGGGTGTTCACAGGGCCACTCTGTGCCACGTGCTCTTCAACAGCCCAGCTTCTCCCTCATGGGACTGTGACAGAGGGGTGGTTGGGTTTGGGGATGAATAATCAATCAGACTTGCACTGCTGGATCTCCAGAGTTTAACTCCCTCATTTTGGCTTTAATCCAGGCAACCAATCTGATCACCAAGAAGGAATTATTAACGACAGATCCCGACACAGAGGACAAACAGCTGATCTATGAGATAACGAACGGTCCCAGAAATGGTTATGTGGAGAACAAGCTGAAGCCAGGAACAGCAGTGACCACCTTTACTCAGGGTACGGAAGACGAGCTTTATTTTGTTGCTTTTTGCCTTCAGCTGCTTCAGGTTGTCAAGGTAGCCTGTGTGAGGGGGAAAAAATGGTGGGAGGAGTGAAGACAAGGGGCAAAAATCTTATCCAGAACTTCCCTGACTTCAGGGGAGTCTTATAGTGCCCAGTCAGGAGAGTGTTGCTCTTTTGGAATCTCAAATGTGCGTCCCAAAGTAAGAAGTGAACTTTGCTGTTGATTGCAGAAAGCCTGTAGGGTTTTTTTTGATGCCGACCTGTGTCCTGTTGTGTGCCCTGTTTCTCCAGACTTGTTAGAGCTAGAGATTTGGCTTGGGACAATACAGAGCAGTGCAGATTTTGCACGTGGATCTAATAATCCTAAAGTCTGGGAGATGTTTCTCCAGTACCACAGAGTAATCAGCATGTAGAAACTTCACTCCTCCAGGACCATGGGGCCCTCTGTTAGCAACACGAGGTGAGGCAGTAACTCTGCTTCCTGCGCCCCTCTGCTCTTTCTGCCTGCTGCCTCCAGACTGCCCGAGGCAGGCTGAGAGTGAGGTGGCAGCATGGCCTTCAGCATTTCTGCTGCTGCAGCGTGCAGAGCCTCGCACCGCACCGTTAGGTCCTGTACAAATGCAGTCAGCAGTTCTGCCTGTCCCTTCTCATCAGGCCTTGCCAGCCAAGCCTGGCATCCCGCGTGCTCAGAAGAAAATGGAAAAGACCAAAATTATTTGAATCTCAGCAATGAGAAGGAGCCCTGCTAGGACATGCCACCGGATAGAACAGAGCTGAAATGCTCATCAGAGCTGCACAGCCCTGATCCCTGTGTGTGTCTGCACTGCTCACCTGTAAAAGTACTGCTGACCTTCTGCACTAGCTCACTGGGTGTCTCCTCCCGGCAGAGGATGTGAACCAGGGCCTCGTTCGGTACGTGATGCATGAGGAGAAGGTTCAGGAGACCATGGACAGCTTTCAGTTCCTAGTGAAGGACAGCAAACCCAACGTGGTCGGTGGCAATGTATTCCACATCCAGTGGTCCCTCCTCAGCTTCACCTCCACCAGGTAAATGGCGTGGGGCTTACAGCGCTCCTCTGATAGATGGGGTCTGGTCAGGAGCGAGGCAGCCTGAGCCCTCTCATGTGTGATGGACCTACAACTCAGAAATGAAATTCTGGGGCAATTGCCATTGTTTATGCCTGTGTTTCCCTGGCACCCCCTCAGGACTGAAGTCTTAGCTCAGCAGCACACCCAGCAGTCACGCTGCTGATTTCTGCCTGTGCCAGGGAGCCAACAGCAGCAGGAGTTGGGAACTCGTGTGTGTGAGTGAGGAGGGCTGCCTGCCGGGTTACCTGTGGAGCAGGGTTGTGAATAGCTGACGCCTGCCTGAGCCCCTGGTTATTAGCACGCCTCGGATTTTCCACGGGGGCAGCAGCCAGCAGAATTTATTGGTGTCCACATAAACACACGGGGTTTGCTGCCCAGTCCAAAGGTCCTGATCCCCATGTTCCCTGTAGGACTCCAGCGCCTTTGGCTTGCGGGCTAAGCGGTGCCAGTTACTTGTCTCTGCTTGCTGCGCTTCCAGCTACAACGTCAGCGAGAGCGCGGGCTCCGTGAGCGTCGCCGTGCGGCGGCTTGGGAACCTCAACCAGTACGCCATCGTCCTGTGCCGCACCGAGCAGGGAACGGCCACCGCCAGCTCCGGGTCGCAGCCTGGAGGGCAGGACTACGTGGAGTACGCGGGGCAGGTAGGCTGGGGGCACCGCGGGACGGAAGGTTACGTTTTCACCTGGGATGCCTGGGCGCTGCTGTCGTGTTCTTCTGCCCTGGCAGCTCCCTCGTGTTGAGCGGTTGTTGCATCCTGAGGGTGAGAAGGGTGGAGAGGCAGGGCTCAGCACCTCCGAGCCAGAGCATGCTGCAGAGTGAACGGCCTCTGTGCTTCTTAGAAGGCTGAGAAGTGATGCAGCCAAGAGAACTAAATTGCTAGGCTGCATGTAAACGTAGTGACGTCTACAATAAAAAGCATCTGAGCTGGAATTTTTAAGCCCACAAGAGGAAGGGTGCTCTTAGGCAGTAACTTACTCTCATTTTGCCTTTATTTGAAGATTTGACTGCACAGTAGTTGCACAAGTAATTGATAGGATTTTTCCCTGGCCCTGGCCATTTCTTCCTTTAGAGTCCTTAGCACAGAGACACCAGCAGTTCCTAAAGAATTTCACTGTCTCCCCAGCACTGTGCATGGGATCCGGGTACCTCCATCCTTCCATTTCTTTCCTTCTCTCTGCAGTTGAGGACTGTGTTAATCATCCTCAACAAAGCACTGGGAATTCACAGTGACATCGTTTTCCCCAAAGGCTCTTTTGACACTTTTCCAGAAAGCTCACTTTTAATGGTGATCAACCCTTCTTCTGCCTTGTCCTGTACTGTGTTAACCCCTGATTTTTGTAACTGTTGCTGATATAAGTATTGACATGACTTTGAGCATATTTTTTCTTCTTTGAGCATTATTTCTTTCAATTTAAGTAGGTTCTGTGATCTTATGACCTTGAGCAAAGTTCAGTGTTCATACACAAGAGCTAGCAACGCTGTTGCCTGGTAAAGTGTATGATGCCTGTGATTTTAGTCTCAGTAAAGCTGATAAAAACACAGAGGAGACTATTTCCTTTCTAAAAAAAATGTGTTGTATTTGCCTTCAGAAGAGGGTCCCTTTTTCCATCAGGATTTCATGTTGGCAGATGTGTTTTGCAGCAGTGTTGTGACAGATCACAAGCTTGGCAGGCTTGCCTGGATAGGAATGTCACTCACGACCATGTGAAAGCCTAAAACATGACTGAGATCAGAAGGGTGGGGGCCTGCATGCTGCATTTGCTGCTGCCTTTGACCTCTGCGAGCCATTTGTCCTTGGTTAAGGTCGGTGTACGGAGCTGCCTACGCACAGGGTGTGACTGAGGCCAGGGTGGTGCAGGAAGGACAGAAACTTTCAGACCCCAGTCCAGAGGGAGCAGCCCGCTTTCTACCTTGCAGGTGCAGTTTGAGGAGCGGGAGGACACCAAGGCCTGCACCATCATCATTAACAATGACGAGGTCTTTGAGAGCGCGGAGAGTTTCACCGTGGAGCTCAGCATGCCAGCCTACGCGCTGCTGGGAAGCGTCACCCGGGCCACGGTCACCATCACTGACGCAGAGGATGAGCCCACCCTGCAGTTTGACAGGAAGACGTACCACATCAGCGAGAGCGCCGGCGTTCTCTCCGCTCCCATTGAAAGAAAAGGTGGGTTGAGTCCAAACCCGCCCTGCCACGGGGCTGGATGAGGAGCCAGCAGTAGCACATTATACCCTTGCCAAGCTCAGGCAAGTGACAGTTTCCTGTCAGCAAGCAAACAGTGCCCCCCGCAAAAAAAAACAAGTGGTGTTCTCTGGGGGATTGTTTGTTCATTATTTTGGGGACAATTCTTTGATTTTTCAGAAGTAGTTTTGTGGTACAATTGAGATGACAAGAAACAAGGGCAGGTGGCTTAATTTTTTTTTTCTTCCTCAGCTCTGCCATTAAGATTCAGCAAACATGTTAAAGCTTCATGTCTTTGGATCTGTTTCTCCTCCCAGCATGAGCCTGTATTTATTTGCTGCTTCTCTGTGATCGAGATACTGTGTTTTGTGAGGACCCCATCACTGTGCCAGATATTCTTTCAAGTTAGAAGTTAGACCAAAGCCAAGTTTGGTGGAAGTTTAGGAGTAGGGATGGTTTCTCCCCAGCTTCTCTAGTGAGTGCTGCGTTATTGTCTAAGTGAATGGTGTATAATGTCTCCATATAATTACTCCAAATGGAGTAATAAAACTTCCATAAAGCCATGTTTTTTTCCTGTTGCATCTTAGGGGATACGGGCAGCACCGTGTCTGCTGTCTGCTACACCGTCCCCAAATCCGCCAAGGGAAGCAGCCCGTATATGCTGCAATCCGGCTCCGACTTCAAGTCCAGGGGGATGACGGATGAGAGCCGCATAGTTTTTGGACCGGGCGTTAGCGTGTCGACGTGCGATGTCACGCTGATCGATGACAGCGAATACGAAGAGGAGGAGGAGTTCGAGATCGTGCTGGCCGATGCTTCGGACAACGCGCGCATTGGCAGCCGGGCTTCAGCCAGCGTCTTCATCGCGGGTCCCAACGATGCCTCCACGGTGTCCCTGGGGAACGCTACCTTTGCTGTCAGTGAGGCTGCAGGTGAGGAGTGGCAGGGGCTCCCCCGGGGCTGCTCTGCATCGCGTGGGTGCTTACTGTGGAAGCGTGCTTCTAACAGCTAGAAGTATGAGAAAGGCTGATTGAGGGCACAGGAGCAGAAACACAGGAGATCTGCAGAGAGTTTATAATCTTTCCTCTGTCCCTGAGGGGGAGGCTGAGGGTTGTTCTCCTCAACAGCCTGTGCTCAGTGAGGTGCGGCGATGAAGGGAGAGAAGTGGTTTTGTGATATGTGCCTGCTTTCTAATCTTGGTTCTCATTTGTGTGCAATGGGTGATGCAGGAAACATTGAAATTCCAGTCCTCCGGCAGGGACCCGATCTCTCAACCCCCGTCTCAGTGTGGTGTGCCACCCGGACGTCAGACCCTCCGTCTGCCAGCCCGGGAATCGATTATATCCCCAGCTCCAGAAAAATAGAATTCAGGCCAGGCAAGACAGAAGAGGTGAGGACCCACTTTGTCTCCTGATGAGTCTGCCCATCTGAGGATATTTCTTGCTCGTATACGTGCACGCTCCGTATTTGCTATTTGAGTATTTTGAAAATCCTCTCAGGGCCACTTGAGAATTGTTAATGAATCTGCTAGGCACACATTTGCATCAGATCAGTGCTCCAGCCAGAGAAGATTCAGTCAGGCCACCTCTCCTGAGATGAAGATTGTTGCCTTTTCTGTGAAACGATATGCTGGACTTATCTACAACATTGCTGCCATCGATTAGTGAACTTAGAACAGACCTGACATAATAACTTTACACAAGAAACCCAGAAGTGAGTGCCAGGAAGGATGACAGCTTTCTGTCTTTAAAAGAGGGTCTTCTGTTTTCCTCCTAGTTCTGCACTCTGACAATCCTGGACGATGCTCAGTACCCCGTGATAGAAGGGCTGGAGACATTTGTTGTTTATCTCAGCTCACCCCACGGAGCAGAGCTAACAAAACCCTTCCAAGCGATCGTAGCCATTAATGACATCTTCCAGGACGGTAAGTTATCCACGGCGGCTCTGCCTAGTCCGTGCTAGCCTCTTCCTTGACACTTGCACACAGGAGGAGGCTTGTCCAGGTGAGGTTATTCCTAGGCTGGATTTAGTCTGTTTTCCTGTGTTTCTCCCACTGCATTTGGCTGCCCTGTTTCTGTCCATGCATCACAGTCCACAAGACCCTGGAGTCTCTAGAAGTGCAGAATGAACTCTCCTGTAGTGTTCACTCCCCTCTAGCCATTCTTGGCCTCCTCTGCTCAGAGCTCAGTTCGTGGGCTGAACTCCTCTTACTACGTGAGATTGTTGCCTTTCTGTTGTGTTTTAACCTCTCTCATGTTTGCTTGCTTAAGGAAATCACACACTGTCAAGTCTTAACTTTGTAGTAGTCCTCTTCGCAGCTAGTAATTTCTTCCATGACTGTCCACAAACAGTACGATAATGCTTGGAGACCTAGCCCATACTTCAGTAGAGTCCTCACACAGTCCCTGTTTGCCAGGCCTCACAAACACACGTTCCCTGCACCACCAGCCCTGTTTTGTTCTTCAGCACCAAAATGTCAGGGAAGGAACAAGTTTCAGCAGCCATTGAAAGCAGGTGATTAAGAGGTGATGAAGAGAGAGAGCTTCCTTCTGCAGGGCTGCAGGGTCTGCCAGTCCTGTGCTCTTTGGAGGGCTGATAGCAGTCATGATCACTGGTTTATCTGGAACAAAATCCTTTTCTGTGGCACAGCAAAACTGCTGCTTCATTCTCTGGCTGTCAGGCTCCATGCAGCATTTCTCCAAGGGTGTATGTGCTTTGATCAACTCTTCTCACTGTGAATTCAATGCTGCCTGACCCCCTTCATTGCCTTCTGCAGTGCCAAGCATGCAGTTCACCAAGGATGCGTTCACGGTGAAGGAGAAGGAGGGAACTCTGCACATCCCCATCTTCCGCACTGGAGACCTGAGCTACGAGTCCTCCGTCAGGTGCTACACCCAGAGCCAGACCGCAGAGGTCATGGAGGACTTTGCAGAGAGGAGAAATGCAGAGGAGTCCCGCATCACTTTCTTGAAAGGGGAGAAGGTGAGCTGTGAACCTGGCTTACAGGGAGAGAGAAGTACTGGTGGGAGAGGTTCAGATCTCCTGCCTGACTCTGCATTGTCAGGGGAGCTGACAGAGGCTGTCAGAGCTGGGTTCGTAGATGTGCAAGGTCACAAATCCTTCGGTCCTGGAAATAGGACGTGACTGTGGAGGTCTTTGTTTCATGGTAAAACTGGTTAAAACGTAAAATGCCAATCCTCTGTGTCAGAAGGATTCAGGGTCGGTGTAGCAGAGAGCTAAGGGCTTGTGCAAGCTGATGTCTTCACTGCTGTCTTTCATTGCGTAACCGTGTGATTTGACCACACCGAAGAAGTAGCCTTAACAACAGAAGGGCTCTTCTTCCACAACGGGCAGTACTCAGACAAACAACCCTAGACAGGGAGGAAACAAGGTAGCTTCAAGGAATTTATCAGTGTCTGCTCTTCTCTCATTTGCTTGGCTCTAGGTGAAGAACTGCAGTGTTTACATCAGTGATGACTCTGCCTTTGAACCAGAGGAGCAGTTCCAGGTCTACCTTGGTAGCCCGCTTGGAAACCATTGGAGTGGAGCTAGGATTGGGAAGATGGACGTGGCAACCATAACCGTCACCAACGACGAAGATGGTAAGCGAGGAAGCTCAATGAGGATGGAGCTTTTCTCCCCTGCTTGCGAGCCCCTTGCTCTACAGACGTGTAGATACAGTCTAAAAGGAGCTGGGCTTGGCTCACCCTGCTTGCTGAATGCTGTTCATCTGCAAGCCGTCAGCTGGTGTGCAAACCTGGGGCTCTTTCTTCACCGCTGTCTCTCTAGCACCCACCATTGAGTTCGAAGAAGCTGCCTACCAAGTGCGGGAGCCACCAGGCCCGGAGGGTGTTGCTGTTCTAAATATCAAGGTGGTCCGCAGAGGGGATCAGAACAGGACCTCGAAAGTTCGCTGCAGCACCCGGGATGGCTCAGCTCAGGCCGGAGTGGATTACTACCCCAAGAGCCGAGTGCTCAAATTCAGCCCAGGTAAAGGGTCCCTGGAGGGGAGAGAGTTATTTTGTTTGTGGTATTTCCTCCGTTTTTTGTTGTTGTTTTGTTTTAGTAATGTATTTCAAACGTACTACACGAGGCCTTACCACATGGTATTTTTGAAGTGTGACTTTCCCTTGGGCTGTAGCCGCACGCTCTGCTACAGCTATAACCTTGTGAGGCAAAGAGGCTGAACAGCTAGGTGAAGGGTGCCCAGATCAGAGGAAGAAGCCCTGGTATTTGGCAGGTGTTGGAAAGGTGGTCCTCAGAGATTCAGCAGAGATCTTTCAGGATCCTGTAAGAGCGTAGACCATGTTGCTGAGGCCAAGAAGCTGTCACAAAACAGTTCTGCCTGCTGGTGAGAGACAGGATTGTTGCTCACAGCAGAGGTGGGATATACTTTGGATCATAGATTTTTACTACAGACAGCTAATATAAGACAGGCATTATTAATCCCCAGATGGCATCTGCTAGTAAATCTATCACCTGATCAATCAGATCCGTTGTCATAGTCAGAGTTTTATGTATAGACTTGTGTGTGGAAAGGGCTGAATTATTAGTAGCAATGAGTGGAAATAAAATTTATAATGTGTATTTTATCATAATGTTTCAGTGGTTGTGGCATAGACCAGCCGTGCATTTTTTTAATGAGAACTTCAGAGCAATTTCCAGTGATGAATCGAGTTCGAGTTCTCTCTGTTTCTCTTGTATTTCCTCTCACAGGTGTGGACCACATCATATTTAAGGTGGAGATCATGTCCAATGAAGACCGAGAATGGCATGAGTCCTTTTCTCTAGTGCTGGGTCCAGATGACCCAGTGGAAGCTGTTCTTGGAGACACCAGCACTGCCACGGTGACTATTCTGGATCAAGAGGCGTCGGGGAGCCTGATCCTACCAGCACCTCCAGTGGTAAGCTGCCCGTTGCAGTGGATATGGTTTAGTACCCTTCGAGTACAGACTGAAAACTCCACTGGGTTTCTAAAGTAAAACTAAGAGCTGCAATCATGTGGCAGGCTTAGAGCATGTGGGAAAGATTGTGTTTCCTGCTCCTCCCCTCAGCACCAAGCGAGTGCTGCTGTTTTGCCTCTATCCAGGTCGTCACCCTGGCTGATTATGACCGCGTGGAAGAAGCGACCAAAGATGGTGCCAAGAAATCCCCTTCCCCGGGCTACCCGCTCATCTGTGTCACTCCCTGTGACCCTCACTTCCCCAAGTACGCCGTCACGAAGGAGCGCTGCGGCGAGGCTGGCATCAACCAGTCATCCATACAGTTCAGCTGGGAAGTAGCAACCCCCACGGATGGGAACGGGGCCAGGTCACCCTTTGAAACAATCACCGACAACACGCCGTTCACCAGCGTCAACCATAAGGTGCGTGGCTGGGTGTTGGCATGGAAGGGCTTGCAGAAGCATGTGGCAAAAGTCAGTAGAGGGCTTGGGGCAGCTGTGTTGGCTGTGCGTCGTGTGATCACTCATATGGGAAATTTGGCACTGAAAAAAAGTGGCTGTGCCTGAAGGGGAGCCCAACAGGCTGCTGTGAGCTGTGGTGCCAGCTTTTGGCGGTGCCGTTGGCTGCTTCCTTTCCATCCTGCTCAGGTTGCAGGAGGGGCTGAGTTCGATTTAGGCGCCACTGTTCCTTCAGGCAGTCGTTTGCTGCTTTGTTTCATGTGTGGCCTGGGCCCTGTCTGTCCCTGGATGTTCACGTCCTGCCCCACAACCAGAACTGCCATTTTCCTCTCGGTGCTCCCAGCTGTGGTGTCTCAGCTCTTCTCAGGCATCCAGCTCTGTTTCTACACCACGCACACTCATGCAGGAGTCTGAGCCATGTCTAACGGATGGTGCACAATTTGGTTACACAGAGATTGAGACCTAAAGTCTCCTCAGATTTGGGAGTGAGCACGAGACATGGGGGCCTCTTTGGGGAAATTTATTTTCTTTTGGCTTCTGAAAACTTAGTGCTGTTTCACTGAGACTGCTGAAAGCACTACTTCTGTCGCTGTGGGAAGCAGCTGTGAGCACTCAGACACTTGAGTAAATCCCTGGTGGCAAGGGACAGATGGAGCTTGGCAGGTCATAAAGAGCTCGGGCTCCCTCTTCCCCTTCCATCAGTACGTGGGCAGACTTAAGTAGCTGTAAAGCACCCAACAGATTCGAGCATCTTTTTCAGCACGGGTGACAGTCGCACCTGCAACCTCTGGCCAGGCAGACACCGGCACTCACATGCTCCCATTTTGCACGTGCAGTTGTCTGCCTTGCCTCAAAACACCGGGACAATGTGATTTTGCCACGTTGAGAGCAGTAATGCTGGTGCATTTGACCCACGTGCACCTTTCTCTCCCCTTGCTCCCTGCAGGTGCTGGACAGCATTTATTTCAGCCGGCGCTTCCACGTGCGCTGCGTGGCCAAGGCTGTGGACAAAGCCGGCCACGTGGGCACCCCCCTGAGGAGCAACGTGGTCACTATAGGGACGGACAGTGCCATCTGCCACACTCCCGTAGTCGCGGGGACAGCCCGAGGTTTCCAGGCCCAGTCATTCATTGCCACTCTGAAGTACCTGGATGTCAAACACAAGGAGCATCCCAACAGGTGTGAACCCGGAGGAGGGGAGCGAGGAGACCCCACGTCCCTTTGCACACCCCCCGAACAGCGCAGAGGGCTGAGGGAAGCACTCCCACTCTCTTCCTCGCACCCTGCCCTGCCGCAGAGGTGCCCTTCCTGTGGGGAAATGGGAGTTGGTGGGACAGCGTGAGGGGCGGGTGTGTAGATGGGGGAATCTGGCTGTACCTAAATATGAGATGGCCAGTACAGGGCTTGCCCTGTCTGTGCTGCTCTGCTGCATGGTGTAGGGTAGTGCCTGAGGCTCCCGTGCCTGCCAGGCCGTCCTTTTTGCTGCCTCATCCAGGCTGATGTTTGTTCCAGGATCCACATCTCGGTGCAGATCCCTCATCAGGACGGCATGCTGCCCCTCATCTCCACCCTGCCGCTGCACAATCTGCATTTCCTGCTCTCCGAGTCTATCTACAGACACCAGCACGTCTGCTCGAACCTGGTCACCATCAGAGACCTTAAAGGCATCTCCGGTAAGTTTTAAAGCCGGCTTTTGTTTTCTGAACTGGGGAGGAGGAGGAACCAGTAAAGAAACGCAGAGTAGGCTCTGTCTTCTTCTGAGCTCTCCTGACATGATCCAAATAATATTTCCTGTAGCAAATAATCTTCCTGTACCAACAGCAGTGAGCAGAGTTGCCCTGCTGAAGATGAGATGCAGTGCGTAGGAATGGTTACATTACAGTGGGGTTAAACAGCATTGCTGTGAAGGCCTACATGTGTTCTGTTTGACCACGGGGGTCACAGAAAGGAGCCGGGAAGTCCCCAGTGTGTTAAAAGTCACCAACACGACCTGAGACTGAAAATGGGACTTCAGTACATGGCCTCAAACTCTTCAAAATCTGGACTGATCGGTGTCCTGATGTCTCTTAATCCCAGAGGCAGGGTTCCTGGATGAAGTAACGTACGATAGCATCGTTCTCGGCCCTGGCTATGACCGCCCTTACCAGTTCGACCCCACAGTGAGAGAGCCAAAGACAATCCAGCTCTACAAGCACCTCAACCTGAAGAGCTGCATTTGGACCTTCGATGCTTATTACGACATGACTGAATTAATTGATGTCTGCGGAGGCTCTGTGACAGCTGACTTCCAGGTGAGATGGCACATCCACAGCTCTTTCATGTCATCCAGATCTTTGTCCATTCTAAGGCAAAGCTCCACTGCGTGTTTGTGAACATTTACTGGGTATTTTTGCTGCTCTGCTCTGTACAACTGAAGCACATTTTCCCCCTTTTAGCAAGAGAAGAATAATTAAGTGCATTTCACAAAGCATTAATTTGTTTTGGTCGGGGCGACATGGGCTTTATTCTCAGAGAGCCTGTAAAATATTTTTTGTTAGCATAAGGGTATGCTAGAAATACAAAACGTTCACACCTGCGCTCTATTCTTTTACAACTTCAACCGTATCCTTAGCCAATATGAATGAGCAAAGAGCAGAGCAGAGGCCCAGCAGTTTGTACTCCTCAATGGGGTTTCAGTGGTCATAGGAGTTTTTAGGTAATGTCTTAATTAACTAACTGACAGACCAAAAGACAGAAATGCTCTCTTGTAACAAACAGTGGCTTTTGCTACTAAGATGTGTCTCACTGCCCTCTCGTGGCTAGATTATACGTGTACATCTCTCTCAAGCGAGCATCTCATCTGCATTAGATACTTGTACTGAATTCCCAGTCAGAATGTTATGGCCAACATAATCTATTTTAATTCCTGCCGGTCTGAAATAGTTTGCTAACTTTCCCTTTATAGCTCCAATTATTTGCACAGATCCAGAGAAGCTCCTTGAACCAAGCAGCTGCATAATTTAGTATGTGGAGACTGGCACCAGCCCCTCTGGCATGTCTCTTCTTGAGCTGTCTCGGGGGCTTGCAGAGTGCAGCTGCACTCCACAGATAAATGCTGTATGCACAGCTGAAGAGCTGTGGCGTTCCAGGTGCTCCTAGGGGCGGTTCTGAGCAAGCAGAATCGCTTATTTTTAAAGGGGAAAAATTTTGAGCTGAAGTTGTGACCACAGCTCCTTTTGTCAGGTGTGTTAATGACAGGCCAGTGATAACCTTTTGGTGTATCGGCTTACTGAAAAGTGCAAATTGCTGCATTATGGTGAGTTTGGGATGTCCCAGGAGACTGCAGGCAGCTTTATTTATGTCCATTGCAGGTACTCAAATCCACACACTAAGGGGTCTAGAGTGATGCATACACTCTTACCTGATCCTGGACTCAAACTTGAGCTTTCTTGCCTCTCTGGAGAAGCCCGGTGAGGGTTTTCACCATCACTTACTGAGCTTTAGGTTCACAGTGGGCACAGCAAACTTCCTTGACTGCAGGGAGAAGAGGGCTGCTTTGAGCCCTTTCCAAAATTCTGCTCTCTGTTGGTCAGGGACATTACTCGTTTACCATCCAGTTAATGCAAACAAAAATACTTCATATTTCAAAACAACCTTTAACAAATCTATTCCTGTTGTGTGATACAGCAGAGTAGCATTCCCCAGCCTGCTCGTGCCTGTGCCACAGCCTGTGTGATGCAGGGGTACTGAGGATACTCGGAGGTGCAACAGCGTGCAGTGACCCGTGCTGCTCTCCTCCATGCATGTCTTGCCCCACTACACTGCAGTCTGCAATGTGGATGCAGATGTTTTGTTCCTACAGTGAATAGTTTAGGCACCAAGGGGAAGGCAAAACTACTTGCATCTACGTGCTTTCCCTATTTGCAGAGCAGAACACGAATGAAGTGGGTGCTGTGAGTCCAGGCCAGTGTCTCTCCTTTGCAAAATGCATAGCCACTTACTGGGTTTTATTGACAGGTACGGGACTCTGCTCAGTCCTTCTTAACCGTCCACGTCCCTCTCTACGTGTCCTATATTTACGTGACGGCACCGAGAGGTTGGGCTTCTCTTGAGCATCACACAGAGATGGAGTTCTCCTTTTTCTACGACACTGTTCTCTGGAGGACAGGTAGGTCCCAGGCATTGGAGGGGAGCACAGGAGAATTTCTTTGTTCTGTTTTTCCATTTTCTTAGTTTCTGCACTGTCACTGCAGTCCCGATTTATTTACAAATATACCCAATACCCTATACCGAATTTATTTATTTATCTTTCTCACAATATCTGGAGCTTGTGAGTTGTGAACCCGTGCCTGCAGCCCTGAGGGGTATTGCTGCTCCTGTTGGCACCTTGGGTTTCACCCTGGCAGTGGTGATGCCAAGTATCCCAGAGGAGGGACACTCAGGGGCTATGGCCATGAGCACCCAGAAGCAGTCATTCCCAACAGCCACCTCGGTGTCTAGCTGGTGTAAAACAAGGCACATTCAAGGCAAGTAAGGGGAAGTTCATGAATTTGCTTCCTTAAGGCTTGAGTGAAACACGGACAATAGAGGAAATTACAGCTGGCATGCTGCGGGGTGCTCCCAGTCAAGCTGAGCCTTTCTGGAGCTCTCTCAAATGCTTCTGGAGCTACCTAGGGCTGACAGACCTCACCTGGGGACTTGTTGTGCCACGTGGCCTCTCCAGTGACTCTGTTCTTGCTGCACCACACAGGGATTCAGACGGACAGCGTCCTTTCCGCCCGGCTGCAGATAATCAGGATCTACATCCGCGAGGATGGCCGGCTGGTTATCGAGTTCAAGACCCAGGCCAAGTTCAGAGGTGAGAGCACTGTGAAAATACAGATTGGTTCTGAAGACTCAGGCAGGAAAACAAGCCATGACTAAGGATAGCGTTCATGTTCAAAGGGAGTATTTCTGCCCAAGAGCCAGTTTGCTGTTCCTCTTAGGAGCCTCTTGACCTAGAAATACTTCTTCTAGGCAGTCTGCTACTACTGAAAGCTAAAAACTGTACCTGGATGGGAGGGAGGCACCAGCAGCTGCTGCTCTGAGCAGGCTCTAAAGTTGCTCCTGGAGAGACACTTGGGGTTCCCCTGTGCTGAGGTGTGCAGCACGGGGTCTGCCAGTGCTCCGCCTGAGCTGTCACCTCCTTGTCCTCGCCACAGGGCTCTTTGTGATGGAGCACCACAGCCTGCCCGATGTGAAGTCGTCTCTAGTGACTCCAGACCACCTGGGAGGAATCGAATTTGACCTGCAGCTGCTGTGGAGCGCTCAGACTTTTGACTCTCCCTACCAGCTCTGGAGAGCAACCAGCTCCTATAACAGGTGAGGACAGCGGGCTCAGCTTCCCAAATCCTAACACTCTTCCTAAGTAATCAGCGTCCACATAATTAGCAGTGGCAGAGCAGTTTCAAATCCTGGCCAGAGAGCACAATCCCTGTTGCCCTTTCAGCAGCCACAGACACAGCAAGCATGGAGTGCCCAGGAGCCAGCTTTATGTAGGGGTTCAGAGCTAGAGCACACAGGGTGCTGCTGTCACTGCTGGAAGCGCTGCTCTGTCAGTTGTGTGAGTAGTGGGGGAAAAAAAGCATCTTGTAAAGACATTTTTCTAGGAATTAGCTAATGTGTAAGTAAATACCAGGGTGACAGTATATTCAAGGTTGTTTTTGCAGTCTGCAAGTTAAAGCAGATTCACATTCACAACCCACTTAACCGTTAGTGCCAACCAACTTTACCTCCTTGGAGGAGAGACGTATGTCCAGAACTAGAAACAGTTGGTTCACTTTAAAAAAAAAATAATTGTTTTTGTTATTATTTCTGTCTGTGACTATTTCTTCTTTCATCTGTGCTCCTTGTACAGAGGGTCAAACTAAACACTGTCAGTCAAATTTATCCCTTCTACACTTGCTGAAATACACAAATGTTTCTGGGGTTGGGTTATGTCCTGCATGCTTTCCCTAATTCAAAACCCATGGGTGTCGGGCAAACAGATCAGCTGGGTGAATGGCTTGGAGCCTGGTTTGGTGACCGCAGTGTCTCCTCTCTGTTCTCAGGAAGGACTACTCTGGAGAGTACACAATATTCTTGATCCCCTGTACTGTGCAGCCCACGCAGCCGTGGATAGAGCCCGCAGATAAGCCCCTGCCCTGCACAGCTCATGCTCCTGAGAGGTAAGGAGGCACCATCACCACCTCCAGACCCAGTCGCAGCTGGTTTGGATTTTTGGCATGGTCCCAGGCAGCCTGTGACAGCAGAACAGCGAGGGCAGGAGCCTGTCTTTTGGACTGTCACACATCTCAGCCTGCGGTTTTCAGCCATGGGGCTGCGGAAGCCTGCACAGCCTTCGGTTGTCCTAGGTGGAATTACAACCAAAACCTATTGTCAGAAGGCTTCAGATGGTTGGGCAGGGCCTGGCACTGGGAAATGGGGCAGGGTGAAGCGAAACATGTAAGCTTGTGTTAAACCAGTGTCGTATGGGCTGCTGGGCTATAAAGAGTAAAAGCAGGATGGGATAGAAGAAAGGTAAAGCAGGTGTAACTTCAAGTCGCCAGTACATAACTTCAGATGTGTCCAAACCAAACCTCACCTTTTTCCTCTCCTGTCCCAATTTCAGATTTTTGATCCCGATTGCCTTCCAGCAGACGAACCGCCCCGTTCCTGTTGTCTACTCGCTAAACACGGAGTTTCAGCTCTGTAACAATGAGAAGGTGTTTCTGATGGATCCCACCAAATCCGAAATGTCTCTGGCAGAAATGGATTACAAGGGGGCTTTTTCAAAGGGTAGGATTTTTTTCATTCCTGTTCCTGGCATGGTGCTGTTTTCTGAACTTCGATTCCTCTGGCAGAGGAGGGTAAAGCTTCGATTTGGCTTTGCCTCTTTTACAGCACCAGATGGTATTTGGGCACATCCACAGCCCTGTGATACCAGGACCAGAATGTGCTCATGGCAGAGCCTTCTGTCATCTGCACACACACATGTGCAAAACCACAGCCACCTGCAGCTTGATGTGTGTGGCTGTCACAGCGCTTCCCTTGTGGAGCTTCCTGTCACCGCCTTCTTGATGTCCCTTGGAGAGTTTAACCTGACTTGTTCTCCCAACCTCCCCAGGGCAAATCCTGTATGGCCGCGTGCTTTGGAACCCCGAACAAAACCTGAACGCCGCTTACAAGCTGCAGCTGGAGAAGGTCTACCTGTGCACGGGCAAGGATGGCTACGTGCCTTTTTTTGACCCAACGGGAACCGTCTACAACGAGGGGCCGCAGTACGGCTGCATTCAACCCAACAAGCACCTGAAACACAGATTTCTCCTCTTGGTAAGTTTTCTGCCCTGGACAAAACCACACCATGGAGCGTTACGTGCGATTGTGTCTGGATAAGTCTTGTCTCTCAGTAACCTAAGGGACCTGAGAGCAAAATGATATGCCTGCTTGTGGCGAGCGGCTGCACAGCAGGGAGCACTATGAGGGGTCCATCCTGAAACAATTTGCTTGCAGAGCTCTCCTCTGCTTCTGCTTTGTTTTTTTCCCTATCACAAACAAATTCTGACTAAAAAGGGATGAGAAGGGAAATGGGGTGGCTTTTTTGAAGTACCAGGCAGACATGGCCTTATCTTTACAGACTAGGTAACTTCTCCTTAGTCTTTATCCCTGAGTATTTCTTAGTCTAAAGAAAAAAACAAATGAGGAAGGAAAAAATGGGTATACCAAGCTTTTAAAAGTTCTTGTGATCTCTGTTTATACCATGGTTTGGAGCTGACAGGACTGGCAGCATATAGAGGATCTATTTATCAGCTACACAGGAATTCTCCTCCACCATATAAAGCTACAGCTACCTCCCAGCCTGCATGCAGCTCTAATTGCCTGTTTTCAAATTAACATTTGCAAGTTAACATCGCTTTCCTTCACCCTGCCACTGAAGCAGCCCCTGAAGGCTGTCTCAGTGCATGATGCTGACAGCACGCACTCCCGCTCTGCTTCCCAGGACCGCAACCAGCCCGAGGTGACAGATAAGTATTTCCACGATGTGCCTTTTGATGCCCACTTCGCTTCTGAGCTGCCCGAGTTTCAGTCAGTGAGCAGCATGCCCGGAGTCGACGGATTTACTCTGAAGGTGGATGCTCTCTACAAGGTACGTACTAAGTGATGGTGGGACACCAAAATTAAACTTCTCTCTCCAGGAATTTCCAAATGCTTTGGATACTGCCTAGAAGAACCAAATTCATGCTAGGGTGGGTCTGGCAGCCTTCTGCAACATAGTGCATTGGCTCTCCTCTCACACTCACCTGCAACAAGGTCTCCCTGAAGCGATGCAGACTCATGTACTTGTTGTGATCTGTGTTTGCAGATCATACTGTGGTAGGCCTCTCCTTGATTTGCCTCAGTCAAAACATGAGGTGAGAAATCAGAGCTCCTCCCAGCTGCGGGGCACGTAAGCTGTGCTGTCCGTGTCTCTGGAGATAGGCAGAGCTCAGAGCTCGCAGTTCCCCTTCCGACTCACGAGGGCAGGCGACCTCTGGCGCGATTCCGGTCTGTGCGCGGAGGCTGGCTCTAGCACAAGCCTCGGAGGAGCCAGGCTGATCAGGGCAGAAACCTGCGGGACACAAAGGGAGCTCTCCACAGAGAACAGAATTCTAGATGGAACCTTTTTGGTCCCTCCCCAGAGAGGCCCTCTTTTTAACCTGGTGACCACTGTCAGCTTAAGCAACTTTGTGGCATTCCTAGGATCACACTGTAAGTTAACAGTGGAGCCAGGTAAGAAGCAAACTCCCACACAGAAAATGGAGATGAGGAGTTTGTTCTGGTAGTTAGGGCTTTTTTCAAAGGACTCAGGAAAAAAGCTCATAAAAGGCAGCTTAGAAATGTTCCCAAATTAATTGCTGTAGTTGCCAAAAGCAGGCAAGAAGACTGAACGCCTCACCTGGCAATAAATATTATTGCTGGTGCTTATTAAAGCACACTGAGATTTTTTGCTGCTATTTGCTTGAATCAAAAAAATGGGGAAAAAACACATCAAGTTCTATGTTTACCAAACCAGATTGCTTCATTTAAAGCCTGTAGCGAAGGCTTCCTGTGTGCATCTCCCCTTTCTCACAGGTGGAAGCTGGGCACCAGTGGTACCTTCAGGTCATCTACATCATCGGCCCGGAAAGCATCGCAGGGCCTCGCGTTCAGCGCTCCCTCACTCACCGTGTGAGGCGCAGCCGCAGGGACGTGGCAGACGGCAACGGGAGGCTGGTGCTGGACGACTCCTTGATCTACGACAACGAGGGCGACCAGGTCAAGAACGGCACCAACATGAAGTCACTGGTCCTGGAGATGGAGGAGGCCGTGGTCGCAGCCTCCTTATCGCAGACGGGCGCGTCCCTGGGGAGCGCGTTCGCTGCCGTCATGCTGCTGGTGCTGGTGCTTCTGGGAGTCTGCCTTGTCACCAGGAGGTGTCGGAAGCTGCGGAGGAAGCGAGAGGCTGCCCGAGCTGCCCCGGAGGAGCATCCCCTGAACACCAAGGTGGAGCTGCCCAAGAGCACGGAGAAGGCGGTGAATAGCCAGTACTGCACCGTGAGGAACATCAACATATTGAGGGAAACGGGGGGCGTCTCCAGCCTGAAAGGTAGGAAGGTGAAGCAGGTGAACTTAGAAGTCAAAGTCCACAACAACTTGCACGACGGAACAGAAGTTTAATGGAGCACATACTTTTGTTTTCTAAAAGCTTTTTATAACTTGTAAAAAAAGAAAAACACAAAAATGAAAAACAAAAGGTAAGTAAAACTATGCTGATATTTTTATACTCTCGTGAGAAAAGGAGTGGCTCTGGCTCTGTGTGATGAGCAGCAGTCCAGGCTCCCACTCCTCTGCCTGCGACAAAGCTCCCTCATCGCACACAGCTCGTTTGTGCTGGTATCTGAGCAGGGGAAAATGCTGCCAGGGAGAAGACCCCCAGGAAGGAGACCTGTATCTGCAGCAGGGCCTCGTTCAGCCCTCACAAGGAAGAGACCACGGTTCCATGCGGGACCTGGGGGCGCTTTCAGCTATCACTGGGAAACTTGATGCATTTGTGGCACTGTGTTGCTGAGCCTTAAGCACCCCAGTGTGCGCCTGCAGCACATGGGAGCAGTTCCCACCTTCCTCGGGGCGAAAACAAGAAAAGCAACTTATCCTTGTGTAATAGCAGGGGCAGGGTGACTCGCTTTGCTTCTTAAAATGAGGCAAAACTAGACAGAAAACCCACTTGCAAACATGGTGCTCAGTATTTTGGGATTTGGGGATTCATGTTGCCTAAGCCTCAGGCACTGGCAGCTTGGCTGCAGCCCTGTGGAGGTTTTGCAGCAGTGGTGCTCGTGGCGGGGGGGTGTGGGGGGTGGCAGGGACATGAATTGTCACACGGGGTGTTAATTGTTACATCTCACCGCACTGCAGAGTAAAGTTTGAGTATGAACCTCTCAGAGCGTGACGGGGTTGTCCTTTCCCTGCGCCTCCCTGCCTTCGGCCTCCGCTTTTCCCCACTGCAGAACACGGGAGACCCCTGCCCATGGCATCCAGCCCAACGGGGCTGTGGCAGCAGAGAGGTCGGTGGGGAGCTCCCTGGGGGTCCCGGGGGTAGTGGGGCTGTGATGGGTACCTGGGGGTGTCCTTGGCCCTTTCCTGCCCCAAGCCCTGCTGCTCCCCAGCTGTGCCAGCACTCCAGGCTCCAGTGACAAGGCCACCACATGTCCCTGCCCAGGGAGCAGCCAGGAAGGTGACTTCAGGCAAACAACCTGGCAGAGGCGGCCATCTCCTTGGCCAGGTGCCTCTGAGCTCTGTGGACATCAGAGATGTGCCAGGAGAGCTCAGTGGGGGCCCTGACGATGAACAGAGCCAGGAACTGCTGCTGTGCACCCGGTTACTTAGCTACACCAGAAAGGTACAGCTAAATAACAAGAGCGACCTGAAGGGAGGATCTCTGCAAGAGTTTCTCTGCAAAAGCTTCCCTGCAAGAACTCAGCCTGAGCTCTCCCAGACCAACCAGATCCTGGTGAGGACACCTGACCGTGTGCACAGTGGTGCACATCGTCTCTGAAGTGAGACTTGTTTACACCATCCAGTCCTGAAAGCAGTTCACACTCACACCCAAACTTCCCCCCAGAAATCTGTGGGGTTCAAACCCTGGATTTTGCATTGGTTTTCTGTCCTAACAAACTGTTCCCCACATACTTCTCCGTGTCTCTTTCCTGTGCTGCTGATGCTGCAACCTTGGAGGAGAAGGGCACGCAGCACCAGTGACACAAATGCACTCAGCAGTTTCGGTGGCTAGGTGAAGTGTCCTGCTTTCCTAATGCTCCTGTCTCCAATTAACATGTAGCATTGTTCTGGAACACTACCACAAATCAGAGACCTCTGTGAAAATCCATACTGGAAACCACCACAAACACCTACCCCAAGTTAATCATGCAGGTGATTGGAGTTCTCCTTTCAAGCATTTGTAGATTGTTTTGCAGCTGTACTCTGAGGGCCCCATCAGAATTACCTGGAGTTCCCATACTGGAAGAGTCCTCTCTACCTCTTAAAACAATTCTATTCAAGAAGTTATCCTTCAGTTTCAGCTATCACAACTGCTCCTGCTTTACCAAACAATAAAGTATCTGTACCTGGGAAAAGGCAGAGTTAAAGAATGCTTTTTTTTCCCCCCAAAAGACTGAGTTTTCCATATCTGTGTGCACACCTGATACTCACTCTGAATGCAGTTACACTAGTAGCACTGACAGCAGTGCAGCATAGACAAGTGCAGGTAGAACAACCAGAAAGCTTGCTCCCATATACTGTAGCAAGCGTGCAGCAACTTCATTCACAGTGGAAGAAGCGTGCCTCTGATGCCTGGCATCCAGAGTGACGAGACTCGGCACAGCAGTTGTTAGCTAGCAGCACTGACAATCACCCTGTGAAATATTTTCAGCCCTTTAAAACTGACAGTCATACATAGGCAGGGAAAATAACAGGTCCAGTGAGACAAATGGCTCCAGCTGCTGCCCTTCCCCAGAGGTACTCTTCTCCATAAAACCCCAGGCCTCTGCACAAGGGTTAAGTGGCTGCCACACACAGGTGTGCACCCCCAGCAGCAGCTACACCAACGGTCCCCCTGCCCAGCCATCCCTGCTGGGGGTGGTGTGGGCGCCCCCACCTCCCTTTTGAGCCACAGAGCTGTTGGTGTCAGACACCCACCGCCAAGCTCTGTACCCCAGCGTCCCAGTGCTGACCAGTACAGACTGGTCAGGATGGCTGCGTCGCCCTCCCTGGGACCAGCTCAGGCAAGCACCACCAGCAGCCCGTGCCCTGTCCCCACCTCAGGCAGCGGGATCAGCGATCCCCTGCGCACACACACACACAAGACCTGTTGCTAACAGCACTGGCAGCTCCACCTCAGCCCCCAGCTGAGCAGAGGGGAACAGCCCCAGCAGTAGACGCAGGGAGGAGGCAGAGGGAGAAGGAGGGGCTGGAGGGAACAGCCCAAAGCCAGGCTGCTGAGCCCCGGGGCCAGGGGGCTGTCACCTGCAGCCATCACTACCCCAGGGCAGAGGGGGTGCCTGCTTCAGGGCTGTGTTTCTTGCACATGCTTCCTTATAGAGCCTCCTGCTGTTCTTTTTAAGCATCTTTTCCCTTCGGGAAGCTCTTTAGCAGAGCTGGGGCCAACAGTTATCTCCCCAGGTAGCAGACCTAACTACCACGCCCAGCCATCACACCTAAGGGGGCAGCAGCAATCCAGAGCCATCCCCAGCGCTCTGAGCACTCCCCAGCACAGCACCACACAGGCTCCTGTTCTATGTGCTGAGCTGCAGCACCTAGAGCAAGCCCCCCAGAGATAAGCAAGGAGAAAGAAAGGAAGGGAGTATTCAGTGCCATACTAATACAAATTCAGCCAACAGAGACAGAACACACCAAAACTGGTTTGCAAAAAGACAAAAATAAAGCGAGGTTAAACCTAAAGACAAAAGAAAAGCAGTGCTCCCACCACCAGGGGTAGCACCCACACAAGGACTCAAGGCAGCCCAACAACGTTGCTCAGACTGAGGCAGAAAAGAAGAGCAGCACCACGACATACCTGCTGGCAAGGCAGAGAGCACTCACAGCACACTGTAGTGAGACACCAGACCCCCCAGCCAGAGCTTAAATACAGCACCGGGACCAATGGGGAGGTGCATGGGCAGCGGGGCCCCAGGTGAGGCCATCAGGGTGAGGGCTGGATCAGCTGCCACAGCCCAGCAGCTCTGACACCTCCCTGAGTACTTAGTAAGGGTAAGTACTTTTTTTCCCCCCAATACCACTGTGTGCGCACACAACTTCAGCTTCAGTGCATTCTGTCTGCCACCAGACCCATTAGAGGGGGTTGCCTGTCCCCTCCAGCACAGCATTCCAGGCACGCATGCAGTCAGCACGTGAGAGGGATGGCTGAGAGGATGGGATGTTGTTGGCAGATGAAATCATTAAAATGGTTTCCAACTTCAAACTGAGTGTGAGGCCATAATTTAAGTTGTAGCAGCGACTTGTGACTGCTTAGCCTGGGCACTCATCAGGGAGAAACCACAGAATTATCTAGGTTGGAAGAGACCTCAAGATCATCGAGTCCAACCTCTGACCTAACACTAACAAGTCCTCCACTAAACCATATCCCTAAGCTCCACATCTAAACGTCTTTTAAAGACCTCCAGGGATAGAGACTTAACCACTTCCCTGGGCAGCCCATTCCAATGCCTTACAACCCTCTCAGTAAAAAAGTTCTTCCCAATATTCAACCTAAAACTCCCCTGCCATAACTTTAGCCCATTCCCCCTCATCCTGTCACCAGGCACGTGGGAGAACAGGCCAACCCCCACCTCACTACAGTCTCCTTTAAGGTACCTGTAGAGAGCGATAAGGTCGCCCCTGAGCCTCCTCTTCTCCAGGCTGAACAAGCCCAGCTCCCTCAGCCGCTCCTTGTAGGACTTGTTCTCCAGGCCCCTCACCAGCTTCGTCGCCCTTCTTTGGACCCGCTCAAGCACCTCGATGTCCTTCTTGTAGCGAGGGGCCCAAAACTGAACACAGTACTCGAGGTGCGGCCTCACCAGAGCCGAGTACAGGGGGACGATCACCTCCCTAGCCCTGCTGGCCACACTGTTTCTTATGCAAGCCAGGATGCCGTTGGCCTTCTTGGCCACCTGAGCACACTGCTGGCTCATATTCAGCCGACTGTCCACCATCACTCCCAGGTCCTTCTCTGCCTGGCAGCTCTCCAACCACTCATCTCCCAGCCTGTAGCTCTGCTTGGGGTTATTGCGCCCCAGGTGCAGGACCCGGCACTTGGCCTTGTTGAACTTCATGCAGTTGACCTCAGCCCATCGGTGCAGCCTATCCAGATCCTCCTGCAGAGCCTTCCTACCCTCGAGCAGATCGACACACGCACCTAACTTGGTAAATGTCAGGGAGTAAGGAAGCTCAGGGATTACAAACCCATTGAAAGCAGGAGTGATTATTAACTCAGCAGGATCTTAGACCAGCACGACCAGCAGTATTTCTGATGGAAGTGGTGGCTTTGATAGTCCCCCAGGATATCAGAAAGACTCGAGGTGGGATAGTGTGTGTTAGTCAAAACCACAGAATCACAGAATTGTCTAAGTTGGAAGAGACCTCAAGATCATCGAGTCCAACCTCTGACCTAACACAACCAGTCCTCCACTAAACCATATCCCTAAGCTCTACATCTAAACGTCTTTTAAAGACCTCCAGGGATGGTGACCCCACCACTTCCCTGGGCAGCCCATTCCAATGCCTCACAACCCTCTCAGTAAAGAAGTTCTTCCTAATATCCAACCTAAAACACCCCAAGACAACCCACACGTCCAGGAAAGGTGAATTTGAAATCAAACAAACTCACGGAGGTACAGCTGAAGGACTGAATGAGGACACTCTTCGTAGGAGAGAAACGGTAAGGAGCTCCCTGTTGTGCAGACTGTACAGCACGTGCCGAGGCACGATCCCAGTTTTCTGTGTTCTTCAGTCTCAGAAGGAAATAGTGGGAAATACAGCGAAGATATTTACCTACAAGAAAATATCGAAAAAGTACGTTAGGCATAAGCTGGCGATGAGCAAATTTAGTAGGAAATTAGTTTTTTCCATAGGAAGAACAGAAGCCAAAAATATCCCGAAGTGAGACTCTTAGGAAGCCATTGTGGCATGGGAATATTCAGTGGGTGTCAGCAAACAGACTCTGACCCATGCAGGTGAGAAAAAAAGCCCATAGTGGAAAGGTTTGTGTGAGTGACATTTCAAAACCTGGACTGGCCGGCTCTTAAACTCTCCATGGCCCTGCTGCCCTTTCTCTCCATCTTTTATTAGATGAGACTTTGAAAGGAAACTGCAAGGGGGGATGCAGTACATGTAGCAAAGTAAGTGCAGAAGTTCAGGCAGTTCAGCAGTGTGTGTACGCGTGTGTTCAGGATGTCAGGCGTGGGGCTATTTCAGAACAGCCGAGTTCGATCTGAGAGCCTTTAGACCTTCATTACCCTGTTGTGACATTATGCTGGACAGCCTGAAAAAGGGGATTTCAGCTACAGGGAGACTGTCTCAGCAGCGTGGAAGTCCTCGATGCTTCTAAGCATGTGTCAAAATGGAGCATATTAAAAAAGCAGCCAGGCTGTCAGGTCTGCACAGACGAAGGACTGCTGCTACTCAAAGTGTGGCTGGAGCAGCTGTTTGGTGTTCATTCGTTCCTGCCTTCATGTCTTACAACGAAAGACGCTTTATTTGCTCACCAAGGCTTAGAGGTGAGCAACCACATTGTTCCTACACTTAACCCCATGTCAGGCAGACCAGCACTAGTCTGTTGGTTGTACATCTTTGTCTCATTTGCAGAACGGAGACATCCTTCTCTGAGGGCTGTGTCCTGTTCTCCCTTTGTTAGTACACACCTTGACAAAAGTTCAAGGCCAGAAATGGGCAGCACCTGGAGACCCTCTGAGGGGTGAGGACACCCCTGTGGGTTCCACCTGTGCTCTGTCGGTGGGCGATCAGCTTCAGGTGGTGGCAGTTAATTTGCGACCTGATGTCTGTCATTTGTTGTTGTCATAACCCAGGTATTAATATTGAATGTCCTAGTTGTGCACCGTACAGATATTGACAAATAATTTTGTGTTTATTGATCACCTCGCCCTGGGCAGCTGCAGCTCACTGTGCCTCTGGTTCCTGGACAGCTCCAGCCCTGGACACCCCCAGCTCATGGACATCTCCAGCCCTGGGAGTCTTCTGGATACCTTTAGGCAATTACAGCTTGTGCTTGTTACAACTGCCTGAGCTTTAGGCCACTTTGTTAATCAATCAGTAATGCGAATGTGAAAATTTAATGTCATGGTGGTACACAGCCTAGGTATTGACTAATTGGTTTGCATTGTATTTAGTGGTTAATTAGCCCTGGACATCTGTGTCTCCCCCTTGTGGACAGCCCAGCTGGATTTCTGCTCCAGGTAAATAACCACAGCTCGTGCTTGTTAACCCCATCTGGGCTTTAAGCGAGGTCATACACCAATCACTTTTGTACCTTGAATATTAATATTAAATTGTTAATTATTGTTTATTATTATTATTATTATTATTATTATTATTCAATATATTGAATATTAATATTGAATGTCACCATTGCACACTGTGCAGACATGGATCAACCTAGTTTGTACTGATCTCAGTCCTGGACACGGCTATAGCTGGTGGACATGTCCAGCCCTTGACGCGTTCAGCTTGTGCTTATTTCAACAACGTAGGCTTTAGACAAGGTTGTACATCAATCCCCGTCACAGCTTTAACACTGCACGTGTTGTGTTTGTATGGTGTAAAGCATAGGCTGGCTGGTTTGTACTTTTTCCTTAATGAGCTCTTTGTACCTACAGTTCACGGAGGGCTCCAGCCCTGGTTGCCTCCTGGCTGTCTCCAGCTTGCTCCAGGTCCCAGCCCTTGATGTCTCCTGGATCCTTCCAGCCCTTGATGTCTCCTGGCTATCTCCAGCTTGTTTCTGGCTCAAGCTCTTTAGAGCCTGCGCTTGTATACAAAAATAAAGTGCTCTTTTGACGAGGCTATAAATCAATCACTGCCATAACCTGAATACTAACACGAACTGCCACAATTGCCCAAATATTGCACAATTACGGGGGTGACCATTGCCCACCGGGTACACCGCGGGAGCAGCACCTTGGGGGGCCACCACAGCCGAACCCACACCCCCGGGGGTGCCCACACAGCCGCCCCCCGCCCTGCTCCCACCCCCCCGGGCACCGCTCACCCGTCGCAGGGCCCCGGCCGCCGGGAGGAGCCGAGCGGGGCCCGCCCAGCCCCAGCCCAGCGCCTGCGCAGGCGGTGCCGCCATGGCGGAGAAGGCGCAGAAGAGGTGAGCGCCGCCCGCTGCCCCCCGCCGCGCGTCCCCTCAGGGCCAGAGCCCGCGCGCCCCAACGGTCCTAACGGTCGCAGCGGCCCCGCCCCGCCCCGCGCGCCTCAGCCCCGCGCCTCAGGGCCCCCCCGTGTCCCAACGGTCACCGCATGTCCCCCACAGCCCCCCCATGTGTCCCAAAGCCCCCCCACAGCTCCCAACGGTCCCCCCGTGTCCCTTAACGGTCCCCTCCATGTCCCCCAGTGGTCCCCACATCTCCCAGCACAGCCCCCATGTCCCCCAACAGCCTCCCCGTGTCCCACTGGACCCCCCCGTCTCCCCATGGTCCCCCCATGTCCCTCAACAGACCCCCCACGTCCCCCAACGCTCCCCCATCTCCCAATGGTCTCCTCATGTCCCCCAACAGCCCCCCCATGTCCCCCAATGCTCCCCGTTACGTCCCCCCATGTCCCCCTGTGTGCCCCATGTCCCCCCCATGCCCCGAGGGCTCCCCTCATGGCCACCACCCCGCGCTGTCCCCGTCGGTGCCACCCCTGGGCGCCACAGGCACCCCCTGAGCCCCACGTCCCCCTCACAGCGTGAAGATCGCGCCCGGGGCCGTGGTGTGTGTGGAGAGCGAGATCCGCGGGGATGTCACCATCGGTAAGGACGGGACACGTAAGGACGTGGCCGGCAGCCCCTGGTACCTCAGTGTCCCAGGGTGCTGGTGACACCGGGTGGTTCCCGCAGGGCCCAGGACGGTGATCCACCCCAAGGCCAGGATCATCGCGGAGGCGGGACCGATTGTGATCGGGGAAGGCAACCTGATAGAGGAGCAGGCGCTCATCATCAATGGGTCAGTGACAGCCCCGCCGGTCCGGCTGGGGTCGGGTGGGACAGGCGCAACGTCAGCCCCTGGCTAAACTGAGCTGCCCTATAGTTAAAATCCGTTCACGTTACCTCGCAGGTACCCAGAAAATATTACGCCAGAAACCGAACAGATGGAGCCCAAGCCCATGGTCATCGGCACCAACAATGTTTTTGAAGTCGGGTGCTGTATCCTTGCCGTGCTCCCAGGGGATCAGCAGCCCAGTGCTGTGTGAGGGGCAGGGGCGTGCTCTGAAAGTAGTGTTGAGGCTTGCCTAGTGAAATCAAAGCAAAATGTTTTACGTTTTCCTTTAACACTAACCTGTAGATTCGCAGGCCATGAAAGTGGGAGATAACAATGTCATCGAGTCGAAAGGTGAGTTTAGGCTCACTGTCCTTGCCCCGGTCAAGGTGAGTTTAGGCTCACTGTCCTCACCCTGCTCAGATTTTTGCTCCTGTCGGTGCTGGGAGCAGGAGGGGATCAATCACCTGGCGGTAGATGTGCTCATGCTGCAGCTGATTGCATTGCAGAAGTTACACTCGCACTGGCGAGCGCCTGCAGAAGCCGCCTGGGCTGGAGCTGGGTCTGGCTGGCGGCGCTGGGCGGTTTGTGTGTGGGCACGGTGGTGCTGCTGCTTGAGGAAGTGCTCCAGAGTCACCTCAGCTGCGCTCTGCGCCCAGAAGCCCGAGGCAGAGTTAGAAAGGTTGACGGAAGCAGGGCAGAGACATGGGGTTGGGAAGCGCCGTGTGGCTGAAGCACCAAGTGGGGCTGCCCGCGCTCGGCCCTTGCAGGGACTCCTCTCTTGCTCTCTCTCTTGCAGCATTTGTCGGCAGGAACGTGATTCTGACGAGCGGCTGCATCATCGGGGCCTGCTGCAACGTCAACACCTACGAGGTGATCCCCGAGAACACCGTCATCTATGGGGCTGACTGCCTTCGCCGCGTGCAGACCGAGCGGCCACAGGTGGGTGCCGCATGGGGAGCCAGGCTGAGTGCCACCTCCCGTCCCCTGCAGCTCCCCTCGTGGCAGCAGCGAGGCCGAGCCTTAATTCACAGACCATTTCTTTCCAGCCCCAAACGCTGCAGCTGGATTTCCTGATGAAGATCTTGCCCAATTACCATCACCTGAAGAAGACCATGAAGACCGCGTCCACACCTGTCAAGAGCTGAGAGCCTCCAGTGGTTGGTCGCTGACTGGGGATTTCGTCCCGTCCTTCTGAGCACTGCGCAAACGCAGGCAGCTGCTGGTCTCTGCGTCCTTTATTCCCTTCTGCAAAACAAAAATGTTTTTTCTCGCTTATTTGTGTCCTTTATTTATATCCCGCCAAGTGTCTCAGCCCCACTGTGGATCTGTTGTCTGTCCCGCGCGCTAACTCGAGTATCACACGTGCTGCTTGGGGAATAAACCAGAACCGGCTCACCTCGCAGCGTGCTTTGTGATCCTTCCTGGCCGGGGGGCTGCTAATAAAAGTGCTGGGGGGCTGTATCAAAGCTGCAACCGAGACCCACAGCTGGGTGAGGGCCGAGGCAGCGGGACAGGGACAGTGCTGTGGGTCCCTATGGGGATGTCACCTTCCACTTGCCATGGGCAGCCCTGGCGGTGCCATGTCCCCAAACCTGAGACACCCATCCCTCACCCCACCTCCTCAGCCCTGTGTCCTGTGCCTCCACCACCGCAGATCCCCATCCCATGTCCCCAAACTCCCACCCCACTCCCCCCCTGCTGCTCCACCCCCTCCGCACGAACCCAGCCGTTTGTCCTCCCTCCCCGCGCCCCGCCCCGCGTCCCCTCCCTCCCCAGTCCCTCCCCAGTCCCTCCCAGTCCCTCCCGGTCCCTCCCCGGTCCCTCCCGGTCCCTCCCCGTCCCCCCGCCGGCCGCTCGCAGCGGAGGTGCCGCGGGCGGGTGCCGGAGCGGCCCCAGCACCATGAGCGGCGGCCCCGGCGAGCGGGAGGGCGGCCCCGGCGAGCCCGGCCTGCCCGAGGAGGAGGTAGCGGCAGCGGGGTCTTGGGGCTGGAAGCCCGGGGAGGGGGTCGGCAATGGGAAGGGAGGGGGTTGGGGGTTCCCTGGGGGTCCCCTTGGGGTCCCCTGGGGGTCCCCTGGGGGCTGTGACCTTGAGCAGGGAGAGGGGGGCAGCAGGGAGAGGGGCAGCAGGAGAGTGGGGCGGCACATCCCAGCTGTGGGGTGGGTGTGGGGTCAGGGCACGGGCACCCCACAGCCCGGCGAGCCGTGAGCAGGGGTGGTGAGGGATGCCGGGACACTGGGACATTGGGACATTGGGACACTGGGGCACTGGGACGCAGCACCCCACGGGACGCCCCGAGCATCCTCGGGGCAGAGCAGCACGCGCGGGCAGGGACAGGGACAGGGACAGGGACGGAGGCCTTATTTGGTAGCACGGCGCCTCTGCGCACCCCGCTCGTGGCCCTCGTCCCCAGCCCTCGCCAGCTCGACCCCGGCTGGGGACAGCCAGGGTGGGAAGTGGGGACACGGAGGGCGGCCACAGTGGGACCCTTCCCAGCGCCAACTCCTCGCCCATCGCTGCCCCACCGCCGGCACCAAACCAGCGTGGGGACGGCTCCCGGGCACATGGTCAGCCCCATGGGCGAGGGTCCGACCCCATGGGCGAGGGTCCGGCGTGGCGGAGGTCCCCCCGCGGCGGCGGGCAGCCAAGCAGCTAATCCGCTGGTAGAAAATTAAAGCGAGCGGGGCTGCGAGGCGGCCGGGGTTGAAGTAGGTGATTAAATGCCTGGTGAATGAGTCACCCGGCTCCTCCTGCCTCTCCCCGCCGTTCCCCTTCCTGTTAAAGTTTACCGGAGGAGGTTTGCGCAGGGGCAGGGGACCGTGACCGCGCCGGACATCGCGTGGGGCGCTCGGTGCCCTCGGGGGCGGACGAGGATGGCAGCACTGCCCTCGCTGCTGCCGTGCTCCGGGAGGTGAGCGCTGGCCGTGCACGTCGCATGGATGCCTCCGGTCGCTGCTTGCGTGATGAAATCCACCTTGGGTGTGCGTGCGGTGCCCATCGGGTCCCCTCTGGTGTCCCTCGAAGCATTGCCGGGGTGTTGGGAGAAGCAGGGAGCGGCGGTGGGACGCAGAGGCAGGGAGAGGTGTGCCGGAGTTGGGTTGGAGCTGGCTTCCCAGGGCGAGGAGCAGCGACCAGGAGAAAACCTTCTGCGGGACACCAACAGCCTGGAGGGGACAAAGCAGGAGCGTGGTGGTGTCCCCAGTCTGTCCAGGGGCTGTGGGGTGCAGCAGGAGGAGCAGAAGGGCTTCGGGTGGTCCCGCAGCCCCTGTCCCTGCGGGGAGAGGTGGGGGACATCTGCCACCACGTGCCCGTGTTTGCGGGGTGCCAGTGTCGCTGTTCCTGACCCGGATTGCAGGTGGTGGAGGTGGAGAAACGCTGCACCATGGAGGTGCTAAACAGATGTTGGTGCAGCGGGATCGGGGCAAAATGCCTCGTCTGTCCTGCTTGGGCTGCAGGAGCCTCCCCACAGCCTCAACAGGGACTCCAAGTCCCCGTGGCCACCGACAGGTTTCCTACGAGTCGCCCTGGACCCTTTGGGCAGGGATTTTACCACCTCCTGCCCCATGCGGCCCCAGGAGTGCCACCAGGAGCAGAGGATGGAGGCTGAGACCTCCAGGTTGCCTCCGCCCCGAGGCCCTGCGGGAGCAGCTCCCGCTCCCCATGAGGGCCGGGCAGCAGCTCCCCACGCAGCCTCTCCTTCTGCCCCACGGCTCTGGGGACGCTGCGTCCTCCCTCCCAGCCTTGCCTCCCCCACAGGCCTCCGACCGTGCCCTCCTTTCGGGGCTGGAAAGCCGAAAAGGCATGTTTTCTTTTTTTTTCCTTGCTGTATTTTTTTTTTCCTCCCAATAATCCGCGCTTTTCGCCGTCCTCGGCGAGCGCCGCGCTGCAATTCTGTGGCTCGAGACTTGGCCGACCCGCGTTTGAACTTTCAAAGAAAACAAGTCATTACCGCGGAGAAGCCGCGTCTTTGTGAGGCCTAATTTCAGAGTTTTTCTTTTTTTTTTTTTCCGGGGTCTTTATCTCTCCTATCTGCTGTGCAGCCATGGGGCTAAATTATCCGGAAAGTCAGGCTCGGGCGGGTTTGGATTTCAGGAAGGCAGCGAAGTGGCGGCGGGTGCTTTCTCTCGAGGCCGCGCACAAAATGCAGGCGAGGCCTTGGGACGGACGGACGGACGGACACCCCTCCCTCACTGCGTGTCCCGGAACAAGGGGACGTCACGCTCGCTGAAAGCCCTTGACCCTTGCAGGAAGCGTTTTTCCCCTTCCCTGCAAGCACGGCCCCGGTCACTCGGGGCTCAGCGTGGGCTGGAGGCCTCCGGAGGCCTCCTCTGGGGCGGCGTCCGCAGCCTCGGGGGTGGCTGAGGCTCTGCTTTTGCAGGTGAGGACCCTGTTCGTCAGCGGCCTGCCCCTGGACATCAAGCCCCGGGAGCTCTACCTGCTCTTCAGGCCCTTCAAGGTACCACGGGACGCGGGGCGGCGAGGGGCGGCCGGTGCGAGGCCGGTGCGACGGGCGCTTTTCTCTTCTCTCGCAGGGCTACGAGGGCTCGCTCATAAAGCTCACCTCCAAGCAGGTAGGAGGCTGCGGGGTGCCCCACGGCTCGGGGAACGGGGAGGGAGGGATCCCTGTAAAAAAAAAAAAAAAAAAAAAAAAAGAAAAGAAAAAGAAAGGCTGGGGGCACCCCTCACCCCTTCACCTCCTCTCCCCGCAGCCCGTGGGGTTCGTCAGCTTCGACAGCCGCTCGGAGGCCGAGGCTGCCAAGAACGCGCTGAACGTGAGTGCCGGGGGGCGCGTCCCTTTGGGGGGGCTGCGGGGGCGAGGCCGGCGACTCCCCGTCCTCGCGGGTCCCCCCGGAGCGCAGCGTGGCCGAGCGGGACGCCGACTGCCTAATATGGTGCCGAGCCCGAGGACGCCGCAGGAATGTGAGCCGCGGGGCCGCGCGGCGCTCGCTGCCAAGCGCATGAGGTCACGGCAGCCCCGGCGGCCTGCGGGGATGCTGGGAATGGTGTTTTTTTCTTTTTTCTTTTTTTTTTTTTTTCCCCAAAGGGCTCTTTCCGAGGCGGAGAGGGGGGAGCGTGGGATGCCTGGCCCCTCAGTGAGCAGCCAGCTCCGATGCCACCGGCACCCGTCCCCGCTGGGGTTTGGGGTCCCGCGGCGCTCGCCTGGTGCCCGCCGACCCCGCTGCCTTCTCCCCTCCCGCAGGGCATCCGCTTCGACCCCGAGATCCCCCAGACGCTGCGGCTGGAGTTCGCCAAGGCCAACACCAAGATGGCCAAGAGCAAGCTGGTGGGCACCCCCAACCCCAGCACGCCCCTCCCCAACGCCGTACCTCAGTTCATCGCCAGAGAGCCCTGTAAGTGCGCCACGGCTCGGGGCAGCGCCGGCCCCACCGCTTGCGCCCGCTCCCCGCCTCCCCGTTGCTTGTGGGGGAGAACGAGGGATTAACTCTCCTTCTTCTTCTCTTGCAGACGAGCTCACAGTGCCTGCACTTTACCCCAGTAGCCCTGAAGTGTGGGGGCCGTACCCCCTGTACCCGGCGGAGTTAGCGCCCGCTCTACCTCCTCCTGCTTTCACCTACCCCGCTTCGCTGCACGCCCAGGTAACGCGGCGCGGCCCCGGCACCGCTCACGCTGCCCGGCTCGCGGCACCCCAAAAACACCCCCCGCCGCCCCGCAGCGCCTCGGCACGGGCAGGGCCCCGAGGGAGGGCGCCGGGGGGGAGCAGCGCCAGCTGCCGGGAGGAAGAGCGGCGGTAAATATTATTGCAGCCACATACTTCCCTTGTCAAGGCAGCGCTGACAGGCAGCACCTGCGCTCCTCGCGAGGAGCGAGCGGCCGTGGCGTCGCTCCCGTTAGGCGCGGTGTTTCCTCCCCACGCGGGCTGGGGGCAGGTGGGGACGCTCCCCACGCCGCCCACTCAGCCCTCGCCCCACGTGCCTTGCAGATGCGCTGGCTCCCTCCCTCCGAGGCTGGTTCTCAGGGCTGGAAGTCCCGTCAGTTCTGCTGAATGCCATGTGAGTGCCACCTCGCTCCTCTTGGGGCATCCCCAACCCACGCCGGCGAGACCCAGGGAGCCAAATCCGCGCGGCTGGCCCCAAAAGAAAAGGGGTGCGAACGCGTGTGTGCCCGGGCCCCATCCCCGCCGTGCCATCCCACAGGTCTCAGGTGTGTGATGGCGGCCGACAGTCAGTCTTGTGGGTATGAACGGAGCCTGCCGCCGCGGCTGCTGGGCGCGCTCTCCACACGACCGCAGTGTGCTGGTAAGGGACGCGGCGCTCGGCTCGGGGGGGCCCTTCCTGCGCCTCTCGTCTTCGTCCGGGGTAGGAGTTTGGCCAGCCCAGGAATGCCTCTCGGCTTTAAATCACCCCCGTAATCTCCCCTCGCTGCCATTCCGGCTTCCTGCCTTGGATCAACACCGGCCGAATTCCTCCGAAGCGCAGAAACTCAACTTAACTCTGCCCTCCCCAGCGGCCGCCCCTCGCCCCCTAGATAGCACCCGCAGTCCGGGGCAGAGTTGCCGCTGCCTCTTCGCAGCTTCGCCTCCCGGCCGGCTGCTTTTGTAACCTCTCCGCCTCTCTTGTTGCAGGCTTGAAAAAAGAAAAAGAAAAACAAAAAAAAAACCTCGCACAAGTTTGGATTCCTCCAAGACTTTCCCACAGCCTCTATCACACATCTGCTCTCCTAGAAGAAAGCGAAAAGCATACCTAGTAATAATATTTCCCTCTTTTACACTGTATATTTGTAAGAAAGAGTGTGTTATTTCTGAAAGCATGGTTTGACAGGCAGTGCTGTAGCGTTTGAAAAGTATTTTCAAACAACCATAGGAAAGCAGACTACGAAAAAGGAAAGCGAGAGAGCAAGTATTTTTGTACCAAACCTTCCAAACAGGACAATCTTACACTGGGTTGGACCACGTCTTCTTGTGCTCGACTCCCGACTCGGCGTCCTTCGCAGCGTGCCTCCCGCCGCCAGCTGCACGGCGCAGGCGTGACGTTGCGGCCCGTGCGGGCGCCGAGGTGCGTGGCTCGAGGCGCTGGGGCTCGTGGCGCGGCCCGCCAGGGATCGGCATGCTCCGGCTGTGTCAGCACGGCCCCCGTGTGCACTGACAGTATTAGGGTTTTCCTCCCGGCCGTACCAAACACCACCAGGCAGGACAATCGAGAACGTCCGACGGCGTTTTTTTATCGTAGGGCTGTGTTACTAGCTCGCTGCGCAAAGCTCCGGCACGGTACAGTGCTCGCATCAGGGACGGGCAGAGAGAGCCCACACGTGGAGCAAGGTGAGAATTCGCCTCCTCCTCCTGCCACGGCTGCTTGAAGTTGTTACGGGCAACGTAAACTGCTGTATGAGACACCGAACTCTCCGCTCCCCCAGCTGACTGCACGTGCCTGCTGTTGTGCCATGGCGCCGGGCTGCCCCGGGCCTTCAGCGTCTGTGTGTCCGTGCAGGAGCAGAGAGAAGAAGGGAGGCAGCGCGCGGGACGGCGAGCCAGCCAGCAAAGAGACTGCTTGGCGTGCTGGCCTCTCCTCCTCCTTGCTCCAGCAGGAATTTGGATAAGAAAGAGCAAAGCAAAACAAAACAAGAACTCCACCAGATTTCGGTTTCTTGCAAAAGGAGGCGCAAGCCCCGTCTCCTCCGACCGCCTGCTTCTGAGCGGGATTCCCAGCCTCTCTTCCTCCTTCCTCGGGTTTCGTGGGCGGGCTGCAGCACCACGGCTGGGAATTCGGCTGCTGGAGCCGGCCGGGGTGGGGGCGAGATGGGGGGGAAAATGGGAAACTGCTGCTGGGGCTGTCTGTGAGCGCTGGGGCTGGGACTCGAGAGCCAGGCGGCTCCGTGAGGAACGGCGCCCGCGGTCCCGGGCGAGGGCCTGGTAGCTCCTGCAGCAAACCGTTTCCTGTACTTTGGTCTGGGGAGAAGAGAGGAAAGGAGCTTCCCACGTTGTCTACTCCGCTTTTGGAAATATGTTTAAAGGTACTTTTCTATTGTAATTTTTTAAAAATAAAGCCAGTGATTACGATAAGTTACGGGCAGAGCGTGGCGTGCTGTGTACCTGGCGGGGAGCGGGGACAAGGCAGCCTGCGGGCGTCCTGGGGGTGCTCGCAGCGACGCTCCCGACCGCCGCCGTGCTTCTGCGGGGCAGCTGCCGGCCGCCTGGCTCGCTTCGACCTCTAGGAAAGCTGCAAAGCCCCGGCTGGAAGGAGCAGCAGGCTCTGAGAAACGACTCCAAGTTTACAAAGATGTTATCAGTTAGTTTTTAAACCTCCTCGTCTTGGCACCGAGCGCAGAAGCTAAGCTGCGATTTTCCATGAGCTCAGCCGCAGAAGAGGCAAATGTAGCCTAGAGACGACGGGCCGGATTATTATTTTTTAACATGCGGAGAGTTTTCTAAAACAGGCCCGTCGGCCCAACCTACAAATTCCTCCTCCTTCCTCTGCTCTGCCCCTGCCCCGACAAACGCTGCCAGCTTCCCAAGCCCCCGCCAGCAGCCGCACTCCTACGACACCGCTCCAGGCGCCAGAATCACGGCTAAAGGGCAGGAGCACAGGCTGCGAGTGGCTCGGGGTGCGAGGAGGAGGCACGGTGTCACTTGAAACGCCCGGCCGGCGGGGCAGAGCGGCGGAGTTAAGCCCCTAAGGTCGGCTGCTAATCCTCCCGCGGCCGCTGCGAGTCACAGCTTTTGTTCCCAGCCACCTCCGGAGGTTTGCTGGCAGGGCCGGGAGGGAGGGGAAAGCAGCGACAGGGCAGAACACATCGCTCGGCCCGACTGCTGTGAGCACCGCGGTACCTGGCTGACGCCACTGTCGGCCAGGAACACAGGCGCCCTTGGGAGTGGGTTCAACACCGCGAGCATCCTGCAGCCAAGGAAGTGACAAAAGCCACCGCCAGCACTCGCCTCCTGCCGGACTGGGCGACATCCACCCCGCGAGAGGAAGCTGGGAACGCGTCACCTCTTGGCCTGCTCGTTTCCTCCACGCCAAACGTGCCGGGCGCTGTGCTGGCGGGGCGGGAGCAGCAAGCATCCCCTTTGCCCGTGCTGACCTTTCCCCACGCGGGCCGGGGACACGTTCCTCTCCTGTGGCTGTCGGGAAGGCCCCGCCGCTGGCGGACACCAGGGACACCAGACGGTTGCAAAACACGGCCGGGGAGCCCCGGGACAACGCTGGCAGCCGGTGCCAGGCGAGTCCTGGGGGCACGAAGAGGCGGAGCTGGAAGCAGCAGAAGCAGCTTGCTTCTCCTTGCTTCTGCTTCTCCCAAGCCCTCCCCTCCCCAGCCCCCACGGCAAGGCTGAGCCGGGGTGGGGGGATGTGAGCGGCTCCTTCCTGAGGCGGGGATGGGGCCAGCAGGATCCCAAAGCGGGGAGACGCAACCCAGCACCGGGGGCACCGGGAGCAAAGGGCAGACGGGACCAGCACTGGTCGGGAGAGGGGGGGAGGAAAAAAACAGGGCTGGGAGAGGAAAGATGTGACGGCACCAGGGTCTGGCCAGGCAGATGTCCACAAAGAGGCCTCCCCCCTGGGAGGGATGCAGGCGGGGACACCCTAAATCCCAGAGATCACCTGAGCGCTGCTGTCTGCCTCGCCGCCAGGCACGGGTTAGGAACCGAGGCGATGGTGGAGGGTAGAAAGCGAAGCGGAGAAATGCCATTAGCAGAGCCCCGAAACGCTGCCTCTGAAACATGGGTAAGTCAACCATTAGCAGAGCCTGGACTTCATCTCCACGGCCTCCATAATTAATAACTAGCTCGGGAGGGAATCGAGAAGACAACGTAACCGATGGAGACAGGAGGAAATCGCGCAAGTACTTCGGGCCTTGGACGTGAGCCCAGAAGCGCAGGTAGAGCCAAAGAATTAACTTAATGGACGAACGGCCTCCTGCCCTCACCAGCCTTTTCCCCTGCTCTGCACAGCACCAACCCACGAGGCGGCCGGGGCCCAACACGTGGCTCCCAACCACAGTTTTCAGTCAGGGCTGCTTGCTGCCGACACGCCGCACACCACAGCAAGGGATGGGGCCAGCGAGAACCAGGCCCTCCCCAGCGTCCCCACATCGCTCCTGAACAGAGCGGGGGGACACCCAAACTGGTGCAGGTGCAGCTACACAAGGTGGAAGCTGCCCTCATGCTGGGACACGGCCAGGAAGGATGTTTTGGGGCTGACCCCTCTCCCAGTGACAGCTATCGGCCTCTCACCTTGCCCATCTCAACCAGCCGAGGGGAAGCGCTCAGCCCCCGGGCACGCCTTCCCAGACAAAGCAGCCTCCAGGGGTCCCCGAGGCAGCAACGCAGGCAGGAATTCGGGCCTGGTGCATTAGCAGCGACCGGAAAGCGAGCAAGAAAGCTGGAAATAATGAGATGTCATCGCCGGGGCTGCTTCTAACCATCCGCAGCTCGCCGTCCCCCCTCGTCAGCAGGTAGCGGGGGCCTGGCTCTCCCCGGTGGCCCGGCAGCGCCTGCCCGTGCTCATCGAAGTGACAGCGCTCGCTGGCTACGGCCACGTGCCGGGGCTTCACGGCGCTCCTCAGGGCTCCCCGGCCTCCCTCTGCCCCGCTCGCTAAAAGCCTGGAATGATCACGATGAATTATAGATTAGCTCCAGCACAAACCGCCTCATGTCAGTTTTCTCAGTCGACCATGCAAAACCCTGCTGTTTTCCGGCCCCTTCCAGAAGGATCAGCGCAATGGAGGAGGAGGAGGAGGAACAGCTCCTTAGCCACAGCAACTTTTACAACAGAAGCCAGTACACACCCGTGTTCAGAGCTGTGACACCCCTGGGCTATCTGCCTTGAAAAAAAACACCCAAAGTGCTTTAACTTTGGGGGTGAGGAGGAGCAGGCACACATCCAGCAAGCACCCAACCTGGAGCCTCGCTCGTGCGCACCGACGGTTTCAGCTCACGCCTCTTCTGACCCACTTCTGCTCTCAGCTGTGTGCGCAGAGGGTGAAACACCTCCTTCCTTCCCCTCTGCTCCCTCGCAGCCACAGGCTCAGGATGCCACGGTGCGAGCAAAAGGACAAGGCAGACAGCAGTGACATACCTCAGAGAGCTCCTGTCACTGCCAGACAGCTCGCTCTCCCCCGGGGCCCTGTCCATATGTCCATCAGCATCACGGAGGGGAGGCTGAACGCCTCTCTGCGCCTGGCCAACCCGGACAAGGTCAGGCAGCAGCTCGGCCAGCACCCTGCGTGCACAAGTCCTTCAGCAGCAGCGCGGACACACGCCACCTTCAGCTGCAGCGGGGCTGTCCCATGGGTGTGGGCAGCTCGTGGCCCGCTCAGAAAGCGCCCGTGTGGAGCTCGCCAGGCCTCTGGGCCCCCAAAGGGACACGCACGCTGGATGCTGTGTGGCAGGCTCTGTCCTGTGCACGTTGGAGGAGTCCTCACCTGGCAGGGACAAGCAGAGACTGCGCAAAAACTCATCTCAATGACTTGCCAAGAAGCCTTCCTGCAATGCATGAGGTAACGGGGCCTCTCCCCACTGCCGAGGGCAGCCCAGGTGCCCTCACCTCGCTGGTCAGCTGCACACGTGGCCAGGGAAGGCAAAGAAAAGCAGAGGAAGAGGCCCCCATGGTCCTCGAGAGAGAGCGCGATGCCTCTCAGCAGCCCTTCGTGCTGCCAGACTGAGGGAGTAAAGATTTTGCCAAAGAAAGCAAGCTGAGGGCATGATGGTTTTGGCCACCGTGAGAACCATCTCGCCAGGCACAGGATAGCTGAGAACACCCTGGAGGAAGATAAAGGAAGTTTAAGGTTTTAGCAGCTGTGAACTCTTACATTTAACTTCAGCAAAATAAAAAAAAAATTTGGACGTTGTGCCATGAAGAGACTGAAGCAGGCTGGAGTGCAACTAAAAGCTTTCAGCAGGCTCCCGTTGATACCATCTGAGATGTTTTTAAGTTTTTTGATTTTCAAGAGGTCTTGGGGAACAAAAAAAAAAGAAAGAACAACCGTAAGGGCCACTGGGAGCAGATAGAGAAACAAAACCCAGCTCCTCAAACCCACGCAGAAGAGAGGAGTTCATTCTTATCTTCTGGGCTTGTTTTCTTCAGGACTGTGTAGCCTCAAAGGGGCCAATGGGGCCAATGAGGGAACCCTTTCAGCTACTTCCAAGCTTTGTGACTGTACCCTAACAAGCTGCAAAATCTGTCTTGTTTTGCCCTCTCTGCTAGCACAGAGGAGATGACTTCCACCAGCAAGACAAAGCTTTCCAGCCCAGTCCTTCCTACCGGACATCAGCTGGACCATTTTGTTCCTCTGCACACTGGAGCCTGACAACACCGCCACAGCGCGCAGAGCTGGTAGTTAATCTTCCTTTGCTGCTCTCTTGTTTTTTGACCTAATGTAATTTTCATCTTTGAAAGTAGCCAGACATATTCTTTAGTCTCCTTACTACCTTAATCGCTTCAGCAGAGACACTAAGCAGATAGGCTGCCTTACGGTCTGCCTTGCAAGCTTCAGGGGTTCGTGCTAGGTGAGATGATGGGAAGGTACCCCAGTAAGACCCCAAAAGGTATGACAGGCGATGCAGAGCTCTGAGCTCTGCTTTTGTCCAAGCACCACCACCAAAAAAAGGGACTGCTCAAAGCGCAGCAGACGGAAGGGAACCTTTGTCTTTGAGTGAAATGGCAGAAGAGAACAGTTTTGCAAGCGTGCCACGGGTGCTTTATAGCAGGGCTGTAACAGAAAAGTAAAAAGCTCCAAGAGGAATCGCTTGTGCCGGCCTGGAAGATACAGGAGAGAAAAACAGTTTCAAAGCCAGCGTGACGCTTTTATGTATGTATTTATATACATAAAAATAGAAAAGAAACCTCCTACTGGTGTTCAGCAGCTCTTTACATGGGACTGACACGTGTAATGCTCGAAGCATTGTCTGTTTCTCAAAAGAGCCCTCTTTAAAACCAGGTGTATTATACAGAGGGATCAATGCTACACTTACAGAAGTTTATTTCTCCTCCTGCACTTTCCCAAGCAGACGTCACTTGTTTGGTGCTCCAGCAACAAAGCCTTATTCTTCATCTGCTCCTGGGTCCAGATCGGGCGGCCTCTGCTTCGATCCCTGATAGGTCGGGCAAGAGCAGAGCTCCTGTGCGTGCGGCAGCAATCTGCTGCTGGCGGGCTCTCAGGCTCACCTAGTTTATCTTTGATCCTAACCCCAGAAGGGCCGAGGAACAGCCCCTCTACTGCGGTGCCGCGAAAACAGTATCAGCATTGACTGACTCCGGTTCAGTACATCAAAATGAGCTATCAAGAGGACGTAATTTGGCCACATTCCACATTAGGCAGTCTGTATGGCAACGAACATCAGGCAGCCACAGGGAGCTTTCATTTAAGGTGGCTTTTCCCCTCCCCCAAACAAGAATGATAAAAGATGACAGTGTTAGCCCAGAACAATAAGTCATTGAGAAGATTAAAACACAGCAAAGAGTCCTTTACCTCCTCAAAAAGGAAAACACAACTGGAGAGAAAGACGAAAGCTCTCTTGTTCTTTAAGGAAGCAACACTGGAAACCAGCATTGTGAGTTTATTACTTTAAAAAAAAAAAAAAAAGTTTCAGTATTACACTGTCATTTTATTTCCCTCCGGTCCACAGCATAGAACTGTGCAACACGGGTGCACCCATTACAGTGAAGAGAAATCGCCGAGAGCAATTTCTGGGTAGCATTAGGGAGCAGCCGCTGCGTTGCCGCCCTGCAGCCTGCTCGGAGCTCGGGAGAGGGATTTTTCCTGAGTCTGAGCCTCAGGTATCAGTTCAGTAAAGCTCAATCCCACAATAGGAAGGAACAGAAAAACCGTAGGTGTATTTGACGGGAAAAGAAACTAGCTTGCAGTGATTTTAGGAGGAGGTTTCCCTGAAATAGGTACAACAAACACTGTATTCAATTCTACTAGAAAGCCCCTCTTAAGTAATTCCAGGTAAATACCCATTAAGCAATGTAAAAACAGAGTTAAGCACTGAACAGGAACTCCTGCATTACATGCTGAGCACCATTTATCACTCCATGCCAACAGGCAACTTGTGAGAACCTCTCATTTAAAGACACATTTCCCATTAGCTAATTAAATTAAACTCTAAATTTAGTAGTTCGTACTTGCTCTTAAACTGACCTGTTCCATCTTGGCAGTTGCTGGGATGGGGAAACACATCACATTACTATATACAGTCAGTCTTTCTGCGAGCAGACACTGAGCCTGAGTGGCAAAAAGCCTGTATAAAAATGCTTGTTTGCTCCAGAACTCAGCTGGTCACTGTTTGCCAGGAACGACATCAGAGTAATCTTTTAATACTCCAGCCAAATGGTCATTGTGAGTCTTAAATCGGCGTTTCTTCTGAGAAGCGGGTTTCTTTCTCCTCTGAATAGGAGCCTGCAAGAAGAAACAAACAGTAGTCAAGAGATCTGCCCTCCAGCTGCGACACCTGACCTGCTGTGCTGTCCACAGGCTCTGCCTTGCTGCGAAGGAGAGCTGTGCGTGAAGAAGGGGTGGGCAGGAGGGGAAGGTGGTTTTTTATGCAGGAAGAAACAACAGCAATCGGTCCAAATCCAGGCAGGGAATTGGCAAAGGGTACGTAGCAGAGCCTCCCGGTATCTCATGCGCTGTAGGAGAGCTGGCATTTGTTTCTAAGTGAGATTTCCAAACACTCTCAGGCAGCTACAGAAGGATATAGAGCCCATATCCACAACTACGTGCTCAAAGACCCATTTAGCATACAAGAGATCCAGGAGAAATGCCTACGTGACAGCAGGCATTAAAACATCTACTGCAGTGACTGGCAGAAACCAAGAACAAATCCTGTGTGGAACGGCTCTTGCAAAAGGACAGCTCAAAGCCAAGTGCAGAAGAGAAAAGATACGGCGTGCCACACACAAATAAATGTAAAAAAAAAATAAAATAAACTTGTTAGAAGCTAGGAAGAAAGCATCTCTGGAGACCTTGTTGCCATTTTGGCCTCCCAGTAAAACATGGGCATATCGCACCCATTTTGTGGAACAGCGCTATGTGAGGTGGGAGGCAGGTTAGATTATTTCTGTTGGGGTTTCAAGGCTACTTAGCAGAAAAGAAAAAGAAAAGGCAAGAGAAAACCTTCTCCCCAAAGAGTAGCTATTCTTTTGCTCCTAATGCATCGTACGGCTTTAAGCAGAAGCTTCCACTTTGGAGCTCAGAGGGATTTTTGGCATTTGCCCTCTTCTTGATGCTGCTTGGATTACGCTGGCTGAAACAAGTTATAAAAACACTGGCTGCTGGCTACAGCATTGTTGTTTTGCAGCTTCTTAAAACGGGTCGCAATTCCCTGAGCTACACAAAGCAGCTGTGCATAGGCTCAGCAACGTGTTTTGGAATTAACACTGCAGGGTCAGGAAGGGGGGGTCTCTCAGGAAGATCTATAATTCGCATCTCTTACTATTTTCTTTGGTCCAGCTTCTTGCATGGAAGAAATACCCTGTCGTTTCAGGTACTCTTCGATTTTCTCCTCATCCATAGAATCCACGGGAATGCTCCTCCACAGCTTCTGAAACTCTGCAAGACCAAACACAGCCTCATTTCATATCCCAGTGAATAAACCTTGGGCAAAGCCCCGCACGAAGCAGGGGAAATACACTTGAGCTCAAACATTGAAGGACTCTGATCTATCAGCCTGTGATGCAGCGATGCTGCCAGCAGGCACCCAATTAGCACAGCCCTTTACCCTCTCCAAACGCCGGATGCGCTTCCAAAAAAAGCCAACACACGCACAAAAAGAGAAGCCCCCGACACTTAAGGGAAGAAGATGAGCTGATTCTCATCTGTGCTAACTGCACTCCAGCGTGCCTGCATCCAGAGCACCCATTGGCAGTGTGTGCTTTTCATGGTAATTTGCTGCAGCCTCTACCTTTTTGCCCAGCACCTCTGTAGCCGTGCAGACTGTCAGCATGTTTTATAAGCCCCGGTTCAAACGGTCTTGGTGAAGGGTAATAACTAACCATAAACGGCAACTTCATTGACACATCTTCCGCTGCCATTGTCATGGGAGACTTGACATCTCCTAGTCCAATTTACTGAGGATTCAAGACATTTACTTCAGCAGTTTTAAGCTCCTTTATCGCTGTAATCTAATACGTATCATGCCGTACAGATAATAAATTACTAGAATTCCTCTGGTGTTAAAAGAAGAGAGATACCTTAAAAACCACAGCAGCAAGAAAAAAGACAGAGACAGTAAGTCTTAATTAGAGCAGCTGCCATCTGCCTGAACGCTCTCTGCCTCATGTAAAGTTTCAGAGAGTCTCTGGAATGCCTTCTCCAGGCAGCGGCTGGTACAATCCTACCTCCCCTCATTCCCCAGGCAGTAAGTTAGATATATCCTGTCAGCAGGTTTGGCTAACAAACTATAAATAAAACACGAGGCACACATAGCAACGCAAGACTAAATTTTTCCCTTTATTTCCAGACAAATTTAGTATACAGTTGTCAAAACAACCACAACTTCTGCATGCGTAAGAAGTTGTCCTGTGCAGCAGGCAATGAAACACTCCAGCGACGATCTGCCACAGATAGACTGGCTCTAGCCACACAGCAACAGAACAGCACCGTGAAGAAGGCGTAAGCGACAGAATTCCTTCCTGTGCTTGGACCTGTTCCCTTCCTAACACGTCTTGTTTTTCTAGGAAAGCACATGCTTTTAGCCTCAGCTCGTTCTTTCCCTTCCCATTACCAACAGCAAGGGGCTGTTCAAGCTTCCCAGGAAACAAAAGAAAGGAATTTTGCCAGTGGAGAACAACAACGTTCATTTTTGGTAACCCAGCGCTTTCGAAGAGAGCTGAATCCTGTCAAAACACTGCTTTTGGTTTCATGGAGATAGTGCCTTCCCGTTCGGGCTGCACAACAGGAGCATTGAGACAGCAACCTTCAGATAACTTAATGCAGGGAGTGACGACGCTGTAGTCAAGACATTCAAGACATTCTCTGTCTCCTCATCCGTTTTGGGTGTGATTCCAGGCTTTTGGCATATCTTGTGGTGCCTGCTATCACAGATCATCTCTCACCTAATCCTGTTGCAGCAGGTGGAAAAGGTTGTGTTATGATCAAAGCTGAACACAAAAGAGACATTTCTCAGAGATGAGCTCTCAGATGAAAGTCTTAGCAGCAGCTTGAGCAAGGGTCCCAGCGTGTCCTCTGGACTGAGCAGCACGAGCTCTTTCAAGCTGTTTCCTTTCTGTTCATGCCCTCTCTTTGTCTTGAGCACCCAAACAAGCCAGAGCAGGACCCTGAGACCTGGTGGTGGTTGGAAAGAGGGATCCCACGCTGGCTGTGCAAATGCTGTATCGCACGCTGAAAGAAACCGTGCTCCGAACCACCCATTTCTGTGATTCATGCATGAAGTGCTGCCCATAAACAGATGAATATGAAAGAGATCCCACTTAGAGATACTTTCAGGTTGCGTTGCACTATACGGCCTTTGGCTCTGCACAGCCGAGTCCTGTGAGACCTGAAGAGATGCACGGCAGTTCTCTAAGACATACATGACAGGCACGTGTACAGCGGATGGAGCAGAAGAGAGAACTGGTAGCAGCTTTTACGTGACAGCGGCCTTTTTCTTGAGACGTTCTGCTACAAACACAAACGATCTGTCTTCTTATTAGAGCTCACGATACACAGACAAATATGCTTTGGTGCAAAAAAAAAAAAAAAAAAAGCTGAGGATAGCTACTTAAGGGTAACCAGCCTGCATTCTTCTGGAGAACAGAAGTGAAAAATTAAACAGTAGAAAATAAATGGCCAGCTCTTCAAGGATCAAAATGCACAGAAGCGCAGAGCACAGTTAATACCTAACCCCAGCATTTTGCATTTCTTGTAACGCAACATAATGATGTTATACCATCATTACAGCCTCACATTTGCCTTTCAAACTTGTCCAAGAAATATGAATGGAACAGTCACCAAGAACCCAGACCGCAACGCTAAAATGGACTTTAAGTACAGACAGTTTAATTTACTAATTGGCCCCACCAGAATCACTACAAAGTATTCAGCAACGCCACTTAATGACTCCTCCATAAATCAGGCTGCTTTCAGTGCTATAGCTTTGACTCTAGTAATTGCAAAATAACTTCAATGCAGAAGCTCCGTGTACAGCACTGAAGTACCTTAATGCGGGAGAAAGTGGGAAATCACAATCACGCTGTCCCCTGGCAATACTCGGTGTCAGAGGGTTGGTTTGGAACTAAAAGCACAGGATGAAGGTGGAGCAGTGTTCAGGCGGCTGCGCGTACTAGGGGTGTGTATTTAGGGTGCCATCTGAGGAGAAATGGAAACCTGTCCCTCATCTCATCACAGAACCAACTCAGTGTAACACCAGATACTGAGCCAAAGGCAGGAACTGAAGAGAGCGAGCAGCTGGCTGGCTGGCGCTGAACCATTTCCACATTACCTGTCAGATTTCTTCAGAAGTCTCTAAGGACTGTGCCCCTATCAGTTAATGAAAGTTTAGACCTTGGGAATACACTATCTGAATTATTGTTGACATCCTCTCTGAAATGCGAGAATCTATGGGAAAAGCTGGCAGTAGCTACAGCTCTCGGCAAACAGTGCTCCATGATTGTGGCTGTGGTATTTCTGCACCTCCCGGCCAAACATTCATACCCTTAACCCATGAGAGAATGAGGTTTCTCCACGTTCTTTGAGGAGAATCTGAAAAACCACACACCTGGCCTTTCCTGCGGCTCCTAGCTTGTAAAATCAGCAGCTCATGAGGGGGGTCAGTGACGAGGAAATGGCACCCAAGGACCTGATTACTGCCCTCCACCGCCTTTGGAGCACATCTCTGAGCTTATGGCTGGCCAGGCAGGAGGACACAGGGGGCTGGCCTGTCTCTAGGAGGAGAGAAGGCAGAAAGAGAACTGCTGTGCTCAGCTGATGTGTCTGAAGAGCAGGCAACGTAACGGTGACGGAAGGGTGACCTCAAAACACCAGATCTGTTTTTCACGATGACTTTCTTCTGTCTGTGACAAGGCGCAGTGTGAGAGCAGGGAGGGACTGCTTCGGCCAGGCACGGAGAGCAGGATCAGCTGCACACAGCCATTCCAATCCCAGAGCACATCCAATTCCATCTCCACGTCCTCTGAACTGCAAGGCGATCTTTACACCATCAGAGCATGATGGAAGCGGGAGACTCGTCACTCGGATCCACTAAACTATTTTACAGCTAGAGCCAGAACAAGACTGTAACAGCTATGGAAAGACAAAGCTGTCCAGCAGTCGAGACAGTAAGGCTTCATCTGACCACAGCAGGCTGCATTCAGACAGCCTGACAATTCCTCCTGCCGCTTGGGCTGTTATGACAAGACAGAGCCCAGAAAAAATCCCCTAGAGAGAAATTTCCAAAGAGTTTCTGGCCAAAGCTACGCAGGTGCTGTGATCCCTAAAGGAGACATGTGTTTTCTGCAGAGAGCTCTTAAGTCCTGATGGAAATGCAGACTTTCCCAGCACAGGCAGCAAGCTGTGGTCACCGCACCCTGAATGAACAAATCCTGTATGCAGTACCTTGCAATTTGACCGCTAAAATCTATAAAGGAACAGCTCGCAGGCTGCTCCCTTGCTCCTCCAGGTCACTAACTCCTGGTCTTTTGAGTAAGGAGGAGAGGGACCGAGACCTGAAGCACCACAGCAGGCTGACTGAAAGGCCAATTCAGATGCTTGCTAACATCTCTATCATGGAGCTGTGTGCACGCAGTCTTAAAACAAAGAGCTCGGACCAGTGTAACAAGCACAAAGCAAAGCAGAGGGCAGCATAACAAAGGTTCTACAAATGGCTTCTCTCGCTGAAATACCTGAGGGGTAAGGATGTTCCTGCAACTTTACTGTATGGGGGCCTCATATATAAAAGCAGTTTGCACCAAACACTCTTTCTATAAATGCTTACATATGGGAAACAGGGTCATGGGTAAGTGGCTGCACCGTGACTTCAGCGTAGTTTATCCTGCAGTTCTGACTGCTTCACCTGCTCTCGCAAAAAGGCTGAGATGGCTCCTGGAGATAAACTTCTGTACTATACCGGTAATAAAATCTGTCAGAGATCAGAAACAGCTTGAAAGTCTTCACTGAGCTGAACTCAAACCTGAGCACAGGATGAGAACAGACAACATTTCTGTGGAGAGGGCAGAAAGGAAGAAACAAAGAGCAGCAGGGAAGATGGAGTCCTGCTCCACAGCAGTCCCAGGGAGTACAGGACTAGATCTGTACCAGGCAGAAGAGGTGCCCATCGACCGTCTTGGAATTCAAAGCCAGAACCATAAGTCCTTGCTGATCCTCAGCAATTTCTGTACTGTCAAATTGAAGAGGCTCTGGCCACTCTTTACATCTCTTCAAAGGCACGTAGGAAGAACAACACATGTAATTACCAAGTATCCACATTTTCAGGCATTACAGTATTTCCTATATTGCCTTCAGACGTGAAAGACATCGTCTCTAGCAGTGAAGCAATCGGACTGTCATTTCAGTATTCAGCCCCACGGTGAAAGCTTGGTTCACACGCAAAGTGCTTGCTTAGCCCCAGCACAAAAAGGCAGTGCTTTACTTGGCTGAAGCACCTGAAATCCAGCCTGGCTTTTATAAACCCGTTCAGCTACACATTACTGACAGGAGATTAATTAGTCAGGAAGTCACGATGGAGGAACACATGCAATCTGAACCTTCTTTGGCTAATCACAGAAAAGGAAGAACAAAAGCTGTTCCTCACTACACATACCTTCTCCAGTAGCCTGGAGATCACGATATAGGTGCTGCACTGCTGCTGAAGTACACGGGGATTTATTTCACAAAGGGGAGAAAGAAAAGCTCGTTCAGCCATTAAAATGACTGCAGTCAGGACAGAGACAAGCACTGCCAGGAAATAGTTTCTCCCACTACTTTAGACAGCAACCTCCAAACTACCCCAGCAGCTCCTTTTTCTCTGCTGACGGCTGGTGGAGCTCAGACAGCGAGGGGAGAGGAACTTTTAGAGGACAGTAATCCCAGCCAGCATGCGTTCAAAACTGGAGTGTGCCATACAGCACAATCGTGCACTGAGCACTGCAGAGCCCTTATTTCTAAGGATAAACATTAAACTAGAAACATATTTTGAACTGTCATCAGTTGCTAGATCAAAGAGCCTTGACAACACTTCAAGGCTTATATCGCAGTCTTCTAAAATCTCAGTTTTAACGTTGCTGGAGATAATGAGCTGAAATAGCACTGCTAGCGCAGGAACATGTCATAACTCATCCCGTACGCAGACAATTCTGCCAAGGACTCCTTAAGAGACATGCTTGTAGTGCCCTGGAGAGAATCTCTGGGAGAAATTGCTCAGGAAGGATGGGTCTTCCTCATCACAGGATAACACGGTTGGAAAAAAGACCCATTCCAGCTGCAGTAAGTACGTGAACTCACTCAGGGATGTTTCAAGAGTTGTGGCATACGCAGGCAGATCACAACGTTCACAAAAGAAAAAGGATTTTGCCCCTCTCAGAAAAAAGCATTATCTTCTGCATGACAAGAAAAGCAAGAAAACAGCAGGAACAGAACAAAAAAAAAAAATCACTTTCTGATCAGATGGGAACATGCTGCCACCTGCGGATGAAAGAAAGCAAGGCCACCTTGAACTACGAGCACATTGCACACTAGTGGTCCCTTCATTAGACACTAGAGACTTTAATGCCTTCCTCGCTCGGAGACTGAGCCAGCCAGCTTAAACATTTAGTTTCATTTTTTTGTGCGTGCGTTTTTTTTTTTTTTCTTTTTAACTTTTCCTCCTCTTTCTCAGCAATGGGCTGCACCACTTGTTCCTAACCACCGATCGATCAGTGCAGGATGTGCTAAAATATAATACATTGTATAGGAACAGCCTTGGATTTTTACTGGCTCCCTGACAGAGTTTGGCAGATTTCCTTTGCTCCTTCTTAATAGAACGGGTCCTTTTATTAAATTTCACAGTTAATCTTGGAGTTATTACAAACTAAGAGCAATAGAATAGAGATCTGCTCTGCTAACCCTTTTAGACTGGCTGGGTGCCAATTATCTGGAAATGGTACAAAAGAAGAAATGATCAGCAATTGTGACTGTAATACAACCAGTAGCTGCTAAAAACTTAAAAGCTTTGTCTACTGCAATAGAGCTGATTTCTAAAGGTTTTGGCAAAGCTAGGATCCCTAAAAGCTGTGGGCTGTTGGACCGAAGAAACCCAATCTGAACAAGACGACAGCGTTAATGGTAAAATTGCAGGCATTTGGGAGGTTACAAATTCCCCACTAAAGGCAGATTGAGGCTTACGATTCTGCATTTCACATATAGTTTGGACTCCCAATACGAAGAAATACCAGAAATTACGGTTTAAAGAGACTCAATTAAATATTTTGAAACTATTTTTATACTTTTAGGTGCTGTAGGTGACATCTACTAAATTATCTTTGTGGAAGAAAGCTATTATTACTGAGCATATAAATGTGGTACGTAACAAGTAAGTTGCTTAACTCTAGTTAAAATAGGGTCTCTCTGAGCTATTCAAAGACGAAGAGCTTTATATTTTGTTCCTATATGTCCCTGTATGTTCCATTCCTACGGTCCTGCAAGTAGAGCAGCCAAAGTCTCTACAACTCTTTTTCCTTCTACGATAAGATGGCTTTGTGTGGCATGTGTCCAAGTGAAAAACAGTAAGTGTTCAGTGTCCTTGAATTGTTTAAAATTTAAAATCCCTGGTCTTTTACCAGGGATTGCCTTCTCCCTTCTATACTTACAGCTATCTGATGTCATTATTGCAACACATCCCAATTTGCATAATTAATTTCCACTCCGAGCTCTAGGAAGCAGCAGTACCCCACACCTACACTGCCCTCCCAGTTGTCAGTTGCCCCTTCTCACTACTTCTGCTCCCATGCCCTCCCTGTCTGCTTTTTCCTTCTGTTCCATTCCTGGTAACTCATTGCATTCACCAATGAAAGACACATGATTTATAAGCTGGAAAAAAAGAGCAAACTCAAACCCAGAAGGAATTCCTTTGTTTTCTGGCTGCCCTTTATGCAGCAAAATGTTAAATGACATTTAAGTCACAGGCAGGTGACTTTTGGTCTTTTCTGTCATACTTACACTTGAATTGCTGGATTCCTGCTGCCATGTATCCAATATAAAACAGAGGCTATTACCTCTGAACTCACTTGCTCATTAGTCTTGTTAGCCTTGTGTTAATATAAACCCTTTTACTGACTGAATCTGGATAGACCTAAGATTTGATTATGACATTAAAAGACTGCTTATACATACATACCGCTGCCTACGATGAATGCAAATTAACTGTCATGGAAACAGATGTAAATAAACACCTACCTTCATCCACAGTAAACTGACAACTCTTATCATTGTAGAAGAGAATTTTCTTCTTATCGGGGCGATTAACAAAGATGATCTGGTCCCCTAAAGCCTCGAAAACAAACACAAAAGAAGAACTCAAAATCACTTCATTTCTAAGCACAGGGATTCCAGCATGAACAACAGACCCAGATTTGTGCTACAAAAAGATCAACCAGAGAAGCAGCAAAGTAACCTGCAACAAAAAGCATCCAAAGGGGACATTGTCAATAAGTGCACTAATAAAGCAAAGATGAGATACAGGGGGCTGAGATCAAGGGATAAAAGCACCACTAAATGCTTTCAGTTGCACTGTGGGAGATCAAGCGTCTTTTGGGGGAAAGAACTTTGACAGCTGTGCTGAGACATCAGGCCAAATCTGAAAGTAAAGAATGATGTCCAGAAAAAGCTACAATATTCGACCTTCTGAAATAGGGTTTGAGTTATCTAAAGAACAGAAATAACTCGTGACAAAATTCTCTCTTAGCCTCCGTGTCCTCTCTGAGAACCTAAGTAGAGCAGGTTCACTCACCTTTATGGCTTTCTGTGCATTGGGTAGCCCTTCCTCAATATCTTCTAAAAGGATTCCTCCCAGCCCTCGCTGGTCATGCTTGTCCAGGAGCCTGAGCAGAGCCTTTTTATCTTTCAAGTTGTACTTGGGTTTGAAAGCATACTTCCCATCTACAACTTCTATTTTCGGATTGTTGACTAGAGCCTGTAATAGGAACATCAATTTTAAAACCTGAGAAAGAGTGCACACTAGTACATTTTTCTAGTGTGATTTTCAACAGCTACAAACACATCAGCCACGTTAGAGCTGCCAGTTTGGAGGTTTGAGTTTGAAACAGATTTTAAACCCCTGGATCTTAGATCCAGCCCAGGCGTAATTCACCGCAACGTAAAGCACAAAGCACCAAAGGAGGCTTAGCATCATTCACTTAGTGCCCTTGGGATTGAAGGTCCATGAAGCCTCTTACGGCAGAAAGCCGCACGTGTTCCTTTTTGAGAAAGGAAGGACAATAAAAAAAAGGATGGAATGCAAAAAAAAAAAAAGTGCTTTGGCTGAATATAGAGTGCAAACAGACAACTCAGCATGTCAAAATCAGGTCATATGCATGTTATGAATGTGAAAGGCATTACCCTGGGATGAACAAAACAGGAGTCAGTCTTCCCCAACTGCTGTCAATTGGCACCAGCAGCTGTAGAAGAAATTGAGAAGAGCAGACCTCCTGCACAGCAGGATTTTACTTATGATGCCAGCTTGAGTGAAGCTGACCAGAAGCTCATGGACAATTGAAATGATTTAAGATATGCTCCGAATCAGTTTTGCTGTGCAGCCAGTACCATAATGGAAGTTCACCTGTAACAGAGGGCAACTCTACTTAGTTTCTTCTGCAGATGCCAGCCTGACCCTGAAAGGAGAAAGAGAAGAGACACAGAAAGAAGAAAGGAGGGAGAAAACGCCTGTAACAGAAAAGGTAACTACGGCACTGCGGGATGTTCGTTTACCTTTTCTTACCCAGTAGCAACTCAGTGGTAATTTTACGTAAACTTCCTGGGAAGAGCTTTTTGGTACAGACTTGATATTCTGATTGATTACAGAAATAACCTGGAGCTACCCTTCAAAGTTTACAACGAAGCCTAGTTTTCATGGTAACAGCATTGCGGGATTGGAGATTTCTGTACCCCAGAGTATTAGCACTGGTACCAAAGGAACACTACAGGCTGTATTAGTTAAAACCAGCCTAGTTTCACTACACAGAGATTTCTTCCCCATGCACCAACAGCCTTTACTACTTTGTTGCAAGGATTTTAAATACGATACAAGCAAAGCCAGATACACCAATTAAGTATAAATACCAAATATGGTTATTTTTGTTGATTTATTTGTCTTGAAATCCCATGAAGACATTCAGATCAATTAAGCATGAAGAAGGACATAGTGCCAAGTTACAACTCCGTAGGAAGGACACCTAGCATATACTGTGAGACTAATGAACTTTGCGATCCCTCAATTGCAAACAGGGATTTCGCATCAGAATTCTTCATTTCAGTAAATCACAAAGAACTGGAAGTCTATGAATTTTGTGCCAAACTCCTTTTGTTCAGTTAATTTAACATCCTGGACACAGGAAGAACTCTCTGCTTTGATTTTTTATGAAGAAATTCCTTGAGAAAAACAATTTGAGTATATAAAATTAGTAACGAATAAATTCACTGGACATAAAACTTACTCTTTGTGCAGTAATTCTAACTGCTCCTTAAAAATGTCAGAAGAGCTTTCATTTCAGAGTTATTTCAATAGCAGGAGGCATAAGACAGAAACATGAATCAATGCAGTTTCTCAAAAAAGAACTTTTATACTTATACAGTCTGTAATTAAATAAATCTGTACGGTTCAGGTTTATCATTATCCTTTGATCTCTTATTAAAATCTAAACTTTTCTTTACCTCGCTCATTAACCATTGCTTCTGTTTGAGTCCAATATCTAAATGCTGTGTTTCATCCAAAATCTCTTCTAGGGTTAATGGATGTGTATCACCACGCTGGTGCCGAGTCTGGAAAAGTGAACAGCCTCTATCAGTGATTTGTACTCCTTTATTTAGCAACTCAACTATCGTAAAGTAACAAAAATGGCATAGAAAGCATTAAAAAGGCATTAAAAAAGCATTAAAAAGTATAATTTACAACTTTTGTAAAAGTGGGATAACGCAGGGTTTTTGAGAACGAGGAAAAAAAATGTTAGTACCAGCTGAGATCGAGGACAAAATCATTTGTCAAGCACCAAATTACAAGTTACTTTGATAAATAGCTCATGATTGCTAAAAGCTAGCAACATCTTCCAATTCCTATTTCTAATGCAAATAAAAACCTTTTTCCTGGTTCTAGGTTGGAATAATTTCCTTACTGGAATAATTGGGATTCCAGTAAGGAAACAATATACTGGACGCTTTGTTTACAGAGAGCGTTTTAAATTTAACAAACTAGTTTCTTAAAATTCAGTAAAAGAATTTTGGACTGAAACATTCAGCATCATTTAGCTACCAGAGGAGAACAAGTAACGAAAGCATTTCCAAACAGTATAGTTTTACATCAAACCGCTGTACCTTCATGTAATTCACTATCTTAGCAAGGACTCCAAACTTGTAGCCAGAGCCTCCTGAAAGGGCTTTCAGGTTAAATGATCCATTGCTGTGATCTGCAACAGGAGAATAAATAAATAATAAATAAAATGATGGTTTCAACAACACCTTGACCCCCTCTAGTTCCACAGCCCCTCAGGAGCACAGTGATGAACAGAAACACGTGTTCCAGGCACAGTCACCCACGGGGGGCTCAGTGTTGTAAGCACACTGGGTGTGGAACACTTCTGAGCAGACCTCCATAAACACGAAGGTACTGGGACTTGAGCTTTAAGAAAACAGCAAGCAATGGCAGCGTTAATACCCTAAGAGCACATGTTTAATTCTGTGGTTTAACATACCATAATCATTTATGCTACCTTAATTCATGCTGAAGTAACGCACTTCATCTGTGCCCCACGATTATCGCTGCTGATAGCTTCATAATGCTGAGTAGGAGCAGAAAGCTTCACTTATTTCAGTTAGCACACCCCAAGTAAAGTAAGGTTGTGTTTGTTGTCATGGGCTTGGTTTTCAGTTTGTTTATTTTGAAAGCAGCTCTAGGGGAGATCTTATCAAAAAATCATAAATTCAAATTGCTTCACTTGGTGTGCTGCACCACCAAAACAACAATTCAGCATCCCCTCTGCTGCCAGGTCTGGCTCTATCTGAACGTGTCACGAGGTCTGTTACTGCATAAAGTTTCAAAAATTCTTGCAAGGCAGAGCTAATGAGTTTTATTAACTGCATAACATGGTACATTAAATAGGAATATCCACAAACCACTACCAAAAGCCACAGGTCCATTACCAGCATAATGTTGCTCAAACTTCAGAGCAACAGCTTTTCAGAATTTCAACTGTTCCAGAAAAAAAGTCCCCTCTTTGTCATCACAGGAGTTTTTAAAATCCATCATTGATTTCAAATTAAATTTGACTGAACAGTAGAGATCTCAGAGATACTGAGTTCCTGTTACTTCCGTGAAAAATAGGTTGAGGGACAGGAAGAACAGTAGAAATGCCTTAGCTGAGACAGAGGCTGCAGTGGGTGCCAGGCAGAGCTGCTAAGCAAAGTTTTTGCCATGCTGTTTGCTGTGGTTAAATGTAGATTCCCTTGTTAAGTTACAAGGAAATTGCAAATTAGTTTTCCAAAGTCACTGTGGTTCAGCTGAATTTTGTTAATCTCTCCCACAGCATGTCGGCCTTCTTCTTTGTTGATCTGTAAGCTGTTAATATAAGGCAGCATGAAGGGGGAATTTTGGATGTAGTCAGCTTTCAAACAAGTCTACTTCTGGTAATTTTGGTGAAAGCTCAGATGGAAACTGGTGCTAGTGTAGTAAAAGGCTAATGCAGAAGCAAAGCATGTCAAATCTAAAACTTGGCAACTGCTAATTCCCAAGCGATTACACGACGCTGTATTAGAGGCATTACACTGCCATGTAACAATTCTAAAATTAACACAGGACAATCAGCATAACTCCAGCTCCATAAGAACATTTTATTCTGGTTACCAAATTAAGTGAGAAGAACAAAAGCCAGCTCCCCCTAGAAGTCTAGCCTTTGGGGATTTTTCCCCACAGGATCCCCTTTTAACATTAAAAATTCATCTGAAGGAAATTTTGTAACGTGTAACGGGAGGTCTGAAGCAACTAAAATAAAAATCAAGAGCCAGAACAAACAGCTAAGGCGACTTAGCACGTATTTGTTCTGTCAATTGCATCAAGGAGATTATCCCGTTTAATTGGCCTGGCTACGGCACGCCACAGCTCCTGACAAGTCAGTCCAGCACGCTGCGAGGCTGGAGCCTGCGGATGTGAGCGCTTCCAACGTCACGCTCTGACCGGCTGCCTTCCAGCGCAGAGCAGGGCCAGCAGCGCGCCCCCGTGCGCTCCTCAGCTACCGAGCCTGACACGCACAAAAACATCCCGAAAATAACAAGTCGGGGAGAGGCAGCTTCCTCATCTGGGCAGCAGAAGTGGGATTTGTGAATGATTTCCTCCCGGGGTTGAGGGCTTGATGCAAATGAGCACAAAGGAAGTTGTCAGCAGCACCATGCGCTGGCCAATCGCAGGGAAGCTCCATCTTAGCTGTGCCATAGGCTGCGTTAAAACAGGGAACGGCACGGCGCTCTTTCAGCATCCTTTCAGACAAGAGGTAGGTGTGCATCATTTTCTAACGTTGTCTTCGGTTTGTCTTGATGCCTGCAGGAAAATATGCCTGTAACATGCAAGGCTGTAAAAAGCTTCCTAGGATCAGGGTGATTTTTCTCTAGATGTAGCAGGATTTTATTCTGCTGAACACAGAGGAGCTCTCGTCTTGCACTATCAGGCAGGCACTTTCACCATCTGTGTGCTAATGGAAAATTGATGACCGCTCCATCTTACGGAAAAGCTAACACAACGAGCCAAGATTCAGTAAACAAAATGGATTTGATGCTTACTGGGGAGGCCGCTTGTTTTCTGCAGCCTCACTTCCTTATAACTGATTCCGTGTGGTCTTGCAGAAACAACAGAGAAAGGATGTTCCTTAAAAAATTAAAATAGCCTGTTAAAGCTGAAATCTGAGAATGTACCTCCCAGGAGGGTATTCTGTAAACCTCATCAATTACACCGGCTAAAACAGATGCGTGTTCATGGATGTGCTAAAAACGTGTTCCAGAAACCGGTCTGTTAGGGTAGGAAGAAAACCCCTTTGCGTATTATTAGCATTGTAAATATCACAGCACCGATCAATCCAACACAAAGAGGTTATAATCCGGCTGATTTGTACATGCCATAACCCCAAGATGTCTATTTAGTGGTTTCTCGAACAGGACTTCCCCCATACTGCACTGAAATGATTTTTTGCCAGTCATTTCCCTCTGCTCCATGAACATGATTTCAAATAAAGCTGCTTTCCTGCAGCACCTGGGAAGGAGGATACTTTTACATTAAATCCTCACCTAGATATTAGAGAACCCAGTTCATCAAACATTTAACTCACTCAATTCTGGGTAGCCCGACCGCATGCAGATCAGCCTGGCTTACAGTGCGAATTTAAATCGCGCTACTCCGGTCTGGCGCAGCAGCGATGACAGCCAGGAGCTGCTACATGCCTGCCTCACCCCAGCCAAGCCTGAGCTGACCACCACCCTGGAGGAGCACCAGCTCAGCCGTTCAGTTCAGCGCAGCCTCCCCAGGTACGCAGGCAGAGCCCTAATGGTGGCAGCAGCCAGCCCTGCAGGAGCAGCTCCTCTCCTCTCGCGTCCAGGGCCGGTAGCTGGGCATCATGCCCAGCCCCTCCGGTGGTCCCAGAGCTCGATTTCCATTGATACTGCTGAAAATACGGTATTTCTGATCAATAGAAAAATATAATTGTTGTATCTGGTGTTTACAGAGTGAGCGAATTTATCAGTCATGATGCCAACAAAATCCCATCTCAGAAATCTGTTCAAAAGGATCAAAACAAAAATCCCCTCCATTCTTCCAAGGATATCCTCTTGCCATTTAAAATATACATTGAAATCTTGCTTGTGTTAGTTATCCCTCAAAAGCGACTCCAATCCTTTTAATCAGCCTCCTCTCTTACCAATTTTCAATTCCTCAGACCACCCCTCCAAGAACTCTCTTGAATTTAGCTCCATCCCCTGTGAAACACGCCAGCTGAGCATCCTGCCTAGGCCATGGCCAAACCAAACCTGTCTCTCAAAGCCAGACCCAACTCAACTCACTGGTATTTTTAGCTTGGATTTGCTCTACAAACTTTTGTGTATATATATGTAAAATAAGATTAATTCATTCTATCCATTTCAGTCTTACTTTGTGCGTTCATTTACAAATTTGTCCATTCAATTACAAATGTAGCAGAAGAAACAATAAATTGCTGCAACTCCTCCAGTAAACATCAAATGCTAGTTCCACTGACAAAGCTGGTCTGTTTCAATTAACTCCAGCAAAGATGGAAGGATAAAGAGATGGAAGGATAAAGAGCAAAATGTACAGCAGTTGAATGATTAAAATAAGATGTGCATGGCAAGCTGGCTTGGCTGCATCGTTCTGGTTTTCATTAACACCATTTATTTTATTATTAAATAAGGAGAGATGATTGAACTGCTTTAAGCAACCTTTTTCAGCAGACTCCATCAACACTTCTCCTTTGCTGCTTCTTGTTTATTTAGGCATTTTCTGGTTGTCACTTGCTAAACAGGCTGATTGCAGAATTATTTCTGGGCTATGCAAGGTTCATTAAAGCATTATCTGTGAGCACAGCTTAATAAACAAAACACTGGTGTTGCCCCTTGGTTCTGTAGCTTTAATTACTGAATGAAATTGAACTAAATGTGGGTAGCCAGGACTATTTTGTAACAAATATAGAAACATTTTTACTTTTTGCTTTCTGTTCAAAGCAAAAATCTTTCATTGATGCATGGAAATAGGACTCCACAGAAAGAAATAGTTTCCTGAGGGACCCAAAGATCACTACAGCATCCTCCAGTATGCTAGGCCAGATAACCAGGAGTTACTGTAGCTCCTCAGGTATATTTTTTATTACGTCACAGACTATACACCAGAAGTAGTGTTAGCTCCTTCTGTTTTGGGAGACAAAGCCAGAGAAAGAAGGAAACCAAAAAAGAGACACACAACTGTGAAGCCTTTCTAAAACTGCGTGCCTTGACAGCAATACCACTCATGCCAAAGCTGTATTTGCTGAAACCAACTTCTCACTTTCTCTCCCCCACACCACAACACAGCCTTGTCTTCTCCTGGTCCAAGCACACAGCGCTGGGCAAAAGACAGGATCCTGTCCTTGCGGCTAAGCAGAGAAGGCAGCTGAGAATAAGAAGGCAGAGCTCAGGAAGGGTTGGGTTGGGTGTTCCTTCTGCCTCTCCTAATGGCCACGAATGGACTGAGACTTCCAGATAACCAACATCAGGCACAGCTGGGGAATGAACACCTCAGCAAGGCCGGCCTTCTTAGGTCAAAAAGGTTTTGCAGTGTTAACGAGTCTGCACTAACAGGCAAATCCAAACTGAGTTTTCAGAAACCAGGATTGTATTTGAGAACTAGAAGGACATAGGACAGCTCAGCCCCGTTCTCTGGAAAAATCCTCCAGATAGTTACATATATCTGTTCTTTAAAAAGCTTTCTTTCTCTATGCAAAATAGGGAACCCACCAACCAACACCAAACAACCAAACAAGAGGACAAACTCAAACAATATTAACATATAGAAAATTGCCCGAAGCACTCAGCTATGGGAGACGGCAAAAGGATCTCCTGTTTTTCCAGGAATGCCAAAAGAAGGCTACAGGCTTTCATGGCATGAAGTACTAAGCCTCAGAAGTAAGGGCAGACAGGTTGTTGAAACCACTGTACACCTTCAAATTCTCTTTGTAACCTCTTTGTGGGTACTTGAAATAAAGAAATGAAACTGTTTAAGTTCAGAGTAACTTACATACTTTGTGCATGTAGGGAACAGAAACACAGAACCAAATGTTCTAGACAAGTCACAAAGTTTACATTTTGGTCTGATACTTTTGTGAGCAAATCAGCCCATTCAACAATCCATGTACTGTAGGCGGTGTGAGACGCAGTCTGAGACAAAGTTCTTCCAGTTTGCGATAAAAATCACAGTATATTCTTGATCAACAGAGTCCTCAACAGCTTTGTTTTCTGTTTCAGCCCCCAAATCTGTGACAGGGAATACATTAAGGCAACTCTGCGAGAATGGCAACCCTCAACGCCACTCACTGGAACGAGACCACCTCCATCTACCAGTACCTGGGCTTCCAAGTGCAAAAAATTTACCCCTTCCACGATAACTGGAACACTGCCTGCTTTGTTATTCTGATCATATTCATCTTTACTGTCGTCTCTCTGGTGGTGCTGGCATTCCTCTACGAACTGCTAGACTGTTGCTGCTGTGTGAAAAACAAAACTATGAAAGACTTGGAGAATGAGCCCAACCCTGTTAGAGCGATGATGAACAGCTTCAGAAAGCGCGAAACAGAGGTGGTGTAGGAAGGACTGATCATCAGCACTTGAACAACGTTTAACACCTTGAACAAATCCTCTTGTACCTTACCAACGAGCAAGTCCCATGTGTTTTTTCGTTTCTTTTGGACTTAAATGTAATAGCAGCAGCTCCCATTTCATCTCTGGATGTGAACTTGAATAATTAGCAAAGGCGTTCTGAGTGCTTAGCAAAAGGATGGTCTGTTGCGATGTAATGGTGGAAGAAAATTTCTTTGTTTTTAAATGCATTTCTGTTGTTCATGTTGAGTTACTAGAGTAGGTCCTTGTCTACCTGAACGAACAAACGCTGCTTAACACGCATAAAGCGATGCTGCTTAACTGGAAAAAATCATTTGTAGAAATGCTCAGCAATGTGATCAGACAGAGCACAACGGCACAGCACTGGCCTCCTCCTGAGGCCAGCCATACAGGAACAAGACAGACGTGTAAGGGATGAGGGGAAGAGATATAGGAGGCATCAGGGTTTAAAGGCAAGAGATCCCATGAGATGGGGGGGGGCTCGTGTGAGTTCTTGCCTTTGGCAGCTTTTACTACAGGTTCCTTGCTCTAAAAAAAATAGGATGGTGTGGGGAAAATCAAGCCAGCATGAAAACCATCCCTAAAATAGCCTTTGCTAGCCTCCTGTGGTACAATTTGACCCCGTCTCCCTCCCTTCTCCAGTTCCAGAGAACTGCTCTCCCCTTCCTTCATATTCTGTTTAACAGCTTCTGGGTGTCAAGACACTGCAGTACTGTAACTCCCATTATTTCCCCCAAAAGCACACTGAATTAGGACTGTGGTCTAGAAGAATCAGGGTCACCTTTCCGGCCCCAGGCTGCTGTGCCACCTGTGACGCTACAGGGAACCTGAAGTGCTGGACATGTCAGTCCCACCTCAACTTTTCAAAGCTGAACTGCAGCTGACCGAGCTCTTGCCACAACGCAACACAGGCTGCAGATCTCCCCTCACTGAGGACATTCCCTCCCAGCCAGCACGCAGCTTGCAGGTGGCCACACGCCTCACAGAGGAGGCCACGTCACGATAACGCCTGCACTAGAGATGGTGGGATGGATGAGCAGCAAGACGTGGCTTTGTTTTGCACAAGAGACCCTCAGAGAAGTCCATCAGCCTGCAGATGCATCCCAGAGTTGGACCCCTCACACCTTTCTTTCTCACAAGCCAACCACAGAAAACCTGCACCATTGGCTTTTGCCTCTAGCTCACCAAATCATCCTTCTGTGCTGCGTGGCATCTACAGTTCTTAAAAGAGGAAAGTTTTGCCCTTACAAATTACAGCTGTAATGATGACACTCAAATGTGTAGCCCTTGGTATGACCCGAGTCTCTCACTGCTGGACACACAGAGCAAAGCAAGCCAGTGAGAAATATCCCAACCAGACCGACGCTAGGTGTGGGACAAGATATTTAACTATATAAAACCCAAATAATGCTCCTGGCATTAGGGAAATAAAGCCCACCTAATGGCCAGATGAATGAGTAAGCTACAACACCAGTCCTGCAGTTTTATCCCTGCTAGTAATACCTCTGTGCCACGACCAGTACCTGTAACGATAAACTTTTCTGATAAAGCTTTTTTTGATGAAATCCCTCTCAGGTTTCACATGCCTCAGCAACACAAGATGTGGGCACACACACTAGAGGACTTGCTGATTTGACCCACATCAGAGGGTACCCACACCACTACTGACCGAGAAGCTCCGTTGATTCATCTGGAAGAGCACTCTCCCTTCCTCAGTCACAAACGATACCACTATCACTGCAAATGTTCACCTCCCACACGCTAACTACTGGCAAGACCGAACGGCGTCAGCCTTGTACGCAGAGAATGCTTCTAGCTACGATCAAACTACAAGCACAATTAAGAGAAGCTGATGCCCCAGCTACGAGACAATCGAGGAGTCACCCCCAGACACGCGCCGAAAGTCCCGTTTGTGATGTCCTCTGGACCGGGGAGCTGCGCATTTGGCAGCCTGCTGTCCTGCTCACGAGAGGCAAGGGGAGCCGCTGGGACACGCTGGACTAACGCGCCTCTTTCCTGAAGGCACCCGCTCCAAACACAACAGGACTGCTTTCCACTGGCAGCTCCCCTGCCCAGTGCCCTGCATGCAGCCGGTTGCACCGGCTTCGTGTCCTCGTGCCCTCCCAGGAGGCACACGTGGGGAAAAGTCTCGGGGTCTGCACAAGGAGCAGAAGACAAGGATCTCCCCTTGCGCAGCCCTCCAGCCTCAGGAGAATTCTTCCCCTCACGTGAACTAAGGCAGAGAGGCAAGGCTGCGGAACAGCTCCCAGAGATTTCAGCTCTTGATGGCCAGGATCACTGCCACAAAGGTCTCAAGAGAAAGACTTAACTGTTGATCAATAAAAAGAAATAAACAGATGTGATCTATTTCCTTTATTTTCCTGTTACAATTCTGAACTGAATAAACAAGGCAGCTTTGAATTTGTCAAGTAACTTGTTCGCATAATAATTTCAGACAACTATGGTAACAACTATTCTCACTGGAAAGCTCACAACAAATCCGCAGACACGTGCTAGATTTACACATGTGGTCACTCAAGGATTATGGTCTCAGTGCCCCTCCATCCCAAAAAAGAGTCAAGAGCAGGTTCTCTGAGTCCTAGAATGACAGAGAACTTGCAGGCTCTGCATACCCAGGGGCTATCGATGCTCACACACAACCACTGGAACATTATTTATCATCTCTGTGGCCACCACACAACAAAACTGGAAAGGACCCTCGTAATTTTCATTTCTTCAGGGGTTCAGGGATTCTCCAACATCACTTTTTACTCCACCTCCCCAAGGCCCCCCTCTGCCACACGCATATCGCGACAGGCCCCTAGCATTCTGGCAATTCAAATAAAAAATGGGGTTTTAGGCAAAGGACTTTGCAGCGTCACAGAGCAACACGTGTGTTGCCTGTGGCTGTCTGGCCCATTCTGTGATTTGCCCCTCAGCATGCTTGTTCTGAACCAGCTCCTAAGAACAGAAGGGAGAGAGCTGCTTTGCTCACTCTCCAGTACTTTTCTTCCACCCTTGCTGCTTCTGCAGCAGCTAGTAAATACTCCACAGGGAAAACTGAAAGGAGACTGAACTCATTGTGCATAAAGATGTTAGAAAAGTCCTGAAAGCTTTCTGATAATGTTTGGAACGAAGCCAGCACCATAAAAACAAAGTGCATTTCCTCACAGCCACACGTTCTTGTCTGTGTAAGCTCATCATCTGACAGCTGCAAAAGCACTCGCAGAAATACCCACCCCACAAAACCACAGAAACAAAACGACACTTTCTCTATTTATGCTGCTGCTTGGTCACACAGCTACCCAAATCCTCCAGACGAGCCACACTTGGACTGCCTGCCCATCACTCTTTCCCAGTAAACCTCCCTCCCTCTGGATGCACACTTTAGAATATCCCAACATCCAGTTTGATTCTATTTGGAGAGGACAGCATGGCAAAGAGGCAGTGGAAACCTGCCCTGCTCTGATTTATTTTAAATGTCTGGCTGATGACTTTATTTGGTGCCCTGAGGGGCTCTGAAAACCAAAGTCAGAAAAACTCAGTGCTCCACTCCTCCTATCACTGACATTCTTTGCTGCTCTTTTTAGTTGTATTGTTTCATTTAGAGTTTAGAAGTGAGCCACAGGTGGCACTCAAAACACAAGCCTGCAAGGGGGTTACACAACAGCATTACTTTGTATCTTAGTAATTCCCGACCTCCCGTTTGCCCAACAAGGTGCATTAGAGAACTGTGCCAGGGCTTGCAGAGAATATCCGCAAGACACCCAAGTTACTCTTCTCACACCATAAAAGCAAACACAGAGCAGGCTGCTGTGTGCACACAAGCCCTCTCCCTGCTGCGCCTCTCAGCTGCTCACACTCTTTGGGTGCTGCTTTACAAACTCGTTTGGTTTCGAGAGGCACTTTGTCAGCACCTCCACCCCAGGGAAACGAGCCAACTCCTCGGGCAGGCAGATACCTACAGCCGTGTTTGCGAGCCGAGATTAGTTCCCAAGTAAAACGAGACGGGCTGCTAGCCGCAGCACGCCAGCCAGGCACGGCGCAAATTACAAGACCCATCACAGCAGCCTGGCTCGGGGCTGGCAGAATTAAGTTTTCACAAGGACCCCTTGCCAGAAGGCCCCAGGGGCCTGGCGTTCGCTGCCACCCGCACTGGCACGAAGCGACGCTCTGCAACAGCAGCTGGCAGGAGGGGGCCTGACCCGCGCAGCCAAAGTTTGTTTTTCACATCGTGCAACCGCGTTTCTTGGTAAAAAAGCGACAATTTAGGAGAAAAGCTGATTACAGCACAAAGGCCGAACGCACACGAGCAGCGCGGCGCAGGCCACTCGCACCGACCTGCGCTCTGCTTGGAGCCGGACGAGCCGCTCTGCTCTACCTTCGCCTTCTTCTTCTTGGAGGCCGCGGAGTCGGAAGATGGCGCTGGGCGCTTCTCTACGGCCGGCGTGGAGAGGGCTCGCTTCTTGAACAGCTCCCGCTCCCTCAGCAGGCTGGGATCCATCGCTCTGCTCGGCGGGGAGACCAAGGGGCGCGGGCAGCGGGCTCAGCGCGGCGCTTAGGGGCACGGCCAGCTGCCGGCGGCCCCGAGCCCCGGCTTCACCCCCGCTCCCCTCAGGCTCCCCTCAGGCTCCCTCAGCGGGGAGCCGCCATTTTGTCCCCCCGCCCAACCGCCGCCCCGCGCGCTCCCTCACCCGCCCGCCGCGGCGCGAGGCGCAGGCCGCTCGCCGCCTATTGGGCATCGCCGCCCTCCCGGCGGCCCCCGCGACAACCCCACCCCGGAAGCGGGGCGGCCGCTCGTTGCTATGGCGACACGCGCGCGGCGGCCGCCATTACCGAGCCCCCTCCCCCCCCCCTTTTTTGTTTTTAAACTTCGTATCCCACACGTGATTTTTATTTTTAATCAGATTTTTTTTTTTTTTAATAAAGGACTTTCACACAGTGAAAAAAAGGCATAGATCCAAGTGCTACATATAAAGTATTGCTCCGTATAAAGTCATTTCTGTCACAGTGCATCTACCCTTCGTACACGTACACCTGTTACAGAAAATAAAAAATAAAAAAATGAAAGCTTCAGTTAAAGATTCCTTTTCTTGTGTCCGCTTTGGGTTTCTTGTTCTCGGGCAAAGGCACAACAGGGGCTGTTGGGGCTTCAAACCATGCAGGCACCTTCCTCTTACAAGGGGGTTGTGAACCCTGCAATAAGGAAAAGGTGTTAAAAAAAATTAAAAAGCTTTTATTTTTTACATGTCATTCTAACTTACAGTTCTGTACTCCAAACCATGCTATCCAGGAGGTATTAACACCTAACACTGCCCCAGGACAGCTTATGTCTGTAGCCCTGATGTCCAGAACCTTTTTCAAGTGTATATTCAACTTGGTCATAAATCACGTCGTGCCATGGAAATGTTAGGCAGGCCCAAGAAAACCACTAGACCTGCACCAAAGCATGCTGGCACAGCTTTAGAATTTTTATCCTGATCCTCAAGAATTGCCTTTAAACAAAAATCTGTCAAACACACCCAAGACGACAAACCTGGGTGCCCCAAATTGGTAATGGAGCAGCAGTATCAGCTACCTCCCCTAATGACTGCTTGAGAAAAAGGGGCTGAAAGCCACCAGTGGCACTGTGGGCACCTGCCACCAGCTGTGCAAGGTTCCTTTTCCTCCACAAGAAAGTCATCAGCTTCGCAGAACTCATGGAGGACAGTGTGAACACGCTGCACTTAGTGACTGCTGCGGGCATCTTGCAGTGATGGGAAAGATGCCACAGCAACATAAAGCATGAATTCCAGTAATAGCTCTCAGCCAAGAGATAAATGTGTTTCTGCTCACCCTTCATTTTTTAAATAATGGAAGGACCAAACTGTTGAGATGTTCATCTCAAGACTGCAGCTGAGCTGCCCTCGGGAAATGCACCAGGAGGACTGATGTACAGCCAGAAGACAGGCTGCTGCAGAGCCTAGAACAAGAGGTGCATGCACAACACCAGAGCTCTCAGCACATGCTCAGGTGAAGAATGAAGGGTACACACACCATTACACTGTTCCTGGTTGAGAACAAAGGCAATTTACTCAGAATTGATGTTCCTGAAGCTCTCTGAAGCCATGATCAGGAAACAGAAATAATGTTCTAATATGTTTAGTGCTTCAGATAAGATGCTGCTGTGCTGTTACAGATTATAACTACCTAACAATTTAGCTCATAGATGGAGATAAACGACCAGACCACAAACAATGGATTTGTCTGCATCAGGTTTTGTGTTCACATCCAATTCCTAGCCTCAAACCAGAAACTGAGGCAAATTGTACAGCAAGTGGTGCTGCTCAGAGCCATGTGACCTTCCTTTAGAGAAACACCAGCTGTATGCTCATACAGCTTGTTCATATGAACATCAACACAGAAATCCTCAGTGTGACCAGAAACCAATCTCACGCAACCTAGTAGAAGAAAGGGAGCCAGATGTCCTCCTAAGGTATTGGGAGCATCTGCCACTAGAGGGCTGGCAAGATCTTCTAGGGAAAAAAATTCCTGAAGCAGGCTGCTGCTGTAGAAGTGCATAGGCACATCGGATTCAGGCACATCAAGGACAACACAAGGGGCATCCACGTCAAGCATATTAGCAGAAAAAAGTTTGCAGTTCTAGGCACAGGAAAGAACCCAAACAGAAGCCAGGATTTTGGTTTAAGATAATCAACAAAATTACCAAATCTGGACTTTGTTTCTGGCACAAAGCAACCTCACCTTTGGCTGAGAGTCAGAAAACAGTTCCTCCTCCTCAGGATTGAGGGCTGGCTGGTTCCAAGAGGCCAATGCGATGGGCTTCGTGTGGCCTGCTGCACCCCTGTCACCTGGCTGGGTGTCATCTGTGCTCTGTGCCTTTGCATATGACAGGAATGAAGCAGGCTGTTACATGCATTAAAGCAATAACTACATTCAATAGAAAGGCTGAGTCTTTTTTTTTTTTTTTTTTTAAAGGGGGAAATAAGTTAGCCTGTAATTATAAACAGGAGTTCAACACCTCTGTTGAATGAGATCTGTAACTATTTCTTATTCATTTAACCAAAAGAAAACTTGAAAAAGTGAAATGCATTAATTTCAATTATAGGAACTGGAAGTTTTACTTAGGTGTGTTTTTTTTTCCCCGTTGTGGTTTGACCAGGACACTTGTAGTGGAAAAGAATTCTTCCTCTGTCCCAGTGGCTCCAAGGACTTGAAATACTTGCTTCCATTTCAAGTATTGTATTTTCAGATATGTTTTCAAGCAAAGGTGATAGGTGAAAATGGGGTTGAAGGCACAGAGGTATTAACTCCTGATTTCTCTGTAATACCTATTGGTCACTGGTTGAAAAAGCTAAAGCTTAGATGTTTGCATCAAGTGCACATCTCAGTCTCCCATTAGCAGTTTTAAAAGCTGTTTGCTACAGTTATTGGAACAAGGATATTGTCTGAACACAGATATCTTCTGTAAGAGAAGGGAATGAAATCTATTTTTGCAATAAGGAAAGGAATTTTTTTTTTTTTTTAAACAAAACTGCTTTTGTAGCTTCTTTTACTAACCTTTCTTTCACTCCGCAAAGCATCTTCCTTGATTGCTTGATCTGCTCCTCTTTTTTCCTGCTGCCCATCCGACCATACCAACACCCTTTTGACACCTGAACCATGCTGAGCCTTATTTCCATTCTCTTTCTCCAATAATGCAATAGCCATCTGGATGAGATACAGTTCAATATTTGCAGGAACAAGTGTTCTAATTGCTTGAATTTTTGAGGTGTCTTGGAAAAAATATAAATACAATTTATTTATTAAAAAAAGAAAAGAATTGCCCTTTCTCTCATTCATAGTTTTATGTTGTAAAGCATCAGTTTTCCCTCATTAAAGCACAAACAGATGAAGGCATGGAAAGCCTTAGAAGAAGTGAAACTTAATCCATAGGTTTGTATCATAAGAAACCAGAATGAGGGGGAGATCTATCCCATGACCTCACATTTGCACAAACATACCACCCTCAAATTTAGTCTAAAATGTTATAATCGTAACATGTCTAAAATGTTATTATCAGCCTGCTTCTAACCTGCATCTCCTATCAACTATTTTCTCTTGAGAGGAAGGCTGTTTTAACTCAGGCTGAATAGCCTCCCATCTTCTGTTATGCTGGCATGGACAACTTGCAGAGCAGTAGGTTTAACGAAGTAAGCAGAGAGTCTGGCTGGGCCTGTAACTGCTGCTGAAAGGATACGATCACCCACAATAGGACAAGAGTCACAAAGCTAGAATGTCAGAAAATTCAGCCAACTTAACGAGTTCAGTTCTGAGGGCAAGGCTGAACTTTAAGTCCCCCATGAGCAGAGCCACAAGTATGTGGCTGTCTTGAGCCCCTGAATTAGCCAACAGCACCAGCTCACAGCGCTGTGATTTTCCAGCCTTATCCTCGTAAATAAGCATCATCTTGGAGACTTCTCCCCAAGGAAATTCTACTACTCTTATTCAGCATATTGTTCACAGATGCCATTGCACATGGGAAGACGCCACCAGGCTGATTTCTTTCAGCTTGCCTGACTTCCACTTGAGTAAATACACATTTAAGAGCGGTGCCTGGGTCTTTTCCAGAGCAATACAAATCCTTCCACTATGCTGCGGAGTGATACCCTCTTCTGATATTTAATGAGGCCTGACTGCCCTATTTTGAAACACAACCTTGGAAGGAAAGCAACAACTGTCATTGCCATGCTCTGCTTTGTCATGGGTCTTCCAAAAATGTGATAGATGCTAGTGAAAGGAGTACCAGAGTTGTGGTATTTTGCATTCTCTTCGTTAGTACACCACTGCCGTGAGAAGCTTCAGATGAGGGCTGTAATGCTCACCTGAGTCAATAGGAGGATTATGGATAACATCAGAAATGATCTTTTTAACTTCAGGAGTCAAACCTGCTCGCTCCAGGTTGACAGGATAGCCAGCTTTCATCGCCTGGAGCAGGTGAGTGCCAATCTCAGAAAGAGGAAGAGATCTGGTCTCACTTATAGTCCTCTGGGGAAACAAAGGCAGAAGGAATTAAGGTGGCAGAAGCATTCTGAAATACAACTGAAAGCTCAAAGCCTGGCAATGTCCCATGTCCAAAAAGCAACAGGGGAAACTGTCATAGCTATGCAACAACCCCTCACCCCACAAGCACTTTATCACTTCTGATGCTTCCCTAATTTCTTTTCCATCCGTAAAAAGCGTTTTTCTCTCAAGGCTGCTACCTCTTAGCTTGCGTGCAATGTCTTACCTTGTATGTCAGATGAGGAGAGGTAAGGGTGCTGTGTGGCCACCTTGAAGGCTCACTGCTGCCTGCTTTATAGCTCGTGTTCCTGTGTCACGACTCACTACCACCCTCTTCCCACCCTGTGGCAGCTGAAGTTCTACTACAGGAAGTTCTACTACAAGGGAAGTGGAGGCTTTTGCCTCACAGTTAAGCATCAACCCAGCTCCAACTTCATGAGGTGGTACTCTGATAAAAGCTTCACACATATCCTGTTCAGTAGCTAAGATGCACTTGACCTTCCAGTAATCCATATGATTTACAATATCAGAGCAGAACATGTTTAACAGCACCAAGACAAATTCCCCCTTGTTTTTCAAATGTTAAATGAATTCTCTTAAGAGACTTGCAAAGAGAAACATCTCACATTTACACCACCTAAACTTGCACTTTTCAAGGAGAGAATTGAAACTGGTTACTTGTCTTCCTTGAAAAAACAGGTTTCATGCATCTACTGATTTCTCCCCTCAGACAATACAGACACTGCGTATACAATCGTGAGGATTGGTGGATAAGGAGCATCAAGTTACCCATTAAGAATTATACAACTGCTTCTTGTTAATTAGTCCTTAGGCACACTTCAAGCTGGTGACTACCCTTTCCAGCAGGCTACCTGATCAGGAAGTTTTTGTTTTTTTTTTTTTTTTTCTTCTCACAGTATTAAGGGCAAAGATACAGAACTAGGTGGAACTAAAACCTAGCAGAGGACTTCAGAGAAAACATTTGCAAAATCCTTACCACAACAAAATATCCCCACCGTTAGTTCTCAAAAAGGAAGAGACCTCCACAGAGAGAAACTTACCACGGAGAGATTTTTGTCTTGGAACAAGACATACGTGACATGTTCTGAGGGAGAAAGGGCTCTAGCATGCTTCTGGTGAGATGCCTCTTTCTGATCTGTAGGGAACGCGTCCGTCTGAGTAAGATAAAGAGGAGTAAAAGGATTATATCTTAGTAACAACCAATGAATTACCCTGCCATTTTCTGAAGAATAACTCTGTTATTTCTTCAGAATTTCATCTCTGAGCAGGTTGGTTTTGACCCCAATTCCATGTTCCACAAAAAGAAAGCAGAGAGGGAATCAGGATGGACACCCACATACTCCATCTTAATAAAAAGCATGGAACTGGTCAAGAGACTTGCAAAAAAGCCCCCAAAAAGTGTCCAGATCAACACAAAACTTCTTAGTTCTTATGACATATGTAAAACTATTCCATCAGAACAAACTACAGTATTCTGTCTGCTGTTTTGTATAGGAAGTTTCTCCATTTATTTTAAATTTTTGCTTATCACAGATTTAATGAAAAACAGGGATGCTTGCAGTCCCCATACCCAATAGTTTGCTGTTGAGGAAAAAGATGAGTTGGTGTTTAGCATGCTAACGAGTTATCTCACGCATCACAGAGAAGCAGTATTACTGCTCTACCTGCTTTCTAGACATCTAAATCCCCGTACCTGTAGATTGACAGGGAAATTCAACCCCCCCAAAGATAAACAGCTGCACAGCTCCTCCAGTCCTGTGCTCCAAAGCCCCACCCTAGCGGAGTCTCTTGCCATTGCAAGAGTGATGAGGAGCCACTTTACGGAAAATCTCAGACAGAAGTAAAACCAACTACGAAAACAGAGCAGAGTATTCACGAAAGCCAGAAGGCTTATCTCTGTCAGTCTCCTAAGGAGAAATTTACAGAAGCAAACTTGAGTCCTGCCCTCAGAGTCTACTGAAGCAATAAACTGGTGAGGGAACATTTCCTAAACCTTTGGACTCCAGCCCAAAAATCACTAAACTAGCTGCAAGCTCTCAGTAATACGGCATTGGTTGGATATTCTGCCCTGCTAAGTGGGTGGTCTTTACAAGTACACCCTGTACTTTCAAGATGACTACACTTATAACATCATCCAGATCCTCACGTTATTGCCACGTAGCACGTGCAGATGTAGAAGGCCTATTTGTAAACAAGGCTAACAGTTTGGCTGCTCTGTTTGGATGGGAAAGCTGTGACAAGGACAAACCCTGAAGGAGAAATCCGACAGCTGCAGACCAAATTGTCTTTTAGTGCTCTTGCATGGTAGGAGACATTTTAGTAAATCATACCTGCAAACCATTCGCTTGGCAGAAGTCCTTAATTTCAGCCAGGAGAGGGACCAACATGGTTGATTTTGCTTCAGATACACCTTCAATCCTCTTCACATTCTGAACAGTTGTAGGCCTGGTTCAGGATGAATAACAAAAGCCATGGAACCATCCTATGTTGATGCTTTGAAGTATCAAGTGCCTGAATGATATGTGCTAGAGCTGCAGATCTAATAATCACTACTTAAAAATATTTTTACTGCACTATCATCTCTGGAACTAATCCGTTTCACTGTTTGCACTTCTGTATCTTGAAGCTTGACCACAGCAAAAATTTCAGGTTTGCTGCCTAATACCTCAGAGGATGTTAGCTACATCTGTTATTTATTTGCTTTTACCTCCTAAAAATATATAAGCCTAGAGATGCGTGGAAGAACATATCCCTTCCAAACAGTTTACCTAATGCTTTTTAGCAGCTGGGGAGGGCTCTTCAAGATGCATTAAACACCGAGCTGCCCCACAATACCCTCTCTTGCAATGAAGAAAGTGTTTTTCTTTCTTTTCCTTTCAGTAGTCAAGAGCAACACAAAATTTTGGTTCTTCTTTTCTGCTACAGAGCTACCTGTGCAAGGTAAGGGACAGCTCCTGACCTGAATGCTCTTGTAACCTTTACCATGTATGAACATAGCAGAATGATTAAAACACACTGGAGAGCAGTTGGACAAGTAACAATCAGACAACGTGCACCTTTCCCTTCACGACCGTCAAGCTGACAGAAGGCTTAGTTACAGAGACATATGCAAAGTTGGCTTTTTTTTTTTTTTTTTAAATAAGAACTATCATGAAGAGAAGAGTTTAACATTAATGGCTATTTAACTTACACCAGTAAGTGTTTTACAAGGGTATTATGATAAAGTCCTCGGGAAAAATGCTGCTCCTTTACCAACGAGGCAAACTCCCAAAAGCAGAAAGAGAAATTGTTATTTGGCTTGCAATTGTTTTTTGAGTTTATCTAAAAGGCATGTATGATGGCTTTACCTTATTCGGGCCATCTCCACCAGGATCTTGTTGGTTGCCAAGACAGCTGGAGGAACTGCCTTCTCATTAGCCACCTTCTGTCTAGCAGTCAACAGCTTGCCATACAGAGCAGTCTGTGAAGAAGAGAGACAAATTCTCAGAAAGAAGCTTGTGATCAGGCACGTAGGAATAGTTCAAATATGAGAGGTAAAATTAAAGCTTCCCTCATCTTTCCACTAATACACAAAAAGCCTACAATCCATTAACAATCTTCATACTGAAAATTCTCTTTCAGGGCTCCTTTTCAAGACATTTTTCTACTATTACAAGCTGCCCAAGCCAGTTTCTTCAATTCAGCGGGACTGTGCTCTTCAGGCTGATTGCAATTCACAGATATCCTCTCTTCCAAAGACTCACCTGTAGTTCTTTTTCTGGAGATGAAACAGGTTCTCGGGACTTCAAAGGAGATCTCACAGGCGAGTGTTCTGGGAAACTAAAAGGAAGATAACGAAGTGAGAAGTCAGGCCTTGTGTTCTATTAATTTATTCATGAACTTTGCATGTTGGGCTGTAAGAGAGCAGCAGCCTGACTTTTTTTTGGCCTGCCCTTTGACAGCACAGTCAGACTGTGGCCCAGCTCCTCAAGCTAGCAGGTACACTGATAAAGGACTTGAGCTAATTTGGGCAGAATTAGCAGTACCCCAAGGCCAAATTTAACGGAATTCCTCAGCGGCTAGTCCTATAACTTAAAAATAATCTTTTGCTGCACAAAAATCAAACAGTGAGCAAGCCACCTATGTCCCTACCTGCACCTGGATTTCTGTATTATGAGCAAAAGTGTATTCTTACAGTCCATTCATAACATTGTTCTGACCACATCCCATCAAAATAACTTGAATTTCTACCCACACCCAGTAATATTGATCTTTGCTAGAAAGAGCTAATAACTTTAAAAGCATCAGTGACAAGCTCACAGCTGCCATACTGTAAGCAAAATAAGCTACTGTTACTACTAGGTATGTCTGTAGAGAGCAGCATCACAGCTAGCAGACTCATGTGTTTGGGGAATATTACCTCCAATTAGACCGCCATCATTGCAGTGCAGTATCTGCCAGTAGAAGAATTAGAACAAGAGTGTCTTTTCCTTGCTTTGCTAAGCAAAGTGCAAAATAACCTGTTTTAGTTTGTAGCTGTCCCTAGAAAATTTTTCTCCATGTGGCTACAGTGGCAGTTTCTCAGCTTAAATGACATCTGGTTCTCCCATTTTCTGCCAGCATCAGGCTGCTTGTCTGAAAGAATGGAACTGCTCCAAAATGCAAGGTCAGTGTGATCTGAAGCGCTACACAATCCTCAAGAACAAATTACTTTGCCCTTTGCAAAAGCTTGTTTTATTCTTTAACCTCACAAAGCCTCAACTTGATCTCAGAAGAGAATAAAAGGGCAGAAACCTAAACCTATATGCTTGCTCACAATGACTGCACAGGGCACATGTTCCGTTCTGCCAGTCTTAAGACAGTGTCACAACTTCTCATGTTTTAGCTTAATTACATTTAATTGAAAGCAATTATTCTCAGTTTGTCTAAATCACAATTTAAAATCAATTACAGTTTCAACCACCACATAGAAAATACTGACTGAAAATAAATGGCCACAGTAAAATATCTAATATAAAGCTGCAATCACCCCATTTTAATTAACATTTTTCTATTTTTCTCGCTATTGGATTTGAAGTAAAACCAGTTAAAGTTTACATTTCACAGTTAATAAAACTTGCTTTGCCTATGACACTCTAGAAGTATTTAAGCTTAACACATCTTGACAAATTCTGCAAAGCTTGTTAAATGTTGCAGCTCAATGTTTTGAAACAATGACATTTTTAAAGTCTTGTTTGTTTGTTTTTAAATACTAGTTACTTGCAGTCAAAACATTTTGATGGTCACTTCAAAGCAGTGTACTGGTTTTAAGGATTGTATCACCAACGATACTTCTATTATGTAGTCAGAACTTCGTAATTCTGTTTTAGTTTAGAATAGTGTACCTGTTAAGCGCAGTATTCCTTCTTGGGGACATTCCATCTTTTTTCTCATATGAAAACATTTCATACAAAGACATCTATAAAACACAGAAGAAGAAGACAGACAAATGCTAATTTAACAGTATTTCAAATGAAGTTGCTGTAAGCAGCAAAATGTACATTTGCGATGCCATGACATACTTGCAAGGTTTTTAATACGAACAAGGATGGGTAAAAACACAAGAGGAGTTGTACCCATACTGACCTGCTTGCCTGGTGACTGCTTTGTTCCTTTTGTGCTTTGGGAGCCCTGCGCCGATGTCACATGTGAAGATTTACTGTTGTAATAAAAAAAGAATTCTATCTTACTCAAATCAGACTGAATTGTTTGCATGCTGCCATTTGAAAAAAAGTTATTATTTTGCTACGCAAACTGAATGGAACTTTGTACAGGTAAATTTTTGATAAATCACACTTCCTTATCATTATTAAAGTTATTAGAAACATCATTTCCAGGGAAACACCAAGGACCTCAAAGCCCGCGCAAAATACTAAAACTTTAACGTGGAACAAGAGTCTTGTCTTACAAAAGAGACAAGGATTTCTGATGGCAGAAATCAAAGTTCTGTGACAATGCTGTCTTGATAGAAAGATTCAATTTTAAAAATCCCATTTCTGGAGAAAACATACAAGTATCAACTTTCTGGTTTGCACTAAGCATATGCTTTTAGCCACTTCTTACTGTTTATAAACATACAAGTGATTTTATTCCTCTAAAAGACCTGTAGACTAGCTAAAAAGTCACAATAGAAAATTAGAGAAGGCAAAAGAAAACTGGCACTTTGACAACGTGTCGCTTAAAAGTAAATCAATCAGGTAATTACAATCTAGACATCTGAAGACGTGTCCAAAGGCCAACACTGAAGAGCTTCATTCTAACAGTATTTGTTGTCACAGCAAAGCCTCCGCTGCCTTCAGTTCTTTACCTTGCACTTCAAAGAGAGTTGGCCTAAATTCATATTTAAGAAGACCAACAAAATGAGTTATACTTCACAGTGAAGTGGAAGATCACAAGCAAAACTTCACATGCCATTTTCATGAAGCCATACGCTCCAATGGCAAATCGGCTGACCACCACTGACAACACACAGCGCTTTTGCAGTTATACTCACCAAGACTTTTGAAAGTTAAAATTTCAGAAAATACACAAGGTCAGACAAACCATTACACATTTACGTTGAAGCAATTCTTGTTACAACACAGGCATGTAGTACCTAGGCTGAGAATGTGAAGCAGAAAAGCTAACTTTTATGAAAATGTAGGTCAAGTGCAAAACAGAAAAAACTCGCAGCTGCTCTAGTTAAAGACTCATGGTATAACTCATCAGCATTAAAAAGAAGGTAAATCTTGGCAGATTTTCCTCTGATGTTTCTTATCTTCACCTGATTTACTGAATTTAAAATATTTTGTTACTGCATACGGGAAAAGGTTTGGCTGCAAAGTCTAATGCAGCAATTTCCTGTCAAACCTGCCATCTTGAGAAGCAGGCTTCAGAGACCGATCTGATGTTAAAATAATGTAAGGTGCTCAAGAGGACATGCATACTGTAAGTACCTTCTGGGAGTTCTTTGTAGGTTTAAGTCTTCATTGGACTGTAACAGAAGACTTGGATTTGACGTAGATCCAGATTTCAAAAGCCAATTTCTTCCCTGTAAGAAAAGAAAAGAAAAGAAAACAAAACAAAAAAAACAACGTATGGCTTAGCTATAGATTACTCATAAGTCTTTGATGGGTAGCCTCACACCAAGAAGTACCTTCTGGGTAAGCCCACACGTCATATACTTGTTCTGCCCAGAGACTTCTTTGAGGAATCCTTCCATTATCAGCTGTTGGCAGAGTGACTTCCACCAGCTTTCTGTCCAGTCCTTCCCACTACCGTACAGAGGATGCTTTCGGTACCTCTCTGGCAGACGCTGCGAACTCTGAAATTGAGAGAACTGGTCAGGCTTCTCCAGCCTTTGTGAAAGGAAGTTTCCAATATACCCAGTGAGATATATCCTGAGATATGACGGTGTCTCCAAGAACATACCTTCACAGAAGAACTTCCCTGTGAAGTCACAAGCCAAAAACATTTATTCAAGTTTATGTAACACCCCCCACAGTAACCACATTTACAACAGCTCCTGTTGCCTTGTCCACGTTGCTTGAAGAGCGTTCTCACCTTTGCTAACCTAACCCACTTCTGTGCTGTTAAAAAGATCACAACCAGTAAGCTCATTTTGAAGCAAGCCCCCAGACAAAACTACACTGAGGTTATAACACTATTAAAATATCTCCACTTCTGCACATAGAGGAAGTTACAGGAACAACCCAGCCACTCAAGGCACCAAAGGAAAAAAAAAACACATTAGTGCAGTTTGTATTTAACTTGTTCAGGGCAATCTCAGACCCATTTAATACATCACTATGTTTGAATATCTAAGAATTGAGTTTGAGTAGAAGCCATTACCTGTATTTTTAATTTAAAAACTTAAAGAAAAAGCAAATAGGTCAACAAAAAAAAATATAAAAGCCTGTTTAAATCCAAGGATGTGATGAGGGTGAAGAGCCCGCAACAAGCTGACTACAGATACCTGCTCTATGGCTCCTCCTCTACTTCAGCTCCCTGTTGTAATGTTTTGGCCTTCACTTCAAAGATTTTTTTGTTTTGACAAAGTTGCCTATTTCCTCATCCCTTACTAGTGGTCCACACTGGGGGGAAAAAAGCCAATGAGGTCCTCTGTAATAGGTTCTCATCCCATGATCTCAAAGACCCAAACAGACTGCAGAGGGCTTGAAGTCCCTTTCAGAGGAAGGGAAACTCTGACAGTCTGAAAAGCTGAGAACATTTCTGAAAGAGAGAAGTAACAGAGGATCAAGTGATAGCAGGTCAAAGAGTCTCAAAGAAGTTTTGCTGAGTGTCTCCTTCCCTATGGAAGACTACATGGTATACAGAACTATATTTTTTGGATTACACAAATATATTTACACTAAACATATGCTCTAGTGTATACAAAGACTTGAATAGTTGCATACATTATACAGCATGCTATTTCTAACATACATAAGATTTAAAAACGTCTGCTATAAATAAGTGTATTGTGATATGCACGATGACTACGTTATAATCTTAGACACAGGGGACAGTGGTGTGGAGGCTTGCCTTCTGCATTTACAGGACTCATTCATGTAGGCTTTCCAGATGCCTGTTGGCACTTCTTCTGGAATCATCTTTGTGTTAGGTGCCATACAAACACAGGTCTCCTACCCTCAAGAGCCCATTTTGCTTTACAAAGGAGAACAGAACAGGCTGATGCAGAGGAGCAGAGAAAGACAAATACAAGATGCAGGAAGGGCTGTGGTTAGAATAGGAAGGCCTGCAGAACTTCCTAACATCTCCAGGGACCGCAGGGAAGAGCGCTCTAGAGAATTTCAGGCAGCCAGGGAGCTCCTGTCCAGCACATGCAGGAGTGGAGCAGCAGGAAGAGGGGCTTGTGGCACCCCTTTGGCAGCAGGGCATGGGAACCACGTGGAGGAGAGACTCACCTCACTGCTGCATGGGACCAGAGCACTAAGCCCTGACTGAACTCAAGGCAGTCACCTCCTCCGAAGGCAGAAAAAGCCAAGCCCTGCATCCTTGTGTCTAGACAGCCCTCATTCAACTCGTAACATGCATTTTAAAGCTGGAAACATTCCTTTCAGTTATGCCAGCTACATTAACTACTCCAATGGCTGCACATTTTCAGAACGGAGTCTTGACTTTAAGAGTAAGTTAACAATAGAAATTTCTATAAAAGGAATAAGATGCAGAACAATAAACTTTTTTTCCATATTTGGGACAAATGTCATAGTGTTCTGGCTTCTGACAAGTCAGTCCTACGCCACACTTGCAATTTTAACTACTTAGAAATTACTAAATGTTAGAGTTACTACTAAAAGCCATTTGCAATGAGTCATGAAGCCTATTAATAACAATAAAATCATTGCTGACATAACTATAAATTCCTGGTTGCTGATAAATGATGCACATTTTAAATATCACAATCTTCTTGGTTTAGAATGGTAGTATAATATTTCTATTCATGTATTTCTAGTTCAAGGTTTCCCAGAGGGAAACCTTGTTCAGTCTGACTCAGCTTTCAAATATTAAGTGAAACTTGGCCTCCCCTGTGGTCCACCTGGTGTCTGTTGGAGGTCATCCGCACTTATTTGGTGGAAAAAGATACCACTAACTTATAACAAAAAAAACAACAAACACAAACAACAAAAAGCCACATCAATTCTCCAGAAGCTATGTGATCTCTTAAAATAATACACCCATCATCTTCAGACAGATATGTTTAACTTATGGTGGCACTGAGAGAATATTTCATACATTTCTTCTAGAGGTCAAACTGAGGCAATAGAGCAAAGAAAAACGCTTTAAAAAAAATGTATGTTAGCCCAGAAAAAATGTATTATTGTAAGCAATAAGAAGTTATTCTATATTTGCAGTGCTGATTTGGCATGAGTGTCAATTCTGCCAGTAATGTCTAATAATTTAAAGTTGCTTAGATTGTTAAAGTCTGTGTTATAAATGGCTAACATATATATTATGGTTATATATATATATATATATATATATATATATATATATATATATATATATATAATAATAATTATATATATATTTACATATATATATATATATATATATATATATATAAAACATATATATTATATTATAAATGGTTAACAATGTATTTTTATCCTAGCTACACTTATGTGACAATTACTTTTATTAAAAAAGCTGCTGTGACATCATTCCCTGAGTGTTATCAGGTACTGCAGGTGATTTTTTCTGAGCTGTAAACATTTGAAGTGATTTTGTTCTTATGCCCATGTTTCATGTCTGGTGCATTCCTCCCCAGTATTTTAAAAGCATTGCATGTGAAGATATTCATAGATGATTTATACTCATACTCCTCTAATATGCTACTTCCCGTCTCACTGCTGCGAGTCAGTCAGCAGTACAAAGCCAGAACACAAGCCAGTGCGTGCTTTATTCAAACATAAACCAACAGATTACCAAGCAGAGACCTGTTTGGTCTAACTCTGAAGAGGTTACTCCTTCCAGGACAACAGAAGGGATGAGTCTTCACAGAAAAGCCACTTAAGTGTCTCTGCAAAGACATTAAACTCACCATAAAGAGCATAAGGGCTGAAGACTTACAGGAAGAGCTTCAGAACCCCTGCCAATGTTTGGGTTAATAGTCAACCGCCAATAACCTACTCCAAGTAACCCACAAAACACAGGACAGCTCTGTCCAGTGCAAATAACACACTGTTTCTAAGCTAAGCTCTTGGGCCATATGAGGGTGCACGTTATACCTTTTAGAAAAAGAGCCAAGACAGCAAGAGCTTGGAGACAGCAGCTGTTCCTTCGTTGTAGCTGCACAAGAGGAAAGTACAACATGCTTAGGACGTCTGCAGCTTTTTTATTCCTGTTGCATTTAAAGGCTGCATGGGAAGTGGTGCTGGACAGCTTCAGGAAATTTATCCTACCTCTCTCCAGTTATCTATCTACTGTGAGAAAAAGGTACTAAAAATATAAATGTGCATCAATGTGATGTTTGGTGTATCAATAAATGGTCTGGACACCTTAATGGCCCCCCGCTCTCAGAGCACACACCATGATTTGTAATACCACTTACAGATCCTCGTAGAAACAAAATGGGAACTTTAGTTCCAAACTTCTCTTCCAGGGCACACACTGCAGACAGCATCTGATAGGCCTGCTGTCCAAAGTCTTGTAAGCCTCCTTCTGAGTCACTGGGGGTCACAAGACAGGAGGTTCTGAAAGGCACAAGGGAAATATACATATACAAACCAAGTCCTCCCTCCTTTCTTTCAAAGATCATTTAGCAAGTGGTAACCAAATAAAATACACACCTCAGTTTATGTGAGCAACTAAAGATGCCTTTAAGCATAAAGAACTAAGACTGAAAGTGTGAGACCAAGCCAAAACCAAGATCATACACAGTTAACCCAATTGCATGTCCAAACACTAAACAGTTCTTCATGGTACTTGCTGCAACAGAACAGTGTCATCTCAGCAATCTTCCGAATTCAGTGTTTAAATATTTGGACTGTCTTTAGCATCAGACTTTGTTTAGTTGCATTTAATAGCCAAAAGATTTTTTTTTCCTCTCCCCAATAAACACACACAAAATGGAAACAACTGAAGGAAACAGCAACTCTATTTATTTTTTCTATGGCTTGTTACTGCATGTGTTACTGACTGGAAAAAAAATTATTGGCACAAATCACTACAAAAAATGGAGAAGGACAATGTTCTATATTCCAAATAATTTCAGTTATGTAACAAATTCACTATGTTACTGGTTAGTCCAAAACTGGTTAGTTTTGGCAGGGCTCAGACAAAACTTCCTTAATCCTAGAGCATATAGGAAGTGTAAGCGAGCTTGTAACTTTTTTGCCAAGAGCAACACACTGTAACATCTCATCTCTGATCATAAAGGACTATGCGATCAGTAAGAACAAGGAATCACTTATTACAGCTTCAGGGAAAGCGAGCATGTATACACACACCACAGCTGGAGGAAAGTGTTTCTGCTCATAGCTGTATGACTACTGACTCCTGACCCCCTGGCTTCCCTTCAGCACATCCGAGATTATTACCAGCACCAGAAAGAACGTGTGTCAGCACACACTGTTAAGAGGAGAGCAGCTCCCTTAACACTCTGGCCATTTAACCTTAGACACATGGCACCACATCCCGCTTTCAAGGCGTTTCTTTTGGGATTAATTACTCAACAGGACTTACAAAGTGATGAACCACTGTGTATTTCACAGCCTGAGAAAGTTGCTTTAAACCACTTGGGGAACTGTGGCCACAGTTTATTTACAGGCTTTCCCACAGCATAACTTATTGCTTATAACCTGCCTCACAGCTTCTTCAGTTATTGAGTAGCAAGTTAGGGACAGCTGTTCAAACAAAGATAAGCTTCAGGCTGAACATCTGCAAAACCAAATGCATAAAAAGTCAATTCTTTCAGGTAATTTGCCTTGTAAGTCAGCCTGAGAGAACATAACCTCTTGTATCAGTCTTAAGGGAAGAATGCTTACCTGCACCTGCAGTTATCACAGCAGTCATCCGTGCCCATGATGCCGGAGGAGACCTTTCGGAGCTGTTTGTCTTCAAAATGAGACAGAATGATTCTACCCAAGGGAAAGTAAGGAATTAAATAAAAGAACAAGAATTTACATTAAATTCATCGCAGAAAACAGAGCTGAAATCAGCATCATTAATTAATTCACTGGGGAGCCAATTACTTGGCCCTGATTCCTCTAAAGAAAAGGAATTTTTTTTCCTTGAGAAGTAAATAAGGAACACTTGATACATCTGTATAAATACGCCAAAGGCTGTATTTCTTGATATTGAAGAGGCCTCATGGCCACAGTCTACCCTTGTGACCGAGTCACAATGACTGAAGCTATACAAAACATGTAATGAAGTGCAGTACTCACTTCCTCCTGCAGCTATTTGAGGTAAGGTACTTCTCCATTTTTTCCAACATCTTCAGTTTGTACAATCGGAACTTTTCACTGCGTATATCAGTTAGAAGATGTCTGTCGGTCAAAATAAAAAGTGAAGAACCGTAAGTATTGACAACTACCCCCCTGTGCCATACCAACAATGAAGTATCACAGACTGTCTCAGCCAGGTTCACTGGAAACAGCTGGAGAAGATATCCTCCTGAAGCCAGACCCGAGCTACCTGCCTGTTTCTCTATAATCTGGATCATTACAGCATGGGGCACAGTCAGAACACCACGCTCATGCTTTCCTACAAGGACAATTATTCTAAACTGGGCAGAAGGGAAGACTGAGATTCTTTTAGCACCACAAACTAAGCTTCAGAAATCCATGTTGAAAGCCATAGAGCAGGGAGGAAGAGGCAGAGGGCAATTTCACTCAGCCTCTTGTTTTCCAGATAAGATCTGTTAAGTTCTGATTGATGCGATTGATGCTACTGCCAGATTACAAGCCATGCTAGTATGTTAACCACCTTCCTTTTAAGGGATTCAGTGCCAGTATGCTGGGGCACATCTACCTAATGCCTAAAGTAGTAGCCTTTACAATAGTCACTGGAAGCATCCAACTGAAAAAAATAGCAGGCTTATGGAGAACTCACTCTGCCCATGCTCTGAGCTGCTGCACGAGCCAAACCTGAGCTACCACCTGCACCATGCTCTCTGTCACACAAGGCATGGAAAACAAACCAGTACTGCAGGCGTTGGGCTTCACTTTAATGCAGCTACACCATTTCCAGCTCAACTTGGAAAGAGGCAAGCTTCTGCCTGCTTGGAAAAGAAAGAACAGAGAAGTACATGGCTTCACAGCCTGGCAGTCTGGTCACACAAGTTCCAAAGACTGAGCTAAGACATTTCTGCAATCCTACACTGGCTAACAACGTCAACAAGAGACCTCTACTATCAGGATTTCCTGAGAGAGAGGAGAGAAGGAAAAAATTCTACAGCACCCAAACTCCTAAAGGGCACTGAGAGGTCTATAAACAAGTCAGAGGATTTACAGAACAAATGACCAAGTTTCATCACTGTCTGCCTTGCAATACATTTTCAGGAAGCAGAATGGGAACAAGGACACTCAACAGACAAGTATGGTAATGTTAACATCATCTAGAATAAATACAACATACTTAGTATCCAGTACTGAGTGCATGCAAAAAAATACTTGGAATTATGCTAACAAATCCATGAGGAATTCAACTAAACCCTTCCTGCTTCTTTCTTTGGATACCTTTTGGCTATCTATGCCGAAGCAGCTGTCTTCAGTTACTTACCTGTTAAAAGTCAAGTCTGCTGCAGCCCACAAGACATGACAAGAAGCAGGAAGCCCATCACGACCAGCTCTCCCAATTTCTTGATAATAGGATTCCATTTCCTTAGGGGCACCGTAATGAATAACCATCCGGATATCTGCTTTATTGATTCCCATTCCGAACGCCACTGTAGCCACAACACACTACAAAACAGGAGCCACACAGCATAAGTTTTGAAAAGAACATCAAAAATATGTTTGGGTTGCTACTAGTGCTTGCACTGTTGGTGACAACTTCTTGCCATGACTCCAAATTCAGCCTAAAATACAATGGCTTCAAATTCTCGTTTGACTTCTACTTCACTGGTAACAAGGAGCCTGATCTGGGTCACAGCATGAGCACTGGATTACAGCCATGAGTAATGCTACATGATGGCAAATGCCTGAGTGTTTTCAGGTAGTTGTTCTCAAACCGGTGACAAAACTTGTCCTGAAGAACAACAGAAGCCCCAGGATAGCTCTCTGCCTGCTCAGCTACAGGATGAAAGAAGCACACAGGATGTTGGAGGACATTGTTCCAGTCACCACCATCTTCCTTACATGCTATGTATTTCAAGAGATTTACTAGAGGAATTTGAAACATAAGCCAGGAACCATACTGCTGGCAGCACAGGCCAGCAATTTCTTGCCCAGAACAGAGAATATACAAAGTAAATTGGAAACAATGATCTTCCCAAATTCTTTCCCCTACTGGAAACCCTGCAATTATAAATAAGAAAACACAGACTTAGTTTCCTAGGTACCTGAATTTCATCCCGCATGAACTGGTGGTGGGTCTCTCTCCTTTTTTGAATTCCCATTCCAGCATGGTACGCGCCACAGGGCACATTCAGTTTAGTCAGCTCAGACACAACTTTTTCTGTGGTCTTTTTTGAAGGGCAGTAGATGATGGTAGGGCCTTCAAACTCATACTCAGAACTGCTAAAAGTAATAGCAACATGTTAAAATGCAGAACAGATGAAGTGACCCTTTGGCAAAAACTCCGCTTGACCCTAATTGAAAAAGCAACACAGCTTTCTGCAGCAACTCATCATCTTGGAGATTTAAACAGATCAGATAATATGTTATGCAGAGATAATACCACAATTAGCATGAAATGTCATCACTACATACAGAAGCACCATAGATTAAAGCCAGCTTAGCATCTTCCCACAGAGCTATTGGATCAAATATATTTGTGCTCCTAGATTGCTTGCACACAGCTCTCAGTGCTTGAGACTGATCTCCAGACTTCACAGCACATGAAGAGCTCTTTGCAAAGCAAGAAAAAGGAGGCATTTCGCCCCTTTTACAAAAAGGTAGTACTTGTTTACAATTTGTCTGTCCTTTGGAAAAGCAGACTTGGCAGTCTTGTGTCTTGCAAAACACAGATTATTTTGGTCCATGCTGGAGAAGTAGCAGCATAAGGCCTCCCAGTTCCCTGAAAGTCATCGGGAAACAAACTTTTACAGATGCCACTTAAAAGGTCTACATTTATATCATAGCATACAAATGAGCTATGAGATTTATTTATATTGCTGTAGAGTCACACACTGTAGCTTGTGACAAGGAGATGAAAGTGGCAGGAAACCCACTATTGTGGGTATACTGGTGGGTCTGCTAACAGAAAAGGACTGCTAGATCAGCCTTCTCAGAAAAAAATACCACAAAAAAAAATATTTTAGATTAGTCATCAACCCACACTATTGTTTAGGAAGGAACCCACCAGCTAATACATCACTCTCGGTCAAATTGCTGGAGTGCTGGCAGGTCTCCTGAGCATAAAACGATCCTGAAAATCCTACAGTGAACAACATGCAAACAGTGGGATACCACAATTCTTTGCCTCAAAACCTTTTTTAAACTAGGGAAGGAAGATAAAGGGCAGGGGGGAGAACATGATGAATGACTAGGGAGAGAGTCCAGGCACCTCTTCACCAGATCATTTGAAGACTGGTGACAGTTTTTAGTACACCCTACTGATACCTTGGTATTTAATGCTTTAATATCTGACAGAACAACACCAAACAGGCTTAAATCCTTACCTTCCTTTCCTAGTAAGGAATTGCTTCAAATCCCTAATCATATTTCCACTCTGTCGTCCAACTTCTAAGTACAGGTTCGGTCTGTCAAAGCTTGTACATGTGACCAGGGGATTCTTCAGATTCAGGCAATTCACTATGTCTTCTCTAATCGAGGGACTTGCAGTGGCAGTTAAAGCAACAATGGGAACCTGAAATAAAAAGACAGCAAAAGTCCAATACCTCTCAATGATTTAAGATCACAAGTCAAAACTGATTAGCATGTAAACAGGCACTTTAATCTGATTATGTTCACTGGATCAGCTCAGCTATTTGGAAAACAATTAATATTTCACCTCCTGGAGCTCTGGTCTGCATGGTTAAGGAGGGTAGACATCGGCAGAACATTTAATGTACAGAATCTTCTTAATTCCTATCTTTAGTTGCATCTCTGTGAGTCTGCACAATTTTCTGATGCAATTGGCTAAGGTTAGGGAACACATAGGGAAAATTTTCAAGAATAGGATCTGAAGTTCAGGTCTAAGTTTTGAAGTTTATCCAATAAATGCTTTTGGAACGCATTTGGAAGTTTTAACTATTTGTCCTTGCAAGTAAACCAGGAGCTTAGGATCGACACCTTTCAGCACACAGGGATCCAACAAAAGTAATTATTTTTCAGAAGTTTTGGCAGTCCAGGTTCAGAATATCCTCTATTTAAAGATTTGGAAAAAAGATCAAAACCGCAATGAAGTTCACTCACTAGCAAGGACTTGCACAAGCTCCCAAAAACAGCACGGTAAGTACTCCCAAAGAGTAACATAAAGTGATAAAATGTCAAGCTATTGTGTGAAATTAAGTTGTATCCTCTTACACTGGAAATCAAACACCTCTGAAAACCTTACCATTGGCAGAGTCTTCTTTAGTGAGCCTAAGGTTCTGAAGGAATTTCTGAAGTCATGGCCCCATTCAGAAATGCAGTGAGCTTCATCAACAGCTATAAGGGTAATACCTGGTGGGGACAGAACCACAGCATGGATGCAATACTTACATGGCAAATAAACCACCATTTTTATATAGGCTTTTTTTGGGTACAAATTAGATGAAACAGCTCTAACAGATTCCCCCCCCCCCCCCCCATACACTTCCCCTTCCTTATCCAAGCTTCAAATCTCCAACACATCATCTACAAAGGGTCAAATTCATAAACTATTACTGATGGTTATGCCTTTTTTTTTTTTTTTTCCCTTTCCAAACTGCCTAACTACTTGTCAAAAATACTGTTTACAGATATCACCAGTTTCCTGGGTTGTAAAACAAAGCCTGAGAATCTCAGGACTGTACTGAGGAACCAAATATAAGTTCAGAAAAATACCAGATGAGAAGTGTCAAAAGATGTGCCTGGAAAATATCCTTGCCATTTCTAAATCAAAAAACTCCTTCACCTGAGTCCAGATACAGCATTCTAATTGACATGTTCAAAGTGCACTGGTGTCAGAGAGGCCAAGCATAAGCTTCCCAGAACTCCAGATATTCAGATTGTTCACCATCTTCCTGAACAGTATTACTTGTCTGCAGGTCTACAAACTCAGTTCCCTAAACAAAGACTTTTTTTTCTGTGTTATCTACCTAGGATTTACACTACTGTTATGATGATGCACGAGCTGCAACATTGTGTTCGACAAAACTTACCAAGATGCAATAGTGTTTCAAAACAGAATTTTATTGCTGTATTTTGAGAAAATCTGACAAGTTAAGATACTATAATGGATCTTCTGACCCTGTCTTTTGGCAGCCAATACACTAGCCTCCAAGCTCACTAGTGGCGAGAAACAGGCATAAAGTTGTCACACCATTAAAAAAGTTAATCATGAAATGAAGGCCTGCCCCCTCATCCTCAACCTTACCCCCAACTTACCAATAGTTTGGTCAAGATCCTGAAGTAGGTCTAAATTCCCTGAGCAGAACTCGGGTGTCATGTATATGACTCTGTATTGACCCCTGCAACACCAAGAAAATACTCTGTCACAGGAGACCCCCAGACAACCCAACCAACCAAAATGAAATCGTGACTATCTAGATGTAAATGAGAACACGTACAGACTTCTGAGTATGCAACAGAAGGAAGGAAATGAAGATAGTGTAAAGCATTCCAGATCAGTAGGAAAACAAAGCAGTAAACAGCACGACAGGAGAGAGATTTACCAGCCTTTAGGGCTGGAAAGTGCTGCTGTGTTGACTCTGCGACAAATACAGGTTTAAGACCTGTGATTCCTGTACAAACCACAGCACAAAGCTGAATCAATAACCCCCCTCCCCAGGCAGAGGGCACAGGAGGGTGGCTCTATGCCTCCCAAATGCTCATTGTGGGTAAACGCATGCACTATTACTGACTGCAGGTTCAAGGCCTGAGCCAGGACTGAGAGTTTGTAAGATGACAAATTCACCTCTCTCAAATACAGCTGCATTAGGGCCTGCAGTCCCAAACAGCATAAACAGGACTTACGCTTTGATGCCATCTCTGACGTTTTTCGACTGAGCCGAACCAAGCAAGCATGCTGGAATCCCTGACATGCTGCAGTAAAAAAAGCACAATCACGTATCGATTTACTCATGAACACTTCCCACCTCAGTTTTCAGCCTATGCCAGCGCTTGGTAAAGGAAGCTCAAGCTGTGGGGTCAGAGACTACTTTCTTCCAAGGCCCTATATGGGAAAAGCCTTTCAGAAAACAGTAGCAATCAGTCACTACAGTCACTATTCCCGACACCCACATCCTTGTCCATTCCCTGTCCAGTTGTCCCCTCTAGACACAGACTTCATTAGTGCAATCAGATTAAAATCATTTGCTTTCACATGAGTTAAGTTCCCTAATAAAGCATCCAAAAGAACAAAATATAGCAGGTACATTTTCTCATTACCTTATGCAGTTCATCAGACTTAGATAAAAGCTTGCTAGCTGCTAATTTTTTGCCCCACCCTAGGCTACTGGTGCTACATCTGCTAGTTTTCAATCAGGTGGCTGCTTTTTAGTGTTTAATACAATAATGATGCTTACTAACTCAGCTAATTTATATTTGACCTCTTCCAGGACAATGCAACTTATCTCCTTAACTTGGTGATGTGCTGCATTTTAATACAGCACTATGTTTTGATAGCTTTTCCCCCCCCTCTCATTCTTCATTCCCTGGTAGAACTGTGCCCAGACTGACAGCCAAATCACTGAATTGCATTAGGCTGCAGAAATTCACTCTCTTCAGCCTTCAAAAAATCAATGACCTACTGAGAAGGTAGTGAATAAACGCTTTACACTGAGGAAAACAGTACAAAAGCCAAAGAAGTGGCTGAATACATATAGACACCCTGCTGATTAATACTTGGTCCAGAAGCTGGCTATACAGCCAGCTGAGGCTCTCCAGCTATTCATTTGCACAAAGCCAGAATTTGCCGCAGAAAATACCACACGTAATTGATGTTCCTTTCTTCAAAATCTTCATATCCCCTCTGTCACAAAAGACATGCCCTTTCTAAGCGTGACAAGGCAGGAATGAACTAGATAACTCAGCGTGATTCCAACAGACTCTCCCAGGCAGTAGCTAAAATAAAGGTATCAACAGTGAATAGCTGTTATAACAGCAAATAAGTACAAAAAGCAGGTATTAAAATCAAAGATTTTGCCCACCCCTATAACTGTTCATGTAAGAGTGACTCAGTGTTGCCTACTTAAAAGGTCTGTGGCAGGATTTAAAAGTGAAGACAACGGGTGTTAGACCTATCTCACCATCCATCTTAGAAATCTATGTCATAACCTTGATCTGAATGGCCTTCATCTTCCAGCTCTGTATTGTTCATCTCTTACTGTTTGGACCCGAAGGAAGCCCTGTGAAATTCTGACAGAGCTCTCACGGGCTCAGACAATATGTGAAGTTCCTCCATTCATTTGTTCTGCATAAACAGAGCCTCTGAATCCAGAAATAATTGAGAAGGATCTACCTTCAGAAACCACCCACCAGCACAGGTCCTTTGCAAATTCAGCCTCCGAATCCTGTAGTCGCCAGATCCAGTAATCTTTAGATCCCTGAATTAATTTAGTTTACATGCATTCCTGGAGAAACGTACGTTTTACAGCTGAAACGCAAACAGCTTGCTGTACAAAGCTGCAGCCTTAAACGCTGAGAAATGCCACGAGCAGAATCCATGGGTTTCCACAGAAAATACGGCAATTACTTACGTCAGCTGCAGTACCTGGTCTTCCATCAAGGAAATAAGAGGACAGATGACGATTCCAGTACATCCAGTGTAAACAGGAGGAAACTGGTAGCACAAACTTTTCCCATACCCTTGAAGAAAAAAGAAAAACGCAGGCAGAAGTGAAACAACGCACAGCTATGTTTTATAGCAGTATAGAAAGTATAAAACAACTCTAACACCTTCCTGAGCCCTAAAAACGAAGCTGATGTTTGTCCCCCAAGCAGACAAACAAAGATGCAAGATATATATTAGTGGCATCCATTCAATGTCCCTCCCTACTTCAAGGCCAGCGGGGGAAAAAAAAAAATAGACAACTACAAGCAGCCAGCATAGCTGGCCAAGGTTTGCAGTCTCACACAGAAGTCCTGGGCACTCTGCTCCTAAGAGCCACATGGACAGTCCCCAAGTTCCAATGTCCTATTCTCCCCTAAAAGAAAAAGATTTCTCACCGCTTTTTAGGACATAGAAGTAACTTACCAGTTGCCATTACAACAAGATTATCTCTTTTGTCTTCTAAAACAGAACTGATCACTTTCCACTGGACCCTTTGAATTAATGGAAGAATAATATTTTACTTTTGCCACCACACATTACATTACATGTAAATTGTGTTAAAGAAACCCTTTTAGCTGCCTGATAGTTTCCTCTTTGCATGCTGCAACCAGTGTTTATTCTACTGCAGGTGGTTCCACCAGTGTTACAATGGGGATCTCTAATAAGACTTGGGCAATCAGCATTAGAGACAGACAGAAACCCATCCCTCCTTAACTAGAGCCCCACAAAGATAAACTTCCTTAGTATGTTTATCATACAGAGAACAACATCTGTGCAAGCTTACAGTGTTTCTTCTCTGAAATACCTGAGCTAGACCTGGTATAAAAACATTTGATCACTATCGGTTTGCCAACAGCATAGTCAAGAAACTCATCCCCTGTTATGAAAGTACAGTGCTGCAGTTAGCATTCCATGAGCTCGTTTTGATATTTCACTGTGGCAAACGCTGCTTTTCCTAGGAATTCTGCACAGGTCCAAGTTTGTTAATGGTTCTTAAATTAGTAATAAAAGCTATTCTGAATTGAAAGAGAGGAAAGAAAGCAAATTGAAAACATACTTACGGTTTAAAAGAAGAATGCCCAAAATAAGTCTTCAGACATGTGACCTGGATTTCACTAGGTACGGGCAGCAACGGATCTTTAGTGAGAGAAACAAAGACTTGTATGTGATCATCTTTTAAAGAGACAAAGCTTTGTCTTGACAGACAGTCACGGGTAGTGAGCCCAGGGCCTAAGATTTGGAAAATTCCAGTAGAAAGAGATAGCAAGTTTGAAGATATTTACAGGCTAAAATAGAGGATTGAAAGAGAAACAGACAGATTGCTGAGAGACCCGGCATGAAGGAGAGCATATGGCTTTATTAATGAGATAATAAAGCAATAGACACTGTAAGGCATAGCTACGTTACTCGGAATGTGTTCAGAAGATGTAATAGAGATGTTTTGCTAGGCATCCCTTTTAATACCTCACTGAAGTCACGCTATTTAATGCCTGATGCTGCAATTTGCTAAAAAAGTCATGGTCTGAAGATGTCAGATGGGGAAGAACCTAATCTTACAGCAAACACAGAAGAAACATGCTCCAAATGTCCATTGGAATTTATGATTAATATTCAGCAGTAGAAGGCATTACTCTTCCACCTCGTATTTGTTTGCTGGGCAGGCACACATCCCCTGTAACAGTCTGTCAGGCAATTGTTTAGAGAGATGAAGAGACAGCCTACAGATCATGGCACAAGTCTATGCTTCGACAAGGATGCCTTTAAGTTTTCACCTTGAAACATCATCAAGTATTCCTTTAATAATCCAGATCAGCTTTTAATTTCTGTTTCAAGAAATCAAGCACAAAATATTACACACCTGACTCTAGTGATTTTTTTTCTTTCCTTCCTTCAATCCTGCACCGTGATTTAAAACATACCCCAACATTCCTCTTCCTCTTCTTCAATGCCTTCATCTTCATCTCCATCTGGTGCAACGTTCAATTCTGGGTCATCTGGAGTTTTCCTGGCTCTGCTGGACTCATTTTCAGTCAAAATCTCTTTAGATTTGTCTACATCTTCTAAAGACTGAGAGTTCAGAAGAATAAGTTAATTCAGTACACAAAAGGGAAAAAACAATGCGTGCCTGAGGTAATAAGAGATTAGGGCACATGAACTGTAATCTAATTACAGCACAGAAGATGGACATGCAGCACAGATCCATCTAAAAAGAGACTCAGTCCTTCCCTACAAGAAAATTCATAATTTTTGTCCCCAAATCTTTGAATCTTGCTTCTTACTTAGCATGTATGTTAAGTTCATGAACACCTGTGACTGCTCTAATGAAATTCATCAATTCACTTGAAATACATGAACTCTTTGGGATGCAGACAAGAAACAGTGGAAAGAGGCAAAATACCTAAATCACCATCTTAGAAAAAATAAACAACATTACACAAGTAAAACACTTAAGAGGCCTGCAAAACATACAGAGATGAAGCAGCCTGTCTGACTACCCAGATTAGCAGTATCTATAGAGCACAAACCACTCTCTCAGATCAGCCTCTTAGACAAGGGTTTGAACACAACAGCAAAACAGGTGATGAATGATGATCTACAAAGGTGTGGGAAACAGCTGGGTCAAATTGAAGCTGGTACAGCAAAGTTGTAGCAGGATATATGGGATACTGAGATCCTACACTGGTAAACTGAATTCTTCAGGTATCCACACATTCTTCTGCCCAAGTTTTTTGAGCAGTATCTATTTGCTTCATTCCCTCACCTCACTGATGCTATGTTCCACCATGACCTGACACAGTATCATCATTACAAAAGAAAGGAAAATCCAAAACGCTGAGGCACTCACCTTAAGCATCTCCATTTCCAGTTCTTCATCACTTTCAATGACACAGGAAATATTATGTTTGTTATCTGTGGCACATTCCTCCTAAGAAGAAAACACGTGCATTATTTTTTTTTCCTCCTATCAGCAAAGTTATTGCTATTTTTACCTACATCTTCTCAACCTTCTGTACACACTACAAGCTTCCTCTGTATGCTGTTACTTCTTACTAACAAAATAAATAAGCTTGATCTTTAGCTGTGAAGCCCAGTCTATATAAAGCACGTCTGGAAAAAAAGTGTTAGAACACTACAAGGCCCTGTAGTAAGAGACAAAAGCAACAGAAGTATCACCAGATGTGGGGAACACTTGGAACATAAAGAAATTATAATCAGATTAAGAGGCATCAACCCACATTAAGCAGTCACTAGAAAGACTGCCATTCAGACAGCCCTTAAAGATCTGCTTTTTATTTATGACCAAGGTGGGGATGTTGAAGTGCAGAATCTGTCCCCACTCAGCAGAAACTTCATATCATTTTTTACTGGCACCAGCAAGAGGAAAGCTAATCAGAACATCTAGAGTTCCTGCATTCGGCACTAATCCTCCCAACTGCATGCCTAAAGGGCAGCTCGGTGCTTGACTACCTCCACAAACATTTTCTTTCCACTAGCCCGCTTTAATCTTCTCTCATCTCAGCAAGAACTTTTAAAAGTCTTGTGGGAAAGGAAGAGTGAGATCACTTCCTCTGGTGAGCGTCCGTGATTAACAAGGTCCTCTCTCATTACCTCAGGCACGGCATTGTTGAGATACTCTTCTGCAGCCTGATGTTCCAACATCTGAAGTTCTTGCTCAGTAATGTCCAGCGACATGAAGTCATTTCTGTCTGCTCTGTCCTTAGAGCCAGCTGCTTCCTCTCCGTCTCCCACAGCAGCGTTACCTCTCTCTGCTTCTCCTTCATCAATATCTCCCTCCCAGAGGCCAGCTAGCGTAGCATCAGAGCAGATGTTGATGTCACCTTCAAGTTTTTTAGCAAGTTCACGCATTTCAACTTTTTGTGTTTCAGCGCTTGCTGATTCCACTTCAAGTTTTGTTGGAGCTTCACCACAGCTCCTCTCCAGTACAGAAGGGGAACATGAAGCAGCAAGCAGAGTGCTTCGTAAGGCTTTTATGTTCTCTGAAATGTCAGCTAGTATTTCTGCAGCCCTGGAAGTTAAAACAAGAAAATTAAACAAAAATTGTAAAGATAATGGTAAATGGTAAGAGGCAAAATACATGCTAGCCACCAAATAAAACTGAAGATTCTGAAGTATTGTTTCTCCAGGTAAATTATGTCCAAAATTTCACTTACAAAAGCTCATCATAAAACTGTAACTGGTATCCAACTTTCAGAGGAAAGATCCAATTTCTTTACACAGAAGAAAGCCTACAAGATTCCCTACGCATAGTGTTTGTAGTATCGCCATGCAGTAAGGCTCCAGACTTATAATTAGTCATGTGAGAGGCTGTAGTTTCTATTAAAAACGTCTTGCTGTGCATTTCAGCAAGAAAATAAACATATTAGCAAAGTTCAATGTCAAATCTATTGCAGTAAACATCAGGGAGCATCTGTTTTCTGCTGTATCTGTATGTAAAGGCAAAGGTTCCCACCAAGTGAACTGTGCTTTGCATTCTCTTCTTGAAAAAGGATGCAAAGGTAACAGCTACAGCTGCCAACACATTTTGTTGTACTGAACCTCAGCATACGAGCCCAAAACAGCAGTCGGGGTGACAGAAGCCTGACCTCTGCAAGCTTCCAGGTTGTCCGGATGAGTCAGGGATCCGAGAAGCCAGGTACACCATCTCTTCAGCTAGTGAGCCCAGGTGCTCCTTCACGTCATCTGACACGTTACCTACAGGAAGCACCAGCACAGTTACTCCACAGTCTCTCAAGTTTAACAGCTACGCACACAGGTATTCAAACAAACTCATCTGTACTTCCACAAGCTAACAAGACAGATGTTTCCAGTGCTTAAAAGTGTAGCATAGTGAGGCATGTCAAAGCTTCCACATCCTTCAGCAGCACACCCCTTCCAGCAGCCCGCTACACATGCCGATGGGAAGAGGACACAGAACAGGACTGGTATAAATTGATCACTGTTCAGGCTCCATCCCACTCGGCTGCTGCTTTCTGGAAGCTGGAGGGCACGCTGGGGAAGAATCAGTCTGTCTGAACTTTCTTCCACGACCTTGTCTAGCTGATTCCTGAATCTGCTTGCACTCTTCACTTTTGCAACTTCCACAGCATGGCGTATGCACGTGAGATACACTCCTCACTTTCACCTGAAACCTTTTGGCTGTTAGAGTTGTAAGGAACTGTAACTCAGCGTACCACATCCATCAGCCACAGATCACTCACTGTGGTGAGTTTTTGGTTGGTTGGTTGGTTGGTTGAAGACCTTCAGTCTCCTCTCTCCACCCCCAGCCAAACCCTGGATGCACAGACACGTTCTGCTTACTGCCTGCCAGCATTCACAGAAATGCACAGGGCTACTTGGTGTGTTTTTAAGACACAGTTCAAATTATTCAATATGCATCTTTTGCACAGCTGGAAACTACTGTCCTACTGACAAATTTAATAATTGGACTGCGTGGACAACCCTCGTGAGTGCTAACATAAGGTAACAGTCTAGCTTTTAACAGCTTCTCAAATGAAGAAACTCGACTTTTTTGCACAGACATTAACTCAGTACCACCCCTCTAGTCATGGGCCACTATTTTTCACACACAGACTGCACAAGTCTCCCCTTTTCTCCCAACTAGACCTTCAATATCAGGCAGCTGGGAGCAGCTCAGTCACATTGCGTCAGAGACCATTACTCAAATAAATCAGCAGAGACTCACAAATAAATTTGTTTGGTGTTCTTGTTGTTCGCCTGTGGGCTTTTGTTCACTTTTGTTTTCACAAAAGCAATGCATCTGTGTTGAACAGATAGCAATTTCCTTTGCATGAGCATTTTAGGACTTGCAATATCAGTAACAAAAGAATCCAGATGTTTAGTATAACATCACTCCTGGGCCCTTTTCTCACGGAAAAGTTTTTCCCATAGGTTTCAGATATCAGTCCCACTAAAGCAGCTAACACTGACATGCTGACTAAACTGAAGCCAAAAATTGCACCTCGTAAAAGGAACAGTACTGATGTCTTTGAGAGACAAGAACTCAGACAGCACAATAAGGAAACAATTTTTTCCCTTTTTGTGCCATAAACCATATGCAATATTCAGTCTTCCTTATGAATCCCATAACTGAAGGAAAACCAAGATTTTAGAATCACTTTTCTGATCAAGTAAATAGAGCTGAGTTGTTCTGAAAAAAATTAAAAAATTTAAAAAAAAGGGCCTTATTTATATACATCAAGAAAAGTGTTACTTAATAACATGTATTTATTTTGTGGTCTTTTTTCTTCTTAAATTAGATTTTCCTCCGTGGGTCAGCAGAATTGACAGCAACTCACTGAAGTGTTTCCAAAACCAAACTGGAATGACAGCAGGAATTCTTAGCATCTCCTCATGCTGCAGAAACAAATGACATACCCAGGCTGCACTCCCACGTCAGCGTGGAATAGTACGAGTATGGTAACACAGGTCACCAAAGAACCTTTACAATCTGCATTCTCTGGAAGCTGTCTCTAACCTCCAAGAAGCCAGAAAATTGTGATACTAAAATACTATGAAAAAAAGCCATTGGGAAATGGAATACATTCTTTATGCTGAAACATGTAATTTACCTCTTCTTTCTCCAAATAATTTCCTGTCGTTGCTATTCATATTTTTCAGTTTTTGATAAATGATGAAGCCAGCCTGCAAAGGAAAAGGAAAAAGATTAATACTTAGTACTCCACAGAGAAACCACATTTTAAACCATGTTTTATCTAAACAAAATTGCCAAGAATTAGTTTGGCAAGCCATGGCATTAATTCATTGCAAGCATTGTAAATTCTGAGTTCTCAGGCCATGTCATACAACAGTCAATGGTCTCCCTTACTGCCTTGTTAATCACAACCACATTACAGCTTACAGAATGTTTCACAAAAGTCAGAGTCCTGACTTTGGTCTGCATCAGAGTGGACACTTGTGACTAGATCCCAGTGTAGTTATCCTATAAAGTTAGCTGCAGATAGAGAGCTCTAAGTACATCGTTCCCAGTCTCACCATCTGCTCCACCTCATTCAGATTTTATGTAATGCTCCAAGAGAATAGTTATGAATCTACTAAGATTCTGCGTGCTTTATATTTCCCTTGATGTGAATAAGTTCTAGCAGAAGAATGCAGCCTAAAGCCAGCAATGAGCTAATTAGGCTACACGTGTTAATCAAGGCATCTCAAAGAAGAAAGAAACAAGTTACTCCCTCGTGTTTCCCTGTGATGCTCCAAAAGGCAGGCCAGGTGAAGGCAGCACAGCAAGAGGTTTTGCCTAGAAAACGCTGGTTACAGCTGCCGCACCAGGCAGCTCTGAGGACCAAAAATAGAGCCCCTTTTTGGGTTCTGCACCTCCACAGGAGCTAAACACTCCGCAGCTTAATAATTAACTAGAAAATACTCAATGTTTCTAAATCAGGGAATGCTGTCCTGCTTCCCTTCCTCTATCTGACCTAGTCACAGAACTACAATCCTGAGGGGTGAAGAGATTAAGTGCAATATTCAAGCACCACCAAAAAGAAGAATTTTCTCCCAGGAAGCAGGTAGCACCCAGTTGCACATGGCTAAGTCAGAATCCAGAACCAAGGGAAAAGCTCTCTCCTTTCAAAATGGTGAAAAACAAAAAAACAAAAACAGACTTCTCCAGAGCTACAATAATTGACATACAGCAGAACCAAGTTGCATTAGCCACTAGAGAAGATTACACTTCTTCAGAGCTGCTCATTAACTTTAACTCGTGTATCATATTCTGCAGGAGCTGAGAAAACTGGATTTTGCTCAATAAGCAGCTCAAAGATGACTAAAAAAAAGAAATCAGTTGAAAACACTACCAAGCTACAGCAAATACCTGCAAACAAGGGAACCCAGGAAAAATTACCCACGGTTCACTTCTATAAGTGGTTATTGCACATAAGAACTCTGTATCAGCTGTGCCACATGTGGGACAGTAATTCTAAAAGACTTCACACAGATAAAATCAACATGATTGCTCCATCAAAATTCACTTTCCTCAGGTGACAGCTTGAAGCCAGTCCAAATGGATAGAGATTCCTCTGGCATACTTCTCGATGCCCATAGTACTTGGCACGTTGAAAGCACGGCAGAGCTTCCAGAATTGCTTCAGCAACAGGCTTCAACGAAAAGGAAGATTTTGCAACATCATTAAAAAAAAAAGTGAAGACCTCACAGGAGGTTCAAGGATGCTGCGAAATTTGGTTTCTTTTTCCTGTCTACATTCAATTTTCTGCATGAAACATCCAATGCAGCATACTCTTTGAGTGACCTCAGTTGCCTGTCTCAATGCTGAGTCAGGTCCAAGCAGCACCACCTTCAGCAGAAATAGATGGCATGACAGTGCTGGATGAATGCTGCAGCTCAAAAAGCAATTTAATACGGACAAGGAACAGGAGAGTAAACAGCATGGCGGTATTTCCACCTCGAAACACCCCATATCCACACTGGACCATGGAGTCTTCCAACGCTGACCAAGTTCTGTCACAGAAGGGTGCTAAAACCAAACAGCACATTAGAAGAGGTATTTATAGATCTTTTCTTGTACATACGTAAGCATCTGTGGCTGCATACAGTTTCTGCTCCTCATTGAGTGGAAACTTTTCCCAGTTGCTGCAGCGGACAGTCTTATCTTTCAGAAGCTGCTTCCCAAAAAGGTGTTTTACCAGCCCATTTAGGCTCCACAACTCCTTACACTTCAGCTGGAAAAAAATAAATAAAATAAACTCGTTTAAAGGAGAAAGCAACTGCACTTGTCAAAACGCATTTGCAGAAACAGCAAAGCGTACTTAATACTTCATTAGAAGCAGAGATCTGGATTAGGCAGAATAAACTATCTTCCCCAAAGCACCGATTGTTCTTCAGGCCTAATTCTGGAAGACTCCAGAAACCAGCCCGCCACGCTGCTGTCTCCAATTGCTTCCATAATGTTAGCTGGCGGTCACAGCTGCTACATCCCATTGCCTCGCCGGGCTCTGAGAGCTTGGGAAGCTTTCTTTCTGACTCCAAGGAGGCAGGACTTGCAGGCACAGCCTCGTGCTATGCTGAGAGTCCCTGCACGCAGCTTGCAGAGCCTAGCAGTGCCTGCAGCAGCGTGGCATTATCAGTTCATCCCCTTCAGTCAGGTATCAAAAGCCTACCCAGTGCTGATTTTAGGTGCCCCCTCCTCTCCCCCTTGCGCTGTGCCGTTACATAAGCTGCTATTCTTTGTTCTCTCAGGCTTCATTTTCAAATTTATTTTTGGACTGTTTTCTCTTCAGCAAAAGACTTTAAAGCTGCTATTAAAGATCACATCATTTATCTTCATAACAAAATATGCTACAGCTGGATGCTGGGGGGGGGGTGGAAATAAGGTGTGGGGATGAATTCTGGAAACTCCAAGTCTGAAAAGGAACAGCTCCTTTAATTGCTCGAGCAAAACAATTTACTCTGCATAGCTTCCAGCCCACAAGGAGCTAAAGCTCAAGGCAACGCAGCCCTGAATGCTGAAGGTACATCACACCCCTCTCTTCCACCACGATTTGAATACACAGCATCAGAGAAAGGTAGTGGAAGGACTATTCCTTGGCATAAATCTGTGCTCCACCAGGAAACTGTGACTGTGGCTGCTATCCTACTGTGCAAAAAAATGCACAGAAGCAAACAGAAGGGCATGGAGAGGCAGACTACAGGCGAAGAAAAACACTGTAGATAGAAAAAAGACAAAAAAAACAACTTTGAGGGCTATGAAAGTAAGAAGAGTGGCAGGATGATTTGGGTGGTAATGAACTTTTCATCCTCTTCCCCAACACGAGTGCAGATTTACCTGCAGCAGGTGGTACCTAAGCAGCACCTAGCTACAGCATGATGTGAGATACGCCAGGCACAAGGCTACTTCTGAGCAGGGGGTTGTCAGACAGCAGAAGCTGCCCCCAGGTTAGCAGAGGTAGCACCAGCTTCTGAGGCACAGAAAGGAAAATACTTCTGGAGCTCCACCTCCAGATGGAGGACTCCATGGCTTCCTTCCAGAAGCCTCCTTCCAAACAGGCATCAGACCTTCACGGTACTCCAGGGGTTCAGCCTCTACTGGAACACGTATGCCATCGCTAACACACCCCCAGTTTGACACAGCCTGCTGATCTCTGTCACTAAGAAGTAAGAAAAATGCACCCGCAGCTGGATCTAATGAGCTGTGCCTCTTAAATGCAAACAGCGAACTGACCTGGGAGAGGAAAAATACTAAGAACATTCTGGCTTACTGAAATACAATCCTTAAATCTGCAGGCTGAGTTCTCTGGAATCGTGATTTATTTTTTTTTTTTTAAAGCTGCATCACCTCTCTGCATTATTCTACAGAACAGGCTTGTATCAGAATTTAACTCCTGCAAAGACACGGAAATCTCTCATACAGCACATTAACAAGATTCCCTCCCACAACAAAAAGGTTTTAAGCTTTACTTTCTCATTAGCAACGTCAGCCAGCTCCACAAAGCTCTTCAGCTTGATTTCAAAGTCACTCATCAGCTTCCATTGATCTCCCTCAATTCCTACGCCAACCTTTTTAATTGTTTCATCTTCGAGCAGTCTTTTGAGTCCCTTGGGAAAACCTAAAATAGATTAAGCCCAAACATGAGAAACTAGATACTGGAAGATGCCAGATAGTCTAATGGAAATGACAAAGTCTAGCACGGAGGCCACCTGCAGAAACCTGTGCTTTTGGAGGAAAAGCTCAAAAACTTGCTAGGCAAATTCATTCTGTATCTGAAAACAAATTAGAGTAAAAAAAAAAAAAAAAAAAAAAAAAAAAAAAGAAAAAGAGAGAGACAACCTTATTCCACTCGTCTTACTGATCCTAAAACCACGTAACAACAAAAAGGCAACTCCTTTAGCAGAGGAAAAAAATATTTCAATCCTTAGAATTGGATGCTTGTCACACCAAATGCAGTGCTATTTTGCTGTTTTCCACAGGATTTTATTTCCTAGCACTTGGAAAATAGAATTAACCAACCACATCCTGCACCAAGACAGGTCAGTCTTGTAAGTAAAAGAAGTTACTTAGCATCTGTGTGCATGCTTACTTATTATATTTTGATTCAGCCCAAGCTGACTGCACAGCAACGCTGGATAAAAGGGTATTTTCAACTTCACAGGCTCAAGTAAGGCACACAGCTCTACTACCTGGTCTGCTACAGGAGCAAACATACAGAGATGCTTCACCTCAAAAAAACATGGGGAGATTCATCTGAAGAGGAGAAAAATCCAGCTGATCTGAACACAGGCACACCAGATATGCAGCTGACTTACTGAACGAGGGATTTCCCCTACCTAAAAATATCAGGAAGACCTTGAAAAGGTGGCAACTTCCCAGTAGATGACTTCTGCTCTATTTCTTCCACCTCATTTCTAGAAAAAAAATACTGTATAAACCTAAGCAGTCTAGGTCTAGACTATCCAGAGGCTACAACGTGAGAAGTAGGACACATTCCACAGAAGGAAAAAGGGTAAAAAATGGAGAGTTATCAAGACCCTTCATGATCAAAACATATTGAAACTTCATCCTTTACGGGATGTGTTTATACACAGTCCAGCAACTCTTCATTCTCGTTTTCCCGCAGGAGAAAGTTTGTTTCTTTTTAAACAAAAACAACAGAAGTAATAAGCCTTGTCCAACTCAATGATTCTGCAGGTTTTTTTTTTGTTTTGTTTTGTTTTGTTTTTTGTTTTTAAAAAAAAGTCAAATATTCGGAATAAGCAAAAATTGGCTGTGGTTCTTGGCAGAGTGCTGACATCTTACCCAGTTCGAAGTGCATCTCCCTTTGGCATGAACAAAAGCTTTAGAAAACGATTCAGGCAGAAACACCATCTTCTGCTGTTAGGCTAATAGTTAGCAGTAGCACCTACACAACCATGTCTGGGATCGACATGCAAACACACAGCTTCACCCTAAAACCAGAAGTGTTTCGGCTCCTCCTCACATCTCTTCTTTCCTTGGCTTCTTTTTCTTAAATCTTTCCTTTGTGAGGTTGAAAGTATCTGCCTCATGGATTGAATAGCCTCTGGCAATTAAATTTTCCACCTCATTTGCTATAAATGACAAAGGACTGAACACCAACATTTAAATTATCCCTATTACACCTCAGCATGCACACCCCAGGGAAATCAGAGGCATCTCACAGGCATAGTTTCAATCCAGCATTCAAACCAAAGGTTATAAAATTGCAACCTCCTTCCCCCCCCCCCTTCTTATTTTTCTTATTTGGAAGCTTTTATTCACATCCACTATGAATTCAGATGCTGTTGAACGTGCATCCCCCTCTCCGCACAGCTGCATCACACATGCATTCAGTATTCTTCCTGAAAACTAAATGCACAAAATTAGGAAAGAAAGTGTGATGGCCATCATTTGAGGGATTTTGTTACTCGAGTCAAATCAAGAAGAGACACAGCCAGCTAAATTTAGGTTTGGTGTTTATTTTGGCAGCAAAAAGAAGAAAGCTCATTATCTGAGCAGTTTTCAAAACAGTATTAAGACTCTTTCCCAGAACAGAAAAAAAAATAATAATCCTTAGGTAAAATTCTCTTACCCTGCTCAGAAGCCACAGGGCCACATGCTAGAACACCGCCCAAACCTTGGCCTAAGGACCCCTTAATACCTGAGGAGTGATCAGTGAATAAAATAAACTCCTGTATTGTAAGCATCACCGTGAAGAAGATGGATGGATTTTTTTCCAACTATCAGAGTGAAATAGGCTGCAGCTCAAGGCTAAAGTTCAGACCCAATCACAAGAAACAGAAGAGAGGTCATGCCCTGGCAGGAGCAGAGGAAGTACAGTACCTGACATGGAAGAGACGTGGAACAAGTAGCATTTTTCCTCGGTTACACACAGCTGTATGACAGCTATTTTTGCCATCTTTCCTTTGGTGTACGACGGTGGCCATTCAATATCAAATCCAACAGCAGCCCCACATGATAGAGTTTGCCTGAAAAGACACCAGAATTCTTTACGTTTAACTGCTCTCCTACCAGCACCTGGAACATCAGGACTGGGTCACCTCACGTAAGGACAATTAAGGGAATGGCAGCCAGCACATTTTTTTCCTTTCATATGTGTAAGGCACAAAAACCATTTTAATATTAAGGCTTTGCATGATAAAATACTACTTCCTCCCCCCAAAATTTACACTCCCAATTACGAATTAACTTTATTTATTACAGCTTTGTGCTGGCAGCTGATAAGCAGCCCGGCTGTTTTATCAGGCCGCAGCACGCACCCAGCAAGGCGCAGCGTGCAGAGGAGCACGGCTCCCTTCCCAGCGAGGAGGGGGCACCCCAAGGAGGCGGGGGGGCGAGCCGGCACCTGATATCCTCCGAGAGCAGGGAGCAGTCGCTGGCCTCGTGGCTGTACACGATGGAGCCGCAGAACTCCAGGAAGGGCAGCCCGTCCTCCAGGAGGCTCCTGCGCTGCTGCACGACACAATAGCACGGGGTTTTTGGCAGAGGCGCTGTGAGGGCGCTGCGTGCCCGTGCTGTGGGGTTTTGCTGCCCCCCGTCCCGGCTGCTCGCCCCGCCCGCCTGGCTGCTGGGCGCACGCATCCACTGCGGGTACTTCTCCCGCCCGGCGGCGCCCCAAGGCTCCATGGCGCTCACTCCTCCCGCATTTCACTTTAAAAATAAAAATAAAGGACAAAAAAAAAAGACAAATACCACAAAAACCCCTCAGGGCCCGAAGCAGCGCGCAGCGCACACCCCCCCCCTCAGCCCCACCACCCGCCTCTGCCGGCTCGCTCAGTGACGTCACCCCGCGGCGCGCGCCTCACGCATCACTCACCCCCTCCCCGCGTCCCCCCTCCCTCAGCCCATTGCGAGGTTACCCGAGGTGACGCGCATGCGCGGCGCGGCGGCGGGCGCGGGGCGCTGTGGGTAATGTAGTCCCGGGGGCCGGCCGGCGGCGCCCAGCGCTGTGTCTCCGCCGCCGCCGCCGCCGCTTCGCCGCTCGCCGCCCGCCGCCGGGCGGGGCCGTGCCGGGGCGGGGCGGGGCCGCGGGGGTGCGGCAGCCCCGGGCTCGGCGCGGCGGGGGGGGCGGCGGGGCCGCCGGGTGAAGGGCAGCGCCGGCGATGGGCGCTATGGGGTGAGTGGGGGGGGGGGCTGGGGGGGGTACTGGGAGCACTGGGGGGGAACTGGGGGCTGGGGGGGTCAGGGGAGGCTGTGCTGGGGGTACTGGGGCAGCCCCCGGGGGTACTGGGGGGGGAGATGCGGTGCTGGGGGGCACTGGGGGGGCAGGAGGGGGGGTACTGGGGGTACTGGGGGCAGCCCCCGGGGGTACTGGGGGGGAAATGGGGGGCTGGGGGGCACGGGGAAGCTTTATTGGGGATGCTGGGGGGGAAATGGGGTGCTGGGGGGTCGTGGGAGGCTCTGCTGGGGGCACCGCGGGGGGAGATGTGGGGCTGGGGGGCTGGGGATGCTCTCCTGGGGGGGATATGGGGTGCTGGGGGCTGAGAGGCTCCGCTGCGAGGCATTGGGGGGGTTAAAGGGGGGGGAGATGCGGTGCTGGGGGGCACTGGGGGGGCAGGAGGTGCAGCACCCATAGGGGGGTAGGGAGGGGGTCCACGGGGTGCTGGGGGGGCTCCCGGGGGCACCCACAGAGGGCACGGGCTGGGAGCGGGATGTGGGGTCCATGGGGGGAGGCTGTGTGTGGGCAGGGGGTCTGCAGGGCAGCGGGGTGGGGGCTTCCCCATGGGTGCCCGTCAGCACCAAGGTGGAGAGGTCACGGGAGGTGCCGGGAGGCTGAACCGGGGCGCTCGGTGCCGCTGGGGGGGGGACACGCAGCCTGGGGGGGACGGGGCTCCGGGGGGACACTGACACAGGGCACGGGGCTGAGCGGGGTGGGGGTGCCGGGAGGGAGGCTTGGTAGGGGGAGCAGAGCGGCGGCGAGGAGCGTAGCAGGCCCCTGGTGCTGCTGTTGTCATCCGTGTGTCTGTTGTGTGTTATTTCCAGCTGATTGGGGAAGATGGAAAGAGGGAGAGGAGGAGGAGGAGGAGGCGGAGGAGGAGGAGGAAGGAACCTGGGGGGCTCCGGCTTGCACAGGAGCGTGTACTCCCAGTCCCAGCAGCAGTACCATTACCCGGCCCCCTCGCAGGGGGGCTGCATGGAGATCCAGGAGCTGGCCTCCAAGAGGGTGGACATCCAGAAGAAGCGGTTTTACCTGGACGTGAAGCAGAGCTCCCGGGGCCGCTTCCTGAAGATCGCGGAGGTGTGGATAGGGCGAGGCCGGCAGGACAACATCAGGAAAAGCAAGCTGACCCTCTCCCTGTCGGTGGCCGCCGAGCTGAAGGACTGCCTGGGGGACTTCATCGAGCACTACGCCCACCTGGGCCTGAAGGGCGGCCACAGGCACGAGCACAGCAATGGCAAGGAGCAGCACTCGAGGCGGCGCCAGCAGCACCCGCCGCCCTCGCCCCCGGGGTCGGTGGGCTCGGAAGAGCCCCCGCACAGCGTCCTCAAAACGGAGTACATCGAGAGGGACAACAGGAAGTATTACCTCGACCTGAAGGAGAACCAGCGGGGGCGCTTCTTGCGGATTAGGCAAACCATGAGCAGGGGACCGGGCATGATCGGTTATTTCGGCCACGGCCTGGGACAGGAGCAGACTATTGTCCTCCCGGCGCAAGGGATGATTGAGTTCAGGGATGCTTTGGTCCAGCTGATTGAAGAGTACGGCGAGGGGGACATCGACGAGCGCAGGGGCGGGGGCGACGACCCCCCCGAGCTCCCCGAGGGCACCTCGTTCCGGGTGGACAACAAGCGGTTCTACTTTGATGTGGGATCCAACAGGTACGGCATCTTTCTGAAGGTAAGTGAGGTGAGGCCGCCCTACCGTAACACCATCACGGTCCCGTACAAAGCATGGACAAGGTTTGGGGAAAATTTTATCAAGTACGAAGAGGAGATGAGGAGAATTTACAACAGCCATAAAGAAAAGAGGATGGATGTCAGAGGGGACAGTGGTGAAGAGCAAGAGGGTCTCGAATAGAGTGCATTGGACTGGCCGTCTGGCAAAATAAACAAAACAAAAAGCAGAAATTGGCGAGAGGGACTGATCTGTAGTCATTTGAAGTTGCCCCGTTGTTTTGTAAAGCCCTTTCCGGTAGCTCGTACTAACTCCAGTACATAATATTGCGGGAGTCTGGTTATCGTGCTAAATTACGCCCAAAACATCTCTGTATTTCTCATGAAAGTAACAACCTCCCGAGTCTGTATGAGTCAGCTTCTTCGAGTGTGGAAGACTATGGAAGTATGCGTATCAGCACAAAAAAAAAAAAAAAAACGGCATTCTGACCTTTAAATAGTCTAGATAAGGCTTGTATTGCACTTCAGCATGGTACAAAAAAAAACACAACACCCTCATGCTGAAATGTATCAGTTTCTGCTTATGACAGGTTTTCTGGAACTGAGTTCTGTCTGTACTCAGTCTAAAGGCTGAGCAGCTTAGCTACAGGGCACCTCGTACAAAAACCAACCCCCTTTTAATTGCTCATACATGTATGAGGAGAGGTAGACGTTTGAAAATTGGGACCTGCAGGTTGCTGAGTTTGAAAGGATATGGGTGAAATCTCGATAACCGGTCAGACCTTTATGATGTGCTGGTGGAGAGCGGAAGATTTGTCCATAACCTCATAGTCCTGTGCTAACCGAGTGACCCGAGTATCCCAGGACAGCGAAGCTGTGCTCGAGTGCTAAGCCTTCCGAATTAACGGCAACGAGTAATAACCCACTCTTCATCTACGTGCTCTGCCCACGCGAGGCTGATGATTTTTTTTTTTTTTTAACGCGTTTCTCAAAATTTCGAGAGCTATTTTTGTATGCGGGGTGTTGTGGGTTCCAGCAGGCGGCTGCGGAGCGGGTTTTCTGAGGCTGGATGGCTGCTGTGATCGAGGTTCCAGGGTTCCCTCCCAAAAGTGAGATTAACGCGGTCGGTGTTACACGCACGAGGACGACAGCTGGGCGTTTCTCTCCTCCTGCCGAGAGAAAGGCCTTTGGGGGGTTTGGTGCACCGCTTGATTCCTATAAAAATGCATCTCTGTCATATTGATCTGTAGCGCGTTTTCAAAGCCGTGGTTAAGGCTGCGTCAGGTTTTCTGTCAGGTCGGTTTTGCAGATGTTATTACCGTAAGATAATACCCGTGCCCTCGTGTCACCCCCTTCCCACCCCGTGTCACCGCTGGGGCAATTCGGTGTCTGGCTGCTCACCTTGCAGCACAAAGTCCTACTGGTGGCCCTGTGGCCTGACCCTTGCAGTCCTTGCAAGAGTACTCCTCTGCCTGGAGGGAAAGTGCGCAGAGTTACCACTTTAGCAGGCTTGAAGAAAGACTTTGAAAATTCTTGGTCATTTCTTCAAAACGTGTAACTTTGGGGTCGTTTTCAGCCCTTGGGTGACCGGTTCCTTCCCTCCTGAAGGCAGTGGGCGTTTGGTTGAGCTCCAGGTCCTTTAAATTGCCCACCTTTAAGGTTGTTTTTGAAGAATGTGTCGCTCTGTCTAGTCAGATATTTGTAATCGTTTAAATTGTTTTTTTTTTTTTTTTGCAGAGTGGCCTAGTGTGCATGTGGGCCAGCTGTTTTCCAACCCAACTATTCTTTTTTTTTTTTTTAATTTGTTCAGAAAGGTATTTATCTGCAACCAGACCGTTTTCACTCTTTGTCTGGACCCACCTGCACGCTGCATGGCTGCGCTAAATCCAAAAGCTATTGCCTGTTACGACATTAACCATAGCAAGAAAAGCTGGGGAGGTGGGGGTGGGAACTAAGAGGATAATCTGGACTTTAGTTTGGGTACTAACGATAGTTGATCTGTTTTAACTTTAAAAAAAAAAAAAGGAAAAAAAAAAAAGAAAAAAAAAAAGCTTGCACCAAAGTCACCAAAGAACCTTTAGGAAATGTTACAGTTGTGACAGGAAGTAAGAAAGTTAATTTCACTGTTTTAGGTGATTCCCCCTGTACGTAAACTACATATTGCAGTTACAGCAAGCAAACATTTGGCTTAGTGTCACAGTGACCATCCGTTTCTGCACAGATTGCTCTTTCAGGCACTTTTTCAAGTCTGTAAGGGATTTTCTCATTCCACCACTGGAACTGCTAGTGGACCACGATGAACCAGCTGGAGGCGGTGCGGAGTGCTGGTTCATCTTTGCTTGTAGGGTTTTGCTCACAATGTTTTTAACAGGCCCATTAAAAAAAAAAAAATTACAATAACTTCATGTCCTAGTGTTGGTGTGAAACCAGAATTTAGCAAAAGAGTCACGGATGCGCAAGCGAGCGCATCCCTGGCTGCTGCTGCCCGTCACAGTGCCTGGAGTAAGGAGGAACTTGCCGCAGGTTGCAGCCACCTGGAGCTATGAATGTACAACCCTTTTACGCTCACCTTCCCGTGCCCATGTGGCATTCCTCCCCTACGTGCTTGACATCTTCCAGCCCGCGACCCCGTTTGCCTCCACGCATCGTGAAAGCTCCTGTGTTGGAATCTGCCTCGGTTAGGTGTGTGTTGTAGATGGTCCTGCATTCCTTCTGTTCCTTTACTGTTAGTGAGGAGAAGAGTCGCAACGGGCAAAGCGATTGAAAAGGCCTGTTTTCTTCACTGTTAAACAAACAAACAAAAAAAAAGGCAAGATGCAAAATGGCTTTCCTTATTGCTGCCCACTTGGCACTTTGACGAAAGGGTAACTAAGTGCAGCTGGCTGCGTCTTAGTTAGGCTGGTATCAGCGTGTGTTTAAACCATTCTTTTTTTAAACCTTTTTCCTGTGTTAATTAATTGGCCTTCTGATTGCATTAGTGTATTGTGAATAGCACCCAGGAACTCAGTGCCTGCTGGCTGTGGGGCAGGGCTGGGTCCCATGGGATTCACTAATGCATGTACTCCCCGCGCGGGATGCACCTTAGTATCCGAAACTGGATCGGGATCTCCAAGTTCACAGCCGACTACCAATGGGTAAACCACTAACGACGGGTTTCCACGGAAATGTATAGCACTGATGCTTGCAGATATTGTCATTGGAGGATAATACAGACTAACTCAAAATGTAGCAATGCAAGGTTGTACCGGTCAGATTTGGAAACGGGTTCCTCATTATTTTTGGCAGTGCGCTTTCGACCTCCGAGAGCAGCGGTAATGTAGGCTGCTTGTGCGCCGAAGGGCCCATTGCAGTGCTGGGAATGCTGAGTTCCTCATGCATTTGAAGTGCTCGTGCTCTGTGCCCTAAAACTGCCATGTCCCTTAAACTTGAGAAAACACAAGCTTATTTGCACTAGAAAGAACGGCCAAAAACAATTCTAGGAGGACAGGGTGAAGAGCACCAGTCTGCACCTCTTTTCTCACAAGAGAATTTCCTATGAAAGCCCTCACCTCTGTTTCAAAATTGTGTGGTCCAGGCAGAAAGTCTGTCAGTTCAATAACAAAATCCTAATGCACTTTATATTGTGTAAATACTAGGGGCACGTCTCTGCCACTGGCCTGGCAGGGGGTGCTTCAGCAGCGTAGTCTGATTCTGGAAGAGGTCGCACCCCACATGCCCGTGTCTAGGACGGACCTGTTGTACTCGCTTGGCCCAGCTCCGTTCCCGTTCCCGTGTTAGAGGGACAGGCACGGAGGTGTGGACCCTCCCGGCCCCTCGAGGCAGGACGTTGAGGTGCGGTTTGCAGAGCTCCAGAGCATCCTCAGCTGGTGGCGGCCCCGCTGCTTGCTGCGGCTCCCTGGCGGCTCTGAACCTGGCCCTGAACGTTGATGCCAAGGCTTAAAAAAAGGAGCTTTTCATGGAGATAGTTTTACAAAGCCGAGTTGTCGTGCTCGGCTTTCCCCTCCATCAGAGCAGACACTCGTGCTGGCCCTCACGGGTTTGTTTTGGGTGGAAGGGGCTGCGGGGGCTTCCCCTGCACCGCTGGCCTCAGCCCGCGGCCTTTCTCGGTGAAGGACTAGCAGGCGAGCGTGCTGGCCGGAGGCTGGAAGGCTTTCTGTGGCCAGGTTCCCTGTGTGGCACTACAGAGGAGGTGACAAAAACCCAGGCAGCCGGCCCAGCCTCCCTGCATCACCTCTCGTGAACTTGGCCCTGAGAGAGGCAGCGGTGGCGGCAATCTGCTCTTCGTCGTGTTCCTTATATGTATCCGATATATAAAAGTTCATATTCACGTGTAGGCATTAATATATTTATGTGAGTATATCCTAGCCTGTAGTAGCTCGTAGCGAAATAATCTATTTATCTGAAGTACACAGACTAAAAAGATGGGGCTCAAGAGGCAGTGTCTCCTACTAGCGGTTTGGATAAACGCGTTATTTCACTGAGAGCTCTTTGCTGCTTATCACGGCCCTTTTAAGGTTTCTGCTCTTAAGCACTCATCTCATCTCTTAGGTTTCCAGCAAGGCTGCAAGGGGAAACGTAGGCTGAAGGAGGCAAAACTCTTCCTGCGGGGCCTTGTGCAGGCAGAGCAAGGGCTGCAGGTAACAGCCAGCTGCTGCGCTGCGGGCCACATCGCGCCATTTTAAAACCCACCGCAAACCATTATCATCATCGTGTTCATAAAATACGAATCAAAAAACACCAAGCAATTACCAAAATCAGCTTTGGCATCTGTTTTTTTCCTGATGTCATCTAACGGTGGTGCCATTTGTCTGCCGTGGCCTGTTGGGGTGAGCTGAGCTCGTGGGGAAGGTGTCTGGTAGTCGCTAGGAAGCCTGCTGCTGGCTAGACTTGCAGCCCTTTTAGCCAAGTGTAGTAGTTTTTCTAGCAGAAAAGGGGTTATTAGCGTGTATTTTTATTGTGCGGACTTTGCACCCTGTGAAAAATTAATTAATAAGCAGGTTTTAGTTTCATTGCATTCATACTTTTTGCTGTACATAAGGTATATATATACAATTTATAAAGTAATTCTTAAAGAAAAGTGTACTTTCCATTTAATTTTCTATGCTATTTCCTCCAAAATTAAAATGTCCTTTATTTTTAATTATTTAACAAGTTGTGTTGTCTAAAATCTGCCTTTCCCCTCTTGCCCGTCCACTTCTTTTAAACAAAGCTCGTATCTGAGATGCCTGCTTTACCCAAGTAAGACTGGAAGTAAAGGCTCCACTGACCATAGCACAAGCTCCTTGCTTTTTAGTCCTCTGTACGGATGCTTTTGGCAGAAATCTTGCAAATATCATAGTGGCAGAGCTACATGCACATGGTAGTGAGTACATCCAACACCCGGACCGCTGCGGGCCTGGTGTGCTTTCCTAGCTGTGGGCTGGGGCCTGGGGCTGTGTCCCCTTGGACAAGGACAGTGGCTGAGGCCTGAAGTGTCCCCAGGCTGAAGCTGTGCTCCTTGTCACCTGTGCACGTGGCGTCTCCTCATGGTTTCTCTGCCGATAGGGCTGCAGGGCATCGTCTCCGTTCAGCAGTGGCTTTGTCTCCTGTACATTATTCACGCTACCATTAGTGATGTCTTTTGTCGACCCCACTGTCCTGGTGTTTTCATCCAGAGCCATGAAATTTCCATTGCGTGGCTGCAAAACCAAGCAGGTGGGAGTAGCTGGAAGAGCAAGACATGCTTTGCTCTCCTTTGTGGGAGTCCGACACGAGGCCCACACGGGGCCTGGTTCTCATGAAGCTTTGCAGCTTCCCTCCGTGCCCGAGACACTTGTAGCTTCTTATCTCTCGGCCTGCCAGGGCTGTGCACACACAGCAGTGGGCATTTGTGGTAGTTCGGCCTTGCCTAAAAACAGATGAAATCTGTAGGATAACAGGAAAGCAGCCCTGACAGGGTATGAGGTGCTTCTGGGCTCGGGCATTTTGGGAAAAAAAAACAAACACCTGAAGCCACATCTGCTGCTGCTGTTTCTCCAAAATCCACAGAAGCTTTAATCAGCTGACGCCAATTTTTACACGATAATCCTGGTGCTACCAGTTGTCACTGTAATGGAGTTGTTCTTCCTGATATTTTGGCATACCCGTGCCGGGTTCCCCACCTGTATCTCCACAAAGGCAACGCTATTTTCAAGCATCGTGTTGAAATCAGACGCCGGGAGCTCCCCGGGGTGCCGTCGGTGGGTACGGGGAGCTGGGAGGGTTCCCGAGGGTTGCAGGCAGCTTGCAGAGCACGGCGGCGCGTTTCCACCACCGTGCCCCTAACGAGACGTGGCAGGGGAACAAATGACAGGAATTATCAGGTAGCTTTTCTTGCTGGCGCTTCGGGTGAAGCCAGGCCTCTGGCTTCTTCCGCAGAGAAATGTTAGGTCTTTTTTCTTTCTTTCTTTAATAACATTAATGAAAGTCATAGGAGGCATTGATTAAGAATTGGTTTTCTAGAAATGTCAAAGCATGTGCCAAGGTTTCAGGCCTTGGCCGGCGCGTTGGCATTTCTGCGATGAGTGTGGTTAGGTTGTTCCTGCCGCCTGTCGAGGTGCCCCGCGAAACATAAACCCACAGCCTCGGGGGGCCTTCTCTTGCCATTAACTTCTAGAAATCCATACGCTGGTGTTACATTCTGGTATTTCTGCGTGTGCTGTGCGTGTTTTGTGTTTGTACCGTCTCCAGCAGTACTGACCCCATGTCGAGGCGCCTGGCTGCCACCCCAACAAAGCTCTCACTAATGACTTTCTGCTCATCTCCCTGCTCGACAGGCTACCTTGAAATGCTTCACCCGGCACGTGGAAATCACTATCTCTTTAGAAAGTGGCTGCTGTAAATTCTTTCCAGAGACCCACACTGCCTTTCAGGTGTTCAGCCCTGTGCTACGCACTGGTATCGAACAGGAAGGAGCAACAGCTCCTGCATCCGAGCTCTTGGGCAGAGATGTGCTAGTTAGATAGGTTGCTCAGACACTGCAGGGCAAGTCCCTCCTGCAGGCAGAAGGACTCTGTGTCTAGCTGTTTTATAATCTTGATAATTTGCCCTGCACAGATTTAATTTGAGGAAACGATCACCCTTCATGGCAGCTGCTGGAAGACAGTGGGAGCTGAGGCTCTCTGCCTAGCCCCACCAGGCGCAGTGCTGATACAACATCTGTGAGTTTATATACGTGACACACTGTTTAAGATAGAGGCAAGGGAGAGGTGAGTGTTTTATATATATATATATATGCATAAATATATAAAATAGTATTTTTTTCCTGTTTCCAATAGGTCCTTCACTTTTGGTACGTTAAAACTTTAGCTGTCGTCTGTTCTGTTATCAGTATCCGATATGTTCAACGTGCAATACAAGCAGGGAGATAGATTTCGCAAGCAATATCAGCATAACACACTCTTAACGGTAGATCTTTACGCTACAAATTGCATGCAATAGAATCTCCATTTCGGAACAGCAGAGATGATGTGGGATAAACGGCACGGGTTAACCTCAGGCTCCTGCAAGTATTCCCATCTGGTCGTTGTTCTCAGCACATTTTGTTGGCAAGAAGCAGCAGGAGAGGGGGAGTGAGAGCAGAGACGAGCGCTTCCCACCAAGGTAGAGGAATGAGTAGGCAGGAGGGGGTGGAGGGAAGCAAGGACAGGATTCGTGCTCCGGGGAGTCACAGAGCACAACGAGTGCTGCCTGCGGTAGGGGAAGAGGTGGTAGTGCCAGTGCCTGTGTTCCTGCAGCGACTCGGGGAGAGGCAGGGAGCCTAAGCCCTGTCTCTGCTCTCAGGGGCCAGGCTGGGTCTTCTTGGCCCTGTCTCGCTCCTCTTTGGGCACGTCTGTCCAGCAGTAACAGCCTGCCACTGGGTCACCTGCCAGCCCAAGACCATGCAGCACTGTGGACTTGAAGCGCTGAGTCTCACCGACAGACCCCATCAGGGCCAAGCGGATCCAGCTGAGGACATTGCTGCTTTCCCAGTTTGCAGACTCAGGTAACTTCATTTTTACCATGCTGGAGGGAGCCTGGGCTCGGCCAGGAGTACGTGCAGAAGCGTAGGGGAACAGACAGGCGTTGGTTGCCTGCAAAGGTTGCTCGTGCCATCTCAGTTTTTGCAGCATCGCATCTGCTTTTCTCGCAGCAGGAGCCAGCGGGAGCTGTGTGAGGGAGCGTGGTGCTGCCTTTAGGGCAGCTGCTCGTTCACGCTGCCTAAGAAGGGTGCAGGGAAGGTTGGAGAGAACTAGAGGGAAAGAAAGGATGGCCCTGCTGAAAGCAGCTTTCTAGAAATGCGTTCTGCGCCATCTTTGCGAAAGGGTTTGTGTCATTTTTAGCAAGGCTCTTTGCAGGTGATTGCCACCGGTGTAGACTTTCTGTTCCCAGACACTGCTGTAGGTACTCGGAGGTCTGCTCTACAGGAGCAGGCAGTGTTTGTGGCTGTTGAGAGCTGTGCTTTGAACAAGTGATGTGCTGCAATAACTGCAGGTACTCCGCAAAATCTATCAGCATCGCAAGCTGGGCCTCCCGGTAGCGAGACTGGGTAGCTTCGGCTTTATTCTGCCTGTGCCTGTGTTCCCCACTGATAAAACGGGGTGAACGATACCTCCCTACCTCACCAGGGTATGAGAAAGTTGAGTTCATTTGGCATTGCATTTTTGTGGTCAATAGTGATGATCTCCAAAAGCAAAGTAAGACGAAATTCTGGGTGCAACACACTGAATAGATACCTCTGCAGAGTTTGGAAGATGCACATAGGTAAGGCTTGGGGTACATACAGAACAGTGAATCAAAAAGAAATCCATAATCTAGAGGAGAAGGGACAGTCGTAAGAGATTGCAGATTTAAACTCTCTATGCACATGTCCGAAGGTCAGAATTAAGGTTATTCAGAAAATCCTTAGTTCTGGCACTTCCCGACTTTTGCTCAGTTTTCCAACTTTTTTTTTTCTCTGCTGTTTTGTATGAAACTACACTGGTATACTGTCTTCTTGCAAAAGACGCTTGGGTGTTAAATAGATTTGGGGTTTTTTTTGGTCCCGAATGGCATCAACCTGACATTAAGCTTTAATTTTGCTGTTGTGGGGCTGCCTCTGATGGTATGTTTCAGGGTCTACACAACAAAAACCACCTGTATTTCTTCCAAATTAAACAATGTGGAAAAATCTGCTCTCTTAAACTTCCAGTGCTGGATATTCACCATCCTCCCTAGACATGGTTTCCATGGTTCACCCTGCTTGCTCTTAGATACTTTCCCTCCTGTCTAGCCTGTGTTTCCTGTGCTACCATCTTCCTCTGTCCCTGTCTGTCTTAAAGGCCACATTCTCAAGAAGAGTTATGGAAGCAGTTCATTCCCTTCCTTGCTTGCAGCTCTTTTACATAGTTAAAGACTTGTCCGGTCTCTTTTGCATCCTCTTCTAAGCACATTCAGAGCCTTCCACCAAGGGTAGTTTGTAGCCCTCATCGTATTTTTGCTGCTTTCTCTAAACTCCTTCTGATCAGTCTGTCTTTCTTGAACCCAGAATTAGAGAATCCAAAATCGGGAGAGATACACGTGCTGCCATCTTACCAGCCTCGAGCAGAAGGAGAACAAACAATTTAAGGTTTTATACACCCAGCATGCTGGGTTTTGCAACAGCATACTTGCTGACTCGGGCCCTGTTTGTAAGTCTGCGTCCTCCCAGGTCACAGAGCTAAGACAAAAGCACTCATTTCTCACCCTTCGTCTGTACAGAAGCTTTTTTCTGCTGTAACACTGAAGCTTGCATTTGCCTTGACCAAGTTGCATCTCGTTTCTTTTCAGATTATTTCATGACCTTGTCAAGATCAGTTTCAGTTCTAATCCCATTCCTCCTGGAGCTCACGGTCCTTCCCAGGGACGCACCGTTTGCAGGTTAACTGGTTCTTACCCATCATCAAATCATCCATCCACATGTGGAAGAGAGCAGTACATAGGGCAGGCAGAACTCATCGGGACCTCTCTTGATACATCCCACCAGATTGACTGTGTTGCTAATTAAACAGGCTAATTGTAGAAATCATAACCTGCTCCTCCTCGAGGCTGTGATTTTTTCCAGCTGCTGACTTTTGTTTCTCCCTGCTTTTTCTGAGTCTGAGTAGGCTATACAGAGTCTAAACAGTAGTTCTTGCCCTTCTTTAATAGCCCTAGAAAATCCAGACTATTAGGATACTACAGTACACATTTTCCACAAAGCCTTGCAATATCAATCTTTTTTTTTTTGTGCACGGTAGGGTGGCAGAACACCAGCTAACATTCATGCCTTTGCTTATTTCTGAATAGGACATAGAAAAAATACCCCGTCAACAGGCCTCCTCCTAAATATAAAAGTTATTTTCATTGACACCCTCCCCACCTTCACAATATTTATATTTGGATTGCTTCAGTGGTCATGAGCTCAAGATATGTTCCTGTCTGTAGGCTTTCTCTGTAGGCACCCGCAGGCTTGGGTTAACCAGGAGTACGTGAGGGAGAGGAAAAAACGTGTTCCTGCAAACCAGCCTCAGAAGCTGCCCGTGGTCTAACTGTCAGGAGAAATGATACTGGATAAACTGGGGTACTCTAGGTGTAAGGGTCTCCTCCAGCATTAACAAGGTACCTGTTTAGGCACAAAACTAAAAAATGCACCTAGTGGCTGCCTGTGCCAATTTAGTGTGAGATACAGGCTTTGTGTTGCGTCCCAAACCTCCCAGGGATTGTTGCGTAACAGTGTAAAACATTATTTTCATCATGCAATAATTTAAATAGTTACCAACATATTTACCTGAATTCTGCCAATTTTAAGAAAATTTGGTTTTAAATTGGCATTCATCTGTGATCCTTCTGCTTCTCCTGCCATTTTTTGTTTGCGCTTGTGTCCTGTCATTCCCTCCTCACCTTACATCGATGGGACTTCTGGTTTTCTGTAATGTTAGCATTGCTGCTATTTGTTTCGTAAAAATTGGGGTCTCAAAGCAAAACCGGCCAACAACGCAAATTTCTGTTTTCCCTGATCCTTTCAGCAGTTAAAGACTCAACACACAAAGAACTCGTTCTGCTTTAAACAGATTTGGAGCATCAGTTCATCATCGGGACCTGAAAAAGAAACCAACATTAGATCAGTATTTCTAATGGAAAAGGTGTGACAGTGGGGTTTTTGCCTTTCAAGGTGTTTGAAAATCTGGCTGCAAATCACCTTGCATTGTCAGGAGCGTCAAACAACTGCAACTGCTTTGAGTAGGCAATGGAAATATCTTGTACTCCATAGGTGAAATACTTGGTTTTTTTTTTGAATTTAGCAAGATATTCAATGTTGACGTTCACTCTCAGACAGCTCTGTCTCCTACCTGGGCTGTTTCTGCTTTCTCCATACCGGTTTTAGGCACCTTTTCTTATTTCTTGGGCAGTGGCTACGTGTCGGGCTGCTCAGAAAGCCTTTCCGTGAGCTTGTCGTAATGTGGTTGTGCCGCCATCTCTTTCCAAGCTGTGCTTTGAGCAGTGCCCATCCAGCGATGCGAGATAACTGCTTGAAAAGCGCTGGGTTTTAATTTTTTCTCCCAACTCCCAGAAGCTTCATCTGTGTTGAAAGTTAATTGGATTTTCCTTCGTAACGTTTTTATTGCAAGGTGATCTGACAGTTCGGTGCAGGTATAGCCATAAAGCAGTGCCTCCCGTTCCGTGCAGGCTCTCGCACTGCTCTAATCACTTGACACACGTATCTGAGCGCCTTCCAGAAGCGCGTTTAAGCATATGACTAACATCTGTCACACCGCAGTTGTTCTTTCTTTCATCCTCTTCCTATGGGAAAGGCTGAATTTGCCAGTGCAGCCCTGGTATTTTGAACATAAATTAATTATCCATGCTGTTCGGCGATGATGTCCTACAGGGTGAGCCGAAGCACGTCTCACACCAGCAGCAGCGGCCCTGATGGCATCGTGGCCGGGAGCAAACCAGAGGACTCTCGGGCTCCCGGGTGGCCAGGTTTGACATTGGCACCGAAGGCTTGCGTTGCACCGGAGGAGAGCTTTCCTCACCAGTCTTCAACCAGCTTTAAATGCTGGGGGAGGTCAAGGAATGTCGAGGATTTAGCTATGTTGCTCTGTGTTTCGGAACTATCTGATGTAGAAAGGTCATCTCGCCTCCCGAGGGCTTCGAGTGCAAATGCAGAGCCCGAGGCAGCCCGTGGGTTCAGGCAGAGGAGGGGTGATGGAGGCTGGCAGGTTGAGCCGCGGCCTCAGCCCACCCCAGATGGTGGTGCTGAACATTACGTAGGGCTTGTTTTAGTTAGGGCTTGTTTTATTGTTTTATGTATTATTTGTTTTATTTATTAGGACTGTAACCTGGTTGCAGTTAGAGCTACAATAGCCTTTCCCAGCCGCCAGGCACAGAGCCCCCAGCCTAGGGTTTGGAATACACAGCTCAAGTTGTCACGGTCATTTCTCCTGGTGCTTCTCGAGAAAGTTTCTGTTGATAAATGTGGTCTAAAATGTAATCTGGCTTCATTCTTTCCTGAAATTTCACAGGCTGTTTCCTATATATTTGCCCATAAAGTCGGAGTAGCTCCTAACTTTTGCTGCCCTTCCCTTATAAGACCTTAATACCACAAACCAGCTCTAGCAGGCGGGGCAAGTGGCATTCTATCATTTTATTGACGTTTTATTCTACACTCACACCAAATGCATTTCCAGTCACTTCTGGTCTCCTGGCCTGACCTTTACTGGTGGCTTCTTGATCTCTGCCCGGAGTAGCAACATCATTTTGTCCCACATATCTCATGAAGTTTTAAGGAGTTTTCAAGTACTGCGCTTGTGTTGATGAATGTGACAAGTGGAAAAGTTTTTAAAATTGCGTGTTATGATCTGTAGTCAGCCCTGCCACTGTCACATAAGTACATTGTATATACGTGGTCATATACGTGAGACATATGTAAGAAGTCAAGAGAGCAGACAGCAAACCCTGTTAGACAATAATTATGTAGTTATGATGTTGTGATGTTGTGCTGCAGTGCGTAATGTGGAAATAATCTATGATGAGGGCTTGAAATAATTCCTAGACTTCCCCTTGTCCTGGCATCTGCCAGGCTGGAAAGACGTCCTGATGTCCGTAGGCAACGTGCTGCTGGGAATCCCAGTCCCTGAGCTTTCCCCTGTGAAGGGCATGGGTTTCTTAGCCCATTTCTTGGGCCACGCTCCATCTCCCAGCCATGGAGGTAACTGAGAGTCAGTCCTTGTGTCGCTGATTCCTACGGTGGGACAAGAAAAGGATGCACCTTTCAGGCAGGTGGAGTCAGACTGGAATTGCTTCTGTAAAGATTTACAATCTCATTCCCACATGGTTGTGGGATGCAGTTTGTCCACCTAGCAGCAGGAACACGGACAATCCTTTCAGATCCAGAAAGGCAGTGCCTCACCCACTCCTGTCTTACTTTTTTTGTTTGGGCAAATCTAAAGGTTCGGCCTGGCCCCGTGCGTCGTTAGCCAGAAGAGCTGCCTGGGGCCCAGAGGGAATAGGGAATAGATTTTGAAGCCTTGTGTAAAATGCTTGGTAGTAAAATTATGGACTGCTGTGGTAAAAATAGACAGAAGCAAGCGTTTACAGTTGCTCTGGATTAAATGAAACTCACTGCGTAGTCAACAGATGTATTTCTGGTGGAGAGGCATTCACGATAGTTACATTTTTTTTCTTCCAGATTTTTGAACACTCCCAGGATATTTGTAGCACTGATCAGAACAGATATTTGCAGCAGAACTGAGCTGCCTCTGCGGACAGTCTGTTTGGTGAGGTGCTGATAAACTCAGAAGAGTTTGAAAGCTGTAGCATTGCGCTGCTGCCATCTTTCAAAGGGTTTTTCCCAGCTAGAGTTTGTGGTGGGGATGAGCTGTCATGGCCCAGACAACAGTTTGGCTTGGGTTCTCATGAAGTTACGGGTTTTCAGATAGACCCATCCAGAAACCTCTGTGAAGAGCTTTTTGAAGGAAAAGGTCTCACATAGCCATGCTGTGTCCTCTGCCACGGTCTTACCCGGGTGCAGGCAGTAGAATCACAGAATATCCCAAGTTGGAAGGGACCCACAAGGATCATTGAGTCCAACTCCTGGCACCACACAGGTCTACCCCAAAATTCAGAGCTATGACTAAGAGCACAGTCCCAGCGCTTCTTGAACTCCGACAGGCTCGGTGCCGTGACTGCGTCCCTGGGGAGCCTGTTGCAGTGCGCGACAGCCCTCTCAGTGAAGAACCTCTTCCTGCTGTCCAGCCTGACCCTGCCCTGTCACAGCCTGACCCCATGCCCTCGGGTCCTGTCACTGGATAGCACTACAGAGAACAGATCGGCGCCTGCCCCTCCACTGCCTCTCGTGAGGAAGCTGCAGGCCGCCATGAGGCCTCCCCTCAGCCTCCTCTTTGCAGGCTGAACAGGCCCAGTGCCCTCAGCCGCTCCTCCTACGCCTTCCCCTCTAGGCCCTTCACCATCTTTTCAGCCCTTCTCTGGACACTCCCCAGCAGTTTCACGTCCTTTTTGTGCTGTGGTGCCCAGAACCGCACACAGTACTCGAGGTGAGTAGGAACATCCTGTCTTTGGTGAGTTCCCACTACTGAGCACCTTGAAAGCCAACAGCATTCGTTAATGCCTCTGCATAATTGCCACCACACCGCATGCCTCGGGATGTCACCTAATGCTTGCGGTCACCGTGCTGGTGGCACCAACACGGCGGTGCCTGCAGTTCCCAGCATGCTGGCGTGGTTGAGCTGGAGGTGCTGAGCGGCCCCGTTTGTAGGCTATCCCTTAGACTTCCCACACAGGTGGGTACACAAATGGTGTGCACAGTGTGGCCGGAGGCTGCACGTCACAGCACTCCTCAGCAGGGGTTTGGGGCTGATGGCCGTGGTCCTGTGAGCTCCAAAAGGAGCACATTTACAGTGCTAAACGCCAGGGGAAGAGCGAAGCGCAAGGCCTAGCTCTAAAACTGTGTTCAGCTGCACCACTTAGGTGTTTTTAGCTTATTTTCTACTCTTTGGCAAGTGAATGTTGTCAATCAGTGTGAATTTAGCACATCCATCTCCCATTCCCCTCCCCCTAATCATCAAAAGTGATTTTATTTTCAAGTCCTCTGAAGACGCAGCGTGTCTCCTGTCGTGCAATCGCTTTGCTTTCTCTCTGAGACATGAAAGGCTGCCGAGAGAAATCCTTTTGCGGGGCCCATCCCGGGCACTGCTTGCCCTTTGCTGCTGGTGGCAGTGACCTGCTGCGCCTGGGGAAAGTCCCATTTCCTGCCAGCCCAGAGACTATAGGCCAGGTTTTTATGTTAACCTCCAAATACCTGCTGCGCCTGGGGAAAGTCCCATTTCCTGCCAGCCCAGAGACTATAGGCCAGGTTTTTATGTTAACCTCCAAATACCGAAGGCCCCATAACGCCCCCAACCTGGCAGAATTAGGAAAAAGGCTTTTTGGCTCAACCCCGTGCTTAGGGCGCTGAGAACAGGCACTGCGTGTGACAAGGTGAACCAAACCTTGCTCCTCTCATCTCCGAGCACAACCTTTACACTGACATTTTCTTCTTTTTGGCCATGCCGCAGCAAAGCAATGGTTACTTAGCCATACAGCAACCCTTGCACATTCCCTCTGTGACCGTTCCCATCTCGAGGAGGGTTGCACGGAGCAGTTACCTACGGCAGATCTGATCACGCACTCGCTGTAGACTCCCTGCTTCCCCCGACTGCCAGCCTGCAGAAGCTTGCTTGTAGTCAGCATATAACAGCTTCCCCAGGGACGCGCCTTTCTGCGTCTACTACAAGTATTGCTGTGAGCTTCAACTATTGCTTCTTGCCACAACTTGATGTTGTGCCTCGATCCTCTGTTATACGTAACCGCAATTTTGTTTCCCTGAACGCAGAGGTGGCTGCAGTCTGGAAGTACGTGTTTTGAGCTGAACATTGCCAGGATTTCGTCCTCCCCTGGATGTTCAAATCGGTCGCAGAATCATTGGAGTTGTTTCTTTCTCTGTGCTGAACAGCAAGTCACTTCCACGTCAGCTTGGGAAGCAGCCCGAGGGTTTGGTGTGGGTTAATAAATTCAGGTAGGTGGGATGAGCACACAGAAAAGTGGGCGTGAAGACGTTGAGATAAGAGCTGAGCATCTGCCAACCTTCTGTCCACTCTCTCCTGGTCCTGTGCTGGCTTTGGCTGCTGCAGCAGGTGGCAAGGCAGGGAGCCACCAGGATGAGGGACCTTCAGAGCCTGCGTGTGGGACCTGGGGCGAGATGGCAGCAAGGGGAAGGCATTCTGGCCGGGATCAAGAGCATAAAAGGTGAGAATGGACCAAAGGAGGAGCTGCACTGTACGTTCACAGGAGACTGCCCCTTCACCACGGCATTTTGTGAATTCCTCTGCCAACAGCCCTGCTGCTGGTGACCAGGACAAAAAGTAGGAGGCAAGTGCTCCTGAAACACAAGATTGTGTCAAGCTGGTGAGCAAAGAACAGCCACGCAGCCCCAGGAGGCCCTCAGTCGCTGCCAGCTGCTGCAGACACCTGAGCCAGGCAAGGGACCACCTCCCACCTGCACTGGAAATCATGATATAACTGCAAAGGTGGGACAAAAAAAGCTCTGTTCTGGGTACCATGGGAGCCCAGCTATTTTAGCCTTCCCTCATCGTCTCGTGGGGCTCTTACTCTTGCCTGGCACCCAAGGAAGGTGGCCACTCTGGAGAGCATACGAATATTTCTGTCCTTGGGATTGGAGTGTGCCAGCACGCAGCCAGTGCGTGGGCTTCCTGCATCCCCTGTGCTCAGTAACAACGTTTCCTGCTTACACTGGCACAGGTATCCCTCGGCACCATGGAGGGTGACCCTTTGAGTTAACAAGTGATAGGTTTCTTCTGGCTGTCTTACTATAAAAAAAAAGAAGAAGAAAAAAAAAAAGGTGCTGCAGGGAATGCAACTCCAAACCTGGAAATAGAAACAGTCATTTTTGCAGGCTAAGCTGTAAAGGAGATGTCATCATGTCCAAAGTGTTAGCCCCACAAAGAGGAACAGAAAAGCTGGAGGAGCAGGCTCTTGAAATATTGGTAAGAGGTAAGAGAGACACAGCTCTTCTGGCCCTTCAGTGCCGCAGGATGAGGAAGAAAAACCATGACTTGGGGCATCCTCTCACCCTCCTTGCCCTCGTAGGCTCTCGACAGTGCGAAGTTCACCCTCCTCTGTGCTGCTACCTTACACTCCATGTCCACAAGTTTCTGTGACACAGTAAGCCCAAACTTGTCTGTGTGTCATGGGTTTTTTAGACTCTATTAATTTTATTTTTTTACCGCAATGGACTTTTTTTAACTGCTCACTAGAGGTTCCTCTCCCTCTTAAAATGGAGGGAAAAAATGCAGAAAAACTTAGCAAAAATGCCCACGCTTGCTTTCAGAGCCTGAGAGGTGCACCAGGTTAACACCTGAGGGTGGGTTTGCCACAGCATTTGGGCATTGAGGTGAGCACAGCAGATGCAGTGACAGCCTGGCTCTTTGTCCAGGCTTTGACCCTGCAGCAGCCCTTGAGCTGTTGCCACATGCCCCAGGGCTGCTCTCTGCAGCTGTTCAACCCCTGTGCCAACCTCTTCCCCTCCACAAAGCCAAGGCTGAAGGTGCTGTGCACGAGAGGACAAGCAGGAGGCTACAGCATGGGTATTTTTCACTTGCTTCAGGCTTAGGCACCAGCCTTCTCCTGGATTTTAGTCTTCCAGGAACCTGTTCTGCTGTCATGCTTGCCAGTACTTCGACCTTCCACCAAAGGTATCCCAGCTTTCTAGCCAAACAGCTGATTTTATTTATTTATTTTTATTTTTTTAAGAAGAAAAATCAATAGTTGGGTGCTAGAAAATCCTCTTTTAGCAGTGTAGGAATTTTCTCCCTCTCCCTTGAATTTTGTATGAATGCAGATACTAATGTGAAAAAAGAGTTGTAATATCAGGAAAGGAGAGATCAGAACAAAGCGTTCCTCTGGATAGACTTTGATGCAATTTTAAGCTGCTTGTAGAAGATTGGCTGGGAAGGTAAACTGATTTGGGCTGAAAAAGCTAGTGCCATTAAACTATATTAAGGATGCTTTAGTAGATGGTCCAAAATAGCTTTTTTGTCACCTCTGACATCCAGGAAAGATAAACAGATTTTTGGTCTTAGATTGAAGGTGTGATTTTTGCTGGAAGAAATTTACGTTCTTTAGTAACCATCCTGGGATGACATTTAATGCCAAAAATATTGCATGGAAACCAAAGGAAAACAAAACACATCTGAATCTACACCGGGCGAGCATTTGCGGAGCCAGGCAGGCACACGGCGTTGGGGTTAGGTGTGAGCTGTAAGCTGCCTTCCTGGCCACCCTGGGGCTCGGTCCATGCCTGGAGAGACCCCCGGACCTCCTCGCGCTCTCCTGCGTCCCGCCAGCGCTGCGACGTCGGTACTAGGTGAGAACCTGAGTTTTGGGGGTCCCTGGCTCTTGATGCAGTCCTCGGTCACCAGCTGTTGTCAGAGCTGCAGTGGCATTTTGTACAAAAAATAAAATATACATAAATACTGGTTCCTGGTTGAATTTCAAGTAAAAGGATTTTCTGCCAACTGACCCCACGCTGTTCCAGCTGTACCTCATCCTCCTTTCTTTTCCCCTGGCAGTTCCTCACTGCCCAACAAGCAAAGTGATTTCCATACAACCTCCACCTTACTCGTGAGCGTGCATTACAGACCTGATCTGGTGGTAATAAAACTCTTTGCTTTCGTGGTGCGGTCCCGGTGGTGCAATGTTCCTGCTGGCAGGCACGTGGTTACACCAGCGCAGTGTGCCAGCGGTCTCCTGCTGCCCCCAGCTTCTCAGGAACGTGTTTCGTAGTGCTGGACCCAGGTAGCTGTGGCCACAAGGTCCCCGTGAATGAATTCATCCCGTACGTATCATTCCCCTGGGTGCACATCCAGCCTTGGCTGTTTGGTCGGGATAGCATCCTGGTGGTCGAGGAGCAGCCGCTGCCAGGGCAGGACTGGCTTTCTTGGCTGTGACCTGAATTTGTCCCTGTCCCTGTGCAGCCGTCTCCCCATGAAATTTTGGCTACAGGTTCTTTGTTTCCCACTGCTCTGCATGCCTGCTGCTTGGTTTTCTTCGCCCCTTTCTGAACGACTGAACGTTCATGGCTCCATACATACGTTGTGTTTTTTTTTTCTTTCACTGTACACAAAAAAAGGGCACGTTTGTTGTCATCCCACATAGTGGGTATTTTCATGCAGGGAAAAAAAAAAAAAGATGCTTCTCGTCCACATTTAAGTAAAATTTCTGCAAAAAGCAGGAAGTGTAAAAGCCAGCTGCAGTTTGGGAATATCGTTTCGTTTTACACATCACCGATGCTTTTATTGAAAGCATTTTTTCACTTGCACAGAATTTAAAGGCTGTATGATTCTCCTGCTGAAAAGCATGCATTTCAAAGCATGAGGTTGGAAGTGTTTTTATGGTCCAGTGGGTTGCATTAGACCCACAGCTGGTATGAGTTGAACTGGACACAGCTTCCCGTAGCTGAGGCTTGTAACATTTGCTTTCCAAGCACCGGTGTGAAGGCAGAGAGCGTTTGGGCTGGAATCAGGCTACTTCCATACAGGTTGGTGCGGGCTCATTTCAGCACATCTCGTTCCTCGGGCACCATCCCAGAGCCTCCGGGAATTTTCCAGGCACAGGATCCAGGGAGCTGTAGTAGTACATATCTGCATCTGTGTCTTTTTTTGGGAGGTGATAACGCAGCCTTTTTATGGAGAATGCCATTTTGTAAATAAGCTCCTTCGCAAGCACCACCGCTAGGACTACAAAAGATGGATGATTATTTCTTCCCGGAATTGGTTTTCCGCTGCGGGATCTGTTTTTTGTTGTGATAATTTGCATATAATTAAAAATGGCCCCATGTCTTCAGTCTGCATTATGCCTGTGGTACTGAGCAATCTTGGATCGCGTTTTGCTCTGCAGTGTGCTGTGTCTGGGAATCACTTTATTCACCGCTGAAAATCAGCATTTAATTGTGGCATACGGAATATCTGCAGGCTTTGATGCAGCGAAAGCCTCTGCCTCCAAAAATAAAACGTTGCCTCTCATAAACTTTCAAATGAGTTGTTTTTGGAGGCTGGAAAAGTTGCCAAGAAAATTTGCATGAAAATCTAGCGCGCCGGCTAAAGCGTGATTCTGCTCAAGCCTTTAACATCCAGGTCTGGGCGGCGCTCAGGTAGGGCCGTGGGCTGCCGTGATCTCCTGTGCCACCCCAGCTCGGTGCCAAAAGCCCCAGCAGTCTGTTTGCTTTCCTGCCTGCCTGCAGAGATCCCAGAAGGACGGCGGTGCTGCTCTGCCAGGTTAGCGGTGAGCCGGGCCCAGCAGGCAGCCCGCCTGCTGCTTGTCTCGGGGAAAACAGGGAATAGCTTTGCTTGTCAGAAATCAGATGCAGCTGCCATCCCGGTGGAGGCGAAATCACCAGGAATCACAGTCCTAAGTAAGGATCTCTCTCACAGGCAGTAAAAATACAACACGGTATGAAAACTTTGGGAGAGCAGTGTTGGAAACTGCCCTCCAATTTGACACAGTTTCCTTGCTTTAGATTTATTATCCAGTGATCATCATCTGCCAAAAATCCTTACAGTCAGAAGAGAGAAGAAATTCAGAGGGAGCAAAAGAGCAATTTCGGTACTGTACCTTTCATGCTGGCAAATTTTCAGTACCTATGATGTTTAGTTTTGGTCCCAGCATTGAGATCAACATTACTGAAAGCAAATTATCCATCTACCTACGTACAGAAAACAGTATCACAGGTTTGCAGCTGTACCTGAAACATCTCACCATGGATGCAAGCTGTGTTTCCCCTCATTTTCACGACCCAGGAGTGTTTTGCAAAACACAGAAAGTACTGCCAGACACAGGCAGTAGCTTCTGGCTGCAAAGTGGATGCTTCTGCTTCAAAAAGAGCTTTCTCCATAAAAAGCTTTGCACTTTGTGAGCATTGGGCACTGTGTGAGCATTTCCCAGCTCGCTGGGAGCTACCTCCAGTCCATGGCACAGACTGGGACCAAAGCAGACCTCGTGGGCTGAGCTGGGAGCTTGCCTCCAGTGAGTAGGGCTGTTGCCTCCTTATTAACAGTATGCATGTAAGGATTTTTTCCCTGTTGCAAAGCTATTAAGTGTATCAGGACTACTCCATACTGAGGTGAGCAGCTCGGGTCCTGTGAGCAGGAGGTTGGGCTGGAGACCCCCAGGTGTCCCTCCTAGCCCGAGTCTTCCTGCGAGTCTTCCTTATCCACCCCAAGGATGAGCCAGACAACGGTGACACGGTGCTGCCACAGCTTCCCCTCTCCTCCAGCATCCTTCTCCAAGCTGGCAGATCCTTTATGTTCCTGAGGTCCTGCTGCTCCAGCTCCCCACTCCTCCTCTCTTACCTCCCTCGCTTTACCGAGGGTCCTTGTCGGTCTGCCCTAGGTTGTCTGGGCTTTCAGCCCCACACTGTCATTCGCAGGGAACAAAAAAGCCAACAGCTGGAAGGGAAGAAGCAGCAGCCAGCACGAAGCATGTCTTGGGTGCCTCAAGAGAAGAAAGGGCAGCACCTGACCTCCGTCAGGGAGAGCCCTGCTTGCCCAGGCTCCTTCCTGCGTGTCTGGTATCCTCACAGCTCTGTGGTGGGACGTGCTGGACGTGTGAAGGCGATACCTGCTTGTGCACAGTCCTCCTCGGGGGGGTTGCTTCACGGAAATGAAGACGGGACGTTGGGAACGTCGGCGCTCACTGGGCGGCTTTCATTGTCTTGTCCTTGCACTACTTGTCCTTTCACTGCTAGGGTGGTTAGGAGAAAAAGACGGCTTGATGCACAGTCAGAAAGCTCAGAAACAAAAACAGACCCACCGAGAAATACGTAAATAGGCTAACTGTAAGATAGCGTGTAAAAGGAGGCAGTCTGCAGCGTGACTCCTCTGTAAACTGCATGATCGCGTTGGCGAGGCCTGCTGCAGCCGCGCGGCAGGCTTCCCAGGGTTGCTTTTGCTAGACTTTGAGTATCATAGTTGCAAAGACTCGTAAATGTTCTAAGAGACTCTTGGTTTTCTTTTTTCGTAAGCTGTGGCCATTTGCTTTCTGAATCGGTTCGTGGTGATGGAGTTAATGGAGCTGTTCTTTATCGTAACCTAAAAGGTGTCAGTCGTTTGCCTGTCTGTGTTCACAAGCTGACCAGTAGCATTATGCATCTCTCAGATGGTGTGATTTGAAGCACTTTTGGTGTGGCATGTACAGTCGCAGTGCCGTCTGGTTTTGATTTCATCCCCAGCTCTCACACACACGTGCTACCCACGTTTCGGACACCGAACCAAACCAACTTTAAAACTAGCACTTTAAGTACTAGTAGTCACTTTGTTCCTGACTATACTGAGCACTGCACTTTTGTAAGTACTATTAGCACCGAGTTTCGAAACGTTTATTTTCCCCAGTCCATTTAGCCTCTCACGCGCGGTGTTAATTACTTAGGGGCCATCAGAAGATAATTTCGAGGTGTATGTGACCGCTGTCTGGTGCCTGATTTCCATTCCATATCTCTTAGCGATTTTGTAAGTTAGGGAAATGAAACTGTCAAAGCTTTTTGTACCTAATAGACCGAACATCTAAATCACTGACACCCAGGCAGACGTGGTTGTTGTAAACTTTGAGGTCATCCGGAGAACCAAGCGCATGGCTTTTAAAAACACCAAAGATATAGGAGAAGTCTCAAAAGGGATTGGGATAGTGCAAGGTGATGTAATTTACACTTGGATTTGCGTGGACGGCAGGATGTGAAGCGGAACCGGAGTTAGGAGTGTATGGGAGATAATTTTGGGTTTGGCACGAGAACCTGATCTGCACTGGCAGGTTGGGTCCATGAGGAAGCGAAGTTAAATCCGCCCGCAGGTGCGGGCATCAATAGCGACGGCGCTCAAGCCATTGCAATAAAAGCCATCATTGTGCCTGTACTGAGAGTGCTGTTGGGATTGATTGTGGGCTGAAACTACAAAGGGTATTCTTAAGTGAAAGACTTGCAGATGATTTAGAAGATGGAGCATAATAACCACTGGGCTTTTTGTTGGGTTTCTGGAGCATTGTTAGGAGTTTAGCAGGTCGCGTGGTAGGAAGCCGTGTCGACGTGCTTCCCTATCCTTGTAAAATTCCTGCAGTGTTTCGGTATGGCTGGTGTGGGACCTGAGCTCCCTCTCCAGCAAGAAATCACCGGGGTAGAGTTTGTCCCAAATGGCAAAGACGGTCATAATTCACCAGGATCTCAACCTGGTTGGTGATCCTCAGGATGCAGAATGTTCCAGGCCTTGAAATCCCAAACCACACCCTCTCAACCCAGTGACGGCATTTTGCTTCTCAGAAAGCCCTCACAGGTTTTCCACAGCCACCAATAAACCATGGTGCTGGCAAGGATGCTGCCGTTCCCTCCCAGGAGGTATCCACCCACCCCTGGAGCCCCAGTCATCCCTGGTGACGAGCTGGGAGTCCATCCGAGTCCCTCCTTGGCAGTGCTTCCTGATGGGACTTTCTCCCCGTGGATATGGGGTGGATAAGCCCCACTGCCAGAGCAGTCAATTGCATGATTTGGGTGGAGAGAAGCGAGTTAGGTCTTCTCCTTCACTGCCAGCAAGCGGCTCTTCATGGAAATAACCTCTAGAGGATAATAATAAAATAAAATAATAAAAACAAAAAGGCATATTGGTTTTGCTTGTTTCAACAGGTGAAGTATTGTCCTGACCAGCTCTGGTTTTAGGGGCTGCCTTTGTCTGGGTTCAGTCTAAGCTTTCATCTCCGATTGAGCTTTATGGGTTTGGGTATTCAGTCAGAACCGAAGGCGGTTAAGAAGCACCAAGCCCTGAGCAGCCTGAAGTGTTATGCTCTTCTATTCTCCATCGTGTGATTTGAAGTGGGAACGTACATAGATTCCAGACCTTTTCCTCCCCCGGCCAAATGAACCCCACAAATCTAGCTTTAAAACTTGGGGAGCTGAGCGCTCTCCTTCCTTTTTGGGAAAGGAAGCTGGCAAGGAAGGGGGATGTGGAACGGGTCTCTGTGTTTTTTTTCCTGCAGGTGTAGTTTTTTGCCCCTCCGAGTTGGCACCTTGTCCTTCGGGAAGGTAAAGTTAAGCTTTTTTCTGCTGCACGGCACACATGAGGCCCGAATGTAAACCCTAGCACAGCACCTCGTTCTTGGGAAGGACCATTTAAGCGGAAGACAGTTCTTTTTAGGGGTTTTTAGTTGTTTGGGTTTGAGGTAGCTCAAGGGAAGCGCATCATAATGGCACGCGGACGATGCTTTACTGACTTTTTCTTTCTCCCCAACAGAGACTTTTTAATTTCCTTCCATAGTTTAGAGCTCTTTCCCAAAAGTGTCTCCCGACCCACGCGAATGACCTTGAAATGAGTCAAGTTTATCAAACAAATCGTGCATTGCAGGAAACAGTCCCCAAATGCACACACACCCATGCACCTCTCCACGGGTATGTGCATGTGTGTGTGTGTGTGTGCATATACATACAGGTAGAGAATTTATTTTCCCTGACTGTTCTTTATGTTTGTTTGTTTTGTTTTGTTTTGTTTTAATTTTTATTTTGAGGGGGTTATTTTGTTTCATTTTCAGAATACGAACCAAAAGGTGTTTTAAAGTCATGGCATGAGAAACCCTAAATGTAAATCTGAGTACATTGTGATGCTGATTAACAGGTTTTTCTGGAACTTCTGTGATGCTTAATATTTTTCTTAGGGAGTTTTGTTTAATGTTAGATCATTGTTCTGAAGGATGTTGGTCCTACTGGCATCAAACTAATGGAAATAAAATGCATGTGTTACAAGTGTAGAAACGGTGAAGAATTAAGTGTGAACTTACTGTACGATACTGATTCTGTTTTCAAACGATCTGTTTTGCTGTTCAATAGTTGACATATAAAAATGCAAATGTACTGTAATTTAGCACTTTTCCAATGGACCCTGTTCTCACTATGCCAGAGGTAAGGAGTGCTTTGGGGGCCTTCAGGACCCTGTCTTTCCTGACGTGCAGACCCTGTGAAGCATGTCAGGGCTTCAGGTGTCAGGAAGGGGTCAAACCTCTTACACCTTCCTGCGTGTTTCAGTGTTTTGGTACCAGGATTGGCCAGAAGGAAAGGAAAAGGTGAGCGCCTCTAGTCCCCTAGTGTTAACAGGGTGCAAAGTGTTACATGTCCCGTACTGTACTGAAAGGGTTGGTGGGTCAGTGACTGTATTGTACTGTATGACGACGCATAAATTGCCTTGTATTGTTTCTAATGGACTGTACCATGTCCCCCACGGATCTCCATGTCCCCAGGTTTTCCAATGACGCATGTTATCAGTTAGGTCCTACAACTCTGTGGTGCTAAACTCTCCCATACCTGATGGTGCTTCTGGGGACACTAACTGAGGACATGCTGTCCAGAGCTTGAAGTTTCACAGTCTTTCTCCTCTGTTTGTACAACGTGAACACACACACACTAAATGATAAACTTGAATTTGTTTCAAAGCATCATTGACAATCTAATGTTTTCTATGTGTGCTTTTATTTGGGATGGCTTCTCCAGAAAGCAGCTCTCTCCCCCTTGGCTCGTGGGCGCCCCTATACTCCAGTGTGCAATCCCGTCCCCTTTTCTCCATGGCGAGCACGGGGCCAGGACTTAGTGCGACTCCTCTGCAGCGAGCTGCTCCCCTGCCGGTTCTCCAGGACCTTGTCCAGGCCTAAAAAAGACACCTTGGGGACCACCCCATCTGTAGGTAGGTGGTAAGTGAGCACCACAGCTGCTGCCCAGGCTCTTCCACCACCAAGAGCTGGGGTTTCTGGCAAGAATTGGCTTTTTACCAGGAGGGGTGCAGAAGCAAAGGAGGGAGTTAATGAAGGGGAGCTGGAGCTCCTCTGCAGAGCCAGCACACGCAGCCTGGCTGGCAGAGGAGTCACCCTCAGTCCTGAGGCTCCGTGGGCTGTCGGATGGTGTGGACAGACCCATCCCAAGCCCCCTACATGAGCTGCTTTTTGGACTAAACAAAATCTGAATATATTTTATATCTATTTGAAAACAAAGTCTGATATTTACCCCTGTTACCAACCGAATTTGCATATTGTTGTTTGCCACAATATTTGTTCTGTCTTAAAATAAATTTGCTTACTTGTGTAGTCTGAACTGTCTGGTCTGATTCTTGTCGCCTGATTCACCGTGCGGCTGTTTCGGGGCCCGGTCACTCAGATCTGCCCTTACAGCACCTCCCATTTGGGCGCTTTCCATGAGCGCAAGAGCGAAATGCATCTGCCTGGAAGGGGCAATAACTTCAGCCAAGACTCAGAATATAAATGTTCCTCTCTTGGTTATCTCACATTCATCTCCCTGTGGCTTTTCAATTTTACGTCTTCTTTTGCCAGTCTTTCCTCATTAGACCTTTCTATACAGTAAGTGCATGACAGAGGAATTCCTGCGTTTCAGTCCACTTACCAGTTAAGAGATTAAATTATTATTAACACATTTATTGAAGTTAAGTAATTTCTGATGTCAGTGTTTTACATTTGGGAAGGAAACAATCTATTGTAATGAGCTCACTGAAAGCAATAGCAACCAAAACCTGTGGACATCATTAGTGAGGGGAGACGTAGCAAAACCTTTTCTCCTCAGAGTGGCAGACACAACACCACCTCGGTCTTTCAGTGCCACGCATTAACAGGACGTTTGCATTGGTCACTTATATTCCCTTCAAAATGGAGCTGTGAATGACGACGCCAGTGTTTTGGCGATGCGGCCAGGAACGAGTGCCTCTCATCCTCCACCAGTGACCCCAGCGGCTCTGGCCACCCCCTTTCTCGCAGGCACCCCCAGAGCAGCCTGGGGCCGGGTCTCTGATGCTGCCAGTGCCCAGGTGCCCCCACAAAGCCACTGCAGGCCCTTGGGAGCTGGCCAGAAAACCCCACTCCTCGCAGGGCTGCAGCTGGGCTGTGCCTGCATCAACAGGGTGCTGACAGGGCATTTAATTCTTCCTTAAATGTTTGCATGGGAACTGATCCTGCACCTCAAAATGCTCCTTTGCCTCCCTTTAGCCTCAAGTGGGGGGAAGTGGGCTCTGCTTTGTCCCCAGGAGTGCCAAGCATCCTCCCATTGCCCCAGATAACACGCATTTGCTTCCTCAGCTGAATTTTGGCAGCCTCCTGTTGCCACCTCTCCCACTGTTGCAATGAGGGTGCCTGGACTCGGTGCAGACAACACAGAAGAGGTGCGTGGGGTTGCGGCAGGGTGCTGGGGGTGCTGGTGGGGTACTGGTGCAACACGGGGTGTGGGGGTGATCCCATGGAGTACAGCATGAGAGTACGGGGGAATATGGGTGTGCTGAGGGGGGACGTGCACCAGCAGGACCCCATGGAGGAGTTGGGCAGCCCCCTGACAGGGGGTACCTCTTCTGGCACGTCGACGTTGCCCTCAATGTGTGTTCAGTTCATCGAGGAGCTGGAAATGAAAAGAGGGATGGATCTATTCAAGCTTTCCATTTAGGCTTTCCATATTAAACACTTTATTGGTGTTGATGAATCGGTAAAGAGAGACTTATCTACAAAGAGTATGTATAAATACATATGGGTATGTAAATGTATGTCTCCATTTAGAGGGAGAGAAGGGGGTTGGCGAACAGTTACCAATAGCTGTTTATACTCTAAAACTTAGGATAATGATGTACTTTATGTACCACACCTTGGTAGCAACCAGTGAATTTGTTATCTGACCATACTGCAAGCCCCAGAATACCCGCTGTTTCTCACAGGGAGATATTTGACACACTCTTTACATCTTCTGATTTTGTTTCCTTTTATTAAAAGATGAGGAAACCTTGAAAACTTGGCCAACTAAGGAGACATAAATAAAAATGACTCAGCATTCGCTTTAGTGCTGTGTCACCTGAGACCTGAAATGTGATTTTTTTTTTTTTTTAATTTTCTGTCATTTTGGAAAAGCCCCTTTCACCATTTTTAACATAGGCATCACTTTTATTCTGGAGTGCATGCAGTTCGTGCTATCCCTACGTAGCTCTCAGATGGAAAGCGTCGTGGTGCAGCAGCCCAGGAGCCCACTTCCAGGCTGACAGTTTAACTTCATCATAGGACTGTCAAGTTCTCCTCTGCAGTGCCACAGATGCGGGCAATCCTGTTAAAAATAACCTTCTGAAAAGACATGACCAAGCAAAACACCCAAGTGTATGAAAATTGGAAAATCAGGAAACCTGAGTTCTGTAAGGATGCTGTGAAATAACTGCAGGGTTAAGAGCACAGAGCTTAACGCTACAGCCTCAAATACTTACAAAATTACAGAGTTTTTGTCACTTTTGGGCATCGGCTCAGGGCAAAGAGGTCACCCAGCTGCCAGTGTGTCAGTGTGTACCTTCACACCACGCTGAGGTTTCCACTTCTGTGCAGTGACCCATCGAGATGGAGAACAAGTCCCCAAGCAGTCTCTTGGCTGGGTTTTCCAAGCTAAAAGCTCTTTGCTCTGGATGGGTGATGTGAACAGCTCCCGGAAGGTGTCTTTTGTGGATACGGAAATGGCAAAGGATCTTTAAGAGTAATTAAAAAATAATATTTTTTATATATTGCTCCATTTTGCTTTGCTAGATGTGTTTTGGCTTGGAAAGTTCACTAAAGGTAAAAGATGTTTTGAACCCTTTGATTTCCAAATTCACCTCAGGGAAAGAGAAGTCTAGCAAGCCTGGTTGTTTTATCCTGTGGGAACACAGGAAATTATATATCGGCATTGTTAGGCAGGATGAAAATGCAGAAACTCGTGCCTAAAAAATGCAGAAGATCCGGGAAGGATTTTGGTATGCTGCAGTACATAGAAATGTTCACACTTTGGTAGCAATTTAGGGCTGGCTGTGAGATGGATAAATAAAGCCCCAGCCTACAGGCAGGTGTTGGGAGAAGACTTTTAGGTACATCATAGCACGGAGCGGTTAAACCCCTACTGGGGCCAGCCTGCAGATGGGAGGCTTCATGCGCTCCTCCACAACATTTCAGCGCGGTGAGGCAGATTAACAACGCACAGTGCCAGGACTACAGAAAGCTTTTATTACACCCCAAGTGCCACCAAGGCTTAGTGACAGCGTGAGGGCGCCTGCCATGCTCCTCAGGCACCGGGCATAGGGACGAAGCCCTGACAACGACACTCGCTGTCCCTCGGGAGCCACAACCCCAGGGCTCCCCCCGGGGCCTCTCGTCAGGCGGGCGGGCGCCATGACGGGGCGGGCACCGTGACGGGGCGGGCTCCATGACGGGGCGGTGCCATTAGGGGGCGGTGGGCCGGAAGTGCGCAGCGCCGGGGGGGCCGCCATTACGGGCAGCCGAGCAGGCCGCGGCCCCGGCCCCCGGCGGGCAGCGGCGACGCCATGGAGGAGAAGAGCTTCACCAAGGAGCTGGACCAGTGGATCGAGCAGCTCAACGAGTGCCGCCAGCTGAGTGAGAGCCAGGTCCGGAGCCTCTGCGAGGAGGTGAGCGGGGGGCAGGGCTGCGGCGGGGGGTTGGGGTGGGAAGGAGGAGAAGGAGGAGGAGGAGGAGGAGGAGGAGGCCGAAGGGGCCGAAAATGGGGGCGGGAGGGGCGCTGGGGAGGCGGCCATGAATCGCCTCACGGCGGGAGGAGGGCTGCGGGCACCTGGTGGGGGGCTGGGGGGGCAGGGGAGTCGTGCTGCTGGGCTGGCCGGGCTTACACGGTGCTGGGGGGAAGAGGGACGTGGTTCGGGTTGGGACAGGCTTTCTTTGGGTTGATGGCGTGGTGCACGCTGTCAGGAGGTGATTTTGCCCGTCAGGAAGCAGGTCACGATGGGTTTGGCTTCAGAAGTTAAATGCCCGTGTGCGAGTGCGCTCCCTCAGGGCTGCAGTCCGTGGCAAAGTTAGGGTTTTCTTTGGGTTTAGGTAACGTGGCAAGACTGAAGAGGTGAATTGGGTTTCTTCGCAATATGGGAGCAAAGATTGTGCTTTCTGTTCGCTTCCTGTCGCAGCAACCAACAGAGACTGCTGCCACACACCCGGCGGTCCAGAGAACCTCTTTGCTGCCTTTCCCAGGCCAGCTAATAGCTGTCAGGCACAGGAGGTAGAGCAGCGAGTCCAGTGCTTCCTTTAGCATCACGTTGCTTATGGCGAGGTTGGTGTTGTCATGCCGTTACTTGTGCATCTTGTTCAGCTTTCTCAGAAGCAAATCATCTTTTCTGATGCTCCTTCTTGGCAATGCACTTTGCCCAGTGACTGAACACCTTGGTGCCAGCTTTCAGAAGATGCAGGTATTTTTTTTTCTCAGGTCTTTCTCAGCAGAAAGGGTCCACACCGCCACCCAGTAACATGCCAGGGTACCCTTTGGAAAGGCGGGAGCTGTTTGAATGTCCCAGGCAGAGAGATGCTGTAGGACTCCAGGCTGTGGCTTCCTGGCAAATGCTTTTGCCAGCAGTCCTGACTTCTAGCTGGCCCTCCCAGCCTCTGTTTCCTTTTATCCTGTTCCCCTTTTTTCTTTTTTACCCATGCTGGGACTGTCCATTTGCTTTAAAGGCTTTTTCTCTGTGTCAGCTCTGAGGGACTGTGGCGAGGAGGGCTGGTGCTGCAGCAGGGAGCAACAGCAGTCGCGTGAGGAGTAGACGTCTTGAAGAGCAAGCAAGAGCTCCTTGTGGCTGTGCTGTCTCTTGAGTCAAGCCCAGCTGATAAGCCTGAAAGAGTTTATTAGTGTGTTCTGTGCCTCGCTCCCAGCTTTGCTGGTTCGGAACTGCACATTTCCCTTCTCAGGTAGCGTGGTTGATTAAGGAGCTGTGGCTGCTGTGTTTTCCAAAGCTGGAGGATACTGCTAGCAGACTGGCTGCATGTCAGTGGTCACACAAAAAGCAGAGAGCTTGGCATGGCACGTTGAGAGTGCAGGTGAGGGGGGTGTCAGCCATCAAAATAGCAGGTAGGAGCCTGAGCCTTTTGGCAGGGTGGGATTCCTTTGATACAGATGCAAGCTATCACAGCACCTGGCTTTTCGGGAAGGATGCTGATAGCTGTTCAAAATGGCTTGGATGTGAAGTAAATGTGGTGGTCTTACTTGGCTTGTTCTTAAGCTTTTGAGGACTGGTTGTGTGGTTTAGGTGGTAGGGGAAGGGAGCTCTGGGTTTTGTGGTCTTGCTGTTGGTGTGAAGCAGCTCTGCCTGAAAGCTTATTTGGTGCCCCTGAGATAATGATCGGAGAAACCTTTACCAACTTTCTCGCTTCTAAGTACTCCCTTTCACACGACTGATTTCGAAGAAGTTAAACACAGCGGTACCTCTTGCCTTGGGTTTAAATCTGTGAAAGACTTTGGTAATTTCAAAACAAAACTGAAAGGTTTATGTGAAAGTGGGAGAGGGCTGGGAATATCCCAGACTTGCTTGTGTGGCTTGTTCCTGGTTTAATTGCTGGCCTAATGGACAGTAATTGAGGAAAAGATTGGAGACAGCCAGGCCCATGGAGGGTATGAAAATTAGAAAGTTCTTGAAATTTGCACCTGTAAATCCACCTGCCTGATTACGACATAATTTTGGCAGCTAATCCATCATATATCCCGTATGCAGATAAGCAAGATGTCATCTGAAGACAACATGAAAACACTTGTTTGCTGTTCTGCTGCTCTTTAAAGTGAAAGCTGAGATCATTCTGACATTTAAATGATGATAAAAGGACAACAATTATCACCACTGGAGCTTGTAGGCATGAGAAGTGTTCCAGCATGTTGGGGGAATGGGCATCAGATGTCTTGCGTCTCACGCTGCTTAACTTCATTGTGGTAGACTCCTTGCAGAAGAAGGTTGTTAAAAACCCTTTCTAGCTCCTATTAAATAGGCAGTGAAAAATCTGTTGAGCTCTGCCTTGGATGCTTCATCGGGTGCAATGGCAGGTTTGTGTCCGTGCTGCCAGCTTTGAGCTCCTGCCCTTGGGCCCTGGTGGGAGGGTAGCGCTTGCTGTGAACTGGCATGGGTACGGCTGCCCCTCGGAACCTGCACTTTGGGCCCCTAGAGCCAGGCTGAAGGGCCAGGGAGGTGGATTTGCTCCATAGGAAGCACTTCCAAGTTTGGAAACAGTAAGCTTTAAATTCTTTGGATTTAGGGTTCAATTCAGCAAAGAGGTGAGAGCCATCCAACTTATAATGAAATAGAACAGTTTTTCGGTGAAGTAGTAAGATGGGGCATAAAGGAAAGCAAGTAAAAGGCTGCTTCTTAAATTAACCACAGGCAAACAACCCCTCTCCTTAGTTTCCTTTTTCTTCCATCCTTGGTCTTTGTATGTTGAAGAGGGGGCTGCGGACTCGTTGCAGTGAGCAGATTGGGAGCTTTGTGTTGTGAAGGGGTGGGAGGAGAAGGACTCTGATCACTAATGAAGACTTGCGCTTCTCATCCGGTTGTTGAACGGTGACTGTACACCGGTTCTTCAGGCAGCAGGAGCCAGTTGGTGCTCCGGGGAGCACTGCTGATACTGGCACGTATCTGTGATGTTTCTGCCCTCCGAGATCATTTCACCCAAGAATAATCTCGCTAGAGCGAGCTCGTAGGCTCTTCTGCACTAATTGGTGGAATTAGTGTGAGAGATGAAGCCAAGTAGCATCCTGGCGGCTGTTCAAGCCATCTGAGCGTTGCATTGAGCCGTGGCCAGCAGCATTTCATCTCTTCAGCAACGGAGTTCATCCTAGGGTACGCTGGCCCAGATGGCTCCAGGAGTGTGCCTCCCGTTGGTGCTTGCTGTCACTCTTGGGGTGTCCTCTGCTGCCTTGCTGCTGGAGGGCAGCCCCCCGCTTGGGGAGAATCTGACTGCTTCTCGTGCAGGCCAGCCTCCTGGGGCAAATCCTGCGAGACTCTCCATCCTCAGCACACCTGTTGACACGGTAGTTTGATTGATCACAGCTGACGAATTTTCGATATGGAACTCCATAGCTGGTTTCTCTCTTTCTTGAAGTAAGAGCCTCTTAAAAATCAAGCTGAGATGGTGATGCAGGCTATGAATTTTCCAGAAGGAGCCGAGTCTCTGTGCTCTTGAAGGATCTCGTGTGCTGATCGGGTGCCTGGGGTCTCTGTTGTTCTCCAGGGAAAGCCTGAAGCTGAAAATCTGCCTCCTGGTTGGACGTTAATCCCCTCACCGATGGAGTCGGCCTGCACAGCCTCGTAGACAGATCTGAGCAGCCAAGTGCTTGATGTGGATTTGATCGTTAAGTCTCTCACCGAGGGATTAGCCTCCTGGTGATCCTGCTGGTAGCCTCAGAGCCCGCGTAGCATCGCTGCTTTCGGAGCAGCGCATTAAGGGGTTGTGCCCAAGCCCTGAAACCGCTCGGTTTCCTCTTGTGGGGATGGATGATGCAGTGACATACGGGGGCTCCCTCCGTGCAGGTTGAGGGTGGGACAGCGTGCAGGCTCGTGTTCCTGCCCCCAGAGTCTGAAGCTGGGCAGGAGTGGGGCTAAGGTGATTGACAGGCGCACTCCTCACAAAAATAATGGGCTCTTCAGAGTAATTCTGAGCATGGACCTTGTAAGTGTTGTGCTTAATGGAGGCATACTTGATAAGAATAGCTAAAAGCTCCTCCTTTTCATTGTGACCTGGGGGGTGTTTTCCATCCAAAACAAAGGCAACACACTTAGGAAGTCGATGTGTTAATCGCTGTTGTCTAAAACAAACGTAGCTAAAATATGACTTTAATAATTACTTAACAGCCATCGGAAGTCAGTAAACAGCAGTCGAGCAGGGCAGCTCTCCTCGCATCAGCTTCTTCCTTTCCTTGCTCTGTAATGTGCTTTTATTATTTTAAGCCTTTTTGCTGTAGTCTTAGCCCTGCATGGTGAAATGTGCGAGCAGAGCGCGCTGATTAATTGCAGCTTTTCTGGGATGTTTTTAACGATGCTTAAGATTTTAAAGGTCTTGTTCTGCCTTAGACAGTCACGTGAGGACGATCTCATGTGGTCAGCTCAGTTCCCAAGCCTGATTTGAACCATCTCTGCAGCATTAAAATGACAAAATTCATTTTTCATGCGTGTGTACGTCCACAGAGTAAGCTAAAACGGGCTAACCAGTAACAGCTGGTAGGCAGCTTAAGGAGCGAGCTGCTGCTCTTCAGCTAACAGCTCCTCCTCTGCCCTGAAGGGAAACTTCTAGATGCTCCTAGTAACCAACATTTCAGGAGTTGTGCTAGCCCACCTTCCTAAAACGCATTTAACAGGAGCCTGTTTGACGCAGTACTGTGCGAGAGGAGCTCTTCTCTGCTCCCTGCGTGCTGCTTTACCTCTGTGTGGTTGGGATGTGTGTGGGTTGAGACACTGGTGAGTGTGCTTTGTGTCCGTGTTGTGACCCACATCTCGTTCCCAGAAGCCTCAAGGAAGGCTGCTTGCTCTTACGCAGCGGGGAAAGGAGCAGCACGCGTGATAGGAAAAGGCAGAAAACCCCTAACACCTTTTGTGGTGAAGTTCACTCCAGTTTGCGGTGAAACCCCGTCTCCTGCTTCATGCAGCATATGTCTGAACACACTGAGCAAATGTTTTGTGACTGTGTTTTGTATCCTTCTCTCACAGAGGGTAGAAGCTCTCGGGAGGCGTTGAAGGTGCTTTTAAAGATGTGAACAGGGAGAATTCCAGTAGGGCTGCAACACATTAAGCAGTTTCCAGTCCTGGTAGAGCTGCAAGGTAAACTCCACCTCACTGGCTGTGCGTGCAGGGTGCCTTTTGAGGGTCAGGGTCACATCCTTCAGGTTACTTTCCATGCAGCTGGCACGCTGGGTGCTGCTTGAGCCCTTGACTGCCTGGGATGTAGTGACTCTGTGAATATACACTTTCCTTAGAGGAGGCTAGGCAGCTGGCTGTGAAGAGCAACAGTGTGAGGACAGGCGTGCTTGGGGAGCTCGTTGGGGATGTCCTCAGTAATCAGCTCCTTCCTGGCAGCGGCTGGTGGGACCCACATCAGCCTGAGTGCAGGGACTTGGGGAACGGTCCGATCATCGCCTGCAGGTGACTGTTCTGCACGCTCATCCCTCTGCTCCAGATCTGAGGGAGCCTGCCTGCGGGTGCTCCTTGTGCCTCCCTTGTGCCTGGAGCTCTGATCTACATCAGCTGATGAGCCTGGAGGCAGCAAAACAAACGTGGTATTTGGTAACCGTAATAAGGTAATGCAGATCTGCTAATTACAGCCGTGTAATTTAGCTGGATGCAGGGAAAGAGATGACTAAATCCAGGGATGCCTTCCCTCCATCTGTGGTCATTTTGTTGCCAGCTGGTTGTGGCTGGGGAAGCTGATGGTAGCTCCGTAGGTTTCAATTGCCTCTGAGTTTGCTCTTCCACTTGTATGTGACCTGCTGTCAGAAAAAATTGTTGAACTGTTGTGCTTGGAAGAGGATGGCAAGCCTGGCAGGTAGAAAGCCCCCTGGGCTAGAGAAGTGCCTCTCGCTTATGCCATGAGGTTCTGTGCCAGGGTAGCAAAGGTAACTTCAGGAACACTCGCTTTCCTCAGTGGCTTCAGCAAGAAGACATCAGCCCCTCTCAACGGAGATGGAGTTTTGGGGGTGCTGGGGCACTGCTGCTGGCAGTGTTGTTTCCATGGCGCAGACCTGCCTCTGCGAAATCCTGGCCCTGGGACAGCACGCCGGGTTTCTGGGTGTGCAGCGACGGGGGGAAGCGTGAGGGATGCCAGAGGAGGAGGGCAGTGAGGAGCAGCTGTCAGTGCTGGCAGAGGAGCTGCGGGAGCCTGCTGCTGTGCTGCCAGCAAAGGCGGCGACGCGTGGGGTTCCAGGCAGCTGCGTGGGACAGAGAGCGATCGGCTGAGCTGCTGGGGTGGTAGCCAGCCTGAGGGGTGGCAGGAGGGAGCCCGAGCATGAGCACGTCATGGTAAGTCAGCTGGCATCTTGAGGATGCCTAGGGGGTCATGGTTTTACAACAAGTGCAGGGATAAGATAGCATCTAGCTTTACGTGTGCTTTTGCAAATCAAGTTGCTCAAAAAAAAAATACATAATAGCTGCTTGGGTGGTGATCTGCATGGTCTCCTCTGGTATTTCTGCCCAGACAGCAAGATTATTGACTGACCTGTCTTCACACAGCTCTCACACTGAACCCGTGCTGACAGGACGGGAGCTGGCCAGTGATTCAGCTGTGGTTCTCGAGGTAAAAACTTCTAGGCATCGTGAGGCTGAGCAGTGCTTGATGTTGGCAGTCAGACGAGAGTGCCGAGCACTGCTGTAGCTCACGTGGTTGAAATGAGCTGACCTGAGCTCTCTTGAAGGTGTAGATGGAGAAATCTGTCACAGGACTGGTATGTTTCTAAAAAAAGAGTTGTGTTCAGGGTGCTGTCTGCCTGTGATGCTGATGGAAGTTACTGGAATAACGCTTCATCTTGCTGTGTTCAGAAGACAATTAGTCTTCAGAAACGATTGGAGAGGATTTTTGGATGAACCCCGTCAGTGATGGAAGTGATATGCAGCACGTGCCTGGAAGTTCACACTCCTGAATTTCAGGCTGAGAAAGAAGAAAATGTATTTCTTTGACTTTGTACCTCAGTGTGCCAATAAACAATAAAATCTACATGACCTGGCCTCGAAGGAGCAAAATTGCTCATCTTGTGCAGTGATTTGTAACGTGCCCTTTGTCTTTGCTTACTCAACAAGCTGCTTTTCCGGTGGTCATCTGGAAGGGAGCCACCAGAGGGAAATGGAATTTCCCATGCAAATGCACCTGCCTGTGAAAGAGCTTCCTATGCTTTTGCTCTGTATATTTTTTTTTTCTTTGCTAGGCTAAAGAAATTCTTACGAAAGAATCAAATGTGCAAGAGGTACGCTGCCCGGTCACTGTCTGTGGGGATGTCCACGGCCAATTCCACGATCTTATGGAACTCTTTCGAATCGGTGGGAAGTCGCCAGACACAAATTACCTGTTCATGGGAGACTACGTGGACAGAGGCTACTACTCGGTGGAAACAGTGACTCTCCTAGTAGCATTAAAGGTATGGCTGGATAGCGTTTTTTATGGTAACCTTGGACAAGTTTGTGGTTTTGGGGAGATGTGGAAGAATTGCTCCCCTCATTGACATTGTGGTTTGCTGGAGCTCAATGGATGCAAGTTGAATGTGTTAATGGAAAACGTTTTATGTAACAGAGCTCAGTGCTTACCTGCTACTCGAAACCTCTTCTTAGTATTTCTTTCCATACTCGTCGTCCAATTCTTGTGTTAAAAGCTCGTTGTGTTATTTTTTTGTTGTTGTCAATAGGTGCGTTACCCAAAACGCATTACGATACTGAGGGGAAACCACGAAAGCAGACAAATTACACAGGTGTATGGCTTTTACGATGAATGTCTGCGAAAGTATGGCAATGCCAATGTCTGGAAGTATTTCACAGATCTGTTTGATTATCTCCCGCTTACAGCTCTAGTAGATGGCCAGGTAAGCTTTTGTGCCTTGAATAAGGAAAGCTGCCCGTTTTGTAGTGTGAGGAACAAAGCTGTATTTTTGTAGTAGAGAACAAATTTTCTGTATTCCATGGCAGTTGTATAGTCGTAGTAAAGAGAAATGCTAAGTAGATAAGTGGACCTCACTGTTCCAAAATAAGGTAGAAGCTGGAGAAAAACAGGATGAGTGGTGTGAGAACAGTAAAACAAAGATCACAAGTTCTCAAAATATCAGAAAGGAGAAATTAAAGGGTTGAAAAAAGAAAAATTGTACATGCATGGTATAGAGGAGCATCAAGTGGCTTGTGAACCTGTAGTACTCCGCCAATGAGGAAATGGGAGGTGATCAGGCGTTGGGTAATAGGGAATAAAAGGTTATGATTTGTTTACTAAGATGTGCTCCTGACTGACAGGACACCTGCCATTGCAATTGTGAATAAAATAGCTTCACAGACGGTCCTGTCTGAATAAAATTATTTGAGATTTCTCTCACATTAGTGCAGCACAGGCTGTGTGGTCTGACCCGTACACAAACAGTCTCAAACAAGCTCTCTTAGCATGTGTCTGGAATTATTTTAAAGCCGGTGTATTTACTGTGGATTTGGGGAAGAATTTGGTATGGTAGTAACACAGGTTGATGGAACAGCAACGCCTTGGCACCTGCTGCTGAAGGAATGCAGGTAGGGTTTATCTGAAAGGACTGCCTGACAACTGGGAGCCATCTTGTGATGTGCTGTGTGAGTTGAGGTATTGCTATGAGTCAAGCTAGTCTTGAAACTGAAGGCATGTTATCTGTGTAGCTCTGATATTTGTATGCAATGTGCACCCTTTTGGTTTTGTTTCCATCTGTGGGAATTAAATCTGGTTTCCCTGCTGCGAGGGTGAGGCCACTGTAATTGCAAAAGAATGATAAAGTTAAAACCAGCTATTTCTGAGATGAGGCTTCACAGCACGGATGCACTGAACGGATTATTCCTTTTTTTCCTGCCGTAGATATTCTGTCTCCACGGTGGCCTCTCTCCATCCATAGATACACTGGATCATATCAGGGCTCTGGACCGCCTGCAGGAAGTTCCACATGAGGTAACAGGAAAGGAGATCCATTGTAATTTTAGATATGTTTGCTGGAAATGCAAATGCGTAGTCATGTGGAAACCCATTTGCACAGTGAGACGTTGTTACGCAGCAGATTATTGCCTCCATAAGAGCTAGAGCAGATGAACATTCATTTGGGCAAAACACACCCAAGTCAATATGCTTTGATTGTAGCAGTCTGTAAAAGGAGAGCTGTGGGGTTTTCACAGCTGTTTTTTTGCAGAAACACAGATTTTCTCGACTGTCATGCTGACTCAGAGTTGTATTGGCAAGGGAAAGTGCCTGCTGCCTTCAGCCTCATTGCAGACTTCCTTGTGAACCAACCACTGCCATGTGAAACTGTGTCATGTCACCACCCCTCCTTCCCACCCAGCTCTTCCTGTGTTGTTTCACCTTGTTTGTTGTTACCCTGTTTTTCTGGGGACCTGACAAAGTCGGATGGGGCCTGTGGGATATACATATGTGGGATGTACAGGAGTCCTGCATGGAGCAGCCAGGGGGTGCCAGCTGGACCAAAGGAAGCACCTTCTGAGCTCCTAGGCTTGCAAATAACTGTGTTGTCTGGGTGGTTGGAGCTTGCAAATGGTCTTATTTACTCTCTGATTTAAAAAAAAAAAAAAAAGCAACATTACTCATCCTGAGAAGTTGTGGGTACAGGAGCAAGAACAATGCCGCAAGGTCTGCCTAAGCCTTCAAAAAAACTGAAATAAGCTGTTTAAATTACTCCCAGAATTAGGAGGCTGCCTGCTGGGGCTTCTGACTGTAGAGAGCTAAAATGATCGTTTTCTTGTTCCGGAGCTTCCATAGTCTTATGCTGCATATGTGTGCTGAAATCTGACTTTCCTGAGCACCTCCATGTGTGATCCCTACCACAGAGCTGGGATCAGTGGGGTGGGAGACAGCAGCGGGCTTGGATAAGGACTGGGGACTTATTTCTGCCCCACAGCTTCTGAATAGCTCAGCAAGAAAAGCCCCTGAGCTTAATTTGTGCCTGTTAGATGTATTCCAGGGTACTTCTGAATTTGTAAAGTCCAACAATCAACAGCTCAGGAGAGGAAAAGAAATGCTTAGTACACTGCCAGAGAGGCTGCTCAAGATTTACCATCAATCTCTTGAACAGTTCACAACCTCCTGTGGGTCATTTCCATTCCTTTAATTTATTGCAAAGTGGCTGGCATTAATGAACCCTTTGTGCATCCTCGGACTCACGTACCTTCTCATGTGGCCTTTATTACACCACGAGTCAGGAGCGAGTATCAGATCTGCTCTCCATGCCTCTGCAGCTCTGAGATGGTAAACGGTGTGCTTGGAGGAGGAGGTGGAATGGTTTTCTGGTAGCACGGGCTCCTTTCTCAGCTGTGTGCATATTCCTGTCGTGTGAGAGGATGTTGTCTGATTCAGTGAGTGTGATGATGTGAGGTATGTCAGATAAACGTGTGTGGCTTGTGCAGAGAAGAACATGCAAGCAGTCTTTTTACTGTAAATAAACTGTTTTACAAGTGTGTTTTTATAACCATCTTGCTAGCAAAAGGAAAGCTAATGAAGAAGCTTATCTCTTTCAAGGGTCCAATGTGTGATCTGTTATGGTCGGATCCAGATGATCGTGGTGGCTGGGGTATATCTCCACGTGGTGCTGGCTACACATTTGGGCAAGACATTTCCGAAACATTTAACCATGCCAATGGTCTTACACTGGTTTCCCGTGCTCATCAACTCGTCATGGAGGTAGGGCAAGCACTTTCTGGTAGACGAAGCTAAAAAATGAAGGTAGATGAAAATTCTTATCCACGTTGTGAGATCTGCTGATGGGTTTGCATAAGCTGACATCTGAAGGCTAAGCAGAGCAGGTAAACACCTAAGAAGGATTTTAATCATGTGAAGGCAACAAGCAATGTAAACCGATGAGCTTTGACCTGCTGTGTAAATAGGGGGGTGTTCTCCCTCCCCTTCTGCGAACACGTTGCCGAAGAGACCCTGCCATACCCCATTTGTGGAAGCAATAATCTCCTTACACACTGACTGCTCTACTTAGACTGCTGGTATTTTAAACACACTGTCCTGTAACACACAGCACTCAGATATGGCAGGGATTAAGCCCTAATTTTGGCTGTTGATAGGCTATTCTGGTATGTCTTGGTGGAAAAATGCCAGGTGGGTCAGTGGAGCAGGCTTATTTTTAAATCCAGTTCAAGCAGATCCTGGAGGTAGCCGTGTTCCTTGCAGGTGAGCCAGCAAATTCTCATTCGTGGTGAACAAAGCCTGAGGGCTTATCTAAAAATCTCTAGCTTTCCTTCTTGTATGAGCCGTAACTTGCATGCAAAATGAATAAATCCACAAGTGGCACACAGCTATCTTCTCTCTGAATGGATGAAACTGTTAAATCCAGGTAAACGCAGCTTGTTCGTGCTGAGGAGTGCTTTTTGGAAATGGAATTTTAAGATGAAAGTCAAGTTTGTTGAAAACACATGGAAAAAACAGTGTTTCACAAATGCCTCAAAACATTTCAGGTGGTAAGAGGAAATCCAGATGGACTGAGGGTGGAGGTTTAACAGAGACCTCTCTTCTCTTTCTCTGGCAGGGTTATAACTGGTGCCACGACCGAAACGTGGTTACCATTTTCAGTGCGCCCAATTACTGTTACCGTTGTGGGAACCAGGCTGCTATCATGGAACTAGATGACACTTTAAAATATTCCTTGTGAGTAACCTGGCTTGAGCTGTTCTCTCTTCCTACCTAACCATTGTGGACTGTGAGCAAAGTCTGATCCTTTCCAAGGGGGTTCTTCCATGAAAAGCAAGCTTAAACCACTCTGGTTTTAACAGGGTGTGCTCTTCCTGCAAGAAGGTATTGGTGGAAAAAAAAAAAAGTAGCAAGTTGGGCTCTTAAAAGCTTTTCTCAGGTGCTTCTTTTTCTCTCTTTTCTGGCTCTGAAACTTTGGACCTTTGTCTTTTTTTTTTTTTTTTTTTTTTATTTGTTAGCACTAACCTTGTTAAAGGTTGGTGAGATTCTGAATTTGGCTGGCCTCCTGTGAAAGCAGCAGTGGGCTGCCTGGTGATGTTCACTCTGTGAGTAGCTTTTCTACTGATGGCTGAGCTTGCCTCCTGCTGGTCATTTGTTTTAGGACCTCATGTGTCCTCCAGCTTTAGACTTGGGGTGGCAGGAGGTCTGGGACACCTCATGCAGAAGCCACTGGGAAAATAAAATGATAGCAGCAGGAGGGCGAGTCTTGTGTTTGTGGTATTGAAAACTGCCTTGTGCGGAGGCAGGGAAGTGACCCCTTTTTCTTTTCCACAGCCTTCAGTTTGACCCAGCACCTCGTCGTGGAGAGCCTCATGTTACCCGTCGTACCCCAGACTACTTCCTGTAAACCTCTCCTAACCTTTGTAGAAGGAAATACACCTGGCATTTTAAAAAAGCAACAATATTTACGTGTTTCTGTACGAAATTGGGGTTCGTCTCAATTTACAATCCCTATCATGGACCAAAATGTGCCATACTGAGGATGAAGAGCATTTAGCACAACTTGAGACTGAATTCCTTACAACACTATATATCCTGTACCAATCAGTCCAACAGTCAGTTTGCCTGCTGTATTTGTAGTCTTTTTTTTTTTTTTCTGGACTGTTCAGAGAAGAGAAGATAACTCTAACACTTCCATCTCCTTTTATGCTTATTTGTAAATTTTTAGTTCTAGTGTTTAACTGGCATGAATTAGCGTTTTGGAGTTTTATTTTTAAGGGAAATGCACACTAACTTCTTACCCCTCCCCCCCACTCTTTATTTTATTGAAAGACGATGGGCCGAACTGGAGAAAGGAAGCAATTCCTGCTTTTGGGAGTACGTTGTCATAACCCGGAATAAAGCGTTCCCTTTTTAGCTCGATTCCCGCTCTGTGTCGCTCCCGTTTCTCTGCTCCCGCTCCGCCTTGCTCGTCACGGAAGCCCTTTGCCACCCGCTCGCTGTACCCGAGCAATAAACTCGCCCTTCTCTGGTGCTGCGCTCCTGGGGGGCGGGCCGGGGGCGGCGCTGGGCTGAGCTGAGCAGAGCTGAGCCAAGCCATGGCGGCGGCCGCCTACGAGCTGCTGGTGCTGGGAGGTGGCTCGGGAGGGCTCGCCGGGGCTCGCCGAGCTGCAGAGCTGGGTGCCCGCGTCGCCCTGGTGGAGCCGCGCCGCCTGGGGGGCACCTGCGTGAGTCGGGGACCGGGGGACCCCTGTGGGGCTGGGGGGAGCTGTCCCACTCACGCCATCCCTCGCACGGGCTAACTTGGGTGGCGGGGAGGACGAGGTGCTGCTGCCAGGGTGACACCAGCCTCAGGCTTCCCCCTCCCCAAATGTGGGGAAGCGGCAGCGAGCGGCGAGCTCCCGGTGGATCCGCTCGGAGCCGCTACTTTACAGGCGAGCAGCGCGCACCTTCCGTGTTCTCCCTCAAGGAAGTGAAGGGCTACGAATAAACCACGAGGCCTCAAGGCTCCGCTCGTGGCTGCGGATGGGAATGCGCTGCCCTGCCTGCTGCCCTGCCTGCCTCCCTGCCTGCCTCTGCCTGGCAGGGCACGGAGCAGTGCTGTGTTCGCTACTGGCCCCGTGCAGGTGCTCTCTGGAGCATCACCTCACAGAAATTAGGTGCTGCACTAAGACTCGCTCTTCTTCCCTCGCAGGTCAACGTAGGATGTGTGCCAAAAAAGGTGAGCGGGTGCTTTTGCGGTTGTTTGTAACGTGTTACCTGCCCTGGGTTTGTTGTGGGTCCGGGCACAGCCCCCTGTGCCTGGGGTTTCTCCCTGAGGGAAATGCCAGGAATTGCTGGGGCACAGCTGGCGGGGAGGAGGGCGTGGGGAGGAAGCAAGGCTTGGAAAGTGTTGAGCAACCAGAGCACCCAGACCCGTGTCCTGTGGGCTGGCCCGGGCAGAGGCAAGGCATCAGGAAGCAGGGCACATGTGCAGCTGGGATAAAATCCCGGTGGCATGAAGCCAGCGCAGCCAGGGTTTATCACCCCGCGTGTAAAAGGCTGCTCAGGAGGCAGCGGGAGCCGCGTTGCCTTCATGCAGAGGCCGGGCACTTGCTGCGACAGGCCTCGGGGGCCCCACGGTGTTTGTGGTTTTCCTGAAACTTCGCCAGCCTGCCTGGCGCAACGGGCACGTCCCGGGGCGGGGGCGCTGAGCGGGGCCTGGCTCTGTGCGAGCAGGTGATGTGGAACGCCGCCGTGCACGCAGAGCTCATCCACGACCACCCCGACTACGGCTTCGAGACGTCCGGCGTCAGGTTTAACTGGAGGTGAGGTGGTGGTGGCTTCACCCGTGGTTACCTGGAGGGGGACAAGGGGCTGGGGCTCGGGGAACGGCTCCCCCAGAAATGGGAGGGGGCTGCCGGCCCCAGCAGGGAAGGCGGGCAGCAGCACGGGTGTCAGCGGGAAGGCGCCTGCCTGCTGCGTAACTCGAGGCTGGTTTATTTTGTGGCTCGTTTGCCACGTACTGAGGGGATAGAGCGTTTCAGCTGAGCTCAGTGGCTTTGTTAGCTGGCAGCTGTGATAAACTCCCACTTTGTTCCAGAACCATTAAAGAGAAGCGCGACGCTTACGTGAGACGCCTGAACGAGATCTATGAAAATAACTTAAACAAGGTGGGGGCACCTCTGTATTCCCTGCTGGCCTGGACGCAGTCCCTTGTGTGCGTCTTCTGTCTGTATCTGCTGCTCATGCACCAACGGGGCTCCCTGCTGTTCCCCCCGCAGGCTCACATTGACATCATCCATGGCTACGGCAAGTTCACCGCCGATCCGGAGCCCACCATCGAGGTCAATGGTAAAAAATACACAGCTCCTCACATCCTCATCGCCACGGGCGGGTTCCCCTCGGTGCCCCCGGACAGCGAGGTTCCCGGTGAGTCCCCGCACAGCACGAGTGGTGCTGTGAAAGCAAATTATGCGGCTGCGGGGCTGTGGAGAGCCCCTCTGTGGTAAAACTACTGCGCTGCTTTGCAGGAGCCAGCTTGGGCATAACCAGCGATGGGTTCTTCGAGCTGGAGGAGCTGCCCAGGTAAGGTGGGGCGTCCCCCAGCCTGCCTGGGGATGGAGCGGGGAGATGGAGCTGGTGCTCGGTGGCTTATCCAGAGCTCCTGCCCGTGGTCACCCAGAGCTTCTTGGCTGTGCTCAGATGTTGCACAGGCTGCTGTTTCGCAAGGCTTCCACTGCTGTGGCACCCAAAACGAGCTGCTCAGGACCTCTATCCTTAGTCTGGGCACAGGAGAAGCTGCCAGCCTTTGGGTGCACGTGCTTGTCGGGCTCCAAATGCACACCTGTGGCATCGTCGCTTCTCTGCAGGCGCAGCGTGATCGTTGGCGCGGGGTACATCGCGGTGGAAATCGCGGGGATCCTTTCCACGCTGGGATCCAAGTCCTCCTTGCTGATCCGTCGGGATAAGGTACCGCTGCTGGCCAGCCCCACGGTGCCTCCCATCGTTGCTGCATCCCGGCCAGCTGCAGATCTGCGGTGGGGCAGCCAGGAAGGCTCGGGGCAGGAGGCAGAGCGGAGGTGTGCTGCCGAGCCCATCCCGGCAGCCACAGTGCGTGCAGAGAGTTTCTGCAGCAGTGCATGCCAGGGCACCTGCTTCCCCGAGCCTCGTGCTGAGTCATGGCCTGAAGAAAGAAAGATAATTATGATATTAAAAAAAAAAAAAAAAGTTAACAAAGGAGAGCTTTGTTATCAAGCGGAAGCATCACTTACCTGTGGCTGAATGGGGCAAGAGTGCAGGCAGAAGGGGGATGTGGGCGGAGGGGGCTGTTGGGCAGTGCCCCATGCGGTCCATCATCTCAGAGGGCTGCGTGGTCCCTGCCCAGGTCCTGAGGACGTTTGACTCGCTGGTCAGCACAAACTGCACACAGGAGCTGGAGAACACCGGGGTCGATGTCTGGAAGCACTCACGGGTATGGACGCTTGCTGGGGACATGCAGGCCAGCAGGGCAGCACCCCAAGCGAGGGTGTCTGCTCACCAAACCTGTCAGCACCTTCTCACCACGGCCTTGGGTTGCTTCCGCAGGTCCATGCTGTCACCAAGTGCCCCAGTGGCTTGCTGGAGGTGACGGTGATGTCCTCAGCACCTGGCCACAAGCCAGTGATGGAGGTGATCCGGGATGTGGACTGCCTACTATGGGCCGTCGGGCGGGAGCCAAACTCAAAGGACCTGTGCCTGGACCGTGTGGTGAGATGGGAACGTGTGTCCTTCCCCTTGGGCATCACCATCCCTGGGCTGCATGGGCAGAGCTTCTCGGAGCCATGTGGAACCGTGAAAAGTGTTGCACGTCCATGCTGGACTTGGTTCCTCCATCAGGAGACCTTCGGGTTGCTGTGAGGACCACAGGGTCCCAAGTGCCAACACAGATGGTGTTCTCCTGGCAGGGCGTGGAGGTGGATGCTCGGGGCCATGTGGTGGTGGACAAGTTCCAGAACACCTCCAGGAAGGGAGTCTACGCTGTTGGAGATGTCTGCGGCAGAGCCCTCCTCACCCCAGGTGCGTGCTGGTGCCCCCCATCCCCTTGTTCTCCAGCCAGGTCAGGTCTCAGGCTCCCTGTGCCTCTCCACAGTGGCCATCGCGGCCGGGAGGAAGCTGGCGCACCGGCTCTTTGGGGGCCAGCGGGATGCCCATCTGGACTACAGCAACATCCCCACTGTCGTCTTCAGCCACCCACCCATCGGGACTGTGGGCCTCACTGAAGGTAAGGGTGGGATGAGCTGCTGGGAGGCCTTAAGTCACTTCCAGTGCTTGTGTGGAGAAACAGGCTGGGGAAACTGACACACGGTGCCTTTTGTTGGCAGATGAAGCCATCTCTACACATGGGAAGGACAATGTGAAGATCTACACCACGTCCTTCACCCCCTTGTACCATGCAGTCACCCAGAGGAAGGTGAAGTGTGTGATGAAGCTGGTGTGTGCCGGCAAGGAGGAGAAGGTGTGTGGAGGGGGACTTGGGTGTCCTTGCCCAGGGGGATGTGGGGGCCCCTGGTGAGGACCTCACTGCTGGGAACACCACTGGCTGTCCACATGGTGGGCCACCAGTGGTGGTGGCATGTGTCCTTGTCACGAGCCTGACCTCTTGCTTCTTACTGGAAGGTGGTGGGGCTGCACATGCAAGGCCTGGGCTGCGATGAAATGCTGCAGGGCTTCGCCGTGGCCATCAAAATGGGAGCCACCAAGGCCGACTTTGACAACACGGTCGCTATTCATCCTACTTCAGCAGAGGAGCTGGTGACGATGCGCTGAAACATGGGACTGACTGGTGGCAGCTGAGGCAAAGGAGCCAGCTGCCACCTCTTGGCACTACCTCCTCTGTGCAAGCCGATCACACGAGGAAATGCTCAGATGAATTCTCCTGGGTAATAGGGATTTTTTTTATGTCTTAAACGTTGCCTAAATCTCAGCCAGGTGCTCAGAGAGCAATGCATCAGTAGAATCAGTGTGGTATGATTTAAAGTGGAAAATAAATGCGGTGATGCTGGAAAGCTTCTGCCTTGTGCATAGTAGTTAACGGTCCCATGCCCTGCTGAGCTGCATGAGGCAGGAGTAGGCTCTGGGGCATCGTCCCAGCACCAGGAGACAAGGGCAGGGAGCCAGAGCCATGTTTTCTGGGCACAGAAAGGGGATGATGAAGGACCCAAGCCCATAACAGGGGAAAATCACACGTGTTGTTGAAAAGGGTGAAACAGAGGACTCTGGAAACCACTAGGCAGAGAAGCTGACTGCCCAATGACACCATGGAGTGGATCCTCCTGGAAGCCATGTGGAAATGTATGGAGGGCAGAGTGGAGATTAGAATCATAGAATCATCTAGGTAGGAAAAGACCTCCACCATCATTAAGTCCACCGTGCCAGTGGACATGGGAAGAGCTACTGGTGTCACCTACATGTCCTTCTGCGAGATTTGGGCATAGTCCCACTCACCATCCCTGCTCTGGAGAGAGACAAATTTAACGGATGGACTATTCAATGGAAAGGGAAGCGGCAGGATGGCTGCATCCAGAGAGTCACCATCCATGGCTCAGTGTCACGGTGGAGACCAAGCACGAGCGCTGTCCCTCGGGTGTGCTGGGACCAGTGCTGTTTGTTATCTCTATTAACAGTGTGGGCAGCGGGACTGAGCACGCCTGCAAGCAGGCGGGTGATGCCAAGCTGAGCAGGCAGAGGGACAAGGACAGCCCCGTGAATCCCATCGGGGCCGAGCCCACGGGGCGCAGCTCCCTGCGGGGACCGGCCCCGCGCGGCGCCGCCATTACACGGCCACAGCCCAGGGCGCCCGCGCGGGGCGGGGCCCCGCGGCCGCCATCTTCCCTCCTCCCTCACGGTGCCCCGGTGCCGGGGGGAACCGGGGGGGGACCGGGGGATGGAGCCGGGGCCATGGCGGCTGTGTGGGGCCGGGGGCCACTGGGTGGGCTGGGCTGTGCCATACTGGTGCGGTGTTTGGGTAACTGCAGCTGGAGGGAGCCGCGAGCTGCAGGCGGAGGGAGCCGGGGTTGCCCGGGGCTAAGGAAGCGAGAAATACAAAGTGAATAGTCCATGCATTAAAACACACAACCGCAGCATGCAATAGTCGAGTTATGACAACGATTGATTTATGACCTTGTATAAAGCCCAGATCGCGGCAACAATTACGTGCTGTAATGAGTTTGAGACAGCCAGAACTAATAAATAAATAAATGCAAACTAAATTAGTCAATATTTTTACAATGTACGACTATACAGCATTCAATAGTAATACTCAAGCTATGACAATGATTGATTGGTGACCTTGTCTGAAGTTCAGATCGCTTTCACAAGCACCAGCCCTAACTACCCAGAGCTTTAAGCGCTGGAGATGTCCACCAGCTGTGCATGAACCGGAGAGGCGGCAAGCTGGAGATGTCCAGGGCTAATTAGTCAATAAATGCAAACTAAATTAGCCAGTATCTATACAATGCACAGCAGTGACATTCAGTATTAATATTCAAATTGCAACAGCAATTGATTTACAACCTTGTGAAAAGTCCAGGCTGTCTTAACAAGCATGAGCCTTAATTACCTGGGGTCAGAAATGAGCTGTGGTGAGCTGGAAACATGCAGGAGACACTGGGGGCTGCAGGTACCCGTGGATCGCAGACACAGGGGACAGGGATCCAGAAACACAAACTACCCCATACTCCAATTCACACTGCACGACCACAACATGCAGCATTGAAGTTATGACAGTGATTGATGTACAGCCTTGTCTGAACCCCAGGCTGTTACAACAAGCATAAGCTGTCACGAGCTGGAGGTGTGAATGAGTCGACGCCACCGTGAGCAGGAGGTGTCTCTGGAGGCATCCAGGGCTGGGGATACCCATGAGGTATGAGGTGTCCAGGGCCATTTAATTAGTACATGAAAACTAATTAGTATCTATGCAATGTACAACTATGACATTCAATATTAACATTCAAGTTTTGTCGGTGATGTTTTGCAACCTTATCTAAAGCCCAGGTTGTTTTTACAAGGACACTGTCATGAGCTGGAGACAAAACAGAGCCAGAGGTGCAAATAAACTGGAGACACAATGAGCTGGAGATGTCCAGGAGACTTCCAGTTCTGGAGACATCCACAAGCTGGAGCTGCAAGTGAGCTGGAGAAGTCCAGGGCTAACTAATCAGTAATTGCAAACTAGTTAGACAGCATCCATACAGCGTATAGCAGTGACTTCCAATGTTCATATTACAACAGCAAGTGATTTATGACCTCGCCTAAAGCCTGGGCTGCTTCAACAGCCACGGGCTGCAGTTACCTGGAGCTGGAGGTGTCGGGGCAGGAGCTATGCTCCCTGAGGTGCAGAGCTGGGATGTCCCCAGCCACAAGTGGAGCCATGAGGCACAGGGCAGGTGGTAACCAAGGGGACTGTGGCACCCAGACCAGACCCAGCACCGCCACCAGGAGCCAAGGGCCCCGCTGCCACCCGCAGCTGTCCCTGGCACCCACCATGTGTCTCCTCCCCACCAGCCTCCCCCAGGACCCTGCTTCTCCCCGGGGTCGAGCACTTCCATGTACCAGCAAGCACAGCCCTGTGGCACTGCTGACACAGGCAAATCGCTGGCGAGGAACCATCAGCAAAGAGGCTGCAGGAGCTGCCTGTGTCCAGCTGGTGCCAGCGATGGGACTCGGAGGATGGCAGGAGCCAGGGTGCAAACCCTGAAGTGGCCGCCATGTGCAGGGCCCCTGTGCCTGCAGGAGCAGCTTTTTACTTAAAAGGAGGAGTGTGAGCTGAAACTCCCAGAAAATGGGGTTGTGTTGGGGTGGGAGAAGGGGTGTCACAGGTAATTAACAGGGTCACAGGTAGCCGGGGTGGAGTGGGGGTCACTGGTAGGGAGCATGTCCCCTTTGCAACACGCAGACAGGCACAGGCGTGCGGTCACCCTTTTATTAGCACCGTGACAAGCGCGACCCCTTGCCCCTCCAGCCGGCGCTGGGACCCGCCTGCAGGTTCCTGCAGCCGCTGCGGGGAGAGGAGAGCAGGGGAGCTGTCAGAGCCCCCCCAAAAGGGGGTGGGGAGGTCCCCATCGACCCCCTGCAGCCCCCTACACCTTCATGCGACGTCCGTCTCCAGCACGTCCTCGCTTTTGGAGGGCAGGTTCTTGCTCAGCGTCTCCATCTCCTCTTCCTTCCTCTTCCTGCGCTGCTTCCGACAGTGGCTTTTTTTTTTTTTGGGGGGGGGGATAATAATTAAAAAAATAATCAGGATGAGGCATCACCAAGGAGTCTGCCACACTGTTGCCCCTTCCCCCTCCTCTCATCCCACCCCACGGAGGCTGCGGACGGCTCCCAGCCCCGTGGCGATGCCCCAGCGCCCTCAAACACCACTCCCACACCTCCCATCCCCGCGCCCCATCCCCACATACTGTACGCAGAAGCAAGTGCAGACGACAAAGATGATGAGGACGATGATGCCGGCGATGAGGGAGATGACCACGATCTGGCCCCGGTCGCCCCGCAGGGGGAAGATGTCCACCAGCTCGCACCGCGCCCCCATGTAGCCTGGCTCGCACCTGCCCCGCGGCACAGGGGACAAGGGTAGGAGTCCAGGCACCACCTCACACCGTCCCCCCGTGCCACCGGGCCCTCTCCACCATGACTTACACGCATGCCGGCGCTGCCTCGGCCACGAGGAAGCGGCACCTGCCCTTGACGCAGTAGTGCCGGTACTCCTCGGGGCACCGTGAGAAGTGGCCCCGCCGCCGCAGCTGCGTCACGTTACCTGTGGGGACGAGCACAGGGTGGCCCTGGGGGTGGCAGCGCCCCGAGATGCTCCCCAAACCGTGGCGAGCCCGAGCCAGGCAGGCTGCCAGCACGCGTCCTTGGCTGCTGCCGGCTCGGGGACATGGCGCTGATAAGAGGGTGTGTGCCAGACAAAACACCCACACCGCTGGGCGCCCCCCTGTTACCTGCACAGCCCTCGCAGGGCAGCCCCTCGGTCACGTTGGCATCGGCGCCCACGCAGCTGAAAAGAGCCAGGCCTGGAGAGGAGGAGGCATGGCTCAGGGGAGCGGCACAGGGAGGGGACCCCCTTCCCTCAGCAGCATCATCGTCAGCTTTTCCCTGGGCGGGAAGGGAAGGGAAGGGAAGGGAAGGGAAGGGAAGGGAAGGGAAGGGAAGGGAAGGGAAGGGAAGGGAAGGGAAGGGAAGGGAAGGGAAGGGAAGGGAAGGGAAGGGAAGGGAAGGGAAGGGAAGGGAAGGGAAGGGAAGGGAAGGGAAGGGAAGGGAAGGGAAGGGAAGGGAAGGGGAGCTGCTCCCTGTCTGCAGGTGCCTGGCCAGGTGGCATCCTGGCCCCACATGTCACCAGCCACCCTCCTGCCAGCACCCCATCCCTTTTGTGCTGTTGGCACGGGCTTGGGGGACACAGGGGCAGCCGGTGGAGCCCCAGGCAGGGATGGATGCAGCAGCCAAGCGGCCCCTTTGGAAGAGCCTCCTGGAGGCTTCAAGTGCCACCACGCTGAGCCCCCGCTGTGACACTGCTGCCGCAGCAGGATGTGGGACACCCGCCAGGGAGCCCAGCCGAGGCGAGCGCCCCGGGTTTGGCACTTTGCGGGGATTCAGCCAGGAAAGGGGCGGCCGCGCTGGGACGTTCGCAGGCAGCGGCGCGGTAACCGGATCGCCGGCATACCAGCACTGACTCAGCACGGCTCCGCGGCGTGGGGCCGAGCTGGGGACGGGTCCTGCCAGCGGGGCCGGGTGTCTCCCGTGGGGTGGCACGGCACGGTGCCTCACAGCACAGCGGGGCACGTCCCTGTGCCGCGGGGAAGAGCTGGGGTGGGCGCGATGTCCTGCTAGGCCAGCACAGCCTCCCCATGAGGGGCAAGCCAAGCCTGGCAGGGCCACCAGCAAGCGGGGTGGCAGCGTGGGCAGCCTCCCGTGTCCCCCGGCTGGTGGCAGGGCCTTTCCCAGCACCGCGTCCCTCCTGGCTATATATAGGCACCGCCGCCGCAGCAGCACGCCTCGAGCCACCGGGCGCCAAGAGAGCGGGGCTCAGCCTGTGCTGCCTCCAGCAGAAGGGACGAGGCCAGGGCGGGCCCCCCGGCACCAGCTGCGGGCTGACTTCACCCCGAGCATGCAGCTCGGCTTGGGAAGCTCCCCAAGCAGGGCAGTGCCCCCGGCCTTATTGCAAACAGCTGCCGCAGCCGCCCTCCGCGAGGCCTCCCTCCGGCAGCCTCCCCTCCGCGGGGTGGTGGCACCGGGGATGCTGCGGGGGCTGGTGGCACCGCGGGGGCCCCAGAAGCTGGGTCTCAGCCTGCACATTGGCAGCTCTGGTCTGATGCTCTCCATCCGCCCCATGCAGGGCACCGCAGCCCCAAAACAGGTCGGGCACCATTCTCCGGGTGGGTGCGGGTTGGGCAGAGCGCGGCAGCAGCCCCACCAAAGGGCTGAGCCCCAGCTGCTCCCATCCGGGGGTGGGAAGGAGCACTCCGAGGTGGGACTTTCCCCTTTTGTGCACTTTTAGTGCTCAAGGAGATCACCCCACAGCGCAGAGATGTGCCCCGTCCCTGTGCCAACGCGTGCACCTGTTGGAGAGGTGCTCGCTGTGCCCGCATCCTCCATCCCGGGTGCTGTCTGGGACAGCGAAACACATCCACACGTCTGTCCACAATCTGTCCACAATCTGTCCACACGTCTGTCCACACGTCCACTATCTCCAAGGCCACCCGCGGGCAGGGTCCCGGTGCAGGTGACAGAAGAGCCCCGCTCAGTCCCGAGGGGCTCAGAGCCGAGCGCAGCCCTCGCCCACAGCCAGGCACAACCGGGGGCCACCAGGAGGGGACAGGGGGACACCGCGGGGCACCGGGGACGGGACCAGAGGTGGCACCGGGACAGAGGTGCGGGACACCGGGCTGGGCACGGGGCGGGACGGGAGCACCCCGGGGGAGGCTCAGGGTGCGGGGACCCCTCTCCAGGACCGTGCGAGCCCCGTAACGGGACAGGCCCCCCCCTCGCCGCCCCGCTGCCGCCGCTTACCGGAGGCGAGGGCCAGGCAGAGCAGCAGGGGACCGGGGCCGCCGCCCGGCACCGGGGCCGCCGCCGCTTCCATGGGCGCCGCAGCCTCCGCCTGCCCGGTGCCCGCTGCCCGGCGGCCGCGGCGGGGCGGGACGGGACGGGGCGGGACGGGGGCGGCCGCTGCCAGCACCGCCACCCATTGCCTCTGCCCTCCTCCTCCTCCTCCTCCTCCTCCTGCTCCTCTTCTCCCCCCCCACGGGTGGAAACCCACGGGTGGGGTCCCATCGGCGAGGGTTTCCCCGCCGGCCCCCTGATCGGGGGCTGCGGGAAGGTGGAGAGGGGACGGGACCCTTCGCACCCTCCCAAATGTCCTCCCAAATGTGCCCCCCCCCCCCCTGCACCCGCTGTCCCTGCGGGCGGAGGAAAGAGGGGCTGGAAAGGGAGCGGTGACCTCAAACCGCAGGATGGCAGCGATGGATGCGCGCCCTGGCAGCCGCCCCATTTGGCCGCTGGCCGGGGCTGAGCGAGCTCCTGCAGCAGCCCCGGAGGGCAAAACCCCACGCGTGGGGCCCTGGTGGCCGTGGGTTGTCCCCTGGCCACGCTGGGATGGGTGAGGCTGAAGTCACCCCAATGCTGCAGCCCGCCAGGCGCCCCCCACTCAGCGTCCTGCTCGCCCCAAATCCTCCGGTGCCAGCTCGCAGCCCCCGCTCCGTGAGGAGGATCCCATCCACCTGCAGGGAAAAGGGCTGGGGCCCGTGTCTGCTCCGCGTCCTGACCCTCGTGGTGTCCCAGACCCCGCTCCCGGGTGTCGCAGCAGACCCCACACCGCCCTTGGGGCGACTCCCGGCTCTGCCCACCCGCCCCCTTTTTGTGCACCGCTACCTCCAGCACGCCCCAAACCCAGCCGCCCTTCCTGCTCAGCAAACTCGCTCTTGCTTTGTCCTTTGCCCCCTCGATGCCCTCTTTCCCTTCTGCCTGCTTTCACCTCGTTGAGTCCGAAAACCAGCCCTTTCCTCGCTCCCCGCCTGGCTAAAATCTGCCTCGCTGCCCCCCGCCTGCCGCAGCAGGAAGGGCTTTCCGCGGGGAAGCTTTTCCCAGACCCCAAAAACACCAGGACAACGGCGGAGGATGCGAGAGGGCTGGGAGCAGAGCCGGAGAACCCCTTAAGCAGGGGGGATATAAAACAGGCTCCCCGAGCTGCTCCCGGCCGGGGGGTGTGCGGGCACCTGGCTGGGGAGGGGGGCGATGGAGCCGTCCCCCGGACCCAAACCCAACCCCAACCCCAACCCTATTCCCGTCCCGGTTCCCGGCCCCGTCCCGGTGCCAGCAGGTGCCGCTGCGCTCCCGGGGCTGCTGCGGGCGGGGAGCGGGGCGGGGAGCGGGGCTGGCGGTGCCTTCCCCATCCCGCCTCCTCCTGCCCTGCTTCCCTCCCTCCCTCCCTCCGCGGCTGCCCGTGCCGCCGGGACCATGGGCTGCTGCTGCCGCCTCCTCCTCGCCCTCCTCCTCCTCCTCCCGGCAGGTGAGAGGCCGGGGACACGCGTGGGAAGGGCAGGCGGGGGGGCACCCTTCTGCCGTGGGGGTGGGGGGCCCCGTGGGAAATAACACCTCCCCCCCTCAAAAAAAAAAATTAAAAAATGAAAAAATAAAACCACCACCCGCGGGTCCTCGGGATGGGGGGGGGATGCGCCCAGCCTGGAGCCACGCGTGTCCGCGGCCGCCAGTGGGGTGGGCAAAGGTGTTTGGCTGCTCCTGTCACTTGCATGGCACAGGTGCCCTCCTGGGGGGATTTGGGGGCAGCCCAAAAGCAGCCGTGTGTGTGTAGGGTGTGCGGTGGGCAAGCCCCACGCAGGGAGAAAGGCAGCCAGAGGCTGTGCCCCACTCGGTGGGATCCGGGGGCAGTCACCCACTGCACGAGGGGACCCCACTGTGCAAGGTTTTGGGCACATCGCCCCCGGTTCAGCCTCAGAAGCGTTCAGCCTGCCCGGCTTTCAGTTTATTTTTATGGCTGGAAAGTGAGGGGGGAGGAAACAAGCACGGGAGCGCTCTCAGCCATTTGTGCACGCCGTGCATCCCCGGCAAAGGGAGACCTGTGAGGGGACCAGAGGGCTCAGAGCACATCAGCTGCTCCTGGGACATCTCCCCCCAGCCAAGCATCCCTCCCGTGCCCACTGGGAGCTGTTTCTCCCAGTGCCAAGGACAGATCCGGCACCATTCCCACCAGCACCCAGCTCTGCAGCACCGGCAGGGCCCCCGTGGAAGAACCCAGGAATATTTCCTAGGATTTTGGCCCCGCAGCTTTTGGGATGCTTCCATCAAGGGCTTGGATCTTTTGGGTGTTTTCTATAATTTTTCTCCACTGGAGCAGCATTTACAAGAAAAAGTCTTTTGGCATCAATGCACGATTTAAATGTGCATTTAAATGATTTAAACGTTCATTTAAATGTATGATTTAAATGTTCATTCTTCAGGGCTTCATGACAGAGAGGATGCAGCTTGGCAGGAATAACTCCGTGCTTTTCTTGGCCCTGTAATGAAATAATAGCATCCCTTGCACGGCGTTTGAGAGGAAGGAGGAAGTTTGTCATACCTCTGACTTCTTGCTCAGGAGGCAAATTAGAGTGCTCGCAGCCTTGCCGGCCCAGCTGACGCAGAGGGCAAGGTCTGCGAAGGAGGCGAGGCTCAGCACCCAGGTGGTGCCGCCACAGGGACTCACGAGGGGATGGGGACCGTGGAGGGTGGCAGAGTCAGGATAAGGTGCACCATTCCCTACGCTGCTCTCACTTGTCTCCTGAAGGAGATGCGCAGCAAACACGATGGCTGGGGACCGCTGGGGTTAACCCAGGGTGAGAGCACTGCTGGATTCCTCACGTAGGTGAGGACTACCTGCTTGCCGTGGCAGAGCTGCCACATCCAGCTCTGTTTTCCTGGGCTGGAGCTCCTCTCTTTTGTGCTGCCTCTCAGCCGGTGTAACAGCCGAACAGCTTGCCACGCTTGCCTCTGGAGTGGCTCTGAGCAATGTGCTGCTAATGAAGCTCCCAGCCCAGGCCAGGTATGTGTTCCCAAAGCAGGGCATGGAAGTGAGACATCACCTTCATGTGACGTGCAGGAACCAGGACAACAGCATGCCCGCAGGAGAGGGAGCTGCTCCGTGCACTAGGTGGTGTACCCGGGGTTTCCCAGATGACTGGGGCTGATGATCTTGAAGGGGAGAATATCTGCGCTACAGGGATTTGGATTTTTCTCTCCCATTTCCATCTTCAACCCATGCAAAGCCCCCACAGGGCTGTAAACTGGGCAGAAGGGATGGCACCAGGTGATGTGCCTCCTCCTGGCAGCTCCGTATCCAGCCCTGCTCCCAGCCGGGTCCAGCAGGGCAGGATGGCCCTAAGGGAATCAGATGGGCACATTCCTCGGCGCTGAACTATGCTCGGTATCCTTTGATAACTGATGTCCTTCAGTTGCTTTGACAACCCTGCCTGCCTCCTAGCTCCTGAAGTCATGTGGTCCTGAAGGCAGATTTCTGGTATTTTTCTATCTTTTGTTCCAGTGCACTCTTCTGGCTACTGCTCCCAGCCGCAGCCCAGGTGCTGGGAGGACGAGGGACCCACTGCCTCAGCAGTCCTTCACCTTTTCAGATGTGCTTGTAGAGGACCCGGCTTGCTGCTGACCTCCCAGCCCTGTGGGTACAGGCTGTCCTGAGCAGGACGTGGTGGCACGTGGGGCCCTCAGCCAGGGATGCTCTGCGGGGTCCCCGCAGGACCCGAGGCTCAGGAGCAGCCTGTGTTGCTGGTGGGACCCCTTTTCTAGGCTGGAGGAGAGGACAGCCTGATGTGTTGTGACTTGAGGTGGCAGTGGCCAGGCTGGAGCTCAGGGTCCCATGGCGATGGTGGTGCAGGGCTGGGACATTTAGGGTGAGGCTTCAAGCAGGCAGCATGGGATCCCAGCGAGGTTTCACAGAGGGTCAGCGAGGTCTCGCAGAGGCCTGGCAGCCCTCTGGGGTCCTGCCACACCTGGTGGAGCAGCAAGACGCCCTGCTACAGGCTGTGGTGATGGCCTGTAACCTGCTGGGCCAGTCACACCCGGCTGACGTGCCCCGGGACGTCCGAGGGCAGCCTTACTTCAAAGCCACTGAGGTGCAGGGCCAAGCCTGACCTCGAGAGCCCCAGGGCTGGAGGACGTGTGGTGCAGGCCGGCAGCACGTCCACCCGGAGCTGCTTACTGCCCTGGCGTGGCCACCTCTACATCCCGGGCCCCCAAAATGCTGGGTGCGAGCTCTGCAGTCCCCTTTGCAGAGGTTTAGGTGCCTGCTGGTGTGATTTTGTGTCTGGAGTTAACGCTGCCTGCACTGGGGGGGCGAGGCCTGGTAGTGGCACCGCTCCCGGTGCCCTCCTGCTGCCTGCCTGGGAGAGGTGCCCAGTGCTCCCCATGGAGGCAGTGGGGGGCTGCGGGTGCCCCCTGCCAGGAACCTGTGCCCGCTTCCCGTTAAATAAGGAAAAGGCCACCCCAAAACACCTCCCTTCCCTCGCCTTTGATCTCCTTCGTGTTCCTCCCGCCAAGTGAGTCTTGGGAAGACTGCAGGAGTGCTTGAACCTGGTCAAGGGAGGAGAAATGGAGGATAGCAGTGTTCCTGTACCAAAAACAAAAAGAAAGGCTGTAAAGGGAGAATCAACTACTCTAACCTCAACTTGCCTCCAAGTGTTCCCACCTCCCCTTCAGCACTGGGATTTGGAGCCTGCCCTCCTGGGTGCCACCAGCGAGGGGCTTTGGGGGAAGCGGCTTTCAGGGCAGCAACGAAAATCGGTGTTGTCTTGAGATTGTTTTCCTCCTTTCTCACATAGCCCCATGACAAGGTGCTCAGGGGGTGTACATAAGAGTGCATGGGAATAGAAATTCCTCCCGACGTCACTTGTTGTTGGCATGCCCTTCCCGCAGCCTGGCTGTGCCCGGGGAGCTGCTGGGGACGGCCTGGAGCTGAGCTTCTCTCTGGAGAGAGCAGGAGGGAGAAAAAATAGCAGTCACTGGTGGGGACAGGGGAAAGAATGACTCATCTTCATGCGAAGAAATGGCGATGAATGAATGCACAAGGAAATGGGGGAGAAGAAAGCTGCCCTGTGTTATCGCTCCCAGCTGCATGGTGCCTGCTGGAGGGGCGGTGGGGATGGGGCCGCCAGCCTGGGCTAGGGGGTGCTGAGCCCTGCAGGGGGTGGGTTGGGATGCATGGGATGGGGAGTCCCAGGGTGCTGGGACCCTCTACCCCATGGCCCAGGAATGAGAGCAGGAAGAAATCCTCCTTTCCCTCCCTATCTGCTCCTAAAGGGGGATTTCAGCTGGCTTCGGGTTCCTGGGAGTTGTGACAAGCGCACAAGGTGCCAGCTGCCACAAGGATGTCTCCCTTACTAACCCTCATTTTTCTCCCTCCCAGGACTTGGTGATGACCCCACAGCTTCACCCCTTGCCCCCGCCAGCACCCCCCCAGAAGTGGTGGGGACAGCAGCGGGGCCGGGCTCGGGGGGCACAGCTGTCCCTGCAGCAGCTCCCCACCAGCCTGCACCACCGACTGCCACGGGACCCACCAGAGATGAGGTGTCCTCCGTGCCAGCTGAGGTGGATGACCCCAATGGGGGCACTGTGGCCATGTTGTCCCCTGCTTCCATCCCCACAAGCACTGTCACTGAAGCGGACAACCCCCCCGTAGCCTTCAGCTCGGTGCCACCAGCCTTGGAGACAGCCCCAAGTCCTCGGACAGTGCATAATGCCAGCGTGGAGGGAGGGACGACAGATTTGGGGACACCTCCCAGCCCCACGGGCACACCTACACCCTTCTCTTCCTCCCCACGCAGCAGCACCCCATACTCATCCCCTGGGACGGTGTTGTCCCCACCGACTGTCCCCAGCAGCACCACCCAGTCACCAGTGCCGATGAAGACTGTCCCTTCCCCAGGGACGATGGCCGTGGCATCGAGCCTGGCCACGGAGCCAACGTCCCCCTCAGTGACTGTGGCCAGCCCCACCGAGGACACAGCCGACGGCAAAAGCACCCCCTCCACCGGAGTCACCATGGAAGAGGTCCCACGTGCCTTGAGCGCAGGTGAGCAGCTCCCCTCCCCGTGCACGTATGCAGGCACACACACCACTTTTTTTTTTTCCTGCCCTTGCCATTTATGGCTTCCCTTTCTAGTTGTTTTTCCACCCAGAAGTGACACAAGAGCCTGGCTGTCAACCCTGAGAGCAAGGCTGAGCTTTCTTGATGTGCTCCCTGGAGGAGCCACCCACCACCTGGCTGCAGTAGCCTCCCACTGTGATTACTTTGTGACCTGTGGGCCCTGGGGAGAAACCCAGTTGTGTTTTAGCCCGAATCCACCTGCACTGTGTTACGGGAAGGTGGAGATCCCAAAAGTATATGGGTGCCTGGCACTGCTGCATGGCACAGCAGCCTCCCGAAGGGGTTTTGGGAAGCCCAAAGGGGGTGTCCGTGCTGGAGATGGCCGGCAGGGTTGCATCCCAGAGCTGCTGTGGGCAATGGGGCTGAGGGCTGAGCGCTGCTCTCTCTGCTGCTGCCCGCAGGGAGCATCGTGGCCATAACAGTGACGGTCATCGTGCTGGTGGTGCTGGTCTTCGCGGCGGCGGCGTACCTCAAGATCAGGTAAGGCCAGCAGCCCGCAGCGGGGACAAGCGTGAGGGCCATGCCTCGGAGCAAGGCCTCGAGTCCCAGCCTTGTGTATCGTGCCCCTATTTGGGCTTCAAGGTGCTGGAGGGCAGCCGGTGTGCTTGCTGCTCTGGGGGCCTCCCTGGCTGCGTTCGCCTTCTGCAGGCTGACCCGCTGCGTGCTTCCCCACAGGCACTCCTCCTATGGCCGGCTGCTGGACGACCACGACTACGGCTCCTGGGGGAACTACAACAACCCCCTCTACGACGACTCCTAGCAGGAGAAGATCCTTATTTATCAACGCTTCTGCAGCACGGCACCCGCTGCTTCCCCCCCACTGTGCGTGCTGGGCCGCGGCCAGAGCAGGCGCCTGGGCACCGAGCCGCAGCCACCGTGAGCAGGACCACGGCAGGTCCAGCAGAGGACAGGCGGCCGGAGGGCGGGTGCATGGCACCCACAATAAACCTGAGCGTTGGCCCTTTGCGTGGGAAGCTCTCTGATAATACGGGATGGATGCCGCCGCACCTCGGCTTCAGCAGCCGAGTGGGTCCTGGGGAGGGGAGGGGTTGGCAGCTTTGCTTTTAGCCCAATAAACCCGAATTCCCTGGGGGAGGAGAAGGGGAAGGATGGAGGCTTACACTGCATCGTGGTGCCCTCGGAAGGAACATGGGGGAAGCTAAGAGGGTCCCACTGCTCTGTGCATCCCTCCCTCCCAAATCGCCTCCCTGCATTGCCCCACTGCAAAGTCCTCTGCCTTCCCTCACCTGTGGTAGCTTGCCATGGGTCACAGGGCATTACAACTGCTCCTTTGCCTGTTTCTTCTTTTTTCTTTTTTTTTTCTTTTTGTGTGTGTGTGTTTGTGCACAGAAGCTTATTTCCTTTTTAATCCCACTTTTTAATTTTTATGTTTATATTCCCAAATACCATGTGGGAATGCCCAGGAAAGGTTCCCACCTGCACTTCTGGGATGAGAAGCAACTCACTGTTGCACCCTTAGCTGTCTGCTTCACAACATTACTTTTAATCCTTGAAATACCTCTCCTCTAAAATACACTGAAGCCGCTTTAATCCCCAGTTTATGCATATACCTGCTTGGACAAAAAAAAAAAAAAAAAAAAAAAGAAAAAAAAAAAAGAAAAGGGGTGATTTATGGCTGTTCTCATCTTTACAAGCTGTAATGCAGATGCATGCTTCTACCAGAGCAGGTGTGCTGGCAAGGTCTTTTGTCACTTTTGCAGGATCAGCACCTTGAAGCTGCCCATTCAGGGGACAGCTATGATGGGCAGGACTGCATTTCTGCTCTGGCTCCATGGCAGAGCAAGCCCCACGTGTCCTGAAACCAGGAGCTCCAGCCCTCCTCTAGCCATGATGCACAAGCATCTGGGTGACACTGGGTGAGCACTGGAGCAGGGGGTTATTTTGGGAATGGGCCAGTCACTGCCCCTACAACAGGGTCCACCCAGCACCTTTGCAGCCCCAAACCAGTGGGCCCATGGAGAAAACTTTTTCGTTTTTTGGGAGCTGTCACTGGGTGGCTGAGGTTCACCTCAATGCGGAGATCCCACTGCTGGGCTTGGTGGCACTAAGGCTGAGCTGTGGGTACCAAGTGGTTGTTTAATCTCTTTTAGTTCAAACCAGGTAGAAACTGTGAATAAAGCAGAGAGTGCTGCTAAAGCACTGCACAGCCCTAGGCTTTGCCCTTATCTGAAATACCGTGTGCACCTGGGTCTCCTCTGCCCTGTGCTGAAGGGCACTGCAGATTTGGAGCAGGTGTGACAGCAGGCAAGAAAAGCAATCAAGGCGCTGGGAATGACCAAGGGGCAAAGAGGAAAATGTGATAATTAAAATCACAACCAGTGCAGGGAGGGCACTCCTCATGTATTGCTTTTTCCAGCATTGTTGTGGCTGGTGGGAAATGGGTCCGTGTCAATCCTATGGCTCCTTGGTGGAGCATGCCAGCTCTAGGAGAAACCAGATGAGTTAATGGGAGAAAAATGCACTGATAACAGCACCTTCACACCTACCCAGACGAGGAAAGGCAAGCTTTCAGCATATACAGGGCAAGTTTTATGACAGGGTGTCTCTCGTCTTGTATTTCCTTTTATTATTCTTATATATTTACTTATACTGATGACGTTTCAGTGGGCCCCAGGATATCCACTCTTCTGGGCTTATGTTTATGGGCTTAAATACATCCTAGCAGGCATACCCCAGGAGGGAGCACTCCTTTCCCATACCGAGTGATAGGGGGCAGAACCTGAGGCCACCTGTGGAAAACCAAAATACCTCCTGGGATGCTGAAGCTCCCCAGTATTTAATACGAGGGTCCCCTTCTTTTTCCCCAGCAGCCCTGAGGATGAGGGGATGCTTGCAAAGCAGCCAGTGTGAGATAAAACCTGCTCACATCGTGTCAGGATGTGGAAACCCAATGCGCGGATGAAAACAGATGTCTCGAGGGAGCTTTCTCAGCCACCGAGTTATCGTTTCCTGCAGAGACATTGTGGAACAGAAGTTTTATGGTTTTGCTTCAGGTCGTGACCGAAAGCACGAGGGCAGCCTGTGGCATCCCCGATCGGCCCCGGCGAGCTGCTTGGGGAGGCTGGGGAAGGGAGGGGAGAGGGCACCAAGGGCATTTCCTTGTGTCCAGTTGTCACCTGAGAAAACACTTGTCGAAACCACCTTGCAGTAATAATAACAGCAGCATCAATAGAAACCCAAGCCAGAAGCACGTGCAGCAAACTGGAACAGTGCTGCTGGTGAAACCCTTGGGTGACGTGGGTCTGGAGCCCCACCTGCGCTGCAGGACCGCAGTGTGGTGATGGTGGCCTCCTCCTGAAGGGCAGGTGTGCCAGATCAACCTCAGCCCGCTACACCCGCCAGAAAGCAGGCGGAGGGATGGTGCAAGCAGTGGGCTAGCAGCAAGCTGTGCCATCCAGTGGGTCCCCTTATCAGAGGAGGGTGTGGTGATGATGGTGGAGTGCCCCCAGCTCTGGGATGAAAGCTTTTGGGGTCCCTGTTCTGTCCACCCTTTGGAAAAGCAAGGGCTGCATGAGGTAGCTTGAACAGCCTGTGCAAGGATGTCAAATTCACCTCTTTTCAAAGAAAAGGTAGCTGCAAGTTATCACATCTGTCCATAGGTAAAGCCCAGAGCTCCCCCAGAGCTTCCACCAGGCACGCCAATGGCTCCCATTAACTCAGATGTCCATATATATTTTACACGCAGTTATAAAGGCCCTATGAAGAAATGACTCAACAGCGACCGCGCTGATTCGATTTGGCGATGATGTACAGGGCAGGTAATTACCGTCTTCGCGTTATTTCATTTCCTCTGGCCTCGCCAGAGCAGCTCCGCGCAGCCAAACCCTGCGAGGTTCCCTGGAGGAGGCAGCAGGGGCTGTGACCTGCCACGTCCAGGGGGCTGTACACCCATGGGGGCCTGGGCTGAAACAGCAGAAGCAACAACAGAACAACAGAAGAAGAAGAATGGGAGAGCATCACAGGGAACAGCCTCTGCAAGGGGCTGCTGTAGAGGCCGGGGCCTCCGCCGTGCTGCCCCATTCCCCTCCCCGTCCTTCCAGCTTTCCCAAGGATCTCCCTCCTCCCACAGCACGATGGCAATGCAAAGGGGGAAAAAGACGAAACTAAAAATAAAAGCATGTTAACAAGCCTCCCCCTCGCTCCCCTGCCCCCAAATAAATAAATGAAGCAGGATATCTATGCCACAAGCTTGCTTTATTTACAGAAAAGAGCAGTAGCCTGCTTGTTCCGAAAGCTCCCCCCCTCCCCCTTTTTGGCCAGATTCCCCCATCTCTGGGATACTTTATTTATTAGAAAACATAGCTCGCATAGCTGCGCCCAGCACGGCACGTTCCCCGGGCTGGTGGCACAGCGTGGCTGCAGCACCGCCGAGGCCACGGTCCTGCTCCAGATCTCCTGCCTCGCCTTCCCTGGGGAGAAGGGCTCGACTTTGCCACATGTAGAAGCACAGAATCACCTGGGTTGGAAAAGACCGCCAAGACCATCAAGTTCAGCCATCAAAACGATCTCTACAGCTCATAGCTAAATGATCTACAGCTCCAGCATCTGTTACTTTAACCCCCCCCCCCCAAAAAAAACAAAAACCAAAAACCAAAAACCAAAAAACAAAAAACAAAAAAAAAGCTAGAAAATTCACAGCACAAGGACCATGCCTCACCAACTTTTTCCCACAGCCCGTCTAGCACGTGCCAGCGGAGTGCTGTCATCCCCAGCTGCCACTCATTTTTAAAGGTCATTTCTCAAGCCGTCCCCACGTGAGCGCGGCCGCTGGCAGCACGCTGGTGCTGACACGCAAGAGGAAGCCCAGGGAAGCCCTCTCCGTCAGCTCTCACCACTCACAAGCACCTCCAACCAAAACCCTTGGCCTCCAGCCCAACCAACTTGCGCTCCTGGATGTCATGGAAGTATTTGTGCGTTTTTTATTTTTAGCTTTTTTTTTTTTTTTTTTTTTTTTTTTTGCACCACCGGGGGAGGGTGCAGAGGTCCTGCACCAGCCCTGCTGCAAGCTGGACAGGCAGAGGCTCTGCTAGGGCTCGGCTATAAATAGAGCCCAGCAGAGGCAGGCACCAGGAGCACTGCGCTAATTGTGCTCGTTCCAGCTGGGGAGGAAGGCAGAGGGCTTCGTGCAGGCAGGGCAGCACCGCTGCCAGCAGCCGGCTCCAGGAGAAGCCCACAGCCCCATGCTCCTCTGCTTGCGGGCCATCTCCCCCCCCGGGTTTTGCATTCCTCAGCAAGCCTTGGCTTTATTAATAGCTCCTCTGACCTTGTTTGCATCCACAGCCTGCTGGAATGCGGAGATTTTCCCACCAGGCAGCAACGAGCCCATCCGCTCCTCATCAGAGAGGGGGCTTGGGCTCGGGTGGTGGGCAGCGGGTTTGGGCGTTGCTGCTGAGGCTGCTTCAATGCAAAGCCCTTGCCCATCACCCTGCCCCTGCTTTACTCAGTTTCCCCGGGAGGAAGGGACGAACCCAAGGCTGTGGGAACAAAGCAGGCTTTGCACCACCATGTGTGCACCGGGCCTCCGCTCTCCTTGCCCCCCCAAAAAGGGCAGCATCCAGCACCTCCACGGGCGAGGGCAGCTCTCCCTGCAGCACCTGCCATCCCAGACGTGCTCCTTGCTCATCTTTATCCGCCGCATTTATCTTCATCTCCCAGCCATTCATTTTCTGCTGCGCCGTGCGCTTCGTGGCCCTGCGGGAGGCAGCGAGGGCTCCGTGCCAAGCTCGATGCACACCGCGGGAGCCCAGCTCCTGTTATCGGGTTTCCCAGCTGCTGCCCCTCGCTCCGGCCAGCTCCGGTGGGGGATTTAGCCTGCCCCCTCCACCCAGCAGCAGCCGTGTGAGATGGGCTTTCCCCCAGCTTTCAGCTTTCCACCTCACCTCCTCCACCTTGGCGCTGAGCTGCTGCAGGTGCGTTGCCTGCTGGAAAAAGCAGTGCCAATGCAACACATTTATGGCTCAGCCTGACTTAAAAAAGAGAGAAACCCCTCGCTAGAGCAGCAGCAAATACCAAGAGCAAGAGAGGAAAAGGTCAAAGTCGGCCGGAGCCCACCCCCTGTATCATTTTCGTTCTCAGCCTCATGCAAACGTACAGCTGGGGAGGGAGCTGCTCCTCCAACGCTCAGCTGAACTAAGGGTTTTCTTTCAGCCTGGTCTTGTGACTGAAACCCGAACAGGAATATTTCCAGCTGCGACAAAATTAGCGTAGAATTTAGCATAAAATCTGCCTGCTTATGGACCTGACCAGCATGGCTTTAGATTTAGCAACACAGTCGAAGGCTACGCAGCGACCGAGCTTCCTGATGCTCGCCTCGCAGCCGCGCTGTGATATGCTGACAGCTCATCTACCTCCTAATTTTTGCAGGGGAAAAAAAAAAAGAGACAAACAGGAAACAATTTGCTGGTAATGAGCACAGCGCTATGGAAATGATGGCTGGAAGACGCACGGAAATTCAGCCTTGACCTTTGCAAGCCACAAGCCCGCGTTTCCCCCGCGCGGCGCTCGCCGGTAGTGGTGCCCGCGGTGCCGCCTTCGGTGCCCCCTTTCCTCTGCACCTCCTTCAGAGCCCTGGCACGCTGCAGCTCTTTAAATACACATTTCGCTGAGTGAGTGAAGAAGCTGCTGCATCTGTTTCTTCCTGGGAGTTGCTTGCAGGGTTAATTCTTTCTGTTCTTTGGTGGTGTTGATTTTGCATGGGTTAAGGCTGGCTTGGTGCTTCCAGCCATCTCCAGCAGCTGTAGGGTGGAAGCATCCTTGTCCCAGTTCTCACAGGCACATGGGTGGAGGCAGCAGCCTCAGGTTTGCTTGGGTAAGCCCAGCCCTCGTGGTCTCCTTTCCCCACCCACCCACCAGCACAAACCCTTCAAGACGTGTACGGGACAAGTTGCTGTGGCAGCCTGCCTTGGTGCTGGAGCCCACAATGGCTGCACGTAGCTCCCCAGTGAAATATCCCTTTGCTCCAGTCTCTGGGTTTTGACCAGCATGAGGAATTCATTCTTTATTCTGTTTCCAGCTATGCTGCCTGCCCTGAGCACGCAAGCACTTCTCCATGCTCTCTCTCCTGTTCCCCTTGCCACCCAAATCCCACCCCGTGGATTACCCGCGTTGTCCAACAGAGTCACTCGCACCCTAGCTTGGGCAGGGGAGGGGACGGCCAGGATTGGGGCAGGAGAGCAAGGACACCAGGCTCAGCCCCGCACAAACCCGGCTGCAGCTGGCCAGATGACACGAGCTGCTCTCGTTTCCATTTTAATCAGATCTCCCCCGAGCAGGGCACAGTTAATTTGCTGCTCGCCTGGCAGCAGCTGCTGCTTGTTTTGATGGAGTCACCATGACTCAGGAGGTGACGCTCGCTCCCTCCACATCTGCTCGCCGCGGCCTCCCGCGATGCTGCTGGGTGATTTCACTTCGTTTTCCCCTGGCAGGCTGCAGGCAGCGCCACTCCGGAGATGTGAAACGCCTGCTGTCTGCAAACACCCGCCTGCAAGAGCGAGGCAGCTCTCCCCCGTGAAAAACTTCATCGATGCAGCAGTGCCCCTGCCAAACTGCCCGACCACCCTCAGGTGAAGGGTGCTGGATCTTGGTTTACCCAGCAATTTCTAGAAAGCATGCACGTAAAAGACCACAGCACATGGCATAATTTGTTTTAATAGACATTGTTTTACATTTATAGCAGTGAGAAAAGTGCTTCAGAAAGAGATACGTAAGCAAGCTACAGTAATGCTATCATCCGATTCCTACTATTTCAGACATAACGGGGCACTGCCAGATCAAGTCTGTCGCTTTACAACAGAGCAAGTTAAAGACGAGTAGTTGTACTGTGAAGACAAACTGTTGTCACTTTCCCCTGCACATTTCATGCAACTGGGACACTGCACAGCCTGAAGTTCTCAGAAACGAAGAGCTTTCTGTAATACTTGGTTTGCAAAACACTTCGGGCAGGATATCACACAGAAGAGGAGGGGGGGAGGTTTTGTTTTTCAGAAGAACGCATTTCTCTATCGTACCTTCTCCGACCACAATGAAGATGCCACATAAAAAAAAATAGTAATAATAAATCACAAACCTGGTGCCTGTGCTGGAGTCCCTCTCTGAACTGCTGTTACTTTAGCAAACAGCCCAGGCTCAGACGGATTAGTCAGCCCAATGTTAGTCTGACAAGACAATGGTATGTGCTCCATTTAATGTTACCTAACCAGCAAAACATCCAGCTACCTGCCTGCCTGAAGCGCTTCGTAAGAGAACAAAACAACTGAGGATCAAAAGCCGCGTGAATGTAACTGCAGCTGGCAAAGGAATCCGCATGAAGAGACACCAGGTGGGGTGGACCCTTGGGAGAGGGGCAGCCCTGCATGATTTTTAGGCCATTCATCACGTGTACCCACGCAGAGCAGCACTGCTTTTAAAATGAGGATTGTACTGTGCATGTGTGCACGGCGACAAATCAAAGGGATGCAATTTCTGCAAGCCTCCATCCGCTCGCACCGATAGCTCCGAAGCCCTAGAACAAACACGTCATTTCAAAGAACAAAATGTTCTCATGCAAAGCTTTGCAGATGTCAGCACTATGTAAAAGGCCACTCTTAAAGCTCCCAATTTCCCCCAGCAGCTGCAACCAGAACAGCCATACCTCCACCCCGCGCTACGCTCACAACCTTTGGCTGCCCCACCAGAGCACGCTCTGCTCCGACAGCTGCTGCTCACAGCAGCTTCCCATTGTGCACCTCACGAATTATGCTCCCGAGCTGCCTCCTCCTTGGCAGGGTAAACCACTCCCTCCAGAGACTGACCCTTGCTGCTATCGCTCTGCCCGACGGGGAGCTTCCCAACCACCTGCTGCCCCAGGTGCTAGGGAGGGGGACGCTGCTTGCAGGACTCCTTTGCACCAGCACAAAATCTTCACCGTCGGTGTGACGACTCCGAGTTAACTTTTACTGAAATTTTATTATTATTATTTTTTAATAGATAGCCTCTTCCACAGCAAGGTCTTCTGTGTCCAGCCGTATGCAGCACGTATCTTAGTCACCGCTACTCCGCGGGCTGCTTGCATTTTCCATCTTGGGCAGTATTATACGATTCACAGTTTGTACACTTCATGCCTAGGAGATGGAACTGCACTGTAGAGCGGGCATTGCAATCATTACAAAGGATCTACGTATATAGGAAAGAAGAAGAGAGAGAGAGGCTGTAGCATCAACAGGACACTCAGCAACATAGTACAACTATGCTTTTAGCAGCTACAGAACTGGCTTGCCGTCAGGGCACAATGCCAAAAATATTTTCTTGTTAAGGGCAGCAGCAGAATAGACAGGGCTGATTTAACTGCTCAGTTTGCAGCTACAGGGACAGACACGCCTTAGCTTCTTCTCTTTATGTAGCAGAACACCAGAGAAAACCTCAAGTCAAAACGAGAGCAGATTAACAACAGCTACCAACATTAGCTTGTCTGCTGTGTAAGACATAAGTCAAAGTGAATGCTCTTCTCAAAACGAGCAGCGAGGAGATTTTCCATAACGCTCTGACTCAGAGAGTCAGTCAGATGTGCTGCCTAAACCAGAACAAACAGAACATCAATGATCTGAGTGGTTTAATTCAGTCTCACTAGCAAGCAGCACCCAGTTTCACAGTTCTGAGGTAACTGAAAGGAAACAGAAATTTGTATTTGCCAGCCTTGCACAAATCAATAGCTGAGTGTTTTTGCAAGAAAAACAACAACAAAAAAAAAACAAAACCATGGAACGCGAAGCTCCAACGTACAAAAAAATGAAATATTTCTGCTTTTTGCTTTGACAGCACCTAATGCTACAGAAGGAAACAAGATACTTCCGAAGACCAAGCCATTTCTCCACTGTGTGATATTACGGCATTTTCTGTTTTTATGTTGTTGTTGGGTGTTGTTTTTTCTTTTGTTTGTTTTGCTAGTGGCACGGAGGGTGCCTTTGTTTATAAACCCAGCAGATCACACCGTAAGCCGACACATGACAGTTCTTTATCATTCCCTGAGTCAGGTTGGCTTCTGATCCAGGACAAGTTCCTACTGCCCTCTACCGCCAGTACGGCAGAGATGCAGATCTGCCAAGGGCAGAGGCATGCACCGGTCTCTTACCTCCACCATCATGTTCTGATACTCTGTGGGCATAGGAGTCTGCGCTACTTCATCATCCAGCTGCCGCCAGTACCTCCTCATATCTAAAGCCGAGTGCATGCACAAAGGACACCTGTAACCTCTGGCAAAGAAGGGAAAAAAGTCTAATTCAGAAGATGGAGAAGGGCCATGGAACAACAAAAGGTCAAGTTTCTCATCATACAGGTCAGAGAGAAACTCTACAGAGAGAAACTCTGCAAACTGAAAGCTCTTGCAATCAGAGCTGGAAATTAAAAGCCCCTTTTCCCTTTAGGAGTTGCCCTGAAATTACTGAGTACTGGCACCATGACCTTTGCCCCTTCAAGTCATCTGCTTGGATTAAACCATGCACAGACAAGAGAGGTTTATAAATACTTACTCCTTTAACATCTCCTCATAACATGTTCTGAAAAGAAAACAGAATGAGAGGCTTGGTAAGAAGAACGCAGCTACCGACCAGTAACACATCTGGGTTACTAACCCAACACGTTTGGACTGAACAAAGGGAAAAGGCACACAGCTATCCCCAGACCGTAAATTAAAAATATCCTCAGTCCAAGTGAAAAGAAAGCTTTCCCACAAAACCATTTGGTACTTAGCCAAACAAGCAGAGATAAAGCACATGTGATTCCATTCTAAGGTCTTCTAAAGTAACGTGAGTGAACAGATTCAAAAATATGTCACGGGTTGTGTCATTCGATTTTGCTAAGAAAACCAGACTGACATACCACAAGGTAAATTTAAGGTAGATGGGACCTGAGGGAAGATTCAATCTGGAGAGGCCTCTGTCAAACATGAAGGCCATTAACTGTACACACAGAGAAAAATGTGGAAAGGAAAGTGTCTATCTCAAGGTTACAAGGATGGGAGGGAAACAGGTGGTCCTGCTGTAATCGTCCTTCTAAGGACACCTAATAAAAGCCCGATAGAGTGGACAGGCTTTGTAGTGTAACAAAGTACTTCAATGCCTTGGATGTGCCCAAGGAAACTCAGCAGAGGAAAAAAATAACAGAATGAATCCTCCACCACCACCAAGATCCAGTGGATTGTGGAAGACATCTTTTCTGAAGAAAGTGCTTCCTGCTAAAATGCCACTCTACCACGAGATCATCTGGTCCAACCATCCCCCTACCGCCAATGTCACCCACTACGCCATGTCCCCAAGCCCCATGTCCAACCTTTCCTTGAACACCCCCAGGGACGGTGACTCCACCACCTCCCTGGGCAACCCGTCCCAGTGCCTGACTGCTCTTTCTGAGCAGAAATGTCTCCTCATTTCCAACCCAAACCTCCCCTGGCACAACTTGAGGCCACTCTCCCTAGTCCTATCACTAGTTATCTGCAAGAAAAGGCCGACTCCCAGCTCCCCACATTTTCCTTTCATTTGTAGAGAGCAATGAGGTCTCCCCTGATCCTCCCCTTCTCCAGACTAAACAACCCCAGTTCCCTCAGCTGCTCCTCATAGGATTTGTGCTCCAGGCCCTTCACCAGCTTCGTAGCCCTGCTCTGGGCACGCTGCAATAAGCAGTGCACACTAGGCAGCAGGTTATTTCCAGTGCTCAAATATTTGCAATACTTTACTTGTGCAGAAGATGACCACATGGCAGAACACGAGCTTCAACACGGGACGTGTGAATATCCTGTTTTGAGACAAGTATTAGACAAAAGAAAAAAAAAAAGTATTAAATTCAAGGACAGCCAACAGCACATCCAATTGCAAGAGTCAAAAAGATGTAGCTCACCTCCAAACATATTGGACAATCCTGTCTGGAGACATTTTCGATGCACTTTGCGAAGACAAAGAAAAAGGTTAATCTACTATACGGTTATTTACATTGGTTTAAACATGGAAATTCCTAGAGACAGACAAGAATGTATGAAACACTATTGTTTTCATTTACGCTTGATGTTCTGAAGATTAACAGGTGGTTTAGCATAACAATAGTAAAACACAGCTTGGAAGTATACACAGGGAAGCGGCTCCCAAGCCTTGCCCAGCTCTCCCCGTGCTGCAGGAGGGACAGCAGCTCCGATTTAAACACCGTCAGGGACTGACAGAAGAGGGGTGGAAGGAGACCAAGGCGTGTTCCCTACGGGTGTTTTCCTTCAGTTGTGGGCGAAGCCAGCCCAGAGGCGTGTTGTTTGGTGCACTTAGCGCAAGGCTTGAGCCCGCCGCCTGCGTGTGCTGGGGCCAAGCCCAGGCAGCCAGCTCCTGTCAGCGAAACCGCGCTGCTCCCCAAAGGCAGGCACAAACTGCCGTGTGCTCACCTTGTGCTTCCCTCGGAGGCTGAGGCTCAGGCACAAGTTGCATTTCGAGCAGTGGAAGAAATCCTCCTTCGGGCCGATCCTGAGGAGACAAGCGGCGGGTCAGCAGCAGCAGCAGCCGCCCCCCACCCCACCCCACCCCACCCCGACCCGAGCAGCCGATGCCGAGGGGCGGGTGCCGCACCTGCAGATGCCGCAGTCGTCGCAGTGGTACTGCTTCTTGTCGCGGTCGAAGAGGTGGCACACGCCGCAGTAGTACTCGCCGAAGAGGCTCTGGCAGCCCTCGCAGCGCTGCTGGGCCTGCGGGGGCCGCCACACAGGGGGTAACGGGGGTGAGGTGCGCGGCTCAAGATAGCGCCGCCGCCCCCAGCCCCAGCCCCCGCCATGCCGGCGCCCCCCGCCCCGTCCCGCCCCGTCCCGCCCCGCCCCGGCGCCCACCTTCTGCAGCAGGCGGCAGCGGCTGCACTGCACCTCGGCCACGCGGAAGCGGTCGAGCCGGTGCTCCTCGGCGCCGTCGTGGCACAGGCGGCAGGGGTAGAGCTTCCCGCAGCACGGCGCCTGCAAGCCAAGCGGCACGGCTCGGCTCAGGGCTCAATGCCCGGCCCCGAGCCCCCCGGCCCCGCGCCCACCCCGCCGCCGCCGGCTGACCCTGAGCAGGCAGCCCCGCCGGTAGTGCTCGCAGCCGCCCTCCTGCTCGCCGCCCGCCGCCATGGTCCCGGCCCGGCACCACGCCCGGCACCGCGCTGCGCCGCCCCTTCCGCCGGGGGAGGCCGGGCAGGAGGCTGTGCGGGGAGGCGGCTGGGGGAAAACGAGGCTTGTGCTGTTCATAAACACCCGCCGGGTCCTGCTTTTGTAACACAGGCAGTGCCGCCGAGGTACGTGAGCGGCTACACCGGCAGCTTTACACCCGGTGAAGCAGCTTTTATGTATGCAGTCACACACTCGAGCCAAGAGGTTTGGATTTTTACTGTCCTTTTATTGAAAAGGTGTAACGTGCCTGGCACAACTGCGTAGCAGCGGAGCTCTAAGAACGATGACCGGGATACATCACTGAGCCTGTGCTGTGGAGGGGCAACAAGCTCCAAAGGGCAGCATGGGGAGAGCACAGAACTGCCCGAAGCCAGCTGGGAGCAGGTAAAGCAAAAGTGGGCTTGTAACAGTCCAAAGATAAACAGCTTTCTTCTTTTTCTTCTTTTCCTCCCCACAAGCCGCTGCTGAGGTTTGTACTTGCAAGTCCCATTCCCCCAAGGGGCCTAAGGGACTATGACTTACTAAAGGACCAAGTGACTTGCTGAGCGCTCACTAAAACCTTTCCACACGCCATCTGCATCACAGTTCAGTATTTTTTGCCGATATTCTCCCTTCACCATTAACAGGAGACACACGCTCATCCAGTGCAGCCAGACAACAGGCCCAGTTTAACACCCAGAAGTCGGGGGGAAGAGAGCACAGAGGAAAAAGGAACCTAACACAACTTCACACATGCTGCTGAGCAGAGCAAGGGTTTCAAAGGAACAGTTAGGAACATTTACACATTTACATTTCTTGCACAATTTTTTCGTGGATATTTTTACCGAGGCAAAGGTGCTTTCCAGTACAGAGCAGGTAGCCCACCAAAACATACCAAATTCAGCAGGTATCTGCTTTCGTCACCACTCATTTAAAAAGAACCCCCCACATTGTGAGAGCAGTAGTTAAGACAAAAGCAAGCCCAGCCTCCTCGGAAATACTCCAGACCAGCTTCTGCCCATCACACACTGACAACCACTATTTCTTTCTGAGCAGCCTGGCCCTAAGCCAGGAAGTCAGCATTTTGAGAGCTGTTTCGCATGCAAGAAATCCAGCAGCAATGGCTGCAAGAGCTCTGTCCTCGGGCTGGACCCAAGCCACTTCCCATCGCAGTCCAGTGGCTAACATGAGAGTAAGAGGTCCTCCTTTCTTCTCCAGAGACCGCCTGGTGTTAGCACCTGGAAACTTGGGTGGGTTGTTCCCACTGTGTCAGCCACCTGCATCAAGAGGAGAAAAGCAGGATGATGCAGGCAAACAAAAACACGGAGGTATTCCCTGGTGACAGGCTTCCTTTACTTTTATTCATTACAAGCTGTGCACTTACACCTTTGTGTTTCACAGATGAGACAGCTTTAGTAAGGTTCCTTCTTCCCCACTTATATTATCAGGATTGCTTCTTCTTTCTTCCTAGTGGCATTAAGCCATCAGATCGCATGCATGTATGTGCCAAATACACTCACCTAGATTAAGAGCACATGCAGTACTTGTGCACAAGACTAAAAACCCATTTCAGAGTCAGCAGTTGCTCCTTTGTCTCAAAAAGAAAACACCGGAGCCCAAACTATAAAATTAAGATGCACAGATTGCACCCTCGCATTAATGGTCTTGTCATGACAAGCCCGTCTATGCAGGACACAAGGTTCCAATGAAGCCAGCAAGATTTTGGAGCACAGCCTCTGAGGAGCCTTTCAGAGCACCTTGCTTCCTCCCCCCCTTTCTCCTCCCCAACTTCTGCTCCCTTCGCAAGGTGCAATTGTTCCATCCAGCCCCAGTGATATCACTGGGAGTAAAAACCCTCTGCAAACCGCTGGAGTTCTTGCTTTCAAGAGACATGAGAGAAACTTTGTTATATACAAGGAAGAAGCTGAGCAACAAGAGGTAACAATATCTCAACAAACAAACAGAAAAGTAAACAAAACAAAACACGACCTTTTATTTTTTTTTTGCAGACAGAACCACTTTGAGAACTGCTCAACAGCTACAGCAATAGACTTAGATTAAGTTAAATTGCATGACATCATTATTAAGCTGCTATTTCCCTTTTTGTTACTCTACCAGCTTCAACTCCCAGATTAACAAGTGAATTAATTTCCAACACCACCGCCCAGCACTTCAGCCCAAGAAATGATTTACCTGCCCCAGCCCATTTCAATATCTGTAAAGAAAGCTGCATGCGGTCCTCAGTAAGCAGTCTCCACACCCAGAGTGTGAAATGTAAAAGGATTTTCCCATCACACCTCCCAGCTAGTTAAGTGTTTATGAAACAAACCATTTGAAAGACACCAGGAGGCTCTCCTGTAAAAATTAAAGCCTACCTTTTAAAGGCAAGTGTGATCTTCTCTGTAATGCTAGTGCTCAACTCTAGGGAAACCGGCTTCTGATGCATCAGGCATCGAGTTCCCTGACATCTGTCAATTGGGAAAGAAATTTTTCAAATTCCATATGTAGTATCATATAGGGAGAACTACGAGAAACCACCTTCTAGGTACATATGCAATGCCAACACACAACTGTTCTCTGATCAAATCTGGCTTCAAAAAATTGTGCCAAGAATACACCTTTTCTCCCTCCAGTACAGTCTGCCAAACCTCAACTGGAAGCAAGGTTGCCAAAGTGGCAGCAGCCTAGGGAATTACACAATTCCCACAGCATTTCAGCGTTACTGGGGAAGTAACCTCTAGGAGTTGCAAGTATTTCCCTTCTTTCTCTCCCTGTGCCCGACTCCTACACTTTCTCCCTCTCTACTGCACTCCTCCCCTCCATGTATAGCACAGTCAGAACAATTCTGCTCAAAACACGTGTTCTTCCTGTTTTTTCTTCAATTTTGGAAAATTAGGTTTACTTCTACCTCAATCCAGCCAGATGAAATTGCAACAATTCACATTGCCAGTAAAAAACATAGTGTTTAGCTAACCTCAGAGAGAAAAGCAGAGCCCTATGTTTCATCTGTGACCCTTCTCCTTCCCCCCCAGTTCAAGGCCTCCAATGTTTCTACTTAGACACTTGAGAAACCAAGACAAGTTTTGTTTCTGTTAAGAGCCAGGCAGAAACCTTGTGGGTCACACTGTTCAGAAAAGCCTGAACCGAAGAAAAACACAGCACCAAGAATTATTTTATTCCTTTTTTACCTGCTGTGAGGCCAGACTTGGGTTATGGAGATCAATAGCAGCAAGGTAGGGGACCCGTGACTCTGAAACTGTTTTATTTTCCTTTTTGAGATATCTGGGATGCCACGCTGCAAAATGCAACCAATGCATACAGTGTTAAAGAAACTAGAGCTGACTGCTGTAATGCAGACTGCTTTCTGCCACTGATTTAGGATCAAGGTTTTACATAGAGGACATTAAAGCTCATACCATCCACTCCTCTCAGTTCAGGGAGAGGATTTAGTTCTGGCAAACGTACATCTGCCTTGGAGAACTCCCATTTTTTCTTGTTTGCCTGAAGGATGTTCTTGTCATTAGAAACCTGAAATGAAGTGAATTATAAGTGCCAGCTTGTGCAGAATATAAAAAACAAAGCTATTTTCAAGTTTCAAACTTAAAATTTATCAACACAGCAATGTTCTACTGTAGTTGGAACTTGAACAGTAGTAAAACAAGAGTGTGCCCTATGTTTAAAGGAATTCATTCTGATTAATTTATACAGTAAAAACAACAGAATGGCCACAACAGAATGAACAAACAAACAAACAACAACAAAAACAATGTTGATCATCTAAATGAGACTGCTTTCAAAGAGACAAAATACAATGAGAATGGTTCAGATTAGTTCTCTGGAAACAGTCAAATATTCCTGCTAATATGGAAAAATATTATCTAGGTAGTGGGTGCAATGGAGAACTTTGTATTTCACTTGTTTTCATTAGCAACTTCACATGCATTTGTGACCTGACTAAATGAAGCCCTGAAAAAGTTCAATCAAAATCCTAAGCTCTGCTTCAGCAGTGCAGCACACACAAAGAGGTCCACTCTTTCTGTCCAGGCAAGATGTCATGGATATATTCCATGGCACCAGGTATATAATCCAGGTATCCTGTGTTGGACCGCTCCCTCGCTTCCTTTAAAAAGTCCTCTAACACAAAATGTGTTTCATATAACATAATACTAACAAAGAATAGCAAATGACACAACTGTTGGAAAAAAGGCCTGAAGAACACAGTATTTCTAGTTGAGAGTTATGGTGAAGGCTGCAACAGAAGGGATTCTTGACAAGAAAGCACATACTTCAGAATTTTATTTTTTACTTAGTCAAGGGGGAAAGACACAACTTACCGATGTCAAGCTTACACTATAATGGCCTGCTGGAGAACGCTTCCTTTGCTTTAGAAATGGGTTCAAGTATTTTTTGCTCTTTTCATCAACTCTGTAATGAAAAATGACCTAAACTTTGTACTAACCAGGGTAACGTGGTAAATATAAATACAAACGCAAGAAACCCAGAACCACTGACATTAAACAGTAAGCAAGAAGGCTTAAAGGGATAACACTCTCCATGGACCCAGCTAACAAAAAAAAATTCATCCAAAGGACTCAGAGAAAGGCCAGTATCACAGCAGCTGGCAAGTTGTTGCTGTGCAGCAGTGCTTTGCCAAATGCAGAAACACAGAGACCCCCTGGCTGCGTGGACCCTCAAAGCTGCTTGAGATGAAGCCAGGCTTTCTAACCCATGTACAATCCTCCTCCCAAGAGCTGCTCCTAGCTGCATCCTGTCCCAAACCCCCTTCTCGCACTCCCACATCATCTCCTTCACCTCCCTCAGCACACTGCAGCTTCTCAGCAGCAGGGTCAATAGACACAAGCTTCTCCAGCTCTGTTCCCATACCTGTAGTTATGGTTTCCAGGCAGAGGCCCCATCCCAACCATAGTGGGAGAAATGTTCTGGTTGATGGGAGGAATAACTATGCCTGTGTTCTTGGCATAGTCCAAGCTGCTGCTGGAATCTTTTAGGCTGGTTTGAGGGCCTATTTTAAATGGGTTGATTGCACTGTCATACAGGGAGCTGTGGTTGGAAGATCGCTCTGCTTTCTCTCCATCAGCTTTAGAGCACTTCGCTTTGAACAGCTTTGCATCACTGCTCTTTGGGTCAATGTTGAAATCCTGTTTGGGAAGATAAGCATCATACTTCTTTTACAGTTATGTTTAAAAAGAAACGGAGAGCTGCGCATGCAGGAAAAAGTCAAAAGCCTAAACCCGCACAACTCTGCCAGGATCTGATGGAGATGGCATTGTTTTTAGTAGCGAGATAGAAAACGTGTTTGCCATTAAAATTGGAAGGAGGAAACTTGTCAGGATTCCAGCACCCTCTGTAAATAAGTCACCTTGGAATGTAATCGGAAGTGATGGAGGAAGAACAGCCGTATCATGTGTCACTTCCAAAGAAATAAGAACCAAGCCCAATGTCACCTCAATGTCACTCTGAAGCCTCTAGTCCTTTGTATCTGATTGAAAGCAAAATATGCAGTTTTGGAGACAGGACTTTAACACAGGTAAACAGACGCATACAAATACGCTTTGCTCATCCAACATGACTTACACTTTCTGATTCTCCCTTCAGCTCTGTATTTGCCAGGAACTGCATCGTGATGCATTTCACTGACAAGGGACTGACCAAATAGCCACCTGGAGACTGTCCAGCTAAGCACCAGAGCAACTTGTAGCAGCCAGTCAGCACCAAAGGCACAGAATTTCTACGCAACAGCCTGAAGGCTGTACTGCACTGAGTATCAGAGCTATGGGAGCACAGGACTGCTGTAATGCCTTGAACTGAATTACTAAGTCTTCAGCACTGTTTAGATTTGCAGTGACTTACAGAGGTGAGCTTCTCTGGCACATCAGTTATCTAGTCTTTTTTTTAATGAAATGTAAAATTATGCTTATATTTTTGCTATGCAATTAAACTGCAGCACATACTTACTTATATAGTGATTTTAAAAGACAAAAAAAATACAGGTTTGGAAAATAAAGATCAACTAACCTGGACACCAAGCATCTTTCTTTCTTCTAAAGCATCATCTTTATCCTTTCTGCTGGTTTTTGATTTTTTTTGTAATTGATGGTCTCTGGCATCTTTCTGAATCTTTAGTTTAAGCTCCTGAGCAAATCTATATTACATATCACGCAAAGAGGAATGGAGGGGGAGAGAAAAGGCTTCTGTTATTCTAAATATCATTAGTTAGTGCTCAGCCCAGGCTGTTGTTATAGCTATCCAAGTAATCAAACAAACCTTGTCTTTTTAAGTAACGAGAAGCCAACTGAATACAATTTATCCATTAAAATAAGTAAAGTCTTACACATGCACACTTTCCACATCACAGTAATAAAGGAGGTTGTATCCCAGTCTGGCATAGATGCGGACACTAAAGAAATACACTGTCAGACAATACTACCCACTATCCAAAGTGCTGTGACACTGGGCGCACACTGATGAATTAATGTTGTGACAAGGTAATGTGGTAAACATGCCACCGCACTGTGCTCCCATTCAACTGTTCTCCCATTTTTCAGGAAGGCTAAAACCAAACAAAACCAAAATACTCGGCAACCATCAGCTCTGCAAAATCAGCATGCGGTCTTCAAGCACAGCTGCTTAATTTCCTTTTAATCTTGTCCTATTTTGAGCAAGAGATGAACTGTTTACCTTTCAGCAAATCCATCCTCGTTAAAGAAATCGCACTGCAAGAGTTCAGCACAAGATGGTCTTTTGTCTGGGTCAATCTGCAAACACCTCTGTCAAACCAATGTAAACATTAGAAGGCAGATACTTCAGAAATGAAACAAAGGCATTAACATTTCCAAATGAAGTCAAGAAAAACAGCTGCAAAGCTCCCACTTCTGGGGTCTCTTATGCTGAGATAAGCCCAAGAGACATATGCTTTTTGCCAGCAACATCCATTCTAATCACTAGGGCTCACAAAGACTGATTGCATAGGTAACACCTGCCACACAAACAGATCCCAGTAAAACTCTCTTATTTTCAACTACATTTGCTTGGCTGAGGCTTTAGAAACTGTTTTGCTCACGAGGCATTTCAAACACAACCAAGGGTTTTTTGGGTTATTTTAGTTATCCAGCATATCAATGCTCCAGTTTATTGTGTGAAGGAAGAAAAAAATCTTCAGGGTCAGTTACAAGCTGTATGCTTCCCAGCTCCCACACAGTAGACACACAGCTCTGAGAGCAAGGTGTGTGTTTGGATGTCATCCCACCCAGGCCTGTTTGCTTGCAGTGGCTCTACCAGCCTGTGGAGAGGGTTGCCAGAAAACACTGTATCCACACAGCTCTGCGAGCAAAGAAAATGTAAGGAGCTGTGTATGATCCACAGAGGAGGTGCAAGGCACGCTACAAGCCTCCCTCAGAGGGTATGCAGCGATCCTTTTGGCTCTGGGATGACTGGCTCAGTCTCCCCCATCATGCAGGACAGCAGCTGAGCCATCTTTATGGTCCTCAGTGACCTGCCAACCCAAGCAGTTCATCGTTGGCATGGGTAGTTGAAAGCAAGTCAGATTAACAAGCCCGTTTGGCAGGCTGCATTCAGTTCCCCAAGGTAAGGGACAAGTAAACAGAGAAATGATTGTGCTGAATTCTAGACAGAACCTCTCCAAGGAACTTCCAAAATGATCAGTTACGTACCTTGGCTAAATTCAGCACTGCAGCAGAGAGCTTGGGGTATCGTCTGTCCAGAGATTCAACCTCCTTCACTTCAGGCAACCTCATGCCAGCAAAGTGGGGGTTTTTATAGAATAACTCTTGGTGTCTTAGAATTAAATTACCTGGAATCAAACAACCAAAGCAACCACATGGAAGAAATGCAGTCCTGCAGAACTTTCAAGAAGCCAAAATACTGGATCACCATTACTGAGAGGCCTACAATGTGGGCCACTCTCTTTCCACTCATGCACCATGACTTGATGTCAGCTGTACTCACAAGCTCCTAGCCCCCCTTCATAAAAGACGCTAAGAAATCATGCTCCCAGAAACAGTTCAGCACACACCAAAGTCTCTTCCCACACCCTCTTCTCCCATCAAGACTTATTGAACCCCTTCGTTAGTGAGCAGGCACTAGTAGCCCGACAGGCTGTTCTCACCCAGGCACTTGGTGATATGGTAGAGCTGGTCAATGTCTGAATCTCCGGGGAACAGGGGCTCTCCTGTGAGCATTTCCGTGACCAGACAGCCAATAGCCCACACATCCACAGCCCTGGAAGAAAAACATCCCAGCTCAGCACGGCTTCATTCCTCTCTCGGAGCTAAAGGCTGAGCTGGGCCATCACCCAGCAAGTCTTAAGCAGGTTATGAGCCCCAGGGGCAGCTTTGGCCCCATAAACATCAAGATGGCTGTTTTCCAAGCTTACAAGTGCTCTGATGAATGCCAAGGATTCAGCTCCTGAAGCAGGCAAACACTAGAAGAAGCCCGACCAATCTGAAATCAATTTCCAAACCCCAATGCTTCAAACATTCTAGTGCAATGAAATACATAAGATTTTTGCCTTTTGGAGACCACAAAAGTAAGCCCATTTTCTTTCTGCCAGGGCACTTACCAGAAATGAACGTTAGGGACATAAAGAGCTGGACAAACAGGCCTGTGAAAGGTAGTTTAACTTCTGACATGTTTTTGCAGCACTGGCGAACCAGGTAAGAAAAATCTCATTCCTTCCACCCCCTCCCTCCTGAAATGTCTGTCTCATATTGTCTACAGGGCCTTCTCTGCCTCCCATCCAGCACTCCAGCTGTGCAGGGGGGAAGCAGCCTCTTCTGCTACTAGCTCTGGCAACCAACAAGTTCCTGCAGACAACAGACTAGGAACGTGGCTGGCTCAGTGTCTCCTCCTCTCCTTCTGAGCCAGGAAAGCCTAACACTGGCAGTAGTTAGCTCCAGAGAGGAGGAGAAAAGAGAAAAGCTTCAGCATCTACAAGCGAGCAACCAGCATTCCTTTAACCTGTTTGCCAAGCAAGAGCCCCCTGCCTCCCCCCAGAACAGAGCACCCCCCAGTCCCACAGCCCTTCTGTGGCCTCCCTGCACGTCTCCTACCTGCCGTACTTGGTATCTCCCACCAGCAGCTCTGGGGCTCGGTACCATCTGGTTGCCACATAGTCCGTGTAAGCTTCCCCAGAAGCTGCCAACGTGCGAGCAAAACCAAAGTCACACAGTTTTACAACTCCCGACTGGGAGACTAGGATGTTCTCTGGCTTAATATCCCGATGTATTATCTGCACAGAGAAAAGCAAGTCAAGACAAATCATTTCCCTATGCTAAAATGACTGACCCACCAGAAACAGTAGCTTTATCACGTTCAGGTAAAAAATTACATTTCTGCAGGCATGGGAAATGCACAGTTTATTTATCAAGCGCCAACTCAAGTGCACAGGTGAACACAAAACCACCAGGTTTTGTACAGAATTGTTAATTTTATGCACCTCTCTGCATGTATTTACCATAGCTATTTTACAGGCATAATTTATTATACTTTAAAATCACAAGTTTAGAAGTTGTAAGTGTTGCATACCCTGCAGTTAAACATGAAGAGTATTTTAAGAATACATGTGAGACAGCTTTTCCAAACATAAGAAGAAATATATACATATATACATCATAGTTACAAGAACACGATTAAATTGGCAAACCTGTGTTACAAATTGGTCAAAAAGAAAAACCTAAAAATGTTGAAGACAAAAAAGAAAAGCTTCTGAAAGAGAGACGATATCCCTCTGCCAGAGGAAAGTCAGTTTTCAGTGAGGTGACACCAGCATTTGAACCCTTTGGACCCCTGGAGCCTTCCTTTGAAGAACTCTCACAGGTCAGTCACAGACAGACTACTGGATTAGCTGATGTCAAGCTCTGACATTTAGTGCGAAACTCAGTCAGGCCCTTCTGCTCCATTTCCATCTTCCAGCCCAAGCTCTATTTCTCTAAGCTTTAATAAGTACCAAATATACATCTCTGTATCTATCCATTCAAAGTTAAGTGCAGAGTGCACTTCGCATGCATACTTACGTTATGGCTGTGACAAAATGCTACTCCTCTTAAAATCTGAAATAAGTATTTCCGAACCCTGCTGTAGTCTAGTCCATTTGGAAATGCCTCAAGATCATCAAGCACTGTGTGGTCCACGAATTCAAATACCAGATACCACCGTTTCTTCTTTTTACACACTTCCAGCAGGTTCACGAGATTCTCATGCCTGAGTTGCTGTTATAAAACAGGAAATATTTTGTGAGAGCATGAAAACATTTAATGAGTAAACTAAGCCCAGACGCTTTTAACTACAGCCCAGCAGATACGTTATCCCAGAGTGCTCTTCCTGTCATAGCACCCACATTCATTTGTTCTTAAAATCAGCTCACTGATATTTCAGACAGGTTTTATTTTTCCACTTTTTAAGGTAACTTGGAGGACTTCTACTACCCCCTATATGCAGATACCTGTATTTGGAACCCAGAAATAAATAAAATACTAAGGGCATTGCTTTTTGCTGCAAACAGCTCAAGGAGCAATAAACACAGCTTGTTGCTGTAACGTTGGGCTGTGTCTGAGACTCAGACTTATTTATGAGACATTCTCATACAGGTGGCCAAGTAACTCTACGCTACCCTGCCAGCTCCCTCAAAGCAGAGTACAAGGTTCAACACCAGCTACTCCTTCCAGATAGGATTCAAAGCACACAAAGAATTGATGAAGACAGTTGTCAATGTTTTGTTTTAGAAAACTTTTTGCCTCTCTCAATAACCCAAAGCAGATTCATCTCTTTTCTCCCATATTTCCAGTAAGTTTTACTTCTCTTTCATTCCTTTCTCTAGGACTTCCTTTTAAAAATCGCTTAAATCCCCACTTCAAATAGTTCCCAAACCAGATGCAGTACCTGTGTTCTACCTAGCTGCCAGTTCATCACCAACTACTTAATGTCTGTATCTTAATTTTTCTTATAAAACTGATCAAAGAATTTTATTTTTCACTCCTACCATACCCAACGCATTTCTGTTGGCACTGCCAGCACATTTACAATAAGCAAGGTGACAGAATACAAGTACACTGAACGGATAAAGTTCAGCATTCTTACCTAAAACACTCCAGTTAACAATTAAACAGCTTTGATTAAACTGTCTCTAGTGGGTTCTGAGTGAAAAGTGACAAGCCAAGGATTTGAAGATTTTTGTCCTTTATTTATTATTATGCAGAGGGGAAAGCTGCAGATCTCAGGGACCACGACCAAGCAAGATGCAAAAGGACTAATTTCTGAAGATTTTATAAAATGATGCTCAGTTAGAAATCGAGAGTGGGGGGCTGGTTTTTGTACCTTTTTGATCTGAATGCAGTACCTGAATTTGCTTGTTACGTGTTGACACCTCCTGGCCCAGCATCCCTGCCTGGGCAGGACTGCGTGGCTGAAGATGCAGGAGGACCTATGGGTGCAGGAGCTGGGCTGCTCTGCATGAGCACTGCCCTGAACGCTGAGCCAAACCCAGCCAGGCTCTGCCCTCCCTGGCCAGCATCCCCAGGTCAGTTTTTTCCAGCACCAGGACTTGGACTCTGGCAGCTGCAAGATCGAGTGCTGTCCTGTGGGCACTTCTCCACAGTGTCATTGACATGACTGGAAGTAGGGCAAAATGCTACTGGCTTTGCCAGGGGCAAATAACAGCTGAGGGGCTAAGATCTGGCAAACACTTCTGATTTAAAAGACCAGTAAAACATAGGCTCAGTGGAGCAACTTAACAATAAGAGGGAGAGACTATAGCTCCCATCCTGCGGCTCAGCAGCGACGGGTTCCTCTATGCCCTTTGTGGTCACATCCACGTCCATGCAGAGGGGTGCTCTGCTAGGGAGGACTGCTGCACAGATCATCAGCAGGTGGACTGCTCATACAGATGCTGTCACATTCTTAATACTGCGTTTCAGAATCAAGTTTGAAGAAGCTGCAGCAATTCAATCCTCTCAGCTGTTTCCTCAAGCTCTTTTCTCCAGAATAATTTACTCCCTGCACAGGGGATCTGAACAGATTTTGCTTCTTTCAGTAAAGATTACATTTCTGCCCAAACACCAGAAGAGAAACAAATAAATAAATAAAATAAAAGGTTCACAGGGAATGAGCAAGTGAAGAAACTACAAGATTAGATCTCTTGATATTTGTTCTCACTGTGAGAGGCCATTTACTGAGCTATATATGGAAAAGTCCCCCTTGCTCAGTTCCCGTTTACCCAGGAAAACAAGTTAATTTCCAACACACCTGGGAGGTGCTACGTGCTTTGACTCAGTAACTAAGCGAGGCGTGCCAGCAGACCAGGTACAATCCAGACTCATGCAAATTTGCTGTAAGCGTTTGAGGGACAATGCTTTCAGCTGCTGGCTGCATCTCAAGCTCCAGCAGGTACACTCCTATTAACTCTAAGTGCCTACAGCTCTTGCAGCAATGGCAGAGATGACTTTCTCCCCTTCTCAGCACAGGGACTGGAGTCTGCCAGACTTAGGAAGAGACTCTTGTGGAAGCCAAGTGGAGAGATGGCAGGCTGACACACATCCCCACCTCCAGCACACCCCACATTCTGAGGAGAAGCCTAGATATACCCCGACTCTAATCAGAATCTCATTTCTTCACCAAAAGAATTTCTTCAGCCACGTCCCAACACTTAACACTTCCACGTGTGCCCTTGCACAGGGACAGACACTTTTCTGTGCACACCGCTTTGAGACACACCAAGGTACCTAACACCTCTGGGGGGGAGTAAGGCAGGGCAGCGCACACTTTCACTGGAGTTCAGGGAAGAAGGAAAATGCTGCTGCTGCTGCTGGATGTTACAGTGGAGAATACAGGGCCTGAAGGTGGTGAAAAAAACAACTGGAACAGATGTGTGTCCTGGCACTGCATCCCACCTGCATCCTTGTCAGCCTACTCATGAAGAACTGCAGCAGAAAAACCTTGCAGTGAAGCAGCTTAGGAACTTGCAAAAGCTTTCATATAAAGAACAAAGCCAGAACAGGGAGCAGGAAGACCACATGATGAAACACTGAAGAGCACGCAAACAAAAACCCCTTGTTTATCTAAAGCTCCTGGGTATTTTTCCAGAGTATCTACAGCCCATGGAGAACCCTTAATGAACTAACCCACACAATGAGACTACAGAGCTTGCCAGCACGTAACACTGCTGATAAGAAGCCAACAGGCAGATGGACATTTATGTGAGGATAAAGAGTCCACAGCTGATAACAGACAAATCACACACTCAGGCAGCAAGAGCCACAATGCCAGCTGGCTTCAGCCTAGGGGCTACCCGTTGACCGATAAGGTTCAGGAGTTTGCTGCTTGCCCTCCTGCAGCCTCTTGCAGGCAGTTCAAGCCTGCCAGGAAAGTGCCATAAAAACCCCACTGTGTTCCTAGCAGCAGATTTCCATATCAGATAACGTTAGCACCCAGCCTGGCCAGGCTCACTGTCACACATCCAAGTCACCATTTACCTGCAGATTTTATAAGCTCGACATTTGCCTTGTTTTCAGCAAATCAATGGCAGGAAGGTACTGTCTTTTGGTACACAAGGCAGAGAGGACGCAATTATTTCCAGGAAGGCATATGGAGACCTTGGGGTCTCTTCGTTTTACCTTTACCTGCTGAATACCAGGCACATAAACAAGCTTCTGACTGAATCGGGGCTAGCCAGAAGGAAAGGTTCAAGGGGTAAACGAATCCACCACGGCTTGGCTGCTCGTGGGAGCATGAACAGGACCTGACCAAGCCTGGCTTTGTTGTTTGTGCTTTATAAGCTGATGTACAGTGGTGCCCTGTACCCCTTCTAAAAAAGCTGTCGAAACTGACAGAGTGCCTTAAATTCACACCCACCCTCCAGCTTCCCTGGGTAAACACCATTCTTTAAATTAGGGAGTCTCAAGAGGCAGTTTTTCCCCACGTAGCCTCTACGGGAAGATCTCACCCACATCCGTCAGCTCTGACCGCTAACACCCGTAACACAAGGGGAGCCCTGATCGCAGACACTCAGCCCGACAACGCTTCAACACGCATCTCAGCATTCATTAATGAGGAATATACCCCCAAAGCTACCAAAAAGACGCCGGCGTGGTCTTTAAAACGCAGCTTCGTCGCCCGGGGCTCCCCCCTGCTCACCTTCAGCAGCTTGATCTCCCTCACGGCGATCTTCCTCACCATCGCATCATCCTCGCTCTCCAGGAACTTCTTGACGGCCACCACCCGCCCGCTCTCTTTGTGCCGGCACCTGGTCACCACCCCGTAGCTGCCTTTCCCGAGGAAGCCGAGGACCTGGTACTTCTCCATCTCCACACCCCCCTCCCCTCCTTCCTTCACAACCCCCGGGCAGCGCTGGGGCTCCCCGCCCGGCGCCTCACGCTGCCCGCAGGGCACGGCCCGAAGGCCCCAGCGGCACCGGGGCAACGGCCGCCACCTGCCGCAGCGCCCAACGGCCGCCAACGGCCGCCGCAACGGCCGCCGCCGCGGGCGCCCCCTCCCGCCCTTCTCCGCAATGTGTTTTTTTTTTTTTTTTTTTTTCCTTTTTCCCTCAGTGTTTGAGCCTCTTGGGGTCACTTTTCAGTTCCTGTCACATTTTCAGTAGAGGTACATGCAGCAGTTTGAAGGAGCTGCCTCAGAAAATCAGTACAACGACCACCGTTCAATATGCTCACGAGTTCGTTTTTAGAGAATATCCAATGTGTATCGATGTATGTTTGCCTACTGCTTTCTTTGGAGAACTTTTCCCTTCGTGGCAGTGACAATAGGGAACGCCAGGATGCCAGAAGGGGGTGTCCCAAGAGCCTGCCAGGGGGTGACACGGAGTGATCTGTGTGTTCATGTGCTTACATTTCCCCCATTCATAGTAGATGATTTACAGGTGCACGGAAGAGACTGCACTCCAGCAGGCAGCTTAAATGCTGCGTGACCTTGCTCTTTCAAGGGTTGTATGTTTCCCTCAAGCAGCGAAAGTTTCCAGTACTTTCAGTGGCAGTTCAGCCTGAGTCAAGGTGAGACACAGTAGCAAGCTGCTGCTTAAACACAACAGAAAGAATTTCCAGGTTGTCTTCGGGCAGACTTGGTGGCAGCAGAGGGGAAGAGTACCTTCCTTCACATGGGCGCCACCAAACATCCGAATTCTTCACCCATCTGTGCAAGCGTCCCAGGTAAAACCTGGTATCTGGGCTGCCACAGATGTGTGAGGGGCTGTCTCCCACGTGGGGAGATAACTCAGGCGGGCAGAATGAGCCAGGTTAGACACAGAGCGTGAGGAACCTGAAGAGAGAAGCACATCCCAGTGAGGAAGGTCACCTGCAGCACCAGGGGGCAGTGCTGGGAGGGAAGGGGAAAGCAGCACCGCAGCCCCTGCAGCTCTGCTCGCTGCACATTTTAGTTCTGCAACATAAACCAGATGCCTCCTGTGCAGCCAGGTGGTGAGAAGGGCCCACACGGAGGTGACACAGAGAGCTGTACGAAGAGGCAGGGTGCAGGACAGCAGCCAGCTGGGGAATTGAGCTCAGGGCCCGTGCTTCCAGTCAGGTCCAGCCACAGACGAACGGGTCTCAGTTGTAGCAAGGACGTCCTTTCCAGGAACATTTTTGGCCATCCTCTTCTCCAAGCACCCTGCTGGCTAGCGAGCTGTGCCTTTACTGAAGAGCTTCCAGGGAAGAGTAATTCTGCTGACCCAGAGCCAGAAGGCAGAGCTGCTGGGAGACCTGACCAGCTGGATGCCTTCCCCTGGTCCCCCCGGGCAAGATATTGAGTGCCCTCTGTTTAGCAAACCACTTAGCATTTGCCCCACACAAACCACAAATGATACCTTCTCACCTGAAGGGAATAAAAGCGTTTCACCTCTCTTCATGCAATGAGACTGTTACATTAAAAGCCTCTTCAATTTTAGACCTTGTGATTGATTTCTGTTGGCCCAACCGTCAGGTTCAGACCATGCTCAAAGCTATCATCTGCTTCAGTTACTGTTTCAGATCCACAGAGGACTCAACCCTTGCTGTTTCTCCAAAGAAAAAACACCTTGGGCTTAAACAAAAGTTTTGTCACGTTCTCTAACATCAGAGCAACATCAAGTACCCTCTGAAGACGTGACTTTCGCTAAAATAAACCTCAAACTTTGCATACTCCAATTTGTACTGTGTTGAAATGGTCTTTTAAAAACAAGCAAACAAACCAAAACTGAAAGCTTAAGGGTCCCAATCCTGGCTAAGGGTGCTGTCCTGACACTGACCTGTTTGCAAATAGCTTCTCTTCCACACAGTGCTTCGGAGCAGGAGGCAGTGAAGCTTAAACAATAATCCCCTAGCAGCATGCCCCAGTTTTGCAGCCTAACACACAGTTCAGGTTTCCCCAGGGATCGGGGACTGCCCACCAACACCCTCCCCACAAAAAGCTGCTCATTCTCTGCAGCTGCAGTCCTCCATGGCTCTTAGACAGCCCGAGCTCCTTTCTTTGTCCGCTGAGCTGGAACCGTTCTGTTATTGGAGGGATACTAAAAAAACCTTACCCAGATAAGAACACCTCCCCCTGACCTTCCCCAAAAGCCTGCCTGGGGGTGAGACAGAGGAAGGTGGAACACCAGTGCAGCAGAACAAACCCAGCAGATACTGTCCTGCCAGTTGGACTTTACAAAGGCTGCTGTTTTGCTGCCCCATTTCCTCTAATTAAATGCATCGCGTTCATGTTCCTTTGGAAAGCTTTATTATTATGTTTCTCTGACACTCCCTTCTCTATTCTTTTACTCCTTTCCAAAATGAAAATAATAATAATAATAAAAGGCAGACTCTGGGCTGAATCTGAGCAGTCATGCTTTGAATCTGAAGGTGCTCCCAACACCTTTTTTTCCTGTCTCAACCCCAAATTTTGGTTCCTAGGGATCTACACCCTGTACTGTAAGAAAATTTATTGATTTGACAGCAGGATTTAGTACTCACTGCTGCTTCACCCTGGCACAGGTCATTCTGTCAGTTTGTGGCCCACCAACCACCTCCCTCCCACCTACTGCACTGTGCCCTGGTGTGCTTGTTCCTCAGACTCCCAGGATTTGTGTAGAAGGACATGAGTAACCCTGCTGGCCTTTTCTCTGTAGCCTGCTGGCTTCATATCTCAAATGCTTGCCCAGAAGCCCCTTGCTGCCCCTGGCCATGCAGCCCGCTTGGGAGTACTTCATCTATAGCTATCAGACTTCCTTTGTCCTCTTCCTCCTCCCTCAGCAACACCTGAGTTGTACAAGTGTCATCGCACGTGCTATCAACCAACCTCCTGATACCCATGAGGTTATCCAGATAAGATAGGGAAAAGAGCTGGTTTCAAAGTCTTTAGTCCACATTTCTATTTCCTCGCTCCTCTGCCAGCAGAGCGCTCCTAATTTTTCCAGAGAAAAACACACTTTGCTTTAAGTGTAAATATATGGGCACAAAGCACAGCTGTGTGGGCGTTAGGTATGTTGACATGATCCTGGGCAGGAAGAGGGGCACTGATTCTCCCTGTCCCCTTCATCCAGATAAACGTGGATGCGTGGTGTCAGGCTGGCCACGTGGGAAAGGCACCTCAGCAAGAACTGTCAGACCGGGAGCTGCCTCAGCTCGTCCGCTGCTGACGACCTGGCTTTGGAGAAACCAGCTGCGCTACCTGTACTCCTCAACTTGCTGCGCTGCTGCCTTTGATGGATGGGAGCACACCAGAATTCTCACCGGGCGTCTCCTGCCCCTACCTCAAAAGCAGAGCCTAAAGCCCTCCCAATCTTTCATTGCTGAAGCGAGGCTGGCCGGACTTGTTACGATCAAGCCGCCCCATCTCAAAGTTTTCCTTTTCAAAGGAGGAGCCGTCTGCTCACGGGTTCATTGATTCCCTGCCCAGCAGGAATGTTTGCTCGGCAGGGACAAGCCACACCTCTGATGACTGTAACAGGCAGAGCGCTCTCTGTTTTGATATACTATCAGCTGGGTTTATCAAGGTATATAAACAAAACCTCCCCGCTCCAGAACTCTCCCTCTTCTGGCCAGCAGTCCCTGTGGAGCGCGCGGGGGCTGCAACCGAGCTGAGCTCACCTGCTATTTCAAGGAATTTTAATAGCAGGTTTTAAGCTACTTATTTACTTTTTTTGGTCTGTGCAGGAAGTCTGAGCTAAAAAAAAAAAAGATAGAAGTATAATTACCCTGGCACGCCTGCATTCCTGCTCCGGGCTCAGGCGGGGAGGGCGTCTTTCTTGTCGGTGCAGGCACATTTGAGCCAGGAAGAGGACCGGATCCCTGGAGATCATCGCCACAAACGCGCGTAACTGAAACCTCCAGCCATGCTGAAACAGATATTATCGGACATGTACATCGATCCTGACCTGCTGGCAGAACTCAACGAGGAGCAGAAACAGATCCTCTTTTTCAAGATGAGGCAGGAGCAGATCAGACGGTGGAAAGAAAGAGAAGCTAACGCAGAAAAGGAAGAAAAGAAGCAGCAAAAGAAGCCACCGCTGAGAAAAGGTAAGTCTCGGCCTGCCAGCTGCTTCCCCCTCTGGCACAGACCAGACCAACTCAACTGCTCCCCACAAACGGGAGGTAGCGTGTCCCTAGGGCAATTTCTTCTCCCAGGGACTGGGAGCAAAAAAGCATCAGAGCTGCATTTCCAAACTGTAACTAGCCTCACTTCCCAAGCTTAATTTGGCCTGGCATACAATGGTTTTACTCCCTCACCCAGATACTTTGCCCTTTGCCAAGTTCCTAAACCCCCTTTCCTGGGAAGCTGTGGCTTCCTTATTCCCGGCAGCAGGAGATGCAGCTCATCAAGCATCCCAATGAATGGGAGCCTCTGAACCTCTCCATAAGATAACCACGGACTCAAACACCTGTCCTGGGGTGCCAGGAACATAGGGGAGCTCAAAAAGTCCCTTGACCTTGTCTGAGGCACCAGATCCGCAGGAGTTTCCCTTGTGCTTTTAGACCTGAAGTTTTTTTTTTTTTTTTTTGCCTGGATTACACAGCATGTTATCTGCTAGCATGGTTATCACTGCTCTCCCAACTGCTCTGTTTGCAGATAGTTCACCCTCACCCAGGCCCTGGTCAAGGGGCTTGGGGAGGGGGTGGCAAAGAATTAGAGAAAGAAAGGAAATATTGGCATCCCTTGTCCCCACATTCAGAAATGTCCCCTTCACTAACCCAGCTGCAGTGTTGTGAAATGAAATGGGAGGTGCGTCCTGTGTCCCAGCTGAGCTTTCCCCATGTCCAGCCACTTTCGGAAAGGTTCTGCCAACGGCAGCAGCCGGGGGACGCAGCACGTGGGACACAGGCCCTGCACAGAGTGCTGAGCAAACAGTGTTTGCGAAAGAGCTACTTCTCTTCCAGCCAGCGGGAAGTCAGTGAAATGGAAGCTGGGAGCTGACAATGATGTCTGGGTCTGGGTGATGGGCGAGCATCCTTCAGATAAATCGTATGCAGCCATCTGTGAAGAGATCCAGGCACAAAGGGCAAAGCAGTTAGCAAGCGAGCAAGGCAAGGAAGCGAGGTAAGCACCCTTCGCCTGGGGGACTTGGTGGGCAGACACAGAGAAAAAGACATTCCTAGAAATTGGAGGCTGGACACTTCTCTGGGGACTCTCCCCCTCTGTTTTGCGAATTTTCCTTCTCGCAAGGAAGTGGGCGGGCAAGTCCAGCATTGCCACCAGGAAGCAGCACAAGCCCTTTATAAAACCTCTTTTTTCTTTCCTTTGATTTCCACCTTGGGGCTGGGCTGGGTGTGGCTGTCACACTCTACTTGCAGACAAAAGGCTCAGGTGAAGGTCGGCTTTCTGTGGGTACACACGGTGCTGGCGGACACCATCTCCAGCCCTCCTCAGCTCATGGAGCCTCCCGTGATGTCCCTGCTGTGGTCACCGCAGCAGTTCATAGGAAATGGCAGCTCTGTCACCGCAGCAGGTGATGCGTTTGGCTTGCACCGATTCAGCAGCAGGTGCTCCCAATGAGTAATTAAATTAATTATTCCATCTACCTGATCTGGAGGTATGATAGCTGCACGCACGTGCTCCATCATGGTGCTGGTCTGCTCATGTGTAACTTCCTCTCAGATGCTTGGAGAGCAGAAAGTGGCTCCCTGGGATTCCTAAGACCTGTCTCTCCTGTTTTAGAGACACCAACTGTTCTGTAACACCGTCTCTGCATCCCCAGCCGGGAGTCCTTGGTGGGACAGATGTTCAGGGGAACAATAAAGGCACTGTGGAGAAGCAGAAAGAAGATGGTAGAAAAACTGCTGCTGCTACAATGGGGAAAAGCCAGGAGCTAGAAAAGGTACTTCCACCCTTTTCTCCATACTAACCAACCTCATTTGCCTGAGATCTAGGAAGTGCAGCAAATCCTGATTGCTACTGATACAAATTTGAGTGAGAGGAAAGGCTGTGCTGTACTCCTAGAAGATGCCGTGCTGTTACATCCTTCCTTAGGACTTAGGAGGTCCGAGTGCTATTCTCATCTGGGATAGATCTGCTCTGTAGCACTGGACAAGCTACTCTCAAATCCTCTGCTTCTGTTCATTGTGGATAAAATGAGGGTCAGAGTACTCTCCCTCCTGCTTAGTGGCTAGTCTGGACTGCTTTCTGGGCAAGACCAGAGAGCCCATCCCAGGATTTGAGGGCTATAAACTTGCATGTGCAGACAAATGATTTACTTTTACAAGAGATCAGATGTATAGTTTTACCAGTATCCTCTAACATGCATATTTTCAAGTAAAATAGCTTATGACCTTTACAACATAGGAAAGCATCAAATGCACGTAAGCAGTGCCGGTACATACAGCTTTACTGAGGTAGTATTTTTCTCCAGTAGTAAATACATTTCTACTTTTTAATTGGCTACCAAAAAAAGCCATTTGCAGAAAACAGAAAAGGGCAAATTCAATTAACTATCAATGCAACCAAAGTTGAACGGAAATGTCTTGTTGACTCACTGGGAAAAGTCCAATCTCATTCAGCGAGTTTTTATTCAGCCTTTTGCTGCTAACTTGTGTGACTGCATATTCTTTTATTACCCAGCCATGCCATGTCTCAGTATAAAAGCATGATAACTGAAAGCTGGATTTGCGTAGAGTTCCTCTCCCACTGCTGCCAAAATACTGAAGGGAATCCAGTGGCTGACTCCTTTATCAAAAGGCTCTGAATCACACCGGGTTTTTCTCAGCACTGTTTGCTGAAGTTGAGCAACTTTATGTGGGAGATTTTTTTCCCTCCCCCTTTTAAAGGAAGTTATTAGTCAGAGCTATCTAAATAAATAAAACAAAATCCAGCCAACCAAAAATCCCACCACCACAGAAAAATGGAAAACCCTTTCACAGTTTCAAAAGAAACTGAGGCTTCATTTTTTTTTTCCTTTTTTTTTTTTTTTTTTTTTAATATATATATATTACTTTTTGTTTTCTGACATTATGTTATGGGTAACTTTCCCAGGTTTCTGATGTTTTTGCTAGTAGGAGGAATACAGACGGCAGAGTGTTTCCTTTTCTAGGTGTGGAAAGGGAGGGGAGAAAGTTTTTTTTTTTTTCCTGCGATGTAGTTCCCACTTAACTGTACCTGAGGGAACTGGGCATTCTGCTCTGCCTGCTGCAGGGGAGAGGGGTTTGATCTAAGAAAATGAGCTGCTTCACTCACATTTTAACTTCCTAGCTTTCTGTCTAGGACAGGGAAGTTGGAAGCATGGGTTCATACTAAGCGTTGTAGAAGATAAAGCGTGTCCTTGGTAAGCCGTGCAGCGCAGTTAACTCGTTACTCATTGTGCTGTGGGAGGCAGGCTGAGTCAAACAGGGAGGTGGGTGGGTGTTTGCTCAAAGACAAGGCTAACTTTTTCTCAAAAGACAGGTCTCGGATACCAACCTCTGCCAGTGTAGCTGGACTGGTTTTAGGGAAGAGACACGCAGCTTGTTGGGTCAGTCTGACAAGCAGCAGTTTGCAGCACGCAGCAGCAGCTGAGCACAGGCAGATAAAGCTCTAGCAGATTTTGGGAGGGAAGGAAAGGAAGTTGTCCACTTCCCGGGACCACTCGGGATCATCATTTAGCAAATCCAGGCAGGCTTGGGACAATCCCGACACCCCTGACTTTTTCTCCTGTGGCATGTATAACATAAAAGTGAGAAGGAGCGAGCAGCTTCTCCTTGGCACCAGCTCTAAAAATGCAGAATGCTCCAGCCTGCCCTGTTGGGGCCTCTGGGGAGGGCTGTGAGAGGAGGGCAGCCTGCAGAGCACAACACATGGCACTCCCCCACCCACAGCTTTCCAGCTGTGGCAGCCCAGCACTGCTACATGGCACCCTTACTCTCCACCTGCAAATTCTCCAAATTTGCAAGCACGTACTCTACAAAAGAGTAAAGGTCCTGATGCTGCATTAATTCTTCACTGCTCTTTTTCTCTGTCCAGAAGGAAGCCAGGGATGTTCACCAGATGCTGGCAGACTGCCACATGAGGAAGAGTGGCTTCCCGCAGGTAAGCTGCAATCTAGGACCTAAAAACACATTGAGGCAGGCCCAGACTTTACCCTAGAGTTCCAGTCAGCCTCAGAGACTCACCTGACCCACAAATGCCCACCTCTTGGACCAGTTTTACCCAACATTGCCATATTCCTCAAGTGTGGTGTTACAATTCGGACTGGCCAAAAGGCAGGACAGCCTGGCAGACTGGGCAACACCATGGGACAATGTTCCTGATGATTTCTGGTAGACTGTTTTCCCCTATTTTCTCTGTTGTGACCTGCAGTAAAGGAAGAGGGTCTGCATGTTGTTGAAACAAGGGATTCACAAAAAAGAATGGAGTTCTCAGTAGTTCAAGGCTAGCTAGAAAGCAGGGCTAAAATGAGCCTGGGACAAAGCACTAAGCATACTATTTCTTTCACAGACGAAGGAAGCACCAAAGAGAAATTCAGAAGAAACCGCAGCCCCACTGAAGGCAATACCACAAAGCCACACAAGCTCAGAGAGCCAGAGTACGCTGCAGAAACCTGATGAGAATGAGCCTGAATGGCAGGAATCCTGTAAGATCTTAGGGTGGCCTTTTCCTATGGGGCTTGAGAAATCTTAGGGCTCTGTGCGGTCATCTCAGTCATTCTCCTGCAAAACTGGAACTGAGTATTTCTCAGTCAGTGGCTGGAGAGTACTGCCAGAAACTACACTGTTGCATTATCAGAAATTTTTCTGAATCCACACAGCACTGAGACTAGAATTGGGCAGGAAATGGAAAATTTATCCTACAGAAAAATCACCATTTGGAACCATTTCCTCATTTCAGTCTTTTCTGTATTTTAAGCTGATTTTCTTTTTAGTTGAAATCTGATAGCTTTAAACGCTAACAGTGCCAAGCAGAATGGGTCCTGCTGCCATGTGGTAGTGCTCAGATAAATTTAAATTTGTTGATTAAAATAATCAACAAATAGCAGCCACGTGGGTGTAGCCAAGATAATTGATTTTATACCAGAGATTGCCTTCGGTAGAACTTTGTAGTAACCATTGCTCATGTGGACTAGGATAATGGGTGGTGAGGACAAACTAAAGAGGGCAATTTCATAAGCACTTTATTCATGGCAAACTGCTTTCACTGAGTGAAAGGAGCCCTTTTTGGACTTCAGAAGGGAGCAAGGAGGGCTTTTGCTGCTCCATAAAATTCATTTCTGTGCAGAAGGTCAGCACAAGGCCAAAGCAAAACTCCTTTGTACACAACTGAGCCACCATGTGGAGATGTGGGCTGATCCAAGACCTTGGAAATAATATAAAACTTGAAAAAAGAGGCCACATAAAATATGAACAAGGGGCCAAATCTCCTTGCTTTTTACCATTTCTTCAAGGCACAGTCCTCCCATCTGCTTCCTTGCCATGCAAAAAAATTTTTTTTAAAAATCCCATCTAAGCAGAGCACCTTCTAACATAACAAATCCAAACAATAGAAAGGAAAATGACAAAACAGTATGAGACTTCTAGTGACATCTGTCTGTGCTGCCAAGTACTTCCTGAACTCTCTGTTTTAGTCACTATGACAGCTACATTTCCTTCAGAGATCTCCCAGAGCAGCTGCATACTTCAAGGGTGATTTTTGTAAAATAGTTAAAGAGTTAAAGAGACATTTTGACTTGATTCCTTTTCATGGAGTCTTGCTGTCCAGCTTCCTCAGAGACTGAAACAAAGGGTTACAAGCTTGTTATGTACGAAACATCCTCACACTCTGCTTGCCTTTGTTTCCACCCAGCTTCAAATTCTACCCCTCACACTTCCTCTCCTGGGAAGAAGGAATATCGGAGAACTTGATGTGTGTGTTTTTTTTTTTTCCTCAGTTCCTCCCCTGCTGTTCAGTAGATGGCAATGCAGTACTACCAATTGTTTTCACTTCAGGCCAAGGGTTTTATTTTTCTTACTAATAAAATAAATCTGCAGTTGATTACAAAAGCAAGGAGAGAACTAGCCTATCTCAGACTGGAGAGCCAGTTACTCCTGCAGCCTCCAGGATGTGCTACTGGATGCTTATAACCTGGAGAATCAAAGCAGTATTTCAGAAAAAAAAAAATCCAACCAAGTTCTCTACTTCCCATAACAATCACAGCAAGACTTCCTTCCCTCCTCAAAGTCCATCAGGACTTTCAAATCCTTCAGAAGATTGAATTTGGGGTCATTTCACCACTTGTTTTTGTTCTCACAAATGAGTGCATCTTTCAGACAGTGGCGAGAGTAGCTGAGCCACTACAAGCTTGTGTGGAAGATGAATGACTTCCAACTTAGGCAACCTCAAGCACCTCCTTGAGAACGCAGGATGGGGAGAACCTTAGTCCCACAGACCCCTCCCTCCATGGTAACACTGCCTATGCCCAGGGCTGGAGCACAGAGAGAACCCAAATGCTCTGCAATGAGTTATTCCGCAATTTCAGCAAGCAGGGAGATGACCAAGGGGCAGCAAGCTTAAAACTTGCCTGCTTGTTCGCTCCTGTAGGACTCATTTTTTGTTCCAGTGCGGAAAGCCAAGGCGGCAGACGAGAAGAGACGCTCCCTTGCGCAACAGGCCAGGGACGACTACAGGAGGCTTTCACTGCAGGGTGTCCGCAGAGGGAAGCAGGCAGATATATCCAAGAATGCCACAGCAGGAGATCGACGACCGCTCCAGTACCCGCCTCTCCCACCCAAGCCTAAACTTCTATCTTCTGTGATGGCAAATGGGAAAGCAGTTAGGTAAGAAACATCCCTCTGCACTCTTGAGGGATGAGATTCTTTTGCTCTGGCAAGGGCTGGCTGAGATGAGAAATGTTACCTGTCCTCCTTGTGTGGAGGAGACACTCCACTGTGAAAAACAGGCTAGAAAATATTCCAGCCTAGGGTGTGAGGATTGGGGCAGAGCTGTTGATTACAGTGATGAGGTGTATTTGTTCACTCTGGGAGGTTTACTGTCCGATTGGGATTCTCATTGACATTTCTGTTCCCTAGATAAGCTCCCACACCAGAAACCTTGTTCCTGTGACACTCATACAGTTCTGTTCAGTCTTCAAGTGATTTTCAGTGACTCCAGTTCACCCAGGGCTCCTTGGACAGGAGTTGCTTCTGTCATGTTGTAACAGACAAGGACAGGTGGTGGCTTACTGCAAAGGGATCCACCTCCACTGAAAACACTAGAAATCCAGGTTTGGACTATTAAAAACAAAGATGAGTGCTTAGCAGCTGAGGATCAGCGTCCATGTCATGGTGTAAAAGTTGCACTGTGTGTTTTCGCCCAGCTGAGGGAAATGCCACTGGAGCTGCTAACCCGTGTGTCCTGAGGTTCAAACCCTCAGCCTCCTGTTCCTGGCCCCCATTCTCTTGGCTCTGCCCTTTTTAGCCACCTCCCAGAATGCCCAACCTCCGGATTATATGGAGCTTTTGGAGATAAAAAGACCCTCTTCTGACAGAGTCAAGTTCTCTTACCTGCCATGTGTGAAGTCAGACTCAGTGACAGGTTTATATAGCAGAACATCCTAAAGCCTAGAAGACGTACATCTTCTTTGCTGGGTGTCCACTGAAAACCACACAATAATGCTGACAGCTTTGTTATCGTAAGCCTGCTGTTTAAAGCTGTTCATAATACAATGAACAAAAGGTAATTCCTGCTAAGGACTCGAAAGCTGTTTGAACTTGCACAAATTCACTTTCTTTTGTAACAGGAAAGAGGGAATCCAGAGGACAATCTCCAGTTCCACTGAAGAAAGCATCATCAAGTGGTTCAAAGAGGAGCAATTCCCACTCCGAGCTGGCTATCAGAAAACCACAGACACGATAGCACCGTGGTTCCATGGTGAGTTCTGAGCATTTCTGCCCCCACCCAAACTTTTAAGTTGGTACTGCTAATGTGGCTGCTGCAAGAGGCTGGGCCCAGGAGCTTTTCAAAGGTGCATAGCTAAGTTATCAATTTTAAATGTGTATAATAGCTTAGATTCCTTTAAATTCCTCTAGTATTACAACAAAGGCTAGGCTAAAGTCTCAGAACAGAGGCCAGATCTTCTCAAATTCTCATAGCCTGTTGATAACAAGCCTACTATGTCAGGTATTAAACAGCATGAAGTACAGTTAGCATGAGACCATGGCCAGCTACTGGCAATGGCAATACAGCTCCTGGACTAGTAAGTAAGAAAATATACAGGTATGAAAGCACTGTGAATTAGTTTTAGAATGGCCAAGCACACTTCTTGTGAAAATTGTTCCACCCTTGTTCCACATTTTCTCTGCAAATGCTATTTTCTCTTCAGCTCTGTGTTTTGGTTTTCAACAGGTATCCTGACTTCTCAGAAAGCAGAGGAGCTTCTGAGCAAAATGGTGCCAGGGAGTTTTCTGGTCCGGGTCAGCGAGAAAATCAAAGGCTACGTGCTTTCCTATCGGTCTGTGGAGGGATGTAAACATTTCCTTATTGATGCCTCTAGCGATTCCTACAGCTTCCTCGGAGTGGACCAGCTACAACATTCAACACTGGCTGAACTTGTCGACTACCACAAGGTGAAATTCTAGCAAGGCACTCATTAGCTATTTGTTTGTGTAGCTGCCTCAGGGCATTTCAAAATAAGAAGGAACAGATTTAGTTGTCATAATGTAGGTAAGTAGGCCCATTTTTGCTACCATTGTCTCAAATGTCTTAGACCTGAATTGCTCTTCCTGCAGTGGGCAGAGGACCTTGCACAAAGCTCAAGGTCCTACATATTATTTAGTAGAAATACTGATAAGGTGATAGGCAGCATACTTACTCAGGCATTTTTGATTTTGTCCGTTGTTGTAGAGTCCCAACAGGTCAGGTAAGCAGAAAAATTGCTGGTCTCTAGCTCTGGAAAGAAAGAGAACAAGGTATCTTTATAATCTCCAAGCAGACAAAGGGCTGTACTAAGCAAAAGTAGCAAATAAGGGAAGGGAAGGAAGAAGGACTTCTTGCAACAGTAACACCAAGTGTTTGCTAGCATTGACTGCAGCTGCATAGGCTCCAAGAACAACCAAAGCCTGCACTCGTTTATTTTAAGATCTGCCTAGGGACACGACAATCTTTTTGCCTAAAGATTCATTTATTTTTTGTGTTTCTTTTCAGTAAGTGCCTAGCATAATGCAGACATGGCTAAACTAAATTGAACATGGGGAAAATATCTATGCTTATTTGCTAGAGCTCTTTCTGGACTGCTTCAACCTGCTTCTTTTGTGTGGATTTCACAGTCCAGGCTGAATCTGTTGAAAGCAGGAGCTAGACAGCTCCTGGTACCAAAGCTGGAGGATTTAAAGCCTGGCCGTGCATGTCTATATTAGAATCACACCCACAGTCTGCAAAGAATCCTACAGACTCCACTGCACTACAGCAGATGTGTGTGGGAGTAGGGTGAATCTACCCTGGTGAAATGCTCTGGTGGGTTCTGCTTATCTTCCACTGGGGGACCATGAAAGAAGGCAAGTTCCCACCACGCATCTGTTGCTGGGGTTGGGAACAAGATAGGAAGCAGAAACCCTGCTTTGAGGGAATTCTCATTAGAAAAGGGCTTACCAAAGCAGACGGCACGTGCTCACCGCAGGATCCACCCTTGTCCCTCCCACAAACAGAGCCAGAAGCTCAGATCCCACTCGTGGGCACCTCTGCCTGCACTAGAACGACTGCAGTGAGCTTGTAGTCCCACTTACCTGCATGCTGCACAGTCCTCGCTCCAGCTCTTTCCAGGCAGGACAGCACTGCATGTTGTAGGAGCTGTGGTCACCTACGAGACAAGCAGTGCTGTTTCCAAGAACTACCAGAATCACACCACTGGGTTATCGCACCAAGCACTGACATTGCTTTGTGAAGGCAGAGGGCAGCCCTGTGGATCCGTCCCCTGAATTCCCAGGGCTCTGAGTCGTATTGCACAGCAGAACAAACAGGTCCATGCAGTAACGGAGGCAGGGAGACTGCTGTTCACTCCATGACTCTGTGATAGGTCGGGTGTATCCAGGTCTGTTTGAAAAGTGTTTTAACTTTATCCTCTGCCAACAGGAAGAAGCCATCACTTCCATGGGGAAGGAGCTGTTGCTTTACCCGTGTGGTCAAGAGGACCACGAACCAGATTACAGCTCCCTCTTTAAGTGAACCTCCCAGTCTCATCACATAGCCCCGAAGACCACAAAGGTCTTCAAAGGTCACAAAGACCGCACTTCAAACTGGAGCTGGCTGACGCTTACCTGAAACTTGCCTCAAGTGCCTCTATTTTAAATCCTTCACAACAAAGCAGTAGGAGGATAAGTGCTGTCGTGGGCTTCTCATTTCAACAGGATGCATCAGCCCAGCAAGCTACAAAGCACCCAGAAATATCACGCACATTGAAGTGAATTGGATGATGAAGTATCAGCTGCACGGGGAGATACTGCCACGTATTTTCATTGGGTTTCTGCAGATTTCCTCGGGGACATCTATGTTCAAGCTGCCTTTTGCTCTTGACTGCAAGGTTGTGTGCTGCCTGGGAAATAGATTGGTATCTGCAATTGAATGAGATCATAGCTTCCTGAAGGCACCAAACAACTCGGAGAAGTGAATTGGTCTTGAGAGTAATTTGTATAATGTGAAGCTTAATCCTGTAAAATGCTGTGCCCTTGGAATCAAGGATGTTCAAGCCAAACATCCAAGCAAACCTCTGGTGCCTTTCAGTGATGTGTTCTCTGTAGAGGGATTTTTATGAAAAATGCATTTTAAAAGTTCCTTTAGCTTCTGAATATAGACTCTCACTCTTTTAATGTGTATCTATATCCCATGCTGGCCTTTCTGCATAGAGGGAGACTAATCTTTTGAAAGGGAGAGAGGAGAAGGCATACAGAAATTTGTTTGCAAGAAACATGCACAGAGCCTAAACAATGTAAGAAACAGGGCTTATCAGTATTAATAAAGTTTACAGAAATGTTTGCCAGTAAAGAATGTTATTTTCCAAAGTGGAGCTATTTATTACAAGTTGTGTCCGGATTACTGCATCTGTTGTGAACTTTAACACAGAACTATTTCTTTCGACATAATGTTCTCTCTTCGTATCTGTTAAACTGCTCTTGAAAAACACAACTCAGAATACTGGGGGAGAAACTGGACAGAATCACACAGCAAATTAATTCTTACCCTGACTGCCTCCATTTGAGTTGCTGCATGTGACAAACTGTACAGCTGAGGGTTGTGCAAATCTCCTAGCATCATCATTTGTTAGAGATGTGACCCTCAAGTGAGCAAGTGCTCAGATGTTTACCTATTCCCTTCCTTTGGGCGGATCAGGGCCACTCTGCTAAGCAGCAGCAGTCAAAACCTTCCATCTTATATCGACCTGTATTTTGCAGAACATAGATTAAAAGAAATTCTTGTAAACATCTGGTCTTAAAATTTGCAGCTGTGCATGGTGATTTCCATGCAAGGATGGAGGGCAAAATCTGCACTCCAGTTGCAGCATGTTTAACTAGAGATGAAGTCTTAATTTAAAGTGAGATTCTGAAAGCAACGGCAGTGGCAGGACAAATGATTTATGGAGCTTCTTGAGCACTGTAATCCCATATATCAAATGGGCATTTTCAACATAACCAGCACTGATCATGGGAAGGAACACTAGATTATTTATAGGGGAAAAAAGCCCTCCTTCCCCACTAATGAAGTGTTTCTTCTGAAAAACAAGGCCAAAATGAAAGGTCATTTAGAGATCTGCAACACTCAAGAAAAGTCAGCATCTGCTCTTTCATGTTCTCAGGTGAAGAGCATGGCAGAGCTGTTGTCCGGCTGGAGACAAATCACGAAGTGTTTTGCACAGCTCTGGGCTGGCAAAGACAGGGGACTGAGTCTCCTTTAAAGAGACAGTTCGAGAGGCACAGTGTTAACCTGCAGAAACCAGGTGCAGGCTGATCTGGCACAGACACAGCAGGACCTTACAGACACAACTAGTTGTAGCTCTAAGATCTACAGTGGGCCAGCTCGGTGTTTGAACAGCTGATTAGGGGACCAGTAGCTTCGTGTACTTTTATATTCTAACTGCTTGTTTGCAAGTGCTGGCTCAGCAGGGCCCAAGAAAAGCCACCATCAGTGTTCATATCCGTCCTACACATTTGAAGAAATCATGCCTCAGCTTTTAACTCACAGCTTCACCTGTCTGCTGTGAGGGAAGAAACCTGAAGTTTGATACCCACATCTTTAGATTATTGTACTGACAGCAAGGGCAGCAATCCCTGCTAGAATACGTGCCCTAAGACTGGCTCTTCCACTGTTCTGAAAGCTAGTTACCCTGAAAATGAGTGGAGCCAGGATGACTTGAAGCAGTCAGGAATCAGGGACGCTGGTTTTACTCATCTTAGGGTGCTTCTCTACAGACTCTTTCTTCAAGGGATACTGTGAAAGGATTACAGGAGTCATTGCATTTGAAGAGTGCATGCAATCATGACACCTGGAAGTACGGGGCAATTTGTTTTGCCCAACACCTGTAGCCAGAGCATGCACAGTCTTCAAAAGTAAAGCATGGAGCCCCCGCATGGCCTCTCTGACTGTGCAGGGTGACCTGTATTCCCTCCCCAGCTCACATTCAGTCAAAGCTGCCATTCTGGGAAGGATCACAAGCTGTCTGTTTCTAGGACAAGGAAAGTAGGGAGCTGCTTGGCAAAAACAACAACTCTGTTGGACGCTCTATTTCATCTAACTGGCCTGAAAGATCTGTCACAGCTCCTACACTTCTCATAGAGGTGTGGATAACAATAACTTCCTCCCTTTCTCCTGTTGTTTTTCACCTTCCCATGTCAGTGCAGTCTCCACCTTTAAGTGAGCCATACCAGACTTCTGCTGGGATTAGATTTTTCTGTGCTTCTCAGTGGGGTGGCCAATGACTGGGGACTGGTTCTCTCCATCACTGGCTCAATCCCGCCTCCTGCCAAACTGGGTTCTGCAGCTGAAGGACAGGAACTGCTCAGACAATCTAACTCCTGGCATCTCTGTGGGAAAGGACATGCAAGAAAATCACAACAGACCTCTTAGAAACATAAGATGTAAAACTTTGACAGGGGTTCGATGAATTATCCAGGGCAGTGATGTGCTGAACTTATCGGCGCCCGGTGCTTCGAATTAGAGACTAACAGAGGTTTGAAGGGACTTATGGAGATTACCTGGTCCAGCCCTGCTCTGCAAGTGGGGCCCACCACAGAGTTACACTACATTGCTCAGGTCTTGGGGTCTTCTTCTTAAGGGAAGATAACGGAAAACGTCATGGGAAACAGGAAAGGCCAAGCTCAAGGCAAGTTACGATGAAATTTCTACCATATGCATCATCCAGTTTCAAATCCAGATTAAATGGGAGTGTAGGAACAGCTGTCACCTTGCAACAGCTCTGTTGTCACAGCTCTCAGATGCATTCAACAAGCCACACGTGGCTCCTCCCAGTACAGTAGTATTTGTAAGGTTTCTCCATCAAAACAGATTAATTTGTAAACAATTCGTCATACATGCTGGAGACCAAACTGTTCTTTGGAGGACCTGCTTGAGTTATTGCTGAAGTTTTTGTGGTAAGTGATGCACTGGGGGCTGTTTGTAAACACACAGAATTCTCTTTCCGTCGGACCCTTGTCTATTTTTGCACTGTTTTGGGACATACTTGATGTTTTGCAAGAGAAGTGCAATGAAGATCACTTGCATCTAACAAAAGGCAAAGACATGTAAATATACGTCAAGGGAGGAAGTACTAACAGTGGCACGTTCTCTGCAGGTTCTGCACACAGTGCTTTCTAGAGAGGTTCACAAACACTCTTCCTACTGCTCAGCAGCAGGACAAGTGGCATTTTATTCATTGCTCATTGTTATCTTGTATCCTTCTCCCTCAGCTTTTACAAGCCAAAGAACACATTAGAACCTAGTTGCAGACCACCCTGAATTAATCTGAAGCTATAAAACAACGACCGCTGGGAGAAACAGCATTTAGGTAACCAAATGGGATTGCCAAACCCATGCATTTTTTTGTTGGCTAGTAAAGACTAAAATGAGAAACAGTCTTAAAAGAAAGTGCTTGACAACAGCAATAACTCATGCCTTCAACAGTTTTAGACAGCTGAAAAAAAACATCTATTAACACAATTAATTTTTAGGATGCACCTATAATTACCATAAAATAATTTGCAGGGTCCAGTAATCCACCAAAAAAATTTATTTTCTTAATTACAAAAAACCTTGCTATGCCCTGGGCAAGACTCTAGATTTGGTTTAGAAGGAAAACTTTGGTATAAAAGCAGAAAACGTTCATTAATTTTGGTATCTGGCGTTCAGAGTTTAAAGTCTCCTGTTAAATCAGTACTGCAAGGTGAGACGCATTTCCTTTTCTCCAGCATAAAGCTTCGTCCAGCACTCAGGTTCTGTAGTAACATCACCTCACTTATCTGAACCCAGCTCCCATTCACAGGAAAAACAGATCTGCAGAGCATTTTCCCAGCGTTGGAAGGCTGTACTATTTCCTGGTATGGTTAGAATTAGAAAACCGCAAGTATAACAACATAATTCTCAAGCAAAACCAACTCCATTTAAAAATGAATCTTGAGATACTTATAACACTGTAACTCAGGAATACACCATCTGATTCACGTGGTACAGACATGGCTCGTTGCTTTTGGTTCCCTGCCCACAAAATAGAATCAATGCTAACCTGCAGCATTTTTGAAACATCACACTTGACTGGCAAGGCTTTCTCTTTCTGAATTTTAGAAAGCACAGAGATTTCTTGTCTCTGCATCAGCTGTAAGTGCACTGCTGCTGTTCCCCCATCCCAACCCTGTAAGGGTAAAAGATTTTTGGTCACTCCAGCTTAGCCTTCGTTAACAATCAGGCTTTCTTTTCGGAAAGAAAATCATTCTTTTTGAAAGCAGCCCTTTTCAGACATGTAGAAAATCACTCGTTATTATCGGTTCACCAAAGGGTCAATCCTTTAAACAACCGCACACATCTTACAAACATTTCCACAGAAAAGCACATCCATTTGTTATTGTAGCACACTGGGATTCACGTAATGTTCATTGTTTCCATGACCTCGAATCTCATCAAGTGTTCAAGTCTCCCCCAGGAGCAAGTGCTGGACAGTCAGGCTAATGGAGAACTTAAAAGCCCTATTAAGAAAAGCCAGAAGTAGTGAGGACAAGAACTTCCCCCATCTGCTTTGCTGCCAGGCTGCTGGAACCCCCATCGACTTTCAGTCTCATCCCATCTTTTCTAGTTAGCAACTCCTTTCATAAAAAATATTTAAAAAATTCCATTCAGAGGCTTTTTGCCCGTCTTTCTGGCTTCATGTCTTCTTACTGTTCAGTTTCTGTCTGTGCAGGTGAGTTTCAATCTCTTGCCTGAATACAAGCATCCCCAGCTGGCCGTGAGAAGCCTCGTTCATGGCCTTGGACTGCATGCACATTTTGTACTGCTCTGGGGTCAGCTCGTCCACACATCGCTTTTCGTGCCAGAGATGGAAGAGCCCCCTGACGGGTGTTCTGATCACAATGAGGTTGCTGTGAAGGTATTTGCGGTACAGGTGCACATCTTCGCCACCCCAGCCTTTAATGTCCAGGTCAAAGCCACCTGACGCAAAGAAAACCCAGAATAACAACTAGAAATGCATACCTTCCACTACCCAACGTGATGCTATTCATTGCACTACAGCTGTTCTCCAGTTCCAGTCAGCCCTTTAAAACAGCCAACAACAGTGTTCAAATTCCTCAACCCAAAACCTTTAGCCACCAGCCAAAATTGATTTATTTGTACTAAAAAAGTGCTTAGATTTTGGTAATCTCTATGGCACTTGGGAGCAGTCTGAGCATCTAGCCAGATCACTGCTGCAAAGCAGAGACACAGCCACACTGGCCTGGGAACAGGAAGCTGATCACAATTTTCTAAGCTTCAGTAAAACAACAGATGTATTTGAGTATATTTTTCTTACCTATGTTGATAAAATCAGATCGGTACTGGCAAGTCATCCCAAAACCGAAGTCTCTCCAAAATCCAGTTTCTTTTTTAATAATCTGCATGGGAGAAAGGGAATGTTTATATGGGAGCGGAAATGCTTTCAGCATGAACAGCAGAGAAACAAGTCACTGAACGCGGTCAGAAATAGGAGCAACTGTCCATTTATTATACATCATGTAATGTTTTTGTTGATCCTAAAGCATCTGCCAGCTTTTGCAGACATTTCGTAGCATGTTCTTGCCCAGAAAAACAGCCATATCATTAGCTGTCACAGATAAACCCCCTGATTGAGAATGATCAGGTTTCACTCCACTCCTGCTGTTGTAGCCCAAGTGGAGAAATATCCCACTGCTCTCTGGAGTTTGCTTCTCTGGAGGTAAATCCTCCTCCAAAATCATTAAGTTTTTGCACAATTCAAATCAGATGTAAGAAACATACTGGTAAGTCAGGAAAACAGACTCTGCAGTAGAGCAGATAGTGACATCTGGATTTCAAGAGCTCTGGAAGAAAACAGATGTTTCAATCTGACTGCACAAATGACAAGTTTTTGATTACCTTAACTTTGACAAAAATTTGGAAAGTGGTAAGAATAATTTTCATTACAGAGCTGTTGTAATCCAGCTAAAACTGGAGTCCAAAAACATAAGGTGGTGAATATATAATCTATAAAAGCCTTTGTCAGAATGAATGTGTGGTTTACACTGTCAAGGTGCATTATGAAAATATAGTGTATTACAGAAAGAAAATCAGAGCCACGAGAGGCCACGCATAACATTTTCAAAAGCAAATATAAAAATATGTATCACCACGGTCATAGTTCATGCAGGTGAGTGACCTAATCCCATATGGTGAGGCATCCAAGAGTTTCAAGAGACTGGACAGGAATTTAAATCCCTTAGGGAAGTCAGCTATACTTCATGCTCTTGAAGGGGTGGTTATAAACCTATCCTTAAGCAGCTATTTTTGAAAATTTTGTTTTCACTTGCAATAATGTTAGAGGAGATGATGAGGCAGGATTGCCATTTCTGGATTTACAAATCCAAGCATTTCCTTTACCAAAAAATCCCCTTCCAAAACAGTCTCTCCTGGTTTCTCATTCATGCCTCTCCCTTTTTGTTCCCTGTCATTTTAGCAATCATTTTTTAAATTATTATTATTATTTTTTATTTTACTGCTCCTGTTGCTCTCTTTCTTTTCTCATTTTTTCTCTCCTTGAAAAATCCAAGCCACTGCAGAAGCCAATTAGAAGGAAACAAGACTGTATATGTCAGGTCTGCACCATGACAAGGTATCTCCGTAACGATGCCCTTACAGCAAGCTACTCTTTTGCATTAGCATTATTATTTCCCATTAGTGCAAGTGGCTGCTTCACAAATCAATTTCTTTCAAACATTTCTGAAGGATTTTTTTTTCTTTCTCAGCAGCCCGAATACTGGGATAGAGATCTAACTGTCTTGTTTTAATGGCAGAGACCTGGCCTCATGCCCAGCAACTAATATGGGCTGAAAATATAAAAATCTACATAAAAATGAGATTGGCAGTACTTCTTGAAATCAAGAAGCCTTTCTGAAATAAGCATCGCATTTTAAGATTCAAATATTAGCTATAAATATTTGCGCAGTCCTGACAACGCAGTTTGTGGAATGTATGCCAGTTTGTGAGCTGAGCAATATTTCCTTTCTGAGCACAGTGCTTGCAAGCCTGAGGACCTCTGATAGGATCTCATCAGACAGAAGAGCTAATGCGAATTCTATGGCATTGCCAGAACAGGTTTCCCTCTGAGACAAACCAATGAGAAGAATTTTCCAGATACTGCAGTAACACACAAAATATATTTTAAGTGTGATGGCTTAAACAAAATTGCATAAATGAGAAAATATTTTTTAATCCTGGGGTGCTACACAAGCTTAATCTTTAACAACTTTTTTCCTACATCAGTAGTCTAGAGTGTGCTCTCTTTTGGAAGAAAGAAAAGATTGTCTGGCTACTTGTTGTGTAACACAGGGAGCAGTAGAAAAAAAAAAAAACTTTTAAAATATTTGCGGTGTAGTTTTCAAACTCATACTTATTTTTTCTAGATGGATTGCATGAGGTGGCTGTAGCAATGCCAGAAGATTGTACTCAGCCCCGTAGTGATTTTTTTTTTTCAGTTGTGACTGTTGCTGGGCTCTCAACAGCCTCAAACTCTTGACTACAACAACAGTGTCCAGTCTGGGACATCATGAGCCCTGACAGATGCAGTGCCTGGCAAGCACCAGCTTTTGATCATGCAAGGAAAGGAAATATTCAGTGCAGAGGAAATGAAAGCAACATCAGGGACTTTCATCCTAAAACAAACAAACAAACAACAACGCATGCCATGGAGTAGTTGTTTGTTAATTAGAAAATCCCTTCCAGCAGAGAAGCAGACAGAGCTTAAATTCTCAGGTTCTATGTATAAAATCTCAAACAAGGGTTAAAATAATTGGTACCAATATATTTCCCTGGGAAACAACTGCAGAACTCACAGTGAGGTGACTGCTGCAGTTAATTTTGTCTGCATAGTACGTCTTGTGCACCTCAGTGTGCACAAAGAATAGGGAAATGCTACCCAGTAGCACATGCACTTTTTAAAAAATGAAAGCTTTGTCCAAGTAAAAACAGGCATTCAGAAGAACATATACTTACTAGCTGCTGTTCTAAAGATGGGATGGAATCCTGGTGGCCATAAATTATACTGGGGTTATACTGGCTGAAGAGAACAGGATAAAACACCTTCTTTCCTGGAAATGACAATACATTATTTTTTTAAAAAAGCTGCATAAAACACATTTCATGCTCCTCCAAGATGCTTTCTGTGCTGGACCAAAACCAGACCTAGTGATACAAGTTTTCAACTGAGGCTATGTTCTTTGCATGAGAATGAGAGGGTAAAATCAACAAAAAGATCCAGTTCCAGAAAGCAGAGATGCTGAAGGCAAGGAATTCAGTCACAGTGGGTGCAGGGGTGTTGTAACCTTTCAAAAGCCAAGCAGCAATGGAATTTTTATACATGTCTTAATTAGTTCTCTAAGTTTCGAGAATGATTTACAGCAGCTTCATTACCAATTCAAATGTTAGAATACTCTGGTGAGGCTGTTATGCAATAGCTAAAAACCTGCTGAAAGGCTCTGTACTCAATGAGCAGCACTAACCTGGCTGTGTGTTCAATCTACAAGAGTTCAGGAATTCAGCTGTGAAGTATATGTCCACGTCGCAAAAAAAGAGAACAACGTTACTTCCTTTCCAAACTCGAGCTCCGATGTCTAATCCTTTGCCCCTGGAAAATTCTTCATTTAACTGGATGAAGGTGAAGTTCTTGAAGTTGGCTGATCTAGAAGAAAGAAAACAGTCAGCAACTTACATTCTCCTTCCAGCTCCTAATACAAGTGGGGGTGGAAACCCAATATGAAAAAAATAACATAGAAATCTACAGTATTGGGGTTCTTGGAGCAGTTTAGGGGAAGAGATGACCTCTTAAAGTCTTGAGGAGATTTCCACTATGTTTACATCCAGAGTCTGACTCCCTTATTACTATGCTAGTATTCCTGTCAGAGACCTTCCTTGGGCAGATCTCACAAAAATCCCAACAAGGCTTATATAGACAAAAATATTGCCAGCAGGCAGATATAAAATACCTGTGGTCATATTACTGTCTCTGTATAAGGATCTTCTTCCAGCGTAGAGATTATAACAAAGGGCTGCAAAAGATCTAGCCAAGAACTTTGGTTAGATGGCTCAAACCATGTAGGTCCTGTGTGCTCTGCTGAGAATGTCTGTACCTGACTCTGGAAGTGAGACTTCAGTCCTAACAGTTAAAAAGACACCTTCAAAAGCAGTAAGAAAGTTTGTGAATGAGTAATGGTAATGTTAGTTTGAAAGAAAAGCTGCACTGAGGTAAATTCAGTAAAATCTGCTTTGTGGCCCTAAAGACCAGTACCATGAAACTGCAAATCTGGGACTGCCAGGATAATGCTGCTTTTATCTGATAGAAGCAAAAGAATGTTTTCTCCAATGCAGTCAAGGACATTTTGGCACAAATTTGGGCAGCTAATTAGCCTCCAATTCATGGTACGGTCGCTGTGTTTGAACAGCACATTAGCCACTCAGATACTTACTTGGAGGTATTTTCAAGTATAGATTTGACTTCATTCATCTGTTCTTTTCCAAAGTAAACTACAGTGAGGTGAATTCTGCCATCCTGCTGAATGCCCATTTCCCTAGAAAACAGAGACAGATTTACGACTTGTCCCGCAATAGCTTTCTTCAACAACCAGCACCGGCTGAAGGCAGAGTAGGGTGGATCTTGGAAGGCATTGAGGGCATGACTCACTGACAAGGGTCTCTGTACTGATGAAAGGGCTCACTGCCTGTCAGAAGGGACCCCAGACTATATTTGAGGCACATTTATACACCACTCTCTTGGTGGTGTTTGCTATAATAATAGGACACTGCTAAAACAGCCCATTCAGCCACAGGAATGATCAAGCAGGCATCGAATGTAGCACTTCAGAGAACATGAAAAGAATGAGAAGAGGGTTTTAAACAAGCTATACGACCTCTACCTCTTAACCTTGTTTTTAAAACAGATATTTCCAAGTTCAGAGCTTTGGCATTTTGTTAAGGAACATTTCCTAAAATCTAATATCAACTGGAGATCAAGCCAACAGCCTAAGGGTACAACCAATCTGGACCAGCAATAGACATCATGCGTCACTTGCACAATGTTTAGTGAGCAAGATTTCTCTTATCATCAGCAGAGAGATCAGCATGACCAGAGGGTGATTTTTCTCATCCCCAAAAAAGCATTTATCAGATGGCTAATTTAGACAAGGAGCCTATTTATAGGTGGCTGTAATTAGCAAAACAAATCCCATTGCAAGAGTCAGTATCTGTTGCTAAGACAGTCTTTTCTGGGCAGCTATGTGAAACTATATCTCAATTAAGTTTTCCCCCCAAACAGCACCTCTGTGCTGAAAAAGAAAAGGAGTTTAAAAGTAACTATCCTGAATTTCAAATACATTTCCTTTCTGCCTCTGATTGCCTTAATCTCTTTCTCAAACAGGGCCTGGCAAAATGTCTGGGAGCACTAAATTCAATTTTTTCCCCACTCGAGATGTTCCTCTGCTACTAATGGCAGAATATCCTTACAAGTGCCACATAATAGCGTGTGCCCCAAAAAAACAGATTTAGACACAAAAGCCAGGTACATGCAAGTCAGAAACCCTGATGACTGAAATACAATTGCTTTTACTGATAAACAGTGCATTAAGCACCAGATGACTTTCAGTCTCTATAATCTCAAAAATGATTTCTTAATGGCACGGTGAGATGTTATGTAAAAGTAGCATAACTTTTACCAAGGGAGGCCTTGGTAATTCCTGAAATTGCATCTTAATCTGCAAGTAAGATAAGCAAGATAAAACAGAGGCAGCGCTGGAACAGAGACCCACCTGAAATTCTGCATGAATTGCCGAAATTTGCTGGCTCTCTTGGCCAAGGGCACAATGACATTGATAAGTGTGTCAGCCATATTGAGGTTTTCGTTTTTGACTTTCATTACAGGACCAAACGGCCGAAATAGAACGATCTTCTTGAACTGATGTTTCGTGTCTCCTTTGAAAGTCAGCTCATACAACGTGCCTTTGTCTTTTTCTGTGCGGTAGATCCCTGTGTGAAGACAAGATAGAGAAGTTTTTGAATTAAAGACGGGCTCTGGGGTGGGGGGAAGGATGCCGTCTTAATGTGTTACCCCTGAGCCGAAAAAGCAGCAGAGGCACGAGACATTTACCATTAAAACAGTATGCAATTTGCTGTCGTTTGGAGGAGGCGGTCACTCTGGCAGCAACACAGCCTGGGCTGCGGGACTCATTTGGTATTCTGGCGAGCACGCTCCTAGCCTTGGCTGAGTGACAAACCCCCGAAGGTTACCATTTGCTCACACACGGTATAACCCAGCAGACAAACTGTCCTTAGCTTACAGACTGACCCAACGGCATGCTGCAGGCATGCAGCCTCCACCCCAGCACACAGCACGCATGGTAATGGCGATGCAGACATTGCAAAAGGCAACCTGTCTCTGCAGCATGAGCAACGAAGCCATCTCTCAGAAAAGCAATTTCCAGATCAACACATTAATTTCCTCATTTCTGGGAGGTGCTCTGCACCTTCTGCTCGGAGAAACTGCAGATGTGGCTAAGCTGCTGCATTGGACCAGGTGGCAAAGTAAGGGAAGTCTGCAGACATGTTTCTGGACAGGATTTCCTATTCTAGGTGGTCAGTGCTTTTGGATGTATTTATTTCCTATATAGAATGAGCTTTTAACACATTCCATGAGTGAAATTAGTCCCACGCTGAGAGCTAGCACGAACCATAAAAGGAACGGTCACGTCCTCCTGAAATACTATTTTGATACTGGCTTGTGGAAAACAGACTGCACAGTCAGTAAGACTGTAAAGTAGGTATGGGCAGCATGGGGGTAGTCCCATTAAAATCGTGTGCACCTGACACAGCAACTTGCCTTGGTTATATGCAGCAAAGAGTTGTATATGCTTTAAGTTTCACACTATGCCTATACATATCCATAACCTGTCCCCGATTCATATTAAGATTAAATCCAAGGAGTCATTTCCATAAACTCCTCCCATCTGTGCTTGCGCAGTGTCTCCTGGTGGTGGTCATAAGGGGTTGTGGGGATGAAGGCTGATGACTCTTCCTTGTCACTGCTAGTTGACCTCTTGTCTCTGCGCAGACTCAGTTGCTCCTTGGCTCTTGTCCATCCACAGGGCCAGTTTCTGCCAGTTTCTTAAGACAGGCTCACACTCTTATCAAGGGACTACCCTTGGTAAGGGGCCCAAGGATTCTTGCTTTAGTTAATTTGCACAATGCACCATAGTTAGCAAAGACACTGACACTAAGTAGCATCCTAGTTTAATGCTGTCAGCGCTCTATCTCTACTTGATAAGATTCTCCTAACTCCCTCTCTCAATACGTCAAACACGACGTAGTTGGCAAAAAGGCTAGAGATTTTATCTGATCAACATGATGCTTCAGGGCCTGCAGTGCATACAGCTTTTTCTTAGATCCACTAGGTTTAAGACGGAAAAATGAAATGCTAGCTCTAAGTAGTTACACCTGCTGTAAAAATACTCACAGCTTCATCAGCGGAATAGCATAATAGTATTGCTTTCCATCTCTTCAGAAATTCAGGGAAAATGTGCCTGGAAGAAAATGCCTCAGCTTGACTTTTTTTCCCTTCTCACCCAGTTATGAAGAACAGCTTAATCAAAACAATAGTTTTTTTTTTTTTTTTTTTTTTCATCTTAGTTATTCCTTGATGTATAACATTCCTGTGCATCTGACCTGATCATTGGCTCTGCAAAAATTTCTTGTGGCAGTCAAGGTCAAAGTCTCCTCTGAACGGCCAAGTGATACAAGCTTTTCAACTTGCATTGTAGGTCTTACATCGGTGTGCCCAGACCATCCAACAGATTCATGAGGTGTGGTTTTATCTAGCACAAGTTCTGTGGACTGCCTCATCTTCAGTACCATTGTCTAAGTGTTTATTCTTAAGTGAGGACTTCAGCTGCTTAGTTATTATATGCAGAAAAATTATCTGTTATTGCCTTTGTGTTTTACTTTTAAAAGAAGCTTATTCAACAAATGCTCCATTCCTCGAGCATAGCATGAATGCAATGAGATAGCAGATCCATCATTATTTTGCTGCCAATCTTGTAAAACTGTGCCCTTGATTCACAGAATCACAGAATCACAGAATTCCCCCCAACCTTTTCTATACAGTCTGCCCAAGGTACCGACCATAAACTGTATCTGTTACTGAACTTGAACCTGCACTAGAGAACATCTGAATGGTGACCAAATAGTCCGTGCATTTCCTCCTCCTGGTGGTCAGAAAATGGAAACCAGGGCTTTCAATTCAGCTCTCTCGCTTATTCTGACAGAAAGCTTGCTGCCAATCTGAGTGTATGGCTGGGTGCACTCATTTACAGTTTTTGAACACAGGTCTTGCCAAGGCAGTTTGTGTTGTGGCAGGGTAACATAGCCTTTTGACTAAAAGTTATTAAGCTAAACAAACAAAAAAATAAATCTATTTGTGTTTTCTCCAGAGAGAAATGGATAGGAATGTTTTATGTTTGACATGGTGAATTAACATTTGTCATAACAACAAAGATCCAAATTAAGTTAACCAACTTAATATCTACCAGGCAACATCTAAAACTCTTTTCTACATCCTCTCCTATTCCAGCCAAGAAACAATGAGACCAGAAGCACCTCTTCCCCAGAGATATATGCTGTATTAGAGGAATGAGGGGAGCTTTGCCAAACAAACAAGAGGCAACTTAAAGCTCACTGCATGTGGCCACCCAAGGGTCCCCTCCTAGTGCAACGCACACATCAGCAGGGGCTTCTTCCAACACCTTGGTCCTGTTCCGGTTGAAGATTTCTAGTACAGCTGAAGAGAAGCAACCTAGGTGAAGGCAAGGCTTCTTTGTGCAAGGTGATAACCCAGGAGTTTATAATCCTAACATTTTATCGTAAAGAGAACTGTATGTGGGCTTAATGCATGTAATTAAACACAGCTGCTCTCAGTTCACATTTACACCGCTTGTTTTCCTTTCTTACAGGATAAGCACCTAAACTGACAAAAAGTTATGCATCTTTTTTAGAAACAGGGAACAAAGTGCTTTGCCCAAGGTCAGACAGCAAGCCCTGGAAATGAGCCTGAATGCCTTGAGTCACTGTGGGGACTCACCCAGCAGAACATCCTGCTTTTCACAAGATTTTTTTCCATTTCCGAAGGCACGGCTTCACTTATGCCATTGGGAATTTTTACATCACTCAAAGATGCAAACAGTCTCAAGTTTAATAAATCAACTACAAGGAGGGGAAGAAAAAGGCTCTGAAAACAAGAACAACAATAAAAAACCTTTCCTGAAAAGGTTATTCCTGAAAACAGAGTACCTTGGAAAGGCTAGATGTTCACTATGGGCAAAAGAAGATTAATCAATCACCTCTTGCTTTCATTACAGCAGCTGTGTTTCAGGATTTGCACTGCTCCTTTCAGAGGCAAGAAAAAAAGCCTGCAGAAACCCAATATAAAAAGGTAAGTGCCCAGAAGCCCTGGGTCAGCAGAAACTAGCCCTAACATGAAGCAAAAGGACAAGTAAGAGCAAAATAAAAGAGACTTGGGCTGAAGGACTGACTAAAGAGCAGTAAATGTAAACTCTTTGGAACAGCAATTCCTAGGGCACTCTGAAGAAATGGAAATACCCAATCTCTACTCATCAGGGCAGGCAGACAAGCTTCAGAGACCTATATGGAAGTGAGAGCTAGCACACAGTCATGCAATCTTATCAAAATGCTGTTCAGTGAATGCCAATTTTAGCCTCAGTTCCACAGACCGTAGGTTTCATGGTCTTCCACTGCCAATAGAAACAGTCCCTGGAACGGTGCTCACTGCTGATATTCTGCTGGATGCTGTAGGAACCACTTTTAGGATTTATCAGTATTCATTGTTCCCTTTATAACTCAATACTGCAGTGGTCTTCCCTCTCCAGAGAGAGAAATACAGCATCTTATCCTTCAGGGGAGAGAGAGCATCATCCTTTCTCCCTGTCTTCTTCCTGGGTAAAACTGCCTCAGGTAGCCCATCCCCAGTACCTGACAATTTGAGAAGGCGAAGCCACTCCTCATTTGTCTCAGACCTCGTTTAATATTCCAGTCACTAGACTGCCACACACTCCAGGTAGAAAACTCATGATGCAGCATATTTGACAGGGCTGTGACAGGGTACTTCTGAAGCAATCCACAGATTTTTTTTTTATTGGAACTGTTCCTGTTGTGAAAGAGTATCCTCAGACAGCGATTACATTCACTTCTGTAACACTGCTCAGGCTTTTCAGAGTCTTCAAATTATTACCTCTGTCTTTGAGAAAATTAATGACTTCCAAATCTATAACAGCTCTGCTGCAATTTACATAAATTAATGATCAGACCTGCTGTTCTGCCCACTGAGCAACTGGCTTTCTACTGGAAGCAGAACAATCCTTTGCCTGTTTAGGATCTTTTCCATGTTGTTTCTTAGTAACTCCTCGTGGCAGAAAACCTGTGAACGTGGTGTAGAAGTGGGAGGAACGAGGTGGCTGAGGGGAGGCTCAGAGCAGCTGGACAGCCCAAGTGCCTCTGTGAACAGAAAAGTGGAGCAGAGCAGCAGCCAGATGGATATGGTTCAGGCTCCAGGGAGAAGGTGTGGCTCTCTTGGTTTTGAGTGAGAAAAAATGGAAAATTCCACCACGTGTCAGCTATTACTCCTGGAATGAGAACTGTCTGAGAAGCCTAGCCAAATTTCACGTAACTGCAGATCTGCTGAGAAGGAGTTTAGCTCAGATGTAAGGTAGTAAGGTCACAGTCTAATTCCCACACACGAGTAGTTTCATCCATAAACTGCAGAGGATACAACACTTATTTTTAGGGATCACAGCCACAGAGACAAAATATTTCTCCTTAAATGTAAGAACTTGAAGAATACTGAAGTACTCTGCAAAGAGTAAAGGTACAAAATGGAGAAAATAAAAAGAGATACAGACCCTAATGAAGCTTATTGCAGCACACCATCACTCTGCCTATTGGTACATGTTAGCAATGAGCTAGCACTGACAAAGTGATGGCAGGCATCAGGTGCGAGCCACAAGAATAAAGAGATCCACACAAGAGCCTCAAGCAAACACAGTTTACTTGCATCATTCAATATGCCAGTAATAGTCAGGATCAGCAGCACACTTAAGCAAAGAGGACTAAAGCAGGTGTCAAAGGCTTTGCTGAACTGGGTAGAAACAGAGAAGTCTCACATCAACAGTGGCAGTTCAGGTTTCGAATCCATCTCTGACCACGATTACCTGATTTTTGTGTCATCCCTCCACCTGCCCCACCTGAAGGCAAAAGCGGGAACCCCACCTTTGACATAAGGGACACATGCAGCTCATGTGTGCTGTTGTTTCTAAAGCAGCTGGATGATAAACAGAGGGTTAAGTGTTATTACTTCCAATGCAGAACTGGGGCACATCTCCCAGAAAGCTCCAGCTACGCAGGGCAGCTCTAGAAAATGGAAACAGCTGGCTCTGCTGGCTGGGTAACGCCACTCACGGTTGCTGTGTTGCTCAACTGGTGCGAAGCAGCCAGAAGCTGCCACGAAATCCAGCCTGTTACTAACTTGTTACACAGGGGTTGTCTCCAAAGCAAGTTTTGAGTCCAACTGATACGTGAAATGCAGAATTGGAACCCCTCTCTCTTCTCCGCATGATATACAATGCAATGGATTTGTTTTGTGCTTTGATCTGCAGTTTTTGCTGTTCTTGGAGAATGGAGGATGAGGGAAAGACTGCCAAGAGGTGACAAACTTCCAAAGCAACTCTGCAGGGAAATCTTCTGCCAAATCAGCTCTTTGTGTCCAGATTGAATGCGTGGATCCCTACGTTTGCAAACAAATCAGTCTGCACAGCTGAGTAAGAATGAGAATTTGTTACCTTTCATTTACAGAGGCACCTGCCTTGCAGGGGAGGACACAAGGAAGGTTTCTTGAGCTCACACCGAGTTGCAGGCGAGGTTCCCTCCTTCTGAACTCGCTCATTACTGAATGTGAAAGTCAACGAGGCAATTAGTGAACCACAGAGCCAGCACTGCAGAGCTGCAGCACGCATCCCTTCCACACACCTGCCTGCACACCAGTTTCTGCCTTGTTCCTCAAGGACAGCACTGGTAAGAAGGCAAAGCCCCTGGGTTGCGTGTGCATAAAGGCAGGCTCTAAGAGAAAGGTAACTTCAGGGGAATATTGAGCAATGTACAGCAAGAAACGTCTCCTCCTTTCTCCTCAGCCTCTCCCTGTGAAGCAACTGGTGCCAAGCACTCGTACGTGCTTGTTCAGATCCTCAGAGTATGACGACAGCTCCTATAATAAACAGTGGCAACATTTTGAAATGATAAACTGAGCAGGCAGCAGGAAGCAGACTGGAAGCAAGTAGCCCCATGCTGCACTCAGCTGCTAGGAGACAGGAGAACTTCCCAGTTCTCTGCCCATGCCCTTGTCCCATCTCTGAGCAAGAAGAATTTGGCTGGCATGGAAGAAATGCTGGGACCAGAAGAGAGCCAGGACCTGCCTCAGCAGGGCCTCCATCTGACCAACTCGTGCCCAGGCTGTGGGAGGCACCTGCCCACCTGCAGGTGTGACCTGGCACAGCCTCAGGAATCTGCTCCTCTGCACACCACGGTCACCAGAAACACGCAGAGCAGCCGGGAACACCTGGCCACTGCACAACAGCACGAGTTTGGTCATCACGTGGAGGATGCGTCTTGCTCTGTTCATTAAAGCTAGGTGAAGAGAACAATCCACAGCAGAATCGGTAGTCATTTGGGATATGCACAGGGGCTTGTGTTCAGCACAAAGCAGCCATTCTGTAAAAGGTGGGTGTCTTACCTACAAGCCCTCCGAGTCTGCAGCGAGATCATCTCGGGATCAGGAAGACAAGTTTCTCCTCCTCTGTTAAACTCAGCTAGATCAAACCTCTCACAGACAACATTACTGAACAACAAACAGGGAACGTAACAGTTCCCGTGAAGTGAAACTAGGACGGCCATATTACAAGACAAGATGTAAGCTTTCTTAGTCGCTAAGAAACAGTCGTGAGCCCTTGGAAACAAGATCTGTGAAATCTTGTCCTATATGTTTCTGCTGCACACATCCCTGTCCTGTTAACTCAGAGCTCAGACTTCACAACTCCCGGAATACATCTGGTGCCTCTGGCTAGGAGAAAGCACCTGGCTGGAAACAAGTAGGCATTTCAGACAGAGGGACAGGAGGCAGGATGTAAAAACTGGTTGTTGTTAGAGGTGGCACTTTAAAAATCCACACTGACTGCCTCAGTATCGTATGTACGAGTGTCTCTTTAACTCCTTGCAGAACTCAAAGGCTTCTGAGCCATGTGCAGGACTCCCCCCCTCTCAGTTACTTCACCGCTGAATGGGTAAGCCACGTGTCACCTCAAGTACGAATCCAAGGGCTCAGTTTAGAATCCACCCCCGGTATGGGAGATTCCTTGTAAAGGTTCAGGTTTCCGTAGCCTTTTGAGGCTACAGGTGATATCAGCTGAGTTCCCAAGCTCCTCAGCTGCTGCCCTCAAAACCTGTCTCACCATGACCCCACTGCCTCGGGTGGAATTGTGAAGGTGGACTGAGGGCAACACCGGAGTTTGGGTTTGAACTGGAAGTGCCAACCTTAACACTGGTGACAGAGGCAGGATTACAGCCCGCGATTTATTCCTTGCTTTGTCAGCTCTGAAGTGACCATGACTAGAGAACCCAAAGCACACAGTGGTGGTCACTACGAGAGACTGACAGGCTCTGTTGTCCCCAGTTCCAGCTCCCTAGAGAAGCTGGTGCTCTGCAGCTGTGCCCAAGGCAGCCTCGCTGGCTTACAGCACTAACACCGTCCCAGACACGTGTGCTGCCACACCGCACCCCCTCAGCAGCACCACGCACGCGGCCTCCAACCCGCTGTCTGTGCACAAACCTTCGATGAAGTCCGAGGCTGTGTACACGCGGTGCTTTGCGTTGCTGTCTCCCTCCGGATTGTTCAGACTCCCAACAGCTAACTCGATCACCTCCACCAGCTCATCTCGCTTGTCCTTCCTCACGGGCTTCTCTTCTGGGTGGCGTGTCAGCCCCGTCTCCAGCTGGTACACCTTCTGCAGGGTAAAGCTCTCAAAGGGCACAGCCGCGTACTCCGTGGACAGCTTAACGCCGCTGTGCACCTCTGCTCTGTCTATCTGGGAACGGAGGAAAGCCAGCAGGTTAGCCTGGGCCTTCCCTGGGTTACCAGGGTCAAGCCGAACGTCCAAGGGGTCTGGGAACTGGTCCTGCACGTTCTTAAGCTGCTCGCTCCTGCCCTGGAGCTCAGCCTTCAGCTGGGCAATTTGTTTCTTCAAGCTGACGATGTAGTTGCGGTGCTGCTCTTCTCGCTCCTGCAGAATAGCTTCGTAACCCTCCTTGGCAGTCGGGCTGTGCACCCTGGGCAAGGCAAGCTGCTCGTTGTCACCCCTGGGCGTGCAAGCCAACATGTAAACGATAGACACCGAGCAACAGGCCACCACCAGCAGGCCTACGAGTCGGGGGAGAAATATAATAAACCCTCGTCGGAGCATCATTTCTCAAAAAGCAGAGTCTAAGCCGAGAGGTGCAACAGTTCTTCCATCCATGCAGCGCCACAGAGGCCCCTGGATTTGGAGTACTCTTCCACAGATGCATGTATGGACAGGAACTGGCTTGTCAGCTCTCTTAAAATGGGTGCTCTGCCCGCATTTTGGGCTCTCTCTGGTGTTTACCTAGCAGGAGCAGAAGACAAGCTGCAGAGCAGGCAGGACACCTCCTGATCCTCATGGTAACACCTGCGCTGCTGCAATGTGCTCTGCTGGTGTCTGATGGAGCCTGAGGACCTGGAAGACAAATGACAAGGACAGGCATTCAGGCACGTTAGAATTTGGTCAGTCAGTCTGCACTGTCAAGAGCATCCTAAGGATTTACTGTCATTTCTCAACTGCTCTGGTGGATCTCAGAGCTGTGAGGTGCTCTTGCTAACATCCAGGAGGTGCTGAGACCCTTGTGCAGACAATCCTGCATGCACGTGCTTCATTTTAACAACATGACCAGGCCTCAGAGTCTGTCATGCTTTAGGAATACCAGGAAGTCATCATCTGTTACTTCCCAGTCAGGTGCTAAGGCTGCTTAGCTCATCTGAGCAATGCTGGCCCTCCAAGCTCTCAGCTCCTGGAGCGCACACATTTTGGAGGCAGGGTGTCCCACAGATATACAACATGCTTCAGGTTCCAGGCATGTTCTCCCAAAGCACCAGGTGGCAAATGTGGTCCTGTTCAAATACACAAAGCTTGATCTGGAACAGCAATTCTAGTTTCTAGAACTAGCTCCTAGTGGAGTCTACAAATTGCAAACTAGGTATTTTGTTTGGTGCGTGTGAGTGCAAGGTTTTTAACAGGTGACAATACAGAAAGAAACAAGAATCCTATCAAGGCCAATTGCTGAAATTCTGCTTCAGTCTGACATATCCTCCCAGGTGCTCCCATAAACACAGAGAACTAGAGGCAGGGTTTTTCAGAAGCACTCAGATCAAGTCTTACTCAAAATCAGGGGAAGCTTTGTTTCTATCCAGCTAGCTGTTTTAATTGCAGACTATATCATCATTTTAAGGCCCTCTTTGGTTTCTCATAACATTAAAAAAGGTCTTGCAACAACGCCTGGTACTACTCTGTTTTCCATATAAGCTCTCTGCCCAGGAGTAAAGACAAAAGAGGAAGGTTAGGGAAAATCAGCTTAGGCTTTGTTAAAAATAAGGAAAGCTAAAACTCTGAACATAATATTTTTATTATTATTATTTTTTTAATGTGACTTCCTTGAGTACAGTTAAAAACAGGAAAGAAAAATTAGATGACTTAACATCAATATTGATCTAGACATAAGCTACATTAAAACAATTATGCTGACAACACTACCAGTGGGATTTTCAAAATGCCTCAGTTTTGGCACAAGTCTGGGCCTATGAAAGGAACTTCTTCATTTATTTGTCTGACAGTAGACTTGGAGCAGAGCTGAGTAACATCCTAGATTACACTGTGAGACTGCACAGTTAGACTCGAACACAATCAAATTAAGTCCTCCCCAGTCTCCTCTTGGATGCTTGTATGCCATTATGACAGGTTTTTGCAACAGAGATTTGTAGCCTCATTAGTCAGACATCCTTTCTGGCAGACCCCTAGGTAAAAACAGTTTATCTAACAATGCACGTGCTTTTCAGAGTTATTTCTAGAGTCGAGTCAAAGACTTCTGTAGGACTTTTTATCAACTTCAGTGTCTTGCTGGCCTATTACTCTGTATGCAGCAATTATCCAGTGATACTCCTGATCTTTTAGCTATTATCAATATTTTAGCAGTCTGAAGATTTACTTAAAAAAATAGAGGAGGAATGGAGGGGAGTAGAGCAAGCTATAAAAATACCAGCACTATTTTTCTCAAAATAATGCTGGATGGCTATTTAGTATTTACAGGATTCTCCAGAAAACATCAGTGTTTTCAAAGGAAGAATTGCTGATGTTGAAGAAAATATTCAAGCAGCAGGAAAAAGGACAGGACGAGGTTGGCATCCTTACCTTTTTGCAGTGATCTTCTCTTTGGAACATCTTGGTCTGCTACAGCTGCTTCTCAGCTTGCCACAATCATCTCTTGTTTATCTCCCTTCTTATGTCCTTCCCAGAAAACGCGCGTACTATAAAAAGCACTGTCAACCTCACAACACCTCTTCATTGCTTTCACATTTGCCAGCTGCCTACATCTTCAGTCTGCCTCCTGCGCAGTGAAAGGCTGTAGTGGAGACGCTTCCTATGGATGCGCTATAAAAGTTGGCCTCCTGCAACGTAAAGGAGCTTGTCAGAGCACGGAAATTAAGCTGGGCAGTTCTAACTCTACAACAGATCTGGCTAGAGGACTGCAAGAAGGTAGTGTGCAGTGAGACAGGGTCAGGAAGTGGTGAGATGCAGTACATAAAGCACTGCTGTGCTTGTATGCTTCAGTTCACACAATTAGTCCATTGACTGAATTGGCAGAAGCTGAACATCACTGAAAGGATTAGTTGTGCTAACATGGCCTAAACTGAAATTACATCCCAATGGCTTAGATAAACACACAATTTCATTTCTATAAGCAGCATCGGATTCAGGTTTTGGATGAAGAGCTCTTCAAACATTGACCTTAAAATATATGTGCACGTATAGCTGTATTTGCTCAAACATACTGGGTCTCTCTTTAGGGGACTCTTTTTCCTGACTAGTTTTCTGGTTTGTAATCTTACCCATCACTGAAGCATCTTAAACACATTTTGGGACAATAAATTAACTGAGCTACTCTGTCCTTTGAAGCAGCATTGTCATAACAAGAAATTCACGCCATGGGTATTTCTACCTCCTCCAGGGGGATTTTACCATCACAACTGGAGGCGTCCTAACAACAAGCACTCATTTCTTGCCCTCTATTGCGAGAGCTGTCTTATTAAGTTGGACTGGTGGCTTTGGAGATGCTGCTTTACAGACTGCGATTGATACTTCAATATAGAGATGCTACTGTACTGTGCTATCTGAGAGACGTGCTTGTGAAAGCAGCCCCCATCCGTGCCAGTGCCAAAAAAAGCAGCCGAAGTCAACACTGAAGGTGGTCACGGCTGCGGCATCTCAGCTGCGCAGACAGTACCAGCAAGCCAGGGATGGGAAAACTCCTCCTAACAACCATCCTCTTGATTTCGCCAGACCTACAGTCTCACACCAACTGAGCGAGCCTGAGATGAAGTGGAGACAAAATGAAATCACACTTTTTTTTCCAGGAACTGACAAAAACACCTCTGTATTTGACAGCAGTCAGCTGCATTGAGTAGTATTAGTCTGTTTGCAAAGAGGAGCTTTAACAAACACACAGGGGTTAGTCTGATAGCCAAGGAAAAGAACATTAATTCTAAAAAAGGCTCTGTTTGCCAAAACAGCTTCAACCTCAGCTCAACCTGCTAGCCCAGCCAGAGGTCAGCCTGGCTCACAGAGGTGCTTTTCATGTGTGTCAGGGAGCCTGGTCCCAAAAACGACCTGAACGAAGCAGCAGGTTCTGTCCCCGCTGCAAGCACCACGAAAACTTCTCTGTACAGCGGAGGGTGCTGCACCCAGCCACAGGGAGTGGCAAAAATTAGGAAAATTGGTCTGAAATTTTGGATGGCATGTACCCACTACTGTTACTCACCAGCATCTGGATTTTTAATGGATTATGGAGGTACAGGAAATTTATCTCTGCTCATAAAAAACAGCATGTTTCAAGCCTGAATTTTTGGCACTCAAAAGACCAAAGCGTGTATTCATGCAGAAGAGAGACTCAAAATAATATAAACATTATATCTTTACATAGGCTTCTCCCCTCTGAGCTCTGCACTCTCCTTACTCTTCATGTTGAGGACAGAAACAGATGGCAGAAGAACAGTCATATCTGCAGACAACAGTCTCTCAGCATGTATGGCATGGACAACGCCAAATAACTCCATGTTTTTAAGTACCTTCTGCCACAGCTTTCCATCACAGGTTTAACTGAGACTAGCAATTGCCATTTTAGAAAACAAAACTTCTGGATTTTTATTTATTTATTTTTTTTTAAAGAGATGGTGAATGGCAGAAACTGCAATTAGTTTCCATGTAGGTGTTTGAAAGGTCCTCGCTGAACAGCAGCACACGTCACGGTGAGATTTCACTAGAATCATACTAACCACCAAAATGAGCTGCAGGGAGAAGGAAACAGATGTTTCACCCAGACTAAATGCCTTACGAAAAATTACTGCAGCCACTTGGCATTTGCCTTGAGCTTTCTAATTACAAGGACTGCGCAGAGCACTGCAGACAAATTAATCTGCTTTAAATGTTAGAAACAAGATTGCGCCTATGCCACCATCCCAAGCAGGCAGAAACTCAATCCACTCAACACCAGGGAACGTGTCACAGGGCTTAAAATCTACTCTCACCGGTGTCGAAGATGCACGTGGAGGGAATGCGAGAAGAAATGATTGTCATTAACAAATCATGATTTCTCACTACTGCTCAGTCCATGGCATCCGATCTTTGTTGTCTGCCCAGGGACGACTTATACAAAATGCTGCATAAAGGGAAGAGCCAGTCTGTTAAACTGACTGGATGCACCTTTGTAGTCTTTATTTATTGTCACCTGTTAAAAACTGTACCACTGCCCGCCCCGCCATGAGCTGACACTCACACATACCAAACAAACCACTAAAAACCTAATACCTGGTTTCCTTGAAAGAGGAATAAAGGATTGCTAAGAAATTGCATCCAAAATCAAAATGCTGACTAAAATTGTTAAAAGCTAAATGTTACCGGAAGACATTAGCTAACTTAAAGGTAAAAACCTTTTTTCTTAATCTGATTCCAGAGCTAATTATAGAAAATCTTGCATGCATTGCCACCTGTAATCTCCAAGAGAAAAGCGTCTAACTACACCCACAGGAAGACAATTGCACTGTTCCCCTCTATAATTAACAATTACAATCCAATCATCTTGTAAATCAGGTGCCACAACTCTTAGAAGCAGTCTTAAACAAACCAAGAAACCCTCAAAACGATGACTGGCAATGGAAACACTATGCTCTGCTCTTGTGAAGGAAATGAGTAGTAGCTGGGTTTACCTTCAAGATACACCTATATGCTCCTCACTCTAAAAGTTTAAAAAAATAAAATAAAACAAAACAAAACAACAAAACAAACAAACAAACAACAACAACAACAACAAAAAAAAAAACACAACACAGGAATTATAACTTCTACATGCATTAGTACTCCAGCCCCTCAGGCTGCTATTTTGATCGTTTCCCTCTTACCAAGGTAAAGCAGTAACTTTACCTAACCACACTGACGGCCAAGCCTCTCCAGCTGAGTTTGGAGGTCCACAGGTATTTGGATCATCCACCTGCATGCAGTCTCTGTGTTTGTGCAGGGGATTCTTTCCCCAAAACAGTCCAGGACAGAAGTCCAGAGGCACTCTGAAAGTCTTCTGCTCTTATAAGCAGTAAGCATGGTATAGTTTCAATATGAAATATGTTTTTTACAGTAATCATTAATTCTAACACAAAATCTCAGGAGTATTGGGGCCCGTCTGTCTTGCCTGTTTATTCCTGTGTGTGGATGCATTGATGTGGATGTAGACACAGGAGTGAAAGTACCCTTGCTTTCCACTCTTCCTTGTAAAGAAATTAATTTTAAAGTAAAAACAAAAAACAATACAAAACAAACAAAAAAACCAACACACAATATAAGTGTTAAACCTCAATTTCTATCTACATCCCAAAAGAACCAATGTCTAAAATTATCTCCACAAACCAACACCACTTACTACAAAAGAGAAGGGTTTTCCTTTCAGTAACTGCATCAACACTCCTCCAGCAGTGTTACCTGTTGAAGACCCAGCTGTTTTTCACAGAAGCAATTGCACGAGTCTGCATTAGGGAAGTTATTTTTGTGTGAGACACTCAGATTTTCACCACAGCACACCACACACCCTTCCACAGTACACCACCTCCCCCTGTTAAACTCAGTAGTTTGTAGTTACACAAGCCCGCACGTTCTCAGTACCACTGTTAGTTGGCTGTGCTATGGGACATCTCCAGAAGAACCGTGAGAACGAGTCAGAAACCCACCTTTTCTTCAGAAATCCCCCAATTTTGCCCAGTTTGTATCACAAGGCTCTCCAGGCATGCGTAACATTTCACTCGTGTTTATTTGCAACAGAGCAAGACAGGCAAAATACTCCGTCTGCTCAGTGCTAGAAAACATAGCAGTCTGCTTCCTCTTACAAAGTGACCACAAATGCCAAAAAATCCTTTGGAACCCGATGTGTTTGCAAAACTTATCTGGAACTTTCCATCGCTCTGTTTAAACCCCAGCGGGCGATGTGACAGACGCATCATCCCCTGTCAAGCCCCAAAGAGAAGCTGCAGAGAACAGCTGACAAGCATGCACTGCTGCTCCAGAGATGTGGTGACTCACACAGAGTCCTTCCTTGCTGCACAGAAAGAAAAAGGCTTTTCTCCAAGTAACCATTTCTCCCTAGCATGCTCTGACCTGCAGAGGTTTAGGAAGTCAGGAGCTCCAAGAGGGTTTTCAATTTGCTTAAAATGGAGATGGCAAATATGCATTTGAGCTGGCCTGAAAATATGCTTGTTCTTTGGAGAGTAACTTAAACTCTTACCATTGCCAGCCCTAAAAATTAATTGCTGGGCTGGACAGCTCAGATGTGCAGCTTTGCTGGAAGACTGGCATCTGCTGACCATGACCTTCAATTTCATTTCATTTCGGTAAGTGCTGTCTCAGTTTTGTAGGTGTGTCAAAGAGCAGTTGGCCCCAAAGACAGCAGGCTGCAACAGCCCTGTGCTACACTGCAGGCAGCTGCATGCTGCCCGAGAACAGAGCCTTTCTGCAGGAAACTAGCTCACAGAAGGACAACCTGCTGCCAGAGAACAGCTAAAGTTTACTGCACTAAATTTACTTCATTTGAAGATCTAATTTAATAACTGCTTTGCATTTAGAGGGTTTCCAGAAAGACTAAACTCAGTTTAAGCATAACACTAAGATATGACAGCTTCTGAGTTGGCTTAGAGTCAGCATAAGATGCACAGAAAAAAAACAAAACACACACACACACACAAAACACACTTCTAATATGTTGCCATTAAAACAAGCAATAGACTAGATTTTGCTTATCCATTTAAGTCTGGACATGAAAAATGCTGTTCCTTCACATGTAATGTTTACACTCATGCGCTCGGTGATTGACACTGATGAAATCTGGAGCCCCGTGCATGTGCACAGACCTGCGATGTGCATCACAAACCAGTGAAGGATTTAGCATGCTTCTAATTAAGCATGAGCTTTTTCTCCATTGATAAAAATACATGAACTTGTGTTACTCTCATGGCTTTGGCTGGGATGGGGTTTATTTTCTTCACAGAGGCTTGTATGATGCTGTGTTTTGGATTTTTGATGAAAATAGTGGTGATAACACACTGATGTTTTTAACCGTTGCAGTTACCAAGGACTTTTCTACTACTCAGGCTGCCTTGCCAGTGAGGAGGCTGTGGGTGTACCCGAAGCTGGGAGGGGACACAACTCATGAATTTTTGCTTTTACCTTTCTGATTTCTCCCACCTGGGGAGAGCGAGCAAGAGGCTGTGTGGTACCAAGGTGCCTGCCAGGGTTAAGCCACACCAGTGAGTAAGCTGTGTTCACAAACAGGAGAGTTAGCTAGAGTAGATAGACCGAGATGCAGAATGAGAAGCAGCGTGTGTGTTTTGCAATTTTATCTTTAGTCAGGGCTGTATAAGCACGCCCACATTCATCTGCCACCAGACTATCCGTGCAGCTGGAGCTGCCAAGCGCAATGAAAGTCCACCGCTCTGAGGGGAGCTGTTATGTGATAAAGTACAGTAACAATGACTTTGATCCCTATCTTATAGAAGACCTTGAAAGATAGCAAGGCTGTTTTATGGGGCCTGAACAATCCAGTCTGGCCTGGAGATCCTCTCCTGCCCTCCCTGTCAGAAACCACCTGTGGAGAAGATAGTACCATGCTAAATGGTGGACTTGAACTTCATTAGCTCCAGCAGAGATGGCAACAGAGGAGGTGTCCTCCGTTCTGAGCGTGGTACAGGAGGACAGAAGAGAGCCATCTGTGTCCCACAAGCCTACTGCTGTATTTCCATGGGCCTGCAGAGCCCTCTCCCTGTTCTTCAAATGAGGTTTCCTAGGCAGGTTGTATCAAAGTCAGTATTTTATTCAGAAAAAATACTGAAAAGTAAGGGGAGCAAGAGAAGAAATGTCTTGGGATGTTACCTAGGCTGAACAAAACCCATCAAGACAAGAACTAATACTGCTCTTCAGCTATGGTTTCACTCCAAAGGAAGCCAGGAAATAACTGCAGCCAGCTTTGGTGTTGAGACTGATTAGCAAAGCTCTACACACACCTCTAAAACACGCAGCATTAACAGCTATCAAAATTCCTGTACCAGCCCCCAGGCTCTGCTTTTCTCTATCAGTCTGGTCAGCACTGACCTGCAGGAAGGGACCAGTCCCCTGAGTCAGCCCCCCGTTTCCTTCCTCCTCCAGGTTAGCACTGGCTATAAAATCAACACATGCTACAGAGTCCTACTTAGCTCACCACTGCTGTTCTGATACGTGGTTTCAGTCAAACACCTAGCATTTCCTTGACATATCAGAAAAGAGGCCCCTGCTAATTCTTTGAAAAGCCTGAGCTTTCTTATCTAACTCAATTGAAAATTTCATGATCAATTAATTTCATGAGAATAAGGACATGTATCCATGTATGATACTCTATCACTTACACGAATCTATTTTGAAATAAAATACTTCAATAGGTTTAGATGGCCTATTTTGTTTTAACTTAACAAATTGGTGCTTCAACTTTCCACTTCATGCCACATTTTGGGGGTCTCTTTGAAAATGCCAGAACTCCCATACACCCACAAAACCTAAGTTTTGGTAAAATGGCTATAAGAAGAAATAAATTTTTAACTTTCTGGAAGAAAAAAAAATAATCTTCACATTTCTATATCCTTCAGTTAAGCAATCCAAGTCACATTTTCAAGTGATAATGGGCACCTGTTTACTTCGGTTTCCAAGATTTCAGCTCTGATCCTCAAATCATATTGAAAATGGGATCTAAGTTTTCAGGTTCTTTAACAGCTACCCCAATTCAGACAAGTAGCCTAATCTACTGATTTACAGCCACAAAGACAATGCAAGTTCTCATTAGTGATCACGAAATTGTAGTTTCCTCAATGAATTCTTCTGGGATCTGGGATTTAAACTGTAGTTTATTAGGAATGTTTTAACTGCAATTATTCCATGGCTGTCAATAGCTCTTGAAAACCAGCTCTTCAGCTAGAAATGTGTTAAATTTTAAGAGTTTACGCAAGAGGCATCCTCTTTCTTTAACCCAGAGCTGATTGATGACAAAAGTAAAGCCAGTTTTCCTTGCCAGCAAAAGCCAGATTTTTTTCTTTTTCCTTTTGTTACATAGAAGTACACCCTGCAGTCAGGTCAGCATTTCCTGAAAGGTTCCAAAGAGCATCTCTCTTAAAACAACAGCTTCAGGCTTCCATCAGAAGCAAAGCACATTTCATGAAAACTTATGGAATAATACCCACAATGTGAACTTACAGTATAACATTTTTTTTTTCTCATATTACCACAGTGGTATCTGGCTTGGTTTCATTTAACAAGTCGTGTCTCAAAGTTGATGTAAACCCAACTTTTCTTACCTTTTTAAAGCAAACCTTTCCCTGAAATAAAATGCATTTATAAAGGTTTTCAGAAAACAGAATAGAAACAAAGCATACTTATCTTAACCTACCAGAGTATTTGAAGAGATTTTCTTATTTGATGAAGCTTCTTGCTACTGAGTCTTTGTTTCTGTTCATATGGAAACCTGCCTGCAAATGATAGCATTATTTTTTATTTTAACAAAGATTGGCTAGAATGTGTGCTGGCACAGCTACACAAGCTAATGAAATGAGAAGGAAAAACACTGCTATGCCATTACAGATTTCTCCTTTCCCCTCCTTTTAAAAACACATTTATGTAGAATATAAAATCTTACCATTTTCAGAGGACCCACAGTTTAACTCAGAGAAAGATATTCCCGCCTCCAAGACAGTGTCCTCTAGTCTGCCAGTTTTCTAACCCATGCAAAAAGAAACGTGTCTGTTTTCTGTAGTCTCTTAGAAGCGTACATTCTGTCCCATTTGCTTCTGCAAGGGGCTTTCTGTAACCGTGCAACAGATTCATAGGTAGTGAATCACAGGTCTACAGGCTTCAAGTCCTTATTCTGATAACTGATTATTCCTATTAATTTTCTTGTTAAAAAGCACTCAGCTGAAGAGTAGATGTGAATAAATTTTCGACAATCTCACACTTCAGGGATGGAAATCCTTTCACACTAGTTAAACACCTGAAGGATTTCAAACCTAGACCCGTATCTCTTGTATTGTTACACCTCCAGCAGCTCCTTTCTGAGCATTGTTCTACATGTATTAGGATGGAATTAGTTTGACAAGACCTATTAGGAAGAGCCATTGGGAAGTGAAATAGCAACAAAATGTCTCACTACAACTATTTCAATGGTCCCTAAAAAAATATTCCTTCTATTGATGGGAAAGCATCTCCTTTTCCTAGCTGCAGTCGATTTAACAGGCAGAGTTTTCCAATATCGGGATTTTAAGAACAAATGACAAGAGAGTTTAACACTTTCTTGCCTGACAGAGAAAGGAAAGTAGGTGGACAGCAGGTGGCAAGTGCTGGGGGGAAGGTGTTAGGTGGAAAACACCACTTGAAAGATCCTATAGGTAAGAATAAAATCAGAGCAAATGGTGTCAGCATGTGGACATGGAGCACATAAAACAAGCCACTCATACCTAGTTTAGAATAAAACTATAGTAGAAAAAAATCTTAAGCTCTCAGTAAGAGCATGCACAGGGGATCATGGTCATTTTGCTCCTTTGTTATGCACCCTTAAAAACCAACCCAACTTGAATTTGCATTGACAGGTTGACAAAAAAGCTTCACTTATGCTAAAGAAGCTGAGGGAATTCCCTGTGTTTTTGAAGAAAAACCTAGGTAAGAGCAGATCAGCCATCCATTCATGTAATGGTCTGTATTGCCTCTCCCAGAGAATATCAAGTGCTCTGGAAGGCAAAAGAAAATCTTTCATAGAAGGGAAATAATTTTAACCTTTGTCATTTTGATGACCGAATGATTCCCTAAGAGTAAGCTTTTACTTTATAACAGACATGCACAAGAAGCACTTCTCCTATTAGGGAAACACTGCGTTACTTCATTGCTTCTCTGGACTTTTGACCCTGTTTTAATTCTTGTTCTAATCCTTACCATCATCCAACACTTCAAAGTTGGTATTCTCCTGTCTCCTCCCTCGTTAGGGCAGCCACACACTTCCACAAGTTGTGTAAGTGCTACATGGTAAAGCTCTTTAATAAGACAACTGTTTCTACCAGCTACTCCTCTTGATCAGTACTTCTTCATGCCTACGGGTGGCTGGGGCAAACGCTCCCCTGGTCACCCGCTCAATTCGATTTCACTGCAGAGCTCTGTGTAAGCAGCGTCACACTAAGCCAACAAACCTAGTTTATATAATTACAGGGTATTCATGACTGCAGAAGACCACAGCTTCAACAGAGGGAACGGGCCAGGAAGTGGGAAGCCTCCTGAGAATTTGGAAACACGGACTCGCCAGTAGCGTCCTACTGCTTATTCGTTTTTCTCCTGACTCCATTTGCTCATCCTGGATGTCTCCCACAGCCTGTGCAGTGTGACAGTACGGAACATCTGCAGAAAGACCAACACGCTCAAGCTGCACTCAGCTCCCACTGCTTTTGGGCTCCGAAGTAACAGTAGGCAAGTTCAACCCAGGGCTTGCATCTAGGAATACAAGAGCTGTCCTCATGGAACAACCAGGATGCAACATGGAGCAGTGGCACTAACGTGACATGTTGCAGCCAATAGATGTAGTACAATGAATGTCCAGAAAATTGCCCATTTGCACTGAAATATGAGTAAAATCATCAAGAAAAGGCAAAGAATAGAGAAAAACAGATGTTCTCGACCCATCCTTTGGTTTTATACACCTGTTTCTGCTTTATCTCAGATATTCTACTGCAAAATGTATAATTGATGCTAAATATAAGAAATGCAAGAACCACCAGGCACCAGTTTGAGCTAACAAGCTGCTTGCTAGCTGAAGAGTCGTGCATATATCCATTATTGCAGGTCTAAAAATAGCAATCCTTTGAGAAGTTGTTAGAACAGCAAAGTGTGGCATATGGAATATAAAATAATCTGTGGATAACAGAAAAAAACGGTGCGAATCTATTGCAAACAGATGGTTAAATAAAGCCATCTCGCCCCAACTTTGGGTAGCAAATATTGCCATCATTACCAGCGATGGCAGAGCCAGCTGCTCCACGTGGGCTCTGGGCACATTCCCCCAGAAAAGCCGGCTCACAGGCAGAGGGGTCTGCGCCAGGTGAAAGCTCCACAGATTCCTGGCGCTCTTTGAGCACTCCTTTCTACACATTTTGGATTTCTGCATGGTAAACCTCTCCAGAACAAAGCTCTTCTTACTGTTCTGCACTTCGCACTGTGGAAAGCAGGTCCAGTTGGGTCCCCTATTGAAACAGCAGGGCATCAAACACCAGTTATTGGCCCATTCTCTGAAAGAAATCCACAGACCCTTTCAAAAACCCTTACAAAGCAGGCCTGGCTCATATTGAAACTATATTTTAATGCTGGCAATCAGCCCAGAAACCTTAGCTATGCTACAAACTATGACACCATCCCAGAAAAAAAAGAAAGAAAAAGAGAGAAATAAAGTGACAAATACCTTAAAATTAGGACTCCTCCAGAATCTCATCAGGCACTTAGTCTTTACAATTAGGAGCCTAAAACAAAATTCTGTGCACATAATGCAGCTAAACAGGAAGGTTCCTCAGCAGATCTGAAATTTCACATGAATCTGTCATATGGTGGCAAAGAGAAGGAATTTGAGTAGCAGATGAGAGGCAAATACCTTGGTTAGGGTCTCTCAGCATCATTCTGCATTTTCTTCTCTGAAGAAGCTCACACCCTCAGCAACACTATTTTGATGTGTGCACCTTTTCTGGGTGGAAGTTCAACCTACCACTCTCCTTGATTTCCAGGAGATGCCTCATGAAATTTACTTTTGTATAGTGTTATATATGAGTGGGAAGTTGAGGTTTAAGGAGTAGAGATACAGACAAAAAAACAAACAAACAAAAAAAAAACAACCAGGATGCACTTATAGGATAGGCCCTACCATATCCATTAGCACAGGGAAAAGAGGATTCACAAAGAGGAGCAGCTGAAAACCTCCCTCAGCTGCTGAACTGCACATGAAGATCCCTCTAGATATAAAAAGAGACTCCCTTATGCCCAGCCAGAGGGAGGCATAAGTCAAGGGAACTTACCAGGATGGGTAGAAAGACTTGCTTTTAGGCAGCCTCCCTTTCCAGAGTAATTTAAGCTATGAGACATTCCTGAGAACACACTCCACTCATGCGATGGAGCATTTCTTAGAAGCACGCTTCATTATCTGCAAAGATGCAGACAAAGTTCTACCACTATCATGCTCGTAAGTACTGGCAAAACACAGCTCTATCTCAGCCCAAATCCACGCTTTGGAAGCATGCCACAGAAGGCAGGTTATATTCATTAGAGAGGTCTGTTCTAAGGCTTAATCTATTTCAGTCTGCAAGTCAAGGAAAAATCACAAAATTACCAGAAAATGCTTCCACCATGCCCGTGGAAGACAACCCAGCTTTTTTAGCTAAAAACTTTCAACACCAAAAGCACGTAATCTTGAAGACCCTGGCTTCCCTGTTTTCTGGGAATATAAACACCTGGTCAGCCTCAACTGGAAACACTGCATCCATCACTAGGAAAACTGAGAAGTCTTTCTAAAGCCTGTGACAGGGCAGGACCTGCACAGCAGTGATGTAATTAGATGATGTCTCTCACACAACCAAAGCCATTGCTCAGGCAGGCTACCTGAAAGAAAGGAGAAGGTGTACCATGAAAATGGAACTAGAATTTCAATTTCATTAAAGAGAGAGATGAAAATATGCGGGCAGAGGCAACCTCCCAAAAGAATATTGCTGTGATGGTCACTGGAAATGTTTTCCTTCGGAAAAGGAAAGTTCCCCAAGGAGTGCCAAGGTAATGACATGATGCTAGAAGAAGAACATTTCTAACACCCAGTACTAGTTTTACTGTAACAAAAAACCCATCATGACACAGCTTCCTTTGCAACATGTCAAACAAACACGGGGAACAAAGCACCTCTCCCCCCTGTGCAAAACATAAGCAATGTTGAGAATACGGACACTACAGCTTACAAACACCTCAGATAAAATGAGGAAGTCACACAGATGAAATCAGTAACTACTGATAAATTAAGTGAGAAAATTTGCAAATGATAATTTCTTACTGAAAATAAGTCAGCTGTTGCAGTGGAAAGTAAACCTTTTCACACCTCTGATCTTATGCCTCACAAGTATGTTTCATAGCCTCAGCAGATACAACAAAAATTATTTTCAGAGCCTTGAGTCTGGATACTTTTAGTTACCCTTTCCTACTTTTTTTTTTTTTTTCCTGTAAAAATGCACTCTCTATAAGCTTTCCCATTTATTCTGGAATGCCATCAATCTCAACAGGCTTCGGGACAGCTAGGATTGGTCTTATTTCCAAAATTCCTTGGAAGAAAACAATAGAGAGCATTTATGTATGATCTAAATGGAAAAACTAAATTATTGTTACGTGCCATAATGATTTTTTGTGGTCACTTTTATATCATTTTCAAGAAGATTGTTAAGATTTTTTTCCAAGACGTAGCACAGTATTAACTACTGAATCACAATCTGTTTTTTTTTTTTTTTTTTTCTGGCACTGATGCTTTGTTAAGTATTGTGTCAGTCCAAAATATCAGTACGCTAGTAGTAAAGGCTATGAACACTGCAAGCAGACCGTCTGAGAAGACACCAGAGCCAGGAGCCACTACTTCGAACAGCCCCTACACTAACTTCATTGAAAATTACAATAAACACGGTAATTTTCCTCCACAATTCACCTATTCAATCTTTACGTCAAATCCCTCTGCTTAGCTCAACAGATACGTTGTGAAAGTACATCTGAAAGCAGTTTCAAAGAACACAAACTTGGCTTTGTGTCTTTGCATTACGTGCACACACTCACTAAAGAACACAAAAACTTTAAAATTCATTACCAAACATACGCCATTTAAGCTCAGCCATCAAATTACGAACTTTGTATATACAAGGGAGGAGATGTATTGCCTGCCAAGATGACATTTATACTTGAAATAAACAAGCAGCACAGCCTAGATTTCCTAATGCAGTGGGCTGTTTACAGGCTCTGATTTTCAGGTGCTGAGCACTCAGACCACATGCATACAAACAAGCCACATGCTTGTGAATACACAGACCACACATTCAAACCCCCAGAACTTCATTCTAGAAACTGGAAGGGACTGGGTTAAATCAGAGCTTGTGCTGTCCTCAAGCCCTGGTACACCTGATCTGGGGACATACTTTATCCTTATATTTTGCTGGAGGAATGGACAAACATGTACAGGAGGAAGACATGAGGAGGGCACAAGGAGAGACAAGGGCATTTGCAAAAACCTCTTAGAATCATCTAGTCCCAAACTTGCTAAAATAACCCTGCGTCATGAAGAAATCAGCTGTGAGCACGCTACCAGCTACAAAGAGCCACAAAACCACAGCATGGCTTGAAGCGGTTCTGCTGAAGGGAAGGAACTGCAGCAGCTGGTTTGGATTCTGAAATATGTTTGAATAAAAAACAACCAACCAAACAAACACGTGTTCAAGACCTACAAATCTGCAGAGAGCATCAAGACAGCCTCAGAGCAGAAACAAGGCCCAAAGTGGGAGCCTTGCTCAAGTGATTCTCCTGTTTTCCCTCTACAGTCTCCACAAGCAAGGGACTCTCGGCGTTGACCCTTCCTATGGCATTGGGTTTGGAGGCCATTTCTACCGAGTTTATTTATCTCAGCCAGCTCCTGTGGGCCTCAATCTAGCTACAACAAGTTTTCTGGGCACTTGTGACTGTTATGAAATGGAGTGACTCAGCCAGGCTACACCAGAGAGGGAACATCTTTTATTTGCTCACAGAAACTTAATAAGCCATGGGAGAAAAACAAAACAAAACAGGTGTCAGAAAAGATGCATCCCTACATACCTTTACTTAAAAACTTTTTGTTCTGGCCTCTGTCCTCCTTTCTGTCTCCTCACACACTTCTGATCATTCTGCCTTCCTCCCAGACCCACAGATCTGTGCTCCAGAGACTCTTCCCCATCTGTCAGGGGTGCAGGTGAATCAAAGTATCACTCTTTATTTACCACCAGCTTTTTCCTCATGTCCCCATTGCCATGGTAAGCAGCAACACAGCATGAAAAATAAGGTCAAACCACGGCCTACATATCCCACTAGCCATCTGGAAGAATCATTTTTTGAGAAATCTTCTGGCTTGGATTTACCTTTCCACCGTGAGCAAAAGCCAAGTCCAACTCAGCAGTCCAGATTCCTAACTGAGCTCCTGGAATACCCAGGGACAAAAACCCATCCCCAAAACACTGAACCCAAAACTCCTCTCTCTATACACTGGGAAGTTCCCTGTAGGTTATCAGTGTTACCTGCTTGATCTGTGCTAACCTCATTCTGCTTCTCCCCACAGTGTGGCAGTCCAGGTCCCAGACACATACCTGCACTGCTTTGCTGAGCACCCCCAACATCTCTTCATGGGAATCGGTGACTATTTTCCATGTTTCAGAAACTTTACAGTCTATCCTGCACAAATTACAGTGTTATATATTTATGAAGACAAAGCAGATTTCCTACCCATTTTACTATACCACTGAAAATCGTGTTTGTATGTCTTGGATTACTCATAGATAATGCAATTAGCATCGAAGTACAGCTATGTAAACTCTTAATCAAACATTGAAACAGAGGAAAAAGTTGATGTAAATGAACCCTGGAAAGAGGCAAAAAGCACTTCAGTACCATGCTGAAGTGCTGCAGGAAAGATGAAAATTACTGTGGTAAGTACAGCATGATTTAGGCCAACCTAAGAGGGAGGCTCTCAGCTTTGTGAAAACCTGGGCTGACGCAGATGTTCAGCGTGAGAGCTTGTGTCCTGGAAACAGTTATGAAGGCACACTGTGGAGCACCAAAAAGGCAGAAATGATGCCAGCATACAGCAGCTCTCTGTCCTGTATCAGCAGGAGTCAAGCTTCAATCACCTGAACCCACCAGAAAATGAGACTTCAGTATAAGTCAGCACTTCTGAGCATTGAACAGGACTATTTGAGAGATGAGAACAGAAAGTACAGGACTGACAATGGTGTTTACAGGAATATCCCAGCATGAGAATGGTGTTACTTTGATGTATCTTTATTTTCAAACCATACTAAGTGTCCAGCAGTGACAAAATTTCTATTAGGAAACCCACACAAGCACGCTGCTGAATTTAGAGTCACCTGCCACAGCCTGCCTCTGTAGCAGTCCACGTGCTCCAGGAATCCACAGCCTACAGGTTGCAAACTGCTCCTCTAGATGAAGCCAAAACACAGAGAGAAACTGATGATGGGAGAAGAAAGAGCCTTTTATTTCCACACCTTTATGTCCAGAGCAAAAATGAGAGGATTCAGGATATGCAAGAGTCTGTATGCAGTCCAGAGTGTCACAGCTAAAAACTGGAAATTATATTCAAGATTATGCAGGGTTATTAGAGGGGAGAGCAATCAGTGGATTGACAGTGCCTCAATTTATTGGGAACTCTCAAAAGATACTCACTCACTCCCTAGGATCTATCCATCCAGCTGTAAAGCACTGGTATCTCCTTAAAGTGGTAATAGAAACCAGGCTGGTACAGTGATATCTGCTGAAACTGTGCTGCAGAAAACAGGTTTGTGAAGGGAGATCGAGCCCGTTCACTTCATTTCACTAAGCTCAGCTTAGATACTCCTGTCAGCAATAACCCCAAACCTCCTGGAGCTGTGCAAAACATCCTGAAGGCAAAACACAAAACAGCTGAATAGGGGTGCAGGAAAAGAGTATGGCTAAGTGAGGAGGAGCAACACAGTACCACCCCAAGTCTTGTCATCCCACCCTGTAGTTGTACAGACATTTATACCAAGTTTACTATTAATTAAGCAAGTTGAAAATCACAGCAGAAAGGCAAGAGTAAAGTAAAAAGCAGTGAGAAAGGCTGTAACGTACTGTCACTGACAGAAGCAGCAGCGGGGATCCTTTGGAACAAGGCTGTTCCCAAACGTGTTCACAATGCTTTTGTTCAGCTGAAGTTTTCCCTGCCTTCTTTCTTGTGCATGTAGAGGCAGCAAGAACACACACCTGCACCCAGAAAGTCACAACCCAGCTCAGCACCCTAGGCTTAGGTGAACTATGTACTGGGCAGGACGGAAGCTTTTCACTTCTGTGTTATCTCCTGTGTCACCTAAGCAACGTCTGAAATAACTTTGCTGTTTTGGAACTTCTGTGTTACATGAAACCAAAAGCAGCTTCATGTCAGTTTTAGTCTGGGAGACTGGCTAAGGGACAATTCTAACTGCAGCCTACAAGGATTCAAATGCAGATTCACCTTAGTTTTGACTTTGATATTATATCAGAGACATCAGCTGTTTTTCCCCCTGCGAATCACAACAAATATTACACTAGAGTCCCTATCACTTGGAAATAAGCCCTCTCTTGAAAGAAGCCTTACAAGTAAATGCAAAAGGATGTTCTGAAGAAAGAGCAAAAGCTCTCTCACTGCACTGAGGTGACTAAAGTGGAGCATGTCAGAGTCTTTCCAACACAATACTGTACTTTCTGGGTTACCACGTGCAGGTTTCAGCCTCTTTCCCAGTGCAAGAGGGTCTATAAATCGGTCTGGAAGACAGCTCTGATAAATTGGTAGATGACAGGTATGTACACAACTATGTCACCAGAATGAACACCAGCCTACGCAAGCAAAGTCTCCTTCCTAGAGGCAACAGGATCCTGTGCAAGTCATTTTCACTGTCTGTTTCTTCATATTTCCAACTGTAGCAAAGACAACAATGACATGTTGAAATAATACAGTGAAAGAAATCACAAGTACATTTGTACTTCAGATGAAACCACACTCTGTGGCTTCCTCTCTTTGCAGAGTGTCATGAAAACCCAGCCAGCTGACTTAAACTAGACACTGAACTTGAGGACATTTGGAACTTGACAATCTAAATGCAACCTTAGCAGTGTATGAGTTAGTATTATTATTAATATGCTGAATACTACGTCTCCAAAACCTCAGTGTGAAATACTGGAATCCTCCAGAGGGTAGGTTATTTGCCCTCCCCACTGACTACATTGTCAATAGACATTAATTTAAGAAGCCCATTTACCCCAGGTACAAAGTGTGGGGGGTGCTGAAAGGAAGGAAACTGTCAGGGACCGAAGCTTTCCTGTAACAGAAGAGACTCACCTATTATCTCTCTGGTTCTCTGGAGAAGAGCACATTAGTCAAACAAGACGAAGTTTATAGTGGATGCAAAGGAGTCCCTGAAGACTCTCTCCTCACCTCTAATTCCCTCCCTTGCTGTTTTAAGAAAGCTGAAATCTTTCACAACTTATACCAGTGGGAATGTACTGTTACCAACCTTCTATAAGAATTATTTTTTATTTTTTATTTTTTTTTTAAATTTAGGATGAAACTCTCTAGGGAAACTAAAGAAATAGACTGTACCTTCTCTATGAGTACCAGCACTTCTGTAAAGCAAATACCATAGTGATCAACAATCTCAGCTAGAGAGCAGGACCCCAGAGCTTTGAAACTCATTCTCTTAGGATATAAATACAGTCCTGTGTCTGTATTTATCTATATATGTATATAACCCATCTGCTTTCCTAAATCTCCTCTCACAGACCACTTTTGATTCATGCATATTAGGAAAAAAAACAACCATCAAGACAGTACTATTTGCTGCATTACAAGTTGCAGAAGCACAAAATGGCATGAAATGCCTAAGCCTTTTTAATAAAGATGTTAATTGCTACGGATTACCTGGCACACATCTTAGCTCTCTGAAAAAAAAAAAAAAGTCATGCAGGTGCTCCCTGATTAAAGTACTCCTGGAGCGGAAAAGACATTGGACAACCTGCCTGTTTTACCTGGCTGCGTAGTAATGGCACTCAATGAATATGGAAATAATTGGGAATCCTAGACAAATATATAGGAGGAATGGCCCAAATAATGGGTATGGTGGACCTGCCTGCAAGTAAAGTCAAATTGTTACATCAAACAAGTGAAAAATCCTTTGCATTGGCGATAGGGATTAAAAAACAGAGATGACTTTAATAAAAGGCCTGAGGGTTCAAACACTGATGCAGAAGTCTTTTCAAAAGCTCTTGAAGTCTGTCATCCTAGGAAAGAGGTGAAACAGGATTGCTAAATCCTTATTCCTAACTCCAATTTAGATCACATCCAGAACCAAGGCAGGAAAAGTTTAAACCATATTTGGACAAGTCCAAAGGCACACGCACACACTGTTTTAAACTCTTTTGGCCACATCTGAAAATTAAGGGTCCTTATTATACCAACAGGTTCTGAGATGTGCTCTCAAAACACACGTTTTCATGCACTTTACAGCTGTAACAAACTAGTTTCTTGGTAAAGCTAGTTCCTGAGCATTTTAGAGTCAAGGATTATTTTCCCTTCTCTAATGCTATGAATTTTTCCTTTCATTCCTTCAACATTACATAAGTGCTTTTCATTTCCTGAACAAATCTTAGAGAAAGCTGGAATATTTGTGGGATAGCTTATTAATTCCTTCATAAATATAAATATTTGGCTCATTTAAGAAGTAGAAAACATCAGGATCCCACCACCATGCTTTATCTCAAGGATTCACCTTGTACTGTCCTGTAAACTGGAAGATAAGTGACATTTAGGCTTTTTTCTGTCCCTTGACTCTAATCCCTACAGTAGTTTCTAAGGTAGGAAACACCACTTCCATAATGAATGCAACTTAAAATATTTGTATTTCGATGAATTTCAGTTTACTGGGATAAACTGATATTCTGATTTGTTACATATCCACCTTAGATTTATTTTGTTAATTTAATAGCAATCTGATGAGAGAAAACAAGTGTTGGTAACCTGTTCCACAATACACACTATTGTATATCTTACCAATAGCTTTCTATAGTTTCCGAAGTTAATTCAAAATCTCTTCCCTGAACACAAGAGGCTTCACTTTCCCATAAAAAAAAAAAAAAAAAAAAAAAAAGTTTCCTGTAAAAAGTGTGTTTCAAAACTGTTACTTCTATTTCCAGACTACTCTAACTGAAAAGGAGTGGTTTTCTTAGGTACTGGCTCCACATTAAAAGTGCACACAGGAAAGACTGTTTGATGTGCCAGGGTAAAGCTTCTCCTTTTCAAATCCATGCTACTCAACGTTTCCCACTGTGAAGGACGTCAGCACCTATGTGTTCACTGTAAATGTCAATGAAAACACTGATTGTAGGAAACATAAAGGTAAAGATCCCAAATAGAGACAGACATATTCTGAGAGAAGAAGGATGGCATTGTCTGAACAGTGTGAGTTGTAACCTTACAGCCCTATCGGGGTTGGGTGACTGGTTTAATAAAGGTAAAAACAGAAATGCACACAGTGCATCCTTCGTAACTGGAAGCCCCTTTGTTCCAATACTGAGTGATTAACGCTGATCTCTGGCACATGCAACGCTACCTAATTATGCTCTGATCACCATGGCCAGCACTTTAATAGCTATCTTCAACAGAAATTCATAGAGAAGAAGACTTAAAAGAATTCTTAAAGTATGTAAGGACTGAAATCACAGGACTAATGACTCTGCTTCACTACCCCCTTAAAAGTAGTCACAGTACCTTTGTAGCAGAAATGGCAGTGTAGGAGATGCAGCATCTTACCTTTCACCATCTGAATCCCAGAAAAAGCTACAAGGGAAACAGAAACTGGTGACCATCTTAATAACACATGAAAGCCACTGAAACCACTTGTTTTAGTGTATGTGCTTGGGAGCTCACAAAACAGAAACTGTAAGAGAATTTCCTCAAAACCTGAGCAACATTACATACAAATTATTAATACTGGTATCTGGCTGCAGGCTTTGAAAATCTGGATCCAGTTTCTCACCCTGGAGAGGAAGAGAACAGAATTATTTAGTTTAAGAACTGTCAACTATTTATAGCCTTAGCTTTAAAAAAAGTTTCTCCGAAATAGCAAGCCAGAAGCCTAGTGCTGCCTCAATCCTCTCCAGGAGAAACGGTTCCCAAGGGTCTTTGCACTCTGTTCCAAGGTTGGAAGAGTGCAAATTGTTCCACATCGTCTTGCCAGTAATTTTCAGGATCACAGTTAGTCACACAATGGAGAAGAAAAATGAAAAGAAAACCCCCAGTGTTTCAATAGTTTCTATCAGTCTTCTGCTAGTCTTTCTGAACAGGAGGGTGATGCCCATGTCCAAGTGGCTGGTGTTTGTCTCCCTGTTTTCAAGTCAACACAAGATGAAGACTATGGCTACCCATGTGTGCATGGAGGGTAGCTCACTTCATCACAGGACAGACTTGGAAATGAAAGCTATCATTTAGAATCATAGAATCATAGAATATCCTGAGTTGGAAGGGACCCTTAAGGATCATCAAGTCCAACTCTTGACACCGCACAGGTCTACCCAAGTTCAGACCATGTGGCTAAGTGCACAGTCCAATCTCTTCTTAAATTCAGTCAGGCTCGGTGCAGTGACCACTTCCCTGGGGAGCCTGTTCCAGTGTGCAACCACTCTCTCTGTGAAGAACCCCTTCCTGATGTCCAGCCTAAACTTCCCCTGCCTCAGCTTAACTCCATTCCCGCGGGTCCTGTCGCTGGTGTTAATGGAGAAAAGGTCTCCTGCCTCTCGACACCCCCTTACGAGGAAGTTGTAGACTGCGATGAGGTCTCCCCTCAGCCTCCTCTTCTCCAGGCTGAACAGGCCCAGTGCCCTCAGCCGTTCCTCGTACGTCTTCCCCTCCAGGCCTTTCACCATCTTCGTAGCCCTCCTCTGGACACTCTCCAACAGTTTCATGTCCTTTTTATACTGTGGTGCCCAGAACTGCACACAGTACTCGAGGTGAGGCCGCACCAGCGCAGAGTAGAGCGGGACAATCACCTCCCTCGACCTACTAGCGATGCCGTGCTTGATGCACCCCAGGACACGGTTGGCCCTCCTGGCTGCCAGGGCACACTGCCGGCTCATATTCAACTTGTTGTCTACCATGACCCCCAGATCCCTCTCTTCTAGGCTGCTCTCCAGCGTCTCATCGCCCAGTCTGTACGTGCAGCCAGGGTTTCCCCGTCCCAGGTGCAGGACCCGGCACTTGCTCTTATTGAACTTCATGCGGTTGGCGATCGCCCAGCTCTCCAACCTATCCAGATCCCTCTGCAAGGCCTTTCCACCCTCAACAGAGTCCACAACTCCTCCAAGTTTGGTGTCATCAGCAAACTTGCTCAAAATGCCTTCTATTCCTACATCCAGATCGTTTATAAAAATATTGAAAAGTACCGGCCCTAAAATGGAGCCTTGAGGGACCCCACTGGTGACCGCCCGCCAGCCTGACGCAGCGCCATTCACCATAACCCTTTGGGCCCTGCCCGTTAGCCAATTGCTCACCCATCGTATGATGTTTTTATTTAGCTGTATGGTGGACATTTTGTCCAGTAGGATCCTATGGGAAACCGTGTCAAAAGCCTTGCTGAAGTCCAAAAAAATCACATCAGCTGGTTTCCCTTGGTCCACCATACGGGTGATCTTATCATAAAAGGAAATCAGGTTAGTCAGGCAGGACCTACCCTTCACAAACCCATGCTGGCTGGGACCAATGACTGCTTTGTCCCCCAGGTGCGCCTCAATACGTTCGAGAACCATCTTCTCCATGATTTTACCAGGCACTGATGTGAGACTGACAGGCCTGTAATTGCTAGGGTCTTCTTTCTGACCCTTCTTGAAAATCGGCACATTTGCCAGCTTCCAGTCTACCGGGACCTCTCCAGACTCCCAGGATCGTTGAAAAATAATTGAGAGAGGTTCCGCGATGACGTCCGCCAGCTCCTTCAGCACCCGGGGATGAATCCCATCCGGACCCATGGACTTGTAGGGATCCAGGTGGAGTAGCAGATCCCGCACACGTTCAGGGTCGGTTGGGAGTTTGTCATCCCCACCGTCCCGGTCCTCCAGCTCGGGGCACCCTGGGTCCCGAAGCCCATCATCGGCATTGAAGACAGAGGCAAAGAAGGCGTTAAGCGTCTCTGCTTTGCCTATGTCATCGTCTGTGAGAAGACCTTCCCTATTAAGGAGCGGCCCTATGTATTCTTTAGTTCTCCTTTTTCCATTCACATATCTAAAAAAACCCTTTTTATTTTCTCTCACAGACACAGCCAGCTTCAACTCTAGGTGTGCTTTAGCCACACGAATTTTCTTCCTACAGACACGAGCAGCATCCCTGTATTCTTTCCATGTCACCTGGCCCTCCATCTTTTGGAGATTTGTCTATCTACTTGCTGCTGAAGGTGAAAACTTACCGCAAATTTTGTTCCTACTGTTTTCCACTGCCCAAACTTCTTTGCTAGACTGTGCCTAGTCTTGCTCACAGACACCATTTGCAACAAGGAGCTTATTGGGATGCTTGAGTTACTTCATGCAATCCAGCTACTATTACACTCCACCTCTGCAAACCTTTTCTCTTGAGCTGGGAGCGAGCCACAAATTAAGCTGGCTAAATGGCTAGACAGCTTTAGTGGGGCAGCAGAATTGCACCTTATTGGAATTTAGGGCAAACCCAAGTGTTAAATGCTACTTGTACATCACATATAATGCTAGTGCAGTCTTACGAACACTTCTCTCGCCAGTTTTCGTGGTGCTCAACATGGAACAGTTAGTGTGTTACCATCCTGCCTGAAATAATATAAATAATATAAACCTGTTGATGATGAACCAGAAAACAGAACCCAAAACTGCCCCAAAACTGAGAAGGTAAACCATTGCTTTCAGAATAAAGAATGCAGGAGGGTAAAAGCAGTCATTTTGTGACATGTGCCAGGAGTTGGACTTGATGATCCATGTGGTTCCCTTCCAACTCAGGATGTTCTATGATTCTGTGATTTTACAGAGCTGAAGATTGCAAGTCCATAGGTTCTAGCAAAGGAAAGAAGCAATATGGTCTGGGTTGTCTCTGACAGTCTATGGAGGTGATGTAAATAACCCACAATCCTCTTTTTCTGCCCACGTAATTAAACGTAGTTAGAAGTGGTTGCACTGCTGACCCTTCAAAAGTAGAGACTCAAAATTAGTACTTTTGAAAAAAAAACAAAAAAAACACAAAATGAACCTGCAAAGTCTCTGATGCCTCACCATTGACTTCTCTGATGCCTGCCAGCCACAAGAAACTTATAAGCGGGCATCCACACAAAGAATATCACAATCAAGAATTCCAAGCACACAGCCTGGAAGACCAGGCTGCCTTGTCTCTGTTTTTCAACAAAGGTGTGAAACAAAAGGAGAGGTCTGCTGTACCTCTCAGTGGTTTCTACCTATAGCCATAGCCTAAATGAGCAGTTAATGAACTGAAACGAGTGGAAACCTGCTACCATGGCCCTAACTTTTGGTGCCTTGTTGCAGCTGAGGTAGAACACAAGGAGTAAAGTGCTTTCAGCTTAATCAACAGGCTCACAGCATTTCTCGAAGCAGATGCTGACAACTGCCATTGAGCTGCTCCAGCTCCCTGGAGGCTGTGGGAGACATTCAGCGCGTGGTATTTTTATCCAAGCCTTTATTCTTGAGCCTAAATGCAATCGAGTCGCAATGAAAGGGTCCCACTCAATCACATGAATAAGCAAAACCACCGGGGTTCAGGCAAGCCTTCCAGCAGCGTGGCATTGTGCCAGAGGCTTCTCTGCAGACCAAGACATGACTTCAGACTTGACTTCTTTTTAGTAATATTATAACAGTGCCGAGAGGCCCTCACAGGCTGCAGTTTCACAGCCAGTCTGGAATGCACACCATGAGGCAGTCAGGCTTAAATACGCGCACCCTAAATAAAGGGAAAGCAAATTTGCCACATGTGACACAGATCCATTTCTGTCTACCCCTTGGCCCATGAGCTCTTCAGTTTATGCTCCGCAAGTCTTCTAACCCATCACCTGCTTCAGTGGGCTCGTCCTTAGCGCAGAGCCATGTGTTACTACTGTTTATCTTCTGTTGAGCAGCCTTCTGACTCATGTGCCTATCCACAACATTTCCCAGAACGTGGCCTTTCTGCATTTCCCCTCATCTCCTTACATGACCTTCCCCTCAAATTAAGCCATTCACTCTGGAGCAGTAGCTGTTTGACCACCCTGCCAGTAAAGACAGTTCCATTTTCTCATTTTTAAAATAAAAAGGTGATGGAAATATGCCTTGTTTTTGGAAGAAGTGTTTATAGGTTCTGTTTGGTGATAAACTTTTTATACGGTGACATTGGGCAACCAGAACCAAATCCATAAAGAGAAAACTTAGCTGATCACAATCGCTTGGCTCTGACCACGTCTTTCTGCTTTATACCTGCCAGGTTGACCTCACCTCCCAGGACTCCATCAGGAGCACTGCTTCTGCCCTTGTAACATCAATGCACAATTGGTTCAAAAACCCAAGTCCACAGGCTACAATACCATGGAGACATATATACAGCATGCTGAGGCAGGCTCCATGGCACAAGGCTCCATGGCACAAGACACAAAATGGGGTGGGGTTGGGGACGAAACACTGCAGCCACCCAGCCTGAACAGTTTTGAAAAGACATCTGAATGAGGGATTCCTCAAGAATCTTAAAGCGACCTGAGGTATGCTCCCAAAGCAATGGTGTGATGGGGTTTTCTCTCAAAGAGGTACCTCGGGGGTGCTCACAAACAGGCTCTTTCCAATCAATGTGACCTGACAGGTAAGCTGTGTCCAAGCATGAAAATGCTGTCAGAAGAGGATCAAACTCATCAGACGGGGTAAAGAAACCTTTCTAGCATAAACTAAGTAGAAATAGATTAGGCATGCTAATCACATTGATCCAAAGATCCGAAGGAGCACACCAAGGCAACCACACCTACCCTCCTTCCCCACTCCTGCTTTCTGGCAAAGTGATGCCCTACACACACCCTCTGCCAGTGATGGTGCACTAGAGATGGATGTAATTTGTTGACAACAGGCTTCAGAAACTGTGTTATATAATGGCAACATTGCTTTATTATTACTGCTTCATTTTAAGGTTCTTAAGGCAATGTGAGATATATTCAGTGGTAGCGAATAAGCTTTTTTAGACTGTGTAAAACAGGTGGCAGACATAAGTTGTGTACTTGCACTGTGACATGATATGAATTTGTAACTCCCCGAAACAGACGACAAAATGCTAAGACTTAGCGCAACATTTCTCATTAGAGAAAAGTGAGCTTTAATGGGCTTTAACACCACCTTTGAAATAATTTATTCAAGTAAACTATAAATGCTTAAAAAGTCAATATTCTTACTCTGTAAGCTTGAAAATAATTCACTCTAGCTTTGCAACTCTAACGTATATCATTCCCTACCCCATCCTATGTGAAAAGCCTCCTGACAAACCATTAAAACAGATGTCTTGAATGAAGCCACCATCATTTGCAATTCAAACAGCAAACTTTCAGAGATGTGCGAAGCCAAACAAGATAGATTTAGGATGATTTTCTAAACGAAGAAGGTTCCTGAATCTGCAGTACAGCACGTCTGCCTTAACATGATTTCTCTTGTAAGAGATGCCACAAATATCCAAATGAATTGATTTAAACAGCAATGAAATCAGAGAAATCATGTCAAAATCTTGCATGTAAGAATTGTAACGCTGCTACAGAAATCGGCAGAAGAAAAAATAACCTCAATTGAATGGCAACATTTTAAATTGCTTGAAGAGAAAAACAAATAGTATTATTTCCTAATTCCCCAGACACTACTCAGAAATCCTTAGCAGTGGTATCCTCTACCAATTCCATTTTCATTGCAGTTGCATATGGCCAGTGTTGCGGTGACATCTTCCACCTGAACTGTCACAACAATGATTTAATGTTTCAGAGCGATCTACTTCCCCTAACAGGCAACGTTAAGTGGAAAAGGAAATAAACACCACGATAGGAATCAATATATTTTCTAGACCTTTATTTTAGAATTCTATTAAAAAAGAATACACCAACGGTGCCCTGTGTGTTTGAAAACAATTCTGCTTATGTTAAACATTACCATAAAAGTCATCAGCTTACAAGGAAAGTGATTCACAGTGGAAATAATCTGTAACTCAGTTTTACAAAGTTTGCATAACAATTGCCTACCCAGGGCAAGAAATCCACTCACACACTTAATGTAATAATAAGAGAGGAGAAAACCAAAGCAATTGCAGAAATGATATATCATTAATCTAGGGTACACTAGCTAATAGAAACATGCAGAAATGCAATAGCTATTGATGAAATAAAAATATAGGATTTCAAGTGTCACGGGCAAGGTTTTGTGACAAATATTCACATTTTATCAACAAGAAAAATACATAGCAACACGATAATCTCAGTAACTATGCATGAAAGAAATACTGCATTTACTTCATATTCTAATTTCAGAGGTAGGGAAAGAAGGTTGCCTTACCTCAAATACAGCTTGAAGAGTGACATTAACAGTATGCTTACAGCCTGTCTTAGTTCTCTTGATAGCAGTCTAAGAAAAAATACAAAATAGTAAATAACTATCTTCCCTGCAAACAGCATGTGCCCAGGAGCAACATGCTTCCCAGTAAAGCATGTTGAAAAGAAGTAAAAAAGCACTCAAAAAGACAATTGCTTCAAAATAAAAAGGCAAAAATCCTTATACCTGAAATTACCAGTAAGGTTTATTACATTTTGAGAGTAGAGACACTCAGGAATTTAAATCATACTGACATAAATGTGATGTCATCTCCCTGTTTTCAATAAAATATTAATTTGGTATATACAGAATAAAGACAGCAAATTCATCTGCACAGAACTCAGTCACGGAAGATGTGAAAAGATTCCTATCCCAGCAGAAGGCACACATGAGCTTAAACGATATAACCTTGCTAACTTGCTTTTTCCTCCCGAACTACAGTGCTTGCTAAAGCTACACTCAAATGTTAAATGCTTTGGTCAAGAGTTCATCCACTGACCTGCAAAGAAAGCCTTGTGTTCAGCTCCAACATTTTCTAACAGCAAACGATAAAAAAAAAATAGTTTCATGGAATGAACTGTTAAAAAAAGAAAATCCTCACATAAGCTTTCCCCGAGGGGGAAGAAATATCCACAAGCTTTAAATTGGCCAGGCGGATTTAAGAGGAAGCGAAAAAAAAGCAGCTCTTTCTGTTGCGTCAAAGAGCCCACTGTGCAATAGGAACAGTGAACGGAGTTGTTAAACTGGCAAGCTTCTGCTGAAGACAGCTTTTCAATATGCTCTCAGCATCGTCTCCCCGGGCTGGCTGGAGACAGTCCCACTCCTCGTACATGAGCTGTGCTCCTTCAAGAGGCAATCGCTCTTAAGGACAGTTTCTATAAACACGCTGTTCAACTGGTTTCGCTGCGGTGATGAGGGTAATTACACACATACCTGCATGCATGTACCAGAATTGCATGTTCTTGGGGGAAATGCAAGCGTATTCCAACTAGTGATCATTACCTCAGCTTAAGAGCAGGATGCTATTGATGCCTGCCTGCCTGCCACGACTCTGTTCCCTGCTTATGCCATTCGGTGTGCTGTTAGAAAGTAATTTTGAAAGACAGTACTTACAGAGGAAACCTCTAATGTAATTCCATCGGGATGCTGTAGCCTAAGCAGCACTCGCTGATTAAAGGAAATTAGTCACATGCTGCTGACTAGCTTTGTGTTTACTGCACAGAGCTGTGGCTGCATGGGATGAGTTAAGTGGCCCTCCTGGGAACGACCGCTACATGACTGAAGGCATCTTCGTTGGCTGAAGCAGGGCATTTACTGTGAAGAGTGCATGGAAACTGAGCAGCCTGTTTAGAGGTGAATAGAGCTGCACTACAGAGATTTCCTCCGCGTCCGAGGAAACCACCCTGCATCCCTTTCAGAGACAGGCATTCAGTGCACAGTTCGACCTACCCCAATCTGTGTCTTTATCTGATCAGCTGAACTGCCTTCTGGGCTTTGCTGGCTATAAAGGGAAACTAGGATGGCTTCTCAAACCAAGGAAAGTTGTAGACACCAATGTTTTCGAGGCACATCCCACTCAAGTGACAAGGCCATGCACACCTGTGAGAAGAACCTGCAAAGAGCGGGGAGAACAGAATGAATCAGGGCCTCTGTTCCAAACACAAACCAGGGCGCAGACTTCTCAGCATCACAGCAGATTAAAAGCAGAGACAAATGTGCAGCTGGTTAATACTGAACTTTTCTATTTCTGCCTCTTTCAGAGTTGCCACAGAGACATTATGAAGCCCGAACATGTAGGAAGGCAGAGGGAGGAAAGGAAGCATGTCCAGGAGATAAATTCTCCCCTTTTGTGTTCTTTCTTTACTAATATTTTCTACAGGAAAAAATAAATAAATAAATAAATATATTTAACCTGCTTCCTTTCAAGTACTTTCAGGTTAAAATGAATTTCTCCCCTAAAAAGTGTTTTCATAAGCAGCAGAATACATTTCTGGGGAAGCTACAATTAATTTACATACGAAAGACAACATTATCTAAGCTCTTAGCCCTGAAAATTGAACGCAAGGTCCCCTTTGAGCACCAGGGATGCAGCCAGCGTGCTGCTACATTCTGCTCTTACCACACCCAGGCAAGTCACTGTGCGCAAAGCTCCAGCTGCCGCGTCACTCGAGCCGTGTGAGCGTACCTTTGGCGCTCTGTGTCTTGTGATTAATAATTCTGTCCGTGCTGCCTGGAAGGGAACTACAATCTGGGCCAGCTTCCTAGAGCTAAGGGGCTAGGCAAGTGTTTTAACACGTCTCCTAATAATAATATCTGCTCACAGGACTACCTAAATCTTTCCCTCTATAAACGCCGATTCCCCACAGCTCATCACTGTCAAGTTGCAGGCTGAAGGAAATTGATCCCATTTGCTCTTTGCTTGAAATTGATTATTTTTTTTTTAATTCATCTTAGGGCATAAAACTACAGTTATTTGCACTTTGAGTAGGTGGCTATACCAGATGCCCTCCTGAGGTCCTTTTCAACCTAAATTATTTTATGATTCAGTTAAAATTAGGTCAATTAATAAGAACTCCTTTCAGCTGTTACAGAAATTAAGTGGATTGTGGCCAACTCTAGTGTTTCAAAGTCAGAATTTAGATTCAGCGATGAAGATGACAGATAGCCCTAGAGTCAGAGACCTCTATTCTGTCATCTCATGAGAAACCACCAGATCTGCTGAAAAAATGCACTTTTGTACTGACATTGCCACCTGTGAGGTCACTGACAGATGCCAGCCTATAGAGAGAGCTGTGCTGGATCCCAAACACCCTGCGCAGTTCCTCTCTTGGATTCCCAGTCTCCTTGTATTCTGCCTTCTCATCCATCACCCAGCATCCAACCTGCTATCCTTCAGCTCTGCAGGACAAACAAGGCACTTGGTCTCAGCCTCTGGCAGCCCAGACAACTCCTCTCAGCTGCAAAAATTGCTCTGCACAGAGCCCAAGGACACGAGGTCAGTTAACAAAACCACAGTCTCTAGGTTTTGTGGAGACCCTACCACACTGTTACCTCCAAGAACCTCTTCTCCAAGGCCGCACCCATAAAATACTAAGGAGAATGATGCTTTTCACTTTTCACATCTTTTCAATATCTATACGACTACTGTAGAAAACAGGGTAGCTTCCTTTTTAACCATGCCAAAAATCAGTCTTGGTCAGTAAGTCAGACTCGAATCGTGCAATTATCATTTAGGAAGTAGAGATTGACTTTCAAAGCCCTCTGCTGCTGCTCAGTGCAGTCTTAACTCCTTCTAAACGCTCTGCATTGACTGGAGGATCATGGCTGCACTAATACAGCCTCAGCTGTGGTGCATATGAGCTGGTGCACTACTGCCTTTGTGGATCACGTACGCCTGCCCCTGCACTGACTGCAGCAACTATAGTGCCTGAGTCCACCACATACGTTATCTTTCCCACTCAGATGCCTTCCTCAAGAAACAGGACACTCTTCCCAGGGAACATCAACCTTCACGGCATCAGATGACTAATCTGCCTTGAGGTCAGTGCTGCCTGTTTCCTGCTACAGCAGGTCACAAAGCCTCTTCCTGATAAACAAGGCTCATGTAGGCATTCCAGCTGGGTCCCGAATTCCTGCAGGAAGGAGGCTGTGCGCACTTCTAGTTGGCTGGCTGAGATATGGAGACCTTCAGCATGCCCTGCATTGTGCATATCCAAACAGCACAATCTGTGTGCGGACCTGGGGAAAGGCACTCCAGGGGGGGAGGAAGCATCAAGTCTTGGCCCCAACAGGACCAGCCCAGCCTTGCCACCACCTCCAGGCTCAGCTCCTAGGATGGAAAATGAGTATGCAGAGCCATTGACACTTCAAGTGTCAATGCATCAAGATGTCAAGCATCCTTAATGGAAGGAATTTGAAGTTTACCAGCTAATTCTTCCCAAGAATTAGGTGGCTTCTACCCTCACCTATGTCCCTTCAGGCTTCTTGGCTAGCATAAATTACAGTGTGATGAAACGCTTGGACTTGCATCTCCTCCTTTCCTGGGAACACCGAGTAGATGGGCAAACAGATGCAGCTCCGGGAATAAATGCAGAGGCGAGGATTCTACAAATGTCTGCAAGATGCAGCAGAGTATTTAATTAAAAAAATATATTGACAGATTTAAAAGAAAACAATTATCCAAGACAGTCACACACGGAAAAGAAGTGTTCCTATATCTCTGGAGTTCTCTGCCTACTGGATTAAAAATAGCTATGTTTTGTTTTTCCAACTCCTAGTGAAGCTGGTTCAAAAGCTGCCATTTCTCCATCTAGCTGGTGTCTGGGGGCACTTCTGCACCAGCAGTTTTGCAGGACTCCTCACACATCCATTCTTCCTCAAAAGCAGCTTCTGATACCTGCTGTCCTCCAGCTGCCTCATGTAGGATCCTGATCCTGGCCTCACAAGCAGCATAGAGAGAGAAAAGAAAACACCCATCAGTCCTTCCACGGCAGTTAGTGAAGAGACACAACACACAGCCACATTACCATGTTCAGTCCCAAAACGCAAAATGCTTCGACTTCTGTTTCATCCCCCTCAAAGTTGTGTCTGTGCATCTGCACAAGCACACAGGGAAGAGTTCTGGATAAACCTACACACCAGCAACTGATTAAAATTGCCGCATTGGCAGGGGATCAAGGGGCTGTAATTTCAAAAGACCTCTGCTGTCCTAGAGCAGTTCATAGACTGGACAATAGAGGCAGAAAAGGAAAATGAGGAAATTGTACGTGTTTTATGGGAGACATCAGACTTTCTGTTGTGGCTTTGCCACCTCTCTGACGGGCAAGTGAATCAAGCGTTTTGTGCTCCTTCAAATTGCAGCTGATAAATGTATGGTGAAAGCTGAGAAAGGCAGCAAGGAACGGGATCCTGTACCCACTGCTTGGTATTGATAAACTGGTAGAGTCAAACACTTTCAATGAGGCACTCCTGAAATAGTTATTACTCTGATCCTTTATTCTTAAATCCACAGATGACAGCAGGTCATGGTTGTGTCCCCCTATGGTTGTGTCCCCCTCTTCCCCCCAACTCAAAATGTGCAGCAGCCTAACTCAAGTCCATGGTTTCAGCTGCACCAGAACAGCGAGAGAATCTGTGGGTCTTGGGCGACAGCTGAGAAGGAATGAAGAAAAAACATGCCTTAGTCAACACAGCGTAACAGGATAACCTGATTCCTAGATATGAAGATCGACAGACTTCGTCAGGGGAAATTCTCAAGGACAAAGTCTGCAAGCCTGTGTTGCTACATCAGAAACGAGCAGCCCACCTGAAAGGGACAAAATGACAAAGTTGAGAAACTTGGTATTTCAGGCAAGTCACACGAAGGCTTGAAGGTAATCAAGCATCTAAAGTCACTATTAATCCCTATTAAGGATTGTGAGCCCAAACTATCCCCTGAACCACCGGAGGCGCAGCAGCGCGCCCCGCCCCTGCCGCCCGCCTCCCCGCCCCTCTCAGCGCCCTCCCAAGATGGCGGCGGGCGCGCACCCCCCCCGCAGGCGGGGCGGGGCGGGGCGGGGCAGCGGGCAGCAGGGCGCATGCGCGCTGCTGGCCGGCCGCAAGATGTCGGCGCAGGGGGACTGCGAGTTCCTGGTGAAGCGGGCCCGCGAGCTGGTGCCGGGGGACTTGTGGGCGGCCAAGGCCTGGCTCATCACGGCGCGGAGCCTCTACCCCGCCGACTTCAACATCCAGGTGAGCGCTGCCGCCGCACCGGCAAGGAGCGGGGCCCCGCCGGCCCTGCCCCCCCCCCCTCCCCGCCCGGTACCGAGTGATTGACAGGCGTCCCGGCCAATGGGGGAGGGGGGCGGGGCGAGCGGTCGCTGTGGTGACGGGGGTCCCGCGGGCGGGGGGGGCGCTGAGGGGGAGCAGCCCCATGGCGGGGCTCCCAGGGGAGGTGCAAGGCTCCTCTGTCGCCTGTGGAGCTCCAATACGTGCATACTGTGGTATACCTACATATACTGAGGAAACGACCTCACAGACCATCTGTTCCAACCACCCCCCTACCACCAATGTCACCACCAAACCATGTCCCCAAGCACCACGTCCAACCCCTCCTTGCACACCCCCAGGGACGGTGACTCCACCACCTCCCTGGGCACCCCCTTCCGACACCTGACTGCTCTTTCTGAGAGGAAATGTCTCCTCATTTCCAACCTGAACCTCCCCCGGCGCAACTTGAGGCCGTTCCCTCTACCCCCATCACTAGTTATCTGTGAGAAGAGGCCGACCCCCAGCTCCTCACACCTTCCTTTCAGGCAGTTGTAGATAGCAGTAAGGTCTAATACTTTCTACAGCATTGCAATCATTTCCTCACAGTTTCTGTTCCTCACCTATGGGTTCTTTTTGGGCACCTGTGGATGCTTTATTAGAGTGGAAGAGTTGGTGTGATCAATAAATGTGTTCGGGAAGGCTCACGTCCTGCCCTTCTCTCTTGCAGTATGAGATGTACACCATTGAGAGGAACGCTGAGAGGACGGCGTCTGCGGGCAGGCTGCTCTATGACATGTACGTAAGTGCCTCGCGTTGCCATAAATTTCACAGAATAGCCAAGGTTGTAAGGGACCTCTGAATATCACCTAGTCCAACCCCCCTGCTGAGCAGGATCACCTAGAGTACATTGTGCAGGATGGCATCCAGGCGGGTTTTGAATATCTCCAGAGAAGGAGACTCCACAACCTCTCTGGGCAGCCTGTCCCAGTGCTCTGTCACCTCACAGTAAAGAAGTGCCCCCTCATATCCAGCTGGAACTTCCCTGTGCTTCAGTTTGTGCCCATTGCCTCTCACCCTGTTGCTAGGTATAACTGAAAATGTCAGCGTTTCCCAAAATATCCCCTGAATGTTTTAGGGTAAATTAAGCAGAAAATGTCTCACTTGTTAAAAATGAACACTAAAGAGTGCAATTTTATTTTCCATTTGCCCTTGCCCATCCTTGCAGAGAGAAGTTTTTTGAGATTGTTGTGCATTCCTTGCCTCAAATTTTGTTACAGGTTTGTGAATTTTCCAGACCAGCCTGCAGTATGGAGGGAGATTAGCGTTATTACATCAGCATTAAGGAATGACTCCCAGGACAAGCAGACACAGTTCTTAAGAGGTAAGGATTCTGCTCAGAGAATAGGGAGAAACCTGAAGGAATCTAAAGGTAAGTCCGTCCCCTGGTTACATAGGTAGTGGGGCAAGTAACTGTCAGTCTTCTAAATTTTGCCTGTTGACTGCAGATTATTTGGATCATTTCAGACTTTATTCTTTACAATAGGCTTAGAAAACACAAAGGGACATGAGGAACTGATTCCCATTGCTTTGCATCTGTTGTGAGCAGACTAAGTAAGTGTGCTGGAATGTAAAGCATGGTCTGGTAAACTAGAAAAGTGATTGCATAGTGAAGAAGTGGAGGGGCACTGAGGGATCATAGTCCAAACGATTCCAGAGAACAATGAATGATCATTAAAATGGGGTGATTTTGTATGTCTAAAATGAGGGTTATGAAAATGGACGGTGACCACAAGGGCTTGAGGTTCAATGCTGGAAACCACAGGCAGCTTCGAAAGCAGGGTTTACACTTGACAGATTATATATAATCTGCTGTTTGAAGGTATGCTTCGGAAACTATAAGGATAAGCAGCCTGTAACTCATACAGGCTATTCTAGTTGAGGAAATGTTTGCATTTTCATGGAGTGTGTTTCATTTTCACAGAAAATGCAACAATTTACAGGGAGAATATATTGGTTTCTTCTCAATGTCTCATGAAAAATTTAAAGTAAAAAAGGTACCTTTTTAAGTCAGTCATTTTAGAAGTGGTATGTAAGGACAGAATATAAAGAAGGTTTCTGGAAGAAGCATCTTAAAATGTCAACTATTTTTGTTTTCAGCATTCTATTCATTTGTAGTCTTGTTAAATCAAGTTCTGCGCACCCAAATAAGTTCAGGTTTCATATAGGCTTCATTTAGAGAAGCAGATTTTTTTTTTTCCAGACTTTGGTATTGAAAAATGAAATATAAGGAGATCTTTTTCATTTTGTGTAGCGATGTCATATTGACTAGTCTTTTACCCTTTGTCAGTCACCTTTATGATGCAAGCATTGCGAGTTGCACAGTTTCTTTCTTTCTTTTTTTTTTTTTTAGGATTATTTGAAACCCTTCCTGGTCGAGTCCAGTGTGAAATGCTACTGAAGGCCACAGAGCAGTGTTTTAACACATTAGAAAGGGCAGAAATGCTACTACTGCTTCTGCGACGCTTCCCAGAGACTGTGGTACAACATGGGGTAAGAGAAGAGTAGCTCATAATAACGTTTCAGCACATTGAGATTTTGCTGAGATGTCAATTCATAGTTAATGGCCAATTTGTGGCTAATAGTTCAGATTGTTGCACTTTGAGGTTACCATCAGGGAAAAAATAGGCAGAAAACAAACAAAACATTTGTTTTGTTTTGTAAATGTGAAGAATGTTCTATGCTTTTTGAAAAAGAGTAGCTGAAAAAAATAGCGTAGAGTAGTATTGCAGTCTAAGGAAAAATACTGCTCAGCTTTTTGTCTGTAAATTCTCATTGAAGGCAGAGTGCTTTGAGGTTATGACTAGACTCATACTTTATTTAAGCATAGTTTAAAGAATGTAAAACCTGTTATTTCTGAGATTAACTTAAACTAACATGTTCTATCTTGTACTTACATCAGGCAGAGTGCAGAGTTCAGGTGACAAGCTGCAGCTGTAATGCATGGTAGCTCCATCACTTTCACCTGTCTGTGCATGTCTTTGCTGATAGTCACATGCACAATTTTTCTCATGATCTTTTTTTCTACCTTCTGGCATTATTTTTCATCTGCAATAAAGCAGGGCTAGCTTATGTACATAGTTAGGAACTAGCACATGCAATTGCTGTGTAATTAATTGCTACTGAAATATCCACTGAGTAATTGTAAAACATCATTGAATTGCAATTGAAAAAGTTTTTAAAAGCACAGTGTTTGATATACAGTGTTTGATTTTTACCATCTTTTTGTAGCATGAAAACAGTGTTTGATTTTTACCTCTGCTTATACAGGTAGGCCTTGGAGAAACTTTATTAGAGGCTGAAAGTATTGAAGAGCAAGAATCCCCAGTGAATTGTTTTAGAAAATTATTCGGTAAGAAAATAATAATGTTGTTTTATTGTACAGTCTTGTAATGACAGTTAGATTCTCAGTTACATAAACTTCTCTCTTGATATAAAGATTAGAAAACCACTATATTCAGAACAATGTCTGGCCACGTTAGGCCAGGCTGACCATATGGAACAAATAGGTATTACAGTCATTCGCGTAAGGTTCTTTGTGATCCTTGGTGGTGTATGGTCAGACAGAGATGGAGACTCATTGCTGACTGAGAAACCTTACTTAGGACAAATAGAATAATAATAATAATAACGGGGAGGGGGGGAAAAGCAACAACACAAGCCTGAATGATTTTTTGTTTTCTATTTTAGTTTGTGATGTTCTTCCTCTAATAATTAATAACCCCGACGTTCGACTTCCTGCCAGCTTGTTATATAAATACCTGAATAAAGCAGCAGAATTTTATATTAACTATGTAACTAGATCTACACAGACCGAAAGCCAATATCAAGGTAAGAATTTTTTTACAAAATTAGTCTTTCCTAAATACATTTTAGCCTTACTGAAGTTAGGTCTGTGTAATGAATCTCTTAGAGAAAGATCAATAGTTGTATTTGATGCTCATTAGATCTTTGATACCAAAATACCTCATGATTGTTCAGCTGATTAGTCCTCACAACAAATGTGCTGAGAGTGAGGTCAAAATGTTTAAGATCTCCTCATTCAGCCTATCATCTCTCTTACAGAGAAGGTAGAAAAGCTTTTTGTTCCCTTTTAGTCTCCTCAGTAAAGAATGGTTACCCTCAAAGCTCAACTGTGCCTTTTTACACGTGTCCCTGAAAATAAATCTGTTAGTTTGATTTCTATATGAAGAGAAAAATGTGCTTGTTTTCCTAGGTTCACAAGATTCCTCTGATATTATGTCTCCAAGCAAACGTAGCTCTCAGAAATATATAATAGATGGTCTTACAGAGAAATCATCGCAGATTACAGATCCTTGGGAGAGGCTATTTAAAATATTGTCTGTGGTGGGAATGAGGTGTGAATGGCAAATGGATAAAGGAAGAAGGTGAGAAGCTTGTACTTTTCCAGATATTTCTTCTCAAGGAAGATTTTAATTCTTACACAGTAAGAATTGGAGAAGGATTTTAACATGAGGACACTTTGTGTAATTAATTTACATTAATTCATTTACATCAAATTAATTACATAAGATGTCCTCGTGAAAATCCTTATGAATGTGCAGTTTTTCTTTCAAGGCTGTATAATGTAAAATGAAAACATGGATCCAGAGAGTCCTTTCAAGTTAGTCATTAAACTAAATCTTGATTGATGGAAGTCATGCACATGATGAAAGTCATGCACAAGAACTACGGTAGTGTGGGGCATCATTTCCTAGGTGCTCCAGCAAATTAAAAGAAGGCAAATATTTGAAGTTTGGCTGGTTTGCATTCCCAGCCTCCCCTGACTTTCAACTGAGGGGTTTCCTGAGCGAAAACATTACGTTTTTCATATTCACTGTGCATTCTTCCCTTTAATTTTGGAGCCTGTGTAACATACTGAACTTTGTTTTTATTTCTCTTTCTTTCTCAGAAGTTTTGGTGATATTTTGCATAGGATGAAAGACCTCTGCAGATACATCAGTAACTTCGATAGTGATGCACACGCTAAATACAAGAATCAAGTAGTATATTCTACGATGTTGGTGTTCTTTAAAAATGCATTTCAGTATGTCAGCAACATCCAGCCATCGCTCTTCCAAGGTTAGTTTCTAATGTTTTAAGAGTTCATGTTTTCATTGCTAACGTCAGAAAGATCTTTTCTCAGTACCCTTTTTAAAACTATCATCTTATAAAATGACGTGAGTTCTCATTAAGATTCTCCAAAGTCATTGTGGACAGCAGCAGAAGTAGTTTATGACACCTGCTGTAGTGGATTAGAATGAAGATTAGTCTAATTTAGCATTACGGTTTCAGCCTTGGCCAGCTGTGGTTGTCTAGTGAAAAGAAAAGTAGCAGGCCAGTTGTTATCTATAACATCGCTAGGGTTTATTCCCACTCATCCTTCAGCATCGTGTTTGTCTTATTTTCTCCTCTGACTTTGATTCTTTGTAGCTGGCATTTTCCTAGTTTCCTTCAGTCAAAAGGTTGTAGACTTTCCACGAAATATGTGAAGATACTTCTGAGTGTGGAACACACAAGAAATGTATAATTAATTTAACAAAAAATGAATAGAAAAATACTTTCCGGAAATTCGTAACTCACAAATTCCAATTTGTCTTTGTAGTAATCAGTTGAATGATGTCAGCAAGTAGCTAAGCTTGGAAGGCAAATAGAATGGCAGCTTGTGTGCAAAGAACACCTTGTCACTTTAAATTAACAAATACAGGAATTAATTGAGTTAGGTTTTATTTTTTTGATCCAGAGGAAAGAAATGTTACAGTGGTATAGTGAGATGCTTTAGCTTTGTGGTAGTTTTAGCTGCTTGATTCTGAATTCTGGGAGAAAGGAAATATGGCACATGCAAAAATCTTCCTTTCCAAGTTGTCCAATTGAGTATGGTTAGGCTTATGTTTTCAGACTAAACCACCAAAAACCAAATGTATACTGAGATATCAGAGTGCAGTCCTTTGTGTACAGATCTTCTGGTACCCTCCATCATTTCCTGACATCAGGAAAATAGTTCCAAGTCTCCTACTCATCTCTGCTTTAGTGTTAAAGTGCAATGGTATCTGGTGGCTTTTGTATCGTTTCTATCATTAGGGTTTTTCCTACTTGTCTTGAAGGGCTCATTGTAGAAATATGGAATAAGATCCTACCTATTTTGGAGCAGGAAGTGTAGCGGTAGGGAAAAAAGCTGTCTCCTACTCTGTCCAGTAGCTCTTAACTTTGATCTGTGAGTTTCTTGTCACATGTCTGGGCTTGCAGGAGACCTCTTGAAAGAGACCTTTTCAGTGCATTTTCCTTACATAATTCAGTTCTGCCTTGTTGGGGACTTGAGAAGTGAATGAGGCAATTCACACCTCTCGGGCTGCCTGCAGGCTTGGCAGGAGCTGCTATTTGGGCTGATGCTTTTAGGGGTTTATTTATAACACTATGTGCTAGAAATCAATTAAAAACTCTGTAAGCCCAGATTCTAGAGCACAGTTGGGCTGAGAAACATAACGTGTCTCTTTGTATAGCTGTGTATAATTCTGTAGTGTAAGAGAAGGTTTGCAGCCCAAGTAAGGGGTGAGGTTTAGTTTGGTTTTCATATTGAAGATTGTGGAATAAAGACTACAGTATGCTTGCCTGCTACTGAGAAGAGCATGTTTCTTTGGAAAGGAAAGCACTTGCTTAACTGGTACTCACTGGAAGCAGTGTGAGTAAAAGAAAAACCCACTCCTTTCTTTTCAGGTATTGCAGGTAGGCAGTTCTGGAGATCTTAGTGTTAAAACTCTTCCAGCATCCCGGTTGTGGCACTTCCATATCTCTTTTCTCATGGACACTGTTTTGTGCCCAATGACTTGAATAATGTTTTAAGTGTACACAGGTTAGATTGTAACACAGCGGAGGGCATGATGATGCAGGATAGGTGATTTCATTTGGTTGTAGCCTTTGTGTAGGGGACCTTTCAGTCAAAGGAGATAAAATCATCATCTGTTACAGCATGGCAGGTTGTTTGTTGCGTGAACTTGTGTTATAGTGGACGGCTTACACATCATTTTTGAGTAGATGGGAAAAGATCAATATGGATTCTTCATGTCAAGAGTTGAAACAGATTCTCCTTATACTGTGGTTTCAACTGTTTTTTAACAGTCTTTAATCCTGCAAACAGTAACAGAACAAATGCAAGTACTGAAAGTACTTGTTGGCGTTACTGTCTTGTCAGGCAGAGATTTCAGAATGGGAAGAGATGAATGCATTTCCCTTTTCCTTTATATTTCTCTTTGTCTGAGCTTTGCACATCTACGTACAATTAAATTGTACAAAGGGAGAAAATATTTTGGGAGGGAAGACTTTCTTGGTACTGGCCACATACCAGTCTTGTTTGAGAATAGGAGGTGGTGTCCCATTTTGTATCTAATAAAACCTAAGCATTAAAATCTGAAATAACAGATACCAGATCCCATGGGGTGTTCTGTAACACCAGTGCAAGTAGAAATTGATGTCTTCTGTGCTTCAAAATGAGGCTTCTATAGGGGTTTTGGGAGTGAATGATGGGAGTTTCTGTACAAGTGAAATCAGCGGGGACAAAGCTGACACTGAAAGATCATACTAGGAAAATCTCATTATAAAATACACTTGCTTCTTTGAGCCTGCTAATATATTGCTTTGACTTCTCCTGAGAACGTTTTGAGAATATTTGTGGCTATTAACTTCAGAGCTATTTGTTCTGTTTACGTGTTGAATAATTGTACTTGTAATATAAAATATAAAAGCAAATAATACTTGATGAGAAAAGACATGCTGCCTGAGAATCTTGTGACTGCTTTGTAAGAAAAGGGTTCAAATACATACCCTAAGGCCCTCAAATAAACTCTTGTGACATCTGGTAAATGCGTTGTAACCTTCACCATGAGGCTGCCTAGAGGAAAAACAGCTTTACCAGCATTGCTTAAGCTTATACAATTTACAATCTGAAATACAATTCAGTTATTCTTTAACATTATAGTCCGTGCTCATGAAGGAAGCATGGTGTAGGCACAAGACTTTTCAGATCTGTTTAGAACATCTTGATCTAATTTATCTTTACATCCAGGTCCAAATGCTCCAAACCAAGCCCCGCTGATTCTTCTCGAGGATGTGACCAATGTCTACGGCGATACAGATATCGATCGTAACAAACACATACACAAAAAGAGGAAACTTGCAGAGGGAAGAGAAAAAACAATGGTAACTCCTTTAGGCCTTTTTGTTTGGAATAAGAATGGCATTGGTACTGGACTTTAGACAACAGTGGTTTTGACATAGATGGGATAGATGTATTTTTAGTACTACCCTGGAATAGCTGTTTCTGACCACAGTATTGCAAACATACTTTTTGGCTAAAACCAGCAAGAATAAAAGGATTTTTCTAGCACTTATGTGCTGATAAGAATATTTCAGTTTTAAGGAGCCCAGCAGAGAGTGCAGAAAGTGCTAAGAATGGTAACTATAGCAGTCAGATCTTCTACAGGTAAACCTCCAAATTAATTGACTTTTCGTTATTGGAACTGTGAATACGTTTGTTTCTTTAATAGTGGAAGACATCTGTTTCATGGAATTTCTCTGTTGATGGAAGTACACACACTTATACAAGAATTATGTTTCCTTTGCATTAAGCTGCTGAAGGCTTAAACTGAGCAGTGAAGTGTAAAGTGTATATCCTTTAATTGATAATCTGGCTGAAGTGTGGTCATGGTACACTGTACTTAATCAGAAAGAACTCTTTTGGAATACTGTTCATCGTGCTATGCTACTGAGTTGATAGCAAAAGAGATTGTTTTAATGTTAGAATGCAAAAGCAAAATAATGAAAAGTCACTTAAAGACACTGAAACTATAATCTTGGCATCTCTAGTATGGAACTGTTTGCTTTTTTTAAGTGGAACTTCTGTGACTTAGAATCCTTTGAAATAAATATACAATAAGAATTGAATCTTTGTCTCTTACCGACTGTTAAGCAGAGCTCAGATGATGAGGATCCTTCTGGGAAGGCACGAAGTCGCCATATTGCAGTAAATAAGGCAGATCTTGCAAATTCTATTGAAGTATTAGAGAGCTTTAAACTGGCAAGAGAGAGCTGGGAGCTGCTCTATTCCCTGGAATCACTTGACAAAGGTAAGGCTAACTGCAGGCAAGGCTACATGTATTTACACTTCATTGTTGTCATTTTAGTATTGTTAAAACAGAATTTCTGTCATTGGGATACGTAAAGTTTAGCTTACTTTATGTCCTTAGTATTTTTGATCTAGGTTCCAATAAGAAGCTTTTTCAATTGTGACATTTTTGAGTGTTTTGTTTCTGACTTTTGTTTTGCTCTTTGGTTATTCACTCATGCTTCTTGCAGAAGCAGCTTTTGCTGAAGGAGCAGTTGACTCATAGTAGTGTTGACAATACTAGATGAGGATGCACTGCTAATTGCTCCTTTTAATTCATTCTTAAGAAAATAAGTTTTAGATCATGCCTCTTCCTTTCTAATAAGATGTAATAATCTGGAAAACAAATTTATTTTCTGAAAAGCTGGCAAATACTGTCACTTAGCAGCTTTACTGGACACTATGAAGAAAAATGTAATGAAACTGTGATTGCATAGGAAGAGGGTATCCTATTTTTGAATGATTTCACACTTGTACTATTTTGTGTTTTCATTTCTAAATTCAGCTATATTTTTTCTAGATAACTATCTTTTAACTGAAAGCTGTGATGTGCTTCATTTTTTCTCCCTTTCCTTCTTTCATCACTTACAGAGTTCACTAGAATTTGTTTGTCATGGAAGACTGAAACCTGGCTTTGGTTAAGAATCTTTCTTACAGACATGATCATCTACCAGGTAAAAAAAAAAAAAAAAAAATCAAGTAAAAGCTAATAAAAATGTTATAATGTTGCTCTTTCTTTTATGAATAGCTGTTCTGAATAGCCGATATGACTGCTTTAAGTGACTACTGATTTTATCCTTTAAAATGAGACCCTTTGGGGGATGGAATCATACCATTCTTATTGCAGAATAGGTACCCTACTTACAATATTTCTGTCCTAATTAGCTGATTGTTGAGTCCAGCTAATCTCATCATATGGAGAAGACCTTGGCATTGGCATTTTGACCAGGAGATATATATATAGTGTGATGGAAGAACAGTGTAGTTTATTCATCTGCTAATGCATTCTATTGGAATACAGTCAGAGAGAATAATTTTCAAATAGCAGAATGTTTTAAAATGTCTCAGTTAAGATTTATCATTCTCCTTAAAAATCAGGCTGATTGTTCTCATTTCAGATCCCATCCTATCATTGCAGATACCGTCCAAGCATTCATGTGAAAGCTTTCTATAAGGGAATTTTTATGTCAATCTTTTTACCCCTTCTACGGAAGATCCTAATACTGTCTTTTTCTATCTTCCTTTTAAAGGGGCAGTACAAAAAAGCAATTAGCAGCCTCCATCACTTGGCAGCTCTTCAGGGCTCTCATTCTCCACAGCAAATTACAGGACAAGGCTCGCTAGAAAATCAGAGAGCACTAATCCAGTTAGCAACGTGCCATTTTGCCCTTGGAGAATATCGGGTATGTACAGCATTCCACCCACTGGTCTTCCATCATCTGACCGTGTGGTTCCCATTTGTCTCCCTCCTTCGAATTTTCCCATCGTCCTGCTTCCAACAGGGCATCAAACATAATCCAGGGTCTATAGAAAGAAACATGCTTCACAGGGAAAATAATTGCAGTTCCTGTCTAATCTGACCATTAGAATGTACTCTATAAAGTCTGTTTGGTGGTTATAATTTGGGGCGTTTGGTTATGATTTACCATAGCTACAAGTGTTTCAGTTGTATGTCGATGTATCCTTGATTTTGAATTAGTTAACAAAGAGTTTTAAATATGAGGGGAAAGTCCTTAGGTTTAGGCTTTATGTGGTGGAGGCAATAAAAGTTATATGGAAAACAAAATGTTTTGATCATCTTAAAAAATAATTAGTTGTCAGCAGACAGTGTAAGAGACTCCAAAACAATATGGGCTGGCCTAACATGTGAGCTTGCTTTTCCTTTGGAATACGTATTTTGTGTTTTTAATACTAGAGAAGTGCAGGGGGCAGGTGAGTCCATGTGAATGCTGATAATAATGTCTGGTTCTCAGGTCATCCTAGAACCACTGGACTTTTCTTCCCTTCCAGCTTCCTACGTTTTCGTTAGAAAACTGATTATATATCCCTTTGGACCTCTTGCTGTCTCTAGGAAATAGCATTAAAATTTATAACATTTCTGTCATGCTGTCAAATTGTCATTTTCTTATTCTATTTTTACCATTGACAGAAAAAGCTTTTAAAAACTATTCCAAGAATTAATTTGAAAACTTAATCTTTCAAGATAAAACAGTTTTGGATTGTAGTTTTATTGATCTAGCACTCCTGAAGTGAAGAATGCCAACCATATATTTTTCACAATTAAAATGATTTCAGGCACTCAGAGATTGTTTAATGGAATTTGTATCACAGCCATGTCTTTTTGTTCAGCCAAACTAAGTTGCGTGTTAAGACTACTGAAGCTCTATCAGAGAAATTTCTTTTTTTTTTTCTTTTGCAGTGCCTGAATCATTATTAACATAGCTGTATTTAAGAACCTTAATTAACTAGCATTATCTTGTCTCTGTTCTTTTTATAGCAAACATGCGAAAAAGTGCTTGACCTCATGTGCTATATTTTACTTCCAATACAAGAAGGAGGTAAAGTACAAGAGGAGCAACCTAAAGTAAAGTCTAAATTCAGAAAAGGTATGGAGCTGCTACTTCCCTAAACTTGGTGTCAGCTTAATTTTAATTCTTGTGTTTTGGTTGTATATATAATGTATATAATTCTTGACTGTTTGTGTCGTAAAAAAAGGGAGGCAGTTTTTCAATTCTGAATTTTTTTCCTGCTGGTTCATATTGAAGGGTTTTGGTGACAAAGTCCTATCACAGGAAAAAAAAATAAATGAAGAATAATTTTTTTAATATGTGACTTCACATTTTGAATCAGTTGTAATTTACCTTCAAAATTTTCCTCCCTGCCTCAGATTGTTGGCACTTGTATAGTTGTTTTTCTTCATTCTTACTTCTTCCAAACATGGAGAATCAGAAGAGCTTTAAAGAAATCTGTGATAAACTGTTCTGTTACAGGGTCTGATCTGAAGCTTTGGCCATGTACCAGCAGAGCTATCATGCCATACTGCCTTCATCTACTGTTAGCTTGCTTCAAGGTAAGTTATGGGCTGCTGCAACTCACATGTCTGTAGGACCTAGTATGTATAGCTGGGATCCTGAAACTGCATGGCCTTGTCCCAGTGGTGCAGCTAGGTGTGAAGGGCTCTGCCTCAAGTCCTTCTCACCTAAATGTATTTGTGAAAGGTAAATATATTTTTGGGGAGAGTAGGGGGTGGAGGAGGAGGATTTATTTTTTTTTTTCTGTTCTATTTGCGTTGGTTTGGGGCAGAGAAGATAGGATTTATCTCAAAATATCACTGTCTGTATCTAGACTTCTCTTACAAGTCATTGGAGAGAATTTGGTATTTTGCCTGGAATTTTCCAATCTGTTTTGAATGTATATGTTAGGGCAGAATGAAATGTGCTTCTAAAGAGCTTGTTTTGTATTTGCTCAGGTGTAAGTGAGATAAGTCCAATATATTTTTTAAGAGTAATGTATCTTTCCTGACCTTCTCCATGTCATTTTTGCCCCTGCAGCTCAGAGCTTTCACAGACAGCAGAGATGATATGGCTTTGGGCCACGTAATTGTTCTGCTTCAGCATGAGTGGCCGAGGGGTGAGAACTTGTTCCTGAAAGCCATCAACAAAATCTGCCAACAAGGAAACTTCCAGTATGAGAATTTCTTCAACTATGTCACAAGTATCCTTTCTATAACCAGGACTGTCTTTCACATCCCAAATTATGTGCTGGGGTGTTGAAAAAGCTGTTAGATAGTTTCAGCAGCAGCTCTTCTCCATGAATCGTATTCCGTATTTATTTACATACTGTGCAAGCCTCTTGTAATAAGTGGCAGTGCATAATGGACTATAAATAGGTCTTCTGTCACCTGTTCAGGCACTTGAGAGTATCCGTAAGTACACTGCAGTTGCACTTTCATTCAGAAAAGCAGCGCCAGCTTAGACTGTTAATGCAAGTCTTTTCAGTAAGATATATATGTCCTTATACTATTTGTTTTGCTATGCCCATCCATAGCTGTGGATAACAAAAAAAAAAAACAACAAACAAGGTAAAGTGACACCTGTACTTCCAAGAGTTGAATGGTAGCCATTACTATTTTTGAGTGCTTTCCATGAGTACGATTTTGGGCTGAGCGAGATAACAAGTAATGTCAAAGTTCATGCAAAGCACATCTGATTTTTATAGTCAGATATCTAGGGTATGCTTTGATGAGCACACACACAGTGGACAGTTCAGTGTTAAATTTTAACCCGAATAGCCATCTGACCACGGTCCCCAGGAAGCACAGGGTCTAACTCCTATCTGAGACAATTAAATTGAAGCCCTATTTGGAAGCTGCAATGAGAGTGGTATAAAAAGTAGGGAAAAAAAAAAAAAGAAGAAGAGCTAAGTAAAGAACTGAAATAGAAAACTAAAAAGGGTGGTTATGTGCCATTATGGGAGCATCTCCTTCAGTCTCAGCCTCACTCTGCACTGCTTTGATATTGTGCAGTGCTGGAAAAGAAAGCAAAATCAACCAGGAAATTTGTTTGGAGAGAGAGTCTTAATTACATGAGCTTTCTTTACCCCTGTATGACTGTACATATGAAAACAATTTGCCTGATGTGTATTTTGCACTTTAAAAGGTCATTTCCCATTAATTTCTGGAGTGTTAGGGATACATGCTGTGATCTTGTCACTTTTAAGAATTAGGTGTTTCAGTAGCTGTTAATTTTGACTGTCCTTTCAGTAGTGTGGCTTCAGATGTGCTGAAAAGGGAAGAAAGTTCTCTTTTTTTCCCTACTCAAATCTTTAACGTTTTCCTCAGATATTGATATGTTGGAGGAATTTGCTTATTTAAGAACACAGGAAGGAGGGAAAATTCATCTGGAACTGTTGCCAAATCAAGCAATGCTGATCAAGTAAGGATAAAAGAGTTTATTGTTTTCTTTTTTTTAAAAAAAAGTATGTTCTGGTTGTCTTTGCTTTCATGTAATCTTCAGGATAATAACTCTGTCATGTCTTTGAGTTTAAATTTAAGGAGTTGAGTAAGGAGCTCAAACAAGGTGATGTATTTCTTTTTCCGACTCTCCCAGTGACCTGTGAACCCTTTTGTGGGGTTCTTCAACTTTAAATTCCTTTTTCAGAACTTTGTTTTTAAGTGTTGTGTTTGCTTTAGAATGATTCATATCACAGTGATCACCAGTTGTCTGTTTCAACCAGACACTTGTGCTTTACAGGAATTCTTTAAATAACGAGGCATAAATGCAAGCTGTTGTTAATAATTTTGCTGAACAGTCGTGCCAACCAGAAAGCATTATTTGTTGCAAGACGAATTATGAAAGACCACTGAATGATGAAAAACTTAGATTAAATTACTCTCCAGGAAAACTCTAATAACCTTTCTGTATGAACTCGCAGGTCATCTCTTGCTCTGTGCTGAGCAGCTTATTCTGCTCAGTTTATTACAAGATGCTGAAGAAAATTAATAATTCAGATTAACTTCCTAGGTGTTCTCAGTTTTGAGTCAAGACTGAACAAGTATCTGCTGCAGGGTTTAGAGGCAGAACATTTTGGAATATCCTGATTGTTTATTAGGCCTTGTGGTACTTTGGTTTATGTGAGGGAGACTGGGAAAATTTGTCAGAATTCCAGTTAGGGTCAGTGTAGTCTGGCCATTCATCTTCTAACTAGAAGTGGGCTAAAGTTTTCAAAAGTGGGAGCCTTATATTAGATAAGCATCCAAATATTGGACGAGTAAATAGATTTTCTAAAGTTCTAGGTAACTGACACAAAAATCAGGAACTAGGTCTCTTAAAAGAAAACAATATTCAAATGTTTAATTATGTGACAGAGCTCTTGATTGCAGCTTTTGATTTTCAAACTCTTACCCTTGCTGTGTCTCACTGCTTGTAACCAGCTGCACGAAAACAAAACTCAGGGTACAATGCACCACGTATGATGTTTAGTCTGTGTCAGCAAGAGCATTTAGTGCAGCAGACCACACCTCGTAACTTTTTAACTTCTCTCTCTAGTTAGTTGTAACAGTTCAGTGCTACTTCACTGCATCACCCCGGTTACTTCCACTTGCTTAGGGTTCTGACCTCAGCAGTCAGAAGGTGGGTGGCGAGCAGTGTGTCTAGCAGGACAGCAATCTCTTTTTAACCTCCTGTTGACTTGTTGTGTTTCCTGAGTCATGGAAGTGCTTGGAGAAGAGAGGTCAGAAGATTTCTTTGTGCTTATTACACTGAAATGGCCAAATACCCTGTCCAGCTGGAAGAGAGTACAGTGTCTTTTACGTGGCTGAGATCTGTAGGAGAGGAGGCATTTCGTCAGAGAGCTGATGGGAGACAGTGTTCAGGGTGCAGTTCCCTAATAGTAGGTGATGTCTGCTCCTCTGGTACACCAAATATTTTTTAGATATTTTTTTAGGTTGACACTTCGTTGACAGAGATTGTGTCAAGGAAGTGTCAACCTCAGCAGCTCACTGCCTCCCCCAGCTGGGGTTTTAGGTAAAGTGCATCAGCACCGTCCTGTTTCCTGGGACGTTACAGAGCTGCCTTCAGATGGTTTGCAGGCTGGCTTTTGCCTTTCAAAACTATCAACAGTTCTGGTTGTTGGAGCTGCTGCATTGTCTTCCCAATAATCAGCAGAGGCAGCTCGGATTCTGTTCAGTCACATGCGGAAAAACTCTTGTGATTTTGCCACGCAGCCCAAAGACAAAGCAATCACTCCTTTGCCTGGTCTGTCTTCAGAATAAATGTGTATAGCAGTCCTGTGTCATAATTAGCAGGAAATATATTACAGGTATTGTATGTTTGTTATAAGGACAGGTTTTTGTATCATGATGTACTTGTAGGAAGTTTTCTCCCTGGGTGAATTCCACGTTCTTCTACCAAGACTTTTCCTCAGTACCTTATACTTCATAGGGAGCAACACTCCTTTTTCTGAACCTAGGAAAGCAAACTGCAATGTGGTTTTAAAAAGCTGAAGTTAGATCTTGGAAGCCTTGACTTATAGCTGGGTCCTGCAAAAATATATATGCAGCTTGTGAGGTTTCCCTTTGCTGGTATCTGCAGTGAGAATATGAAGCTCCACAGTTTTGGTTTTATCTGGTAATACAGCCAGCTTGTTTGCACTGTCAGAAAGTGTCCGATGAGCTCTGAATTCAGCTACTTTTTGCCTTTAAACTCCCTTCTAGACAAGCCATGTTTCATGGTTTCACTGATTACACTTGGTAGTGGTGGCAGCATTAGCTAGTGAGATTAACGGGGAAAAGAACAGTATGCAAGAAATGATTGATTGAAATCATGCTCCTATTTTTGATAATTTTAGTGTAGCTAGACTAATCTTAGTCTCCCAAACGCTGCATAAACTTGATGTGAAAGCTGATGAATTTTCTGCCTCTACTTACATTCCTATCTCATCTTTCCTTGGGTATAGAGGAAGAAAATCTCAGTTGGTTTGAAGCGAAACAAATCATCTTAAAAATGTAATTTTTATTCTGATTGTGCACTTGGGTTTGTTTACCGCTGATGGTTGATCTTGCAAATGGTAATGAACACTCAATTGTGCAGAATTCCTTTTGCAAACATCTGCCACCTGGGACTAACACCATGTTGCTGCTCCTTCTCATTTTCTGTTCCCCATGTCCATTTTTTGCAAATATTGGACTCAGTCATGACGAGAGCTCTTGAAAAAGTATCTCGTATGGTTGAACAATTTTTGTGAATATTTTACTTCGGGTTGTTTTATCTGTACTGTAGGGCATTTCTGTACTACTAAAATGTCCCTTCTATGAGGTAGTGTTTGTTTTTTTATTTTTTAGCATAGCTCTCCATCCGTATTCATTAAAAAAATACAGATACTAATCAAAATGTCCACCTGTAAACCTGAAGGTAGGCACCTAACTCAGTATTAGAGGTACGTAAGTGCAAGCTTGCTTCTCAGCTCCTCCTTAGCATCCATGGGAGCGAGTTACACAGCATTTGGGTACTTAAGTAACACTGAGGTTATGTTGTGAGAAACTTGGGTTAAGAAACTGGACCTGTTCTCTGTATCCCAGATTTCTCATTCCTCCTTATGTGGGGCACTGGATGTGCTCTAGGCTGGAGGCGTGAGGCTGTTATCCCGTGCTGTAGGTAGCACACAGAGATGGGGAGCTTACTCCACAGAGAAGACGAACACTTTTCAGCTGAGACGCTTTTTGGTGGCTGGTCCCTGCAGCCCTGGTTGCAAATGTTACCTTCAAACATCCCTCTTGGCTGTGGGAGGTTGCTCCAAGCAGGCTTTTCTGCTCTGGCACCGTGACATCCTCCAGCAGCCTCTTTTGTGTGTGGCTGCAATTTGGAAAAGCGAACAAGGCTGTTCATGGGCTAGCAAAAAGAGACTTGTGCAACCTGTAACAAACACTGTCGTGCACTCTCTGTGGCTGATACCTGCTGTGCATGCACGTGGCTTGAGCTCAGCAGCAAATCCCTGATTGCTGGGCTCTCCCTGCTGGCTGACGCGCTCGGGGAGGCCACGGCGTCTGCCCTGCGCTGCTGGTGAAACCTCTCCTGGTTGGCCTCGTAACACAATGGTGAAGTGCTCTCTGCACCTACCACTGCCCTGTGTCCCCGTGTAACCATCCCAAAATTACAAGGGTGTGTTCAGACCGTGCTTGCAGAGCAGCCTTGGGGTGAATCTGGGGATGTGTGCGTGTGCGATGCTGTTTGGGTCCCGCGCCCCTGCGGCTGCCCGGCAGTCACCCCCACCCCCTTTTTTTTTTTTTCCTGGAGTTGTTTTGCACCGGAGGTTGAGTTGGCGTGTGGGTGTTTGAATGCTGCTATTTGCTGTTTTTTAAAGGACTTCTAGCCCTCCCATGGGGTTACTGCAACAGGAATTCATACCTGTGCTACAGCCCAGCATACAGACTGCCGACAGGTACCAAGTGGAAAAACCCCGCTCATGGTGTGCTGTGTTTTGTCAACATGTTTTACTGCCCATGGTTTTTCAGCAATTTGTTACTCAATATGTACCTTTTTTTTTCTTTTATCCATTTGTGCCTACATTGCCTGGCAAACCATGTTGTTCTATTATAACATTTCTTTTTATTTTTCCCATAAATTGCCAGTACCCGTGTCCTTTCAATTTTAATAATCACTGTTGAACTTAAACCAAAATGTAGAAATCTCCCCCCAAGTGATGCTGAGGTTCAGTCACATAGTACCAAATGCATAATAACCCTTTCTTTAAAGATGTTAGTTACAAGCTTATAACCCTTTTTTTTCAAGATATTAGTTACTGGATCCATTTGTTGTTACTTTTCTTCATTTAAGTTGTTCTGAAACATTTTCTGTTGCCCAGCTGTTAGCGAGTGCTGCTGACCCTAGTGCTCACCTGCCAGCAAGGTTTAAAGCAGTGAAGATGGAAAATGGCTTATCCCAGAAATTCTGAATATGCTGGAGTATTTCTAGTGCAATTTTACTTTGCCCACCCTAGCTCTAGTCTCTTCAGTAGCTTCTTTGCCTTTTCCATGTGTCACGGAGGTCTCTGCTGTTCAGGCAGAAGGGGAGTGACTGGGATCAGAATTCCACTTTGAGAAGTTTCCTCTCAAATGCTGGAATTGCTGATTTAAATAAAAGCAGGGTGGTATTTTTGATGAGGGCAATTCCTAGACTTTGCCCTTCTTCGTTTCCAGCATCTCTGGATTGGCACAGATGCCTTCAACCTTTATTTCCTCTTTTTCTTCCACTGTGTGTGCTGGGTTTGGTCCAGCTCTTTGTTTCTCATCCCTGACTTGGGCCTTCTCTCAGAGTTAAGATTTATACTTTTTCTCTCTCGTTTAACGTATGCTGCCCCTTCAGTAGTGCTAAGGCTTTTATTTCATACCCTTTGCCTCCCATCCCAGGTATGGCTTGTAGGTAGATGTTACGAAGTCTTGGTCTTGATGTATTGAGTAGTGGACCAGTGCCAGTAAAGCTTAGTGCTTTGGCACTGCAGAACGTTGTTTTACAGACAAAACTTCAGCTATCGAGAGCTGCAGGCCATCATGAGGACAAAGAACCATTAATAAGAAAGGCCTTTAACAGGGAATGTCCTGAGTTTCACCAGCCAGCACTGCTTTAGCTTGCTCAGTAGCAGGACCTTTGTTCTGCTTGAAAACAAGTCCTGCACTTCTGCTCAGAATAAACGCACTCTGCCTGGCGTCTCGTGTCCCTGTAGGAGCTGGCTTCTACTGATGCACACTCATAGCCTGGCTTGATTTTGTGCTTTTGTGTTGGCCTGCTGAGTGTTCACTGTGCCTCGTGTTACTCAGAGCGATCACTGCCCATAGGATTGTGTAGCTCCTTCCTGCACTCTGGTACAAGATGCTCTCTGCTTTTCATGGTGGCAGCCGTATCTCCCCTTGCTTTAGAGAAAGCAGGTTCAGCCTTTATTTTTTTATTTTTTTTTCCTTTCAACCCCAACCATTTGTAGAACTGTTTACAGGGAGGAAGGGGCCTGGGATGTAAGGGTAGAGGAAAAAAAAAATTCCCTTCCCCACTCAGGGAGAACACTGGGTTAACAGAGCAGGTTTTCCTGTTAGGCAGAACTGCAGCTCTCCCCTCTTCCCTCCCTGACAGCCACTATAACCAAAGCATTGAGAGCAAAGACATTGATAGAATTTTTATCTTTTAAAAGACTCATAAACTACTAAATACTCAATTTTTTAAAAATAGCATAGCATACACACTTCAGCTCTTCTTATATAAACTCAGCTGTGGACAGCAGATAAATAGTTAGTGACATGTAGCACTTTCTAGATTTTTGTTGTGCACCAAATAACCCTCATTTGATTTTGTCTCTCTCTTTCCTTCATGGCTTAAGGCATCACACAGTTACCCGAGGTATAACTAAAGGAGTGAAAGAAGATTTCCGCCTGGCCATGGAGCGCCAGGTCTCGCGCTGTGGGGAAAATCTCATGGTGGTCTTGCACAGGTTCTGCATTAACGAGAAGATACTGCTGCTTCAGACTCTTTCTTAAATGGACTGGATCACGATGCAGTGTCTTTTATGGACAGAGGGAAAGGCTCTTAATTGTATTAATGGCAGCAGAGCAGTGGAAAATCACGCATCTGAAGTCATAAATAAGCTTCCCTGTGAGTTACAGGTTCTGTGATACACACAGTGCTTGGTGTTTGTTCACAGCTTCGTTTTCTCATGGGGGTAAGTCAAATTTTATAAGTAAAACTTTGTTTAGAAAGTCTCCCGTAATGTTTTATTTGTTTTGGTGGTGCTGTTGTGTTGTGTTTTTTTTCCAGAGCATTACACTAAGGTATGTGTCTTAATTCTTTTCTTCTTTATACACACACAGAGAAGCTAAGGTATTTATTTCAGGCTTTTTATTGGCACTAGTTTGGAAAACACAGCATAAATGAATTTCCTGAGTTTCCAAGATCTGTTGTTATCTTACATTGAATTTAACCAGTCTGTTACCTCTTCCTTTCTGGCCAAATTCTCCCTATATTGCTGGCTTTTGGATTCAGAACCCTCCCACAAATCCCTTTATAGAGTTTTTATCCAAGTGAACTTAGATATTAACAAAGTGATTATATAAAGAGCACAGGAAGTGGTCTTTCTGTACTCTTAAGAGTGTAGCATGTGAAACTCAGACCTCATTCATGCTAGATATGTAACACAAAGACCCAGCACAGGCATAGATGGACTGCTAAACCTGTAGCAGCAGCAGCAGCATGCCAATTAATAACCCATTACAAGAGATCTCTGGCAGCAGGCTTTGGCTTTTGATCCCAGACCAAATGATGGCACAAAGGAATGCCCACAGCACACTGCTCACTGTGGGTGCTATTACTTTTGGTAATGACTATTACTACAGTCCCTTCTGATAATCCCTTGCAGTCACCACCCAGATCCCTTCCAGTTCCTTTCATGAGTGCCAGCAGGCTTTCTTTAAATACCCATCTACTGCAACATATTCAATTTCTCTGTACAAAAGAGGGAGATCAGTAAAATATTTACAAAATACAGTAAACAGAAATAGAGCAACCGCCGCAGATTAGTAAGTTTTAGCTAAATACTAAAATGTGGTCCTTTAAGTCACATAAAAGTCCTGATCACAATGTCCATGGAAATGTAAACTTGAACTCTGATCCCTTTTTAGTAATATAGCCCAGCAGAAGTGGCAACACTTCAGGCTTGCCCTGTCAGCATCTAGGCTGACTTCACCCTGACCACCTCCATCAGATTTTCCAGAATATCCTTTTCCTGTAAAGTACGTATGATATTATGACCCAGAGAGTTGTTGCGATGAGGTTTTGAGTCAGGTGTTCCGCGTGGGATTGACTGTCTCGCATCCTCCACTTAAAAGGGAAGTAGTCTTCAAACACTTCGTGTCCGATGTAGACCAGGATGGAGTTCATTCCTGAAAATAAGCACAGGTCACGCCATCTGGAAGAGCAGGTACGAGCTTGCTTCAGAATAAGCAGGCAGAGGCATGCCAGGCTTATGAAACAGTGGCACTGAGACAACGACAGCTCACAACAACTCTGCTCCTTGCCCCGAGGGTGCTATGCATTTGTGTTTGCTTTCAAACACAGCCTGAGGGGTTCAGCCCTCCAAAAGGGTATTGAAAAGGAACATAGATAACCTATATCCTAAATTGAAAATATAACCAGATTAGAGCTCCTGCAATTTTATTGACAAGAATAATCAGTTTTTGTCTTCAGCGTGGTTGAGTGACAACCTATTTGGTGAGATCTATTGCCTTTACAAACAAATGCTGACTGCTCTTCAGGGCTCTGGGATTTCTGGTAGGAGACATGATACTGTGCCATCACCCTACTCATTTTCCTGTCCAGATACCGAAGCTGCAGAAAGGTTCCCTCTGCTGTGGGTTCACATTCTGTCCCCTCACATGTTTGTCACGAGCCTAGTGTGGTCAAAGCCACAATGGGATGCTTTGGGAGACCAGCTTATCTAAAAACGCAGAGACAGGACCTACGCGGCTGCCCAGGGGATTTCGTCTTCCAGATCTTCAGAAGTGGTATTGCTCTGCTGACAGGCCTCTGACTTTCCCACTAGGTTAGCTAAGTCTCAGCAGTCCTGTCCAAACCAACTGAGCCAGCTGTGGTATTTTTCTTGGTGCTGGGCAGCTGTTCCCTGGGACCTGAACTCAAGACCAAACTTAGAATAGTCATTTGGCAAGAGCAGCTTCCAGCCCTTGTTTAAACACTGGCAGTTCATCCCTCAAATTTCTTGCCTGGTCTCCAATTCTATGCAAAAATTTGTCTCAACTTAATAATTTTGGCCTCCTTCAGGGTACCTCATTCAAAATCCCAACTCCTTTAAGACAAAGGAAGTGCACAAAACGTAACAGGATAGTTCAGAGAGAAGAGGAAGAAATGTGTTTCCTGCTGTGATTTTACTGACCTGGGTAGAAAAACGGAGCACCTGACCACAGTCTCTTGACATCCACAAGGTAATATATCAGTAATAAGAGGATGAAGGCAAAGCAGCTCATTGTTGTCACATACGATGTAGACCTACACGCATTTTCAGTAGAAAGGTTAGAGAATTATGTGATGCTTACAGTTTGCAATATAAGAAAGGAAAAACCTTCTCCTAGGTAAAATAACACTTTAACAAAATCGTAGTAATACCTCTTTGCTTACCATAAGTTCTTGTTTATGGGAATAAATCCTTCATCTTTAGAACATTTTGTCAATATAGCAGAAATAATTCCCTAGAATAGAAAGTTGCTGAAGTTTATATAACAGCTGCAACATATTTCAGGAAGTTTGTGTTGAATAAAAATATGTCTATTAGAGAGCTATCCAATGATACTTAGACTGCGCTAAGTGAAATATCTGACTTACCATTACTATGCTCCATATCAAGAACCGACTCAGAATCTGTTTGTGCTGGTCTCTGTAGGACAAGATAATTTTTCCTGCCTAATATTAACAGAATACAAAAAATGAATTAAGTCCTGTAAACGTAACTACATGTTGAGAGCCATGTGTATCTGCCACTAGCTACCTGGGCTAAGGCAAGGAACACCAGTAGGGTTTACAACAGCCAAGGGTCTGAAAAGCTCAGAATGGAAACTCTGCAAAGAATCTATACGGATGGGGGAAAGACCTAACTCCAACCCACCAAGCAGAGGTGCACCTCGTCTCCCTTCCCTGCTACGTTCCCTACGATAGGGAAGAATGGGATGAGCAGCTTTGTTAGGTTAACACAGGGTAGCTCTCACCTCAGGCTAAGTTGGCCTGAGAGCACTGCTCTGAAAAAGGTTTTGTTAGAGACAGTCTCACCCATAAATAAACCACATTGCCTCCCCACTTTCAAGATTCCTTTAAATCCTTACAAGACGCAGCCAGAAAGACAAGAGGTACCTGCAGTCCCAGAAACGCCATAAGAATGGTGTTTATGGTCCCCAGGATCCCTTCTGGATCATATGGCATTGTTGTTTGGTAGAGCACCTTGAAGAGAGAACAGTTACTTACTAGAGCACACCCAAGCAACCCGTCTCCTTTCTTTGCCACCCCCCTCCACAGCACGCTTGTCTTTCCTAACAAGCCTCTCCTGACAGCTGCACTTGGTGGTAGCCTGCAAACCCAAAGCTACTTACACTAGAAGAGGGATGCTGATATATATGGTTTTCTCCAAGAATCAGCCGATCAATGTAACCAGCTGCTCCTCCAGTGCAGTTAGGATAGTTTCCAAAATCTCCGATGCCCCCAGGACCGAGATAGCCCCTGGGACAGAGACAAAGAGGTTATGGCACTAAGTGTTGGCACTCTCCACCTGAATTGCAGCTGACCACCAGCCCAGCACCGTAAATCCTAGATGTTTTCCCTGGCCAGAGGCACACAGGTACTTTAGTACCAAAGAAAGCTTTTTAATATGATAAACGCTTCCCTTGAGCCTGCTGCCCTAAAAGCTTTCCTCTTTGTCCTTTCCCTATGACTAAGAAAATACAGTTTCTAGCTGGCAGGAGGAAAACAATCCGATGCCTCAGAGAAAGTAGCTTGAGTCTTACCTGGGACAGCCTGGCACAGGTAACAAAAAGGTCAGGCAGAGCCAAATCACTTCTAACATCAGAATGAAAATCCACTGGGGCCAGTAGGGTAGAATATCCTGCAGAGCAGGACATGACATCTCCTGCATGAGACGAAGGGAAGGGGGAACATTAACTGGCAAATAAGAAAGATGCCTTTGGGGACATCCTGTACTTCCTGACAGGCAGTTCCCCAGATACAAGAGGGAGCTGTTGTTGTTGCAGAGCTGGATTCTGCCAATGGACCTTTCATTTTCATAAATGATTTCCAGACACTTAGTTATTTGGGGGGGGAACAAACCAAAACAAAAGCCCACAATGTTTTTCAGCTTGGAAAATGTCGAAAGGAATTTTGATTCATGAGCAGAACAAAAGTCTTTTGGGAAAACAGACTCCAGAAAAGCCAAAAAGCAGTATTACTTTCCCCTGCTGTGAAAAACCACTGCCAAAATTAACTGGACAAAACACAGGCCACGGGACTCAGCAAAGAGATGCCTGTCCCTCAGGTCCCTTGGCAATGGAAAGTCATCAAGAGTGCCTGGGAGTGCCTGCTTCTAAGCACCATCAGAATGGATCAGTGAAATCCTCAAATAAAGCAAAATTAGATGTAATAAAATGCAGAGTGGGACACTGAAGGGTGCACGCTCCCTGAGGTTTTCACCAAGCCATGCCGTGCAATGCATCAGAGATGTTACATTTTCTGTTTCTCGTGTTCTTTGTACCTGAACGAGAAAAAAAGCTTCCAAACACTTTGGATCCAGTATCATTTGTCACCTCCCCCTGTGACTCACCAAGGTCCCACTGTCAGCCCCAGCTCTTGTAAACAGGAGTTCAAGAGCAGCAACCACCAGGTACGTCAGACCCAGCCGCTGCAGCACTCCAGGGATGCGCAGATTTTCCCAGGACACTGGAAAACACATGCAATGTGAAAGAGGGGCAGACACAGGCTCTAACGTAAATATTTGTATCTTCAAAACTAAGTTACCCTTCCCCAGGCAGAGCTGAGAGCCATGGTGCCCACAGGTAGGTGGAACACCTCCGCTCTGCCACCCCATTTTCTGTAAAGTATAACCCTAGGAAAGTCAACACTAACGACAAACTGTGCCCAGCACAGGGATCAAGAGATCCAAGATCCTGAGAAAATGGTGTCAGTCTCTTACAGCATGAGATGATTCTTACGAACCCTATTTTAGTTTAACATTGTAAAAGCATAACAGAGAAGCAAACTGGCCTGTGTTAGATGATCAGATACTTCTGACAGTAAAACCTGATGGGAAAAATCAGCAATGCAGAACTGAACAGCACTCTACAGGACATCACTGAACTGTCCTTGTTCTGATGGTCAGTACAGCAAGGCTGTGTTTTCTCATCAGCCTGGCCCTACAGTTGTGGAAAATGGGAAGAGAGCAAGTTGCACTCACGTGGCCCAAGGCAGTAATTGGGATTCACAACTATGACTCCCAGCAGGATCAGCAGAAAGCTCCTCCAGAGGATTTTCCCAAGCACCTTCCGCTTGGAACTTCCCCACCTCAGCATGGAGCTCAGTGACAGCGATATCGACGTGCCCATAATGAACACAAACCTAGAGAAGAGAGCAGGTGGGAAATGGAGCAGGGAAATAATCTCATATGTACAGCAGCAAATGCTAACACTCTCTAACGGAGTAGCCCACATTGGCCCAACAGACATGTGTGTGCCCTGAGTGAAACTGGACAAATCCATCTCTTCTGATTGCGAGGAATTTCTAGACAACAGAGCTTGCACAAAGGGGCCTTTCCATCTCCTTCACTGCCCAGCTGGGACAAAAAAAGTTCAGGAAAGCAATGACCTTTCTGCAGCAACGTATACACCACCAAAATATTACATGACCTAAAATCAAATTAGCATCTTCAGAGGAGTAAAGCACAAGCTGCAAAATTATGATTTGAATTTAGAACTGACCCGCTCCTCCTCTCTAGCTTAGGCACACAGCCCCAGTCCAGCTCCCATCTCCAAGAATAACAACAACCACTGCGTATTTTAGAGAAGCATGCTAGGGGCAGATGGGATAATTGCTCCCCAGTGGAATCATTATCTAGTTATAGAGAGATTAGCTTAATCCAAAATTCCCTTGACTGTTTTATCCCCAGATACACTTATTATCCATATTCATCATCAGTCCGAGCTTTGAATGTTGCCAGATTAACAGCCTTCAACACAGCAGCATGGCAGTGGGCTCCAAGGCAATACTGCACTTCCACTGGCAGCACAACCCCAGGCTTCCCACTGCCACTGCACGGGGAAAGAAAGGAGGATGTGGGGCAGCCAAAGGCTCTTCTACTGGTTCATAAAGACCCTGCTGTCATCAGGAGGGGCTAGTTCCCATCAGCTGCTAAACGCAAATTCACTCCAAGTCCATTTCCACATGGAGGCAAGGCGCATGCAATGTTCCCTTTACAACCCTTAACATCACTTGCCATACTATTCTTCAGGAAGACCTACCATGGAAAAACCAGATCTGCCACTGTTAATCCTACAAAGAAATAAGAAGGAACACATTATTTACCTCAAACCTTCCCTGAATTTTAACAGCATTATTGTCGAGTTTCCAGAGGAATGGCTGGCTGCTTGCAGTTATTTCATACCCCGGTATCTAAACACTTTATAAGCAAAACTTACAAAGAGCTAATTATCTTGCTTCAATGCTTTTACTGTTCTCCAAAAGTAGGGTCAGAACTGTGTCTCAGGAAAGGTTTCAGGGATGGGGTCCCTGCTATTCTCCACTAGGGCAACACACTGCCTGACCCCTTCCCATCAGCTTGCTAAGCACAGCATGATGCGTGTAGAGCATCAAGCACCATGGGCTTGGCCACGGTACCAGACTGTTTAATGACTGTAGTTCTTAAAAATAAAAGGTAAAGATATGAAACTGTCAAAAATTAAAAGGTTACAAACAGATTGTGATCTGATATTATCCCGTCACTGTGTGTATCGCTTCTCCCCGATGATCCAGATACTGCGTTCATGCAACTTGGCAGGGCATCCTAGTCTTCAGCTAAGCAACAGCACATTGCAGCAGGTAACCGCATCTAGATATTGCTGTAGCTAAAACACGAGTTAACTGCCTCCGTTGTACTTTACCATTCCAGCTCTCATGTTTGAAGAACCAGTATTTTCCTCCTCCATAGTTCACAAACACCATAATTATAAGAGAGAGCCTAAAAAGACAACAAAGTATCATGTTGATTAAATACATATGTATGAACACACAGCTAATGCTTACCCCATTAAAACATTTCTAACTGGTTTATTTCATTTTTAAAGCAGGATTATGTACAAGGCTTCCAGCTTTGCTGAGCAGGAAGCAGCATTTCAGTCATGGGTCGTGGTGAACCGAAGTTAGCTCCTTCACACAGTGCTTTCACACAAAGCATGTTGTTCTCTTCCACCCTGAACCATAACTTCAATGTTTCCTCAAACTAGATCAAAGGCAAAGTGTTTCAGAAAGCCTAAGAATTAAAACCTTGATTATCTTCTGAGTAAGACAGATGTGCTTGATCTGTGTGTCGTTCTGCTGTGTATTTCCATACACTGTCAATCCATCATTGTAAAAATCTAGTTCCCCTTGGAAGAGTTGCTTTAGGGTAAATCTTATGCTCACCCTCGGAACGTGTCCAGGGAACGCAGGCGCTGGCGAGAGGTTGCACTCCACAAACGCGGGGCAGGATCACTGCTAACGGAGTCCGTTGTGTTTGGGGATCCCAGCTCCTGCAGGAACGAACCGGACACATGAAGGGCAAGTCAGCAGCTGCCTGTGGAACAGGGGTCAGCAAATGCAAACTTCTGCATACTGCCGTTGTCTTTGTTGTCCCCATCCTCCTCTTCTTTTTACTCCCCTCTCTGCTATTTCTAACCTCCTCGTGGCTCGCCTGTGTTGCAATACATGTATTTGACAGAAAAATGCAGATGCTCCACACTCCACCTTTGACCAGGGTGGAAATAATAATCCACTGAAAAGAGCCTGTGTTTGAGACTCATGAGAGCTGGATCCAGTCCAAATCAGCCACAGACTTGCCGGCACTGTGAGTGCTGCTTTACAGCACAGCTAAGCAGATCCAGCTGCTGACTCTCATCAACAGGATCAGTCCCATTCCACTGCATCGGCACTTGTCCGACACTTCAGAGACAAGTTTAGAGAGCTAAACCAGCAGAAAATGAATCCTTTTAAAAGCAGGACTGGCTGCTTTCCAGTCCAGTTCCCTAAACCACTCTGATCAGCTCCAATGACAGCACAAAGAAGCAGACACTGCTGTAACACAGATAATCAGAGGTAAACAACAAGAATTGCTGCAGAGCTCTGCTCCCAGCTCTTTTGACTCCAGGCAGGTTTGGACCTCCTAGATGCGAAGCCCAGACAGCAACAGTCCATCTACGTTTTAGTACAAAACATGGCCCACAAAAATGCCAGCTCTAGGGCAGCCAGAGAAATCTTAGGTGTAGCTCCTACCAAAATTCCTGTTGTGCTGCAAGCAAACACAAAAGTTGGTATTCCCTCCCTGCCCTTGTATTGCTTGTATCAGATGGGGACAATGTTTTCACTGACACATTTCCTTCAAGGGGACTAAAGAGGGCATAAAGCTGGATGTTCAAGACTTGCAAGAGCTCTGCTAGAAATCCACAATGCTTGTGTGGAAACCCTGCTCAGCACTCTGTTGAAATAAAATTGCCTGTCTGGTACCAGTATAAGATTTGCTAAAGGGAACACACATACAGGGAGAATGACTGTTAATAAATGAGTCCCCAGATGCCCAGATAGCATGTGTTACTCCGAGGCAGAAATACTACAGAATGTAAATTTGGTCACTCACAGAATTAATCAGACGATCGGTTTCCCTAGGGTTCAGTTTCTTGTAAACCCAGTTTCTGACTGGATCAATTCTGAAAATTAGTAACAGTTTAAAAGACAAAACAAAACAAAAGGCACTTTACAGTCAATTTCATCTTCATTTCAACTGTTTAGCAGTGCAAATCAAAAGCTGGGACAGCCTTTATTCCTGCTTTCCCAGCTCACATATGTAACACTGATGTGCAACCAGTACCTGTGACCCCAGTTAAATCCAGTTACCTGACGACACTGCCACAAGCTCAGGTTTGGGACCTTTATTCTCAGGTTGTTCACAGGCAGGGACAACTCACGTCACTCAGTACGCAGGACCAACAGCTGCATCTGTTATGACACTTAGGTGCCATGGCCTTGTACTGCTGATTCAGGGCTATGCCCAGGAACAAGGCACAGAGGGTGAGGCAGGGTGTGCATCAGCTTACGGCAAATGTCAGCTGCTCTTCAGCAACTGCTCTGCACACGAGGTAGCATGGCTGCAAGACACCTGATCTGCAGGCAAGGACGTCAAAATGCTACCATGCTAGGATGCCTGCTTTTAAATCGGTGGCCCCATTTCACACACAAGGAGGTGTTACAGTGCTGTTCACTTACTTCATAACAAGGCGCCCGGTGATCAGGATAGCAAGGATCCCCATATAGACCAGGAAAGCAAAGAGAATAGCTACACGAAAGAGAGAAGAACACAACTCTGTATCTTGTACACCACCACCACTCAGCAGCCAGGATTTAGCCAAGTGTGACATAAATGCGACAACCAGCCCAATCCACCCCCATCACGCCACTTTCTCCACACAATACATATCCCCAGCCTGAGACCCAGAGAGAGAAAAACAAAACAGAAACAGGCTAGTGATTAGTGACTGCAAATTTTGGCATAAAAAAGGCTAAATGAATCCACACTGCACCACAAGGCAGCGGTGAGGAAAGAGTTGATGTGCCGTAAGTTTTAATGAAGAAACTAGGAATTTAGAAACAGCCTCAATGTGAAGAGGACAGGAGAAGGTAATAAACTGAATTTGCAAGCACAGAGGGTTTTTCTTTCCAGTTTGAGAACTGGACAGAAGTATAACCTAATGCAAAGGAAAATGATGGAAAGAGACAAAGGCAAGAGTTCAAAACAGATGTGGAAAATAAAGATGAATGAAAAAGCAATACATGAGGTTTAAAATTAAAAGCACAACAAGAAGCAGAAATCCAAACACTGTATGGCTTATTTCCCGTTTTGTGAGACAAACAGGACAGAAGGAAGAAGAACCAGGATCCTGTGTATGTTCAAAAGCATGCAGGGAAAGAGGAACTAACAATGAAAACATCTCCCTCTGGACAAATGCCCCCCAATTTTTCTGGGCTAATCTCTGCTCCAAAAAGGTTGTGGTCATGCAGTGCCTTGTGCAAACAGGCCTGACGTTGGCCTTGAGGCTGGGATAAGGAGGCAAGATGCGGAGAGAGGAGAGGAGCAGGCCCATGACACATCTTCTGTAAGGCATTTTTAGGAAGCAGGTTTTTTTTTGCTGGGAGACATGCAGGTTCTAGAATGAAAGGGGAAAGCAGGACGTTACATACGGAGGTAACTGTTGACGGGGCCTTCGTTGATGACTACATCACAAGAAACTGTTTTGGTGCTTGTGCTTAGGGTCTTTATCACCAGGGAGTAATTGCCAAATTCTCCAAAATGATACTGAATCCTGCAACGGATACAAGAAACAAAAGCTGCTCGGCTATTACCACTACGTGCGGGTGCCGCAGTGGTGCATGGGGGGCTGTAAGCCAAGCATCACCCTCCCCTAGCCCAACACATGCGCTTCCCCCTGTGGCATCGCCCATCGTCCCGAACCACCAGTCCCTGTGAGCAGAACCAGGCTTTGGCGTAGGCTGGCCCCACACACAGAGCTCAGGTTCCTGCTTGTGCCTAGACCCGTTACAGCACGGTGACCGGCTGGCAGAGTGGCTGGGGATGGCCAAACTCCAGGTCTCCACAGCCACGAAAGAGGCGAAGGAGCCGCACCGCTGGAGGCACAAAAACCCCAGCAGCAAACCAAGCCCCACGACGACCCGGAGGCTGGCCGGCGGCGATCCCGGGGGGCTGCGCACATACTTGCAGAGCTCGCTGCCGGCCAGGGAGCCGCTGAGCAGCAGGCTGAGCGGGTGCTGCGTGTCCACCACCACCACCACCGCTTTGCCCGGGCCCCCGTCTCCTCTGGGCGGGAGGACGGCCAGGAGCTGGTAGGCGCACTGCGGAGGAAGGAGAGGGTGAGGAGGCGAAGCGGCGGGCGGGCTGCATGGCGGGCAGCACCCAGCCGTGCCCCCTCACCCTGTGGCAGGCACCGCAGCGGGCGAGCAGGCGGAGGCCCTGCTCGGGCAGCTCGTTGCGGACCAGCAGCAGGGCTTGATCCATCCTGACCCCCGGAGGCCTCCACCGCTCCGCAGCCCCCCAGGCTGAGGAGAAGGAGGAGGAGGCGGCGGCTGCGGGGCCATCCCCATGCGGCTCGGTGCCGCCGGGTGCCAGCAGCAGCGCGCCCAGCGCCGCCGCCACAGCCGCAGCCAGCGCCGCCGCCATTTTGTGGCCGCCCTGCGCCGCTCCGCTCCGCTCCGCCCCGGGGCGGCTCCGCCACCGCCACCGCCGCTCCCCGCCCGGCCACCGCCGGCACGGGGAGCCCGGCCGGGCCCGGGGAGCCCCCGGCTGTCGGTTCTGGGTCTCCGATGCAGGAGGCGCGGCCATGGAAAAGAAGCCGCACTCGGCGAAAAGGGAGTCGCCGCCCCGTGAGGCGGCGGCGGCGCTGCTGGTGCTGCTGGTGCTGCTCCTGAACGCCCTGCTCTACCTCTACCTCAGCGAGCTCCGCGGCTCGCCCGGCCGTGCCGAAGCGGAGCCCAGCCTCTGCCCTTTCGGGTACTTCAGGCTGGGTTCGGTGAAAAATTGTTCCCCCTGGCTCTCCTGCGAAGCCATCAATAGGGAAGTCAGGAAGCTCAAGTGTGTTGGGGAGGGAGCCGTGAAAAAGGTGAGTTGGGTCTCGCTTTTCTTCTCTCCTGTGGGTAAACTAGCAAAGGCTTTCCCCGTTAACTAATTTCACTAATTACTGCCCATACTGCTGTATAACTGCCCTCACAGCAGCTAGTTGCTGCAGACATCCTGAGGCCTATGGCAAGAGGTACCTCACTCGCACCGAATGACACGCGGCGGGGATGGGCGCAGTGCTCGCGGAGCCTGATGTGGCTGTGGCAGAGCAAGGCTGACCACCACACCTTGAAATCACGTATGAAAGCACTCAATCATTTAATTCATTTGCCCATTCCGAAGAAAACCCAGGAAATCATGGTGCATCCATCAGGTGTTGTAATTACAACGTGAGGAAGGGCTTGCTGCAACAGGTACACAGCCAACCTAGAGCTGAAGCTCACGGTGTAATGGTTGGGCATCAGTGCAGGACTTGTGCCGGTGACTGTAGTTGGTAGTTGTGACCATGCAGTCACTAGCAGGCCAGCAGCAGCTGGTGATGGTGTATGAAGTCTCTCCGCATGTCTTACTTGTCTCTTCTGTGTTCTCAGGTCTTTCTTTCTGAGTGGAAGGAAAACAAAGTGGTTCTGTCACAGCTCACCAACATAGAGCTGAAGGAGGACTTTCTCCACGGACTGAAGATGCTGAAAGCACTACAAAGCAGGCATGTTGTCCGTCTGCTTGGCTACTGTGAGAAGCAGTTCACAATCCTCACCGAGTACCATCCTCTAGGCTCCCTGAGGGGCTTGAATGAAACTCTCCACATCCCCAAATACAAGGGCATGAACACCTGGCATCGCAGGCTGATGCTTGCCATAGACTATGTGAGCATCATTCGCTACCTGCACAGCAGCCCTCTGGGCACCTTAGTGATGTGTGATTCGAATGATCTGGACAAGGTGCTCTCTCAGTACCTCCTGACAAGTGACTTTCACGTCCTGGTGAATGATTTGGATGCTCTGCCTCTCGTGAACAAGAGCAGTGGCAGGCTGGTGAAGTGTGGTCATCGTGAGCTGCGGGGCGAGTTTGTAGCTCCCGAGCAGCGGTGGCCCTATGGAGAGGATGTGCCGTTCGATGATGACCTCATGCCTCCCTATGATGAGAAAACAGACATCTGGAAAATCCCAGATGTCTCCAATTTTTTCTTGGGCCATGTTGAAGGGAGTGACATTGTGCGATTGCATTTGTTTGACATCCATGCAGCATGTAAGAGGAAGGACCCAGCCAAAAGGCCTTCTGCCCAAGAGATCTTAGACACCTACAGGAAAGTTTTAACTCTGCTGATTCGGGAGGTGGCCATGCCTGGTACTAGGGAAATGTTATAATGAAGCATGAGACAAACGGTAGACTGAAGTTGATCTTATTTATTTAGCTTGCCTGAAGGGCAAAACCTCTGTCCTGGAAACTGAGAAGATTAAAAAAAAAAAAAAGACTTTGTACTTTTACCTTTTGATTAAAAGTTATCCACCCAATGCTGGAGCCATGCAAGTTTTCCATTTACATGTTTGATCTTTTCCATTTATGTTTGATCTATCACTGGAAGAGGAGGAGGGAGAGAAATTAAGTTTCATGAGTATGGGGCAAAATTAGTCTCTGAAGAAACAGAAATTTTCTTTTGTGACATTTACATGAAAACTCTTAATACACACACACACACAAAGCATTTTCACAGAAAAAAAAAGTTCTTTAAAAAAGAAATACTGGCCAGGTTAAACTGATTGGCACAGGACTGGGGAGCAGAGACCATGGCGTGCCCCTCTCAAGATCTGTGCTGATTCCAGTGGCTTTGGCCCATGTCTTATCCACAAAGCCCTCACTCACTTCCCTACGGAGTAAAAGCAGTGGTCACTCAAAAATGAGTACCTCAGTTCACTTCAGATTTTGGTGAACCCTGATGCCAGATTCCCAACCACTGTGCCCGGCCTCCCTGCTGGATGGGGAATAAGGCTGCTCTTAGAGAGATTGTTCCGTGGGCCCTATGCCCCACTAAACGGCATGTCACTATTTTGTAAGCAAGCAGATGATGCAGATCCCGCAGATACTGCTTAAATATGCATTGCCCTGATTTTCAAGCATTTGCCCTCATAGTGTTCTCAGCCAGGCCCTCTGGATACAAAACTGTAACACGGGAGTCTCTGGGTCTTTTTTAATTAATTTTTTAATCTGAACTCTGTTCAGCAGAAAAAAAAAAAAAGGCTAGGTTTTGTTTGTTTGTTTTGTTCAGTGAGTTTAGGAGAAAGCTTCTGGTACTAGTATGGATGTTACAGCCTGGTACCAACAGCTGGAGAAGGAGAATCATGCTGCCTTAATCCAGCAGTAGGCCCTGTTTGGTGGGACTGGGATTTAGCTGTTCTCTTGGTGAAAAAACAAACAAACAAAACACAACAAAACAAAACAAAACAAAAGGAGAATTACCATTACACACCTGAGGACTTTCTGTTCTGTGGACAAGGTCTCTGAAAGATGTTAGGGCCTGAGACAACTTTCCTGTTGTCAACTTGAGAGGTGATTTGTAAGCAGAGAAGTACACTGTCCTTTCTGCCGAGGAGTTTGTTTCCGTTCCTTGCCATGCTGATATTCCTCTTCATCTAAACAAGCAAAGTTGTAACTGCCCAGGGAAAACAGTTTTTATACATTGTGTTCAAATGCATGTGTTATACTGCTACCACAATTTTACTGTAAATAGGGAAACTGCCCTGCAAATTACAAAACTCATACCTGATGCCAAATAATGCCAGCAGGAGTCCTTCAAAGGCATTGTGGCTTTCCTTTCCCAGTGGGCAGTCTATTTTCTTAAATTAGCTGATTTTGCCATTTTCCAGCTGTGCAGTCCTAGCCAGCAGACCTCTTCCTGGTGGTTTTCCTGCTCCAGTTGTCAGGAATCACAGCTCAGAAGTTGCAATCTCCAAAAACTTTGGATGCTTCATGTTTGTGTTGGACTTTGACTCAAAACACCTTAAAAAAAATGAGGAGAAAAGAATGCTGTCTCTGCTGTAATTATATCATCCATCCCGTGAGTTATTAATAGGGTTAATCAGATTTCTACAGTTCCAGCATGAAGCCAGGATGTGCAACAATTGGAAAAGCATCCTATTACAGGTCCTCGAAGCCAGGGATCAAACTTTGAAGGGAAAAGGGTCAGATCCTTTGCATGTCCCCAGAAGCATCGTTACCTCTTGTAAGCCATTATGTGTACTTGAAAGAAAAATCGGCACCTGATGGCTGGGAAGTAAATATGCTGTCTGTCTTTTATGGCAGTTGCAAGGCCAGACAAGAAGAACCTGCCAGGCTTCTTATGCTGGTCTCTCAGTTAAGCTTCTGCTTGGATTCTTGCTCTTCTGTTGCGCCTCGCAAGCAGCCTTATTAATTTCCCAGAGTGAACAATAAATGGTAACAAATTCTCGTTCTGAACAATTATCTTGCCTTGGAGATAAGGTAAGATAACCCCTTGCCAGGGTGAAATAGTTACAATTTAAAAAAAATGATGTTGCTCTAAACATTCACCCTTAGCATTGGGTCCTCCACATCTCTTCCCCATTCCCTCCTGCTCAGCTTGTGTGTTGTACTTCAGCAAGAATAAATTACATTTTTCTGAACACAGCGTTATGAAACTTCAGGATTTTGTTTCAGGGATGTCGTTTCTGTCTACAGGGGAACACTAGATGGCAGCACGAAGGTCAGCTTAGCTCGAGTTAGCGGCTGCAGTCTCTCATGCCCAAAGATAGCCAGGATCTGGCCTTGGAGCCAGCCCTTTGCTAGCATATTTCAATATTCCCCTGAAAGAAGGCATTGTGTTTGCATTTTCAAGCCTGTAGTACCAAGGCAGATGTAAGGGCTGTCAGAAGAGCCACCCCACATGAAGGGGCCACCTCCCCTTCTTGCGTAAATTACCATCCTTTTTAATCACAGCCTGGTCCAACCTCAACCGAGGTTGAGTGTCACCTCCTTCTACCCTTTCAGTAAAATCAGAGGAGTTTGCAGGCTCTTCTGCTTTCTCTTCTTCCCATTGAACCCCTTCCACTATCTCAAGATATCACAAACCCCGTTCTTCCCTCGTTTCCAGCTCCTTTTCCCTTAACTGGAGTCTAGGCAAGGGTTCGTGGAAAGGGAAGAAGAAGCAGGACAGCCCTACGCGCAGTTGCCTCCCCTCTGCCTAATTCTCTCTTCTGGCCGTTCCAGTTTTCACCATCAGTGACAGCCTTGGCAAACATCTGGGGGCTTTTCTGCCTCAGTACAAGCAGCTGTTTTATGTCTGGTGGGCAATGCCCCCTCTTCCACCCCCAGAACACATCCTGCCCAGCCCAGCCAGCTGGAGAGACAACCAGAGCAGAAGCTGTCTCCCTGACTTAAGAAATAGCACCTGGGTCTCAGCTGGAAACCTGCTGGCTTCCCAGATGGGGCACTGCTGTGCCAGCAGCAGAGGAGTCAGGTAGAGTGTGTTTTGTTTTATTTTGTTTTTCCAAACTGCTTGCTAGCAGCAGGCTCCTTGGTAGCTGAAGTTGGATGTAGTGTGTTTCAATTTGTGTGACGCAAGTTTCAGGTCACATCCTAAAAACAGTCCTATAATCCTAAATCCAGGTGAGCAGCCTTTACAGCAACTCATCTGCATGTTCAACACCATCAGATGTAGACAATATTGTATGTAGATCCACACCAGCTGCTATTGAGGTCTGGGTACATGCTGAAGACATGAAGTGGGCACATCTTTATTTAATTGACCAAAGCCTTTTTTTTTTTTTTTTTTTGAGGGATACTTTCAAAATCCATGCTACTCTGCTACTCTGTATTTAATGCAGTGGTAACTATTAAATGTATCAGAAGTTTAGAATACCACACCAACTTTTTGAAATTCTATCACAATGCTAAACCAATGTTTTCCTTTGGTGCCACATAAACAAAATATCAGATCATTATCTCTGTGAAACAGAGGCAGTGTTGTTCACAAAATATAATTGTGAGATATTTGGCAGAACTTGCAACTGTAAACTGATTCTATCATTATGACTGTAATGTCTTACCAATAGTTGAGAGACCCTGGGAACAAGAAAAAAGTGGTTCTCAAGTTCTTCTAGCATGATATAATGCATATATTTGTAGAGTTCAACCAAATAAATTATATGGTAGACGGTACTTTTTAAAAAGAAAAAGGATTTTATGGTTTTATTTTAATTGAAATACTGTATACTTGAGATGACCACATGATTTCCAATAATTGCCAGTCTGTGTTCTGAAGTCTATAATCCAGTATTTATCAGGATTAAATGGTGAATATATTTACATTACAATGATATTTATGTCTCAGCAATTTCTGATTCTGTTTAGCCCAGGGTAACTCAAAATCCATTAAAAATTATATATTTTTTATATACAGACACACTCAGATTCCTTGGCCATAATTTTGAAAAGAAAGCTTTCTGTTTCCAGCATCCACATTTTGTATAGGAAGTAACTGGATTTTCAAAGCTGTCAAATGTTCAGCAGCTTTCAGTCAAATCTATAGTAGTTGGTAAATGCTAAGGACTTTCAGAAAGTGAATTCTTTCCCTGTAGAGTTGGAAGATTTTTCAGCAATTCTCTCAGTGTTTCTATGGGATAGATTTCTCCATGGAATGATCAAAGTTCCCACTTTTGAAAAAGCAGGGATTTAAAAAAAATTAAATCATGCAGCTATCCATTTTTTTTTTTCCCCTGAGAGCTGGTTTCTGTGAGAGATTGTATAGTTTCACTATAGCTGAAAGGTATATTTGGTACTGTGCAATGCTAATAACCAAGCCGCTGAGCTTAGGTCCCCACTGGCTAAATTTTGTCAGAACAGCTTGTGACATGCCATTTATTATTATTATTATTATTATTATTATTATTATTATTATTATTTGTTTGGTGCCGACATGCTTTGATCACAGGCCAGGATGCTGGAGGCCAAAGGCTACACAGGCATAGCAAAAATTACAGTCTGCTCTCTAAAAGCTTTAGAATAAGAAACAGAAAACAACTAATGTCCTCCTCTTGTATTAGCAGCATACCCCAGGATTGGCTATTCCATCCCACCTCATCCAAACTACAAATAAACTACATAATCTACAAGGACAGGTCACATCTGGAACACGACTACAACTACAAGACCTGACTTTGCTCTGACCAAATTCGACAGCAGCTTATGCTCCAATTTCCGAAGGTGCTCAGGAATCTAAGTCTAAAAGAAAAGCCCAGGCTACAAAAGGAAAGGACAACGTACCAAGGCAAGCTAACCTAGCTTTGGAGTCTACCAGCTTTGGATTTTGAGCCAGATTCCTAAAGAAAGTCATACTGAAGGCCTATACACCCAAAAATCCTATTGCAGAAGGCCAGCAAGTGAGAGATCACTCCTTGCTCTCAAGTTTGCAAAGCTGTTATACTCACCACAGCAGCAAACATTGTGTTCCACAACCTAACCCCGTCCTACACAACCTAACCCCGTCCTACCCACGGCTTAACATTTGCTAACTTCAGAGGGATATGTGGGGGAAGAAAGTCTCTCTGTCTCTCTTCTAGGTTAGGGGTGGGTGGATTATCTGAGCTTTAAGTTGAGCGTTTAATTAACTCAAAGAAAGCAAGCACCTAGCAAGCACCTGCTGAGTGACCCAGAGTCTGCTCCTATGTGCTGGAGGAAAACCCTGAGAGTTGAAGTGATGTTTTGTGGATACAGGCCTTGGTTTCATCAAGAAGGAACCTGGGTGCTGAGTCCTGGGGTGTCCAGGGTGAAGCTGCAGGATTAACACGAACAGCACCTTAAAATAGAGCTTAAATGTACCTTCTCTACACCCAGTACAAGGAAGCCTGATTGGAAGTGAGGTGTACAGGTAGTGGTGAAACATAAAGAAGATCCATGCTATTTCTTTGCACTTTGCCAGGCCTGTGAACCAAAAAGTTAAACATACTAAAAAAAATGAACAAAGAACCTCAGCTTTGTGAGAAACCGCTTAAAATCCCTGTGAAATCGGGCTTAGTTTACTGTTTTGAGTCATATTTCGTAACTAAAGGCTCCTTTTCTTAGTGGTTTCCACAGTTCTGTGCGCGGGTGCCATCCCCATTTAATGACCTAGAATTATGTCTAATTGATGTTCTTCAGCTCTCCTTTCCCACTCCATGGGGGGCAAGAAACTTTTCTCATGATAACAGTGACTTAGCCTTTTATTTTTGGATGTTCTCATCTCCTATCCCTTTACATCCTGACCTGGAGCCCCTTGGTATCAATCTGTCTCATAGCACAGAAGCTGGGTGACTTGGCACGTCTTGCATTCAGAAAGCAGGTACCCAAAGGACGAAGTTCTCCCCACCCGGTGAGACTTTGGTATAGCAGATCCCATCCTGGTGAGGTGTCTATATCCCCTCCTCCAAGCCGTATGGGACCAGAGGTAGTTCCTGGGCACAAAGCGGACTCATCCTGAACGTTTGAAATAGGATAGGTGCCATCATGCCCTCAAAAGTACTTATGTCAAAACCAAAATAGTTGTGGTATCTGAAGATATGGTGAAAGGAAGTATCAGGACCAGAGATAGATATGAAGCAGCGCAGAGAAGGGACAGCACACTTAGCCGAATATGGCTCAGAGGTGCCACATGAAGCAGCACAAAGAAAATGAGTGTGTGCGAGTGTTAGGACATCCTCTGCCTGCCTAGTTAATCCGTATCTCAGTAAGCGCTTCAGGTGACTTTTCAAATTTCTGCACCAAAACGGTCTGTCTGCTCCCGTTTTTTTGCCAAAGCGTAATCAGGTAGTTGTGCCTTCTTGGCATTAGGCACGTATAGAGCAGAGTAAGCTCTCTTTCTCCAGCAGCCGCACAGCCAGCAGCTCCCACTTTGGCAGGGAGAATAATAAATAAATCAATAAAAAAATCTGAAAAGCGCTATGGCACTTTGGCAACCCAAGCTATGAGAGAAGTGCAAGCACTCGACGAAGACCGTTCATGGAGGGGGGGCGACACCCCCATGAGGCAGCACACGCCCCCCCCCCCCCCCCCAAGATGGCGGCCCGACGTCATTTTGCACCGCCCGCGCACCGCCCCTAGCGGCCGGGCTCCCCCCGCCCGCCTCCCTCATGGCGGCGGCTGTGGCGGCGGGGGCCGGGGGGGCGGGAGGCGGTGGCGGCGCCTCAGCGGCGCTGGGCGAGAGCGGCGCCATCGACTACTCGGTGCACGAAGCCTGGAACGAGGCCACCAACGTGTACCTGCTGGTGGTGCTGGCCAGCCTCGCCCTCCTCGTCTACGCGCGGCGGTGAGGGGGGAGAAAAAAAAAGGGAAAAAAAAAAAAAAAAAAGGGAAAAAAAGGGGAGGGGGGGTAGGGAGGGAGTGCGTGGCGGCCCCACGCGTGACCGTGCCTTGCCCCGCAGGAACAAGAGGAGGATCCTGCGCATCTTCACGCTGCCGCCTGCCGCGGAGACGCCGCCCGAGCCCAACTTCTACGACAGCATGAAGAAGATCCGCCTGCGGCAGCAGCTGGAGATGTACTCCATCGGTGAGGGTGCTGTAGGGCCAAGGGTGGGTCCCGTGTGGCGTGGCCCCGAGCCCGTGTCCTCGAGTGGTGGCACCCGTCCCCTGCACGGGTGTCCTGCGGGAGCACAGGGCACCGGGCTGAGGTGTGAGGGAGGACAGAGCGGGGGAGCAGTTGTCAAAACGCAGCTGGGCTTGACAGTAAAAAATCCTAAGGTGAATGTGGCCAAAAAGCGGACATAACTGTAAAACTGCTGAGCACTGTGTGGGGAATAGAGTATTTTAACTTCACATGCTGAAAATAAGTGAGAATTTTACCATACCACCAAGTGCCGCCATTCCCATCTTGCTGGATGTCAGGATGGAGATGGGAAAGAGTGCTGTGGGTCTGGTATTCCACAGGCCTACTTCACAAAAACACCTGTGTGTGCTTCACCTCTGCCAGGTATGCACACCTAGATGGAAAATGGGCAAGAAATATGTAATGAGGTGAAACTGCCTTCTAAACAGAAAGAGTCTTACACCAGGCCACTGCATTCTGTGCAAACAAAAAAAGGGCATACTTCCTGCAGATGAATGAGTGCTTGTTGGTGTTTGTTGTATGTTGCACCACACACAACTCTTTGATCCTCCTCTGCCTTGCTAACTCGATTACTTCTGAAGTAAATGTTAGTATGCGGTTCCTATACTGTGGAGGAGATGAGCGCGGATCTGCTATGTGACTAACGAGTTGTTCAGGCTGCCTGTTGTAGTACTTCGAAAACCAGAGGCTTTAATTTTATTTTTTAATGAAAGGATCTGAATGGATTTTTTTTTTTGGCCATTAATGTACAGAAATATTGCTGTCACACTACTGCTCAGATCTTCAAAGGGCGCATGCTAAAGGACAAGTTCCTTGTGGTGACCGAGACCAGGTCTTGTGTACCAAAGCTGCAAAATTACTTTGTCGGATCTTAAATCAATTTATTGCTTGTTATCTATATAAATTTATGATATGCACTCATGCACATACATAAGTGTATGTACACGTATTTGATGAGTGTGATTTGCACTGATCAGTGTTTCTTTTTTTCAGCACGGAAGTACGAACAGCAGCAGCAGCAGCCACCAAAACAGACTGAAAGTGTACAGCTCTCAGTGGAGTGACACCAACAGTTGTAGGAATTCAGGACTTATTTCCAGCCTTGATAACATGAGTCAGTGTGGAGCTATTTTCAATGCCTCTTAATCAATACACAGCTGAAGGCAAGGGGGAAAAGGAAAGGGGCGGTCCTAAAAGCTTTGCTCTTGGTAGCTTTTCTCTGAGCCCCCTGAAGTGAACTGAATGCCTACTGAAATATTCGGCATGAAAGTAGCAGACACAGGACAGACCTGCTCAGAGAAGCCCCTGAGGGTAGAGAAGTGCCATCTTGTTGATGTTTACTGCCAGCACCTTGGAAATCAGCTCCTGCCGTCTCTGATAACAGCACCCAGGAGGAAGTAAGGCAGGACCTGTCTACCAGGAAACTGTTTGGTTCCTTGATCATGCATTGAATTTGCTGAACGCATTCAGTAAATGTGAGTGAAGATGCTGTGGCCTTACCACCTAACGAGGGCAGAGAGCTTTGATCAGCAGCAGCAGTGCTGGCCGTGGAGCAGGTTGTGATCTCCGCGTTGGTTTGTGCGTAGCACTGTGAGCCCGTCTTTGAGACATTCCCAGAACTGAGCAGTACGCGGTGAGACGCAGGTCTAGAAGACACTGCAGCAAATACTGTAATGCCACAGCAATGGCAGTTAAGTGAATTTGGTCAAATTGGTTTAAAGAGTAGGATTGTTTATAAAGGTGTGAATGAAAACACTACCAAAAAGCACAGGGTTTATTGAGAAGTGACATCGCGCCCTGTTTCGTTATCTCCCCCCTCATGTAAATCATGAAATCGGTTAACTTAAAGAAACGACTTTTTAATAAAAGCCTCTTAACCACGAAAACCCCTCCGAGGGGCGTCTGTCTCGTGCTGTCGCTCCTACGCGCTACGGGAACGGGCTGGGGGCGAGCGCCGCACGGCGGAATAAAGCCCATTTCTCCCTCAGACCCTGCAGCTCCCCTCGCCAAATGGCGGCCCCGGGGGGGCAGGGGAGCAGCCGGCGTCCCCCTACCCGCGGCAGGGCTCATCCCTCCGCGCCCCCTCCCCGGAAACGGTGCCCTCCCCTCAGCGCAACAACCTCACTTCCTGAGGCGGCTTCCGCCTCCGGGCCGCGCCGGCTGCTGCTGGTGCTGCTGCTGCTGCTGCTGGTGCTGGCGGTGCTGCCGCTGCTGCTGCTGCTGCTGCTGCTGCTGCTGCTGCTCGGAGGGCGCCCGCCGCGCGGTGAGTGGGGCCGCCCCGCCCAAGCCCCTCCCTCCCCTCCCCTCGGCGGCGAGGCGGGAAGGGGCCGCCTGAGGAGAAAAGCGCGGGGAGGGGGGGGGGGATGGCGAGGATTTCGGGCGGCCGGGGCTCAGCCGAGGCTGCTCGAGGCTGGAGGTCCGCCCGGCCGTCCGTGTGTGTGTGTGTGTGTTTAGATGAGGCATAATGAAGGAATTTTTCACTCAGAGGGTGGTGAGGCGCTGGCACGGGCTGCCCAGAGAAGCTGGGGGTGCCCCATCCCTGGAGGTGCCCAACGCCAGGCTGGATGGGGCTTTGGGCAGCCTGGCCTGGGGGGGTCCCTGCCCATGGCAGGGGGGTGGCACTACATGATCTTTAAGGCTCCTCCCAACCCAACCCATTCTGTGGTCCTGTGCAGTGCATCTATTGTAGTTCGGTCCCAGCAGCTCTGCACCCTGTCCTACTGATGGTGTTACCTTCCAGTTTTACAGTACACGTGGGGCAGAAGGTGCAGCCAGGGCGTAACTTTTCGTATTTTACCTCAGAGATGTCTGCGCTGACGTTTACCTGTTAGTTCACAAGGTTGCAGGCAGCACAGAGACAATAGGTTTTTGTATGTGCCAATTTACGGTAGCCAGGCTTGGGGGCGTACACAAGAACATATCTCAGTCTTTGCTTATTCTCAATTATTAGATATCTTGGATGGGGAAAGCTTATGACCTCTAAAAAAAACTGTGCTAAAGTTATATTTAGTCGTGTTTATTCTCAAGAACGCTGTACAGAGGCAAATATTTCTAGCTTACCCAATACTCTTAAAAAAGCTATTACAATATGTAGATTTAATGGTGTCTGATTGCACAAGGCATGTGAGGGAGGGCTTTCAGATCAGTTAAAACTTAGCATCTGTAAGGTAGCGTAAAAAAGCATTAGCAAGTAGCTGTCAGGTAAATCTCGGATGTTCTTGAGAATCTGACCGCTTTGTTGCTCCCGTGGGAGCTGCTGAACAGTCAGATCTTTGTAAAGGCAGTCTTCAAGCAGAGTTACAACCATGACTCTGTAATCTTATGTGAAAATTATAGTCTTCTGTTAAGTGGTGGAAGAGTCAGCTCTGTGCTCCTCGCTGAAATGCGGCTGGCGAGGTTTTGCACTCAGTGTTGCGAAGAGGATCAAAGCTTTTCAGATAGAGCTTCGTAAATCCAATGACAAGGCTCAAGAGGGTCTTAGGTTTGTATAAATGATGAGCGCAGCTGTGTTTAAGGCTGAAGACATTGCAGACTCTGCAACCTGTGGGCTTTGTACTGAAATACCTTCCACCATGCCACAAACACTTCGAGTTTCAATCCGGTCTGTGTTATGTGCCCGGATAGTAGGAACTGGCCTGTGCCAGCCGGGACCAGTTGAGAGCACAGCCTGTAGCAGCTGCTGCGGTAACTCCTGGCCCTAGCAGTTAGAAATTTCAGCAGTGTGGTGCTCGGGTGCTGCTGAGGATGCCCTCAAACTTCTCTTCTGAAACTGGCAGACTGGTTGTGAGTCCTGCAGAGGAAGCTCGTGCTGTACCACTTGTCCTACCGACAGCAGCAGAAGCTCTGAAAACCAGGAGGAGATCCCGGTGCCCTTGTCTGAGGATGGTTTGCAGGGAAGCTTCTTCAGCACAGTGCAGAATTGTTCATTGAGAATATTCAAACCTGTGATGAATCTTCCCGTAATTTTGTTTTGCATATATGATTAAGCAGCGTTGGCCAAAAGCCTGGTGACAGCACAGGGCTCTGGAATGTTTCCCTGTTGCTTGAGCAGTTTATTCATGTTAGCTTACTTCCGTGAGCATAATCACTCCTTTTAAAGTCCTCCCAAACTCAGGAGTGCCGCCACTATTGGGCAAGCTGAAATTATACACGCTGCAGAGAGAAGGGTGGGTATGTTGCCACTCAACCTCTCCTTCAGAGGAAGTGAAAAGATTTTGCCCCAGCCCTAATTTCTACATTAAAGAAGTTGAAAATTGTCAGTACGTGCCTTCTGCAGTGAGGAAGGAGCATCTTGCTGGACAACGTGTCATTAATGCTATGATGTCTTTGGCCTGTTATGCCCGAAGAGCACAACAAGTGCTTGGAGGAGGCTTGCTGACAGAGTGCACTCTTCAGTCACAAGTGCTTAACTCAGAATCGGAAGCAGGGATCAAAAAGCATTCCCTCTTTCCTCCAAATGCTTGAGCTGTGTTTTAGTCACGGTGAGGAACCCGGGTGATGTGACCTAGTTTATTAACACGGCCACGCAAACAAAAACGCAGCACTTGATCTTGTCCTCGAGACAGGGCCGCCGCCGCAGAGCAGAAGGTTTCCGTGCCTCAGGCCCATGAGAATGGAGGTAAGATCCTTTACTTCGCAGCCCCGTTTCTGTTGTGGCATGAATTGACGGATGAGGAGCAAGCTTCTTGGAGCCTACCAAGCTCCATCCAAAACTGGTCTCACCAAAGGCAGTGGGACTCCTTTTTGGCTAAGGGACAGATGCTGAATGTGACCAGAGATACTGGCGGAGCGTTGTCACCACTGGCACAACACCCCAGAGCTGGTGCAAATGTCCAGTGAGAAACCTGATGCTGGGGAGTGGAAATCGGTGCTGCTTTTTCTGCAACAGAAGGTAAGGGAGAAGAAGCAGTCCTGCTAAGAGCAAAAGGCTTGACTTGCCTGAATAATCTTTTTTTCCAACTCTGAAACAATCAGAAAAACATCAGTAAAACATGTCAGTGCTCGGTCATCTCCATGAATTCTGTGTTTACATGGAAAGGGCGACGAACCGTTTTAAGAATGGAAGTGCTTTGCCTGATATTTTTTTTTGCAAGGAATGTCCAGCTTTGGGCGTTACTTTAATAAAAATAATTCCTGATCTTTTTATGGAATACCTAAACTCTGGGCGTTACTTTAATAAAAATAAACCCGAACTCCAAGATTAACAGAATTGCTAAAAGTGCTCAATAAGAAAAAACAAACTGAATTTGGAATTTCTGAACCAAGCCCTCGAAAGCAATTTGTGGCAGAACTCCAAAAAGAGGGGGAAAAAAAACTGAGCTCATTTTATACAATAGCTATATGCTTTTATTCTGAGTTATAACTAGACACTTTGAAAAGAGATTCTCCCCTCACAGGGGCCTAGGAATGAGATGTTTGTGGAGAACGGGGTTTAATTTTAATCTAACTGTAACTTGGATTGAAAATCCTCAGAGGGGCTGCTCAAATTCGGGATTTGCTGAAAGTGGAGTCAGAGGAAACGCTGTCCGTGTGTATGCATGAATGAAAACTTCTTCAAAGTAGTTCCCTTCGGTTTCCATCAGGCTGTCAGACTCGCACATGCTGTATCTGGTTTTAGATACCTATGATGTGTAAAAGGCACTGCTGGATCTATCGCTTGCTGCTGAGAGAGACCCCGGTTAGGACAAGATTACAGAAACATTTGTTGTTTTTATAACAGAAGAGAAAGAGTATTTTGAAAAGACTCGGCCAGCAGCAGGAGGGCTGTATCACTTTCCGAAATATCCTCCGGATCATCCCGAAAACACAGCTTGTAACGTGCTTTTGACTGACGGCGTAGGGTGTGAAGCATAAATTCCTGGGTAGGAAAGATGGCTGTTGGTTGTGCAACGGGAGCCTCCATGTGATCTCGTTATTTATGGCGCTTCTCTCAGATGTCTTTCTGTGAATAGCACAGCTGCTGCGAACCTGACCTGGCGCGGAGTGCCCGCTGCATTTCAGCCGCTCCGTTTTACTGCTGCTCAGACCGCGCTCCCGTGAGCAGTGTCACAACCAACTTCGGTGGTGACCCCAGCTGTAAAAATGCAGCTCGGGGAACCCTTCTGCTGACTGCTGCAGAGCTGGAAGGAAGAAAGGGAGAAATTGGTCATCCAGAGCTTTGGCTGGTGGGCGTCAGAGAGCAATAGTCGAAGGCATCCGATTTCTTTATACTGTAACATCAGAGAAAGGGCGGAGTGATAGCAGAGGAAAAAGACTCGCTTTTTCTTTGCACAGGGGAGTTGGGAGGGTGGAGGCAGAGGCTCAGGCTTTTCCAGTCTTATCTCTTCTTCGTGATCATCTCATTAAATGACAGCAACCGTTGTTTATAGGAACTTTCCCTCCCTTTGGTGATGAACTGTGGCTTGCCTTGTGCTTGGTGTGTGGCAGAGCCATCGCTACCTAGATCCAAATCTACGGTCAGATAAGGCTTGGAATAACTGGTGTTTGTAGCACAGCTGAATAACTGAGTTCACATGATCTGTAAGTGGCCAGCAGATTTTTTTTCGTAGGCAAAGTATGTACTGCTTGTATTGCACATTTATTTAAAGCTATTATTAGCGCAACAGATTGAGAATTCCAGCAGCCAAAAATACCTTTGTTGAGTCCATTAAAAGATTTCCTTACCAAAACTGTGCTTTTGTATCTGACAAACAGAAAGTATCACACCTTTTTCGCTTGAAACTCAGTGACGACCCGAAGCAGTAAAAGTATTTATTGCACTTCAGGCCTCTGAGATTGCTTTTGCCAGTGCTGATGGGAGAATAGTTCTCTGTCATTACTGTCTTCTCTTCCAACCTCAGCAAATCCTGACATGCCAAGTGCAAACCGCTGATCAGAGGTCCTGGAGAAGCCGGTGTGGCTGTGCTCTGAAACTTGTGGCTTGGACTGCAGCTTGAGTGGGTTGCCTAAGAGCATCGTGGAAGTACTCAGCTCAGCCTTTACAGATGTGAGCTGGAAGAACGGGAAGGCATTCACTCTAGAAAGGAAGTATTAAGATCAGCGCTCGGGAGCAGAGTCTAGCACTGCTGTGTGCCTGTTAAACATCACGGGGGAGTCACTGAGGGTGTGCAACGGAGCAATTTAGCTGCTGCTGTGGGGCCTGTGATTTCGTTGGCTCCTGTCAGTAAATGGTAGACCTGTAGAGAGGAAAAAGCTGCACAGGGCGGCTTTATTCAATGAGCTGATGGTTGCCAAACGGTGCCTGTACCGGTGCTGTTAGCAGTGTTTTGATCATTAAAGAGCTCCATCTGCTTACAGACCTCACGTTAAGGCTGGGACAGGAGTTTCCTCCTGACCGGTTCCTTGCCTGAAGATCCCGCTAAAGAGGGATGAAAAGGTGTAATTTGCTTTTTGTTTGAGGCAAAGAACTATCCTCCAGCCCTAATTCGCCAGTTCCAAACCCATAATCAAAACACTTGTGGTAAAACAGTGTGGTGTTTCTCAGAGGTGCCATAAAAACTCTTTCATCTCTTCGGAGGGCTGTGAGATACTCCTGTGAGATATCATCCAGACCTCCTCTTTCTCTCCTGAGGACTTAGGGGTTAGCAACATGTGGTCAGGCACCCGAAGTTCTAGCTCCAGGAGCTGGGAGAGGAAAAAGCCCACACTACTGAGAGGAGGACTGTGTTTTGGGGGGCCACAACCTCGAGGCTGCTTTAACATTCTCTCCTCTCCCTCTGCTGCTTGTACGTGTTGCTATCATTTTTGTTTTCACCAAACTTCTGTTGAGCGAAGGTGTGGCTTTATACCTTGATGCCTCTTGCAAGTGTTGCGTTAGCAGGAATGGCAGTGACTAACGGCCCTGGGGCTGTAGTGAGTACTTGGCGTAATAATCCCAATATAATCCCCATGAGTGCATCCTCAGCTCGTCCCTAAGGAGTGACCCAGGCTGATCACTCCTCCAGTTCCTGCTCGACCTTGGGAAGCCCGGGATGGCGTGCTGCTTCTCTGTTCTTTGGGAACTGAATTTCTCAACATCTCAGGGGGGTTCAGAGAGCACAGCACTGGGCGAAACAGTTTGCTTCTAAGGGTGGCAGATCTTAGGTGGAAAAAGTCAAAACGGGGAGTTTGTAAGCGGGTAGGGGCTTGTGAAATTCAGATGGAGCTGCAGATCTGAGAAACCCTGCTTATAGAAATCTCGCTGGCTAACTAGCTAACCCCCAGGGCTCGGTGCTGGGGCCGGTCCTCTTTAACATCTTCATCAATGATCTGGATGACGGCATTGAGTGCACCCTCAGTAAGTTTGCAGATGACACCAAGCTAGGTGCGTGTGTCGATCTGCTCGAGGGTAGGAAGGCTCTGCAGGAGGATCTGGATAAGCTGCACCGATGGGCTGAGGTCAACTGCATGATGTTCAACAAGGCCAAGTGCCGGGTCCTGCACCTGGGGCGCAATAACCCCAAGCAGAACTACAGGCTGGGAGAGGAATGGTTGGAGAGCTGCCAGGCAGAGAAGGACCTGGGAGTGATGGTGGACAGTCGGCTGAATATGAGCCAGCAGTGTGCTCTGGTGGCCAAGAAGGCCAACGGCATCCTGGCTTGTATCAGAAACACTGTGACCAGCAGGGCTAGGGAGGTGATCGTCCCCCTGTACTCGGCTCTGGTGAGGCCGCACCTCGAGTACTGTGTTCAGTTTTGGGCCCCTCGCTACAAGAAGGACATCGAGGTGCTTGAGCGGGTCCAAAGAAGGGCGACGAAGCTGGTGAGGGGCCTGGAGAGCAAGTCCTACGAGGAGCGGCTGAAGGAGCTGGGCTTGTTCAGCCTAGAGAAGAGGAGGCTCAGGGGTGACCTTATTGCTCTGTATAAGTACATTAAAGGAGGCTGTAGCGAGGTGGGGGTTGGCCTGTTCTCCCATGTGTCTGGTGACAGGACGAGGGGGAATGGGCTAAAGTTACGCCAGGGGAGTTTTAGGTTAGATGTTAGGAAGAGCTTCTTTACTGAAAGGGTTGTGAGGCATTGGAACGGGCTGCCCAGGGAGGTGGTGGAGTCACCATCCCTGGAAGTCTTCAAAAGACGTTTAGATGTAGAGCTTAGGGATATGGTTTAGTGGGGACTGTTAGTTTTAGGTCAGAGGTTGGACTCGATGATCTTGAGGTCTCTTCCAACCTAGAAAATTCTGTGATTCTGTGTGAAAGTTGCTAAATTGCAGCTTAAAGGCCCTCAGATCATGTTCCTACTCTCTACCAGAAAGCAGCGTGGCACGGGTAGCTTTGTGCTGCAAGCCAGCTGGAGCCCCAGGAAGGGGCAGAGGTGGTTAACAGTTCCCACAGTGCAAGAACAAAGGGATGGTAAATGAAATAGAAAATCAGTACATTTGAAACCGTGTGCAATTATGCCACATGGTATTATTGAGGCCAAAAGTTTAGTCAGATCCCAAGCAGACCTGGACATTTATATATATGATGACAATAGCCAGAGTTGCGGTAAATAGGATTAAAAATAAATTAGGGATATAAACCTTCATGCTAATTGATGAGGTCAGGAAGGAATTTCCCCTCTGGGTGAATCGCACCATTGTTCACTCCCGGGAGCTGCTCCACCTTCCGAAGCATCTGGTCCTGATCACGATCACGGTAGGCACAGCTCTCAGGCAGCAGGACCAGAACCTGACCTGTCCTGCCCGGGCAGGATTTTCTTGAAAAGGATTGAGAGGCTTTTTTTTTTTTTTTTTTTCCTCTCTCTGAGGCCGCCTATACTGCAGCGTAGATCTGCTTTTCCAGCTTCTCCTTGGTGAAAGGTGACACTTGTTGACTGAGTGCCTTTAAGGAAGCCCCAGAGGACTGCTTGCCAACACGTTGGCCACAGCCCGTGGAAAAGGAAGCTAGTATGAGCACCTAAGGCATCACTGTACTGCCCCGTAGATAAAAGGTAGCTCTGTGAGCACCTGAGCTAGTGCAGGTGGGTTTTGTGGCAGCTTCCTCAGTTTTGGTGGCACAGGGCTTTTGCGGGAGAGGAGCACCTCTGAAATCTCTGTCCTTTTCCATCAGACGTGGTTAAAATTGGCCTAGCAACGTACGTGACTGTGCACTGGAAAGTTGGCGTGGTTATTTAAGTGGTGTTTCCTGGGGAAACAAGGAAAAGTACCAGTCCTGCAAGCAAGTTGTTGTGGAATATTTCTCCCCTCAAGGAAATTAAGTACATGAACAGTTACACCAAATCCTCAAGGCGTGTGTGCCTTTAAAGCATGTGCTGTTCTATCTAAAGACGTTCCCCAAGGTACAAGGGGAAAGCTTCCTTGCCAAAATATAGTAATTGAATTAATAGCTCGGGAGGTTTCTGTGTTTTGTTATCGAGCTACAAAATTCCCCTGCCGGTGTTGGCTGCTCTGAAGATCAAAGTGAGAAGCCCCAGCCTGCCGCTAATGTTGTCTCTTCAAAAGAAAACCGAAAAATTCCTTGGTTGTTTCAGGCGTCCAGGTGACAGCCGCCGTCAGATCTTTGTGCCATGGAGGTTCAGCTACAAATATTAATCCTTTCCTGCAGTTCTCTGCACGTAGCAGCGAGCAGCGGGGATGTCTTGTAATCTCTATTGTGCAGATGCTGAGTGTAGACACCTGATAAATGAGTGAGGATGCCGATAATTAATTGAATTAATTGTCGCCAGATCGTTGCTGGTGCTCAGAAATGATACGGAGCTGTGACGATTACGAAACAGTGAAATCATGGTTTCTGTTTCTTGTATACAGGGATCATTATGGTAAAAAACTGAGGATCACTGGGGTGGAAAATAATTGGCCGGTTATCTGGGAATGTTCTGGGTGTCCTGCTGACAGGACGCGTGTGGCTGCCTCTGCTTTTGTCCTCTAAGCTCTTAAACCTGCGGCGGCTGCCTTTTCTGAGTAGGGAATAGCGTGTTTGGGGACAGCAGCCGTCGTCACCGAGGCACGGGCTTTCAGAGCTGTTTGCTTCGTAAGCACTTTTGAGGGAAAGGACTTCTTGAAGAGGTCAGAAATGAGGGAACGCGTATTTTGCTTCGACATACGATCCCTGCGCAGCGCATGCACTGCTGCCCAGTTACTTAACAGCTATTGTTCCTGCAGCACCCCGAGCGCTGGCAGAGGGTTTCTCGCTTTGACCGTCCAAGGCTACGTTATCTTCTCTGCTGTAATGTGCAAGAACCGCAGCCAAGCCTCTCGGTGCAGGGGCAGGACCGTCCCTGCAGCTGTCCCTCCTTGCTAGCAGGACAGCAGCCTCGCTTCGTGGAGAGGAGTTGACGCAGGGCAGCGCTGTCCTTCCGAGCAAAGTGTGCCGGTGTACAGAGAGTGCTGCTTCAAGGGCTCCTGCAGAAGGAAGGAGGATTTCGGATGGGAGGTGGAATTCTGAGTATTTGAGATGGGAGCTGATAAGGGGTGGGCTCTGCTCTGCCTCTGCTTGGAGGAGATTTTGGTGCTTGTACTTACTTAGAGACGGCCTTAACCCTAACAGGGAGGGATAAAATGGCTTCTGTCTCACAGGGAGCTGGCTCGCAGCCTGGCTTTGCTGCCTGCTTCTTTCTCCTGCACCCCTTGGTCAGTGCTCAGGTAAGATCCCGAGGCAGGCAGAGGTCTTGGGCTGCTCACCCTGGGTGCAGGCCAGCCATGTGGCCGTGCTGCCCCTGAGCCATGCCGCGGCTGTTTTGTCGTTAGGCACCCAGCAGCGCTGCTCTTGGCTTTGGGCCCTCTTGATCCCAGGCTCTGGGCGACAGAAGGTCTGTTGAAATGAAGCATTATTCCCCCATTATGCCAAGGAAATAGGTAGGTGGGGAAGCCCCCTCCACCCCACCCTGCAGCTTGAGGATGTGATTTTGGGGACAAAGGCTGAAAATAGCTTAGGCCTCGATCGCCTTGTAGTGAGAGTGCTGCAATGCAGAGGAAGCGCCTCCTCCGCTAGCTGCAAAGTGTGTGAAAATGCACATGTCCTGTGGATGTTGTATGGCTTTGGGAGCACTGGGGAAACGAAAAAAGAGGCTGGCATCCTCACTTTTCATCTCACCTGTGGGCTAGACCTCTGCTTATTTGTGCAAACAGGTCCTTTGTAAAGATAACTGGCGCTGTTCTCGGTACAGGTAGGTCAGTAGGTGGGTCAGCAGCTTCCTGCAATGGAGCTGGCTGCTGCAGACGAGTTCAACAGGCTTGGCACCCAAAGAGGCTTCCCACGGTATGTAAGGCTGGCTAGCATGGGATTGCTTCTGCTCATCCTGCTAGGAACGGAGGCATGGATGAGGAGGTTTCATGATTAGGACGAGATTTCATGATGATGATGAGGTTTCATGATGAGGAAGTATCATCAGTTACTTACCCCAGATGTGCCACTAGGTGCTCACGCACCTAGTTTGGTGAAACTTTTGTGAAAGGAAGTCTATTTCCTAAAAGGAACTTGAATGAAAGTTGGGATTTTATTAAAGACACAGAGGCATATTATTATTCATCTTTCCTTGCTTCATCCCTGTGATGTTTCCTGTTTTGCTTCTTGAGATACAGGTGTCATGATGAGGAGCTTCTCAGAAACAGAAGTGGATGATGATGAGTGGAGATGAAGAAATCATACATTTAAGAAGTTGGCTCAAGTTTCCGTTACAGGCATGGAAAGTTTCTGAGACCAAGCCATGTGAGAAGAACATGAGTAAAGAAGAGGGAGATGTAGACCCAGACTAGAAGGGATTGCAGGATTTGAGAGGACGCTGCACAAACATCACGTAGTTTGCTTGCTTATTCATTCACCTGCACCCCTGGATTGTAATACCTTGCTTGCCTATCTGTTTGGAAGTTGAAAAATCCCCTCACATCTGTGTCTTTAATATAATCATGGCTTCAAGCTTGTTTTAGGAAGAGTGTAACATCACTGTGGTTTTATTTGTGGATTAGATAGCTGCTGCTTTGCACTTGAATTCCATTTTGTTTTTTTTGTTGATACATATGTCGAGTAGGGAGAAGATCGGACCATGACAGTTACAAAATAGGAAATCAGGGGTTTTGCTTGCATTTAATAAACAGCCTTTTCCTAAAAACCGTGACAGGTACATAGGTCAAAGGAAAAAAAAGATAGTGCTGACCTTCTGATTTGAGTAACCTTATAATATTGTTGTTATTGTTGTTAAGCTATCCTTAGATAACATAATCACATATTAATCAGTTCAGTCTTTTTTTTTATTTGACTGTTGCTCTCAAAAACATTTCAGGCAGGTAAGATGTTTTGGCAGAGCTACGGGGTGTTAAGTGCAGATTACGCTCTACTGAGTCAAGAGAGAGCTTTTACAGAGGTAGTTACTGGAAAATCTTGGCTGTTACTTGAAGTATCTTCCAAGGAAATACTACCCATGCTATCCAGCAAGTTGTAGTAAGTCTCTGATACAGAGTTATTAAGACTTTGATACTTATGTATTTAAAATTTAAACATTAAATATAATTTCCTATATTGAGCAGTGCTGCTGGTAGAAGCAAAGAGTATCTTTGTTTTTCTTATGAAGTCGTATCTGGCCTTTTATTCTTAATAAAAGGCTGTGGTTATTTTTGCATTCTGGCTGAATATTTGGCCTTTAAGAGTATATAATTACATGCAAGAGTAAAGCAGTTGTTAAAGGACTGTTTTTTTCTAATGAAAATAGTTTGAAATCATATAATTTTTGTTGCTTCAGAATAGATGTGATTAGTGTGTTGGAAACAGTTTTGCAGTGGATATAAAGGGAACAGTTGAGAGACAGTGGCTGAGAATGTGTCCAGCTATTTTTGTAGATGACTGTTATATTGTAACTCTGGGTTATTTTTCCAATCTCCTTACTTAGATATATCCATATAATTGAACAGCTAAATTACACTGAGATAAAAAAGCTGTCTGCACTTCGTAATATTTCTATTTTAAAATAGGTTTTATTGTACTAATTGATAAGTAAACCACAATGACTGTGAGAAAATCCTGGCCTATATTATTACTCTCATAGACAATTTAATATGGGATAGTACTGTTTGTATACTATAAAAATGTTTCCTTGGATTTTTAGCTGCTGAAACTGAAATCAATAAACTTCAGTTACTGTTGTTGACTGGAACAAGCAAACCTGAACATTTCTCTTTTCTTCGCATTACCTCTGACTCTGCGTGCATGTAGTGTTTCCCCGACATTCTGCCTTGCGTGGTGTGTGCCTTGCTCTGGTGGGGTGCGGGTTTCCGCGTGTTACTTGGGAAGGCTTTTCTGATGGAGAGCTGTGCCTTGGAGTTTGTGCCATGAAATTCTCCTTACATGTTCGAGTAAGTCCCAGGATTAGCAGATTAGCCAATGGGACCATTTATATATATATATATAATGTATATATATATATAATTTCAAACACATTTGTCAGTAACTGATGATCGTGTTTTGAAGTAGTTACATAGTAGTCTCCTGCATACCCAAGCCTCATGTTAGATTAGCAGCCTATTATATGGGCTATATATATATTATATTATATATTCTAGAATCGAATGCGCTTGAGTGAAAAGTATGTTCTAAATTCTGGATTGCTTTGGAGAATAGAAAATGACTTTTGCTCAGTTGAGAAAACTTTAAAACTGAAAAGGATCATGTTTATTTTAAAACCTTGCTATGTCTGATTCAAAGGAAAAAATACTTGCAATATAACCCAAATGTGTTGTAATCCGTGTAGCCTCTTGTATTACATGAAGTGATTCAACTGAGTTCACATCTGCAGAAGAAAACAAGCAGTTTTCTTTTAAAGAAAACAAAAACTGAACTGCAGGAGGTAATTGGTTAAACACTTGAAGAAAGTGTTGATTGAAATATTAAGCCCTTTGTGGGAGTGAAGTATTCCACAGTTTCAGAGCAACTGTTTTCTTCACATCATTTTATTCATCGGTTTCAGTTCAATACGTAGTTAATTCAAGGCTGGGGAACTGACTGACAGTTGTAAAAATGGCATAATTAGTTTTCCCTTTTTAATTTCTGCGTAGAAGAGATACGAGAGGAAATGACTTTGACTGCTGAAGGTCTCAGTGACCAGAAACAACCAGTTATTTATTAATGATAGATTCTTTGCTTAATGTTTTAAAAGAAAAAATATTTTATCTACCCTTTTTCTAAGCATTTGATGTTCTTTACAAGCCCATCCGCTTGCTCATTTATTTTGTGGATAACGGTGAATCATTTTTCCTTGCCAGTACCACAAAGGAAGCAGTGGTCCCTTCCAAATCCTACAAGAACTGTGCTTCACGCTTGCCCCTTTTCTCCAGAGAATCCTCTTCATTTGGCGTTGTCATCATACCTGCCCGCCATAGACCTCATTTTATTTATTTTTTATGTCCTTTTCTCCCTTGGGCACTTGCAGGGCTGTGCCAAGGTGCACGTTCCTCCTGTTGGGCAGGCACAGAGAAGTCCCAGTCCAAGCTGTGGTGAGTGCAGCAGAGTCCTAGCACGGGCAGCTCTGATTTTTACCCTTCCCCAGAAAGGCAGGGAGGAGGGGAAGGATCCTCCTAGGATCCCCTTTGCTGTTTCTGGCCTCTCTGCAGCATCCATGCTGTCTTTCTTCCTCTGATGAGCCATCGGGGTTCTGTAGTGCATCACCACCAGCACAGCTTAGCTATAGATGCCTTTTTAAGAGGCTGAGGCACACTGACTGTCGGTGCTGTTAGCCGGTGCCGTGTACTCGGAGAAATATCTTCTACCTTAACGACTTTCTTTTCTCGTTATAGCCGCTATGCCAGCAAGCAGAGAAGTTCTAGCTGTTCGAGCTCTTGCCGGGGAGAATACACTCGCCAGTTCACTGGAGGCAGCGTGTCCCTGCCCCTGCCTCTAGGAATGCTCCATGTTCTCCACCAGGACACGGCACTGGAGCGCTGAAACACAGACCCTGATGTTACCAGGGCTTGCTCCCAGGTTAGAAAAACCCCAGATAAAACACGGAGCCATCTCTCCACGAGCAGTCCTTCATCTGAAGGAGCATCCTTGATGCAAGGTCTGTGACCAACCCGTTATATTAACCTGGCCTGTAGGCCAGCCTTTGGTGAGGTTTGCAGTGCTGGCTCTAGCACAGGAGCTGCTATTGAGCTCTGGGGGGAAAGAGCCCTGTTGGGTGCCAGGTGCTGTTCCTCGTGTGGTCAGGATGTGCTAGGCAGTGCGAGGAGGGAGCTGTCTCTGGTGGCAGAAGTCCCGTTTGTCTCTTGGTTCTGTCTCCAGACAACATCGGGCCCTGTGTGTGTCACCACCGGGTTCCTAGGGGTAATATTTGGCTCCTATTCCAACAAAATAAAGCCATGACCACAGATTTCAGTTGGTGTTTCCTTGGTGTTTCCACCTTTATATCTTTATAACTGCAGCACTCCTAGGAAAAAAAGGCAGAACGCTGAACTACTGCATACCTCTGAGGGTCTCCATCCCTCCTCTCTGTATTTATATGGCTGTTTCTTCCCTCCTTCTGGCAGTCAGCTGGCGCCTTTCAGCAGTGCCTGGTCTGTCATGCTGGACACGCTGATTTTGGAGGATGCCACTGCAGGCCAGCCAGGAGGGTTTGACGTGTCGGTAACTATTCACTTACTCCAGCTCCCTCTCAAGAGAGAGGGTCGCTGGTCAGGGCGAGCCCCAGGGCTCTCTAGTAGCTCAGTGGGAAAGGATTTCACAGCAGCCACCTCCTGACACCCCGCACGAAATGAGATCGGCAGGCAGTTTGGGGCTCGAGGTGTCACGTTTCCTTTATCTGAAAATTCCCATTGTTGATTTCTGGCAACTTCATTCTGGCTTTATACCAAGGGGATCTGCACAAACCTCTGAATTTGCAAAACGCTGACTGGGTTTCCAAATTGCCACGAGTGTTTCGGAGGCAGTTGTACTCTGCGTCCAGTCAGCGAAGCTCCATCATTAGCTCAGGATAACGCTGCTGGAGTTGTCAGCAGCAGCCAGGGCGTTTGGGAGCGCCTTGCCCACGTTGGATACTTCAGGGATGGGGCTGGGGAGGGGAGGTGGCTGGTAAAGCCCAGGGAGACTCCGAGCAGCGGATCGCCCATTCCCTGGTGCTCAGCGTGCACGTAGGAAGCCCAGGCACTGGTGAATCAGCCAGAGCTGGGCCAACACAAGTCCTGTTCCCGGCATGAACGGGGGCAGTGCTTGAATCAGCGTTGGCCAAAGCCTTGCTTCTCCAGAATGGGTTTGCTGCCTTTGAACTCCTCCTGGCTCAGCTCAGGCTTGTGCTGTGGCAGGGGCTGGAGACAGCCTTGCTCCCCAGCCCACGCAGCATCCGGAGCCTGTGTCTTCTTCTGTGCCAGGCCTGGCCTCCAGCAGTTCCAGCTGTGGCTTCCTCCTTTCCATTTTCCCAGGGCTCGCTCACTCAAAAGACGAAGCGTGGCTCCTTGCGCATTCATGTAAGTACAGCAAGCTCACCCTGCCCCGTGGTAACAGATGTCTCCTCCTTGGGGTGGCCTGTCCACTCTGGGAGCCCAAGGGCCTGCTGGAAGACAAGGTTTGTGGGGCAGTGCGGCAGAGTTCAGAGCCATGAGAAAGCCCACCCGAATTTTTTGCTCTTCCTCAGAGCGGAGGTGTCAGTCCATCCCTGATGGCCAGCAGCTTTTTAATTTTTATATCTACAATATCAGGCTTTCCAGATGGTCCCTGAGATTGTTTACCTCATGGTGAAATACAGAGACGACTCTTTCTGTTTGGAAATTATCCCAAGAGATAGCAATGTGTTGGAGCTTGCCACCCAACGTGCAAAAGCAGATGTGCAGGTGTTGATCGGAGCAGGCTCGTTCCAGCTTGAGCAGTGCTTGTGGCTTCGCTCAGGAGTTTCTCCAGGTCTGATATCTGCAGAAGAGACGTTCAGAGCCACCCACCTTCACTTCTCCTTTGTGGCCATCCATTTGCTCTTCTGGCTTTGTAGACCAAGAGGAGATGCTGGCTCCCAGGAGGGCCAGGGTCACAAACACAAGGAAACCAGGAGTCCCTGGCTCCAACTGCACGTGGCTCCCCATGGCAGTGTCAGTAGGTATGCAAAAGACACCCCAAAATCTGCCGGTGCTGGTCTGTAACCTTATTTCAGTCAGCAGAGTGTAAGTAGAACAATGTTGTCCAGCTTTTGGATGTTGTTATTACACTTCTGTTTCTGACCAAACACAGTTCACAGGTATTCAGAGTCCAATTCTTACAGTTTGTCATGCTAGAAAATCACAGTCAACCCCCATTATTTTCTGCTCAGGCCATATAAAATACCTATGATTGCTTAAATGTGTAGCCTTCCCATCTGAATGGCAAAAAAAGCCAGTTTCATTCGATAGAACAGTGGCCTGAAGTTGCAAATTAATGTTCATTTAGTGGCTACTGATGAATGAGAAGCTGGGCATCTTTCAGGAAATAGCTGATGGGGAAAGGCAAAACAAAGGGTTTTTAAAATTGATTACTTTAATCAGCATGTCCTATTACTTTATTTAAAGCAGAATGTAAATCTGCCTACACTGGATTTGTTGAATCAAACAGGCATCTCTCAATTGTAGACTTTGCAGAGTAAATTACAATTGAACAGAAATTATAATATCTGATTGAGATTGTAACATATAATATTTATCATTTCTACAAATGTTTGTTTTGTTGGGAACCAAACTGGTGCCACCACTGCCAAAAGCCAATCCTCCTCATTCATTTTGTGGTCGTATAAATTTTCCTTTCCCTGTTTCTTTAGTGGTATCCCAAATTGTAACTTTTTTTAGCGGTCAACCAATCTTGGGTTGACTTTTCCCGTGCCTGAGGTCCACAGTGCTGATTTAGCAGAACAAAAACTTGAAAGATTTTTTTTTTTTTTCCTTTTCTGTTTATTATATCCTTTGCTACTGCTCTGAAGTTTAGGTCAAGAAGAAACCACTGCTGTGGTCGGGCTGGCTCGTGGGAAGCGGCACCCAAATGGTTCCACTTTGTTGGCCACTCGGGTCCGAGATGGTTCCCACAGAGTGGGCTGGCAGCTTCTGGGTTGTGCAGGAGATGAAATAGCCCAGCCAAGGATGGATTACCCTCTGGAAAGCCTCTCTACCTGCATCTGCATGCTTCTAGATGCTCTGTGCTGGGTGAGTGGTAGTTTAAGGAGAGCTAGGGTGGGTCCAGAGCTTCTGAACGTTCACATTCAAGCTTTACCAAGCCAGACATCAACAGCGTGTCGGCTATAAACAGAATGTGAAATAATATTTTGAGTTCTTTCATGAAGTTAAATAAGTGCTCCGTGTTTGTTTATTCACTTCCTTAAAACCCTGGAATCCAGACCTATAAATACAGGCTGACTTCATGTTTACAATGAGGTTTGCTCTCACTTGAATTGATTGGCACTGCTTGTTAAAAAATAGGATGTGGTTAGACCTGCAGGGGAAGGTGAATCTACTCGTTATCAACGTGTGAACACTTCCCTGTTGTGAACAAGGGAAAACCAGTGCCAGAGCACCAGCCTCTCACTTTCCTAAATCCGGTGAGCCTGTTCACCAGCTGCTACAGAACAAGGGGAGAGCCTACAGCCAGGCTTCGGAGATTGAGCTTTGCACAAAGTTATCCACTGTAGGAGAAAGCTTAATAGCAGGCAGGTGTTTACAGAATCGTTGGGGTTGGAAGGGACCTCCAGAGATCATCAGGTCCAACCCCCTGCCAGAGCAGGTTGCCCAGGTAGGCGTCTAGACGGGCCTTGAATAATTCTCAGTAGAAGATGATGTAGGTTTACTAATCCTGGCGAGTTTTCTTAACAAATAAAACGACTTTTCAGATTTAACAAATTATCCCTGAATGTGACCTGCATCTGAGCTTAACCAGTTTAAAAATCCTTTACCTCTTTGTTAAGTAATATTATGACTTTATTCATACTGGAAAAATAGGTTTACAAGTTCGTGTTTACAAGTTTAAATCAATGTTTTGATTTTTTCTGAAATGTGGAGAACACTGCAAATGTAGTGATATGAGCTTATGTTTGAATTCGGTGCCATGGCTTTGAGTGGTTTGGAATGGACTAAAACCTAAAAGTTTCAGTAAAAATGTTAAATATGAAAAGCCAAGTATATATAAATCAGAAACCTGCTCCAGTAAGTGTATATACCAGATTTTAAAACCATGACAATGCAGTTTTGATTTAAATCTATTTTAGCTGAATAAAAAGCTTTAATTGTATCCTTCAGTATTAAAGCACATATTTAATGTAGGTGCTTTTAGGCAAACATTAATTTTGCCTTGACACACACAAAAAAATGCTTCCCGCTCAAAAGAAAGTGGTTCAAGGAATTTTGATTGGGCAATTTAGGTTGAACTTTTGTAAGTGAAGTTGCTTGCTTAGGCATCGCTCCAGCCCAAACTTGTGCACATCTTCAATTTTCTGCAGTCTGCGTAGCCTGTGAGACCTCTACTGACATGGGTAAAGTAATGAGCATGCAACATCTTTCCCAGATCGGATGTGCATACCTTACTGCTAAATGCGCTTTGTTTGAATTAATTGTACATTTGGTGTGCTTGCAAAGAGGAGAGATTGTGCTTCTCAGAGCTCACCTGATCGTGCCAAAACACCCAGTGGTTGCTGCTCGTGGTAAAAAAAAAATAAATGAGATTCCTGTTCTCGTCTATGCCTGTGCTTGGGGAAAGGGGGGAGAAAAAAAAAAAAAAGAGAGAGAGAGAGACAGAGAGAGAGCATTTTGTTGCTTTTAATATGAGCTTCCTTGGATTGGTTTGCCTAACGAGAGCAGCCGTGACGCAGTGTTGTGTTTTATCAGTGCCCACCCCCGGCAGAATTCCTTGCTTAAGAGGAGGCAGATTTCCACCTCCCGCATGCGGCTCCGGACTCATGCGGATGCTTCTCGGTGTTGTCTTGCGGGCTCCCCTGTGCCAGCGAGAGTTTGACCCGAGGACTGCCCGTGTAAGTCGCAGCACTCCTTATACCCTCTGGAAGTTTGCATGCTCAGATGTGGCTGTGCTGAGCGATAGGCTATCTATTTTAGACTTCAGCCTCTATTTGCACTCAGGAAGGCAAGCTGCTGGGAGATCCGAGCTCCTGTTTCTCTTGAAACAACTTTTAGATTCTGGGTGAGTTGTGAAGATTTCTGTGCTTGGCTTTCTTGTATATAAATGTGTTTTTGATAGCCACAAGCACTTGTTTTTATTTTTATTTTTTTCTGAATGGATCCTAGAAATCATAAAAAAACATTTGCATTTTAGAAGGACTTTGTTCAGTCACTGAAGGATAAAGCTGTACTTTAGTTAGAGAAAAAGATATTTATCAGCAGATGAACAACAAATACTTGTTGATACTTTACCTAGCTCGCTTTGCTGGTTTGTAGGATTGCTGCTTTAGCATGACTGCTGTCTGTGCTTTTAGTGAAAGTTTTTGGCAGCGTGATTTCCCCCTAAGTATTTTATCTGCGTTTTTGACCTTTCAGCGGTGTTAACAGAGGTTGATAGGGACTTGGAAAATGAAGCATCCCCTGCAAGTTTCGGGAGCTGAAGGTGACAGTCGCTCTCTGCAGTGTTAAACTTGATAGGAGCCGCTGGAAAGCTGCGAACTTCAGAGCTGTTTCCATGTCGGGTCTAGTGCCAAGTATGCACAAACACATCACGGCCGTGTTAAAATAGGAACTGATTGATACAAAAACTGCTTCTGCGTATGCGGTAATTAATTTTTTAAAGTAAGTCGAGGGTGCTTTTTGTGTCCTGGAGTATTAAACTTGCATCACGCTTGGCCGTGTGACAAGCCCTGTGCATGTAATTTAGAGCCATATAGGGATGTTCTTCATCTTGAACCGCTTGAATTGTACCACCTTTCGTATCGCAGATGTAATATTAGTAGCTTCAAGCGGATACTTTGTGAGCCTTATGGCCCGAGCAGAAACTGGGAAAGATAAGAACTATTTCTGCAAACTGTGCCAGGAGCTCTGCTTATGAACCAGGTCTGATTTCTGTGCGGCGCTGTATTTAGTACCAACAGGCTGCAGTGCCAGAGCTGGGATGAATTTAGGAGATCCCTGTGCCTATATGCATAGGCGGGAAGCCTGGCAAATGGGTCTGCTGTAAAGCACGGCGTACAAAAATTTGGGAGGTGTGGAATAACCTCGCGGAAGCTCCGGTGTGGTAAGCATTTGAGACAGACTTTTCAGCCACCAGTAACTGGAAGTGAAGGTCCTGTCGGTGCGAATTAAATGTGGCTGTCGGTAAGGAAATGTCTGATGCCTTCAGCACTGCAGGGGAGAGGAGATCGTCCTCCCCCATACCTCTTGTCATAATGCGAAGTGGAGTAGTTGTAATAGTTATCTTTAGAAATGCCAAATTAGCTGCTGCCTTTTGATTTTTTGCTCATACTTGGGCAACAACAGCGAAAAAAAAAAAAAAAAAAGAAAAACAACGGTTGAAAATGGAAACTCGCTGAATCCCTGTCCTGTCTGCAGCAGGATGAAGTTTTAAACTCCAGCGCGGGGCTCTTTGGAGAGGTGCAGGGCTGCTTGCAGCAGGAGTTCTGTGTGTTTTTGTGTTTTGCGTGAATGCAGAGGATTCCTCCCTGGTTTTCAGCAGAGAGAAGAGTAAAGGGCGCTTATCGGGTCTCCGTTTGCTCCCTCTCTGTCACCCCGTTGGATTGCCGGTGGGTAATGCACTTAGATTGCTTCCTCAGACTTTGAACTTAGTCCCGAGCTCTTATTTAATTGTTCGTCACTGTTGTTAGGTGGTTCTTCAGCAGCAATCTGGCTATGAAATAAGAGCTGACAGCGTTATCTTTCCGATTTCACGTCAATTGTTCACTAAAAATCTTGCCTGTGCTTAGAAGTGTGCTGTGAATAGTTTCCGGAATAGCTCCCTTGGTGGATGCCCATATATAAACATGTCCTAAGATGATCTCCTGGTTCCTGGCGCTTTCCTGCGGACTTGCTTGTCGCTCGGGATGAGCCGAGGTGCTCCTCACCTGCCTGCTGCTCTGCTCTCTCCCCCAGGGAAGGAAGGGGTAGCGCCTCGTCTCGGCACAGCCCTGAGAAGATGTGCAGCTAGGAGCAAACTGAAGTCACGGGGGGTGTCTGGATCGTCTGCCAGGGAGACACGGGGACGTGCCTAGCATTGCCAAAAATCAGGTTTTCCTCACTGAGGTGTGAGTTCTCTCAGTTTCCACATCCACTTCCCGAGCCCAAAGCTTCAACCCACAACCCAGCTGAGTACGCCACGCCAATTATCCATCCTAAGAAAACCATGTTAGCTCAAAAGCCCCCCTTTAATGCCAACATAGCTCCCAGTAGGTGCAGCGCTTCCCCCGAGGCCTGGCATCCAGAGGGGGAGCACAGCCGGCCCTGCAGGTGAGGCGGAGGATTTCCTTGCACCTTCACCACATTTGGCACTCGCAGATGCATGTCGATGAGGTGTGAGGCGAATACGACAGGCTACGGACTTGCAGCTCTCGTGCAAAGAGCCGGCGATCTGTCAGTCACCCCTGCGTGACGTTTTTTTCCCCGTTTCTTTTTTGTCCCAGTGGCAGCATGAAATACCGCAGGCTCGCGGGTGAGATTAGGTGATGAGGGGCATAGCTCAGCGTGCCCGAGCATGCCAGATGTATTTTGGGCTCCAGAAAGAAGCACGCTACAAGATTTAGTCTGTATTTAGTCACTGGCCTACTTTGCAGGATATTTTGCATTTCTGAAAACTTTCACAGCAGAGCAGATGCGTCCTTTTTTTATTTTTTTTCCCGTTTCTTTGAATGTTTAACATCTGCTTAGGGGGAAAGTAGTAACACCTAGCCACTCGGGTGCTGCCCGCCTGCTCGTTCCCAAACGTGCTGATTCCCTTTCCTCTTTTCACTTTGATTTTGGTCGTGTTCAAGACAAGGTGCTGCCGTGTCCTGCCCCTGGTGCAAACGAGTGGAGTCTTTGGCAGAGGGCCTCCTTGGGCCTCCTAGTGCTGAACTGTCACCTTGCATAACGTGACAGGAGCGGTGGCTCCGTGCCGCAGGCATCCTTCCCTCCCTGTACCCCCTGTCAAGGAGGGAGGTTGGGCAGCTGCTTCTCCGAGCCCTGTGCCGAGAGCCCTGCCAGCACACTTTGGGAGACTCTTTGGCCTTCGAGAGGAGTTTTAGGAGCTCCTTCTGCCCCCGTGACCATGCCTGCACGCTTCCCGTCTCCATTTCTTCCCTCGGGGAGGCTGGTAAGGGCAGCCTTGTGGCTTGGCGGCTTCTTCGGGAATCTGGAGGAGAGAGACGGGTCGGACAAACCCTATCTTGTGAGCTCTGCTGTGGTGGGGAGTGTCACAGCCCCCGTGCCTTCCCTTGTCCAAGGGATCAGGTCACCGCAGCACATCAATAGCTTGGTCGGTAGGTGGAGGAGAGGACATCTCTGCTGGGAGAAAGGGTTTGCTTGCATCCTGCAAGCCTGAAGGAAACGGGGCTCTTGTAACCACAGCGTGTATGGATTTCAGGCAGGTTTGCCCAGTTTCTGGAGAGGAAACTGAGGCACAGAGGGTAACCTGGACAAGTTGCTGTGCAAATCCAAGGGTAAGAAATTTGGTCATGAATCTCCATCACCAAGGAAGCAGCCTGGTCCAGCACTTTATCTCCTGGAGACAACACGACATACATAAATAGAGGTTTTTTAATGAATGAATTTAACGGAGTAAGGCAAAATGCTTCTCTTTCCCCAGGCTTGCACACTCACACTCTTGCAGAGAACTTCAAAGCAATGGTCCCCAGCCCGGGCAGCAGGGAGTCAGTCCTTGTACTGCTGGGCTATTGACATCCTTCCCAATCACCTGAAAACACAGGGCCAAAGTCTGAAACACTCAAGCCACTACTTCATCAACACCTTATCTTGAGTAATCACATTTTCTGTTGTGGTTACATCTGAAGCAACCTACGTAACAAGGCTCTCACCATGCACGGAGCTAGGATGGTTGGGAAAGGCTCATGGGGTATGGGGCAGGCATTGGCGTCCAAGTTTTGGCTTCCTTCACAGGCAGGCAAGCGCAAACTAGAATTACTTCTTCCAAATATCGTTAGCCTTTCTCTGTCTCTTTCCCACTCACGGGGCTGAGCATTCATGAATTATACAAGGGCAACAAGTCTTCAAACATGAAAAATGCATCGGGGCTTCGTTTTCTCATGTTATCTCATAGTATAAAAATCCTTACACAAATGTTTTCAGCAGTTAAGACCTTCCAAGATGTTATTTTAGAGTGCAAGTTGTTCAGGGGTTGATGTCTGCTCCATATCTGGAAATGACTGGAGCAACAATCGTTCAGCCTCTTTGGAGTCTGGGGAAAGGAGGGTAATCTTTTATCCTCGACATGTACGTTTGGAGAAAATGTCAGTCCTTGACGTGAGCTTTTGGGTTATCCAGGGAACAATTACTTAATATCAATGCATGTTTCCCTCTTGCTTGTTCTCAAGGATCCAGGAATATGCAAATTCTCTTAATTTTCTGCATTTCATCATTATGTCCAAGGTTTTGGATGTCCTCTTCAGAGACCCTTCCTCCTTCCCACCACAGACCTACACTGCATTGGGGTCATCAAAAGAAATTCCACCTGGTTTGAGCTGTGGGTGATGGGTTTATGTTGAATGAGGCTGAGGAGAGACTGGCATAGGTGCTGGGTTTGGTGTTTTTCATCTGATGTCCCGCAGGTCTCCTGAAATGCTTCTTATGATGTTGGGAATTTGCTGCTGGATGTCCCTTTGCCCCCTCGCCACCTCCCAAACGGCACTTTTCTGGAGCCAAACGGAGCGGGTGGGAAGGCAGAAAGTGGCATGAGGTGGCACGAGGTAGCTTCGTGGTGGCTACTCGGGGAAAAGCAGCAGCCCGTGGACGAGGCAGATGCATTTGTGTCGGCCGGGCGTGTTTGGGGCAGCTCTTCCAGCCTCTAGCAGCCTTGGTCGCTCCATTTAGCAGGATTCGGCTCGGGTTCAGTGATGCTTTGTGTCCATGACAGCCTACATAAAGATAAAGAGCTTGGGGGAGACAACTATGTGCAGGATTCACGCCGTCTGGCTGAGCTGAGCCTAGGAAATAGCGTGTTGTTTTTTTTTTTTTCCTGACACACTCTTGAAAATGGTAAATCTCGTTTCTAACTGCCTCTGTTTCTTAGCAGTAAAAGAGAGGTAGGTGATAGCATCATGTAAAAGGGATTTTTTTTTTTTTTAATTTGTTTTATATAAATATACTTAATGGCTCTTGTCGACCTAGAGATCGAGATATGCACTTTTGTTTGGTCAAGCTTTTATATTTTAAAGCCCTTTTCTCTCTCTGCATTTTTGGTTTAAAGGTCTCTCTCATCTTTCAGATTAAACTAATTAAAGACTAATTAAGACATAGCTCCAGAGGACATTGTAAAAATTAAACCATCAAAAAATATTAGAAGATATGTATAAAAATGGTTTGAGTATAATGTGCCTGTTAGTAGTAATTGGTAACTATCTATAGGAAAGAGCTGAAAGCTTGAACTTTAAGACCCCTTCCAACCCAAAGCATTCTATGATTTAACTTTTTATTCACTTTTTTTCTAGACTTATACCCATGTATGCCTATAGATCTATATACTGTGATCATTGTGCTGTTTCAGTGACTGGGAAGCTGTAAGAGAATTGTATTCTTGCTGCCTGGAATGTGATAACAGCGATATATGAATATTAATGCTCTTCAGAGTGTTTTCTTTAGACAGACATCTAGATAAAATCATTTTCCAAGGGGGTGCATCGCTGGCTACAGCTGGCAAAACACAACAGGAACGTACAGGGGCTGGGAGTCAGGCTGCATGGTGCAGCCTGTATGTCCTGCATGCTCTACGCTCGCTTGGTGCAAAGAGCCGAAATGAATCCTCCTCTTAGAAAGGGGGCTAATCGCACTGCCTGGTGAATGCGACGCGAACAAAACCCCAACCTGGCTGAATCCTTTCAAAGCGACCAAAACATTTTCTCAGGCAGTGATACTGCAGGAAGTAAGTTGCTTTGGAGGTGACCTAATTTTAACCTTTCTGAATTGCTCTATGATTTAGAACAGTCACGTGCTGAAGCAGGGTACCGTTAGTGGGTTAAAATATCTGTTTACTACCGAAAACACGCACTGAGACGGGCTCCGCCAAGAACTCCTTTTTTTTTTTTTTTTTTTTTAATTCTTTTCTTTCTTTCTTTTGCAGGACAGGTCATCGCTGCTGTACCAGTTTGGGAGCAAAATATGGAATGTGCTTCACTGCTGACCGAGAGCAGGCAAATGAACAGTATTTATAGTAGTGTGAAAATCGGCAGTTAGCAGTTTCTTCACATTCTAACACTACCCAGCACTTTCCAGAGAGAACTCATTGTTTACAAGAAATCTGCTTTCCAAATCCGTTACGGTGCCCTCCAGCCCTGACTATTAACTATTTGCAAAGGGGAAACTGATCTACGCTGTGGGGAAAGATGGCGATGGATGATTACCTGTGGATGGTCATTGTGGGTTTTATCATTGCTTTTATTTTAGCATTTTCGGTCGGTGCAAATGATGTTGCCAATTCTTTTGGAACTGCTGTGGGATCTGGTGTAGTGACTTTGCGCCAGGCTTGCATTTTGGCTTCAGTTTTTGAAACCACTGGTTCGGTGTTGCTGGGAGCAAAAGTAGGAGAAACGATCCGGAAAGGTATAATCGATGTTAACCTGTACAACGGCTCCGAGCCGCTGCTGATGGCAGGAGAAGTTAGTGCCATGGTTGGTAAGTAATGCTTTCCTGTTCCAAGTAACGTTCACTGTGTGTTTGTCATCCTGCTCACTGTGAATATTTTAATTAACTTTAAATCTTCCCATCTTGTGGACGTGCCTGTCTGGTTTTGTGCAAATACAGGGGCCTGTATTCCCCTTTTAGGCTCCTGTTTTTTTTAAAGCACTTCTAATTAGTTATAGTTTCCAGCTGTTCAGCCATTTAACTAATAGAAAAAAAAATGTTTAATGCAATGGATCATATATATGTATATTCCTAGGGTACTGAAAAAAATAATTTTGGAGGTTTTTATTGTAAATGGAAAATATGTCAGCATACCCTTTTTACGACGGTACAGAAGATCCTGCAGAAATAACAGTTTGCAATGAATACGTCCTAAAAGGAATTATTTAAATAGTTTAAAAAAAAATACGGAAATCAAATGTATTTGCTTAAACTGGTTGTCTAACTGAGTGATTGCAATTAATCATATGCTTAATCCTGGCCCCTGACAAAACTTAAAGGAGAAGTACGGGCAGACGGTCACACATTTAAGGTATTTTTGCTTTGTCTGACTCAAGCCAGCAGCAGTTCTGTGTACCTCCGGGTCCACTCTGTGCACCTTTGTTTGCAGTTAAATTAATCTCCGTTTAGAACAAATGGCATATTCTGAGGTAAGTAACATTAAGCCTTGGTATTTCTCCTTTGTTTATGTGCAAGGGGCTTTGTGAGCTTTTGGAGAGCTCCCATCAGGATCAATAGCAGACCTGCTTTTAAAGGGCAGGGTGTGGGGAGCAGCAAACGCTCTCCCCAAAGTCCTCAGGCAGAGCCTGTGGGCAAAATCGGTGGGTCCGTGCTGCACGTGGTTACTTTCCCGTTTCTTCGTTTCTTTATTTTCTCCATTAATGGATCAAGATGGGCTTTGAGCGCCGGTTTCTGGGCTAGTCTGAGGTGGTTTTGTCTGCGTGAGAGGGAAGAAGCTCTCTCCCCTCTCCCTTCCCCAGCCAAGAGGGGAGGTTGCTGCCGGTACCGCGGCTGCTCCCCGAAGGCTCCTCACGCAGGGCAGGTGGCTCCAAGCAGCATCAGCACCCCTGGGCTCCCCCTGGGCTCCCCTTCCTTGATGTCTCACGGGGCCAGCTGCAGGCTGCTGGTCTGTCCCTTGAGCTGTGGGACGGGTGGTGTGTCTCTGTGCTTCTTGAGGTAGCTCCGTCACTTCCAACTGGTGCATGCCTGCAGAAATGTAAGTGCCCTGCCTCTTCTGACCATCACCGCCTCTATAGCACCTGTGATCCCCTGAGCAGGAAGGGTCCTTTCCCTTTCCTGTATCTCCTCATGATGTCCTGAACCCATCAGGGCAAAGTTTTACGTCCCTCATCCCCCCCGTGGAGGCAGCTGGCCAGAAGCTCAAAGAAAACAACTTATTTGCATGTGTATTTACATAAGGCTGTGTGAACTTCATGACCAGTTGCATTCCCTCCCTCCAGTAAGGGCATTAGGAATAAATTCCACATTTTAAATCTCTGAATTAAGCACAAGTTACAAACTGCAGGTTCCGTTTTTTTCCCCTCAAATCCACTGCCAGCTTTTCTCTGGATGTTTTTGTTGTGTTTTCTCTGGGCCTTCCTGTGTGTTTTCTTTTCCTCGTTCTCTTTTCCCTCTGCATTTCTCCCCCCCTTTTCTCTCACGCATCGTGATCATGTTTCCATGAGTTAGCTTCTGAATTTTGATGAGGCTTCAGTGAGTCTGGAAGGGGCCGCCAGCCACAGCGTCCTCTTTCCAGATGTTGCTGGAAGATCTTCTGATGCTTGCAGCACACAGCAGGCGGTGATTTTCAGGGCAAGCACCTCCCGTAAGAGAGAAGGAAGTGGGGAGCAATGGGATGGTCTGGGGATGACATAGCCTGTGCCCACATTTTGCAGCGTAGCATTTTGTAATGAGACCTACCCAACGGTTTGTTGGGCGCTGGGAGGTTGGGGACTCTTGCTTTTAAGGTGCTGCCGTGCTGGAGTATTTGTGTCAGGGGCCAGGACAAACTCTAGCGAGCCTTCTGGCTCCTAGGTTGGCTTTGCAGAGCTTGTGAGCATACATTTTACACCACAGAAGACTTGAGGCCTGGTGTTGATAGTTCAGGTGCCTGGCTTTGGGTATTTGCAGCCCCAGAGGAAAGTTCTCCTCTGGCTTAATTTATATATATTTTTTCTCACTTAAACTTCTTTAGACCGCACCTTGTCTTCCTCAGACCATCTGAGTCCTCCACCACTTTCCCTTCTGTTTGTGTTTTAGACGAAGCTGATTAAGTAAGAAATAGCTCCATGCTCCCTCTTTTTCCCCCAGAAGAAAAAAACACCACACATTTGCACTTGGATGCATTTTCCTTCTTTTTTTTTTTTTTTTTTTTTTTTTTAAAGGATTTTTCTGTAATTACCTATTTGTGGCTGACATCTATTTGTTCACTTGGCTCTTTACAGATGCTACCACGTGTTTTCCCTTTCACCTCACTTCCACTTGCTGATCTCTTAAGTTCATGTCAAAGGTTTCGAAGTGTGCTTATTTTTATTTTAGCGTAGGGGAAGAGAGGCCAAAAAATTAAAGAGCAGGTGCTCCTTGTTTGATCTAGAATTTCCGATAGTGATAGGAGTACCAGTTGTTTTGGGACGGTGCCCCAGGAGAGGGCAGTTTTACAAACTGGTTGACTTCCAAACCTAGCTGCATACGATGCCAGCAAGTTGGTCTGGCGAGGCTGAGCAGTTTGGTATTTGTAAGGGGGAAAGCTGACCTTACAACAGCTTGTCTGAAGTGACAAAGCAGCCTCTGAATCTTTTTTATAGGTATACCTAGCATTCTTCTCTTCATTTCTCTTTATCTTCCCATCTGTCTTCACCAGCCTCTCTTGCCAGTGCTGCTCCCTTGCCATGCCTCCCCTGCGGTATTGCTCAGGTCCTTGCACGAGGGACATTGTGCAGGCTCAGGAGGCATCAGGAACTGGCTCCTTGCTCTCTCTCTTCTTGATGCCTGTGTTGTGGAGCTGTAAAACCTCACTGCAGCTCTTTTTCAGTGCTTTTGTACCCTGGTATGTAACCAGGCTCCGTTTCAAGAGCTTCAAGCCATCCTCTCCTGGTAGGGCTGAGGATGGAGGCTGGGATTTGAGTGAGAGCGTGTGTTCAGTGGCCTGGCTTTGTCACCCATGTCTGCTGCAGGTCTGTTGGCACTGGTGGCACGAGCCTGAAATTACAGGGTCTTTCACTGCAGTTTGATTGCACACAAAGATTTCCTCTCAAGACCATGAAGTCTCAAGATCAAGAAGAGATACTAAGAGTCCTCTAATATTGGGCGAGATCAACAGAAAACCCGCGTCTCCACCAAAATGATTTTCGTCTCCTCACACGAGAGGAGCAGGGAACTTGAGTCCTTCTAGGACATTCAGTGCTTCAGTGTGAAACTGGGTTGAGGCATGGAGCTGGGCGTCCATCAGCCGTCTGTCTGATCCAACTACTGAAAATACAAGGCCTGCTCTGTGGTGCTAGGGTTCTTTTTTTTTTCCACAGCCTGAGTTGTCCGGTGCTGCAAATGAAGGTGGTGAGAGCATCCTCTCACCCTCCTCAGTCTGTTTATCCTGCAGAGGACTCTGGACAGTGGCCACGCACCACTGAGAAGAGGCACAAATACTCCCTGGGACAGGATTTGAGCCCTTTCCTGGTAGCATCTGAATTCAGGAGCATCGGTGAAACTGTGACACTTCTCCTGACACTGATCTCTTGGAGGCTTCCAGGTTCATCTCCCAGAGATGAGATTTTCTAAGCTTAATGAGCTTTCTAAGCTTGAAACCAGGAGCTGTTTGCATATTCAGTCTGATGGGCTAAGTAGGGAAAAATAGTGAAAGCCTTCAAAAAAGAGCAGACCCGTTGTACAGCGTTAAGTGCTTTAGTAATAAAAAAATTGCAAAGGAGATGGAGTGTTCAAAGCTGCTATTAGACTGTCACAGTGTCTGCTTTTAGAGACAGAGCAGGAACAAAACTCTCTTTGGGAGATCTCCATTGTGCATGTGGAGCGTGGGCAGCGCTCGTAAAAGAACGTGGGTACATGGCTAAGAATTTTCTGTGTGACACTACTGTTACTATTGTTGTTTACAGCTGGTGTTTTTTTCCCCCCTCCTTCACTTTCTAGGTTCTGCTGTTTGGCAGCTGATCGCATCTTTCTTGAAACTCCCAATATCGGGGACCCATTGCATCGTAGGTGCTACAATTGGCTTTTCCCTCGTCGCAATTGGCACACAGGGAGTCCAGTGGATGCAGCTTGTCAAGATTGGTAATTGCCATTTCCTTTAATGCGGCAGGGTATGTCAAACAGCGTGCGCTGACTGAAGAAGCTTTCTCAGAAATGTGCCCTGTGCTGGTAGCACTCCCTTCTTAAATTATCTTCTACCTAAGGGCTGCAGCACTTGCATTTTACCCACAAAAGGGGTAAAACACAAGTTGTGCTTCCCCAGCAGTAAGTTGAAGAGGAGACATGGTGCCTCCCAGACGTGCTTCAAGGTGACACTCCTCTTGCAATTCTTTTTGTGGCAGCTCATGCCACCCCGCTCTCGCTCTGAGCGACGCTAGCCATCATGTGAGTGCCCACCGTCATGTTTCTCCACCCACCAGCACCAGGGAGGCAAATGCTGGGCGCGCAGCACATGCTTAAATCACAGCCTCCCACGGTCAGCGTCGCCAAGCGGGGATGTGAGGGAGGTTTCTGTATTGTTTTGTAAGCCTTGTAACCCAAGACGCAGCCTAAACCCTGCATTAAAAGCACTTGGGGTTGAAGGCATGGAAATAGAGTTGAGTTTTAGAGAAGCTAGAGTAAGGCGTTTTTTTTCTTTTAAATCTGTCAAAAGTAAAATAAAGTTTGTAGCAAGCCTGAGATGACAGCAGAATCAATCTGTTAACTGTGTCACAAACAATAAATCACTCTGGGTAAGATTTCCAGAGCGCTGCCCTAATCCTGTTTTATTGAAATCAGTGGGAGTTTTGCCACCCACTTCAGTTAAATCAGTCCTGAACACTTGCAAATCTTGCCCGCAAAAAAATTTATGCACATTGTTCACTGCAGTGGATGCTTCTGTGGCATTTTGGAAATCAAGACTTTTACCCTGTGAGCAGCACGGCATCCTGCTGCTCACAGGGTAAAATTATTCCCACTTGCTTGCACCACTCAGAGTCATGGTGATTAGGAAATGACAGGGGTTCTCTTGGCCCGCTCTGCATCAGCCAGGAAGAAATTTTCTGATTAATTTGATAACTAAACTTGCACAATTATCTGGAAATGTTTTGGCTGACGTTTCTAATAGTGCCAAGCATTACTTTAGCTTTCACGAGTGTCAGTGGTAATTGAGCTGCACCAGTTATAAGTAAATATCTGGAATATTCTTTCCAGATGTACAGTACAAGAACCATTCTGAACACATCGCTCGCTGACCACTAGCTGCTTAACTATTATGCAAGTATGTTATATATTTCATGTTCTTTTCTTTCTTTTTTTTTTTTTTTTTCAACACAGTTGCCTCTTGGTTTATTTCCCCACTGCTGTCTGGCTTGATGTCTGGAGTACTCTTTGTGCTGATTAGATTCTTCATTTTAAAGAAGGTAAATGAATCTCACCGTCCTAATGAACGCTTGTTACGAAGGCTGTGTTCTAGCCTGTCATTTGAGTGCTGGCATTTCCACAGGGTTGAAAGTCTGTGGCTTGCTTTTTGGATAGGAGACCTGTCATTTTTTGTCTAGCTGTTGGAACTGTATTTGCTCTAAAAGCTCAGAGTAAGTAACAAAACACATATTTGAGGTTTAGAAAGTGCTATGCAAGTGCATCAGAAGCTAACTGATACTGCAGATTATGTTTCATTGAAAGATGATACACTGAGATGCTGGTTTATTAGCACAAAGTTCTTGGCCTTGACTTAGCCTCATGATAGCAATTCAAACTGTTATTTAAAAAGAATACTCCTCACTGGGAGATACTCTCATTAATATTTCACAGAAATTCTAAGCTTTGGTTTTCTAGTGCATGAGATATTAGAAGACGGGCATCTGTGTATTCCTAGATTCTCAAGAAATTTGAATTAACGGGTTTTAGTGACCTCAGTCAGAAGTGGCAACTTTGAGGTAGCATCAGTCTGTCTGTCTCCAGTGTGGATGATGATTTGCTTGCCACCCTGCAAGGGCTGGAAATCAGAGTACTTTTATTTGCTCTTTCTATTTCTCTCGCACCATTCAGCATGCTAAAATGAGGGGTACGACACATGACAAGGACCTAAAATAAGGGACACTATGTTAGTGGTTATACAGGGAACTTAAATAGATGAGGAATTAATTCTTTTGCTATAAATAACACCACCTGTAACCCCAGCTTCATCGTTCTTTAGTTCTGATGTAAATAAATGTCAGTGATAGAAGCAGATGATAAGTCTGAACGGACACAGCTTTGAATTTAAAATGACTCAAGCTGCATGAAGGACGAGATATTCTAGGGAAAAAAGTTCCTCTATTACATTCAAAACCTAACAGCTTAGGAAATTAATTATCAGAATCACACAAATGTGCCCTTGTACGCATGCCCCTGCATAGGGTGGCGTGAGGCCACTGCACCCTACTCTCCACTGCCTTTTGTTGCTCGTGGCAGCAAGAAACAAAACCTGACTAACCAGCCCTTGGTTTCGCCAGGCTCTTCCCAACCACACGGAGCCTGTCAAAGGGCCAAAGCTCTTTCTTCACAAAGGCTTTTTCCACGCTTTGCACGGTGCATTTCCGCTGCGCCGTCAGCTTGTGAGCAGCAGAGGCACGAGGCCATGGTGGCCGCCTGCCTCCTGTGCCCACCTCTGAGCTCTGCGCCGGACAGCAAGGCACAGCCATGTGCTAGCTTCAGGTAAAATGCTCGATGTGGCAACCAGAACAGCCCCCTGTGAAGGAAAACACTCACAGGAAGAAGCTTTCCCCCCCCAGGTGTGAGAATTAAAGCCAGCAGGTCTGCAGCAGACTTGAAGCTATAACCCATGGTGCCCATGACCAGTGTTGAGCTTCCCCAGACTGCTGGTGCTGGCCAAGACCAGCGTTGGGGGTTCAGGTGTAACCACACGGGTCAACATCCTTCCCTCAGCATCATTCTGAAGGGTTCACCTGCCTGGCACTGGCTTGGGAGCACGTGTTTTCCTCACGTTGGCTCATGCTGACGCTAATCTGGTGGAAAACCCAGCTAATGTTTCCCTTTTTTTCCTGGTTTCTCTGCAGGAAGACCCTGTGCCCAATGGTCTCCGTGCACTTCCAGTGTTCTATGCTGCTACCATCGCTATTAATGTGTTTTCCATCATGTACACAGGGGCACCAGGTGAGTGAGCTGTCTGCCGTGGGAGGCCTAGCAGGGAGGCTTCCTGCAGCCACGGTGTTGTGTTAGTTTTGTGTAACGATGCTCCACCGGCGTGCTGTCACATAGCTGTGAGTGCTGCACAGCTCTTTTCTTTGTTAGGAGTTAATGAGGGCAAGAGTAAGCCATTTATTTGCATGTGCTTCCATTCATGCATGAGTTTTTGTTACTCTCTCTTGATCACTCTGTTTAGGGGGGCAAGGCACAGCTAGGAAAAAATTCCTCTTTAGAGGAAAGGGAAATACTGAGCTCCCAGTTTGGCTTCATGTATCTGAATCTAAATAGCTGCATTTTTGCTCTCAATGGTATTGCAGATACATACAGAAAGGAGGGAAGGTCCAGAGCGGTCAGCGAGGCTGTATGCACTACATCTAAGGCTGTAACTCCACTGAAATCAACAGAGTCACTGTTCTGGCAAATCTGGCACAGCTCCTATTAACTAAATTTACTTTTTTATTTCCCTTCAGTGATAAGAAGCCCCAAGCTTGTTTCTGCATTTAATGCATCTTCTCTCTTGGGTGCTGTGTTTTTTCATTGCGACTAAGTAGAAGGAAATGATGCATCATTTTTGTGACTCTAACTTTATTTGTATATATATTTTTGCACATTTGTATATTTTTATGTGCATTTATATTTATATACTTATACTTCCATTTATATATTTATATTTGTGTGTTTTACTTTATTTAAGCAGCATGTGTTTAAACACACACTTGCAGTAAGAGAGTTCAGAAAAATAAAAGATGTTCAATGCTCTCAACTACCTTATTGAAGAGTCTGGTCATTTAATGTTATCTTTAGATGAGATTATTGCCCAGAGCCATGAATGATCATGCAAGTGAAGGGAGACTCCTGAATTAAAAAATAGGTTTAGAAAGAGACCTTTTTTGAATAGAAATCCATTTTCTCTAAAACCTGACAAACTAAATAAATGCATTCTGTGGACTCTGCTTGATAGCATAACATCATTGAAATGAATGAAAAGCTTGGAAAGATCCCTCTTTAAAGGAAGCATAAATCAGCTGTGATTTTTTCTTAAGTCAATATCCTCGTTGGTTAGGTATCCAAGATGTTTCACAGTAAATCAGCTGTATAACCAACATTTCCTGACTAATTGTACTGCAGAAGTAGGTCAGGCAGTCTGCAGTGACTCATTAAGCAAAATAAAAGAAATAAGAATCTTAATGTCCCTTTTGTTTCAGCTTAGCAGTCTCTAAAGAGCGTGAATGAGAAGGTGGGTCTCTGATACACAGGAAATATATGTTTACAATATATGTTTACCTTCCAAGGCTTCTGTTCAGGCAACGTTTACTAACAAGTATGAATCAACCACATGGATTTCAAGATAGGCACACACAAGCAGGTCTGAAAAGTCAGAGTCCAAACTCTTTCTTCATCTAGGGACTGATCACACTATTTAATTGAACAAGAGCAAGGAAATGTGCTGGCTGAACAGAAGACAGGCAATGCTTAGAGGAGCACAAGTTGCACGGTTGTGCATAGCAGGGCTGAAACCTCAGCTCTGAAGTGCTACATTAAGCTATTATCATAAGCAGATAATGGCTAAGATTAAGCTAAGCAGCAGGATTTATTGACCAGAGCAAAGGTCGGGAAAATACTTACCCTAATGGGCAACGCAGTTTAACATGCATTAGTATATACAGTCCTGACAAACTTGTTTTAGCAGCCCTGGTGTGGATGTTTTGGAAATGAGGTTACAGTGGGGTCACAGAGACCTGGAGGCCTGGGCCTTTTGACTACTTGCTGTTTCTAACATATATGTTAAAAATGAGCAGCTCATTCATGTTGGGTTTGAGTAGATGGTGAACATGGTCTTCTGCGTGACTGCTTTTCCATTGCTTAAGATAACTAAGTCATGCTAATTCACAGTTTGTTTGGGTTTTATTTGTGTCTTCACAGTACTAGGACTGGTATTGCCAATGTGGGCCATTGCTCTGATATCAATCGGCGTATCCTTAGTATTTGCTGTCTTAGTTTGGATTTTTGTGTGTCCCTGGATGAAGAGAAAAATAGAAAGTAAGTAGCTGCGTGATGAAATGCGGGTGATGTCGAATGGTGGAACATTTCATTTCGGAACTGAAGTGCCCTTGAGAGGTCATCTAATCCAGTCCCCACCCACAGGCAGGGTGTGCTGAAGCTGTTCCTCATGTGTTTGTGTAACCTGCTCCTAAAAACCTGCAGTGGAAGAAATTCAAAACCTCTTTAGGCAATCCATTGCAGTGCTTACATCTTCCACAGTCTTGCAGAAACAGGAAAATAAATCCTGGAATATAATCTGTTTTACATTTTGTTAAAGAAATGTTGAACAGAGAAACCTGGCAGAACGATTATCTTCAAGTGACTTCTTAAACTTTACAGTAAGCTGAACTGATTGCAGCTTTTAGCCTAGCAGTGTTTTGCTTGTTTACTTTGCTATTTTCAGCAAACACGGGGTTAAAAATGCAGAGAAAATTTTCAGATTTAATTAATAAATGAGTAGCTTGGTGTTTTAGGCACCTATGTCGGTGAAGTTATAGGATGCTCTAGCATTTTCTCAGATGAATTTAGTGAAGTTAAGTGTTAGAAATAAATAAAAAATGTGTATGAAACAAAGCCAAGCTATTGTATCCACATGGATCTATGCCACTGATGCAAACACTGGAAACATAAGCAGTGAGACAGAGAGGTTGGGTTTAAAATTACAGTACTGTTGTTTCCTTAGGCCGGTTAAAGAAAGATGCTGCACTGTCAAGGATATCAGATGAAAGTCTTGATAAAATTCAAGATGAAGAAACACCAGTCTTTAAAGAGCTTCCTGGTGCCAAAACATCTGATGAGAGCTCAGTTCCCCTTACTGGCTCAACAACAGAAGCTGCCGGGGCATCAGATACTATTGCGAATGGAAACCATCCACGTGTACCATATGGTAAGAAACTAAGACAACACTGAGGGTTTATCTTCCCCTTGTTTTGATAGGGTTTCTTGCAGCAAGTAGGTCTGTAGTAAACGGTGAGTTGGTGTTTGGAATTTCCATCTCTAATCCCTCTTCACCACTTGTTGAGAAATATTCTTATTTACAGGTGACATTTTCTAGAAAGGACTTGTAAACAATTACATTCTTTTTGTCTGAATGTGCATTTTATAAACAGCCAAAAGCAGAAATGACTTTCCTTTCTGCTTTAGTTGATATTCTTAATGGGACTTCTGTCCTTTTAAGCAATGGAAAAATATAGAGAACACAAACAGCTGATGTATGAAGGTTAAATTCAGCCACAAAGATTACCAGCATGTTCCCACAGGAGATGAAAAGATTTGGGTTTTAGTTGACAAATGTATGACCATTTGGAGCATGTCCACTAGAAAAATCTCATGCATTGTTTTCTGAAAATATATTCATGAGAAGTATGCTAGCGTGCATAAAGTTCTTTCTGTTCTGTGTGGCGGGATCACCCCCCTGCCACCCACTTGCAGTCTGTTGACTCTGGTAGCACTTACTGACATCTACACAACCCAACCCCATCATTTGTTTAGTAAATATTTGATTCTCACAAAATCAAATCAGTCATGACGGGAAGCTCTTTGAGTGCGTGCTTCCACTTCAAAACCAGCTAAAACAGTTGTGAGTGTTGCACAGTGGAAATGTGGGGAGTCAGGAAGTGAAGAGAGTTTCTTCAGAAATACCAGCTTAGCTGTGGTACAGATTCTACAACATTCAGTGATGTTAAATGTATACAGTGGGAATAACCGTGCTCGTAGAAATAAAACATTTAAGGCACTCGAATAGCTGAGGAAATACTTTTGCAGGATGTGAGCTTTTTTGTTTTCTGTTTTTAAAATTATTTTTGTTGTGCAAATGTCTCTTAAATACAGGTGCATTTGAAAAGTGACCTCATATTCAGTATCAAATTGCAGTAAGACCACCTTTTCTGACATACTTAGTAGGCATATCCAAAGCAGACGAAATCTGAGAAAAAGAAGAGCTTTTTTTACAAATACAGAATTTTTACAGAAGTGAATTTTCCAAAGAACTGAGGATTTAGGCTTCCAATATCACCTTGGAGTAGCTGGTTCTCTGTGACTTGCTGCAGGTCCTCCTGCATGTCTGTGGGAGACCCAGTGCTGGAACAAAACTATTTTTGTGCTTTTGGTGTACTCCCATCTTTCAGCGGGAGAATTTATTTCATGGTGGATTGACTTTTCTATTATTTAAAGTGTGTATTGCAAATTAATCTTATTTGTCCTGTACCCTAGGATGGCTGCTGTTTTAGTCATTTACACTTATTTTATCGTCCTGTGAAGTGGGAGGGAGCTTCCAAGTTGCACTTGAGAGCAGTAACAACTCTAAATCTCTGCCTTTTTTAGGAAGGGCCTTTTCTATGACGCACACCTCTGTGAAATCACCAGTCTCCAATGGCACCTTCAGCTTCGACGGCCAGGTGAGGAGCGATGGCCACGTCTATCACACTGTGCACAAGGACTCAGGTTTATACAAAGACTTGCTACACAAAATGCACCTGGACAGGGCCACTGACGAGAGGCCTGCTCAAGAAAACAACTACAAACTGTTACGACGCAACAACAGCTATACCTGTTACACAGCTGCTATTTGTGGCATGCCTGTGCATTCCTCCTTCAAGGCAGCAGATACATCCACTCCGGAGGACAGTGAGAAGTTAGTGGGAGACACAGTGTCCTACTCTAAGAAACGAGTTCGCTACGACAGCTACTCCAGCTATTGCAATGCAGTGGCTGAGGCAGAGATCGAGGCCGAAGAAGGTGGAGTGGAAATGAAATTGGCCTCTGAGCTCGCAGATCCTAACCGGCCCCCAGAAGATCCTGTGGAAGAGGACAAGGAAGAGAAGGATACGTCTCAGGTCCATCTACTTTTCCACTTCCTCCAGATCTTAACAGCCTGTTTTGGATCCTTTGCCCATGGAGGGAATGATGTCAGGTAAGAGGGTGAGATCTCACAAACCAGCGATTTTATAATTTACATCTTGGAGCAAGGTTTGACAGCTTGGGGATGTGGCCAGTCAGAAAACTTGTACAGGCAGATGATAATTAGCGCTGTGTCTTGCAAAGCTTGTTACACTGATGTCCCCGGTGCTTCTCAGGAGTTCGGCTGCTCAGTTGATGGTTTATTTTCTTCTCAATGGTACCATCTTTCCTGTTCTCTGCTAAGTTATTGTGGAGTAATTAGTTTAATTCTGGTTTAATTGTGGCAAGCTTTCAAGCACTGAGAGTCCCCCAGGGATTGGTGCCCTGGCATGCTGACCACTGTGAAAACAAACGAGATGGTCCCTGCCCTGCAGAGTTCACAGCTTATTTTAACTGCAAGATTGGAGACTATCAGCAAATGAGAGGTTTAGGCTATTTTTATCAATAGATGAATTTTCTCTCTCATCACATTGCATGGCAAGAAGAGGTGTGTGAAGAATGTCTTCATTTGGATTACTCCAGCTTTTATAAAGCTCCCTTTGCTGAAGCTTTTGCTTTGAGTTTTCCAGCCACAAGCAGGGTCGAGGACAATATGAGGTGGTGTATCACTACATAGCCCAAAAAATCTAACAAGCCTTGGAGTTATTTTGAAATTTATAAACTACACATGCAACCTCTCCAGCTGCCACAGCTCTCTTCCAAAAAAAAAAAGGAGATAACCGCTAGTAGGTCTGGGTATGTTCTTGTGGCCCATGCAGAGGGAGGACATGGGCTATGGCAAATCTACTCAGTTAAGAAGATTCCCATCTCCTGGCAGGAGTTTTATCCACAGCTGCTGTCACTGCTGAATAACTCTTTTTTATGACAAAGGAAGCCGGTGAGTCCATCCCTCAACCATTTGGCTTAAGTGTGTCTGTCCTTAAACCCTGTGGCATTAACATCGTTTCCCAGTAATATGGGAAAAGGATTGTCCTCTGAGAGTCTTTCCTCATGCTTGTATTGAATCAGCTGATAAAATCTTGGAGCTGGTCTTAGAAATGTTTATCTGCACCTCTTTGCCCTCCATTGCCTGGTCATGCCCTGTTGGAGAAACACCCATACATTTCACTCATTTGACCACCTGTTCACCTGTTTCCCTCTTTTTTTTTTTTTTTTTTTAATTCAGTGATGTATAGGACTTTTGATCAAAGGACCGAGGAAGTAGGCTCAGGGTGGAGCATTTTTTTGCCTTCCTTGTCTGCACTCACATTGCTCACCTGCTTTCAACATTATTTCATCTACACAGCTGCATTGCTCCCAGCCCTCTTGGTGGCACGTGGCTGAAGGCTGGTTTGTGTGTTTTTCCTCTGGAAAAATGGCATATTTCTTTTCCTTTAGGACTGGGCTGAACTGCCTCTTCCCAAGCCTGCACTGATCCACTTTAGTCCCGTGCTGAAGTCCCCCTGCGGCGGTGTGCTCAGAGGAACTCCTTGTAGAAGCAGCAATCTTTTCGGGTTAGCTTGGGCTGTGCTGAGCCTCCTTCTTGCTGAACTCTTGCAGTTTTAGCTGTGTGCTGCTGGTGTCAGTTTCAGCATTTGCAGAGGGGCTTTACAGCATTCATAGCTTTCATAGTCCTCCTCAGGCATCTGGGCAAACACCATCCCACACAGCGAGAACGGTTATTGCTCCTCGCTGTTGTCAGCCACCCAATTTAACTCACGGCTCATCTCAAATACACTTAAAAACATGTTTCTGCCCTTCCCATCCAGACAGTGTCCTGGGAATTCAGAATAATGCTTTCTGAAGAGCCTTCTTGTCCTCGCTCTTGTTATTACTCACTTCATTACAGGGATCTGGCTCCCAGAAGGAGTCCAAGATGCCCTCACACAGTTATGTCTTCCCTCCGGATCAGAGGACACCATTGTGACTTTCTTTTCTCTTGGATGTTCTCTGCTGGTCAGGATTTCTGCTCTGAGCATACTGGGCAAGATCAAAGACCCAGGGAGGCTGGTACCCAAGCTCCGGTGGTAACCAGCGGCAGGTGCCAAGAGGAAAAAATGCATGGAGAAGGACAAACAGCACCAATATTTCTTCTCATGTACTCTTCCTCCCAGCACGTATGGCCAAGGGGATGTATGTTCCAGAGCTTCTTGTCTACAGCTCTGTTTTGATGGCTTTTTATCCCAGGACTTTGTCCCATTGCTTTCTGAGCTCTCCCATTTTTTTTTTTTTTGTGTTTATTTCTTTGCCCATGAGGAGGAATCCCAGTCTGTTTAACTGATGCCTATAAGGGAGCTGTCCTGCTCTTGCTGCGCTTTCTGCATCTCTTCCAGGTTGCCTTTTTGAGACTGCCTGCCTTTCATCCCACGGCAGCTTAATTTCCTGAAGGGCCTTGGCTGAGGGACACTGCCAAAATCCCACTGGAAATCCAAACACGTTCAGCACGTCATGCCAAGGAGGCAGCACTTGGTTATGCAGAGATTTCGCTCGTGTCAGGTAGTCCTGCAGAGCTTCTAACTTGCATAGCAAACAAATGGATTTCCTTTGTTCCTTTTCTGAGGGAAAACCATTGCAGAAAGATTGCAGCCTACAGCAGTAAGTGCCCTTGCTACTCTTTTATACCCTCTGGATGATGTCTACAGATATTCCTTGAGGTCTGACATATTCATGCAAGCATCACTTGCCCTTTCTGTCACAGAAAAGGGTAGTAGAGATTGTTTGAAGTGATCTGTAAGGATGTAGTCTGTTCAGAAATCAAATTTGGAGTTATCATAGGATAGTTTGTGTTGGAAGGGACCTTAAAGACTGTCTGGTTCCAAGCCCTCTGCCACCAGCAGGGACACCTCCCACCAGACCAGATTGCCCAAAGCCCCATCCAGCCTGGCCTTGAGCACCTGCAGGGATGGGGCATCCACAGCTTCTCTGGGCAGCCTGTGCCAGGGCCTCACTACCCTCTGAGTGAAAAATTTCTTCCTTCTATAAAATTTAAACCTACCCTATTTTAGTTTGAAGCCATTTCTCTTTGTTCTGTCAGTACACCCCCTAACACAGTCCCTCCCCAGCTATCCTGTAGCCCCCTTTAGGCACTGGCAGGCTGCTGTAAGGTTCCCCTGGAGCCTTCTCTTCTCCAGGCTGAACAACCCCAACTTTTGGTCATTGGTAGGAGCTGGGAGCAGTGAAAGACAAGGTTTAGACTCTGTGCAGTGTGATTTGTTGCATCAATAGCCTAGTTTCCCCAGAATTCTCCATTTGGACTGGCTTGTTGCCTTGGCAATATCCTTTCCTGAAAATTCGTATTATTTTGTGTTTTCCAGATCTCTACTTCTGTCAGTGTGATCTTACCAAACTTGCTAGCAAGCATATGTTTTTATTAAATGCTTTTTATTCCAAGATCTCTTTTAAGCTGAATTCATGTAAGTGCAAAACTGAAAAAACAAGTTAGCTTAATTTTGTCAGCTGCTAGAAATGCAAGAGGACAGCCATGGGTATGAGATCTGATCCTGGTTTGCAAAGGGACCCATCCCTACAATTGTACTTAGTTCCAGCTAAACATTAGAAACTAAAGACCCCTCTGTGTGATAAAAAGGCTGAGTAGATACAACGCTCAGGGTCTGCAGGTATCTATTCTGTGGGTGATGTAGCACAGACATTTTGCCAGTCTGCATCTAGCAGAGCAAAACAGTTCTTAGTGGGCTTTCAGATCCTCAGCATGTCACATAAAGATCTGCAGAACTCAGGAGGCAATGTACAATCTTAAAAATAATGCAGCAGGACCTAGCTAATAGCACATCTTTGTCCACATTTCAGTGAGAAAGCCATCGTTGGCAATACGTCTTCCACCGAGCACTGCTATTTTTTCCTCTCCCTCCCTCGTTCCCCTTCCTTCTGTTCATTTTAAGTGCTGCTGCTGCTTCCCTATTCTTTCTCATCCTTGAATCATGTCATTAAAATCCAGCTTTCCTCCGCATTTGGTTTTAAGCTCCTCACTCATACATTCAGGGCAACACCTACTTCATCCACATCTTTTTTTTTGGACTCGTCTCCTCCATTTTCCTTCCGTGTCCCAGAGCTGTCTTTCCTCCCACGTGTTCTCTTTATTTTCCGTCAGGCTGTTTGCTGCTATGCCTGGAAGGGACAGGAGCAGATCAGAGGAGCAGAGAGAGAAAAATTAAAACCTAACAGAACAATTTCAAGCTGCATGTAGTTAAATGTTTGATTAGGTCTGGAACAGGTCTGGAACACAAGACAGTAGTGTATGGCATGGACTGAGCCATGATGCAGCTCTGAAACTCTTGATGGAGCAGAAGTGCCTCAGATGGTCTGGATAACACATTAGTGGGAAAGAATCACGTGGGAATTTCCCTTGTTTCACTGCCCAGACCTTTTCCCTGGACTAGGGAGGGTTAAATTAGGATTTTGACTTTGACTTCAGAACTCAGCACGAGGTTCACTAGACCCCAGTCTCTTCAGAGATGCCTTTCAGCATCGAGGCGATACCAGCAATCTTTGCTGTGGGCACCAATGTGGGTGGCTGGTGTTTGAGCCGACAGCGATGGGGATGCAGGCCGGGGCAGTTGTGTGTTAGAAGAAAGAGGGAGCCGTGGAAGCTCCTTATTTGGGTGACTGCTTTGTTCAGACCATCCCCTCCTGCCCTGCTGCAGCCCTCGGCAGCTCTGGGCGGAGGATGCTGGAGGCCTTCCAAGGCTGGTCCCAAGCGAGCTGGTCCCGGAGCCTTGTGACACTCCGGTGCACATGGGCTGAATGAAATCTAAAGAATTTAAAATCCCAACGAAATGTGTTGGGACAGAACCTCTGAAAAAATGTTGTTGTTGGATTTAATCAGCGGCGCCGAGCGAGCAGGTCGCACTGGCTCAGCACCCAAGCACAAAGGGAGCACGTCAGGTCATCGCAAGGGCAACGGGAGAATAAAAAGGGCAGGATGGAAAATAAAAGCCCCGGGCCAGGAGCGTGACAGGGGGAGAGCTGCCAGCTTCCTAAACGCTTGTTCAGAGCCAGCTTTCCAGAGAGGCTGGGCTTTGTTGGTCATCGGGGATTATATGCACCTATGGCTGAGCTGGACTGAGCTTGTTTTCTGTAAATACAGGTTTGTTCAGCAGGAATCCCGATGATCCACAGCTCGGTGCCGCAGCCACAGCAGCCTACAGAGTTACTGTATCGGTGCGGGCAGTGGGAGAGCCGCCGAAGCTGTAGGGCCCACGCTGCGTACCAAAGCCTGAATTAAGCTGTTCCTGAAAGCCAGGGGAATTTGTCAGGCCGCTTTGGCAATGCTGGAGAGAATCGACAGCCCCATAAGCATCTCCTGTGCTTTGCTATGGGGTCAGGAATGAGAAAGCTGGGAGCAAATGGTGCTTTTGCCCCGCAGCACATCCAAACAACTGGGAAAATGTATGGCTAACCCCGGGCAGCTCCAGCACAAGGCACTGGTTAGCCAGCCGGGCATCCCTCTGGCATCTCGGGCAGGTTGTCCATGCTGGAATTGGCCAGCAATGCTAGAGGTGGCTGCCAGGACTTTACCAGCACAGGCTCAGGCTTGACAAAGAACAACTCTTGTATTGCCCAGACGGTTCAGGTTATGTTATTGAAGATGGAATTAAAACTGTTTCAGACCTAGAGTAAAAATATTTAGTATTTATATATTTCTAGATATTCTTTCAGTGTTTTAGAAGCTGAATTGCTACCAGATAGGGAAGACATCGATATTTGAAGCAATGAAGGTGAAACTAGCAAATACCTGTTTGCCCAGAATACAGTGAAAGGAAACTTCTCCCTTCACCTTCCTACAGGCTTAACTGGAGTCATGGGTCAGAGCACACCAGCTGCACTGGGACTCACCTTCTCCCTTCTTCCCAGAGTAAATGCAAGGGGATGAAAGGAAGAAAGGGCCAGAACATTGCCAGTACCTCACTGTACGCAGAGAGCTTAGTGGGATTCGGTCTCCTGGCTGAATAAGGGGTCTATGGGAACTATAATAAGGCCAGATTACAAAATGAATATTTCTTCTTTCCTGCCTGAGAGCTGTATTCAAGATCACTTAGCATATTTAGGAAGCTTATCTGTCCATTATGATTACCAAGAGCAGCCTGAAATCTGATTTCTTCAGTTTTTAATAGCAGTCCGTCCTGCAGGTGCAGCCAGTCTCCTCAGTAGATGTGAATCTTGTGTCCTGAAGTGCTCAGGTAGGTGCCACCTGAACTGTGCCATCACTTTCTTGCCTTGCAGGCTAGCAGGAGAAGAGCAGAAGGAAATGAGGGGCTTTCTCCTTGCTACACAGGCGTTTTTGGGAATGGCTTATCCCTGCTGGTGGTGCAGCTCAGTACCATTTGGAAGAGGAGTTTCTTCCTGGGTAGTTTTGCCAACCCTGTCTGTCCAAGAGGTGGGAATGGCAGAAATGTGCATTCCTGTGCCCTGGTAAAAATGCAATCTGCTCTCTCCTGCAATGTGCAGAGAGTTACAGTTTCAGGGCCATCAGTTACAACACACAGCAATGAGCTACAGGAAGAAATATGTAGACTTCATGACTCATAACACGCCCAAAGCTTGTACTTTATGGGCCATAGCTGTGTCACACTGTTATGGAGCTATGGTGTACACAATATTTCAAAACTGTAGGTTGTAGGAACCAGGATAAAAGCAAGAGCCTTTATAATCTGATATCACTGGAGATGAGGACGTGTTTTTTCCTGTTGGTTCATACACGCATACCTTCCCTGCACCCTCACTCGGTTGTGTGATGTCTCCAGGCATGACTGCAGTAAAGACAGAAATATCAGCCCACGTATTTTCCCAGTGGAAAGTTCAGAGGGCAGCTTGCTGTCATTTGGGAAATCCTGTTTTGGAAAATACTTGAATGACTGGGGAATTTGTAGCTGCATGTGTAATACTGGAAGTTTAATATAGATTTCTCAGTTATTTTGCTTGTACTTCAGTTTGAGTCAGTGGTAATGTGCGTGCTGAGCTTCTTTCAATCAACCAGAAAAAAAGGGGCAAAAACACAATCTGAGTTTCAGGTAGCAAAGAATCAAAGTGTGATCATCACGCAGTCTGTAGCAACTTACTACTCCCTTTGCCCCCAATAAATAGTTAGGTAATAGAAGTGTTTTTAGTTCACAAAATATTATGGCAAGTTGCCTGAGGTTTGGTGATTTACAGAGCACTCAACTGATGGCATCCTTTCACTACTGAAAAAAAATCTTACTTTTTACTTTAAAAAGTTGTAATCCTTGTTCCTACAGAGAAAGACCTGCACATGTGACCCAAGAGCACATAAAAATCTCTGCTCTCATGCATGTGTGTGCATTGCAAACTGGTAATTTCTAAGCCTGTCCCAAGATAGCTGCATGTTTTTTTTTGTTGTTGGTAATACTATCTGTCTCGCAGGGGAGAGAAGAAGCCAACCCTATTTATAGTTCAGATGCACTGTCAAGTGCTGTCTTTCACAACAGCTTTATAAATGCTTTGGGACAGATTCTCAGCTGGCACAAACGAGCAGGAAAAGAGAAGTCATGCCAATTTCTGTTAGCCGAGAAAGCTAGCAAAATAACCAGGAGGGTCAGCAAGCACTTCAGATACAGTCCAAGCCACCCCACCGCGCCGCGGTGACCCGTGTCTGCAAGTGCAAGCGCTGCCCTAGGTGGCTGTTAATCCTGGGTCATGCGTCTGGAGATGGCAAACGGCGCCACGCACTGCGAGCAGCCAGCAGAGATGGTAAAAAATACTGGGCATGGAGGGCGTGCTTCGTGACAGGGTCAGGAGCTGGGCTTCTCTCGCCATAATGTGTTAGAAATTCAGCATATGATTAACTTGCAATGGCAAGTGCTCTGTGGAAAAATGTGTATTAGATGTACGAAACTAAAGCAGTAGCGTGATAAGAGGAGCTCGTCTCAGCTTTTTAACCGAACGTCTAAATAATGCAGTAATGTGTTCAAAAGCATTTCAGCTGCATAGGAACCTAATGGCATCTTTACAGAGATAGAAGCAGACAGGGGTCCAGTCCCCCTAGGTGACCATTGCAGGATTTTTTTTTTTTTTATCTTCTCCCTCTAAACTACCGCAGATAAGACTTTTCCAGATGGGACTCCAGCATGAAGATGAGTTGGTTATGGCAAGCAAAAGAGCTGTAGTGGGAGAGTAAGAGAAAAATCACAACTTAAAAATACTTGTGAAACGAGTCTTGGCCAAATGCTTGGAAGATTTTAGGTCTGCTTTCCTGCTTATCGTGTCTTGAGTCAAATGAGACAGAACTCATGCAAAATATTTCGCAAACCACACCCCAATGTGGCCAATGCCCTTGTGGTTCATCTGCTTAGTCACTCAACTGTAGGAGACGTCTGTTCACCACAACAGGTCTTAAAGCAAAGTATCTAACAACTCCTTTTTTACTGATGTCTTGTCCCTCTGTTACTCTCCTTATAGGACTGGTTGTCTTCTACTGATGAATTCTTCTAGTCCCAGGGATGGCTGTGTGCACATGGTAGAGGCAATGTCTGTGCATGCGGTATCAAGATCCTTGTCTTGGCAGGACTTTTGTGGTGGGACAGGACTGATGGCTTCTTCAAGGGCTGTTCCCTGCTGGTGTAGGAAGCGTTGATGCCACAAGCCCCTGGGGCTGGACCTACTGAACAAGCCCAGAAGCTGAAGGAGCCTCCCAAAGAGCCATGCAGGTGGTAGATTGGAGGCACTGCCAATTTGCTGGTTATTGGTAGCCTCTTGCAGGTATTCAGACTGGGAGATGCAGTTGTTCCTAGGAGCCAAATGTTTAAGCCACATGGAGCACAATTTACAGGGAGAGGAGAAATGTCCCTCTGATATAGGTAGATACCCCATATTGTAGATACCCATGTTTTCCAACATCCAAAATCCAAAATTACCTTTTGGGCTTTCTCGGTATGCGCTGATCCAATGCTCCTCTGCTTTCTTTCCATCCAGGGATGGTATCAGAAGTGCTCCCCTCTGTGGGGTGGTGTGATCTCTTCTGATCTTTTTGGCAGCATGATGCACTCCGATCCTCCAGGGCTAGGAATAAGTCAGCAGCCCGGTGTTGCCACAATAAGAAAATAACCTTTTCTTTGAGGATTAAGCTTAGTTGATTCACAGAGGTGTAGCATTTGCAAATAATTAAAACTGGATTTTGGTACAAAAGAGCATAGTTTTTTGCTGTAGGTTTTGAATCCTTTTCTGTCTTCCCATTTACATTAGGACCGACAAATATCCATACATAATCTCTTTAGAACAGTCAGGAATCGGTGCCTGGGCTTGCTCCAAAGGCACTTGTTATTTTCAACGGGGAGGTTGTCCCCATGTCGTACAACACTACAAGAAAGGGTGATCAGTTTTCCGTTTATTCATCTGATCAGTGTTTTAGCTGCTCTCTTTCCCAGCTGCCTTTGGCACCCATGAGCTGAAGGTACATTGAATTGACTTCCTCTTTTTCATGCACAATCAGGCATGAAAACATGCATGTCATTTAATCTGCACCTGCAAATGCTGGCCAAGAAGTTGCAAGCCAACTTTAATTAGAAATGCTTTAATCGAGCATCTCCTCTTCCTTCAAAGCAAAAAAAATCTTCCATTCAGACACTAAGGACCTTTCACATATCATCACTTCACTCACACATTCACAAAAATTCAACAAATCAAATGCATACTCAAGCACAGTATCAGACCAAGTGTTTTTGCTAGTGGAAATCACTCTTTGATTAAAGTGTATTTAGTTCTTCATCATGCTATCCAGTGTCTTCAAACCCACTGCATTTTATTATTCATGTTAGCTCACTAATTAATCTCCAGCAGTTTCCTCAAAATCTTTAAGAATTATTCATTCCTTTTCATATCAAAGAGCATTTTCAAGTACTTTTGTTTGCCTTGCGGCTTGAAGGTGGTTGTGTGTGTTTACAGGGGAATGTGCCTTCCTGGTCACTGTGCCCCGGGAGCACTCCTGGGGTTTTGGAGCTGGGTTTCTCACGAACCAGGACAAAGGAAGGAGGAGTGTGTCGTGTTGCTCAGACACACCACACTCAACATTTGATGTTAAAAATGGCCCTTACTCCAACTATGTGCTTTGGAGTGAGACCAGTGGCTAAATTTAGGCAGGGTGAGCATAGCTGTCAGTCCCGCACGCGGCGTTCGCCACCACCCACTCTCCATTATCATTTTACAAAGAGAGGAGCTTCCTGTTGGTGTTCAAACATTTTGAATGACATTGGACAGGTTTGCTCTGCTCTTCTTGTTATTTAGACATGATTGCAGCGCTGCCGTGCTCTTCATGCTTTTACAAATTGTGCTAAATGCTGTTCAGCGGGACAAGCAGCCACTTGGTTCAGCAAAAGAACTGAAAAAAATGTGATGACAAAGTTCTTATCTGCTTTTTAGTATTTAAGCCTCTAAAGTAACTGTCTGCCAGCTTCCGAGTTTTTCTGCGACCTCTTGTTTCGAGAAATGTAATGATTTATTTGGAATAAGCAAAGTCAGAAGTCTGCCTCCAGGCTCTGGAGTGTGAGTAAGGCACCAGTATCAGGTGAGCAGCCTGAGGAATGGAGACTTCAGTGTTGCTGACGTTCTGTGTATTTCTAGATAGTAAGAGTGGGATAGCGAGAAAAGCTTATACCAGCTCGGCATCACCAAGCAGTCTTCTCTGATCCAGCCCAACCAGCTCTGCAGTGCCTTTAGAAAGGACTTAAGTCACCTTCCTGGATGCATTCTGATCGTATCTCCAAAAGATGCAGGTTGTCAGACTAGATAATGTTTGCATCTTCTTCTCTAGATGGAAATTTTTTTCATTAATTTCCTTCTTTGCCCAAAGGAGATCATTTAAGCCTTGAATTTTACAGGTGAAGAGCTCTTGATTTGGTAACCTCTGAGATAATTTCAACACAGTACTGAAAACGCTGCTTCTTTGTCCCAGAACAAACATATGAGATATTGCCAACTCCGCCATTTCAGGAAATGATTTGTTAAAGACAAATTGCTTCCAGTGTTTAGTATAGTTATCAGTGGTGAAGTGACATCTGAAAAAGCAACACGATAAGAGTCCGGTGCTGCAGCCTTCAGAAGTGAGAAAATGTTTTGCCTGTAAGGCCAACTCAGAGCAGTGCTGCATGCACTGTGGAGAAAAATCATGCAGAAAAAAAATCCCATTCAAGGCAATTACCTGTATTTTTATAACTCAGGCGATGTTTTTGTGTTTCTCCAGCAATGCGATTGGTCCGCTTGTCGCGCTCTGGCTGATCTATGAGCAAGGTGGTGTCATGCAAGAGGCGTCAACTCCTGTCTGGCTGCTGTTTTATGGAGGCGTTGGGATCTGCGTGGGTCTCTGGGTCTGGGGTAGAAGAGTTATCCAGACCATGGGTAAAGACCTCACTCCAATCACACCATCAAGGTAGGCGCGCAGTTGTCGTAACGCTGTATGAACCTTGTATGTGAACCAGTCTGGGAAACTGCTGCTCTAGTATTTTGTCTGTCTGCTGTTTTTGCTGTGCTTTGATTTTAATGATAACCTGGCTTCGACTTCTGCGTCTTTCTAAAAAGAGGAAGGAAGAAAGAAAGGAAGGAAGGAAGGATGAAAAAAGAAAGAAAGAATGAAAAAAAAGAAAGAGGGAGAAAGAAAGAAAAGATATCCTTGTAAACTAACATGGAGTGGGTTTGGACATAGTCTACGTGAGCAGAGTCTTCTGCTGGTGCCCTAACTAACATGCCAGAAGGTGCTTGTGGAAGTGGCGAGTATACAATGGCTTTCCCAGTATGCTTCAGACCATTAAAAACATATGTATTCATTACAGTAATTTTTGTCCTTGATGCATACTAGACCTCTGCTGGTGCTTAGCTGAATCACTAATTAGGCATGATTCACTGCAGCGTAGACTAGCAAAAGTTCCTGACGCAATGAGCCGTGCTGCCGGTTTACTGCAGGTGACTAGCCTGTACTGTTTCCATTATTCAGCAGTTCCTTGCTCTCATAACTTTATTTCTGTGACAAAAATCAGTCGGAGATAAACGATTGAAGAAGAAACGGGTAAGACTTTGGCACACTGCATGGTATCAGTCCGAGCTGATGCAAAGAGTGATTGTGAAGTGTTTTCTTATGCTTCCCGCAGTGGATTCACTATTGAGTTGGCTTCGGCGTTCACAGTTGTGGTAGCTTCCAATGTTGGACTTCCTGTCAGTACTACACACTGCAAGGTATGCCTTCGCCGAGAGACTGCAGTCAGGGCAGTCTGGACTGTTCACCTTAAACTGTGCTGCTCGAACCAGTGGATAATGGCACGTTTCTGTAAGGGAAACACGGAGAGGGGAAGGTGCCTTTAAAACAAATCAGGCTTCTAAAAAAATGGACTGGAGTTGTCACAGTAAAGCTGTTGCAACTGGGCAAGACAGCCAGCTGAGTGTGGACTCCTTAGCAGTGGTTGAGGAAAAACATCACTTACTGGCACATGGCCTCAATCTCAAAGCAAACAATTGCAGGGGCATGTGGCAATGAAGAGCCTGGTTCCCTCCAAAGGTGCCATTTGAACCTGGTCATGTAGCGTTTCTCCCTTGTTCAGAGGCTGCACACCATTCATCATTTATACTTCACTTTCTTGATAAGTGCATGGCATGGGATTTCCTGCATATAACTCTTTTACTACAGGTTTTCCATCTGTCTTTTTTTTATTTCTTCACAGTGGATTTTGCATTGAAGTAATGTGTGCGCTAACGGTACTTGTAGCCTCAAATGTGGGTATTCCAATAAGCTCCACCCATTGCAAGGTATTGGAGTTTGCAGTGATCCCATCAGTAAATCACATCACTAGGACAAACCATAACAAAATACAAGAGATACCGATTGCTGCAGATTGCCTTCACTATGTGATGCACCATGCAGACAGCGATTGCAAAACACCAAGGACTGCATCTAAAGCAAGTGCAGCTGAGCAAAGTCGGAATTACAAGTAATTGCACAAAAGTGTGGAATGTCTTTGATCCTTGCTTGATCGTATTGAACTAATATAGACTTCTTAAAATAACATAGGCTTGTAGTTTTTGTGATTCAGGTTACATGTAGTTTACAGCCGCTTGGATGAAAAGCAGTGTTACATCCTTACGCTAATATTTTAACGTCTCTCTTCTTTTAAACCAACTCATCCTCACTTTTGTGCATTATAATACAGAATCTGCCCCCTGTAATTTGTTCTTTGAGCACATGTATATGTATATATTTTTAAAAGCCCAGCTTGAACTGTAGATAAGCTCAGTAAAGGGCAGAATTTAATTGTGTCATATGCAGTAAGAGAAAATGTGTAGGGCTTGTAGGCAACACAGACTGCTTAGACATTTGCACTGCCAGAAGAACACGGTGGGCATTTGGAATTTGGTTCCCCAGCAAATTTCTATGTCAAATATTCCTTCTCTCTTCCCTTTGCTTGCATTCTTGGGCACTCAGAGCTGACTGTACACCTTACCCTCTGGCAGGGTATGGGGAGGACCCCCTGAAATCAGAGCTGCAAGGCCCTCTGCTTTGGGATGCACCACCAAGCCCTAGCAGGATCAGATCCTGTGGGATTTGCTGCTGCACCCTGGGGGCCTCTGAGCTCTCCCAGCTCTGCTAGTGCAGGATTTTGGGGCTCACTGCCCCGCAGTGTGGCAGGCAGACGGCGAGACGCCAGGCAGGCTCGCCTGTGACATTGAAAGAGTCTTGAAATGCACACATCCTGCAGAACACCCAGAGTTAGTTCAATTGGCCTTTTCTAGTGAAAACCATTTCTTCAGAAAGCTCCCCAGTTGCAAAATCATTTCTTTCTTTCTGCTGTAGAGTCCTTTGAGCAGTAGCCAAGCCTGGGCTGCTCTGAAAGGCTGTTCACATTTCCCAGTATTGGCCTAACTCCGGTTCCTCTGATTTGAGCAGGGGAAGAAATAATAACAACATGAGCCACTTGTGAAAATGCTACCCCTAAAACACCTCCCTTTCAGCTGACTGTAAGTCAAATGCCCAATGAGAAGAAGAATTTGCCAGGGAGAATAATGCAGCTTTGATTATCCGCCCTGTGTGCCTGGAGCATTTTGTCAGCTGTCAGAAAAGAGAAAATACACTTTGGTGCAGACAAATAGACTGACTTTGAATGTAAAAGGGAAATTTCTTGGAAGCCATCAGCTAATGAGAGGGCTGCATTAGAATGTATTCATTGACTCGACACAGTTAAAGGCTTGGTCTTTTTGAAGGGCAGGGCACAATAACTCTTTGAAAATTACTTCCATAAAAGCAGTTAATGCAGTTAGGCTGTGCCTGCTACCTGCAGTTTGCCATGTATAATTAGATGGGATGTTCTTAATGGGAAGATCCACCTCTCAATAGGATTAGGCTGTTCCAGGATGTCACGTTATTACACCCCATTCCATGTTTCAGCAAAACGAGGTCTGGAGTTGAGAGACCAACTGGTCAACGAAAGATAAAGCAAGCCCTTAGAATAGATGTGTACATTGTTTCCTTCAAGGGCCCAGGGAAGGTAGAAAGGAACAATTAACTGTCGTTCACTCCATGGGGAAATGTCTCTCACTGCAGAGTTTGCTGCAGACACATCAGAGAAGCAGTTGCCATTGAGACAGAAATGCCTTTTTTAAAAATCAGCAGAAATATTATTTTGGCTGTTCAGCTTCTCTTGAGGTTTATCATGGAAAAGCTGGTGTGCTGTGAATACATGCCTACCCCATCTTCTTCCCAGGTAGGCAAGTGGTCAGTGCTGAGGCTTACACACAGTGCCTGTTGTTTATTACACAGTGTGAGATCTAGAAACAGATATTTCTCAGCTGTAAGGGAGTCAATGTGTTCACATACTGAGATAGAGTGCAGGAGTTAGGGTTTTTTGTGTGCAAAAGCAACTTTGCTGAGGTCATGCTGTCAGCTCTGTTTTGCCCTTACTGTTTGGGAGGGGGTTGTAAATATTCTCTGTGTTGCTATTATGAAATTAAAATAGTCTGAGTATGATTTTGATGCATCATTGCACGGAAATAAGGGAGCCAAATGCATTTCTGTAATTCCTGTTGTTCTGCTCTAAGCAGAGCATACTGAAGGCAAACTGCACTGGTTTCATTCAAACCAATCTCGAAGTAGATGTCATCTGAAATTCCACAGCTGGTGTAGTTGCCCTACACCAAAGTTTTAGCTACTCTCCTAACCTTTAGTCCATCCGAATCACTATTAATCAACTAAACTTTAATGATGTTTAAAACAGATTACCAATGCCGTCATTGCTGATACCTTTTAAATTTCAGGAAGGACTCAGAGATTACCGTACGTAGACTGCAGGCTTGCTCAGAAAGCAATGCTCCTTGTCACAGCATGCCAGACTGGTGCTAAAAACTTGCAAAATATAAAGCAGAGCCTAACAGCCAAGCTGCTGGAAAAAGCACTGTTTCCTTGGATTAACGCTTTGAGATACTCAGAAGTGGGGGGTTCCTTTCAGTTGGGCAAGGTGCTGCTTTTTCTTGAGATTCCCACAAGGCACAGGCATCACGCTCCACATGCTAAGCACAGCCTAACACATTGTCCAGTCACGGTGTATCCAGATTAAATATTATTTAGCACATTTCCTTATTGGATCAAGTTTTATAACCTATAGACAAAACAATAAACAAACCAAACCAAAAATTTTAGTTTCACTCCCTTAGATTTGCACCTCCTGTAAGGCACAGTCCTTCAGGGAATTTCACACTAGTCCTTTGGCACAGTCTTGAAGCTGACCTTCAAAGCACTGGGTCTGCTCCTCCATAATGACATCTCACACTTTCTTTAAGCCAAGGCCTTTCCAGTCCTAAAGTATCAAGGTCAATTTTATCTTGTTCTATCACAGGAGCATTTGACTTTGTGAGAGTGATAAGGTCCTCAACAAAGAACACTCATCTCTAAAAAGAAACATTAGGCAGTAGTAAGAAGTTAAATAGATATTAACAAGAGATGGATTGGATGTCCCTGTCCTATCTCACACTCCGGCGTTTATCATTTCCCTAGCTCTGCACATCAGTCCCTTGGTAATCTACAGGCAGGGACTGATACGTCCATTAAGAAAATGAGCAGGGAAGAGGAGGCAGGGATGGCATTTCAGCCTGCAGAAAGGGAACAGAAACCCAGCCGTGTCTTGGAGTTTCATTTTGTTCAAAACTGAATATTCATTCCACGTTTCTTGCCGCTTTACCATCTGCTTTGAATAGAGCTGCATGGATATACATAGGTTTGTTAATGGCAGAATGCCACTTCCAGGGCAGAAAGGAAAGCATTTCTGAAGTTTTTACCATATTTTTGCATCACTTTGCATTGGAAGCATTTTTCTCAACACATTTCTTTCCTAAAAAATAATATGCTTGGTTTCACATCCGAGTTCACGAACTGAAAACACGTTTGAGAGAAAATAGCTTTGCCCATACTGCAGTGTGCTTTATCATCGAAAACACCGATCTCTCCAGCTGCCCTGGTAGCAGTGCAGGATATTTTGGTGGTTAACCCATTCCCCACTTGAAGGCAGACTTCTCAGTGTAGTTTGCACGCCCCCTAGCATCAGGCCGATGTATTCTTATGCAGGGAGGATGTTAGCTCTGGATGCTTTGCTTGCTGGCAGGTCCAGAAAGGCTGGGTTTCCTAACAGGGCACAGAGTGATGGGCTTGACTGGAGGTGCTTATCGTCACCAGAGGCTCCTTCATCTCAGTGCCCCAGTTTTGAGCATCGCCTGGTATCAGCTGACTGGCATTGGTGCAACTGCGGGCACACTGGGGGCGCTGGGATGTACCCCTCACATTTGCCTTCTCTCCCTCCCGTGCTCCCAAGGTGGGCTCTGTGGTGGCCGTCGGCTGGATCCGCTCCAGGAAAGCTGTCGACTGGCGCCTCTTCCGCAACATCTTCTTGGCCTGGTTCGTGACTGTCCCAGTGGCTGGCTTGTTCAGCGCCGGGGTGATGGCGCTGCTGGTGTATGGTATCCTGCCTTACGTCTGAAGAGCTGAGAAAAGGGGAAGTGGCCAAGCTAGTACCGGGGGGAGAAGCGTTCCCTTGAAAGGACCGGTCGGAGAGGTTCCATCTTCCGTATCTAACTTCTTATCTGCTGTATATAACAATGTGTCATATTGGTGACATGGTGATGTGGTGCCATTTCTTATATATTAAAGAAATATATATGCATATAGTAGGTAACAATACCTAAGTTATATTATTAGTGGGGTGAAAATAATTGCCTAGAATTTAATATTTAGTAAAATTTGTACATAGTGTATCATTTTGGTGGCAATTTTTTAATCTTTTGAAGAAGAGTATGGATTAGGAAATGTTTCTTGTCCATTTGATATCAGAAGAAGCGAGGTACAGGACTGCATAACACATGACTTTTTTTAAAGCTATTAAGATACTGGAACAAAATGTGCATAAGTGCTTTTCATAAGATAACTGTTCATATCATATTGATCTTTGTGTATCATAGCGTAACGGTTATGGCTTTGTAAATACTTACAAACAGTAACTCTTAAATGGTGCATTTCCCTCATATATTTTGGATAAGAAAGTTTAGGAAGTACCAAAGAAGCAGGGGAATAGCTTGCCAATAATACGTTGTTGTCTACACGTGTGGGTGTGTGTTGTGTTTCTCCACCTCTAATTTAATGTTATTTCACTGAGCTACCAGCAGCAAGGCTGGGATTGTACTCTTCATGTCTTAATGTAACTAAAAATGAAACAAACAAGCAAAAAGCACATAAGAAAGCTAGTTCTACTCGTTGTTGCTTAGTAGGCAGAACACTGTCGTCCATGTTAGCTGGCAGTACACAGACTTCATTTTGTGAAGTGTCTCACTGCTCACCTCCTTCCTTTCCCCACAAGCCCCGGCCCTGTTGTCCTGCCATCAGTCTTGGCACCAGCACGGACCATCGGTCTCCTCCATCTCCATCCGGTGAGCCACCAGGAACGGGGCTGCCTGGCACGGCTGCCTGGGGCAGGAAACCAGCCCAGCCCTGCTTTCGTGGCTGGGGGTTTCGGCTGCTGGTAGCCAGTGCTCAGGATGCGTTTTTTCACAGCAGCTCAGGGGACTGACACGGGAGATGGCGAGCTAAATCCCTGCACGGCTTCGGAAAGCACATTTTAATGAAGGTTACTGTTCAGTGGGTGGGAGGTGAAGGGCAAGGCATGTCTGGAGGAGGTTTGGGAATCTATTACTGTTTAAATGCTGCTAAAATTTTGATAAACGGTCTTGGTACTCCATTGTGACTTTTCCATTGGTCATTCATACTAAATTTATAATAAAAAGATAAACAGCCCCGATCACTGTTTGCCTTTCAGTTTTTTCAAGTGTTTTTCAACCACATCAGCTGTGATGGGAAAGGGCACTGAAGCAGAAAAAGCTCCCTGGGCCTTGCCATCTCCAAGGTGGTGTCCATGTTGCCAACCACGAGAACACTGCATTGTTTCCAGCGATATTTGTAATGAATTTGAAAAGTGTAAAGAAAGTCCTAGAAAGCTGAAGAAAGGAAAGGTAACCAAGTGTGGTTGTGCTGGCTGTTGGGGAGTTGCTAACGAGCAGCAGTGAAGTTAAAAGAGGAGACATGCAAGTATAACATGCTGGAGGGGAGGAGGAAACAATTTCATCATTTTAGTCTATCACAATGTATAAAAACCACAATGTACACAGCTTGAAAATCAGAACAGGATCCCAGGGTGAAAAGTGCAGCCCCGTTCCACAGCTGATGCCCCCATACGCAGTGATCACCTACTGCGGTCTATCCAGCCAGAGGCAGTTTGGGTGATGGCTGCCACTTGTGCTGAGGTTGGGGCTGGGTTGGGAGCAGCCTGTCTTCATCCTGATCCTCCCGACCTCATCCTCAGTGAGCAGGGAAGAGGAGGAAGCTCCCGCAGCCCAGCTGAGGTGCCAGGAATCACATTAGGATTCTGCAGCACCCCAGGTGCCACCCCACAGGCCAGGGCTTTGCAGCTTTGTCCCCTCATGGGCGCTATTTGGGTCCTCGTTCAGTCTGTGAGCAAGAGTCCTGTGGTGGTAACAAGGAGGTATCAGCCTGTGGGACCATAGGGGTTTGGGCCCAGCAGCAGCAGCTGAGCCGGGCAGTGCCTGCCTCAAAGAAAAAGGTGAGAAAATGTGATGGAAAGGGCTCAAGGGTTGAGATAAGGACAAGGGAGATCACTCAGCGATTATCATGACGGGCAAAACAGACTCAGCACAGGGAGATTAATGGAATTTATTGCCTATCACTAGCAGACTAGAGCAGTGAGAAACTAAAAGCAAACTAAACCCACCTTCCTCCCCCAACCACCCTCTTCTACCTCCTCTCCTTGAGCGGCACAGGGGAACCAAGGAATGGGGACTGCGGTCAGTCCATGATGTTTCTTCTCTGCCGCTCCCTCACAGTCCCTCTCTGCCCCTGCTCCTCGTGGGGTCCCTCCCACAGGATGCCGTCCTTCTTGAACTGAGCCACAGGCAGCAGCTCTTCAAGCACTGCTCCCACACGGCTCCGTACCACGGGGTCCATCCATCCATCCCCTAGGAGCAAACTGCTCCAGCACGGGTCCCCCACGGGTGCTGGCAGCTCCCCCCAGAGCTCCTGCTCCTGCGTGGGCTCCTCTCCACGGGCTGCAGCTCCGGCCCGGGGCCTGCTCCTGCGGGGGCTCTCCATGGGCTGCAGCCTCCTCCAGACCACATCCACCTGCTCCACCGGGGGCTCCTCCACCCATGGGGGGGCTGCAGCGTGGAGATCTGCTCCATGGGGGACCCATGGGCTGCAGGGGGACAGCCTGCTCCACCAGGGGCCTCTCCACAGGCCTCAGGGGAACTGCTGCTGTGTGCCTGGAGCACCTCCTGCCCTCCTTGGGGTCTGCAGGGCTGGTTCTCTGAGCTCACGTTGCCATATAAACCCAATACAGCACAATGTCCACAAACTGGCCACCAAGCTCACTGAGTCCCTGGCTCAAGCCCTCGTTGCAATAGCGGCTGCTTGGGACAGGAGAGGAGTGTGGTTACAGGGCACCAAAGCCAGCTCAAGCCAGGTCACAGCAGCATTTGTGAGGCACAGCTCCTGGTGAGGTTCATCCTCCATCAGTGCAAACAGTTTCTGCTATAGGACTGACTTACAGCATCCACTTGTAGACATGGGTTACAGCAGTTTAAAGATATATCCATTGCAACCTCTGCTGTTCACTCCATGATTTCCACCATGTGAAGCCACCGCCAAGAAAAGTGCTACTGGGAGTTCCCCTCCTCTCCTCCAGCCTCCCCAGCTCCACTGTCTGCCAGGCTTCCTAGCCATGCTGACCGTGGTCACAGCGTAAAGCCTGGCTATGTTGGCTGCAGGTCACAGCTACTCAGGGACATCCAGGGAAGCTGGAGATGTGCGGAAAGGTCAATGCAAGCCCCAGCAGATCACAAAGCCTCCTGTCTTTTGGTCCACTCCACAGGGACACAGCACCCAGCACATGCCTGTGCATGATGGGGTGTGGTATTCGAGCTGCGTGTGGACCTGTAGTCAGGCAGTGGCATCAGCCATGGTGACTCTTTCCTTCCCCAACTTGAGTTGGTGCCCAAGTTACCCAGCACTTCCCTGGGGCTGGGACATGGCCCCTGCGTGGGGCCTGGATGTCCTCATCCTCCACAGAGCCTCCTGAGGTGGGAGCTGAAAGTAATGGGGGGTTTCCCAATGCTGTCTTGCAGGCAGTAGAAGACCTCCAAGAAGAAAGAGACTTTCAGGCCCACTGCATAGGTATCCTGGAGTCTCTGAATCTCTCTGTGGGAGGGATGACCAAAGTAAGTCGTCCTGCTCCCTGCTGCTACAGCCACTTTTCACCTTCAGGGTGTTTTTGCCAGCCCTCGCCTGCCCCCCGGAGCTCAGCCCTAATGGGCTCCAAAGAGCACAAGGCTTGGGGATGCAGAAGCTGTCCTTTTCATCTCCAAGCTGAGATGGGAATGCTGATGTACCAAAGTACCTGACTCCAAAGTACGCTGTGCTCTGATGGCTGGATAAAGATCTGCACCCCTAGGGTAAGGGCCTGCCCAAAGACCTGTTCTGGTGTGTGTGGCTTAAAGTCCCTTGCAGGGCTGTGTGTGGGTAAAAGTCCAAAAACAAACATACCTGGGAAATGCATTGGACAGAGCAACACAAAAGTATAGGACACTACTTGGGGCTTCTGTGTTGTCTGTTAGAGGTAGAGAGAGTTGGGTTGCTTTGTGAGAGCTCCTAGCCCCAATGTGGGAACCTGGCTGTCGCTGGACTGCAAGACAGCAGAGTAGGGGCTTTAAGAGAAGCCCCTGATGCTGGAAAGGATTTGGATAGCTATATGTTTCTGGAGAATAGAAGGCTGTTTAAATAAAGGTCTTTTTCTGCTTATGTGCTGATATTCCTCTCTAGGGAAGGCACCTGATGGGAAAAGGTGATTTGAAAGGTTTGAAGACCTCTGATTTTGTGTTCTTCTTTGTGTTTAGCTTGCTTTAGGGATACTCAGATAGTCCAGTGGAGCACTGCCTCCATCTCCTGGTCCAAGAAAGGAAGTCTGAATTTGACTATGATTTTACTGCCACTATGAAGCGCTCTAAGCACCAAAGCAGAGCAGATAAGAATTATAAGAAACAAACATATGAACTTTATATGATTTTTTTTTTTTTTTTTCCTAGAGTTTAAAGGTGAAGCTGTACAAAGATCAGAACTAATTAAGCTAGCTGTGTGATATTTGGTGATCTTAGATCCTGGGAGAAAAAACAATTTCTGTTGTGCTGAGTCGAATTACATACTGATTGACACAAGGAAGCTTTTGTCATTTTGTCAAGACAACTAGAATTATTATCCGACTTTACTTCTTGATGCTATGTTACTGACTAGTCAAGTAATTTTAGCACTGCATGGTTGAACAAACATTTTGCCTAGGGCTGTAACATTGATCTGAAGGATCTTATATGCATATTGCATCTCTTTTTAAATACATTTTGGCAGTTTTTTTGGCACTCTGTGGGGCTGAAATGTACTTCAGTGAGAAGAATGTCTTCTGGTGTGAACTGAAATTATACCCCTATGTCACAATGTCTTTTTTTTTTTTTTTTTTTTTTTGAGGGGAGGGCAAAATTCCTTGTAGACACCTGAAGGAGTTGAAAAGTAATAATAAAATTTAGGTAAAGGAAAAGTTCTTTCTCTGTTGTTGTTTTTGATTTCTTTTCTATACAGTCTTAAAATGAAGGTCCCATTTTCTGGCCTTTGGCAGATTGTAATCATGCCAGAACACTTCACATCATGTAGATCATATTTGTCTGAAATGATAATATCATATCTATAATCTGCTGCAGGCTGAAAAGTAGCCTGTGCCTCAGGTGCTGTTTTCTGCCTTTGCTTTTGTTACTACATCCTTGTAAGTCTTCAAAAGGGAAAAGAAGTTATCCTATTCAGAAAAAACACCATCCAGAAGAAACTTTGATTGTTTTCAGGGCCTGACTTCTCACTGAAACCAAAGGCGGGTATAGAATCATAGATTATCCCGAGTTGGAATGGTCCCCTAAGGATCATTGAGGCCAACTCCTGGCACCACACAGGTCTACCCAAAAATTCAGACCACGTGACTAAGTGCACAGTCCAAATGCTTCTTAAACACCGACAGGCTTGGTGCAGTGACTACTTGCCTGGGGAGCCTGTTCCAGTGTGCGACAACCCTCTCAGTGAAGAACCTCTTCCTGATGTCTAGCCTAAGCCTCCCCTGCCTCAGGTTGACACCATTCCCGTGGGTCCTATCACTGGGGACTGAAGAGAATAGATCGGTACCTGCCCGTCCACTCCCCCTCGCAAGGAAGCTGTAGACTGTGACGAGGTCTCCCCTCAGCCACCTCGTTTCCAGGCTGAACAGGCCCAGTGACCTCAGCCGCTCCTCATACGTCTTTCCCTCTAGGCCCTTCGCCATCTCTGTAGCCCAGTATCTTACTGACTTGAAGAAAGAGGCTTGAATCTCTCCTGGTTTGTTTACTAACGAAGGAACACAAAAGAGACACGTGTCCTTGCCTCTGAAGAGGAGGTGAAGGAAGAGCCAGTGCAAGGAACACAAAAATCAGTTGCGCCAGGCTAACATGGGGTTGTATCTGAGCGTGGAGACTGCAACCGTCTTCAGACTTCCAGAGCTAGAGGAACACTTTGGCTGCAGCCTAAAAGCCACGTGTACATAAGCTCCCTCAAGCCAGCCAATCTTCTTGCCATGACCTGCCAGGAAACAGCAATGTGGGCATGTAACCAAATCAAAGCCCAGACCTTCAGCCTAGTCCTTGACCTGAATAGTGAGGGAGGATCCAGATCCTGGCATTTATACGTGATAGCTTATATGCAGTGGAAGTAAATAGAGTAGTCAGAGGTCACGGGGCTAGATTTTGAAAAGTCCTGCATAAGGAAGACATCTCAGAAAAGCAGACTTAAATAACATTAATGCCAAGAAAAGTAATTCTGATTGCTATATTCTTTATCTGTCGTGACTAGACAGATGAAAATCTATTATATCAATTTTGCCTTTAAGGTCATTTTCTTTGATTTCTTTGATTTCTCTATCTATCTATTTATTTATTTATTTTAACAGGCTCTGTACTAATTTTCCTGACAGAATGGCTAACAGAAATACAACCCTTGTGCACCATTTGTAGTTAATTCATTAGGTCAACTCTAACCACTAAGCCCCTTGTCAGGTTATTTCTATTAGTGATAAGGAGCAATTGACCTTAAAAGACTGAATCCAGGTAGAGGAGCCTATTCCACAAGGTCTCTTGGCTCCACTCTCGTTAAGTAAATCTTACAGGTGTGGGTCATTTGACTTTTGCTGTAAAAGAAGCTTGAGGAGATGAGGGGAATTGCCTTCCTGAGGGAGTTGAGGCTCAGGTTGTCTAGGGTGCTTTTCTGCTGTTGTGGTGAAGTGGGCTCAGTGTTCCGCCGTGGGAGGCCTTTTCTTCGTGTTTTCTGCCACCTATGTGAAATAGTTTTAGTGACTCTATAAGCTAGCTATGTTGGCGGTGCCTTCTCAGTACAGCAGAACCCTGCTGGTGCAACTTCCCTGTGAAGCAGCATGGAAGTGACTCAGGTTCAGAAGCGGGCAGGTAAGTGATCCTGGTTTCTACAGTTCTTTGATGTTGAGGAGTTTGAGTACTTCCTTCACCTTGTCTGTTCTCAGTGAAACTAGAATAGCGCATTCCAAGCCTTCCCCAGGTCGCCTTCCCCAGGTCGCCTTCCCCAGGTCGCCTTCCCCAGGTCGCCTTCCCCAGGTCGCCTTCCCCAGGTCGCCTTCCCCAGGTCGCCTTCCCCAGGTCGCCTTCCCCAGGTCGCCTTCCCCAGGTCGCCTTCCCCAGGTCGCCTTCCCCAGGTCGCCTTCCCCAGGTCGCCTTCCCCAGGTCGCCTTCCCCAGGTCGCCTTCCCCAGGTCGCCTTCCCCAGGTCGCCTTCCCCAGGTCGCCTTCCCCAGGTCGCCTTCCCCAGGTCGCCTTCCCCAGGTCGCCTTCCCCAGGTCGCCTTCCCCAGGTCGCCTTCCCCAGGTCGCCTTCCCCAGGTCGCCTTCCCCAGGTCGCCTTCCCCAGGTCGCCTTCCCCAGGTCGCCTTCCCCAGGTCGCCTTCCCCAGGTCGCCTTCCCCAGGTCGCCTTCCCCAGGTCGCCTTCCCCAGGTCGCCTTCCCCAGGTCGCCTTCCCCAGGTCGCCTTCCCCAGGTCGCCTTCCCCAGGTCGCCTTCCCCAGGTCGCCTTCCCCAGGTCGCCTTCCCCAGGTCGCCTTCCCCAGGTCGCCTTCCCCAGGTCGCCTTCCCCAGGTCGCCTTCCCCAGGTCGCCTTCCCCAGGTCGCCTTCCCCAGGTCGCCTTCCCCAGGTCGCCTTCCCCAGGTCGCCTTCCCCAGGTCGCCTTCCCCAGGTCGCCTTCCCCAGGTCGCCTTCCCCAGGTCGCCTTCCCCAGGTCGCCTTCCCCAGGTCGCCTTCCCCAGGTCGCCTTCCCCAGGTCGCCTTCCCCAGGTCGCCTTCCCCAGGTCGCCTTCCCCAGGTCGCCTTCCCCAGGTCGCCTTCCCCAGGTCGCCTTCCCCAGGTCGCCTTCCCCAGGTCGCCTTCCCCAGGTCGCCTTCCCCAGGTCGCCTTCCCCAGGTCGCCTTCCCCAGGTCGCCTTCCCCAGGTCGCCTTCCCCAGGTCGCCTTCCCCAGGTCGCCTTCCCCAGGTCGCCTTCCCCAGGTCGCCTTCCCCAGGTCGCCTTCCCCAGGTCGCCTTCCCCAGGTCGCCTTCCCCAGGTCGCCTTCCCCAGGTCGCCTTCCCCAGGTCGCCTTCCCCAGGTCGCCTTCCCCAGGTCGCCTTCCCCAGGTCGCCTTCCCCAGGTCGCCTTCCCCAGGTCGCCTTCCCCAGGTCGCCTTCCCCAGGTCGCCTTCCCCAGGTCGCCTTCCCCAGGTCGCCTTCCCCAGGTCGCCTTCCCCAGGTCGCCTTCCCCAGGTCGCCTTCCCCAGGTCGCCTTCCCCAGGTCGCCTTCCCCAGGTCGCCTTCCCCAGGTCGCCTTCCCCAGGTCGCCTTCCCCAGGTCGCCTTCCCCAGGTCGCCTTCCCCAGGTCGCCTTCCCCAGGTCGCCTTCCCCAGGTCGCCTTCCCCAGGTCGCCTTCCCCAGGTCGCCTTCCCCAGGTCGCCTTCCCCAGGTCGCCTTCCCCAGGTCGCCTTCCCCAGGTCGCCTTCCCCAGGTCGCCTTCCCCAGGTCGCCTTCCCCAGGTCGCCTTCCCCAGGTCGCCTTCCCCAGGTCGCCTTCCCCAGGTCGCCTTCCCCAGGTCGCCTTCCCCAGGTCGCCTTCCCCAGGTCGCCTTCCCCAGGTCGCCTTCCCCAGGTCGCCTTCCCCAGGTCGCCTTCCCCAGGTCGCCTTCCCCAGGTCGCCTTCCCCAGGTCGCCTTCCCCAGGTCGCCTTCCCCAGGTCGCCTTCCCCAGGTCGCCTTCCCCAGGTCGCCTTCCCCAGGTCGCCTTCCCCAGGTCGCCTTCCCCAGGTCGCCTTCCCCAGGTCGCCTTCCCCAGGTCGCCTTCCCCAGGTCGCCTTCCCCAGGTCGCCTTCCCCAGGTCGCCTTCCCCAGGTCGCCTTCCCCAGGTCGCCTTCCCCAGGTCGCCTTCCCCAGGTCGCCTTCCCCAGGTCGCCTTCCCCAGGTCGCCTTCCCCAGGTCGCCTTCCCCAGGTCGCCTTCCCCAGGTCGCCTTCCCCAGGTCGCCTTCCCCAGGTCGCCTTCCCCAGGTCGCCTTCCCCAGGTCGCCTTCCCCAGGTCGCCTTCCCCAGGTCGCCTTCCCCAGGTCGCCTTCCCCAGGTCGCCTTCCCCAGGTCGCCTTCCCCAGGTCGCCTTCCCCAGGTCGCCTTCCCCAGGTCGCCTTCCCCAGGTCGCCTTCCCCAGGTCGCCTTCCCCAGGTCGCCTTCCCCAGGTCGCCTTCCCCAGGTCGCCTTCCCCAGGTCGCCTTCCCCAGGTCGCCTTCCCCAGGTCGCCTTCCCCAGGTCGCCTTCCCCAGGTCGCCTTCCCCAGGTCGCCTTCCCCAGGTCGCCTTCCCCAGGTCGCCTTCCCCAGGTCGCCTTCCCCAGGTCGCCTTCCCCAGGTCGCCTTCCCCAGGTCGCCTTCCCCAGGTCGCCTTCCCCAGGTCGCCTTCCCCAGGTCGCCTTCCCCAGGTCGCCTTCCCCAGGTCGCCTTCCCCAGGTCGCCTTCCCCAGGTCGCCTTCCCCAGGTCGCCTTCCCCAGGTCGCCTTCCCCAGGTCGCCTTCCCCAGGTCGCCTTCCCCAGGTCGCCTTCCCCAGGTCGCCTTCCCCAGGTCGCCTTCCCCAGGTCGCCTTCCCCAGGTCGCCTTCCCCAGGTCGCCTTCCCCAGGTCGCCTTCCCCAGGTCGCCTTCCCCAGGTCGCCTTCCCCAGGTCGCCTTCCCCAGGTCGCCTTCCCCAGGTCGCCTTCCCCAGGTCGCCTTCCCCAGGTCGCCTTCCCCAGGTCGCCTTCCCCAGGTCGCCTTCCCCAGGTCGCCTTCCCCAGGTCGCCTTCCCCAGGTCGCCTTCCCCAGGTCGCCTTCCCCAGGTCGCCTTCCCCAGGTCGCCTTCCCCAGGTCGCCTTCCCCAGGTCGCCTTCCCCAGGTCGCCTTCCCCAGGTCGCCTTCCCCAGGTCGCCTTCCCCAGGTCGCCTTCCCCAGGTCGCCTTCCCCAGGTCGCCTTCCCCAGGTCGCCTTCCCCAGGTCGCCTTCCCCAGGTCGCCTTCCCCAGGTCGCCTTCCCCAGGTCGCCTTCCCCAGGTCGCCTTCCCCAGGTCGCCTTCCCCAGGTCGCCTTCCCCAGGTCGCCTTCCCCAGGTCGCCTTCCCCAGGTCGCCTTCCCCAGGTCGCCTTCCCCAGGTCGCCTTCCCCAGGTCGCCTTCCCCAGGTCGCCTTCCCCAGGTCGCCTTCCCCAGGTCGCCTTCCCCAGGTCGCCTTCCCCAGGTCGCCTTCCCCAGGTCGCCTTCCCCAGGTCGCCTTCCCCAGGTCGCCTTCCCCAGGTCGCCTTCCCCAGGTCGCCTTCCCCAGGTCGCCTTCCCCAGGTCGCCTTCCCCAGGTCGCCTTCCCCAGGTCGCCTTCCCCAGGTCGCCTTCCCCAGGTCGCCTTCCCCAGGTCGCCTTCCCCAGGTCGCCTTCCCCAGGTCGCCTTCCCCAGGTCGCCTTCCCCAGGTCGCCTTCCCCAGGTCGCCTTCCCCAGGTCGCCTTCCCCAGGTCGCCTTCCCCAGGTCGCCTTCCCCAGGTCGCCTTCCCCAGGTCGCCTTCCCCAGGTCGCCTTCCCCAGGTCGCCTTCCCCAGGTCGCCTTCCCCAGGTCGCCTTCCCCAGGTCGCCTTCCCCAGGTCGCCTTCCCCAGGTCGCCTTCCCCAGGTCGCCTTCCCCAGGTCGCCTTCCCCAGGTCGCCTTCCCCAGGTCGCCTTCCCCAGGTCGCCTTCCCCAGGTCGCCTTCCCCAGGTCGCCTTCCCCAGGTCGCCTTCCCCAGGTCGCCTTCCCCAGGTCGCCTTCCCCAGGTCGCCTTCCCCAGGTCGCCTTCCCCAGGTCGCCTTCCCCAGGTCGCCTTCCCCAGGTCGCCTTCCCCAGGTCGCCTTCCCCAGGTCGCCTTCCCCAGGTCGCCTTCCCCAGGTCGCCTTCCCCAGGTCGCCTTCCCCAGGTCGCCTTCCCCAGGTCGCCTTCCCCAGGTCGCCTTCCCCAGGTCGCCTTCCCCAGGTCGCCTTCCCCAGGTCGCCTTCCCCAGGTCGCCTTCCCCAGGTCGCCTTCCCCAGGTCGCCTTCCCCAGGTCGCCTTCCCCAGGTCGCCTTCCCCAGGTCGCCTTCCCCAGGTCGCCTTCCCCAGGTCGCCTTCCCCAGGTCGCCTTCCCCAGGTCGCCTTCCCCAGGTCGCCTTCCCCAGGTCGCCTTCCCCAGGTCGCCTTCCCCAGGTCGCCTTCCCCAGGTCGCCTTCCCCAGGTCGCCTTCCCCAGGTCGCCTTCCCCAGGTCGCCTTCCCCAGGTCGCCTTCCCCAGGTCGCCTTCCCCAGGTCGCCTTCCCCAGGTCGCCTTCCCCAGGTCGCCTTCCCCAGGTCGCCTTCCCCAGGTCGCCTTCCCCAGGTCGCCTTCCCCAGGTCGCCTTCCCCAGGTCGCCTTCCCCAGGTCGCCTTCCCCAGGTCGCCTTCCCCAGGTCGCCTTCCCCAGGTCGCCTTCCCCAGGTCGCCTTCCCCAGGTCGCCTTCCCCAGGTCGCCTTCCCCAGGTCGCCTTCCCCAGGTCGCCTTCCCCAGGTCGCCTTCCCCAGGTCGCCTTCCCCAGGTCGCCTTCCCCAGGTCGCCTTCCCCAGGTCGCCTTCCCCAGGTCGCCTTCCCCAGGTCGCCTTCCCCAGGTCGCCTTCCCCAGGTCGCCTTCCCCAGGTCGCCTTCCCCAGGTCGCCTTCCCCAGGTCGCCTTCCCCAGGTCGCCTTCCCCAGGTCGCCTTCCCCAGGTCGCCTTCCCCAGGTCGCCTTCCCCAGGTCGCCTTCCCCAGGTCGCCTTCCCCAGGTCGCCTTCCCCAGGTCGCCTTCCCCAGGTCGCCTTCCCCAGGTCGCCTTCCCCAGGTCGCCTTCCCCAGGTCGCCTTCCCCAGGTCGCCTTCCCCAGGTCGCCTTCCCCAGGTCGCCTTCCCCAGGTCGCCTTCCCCAGGTCGCCTTCCCCAGGTCGCCTTCCCCAGGTCGCCTTCCCCAGGTCGCCTTCCCCAGGTCGCCTTCCCCAGGTCGCCTTCCCCAGGTCGCCTTCCCCAGGTCGCCTTCCCCAGGTCGCCTTCCCCAGGTCGCCTTCCCCAGGTCGCCTTCCCCAGGTCGCCTTCCCCAGGTCGCCTTCCCCAGGTCGCCTTCCCCAGGTCGCCTTCCCCAGGTCGCCTTCCCCAGGTCGCCTTCCCCAGGTCGCCTTCCCCAGGTCGCCTTCCCCAGGTCGCCTTCCCCAGGTCGCCTTCCCCAGGTCGCCTTCCCCAGGTCGCCTTCCCCAGGTCGCCTTCCCCAGGTCGCCTTCCCCAGGTCGCCTTCCCCAGGTCGCCTTCCCCAGGTCGCCTTCCCCAGGTCGCCTTCCCCAGGTCGCCTTCCCCAGGTCGCCTTCCCCAGGTCGCCTTCCCCAGGTCGCCTTCCCCAGGTCGCCTTCCCCAGGTCGCCTTCCCCAGGTCGCCTTCCCCAGGTCGCCTTCCCCAGGTCGCCTTCCCCAGGTCGCCTTCCCCAGGTCGCCTTCCCCAGGTCGCCTTCCCCAGGTCGCCTTCCCCAGGTCGCCTTCCCCAGGTCGCCTTCCCCAGGTCGCCTTCCCCAGGTCGCCTTCCCCAGGTCGCCTTCCCCAGGTCGCCTTCCCCAGGTCGCCTTCCCCAGGTCGCCTTCCCCAGGTCGCCTTCCCCAGGTCGCCTTCCCCAGGTCGCCTTCCCCAGGTCGCCTTCCCCAGGTCGCCTTCCCCAGGTCGCCTTCCCCAGGTCGCCTTCCCCAGGTCGCCTTCCCCAGGTCGCCTTCCCCAGGTCGCCTTCCCCAGGTCGCCTTCCCCAGGTCGCCTTCCCCAGGTCGCCTTCCCCAGGTCGCCTTCCCCAGGTCGCCTTCCCCAGGTCGCCTTCCCCAGGTCGCCTTCCCCAGGTCGCCTTCCCCAGGTCGCCTTCCCCAGGTCGCCTTCCCCAGGTCGCCTTCCCCAGGTCGCCTTCCCCAGGTCGCCTTCCCCAGGTCGCCTTCCCCAGGTCGCCTTCCCCAGGTCGCCTTCCCCAGGTCGCCTTCCCCAGGTCGCCTTCCCCAGGTCGCCTTCCCCAGGTCGCCTTCCCCAGGTCGCCTTCCCCAGGTCGCCTTCCCCAGGTCGCCTTCCCCAGGTCGCCTTCCCCAGGTCGCCTTCCCCAGGTCGCCTTCCCCAGGTCGCCTTCCCCAGGTCGCCTTCCCCAGGTCGCCTTCCCCAGGTCGCCTTCCCCAGGTCGCCTTCCCCAGGTCGCCTTCCCCAGGTCGCCTTCCCCAGGTCGCCTTCCCCAGGTCGCCTTCCCCAGGTCGCCTTCCCCAGGTCGCCTTCCCCAGGTCGCCTTCCCCAGGTCGCCTTCCCCAGGTCGCCTTCCCCAGGTCGCCTTCCCCAGGTCGCCTTCCCCAGGTCGCCTTCCCCAGGTCGCCTTCCCCAGGTCGCCTTCCCCAGGTCGCCTTCCCCAGGTCGCCTTCCCCAGGTCGCCTTCCCCAGGTCGCCTTCCCCAGGTCGCCTTCCCCAGGTCGCCTTCCCCAGGTCGCCTTCCCCAGGTCGCCTTCCCCAGGTCGCCTTCCCCAGGTCGCCTTCCCCAGGTCGCCTTCCCCAGGTCGCCTTCCCCAGGTCGCCTTCCCCAGGTCGCCTTCCCCAGGTCGCCTTCCCCAGGTCGCCTTCCCCAGGTCGCCTTCCCCAGGTCGCCTTCCCCAGGTCGCCTTCCCCAGGTCGCCTTCCCCAGGTCGCCTTCCCCAGGTCGCCTTCCCCAGGTCGCCTTCCCCAGGTCGCCTTCCCCAGGTCGCCTTCCCCAGGTCGCCTTCCCCAGGTCGCCTTCCCAGGTCGCCTTCCCCAGGTCGCCTTCCCCAGGTCGCCTTCCCCAGGTCGCCTTCCCCAGGTCGCCTTCCCCAGGTCGCCTTCCCCAGGTCGCCTTCCCCAGGTCGCCTTCCCAGGTCGCCTTCCCAGGTCGCCTTCCCCAGGTCGCCTTCCCCAGGTCGCCTTCCCCAGGTCGCCTTCCCCAGGTCGCCTTCCCCAGGTCGCCTTCCCCAGGTCGCCTTCCCCAGGTCGCCTTCCCCAGGTCGCCTTCCCCAGGTCGCCTTCCCCAGGTCGCCTTCCCCAGGTCGCCTTCCCCAGGTCGCCTTCCCCAGGTCGCCTTCCCAGGTCGCCTTCCCCAGGTCGCCTTCCCAGGTCGCCTTCCCAGGTCGCCTTCCCCAGGTCGCCTTCCCCAGGTCGCCTTCCCCAGGTCGCCTTCCCCAGGTCGCCTTCCCCAGGTCGCCTTCCCCAGGTCGCCTTCCCCAGGTCGCCTTCCCCAGGTCGCCTTCCCCAGGTCGCCTTCCCCAGGTCGCCTTCCCCAGGTCGCCTTCCCCAGGTCGCCTTCCCCAGGTCGCCTTCCCCAGGTCGCCTTCCCCAGGTCGCCTTCCCCAGGTCGCCTTCCCCAGGTCGCCTTCCCCAGGTCGCCTTCCCCAGGTCGCCTTCCCCAGGTCGCCTTCCCCAGGTCGCCTTCCCCAGGTCGCCTTCCCAGGTCGCCTTCCCCAGGTCGCCTTCCCAGGTCGCCTTCCCCAGGTCGCCTTCCCCAGGTCGCCTTCCCCAGGTCGCCTTCCCCAGGTCGCCTTCCCCAGGTCGCCTTCCCCAGGTCGCCTTCCCCAGGTCGCCTTCCCCAGGTCGCCTTCCCCAGGTCGCCTTCCCCAGGTCGCCTTCCCCAGGTCGCCTTCCCCAGGTCGCCTTCCCCAGGTCGCCTTCCCCAGGTCGCCTTCCCCAGGTCGCCTTCCCCAGGTCGCCTTCCCCAGGTCGCCTTCCCCAGGTCGCCTTCCCCAGGTCGCCTTCCCCAGGTCGCCTTCCCCAGGTCGCCTTCCCAGGTCGCCTTCCCCAGGTCGCCTTCCCCAGGTCGCCTTCCCCAGGTCGCCTTCCCCAGGTCGCCTTCCCCAGGTCGCCTTCCCCAGGTCGCCTTCCCCAGGTCGCCTTCCCCAGGTCGCCTTCCCCAGGTCGCCTTCCCCAGGTCGCCTTCCCCAGGTCGCCTTCCCCAGGTCGCCTTCCCCAGGTCGCCTTCCCCAGGTCGCCTTCCCCAGGTCGCCTTCCCCAGGTCGCCTTCCCCAGGTCGCCTTCCCCAGGTCGCCTTCCCCAGGTCGCCTTCCCCAGGTCGCCTTCCCCAGGTCGCCTTCCCCAGGTCGCCTTCCCCAGGTCGCCTTCCCCAGGTCGCCTTCCCCAGGTCGCCTTCCCCAGGTCGCCTTCCCCAGGTCGCCTTCCCCAGGTCGCCTTCCCCAGGTCGCCTTCCCCAGGTCGCCTTCCCCAGGTCGCCTTCCCCAGGTCGCCTTCCCCAGGTCGCCTTCCCCAGGTCGCCTTCCCCAGGTCGCCTTCCCCAGGTCGCCTTCCCCAGGTCGCCTTCCCCAGGTCGCCTTCCCCAGGTCGCCTTCCCCAGGTCGCCTTCCCCAGGTCGCCTTCCCCAGGTCGCCTTCCCCAGGTCGCCTTCCCCAGGTCGCCTTCCCCAGGTCGCCTTCCCCAGGTCGCCTTCCCCAGGTCGCCTTCCCCAGGTCGCCTTCCCCAGGTCGCCTTCCCCAGGTCGCCTTCCCCAGGTCGCCTTCCCCAGGTCGCCTTCCCCAGGTCGCCTTCCCCAGGTCGCCTTCCCCAGGTCGCCTTCCCCAGGTCGCCTTCCCCAGGTCGCCTTCCCCAGGTCGCCTTCCCCAGGTCGCCTTCCCCAGGTCGCCTTCCCCAGGTCGCCTTCCCCAGGTCGCCTTCCCCAGGTCGCCTTCCCCAGGTCGCCTTCCCCAGGTCGCCTTCCCCAGGTCGCCTTCCCCAGGTCGCCTTCCCCAGGTCGCCTTCCCCAGGTCGCCTTCCCCAGGTCGCCTTCCCCAGGTCGCCTTCCCCAGGTCGCCTTCCCCAGGTCGCCTTCCCCAGGTCGCCTTCCCCAGGTCGCCTTCCCCAGGTCGCCTTCCCCAGGTCGCCTTCCCCAGGTCGCCTTCCCCAGGTCGCCTTCCCCAGGTCGCCTTCCCCAGGTCGCCTTCCCCAGGTCGCCTTCCCCAGGTCGCCTTCCCAGGTCGCCTTCCCCAGGTCGCCTTCCCCAGGTCGCCTTCCCCAGGTCGCCTTCCCCAGGTCGCCTTCCCCAGGTCGCCTTCCCCAGGTCGCCTTCCCCAGGTCGCCTTCCCCAGGTCGCCTTCCCCAGGTCGCCTTCCCCAGGTCGCCTTCCCCAGGTCGCCTTCCCCAGGTCGCCTTCCCCAGGTCGCCTTCCCCAGGTCGCCTTCCCCAGGTCGCCTTCCCCAGGTCGCCTTCCCCAGGTCGCCTTCCCCAGGTCGCCTTCCCCAGGTCGCCTTCCCCAGGTCGCCTTCCCCAGGTCGCCTTCCCCAGGTCGCCTTCCCCAGGTCGCCTTCCCCAGGTCGCCTTCCCCAGGTCGCCTTCCCCAGGTCGCCTTCCCCAGGTCGCCTTCCCCAGGTCGCCTTCCCCAGGTCGCCTTCCCCAGGTCGCCTTCCCCAGGTCGCCTTCCCCAGGTCGCCTTCCCCAGGTCGCCTTCCCCAGGTCGCCTTCCCCAGGTCGCCTTCCCCAGGTCGCCTTCCCCAGGTCGCCTTCCCCAGGTCGCCTTCCCCAGGTCGCCTTCCCCAGGTCGCCTTCCCCAGGTCGCCTTCCCCAGGTCGCCTTCCCCAGGTCGCCTTCCCCAGGTCGCCTTCCCCAGGTCGCCTTCCCCAGGTCGCCTTCCCCAGGTCGCCTTCCCCAGGTCGCCTTCCCCAGGTCGCCTTCCCCAGGTCGCCTTCCCCAGGTCGCCTTCCCCAGGTCGCCTTCCCCAGGTCGCCTTCCCCAGGTCGCCTTCCCCAGGTCGCCTTCCCCAGGTCGCCTTCCCCAGGTCGCCTTCCCCAGGTCGCCTTCCCCAGGTCGCCTTCCCCAGGTCGCCTTCCCCAGGTCGCCTTCCCCAGGTCGCCTTCCCCAGGTCGCCTTCCCCAGGTCGCCTTCCCCAGGTCGCCTTCCCCAGGTCGCCTTCCCCAGGTCGCCTTCCCCAGGTCGCCTTCCCCAGGTCGCCTTCCCCAGGTCGCCTTCCCCAGGTCGCCTTCCCCAGGTCGCCTTCCCCAGGTCGCCTTCCCCAGGTCGCCTTCCCCAGGTCGCCTTCCCCAGGTCGCCTTCCCCAGGTCGCCTTCCCCAGGTCGCCTTCCCCAGGTCGCCTTCCCCAGGTCGCCTTCCCCAGGTCGCCTTCCCCAGGTCGCCTTCCCCAGGTCGCCTTCCCCAGGTCGCCTTCCCCAGGTCGCCTTCCCCAGGTCGCCTTCCCCAGGTCGCCTTCCCCAGGTCGCCTTCCCCAGGTCGCCTTCCCCAGGTCGCCTTCCCCAGGTCGCCTTCCCCAGGTCGCCTTCCCCAGGTCGCCTTCCCCAGGTCGCCTTCCCCAGGTCGCCTTCCCCAGGTCGCCTTCCCCAGGTCGCCTTCCCCAGGTCGCCTTCCCCAGGTCGCCTTCCCCAGGTCGCCTTCCCCAGGTCGCCTTCCCCAGGTCGCCTTCCCCAGGTCGCCTTCCCCAGGTCGCCTTCCCCAGGTCGCCTTCCCCAGGTCGCCTTCCCCAGGTCGCCTTCCCCAGGTCGCCTTCCCCAGGTCGCCTTCCCCAGGTCGCCTTCCCCAGGTCGCCTTCCCCAGGTCGCCTTCCCCAGGTCGCCTTCCCCAGGTCGCCTTCCCCAGGTCGCCTTCCCCAGGTCGCCTTCCCCAGGTCGCCTTCCCCAGGTCGCCTTCCCCAGGTCGCCTTCCCCAGGTCGCCTTCCCCAGGTCGCCTTCCCCAGGTCGCCTTCCCCAGGTCGCCTTCCCCAGGTCGCCTTCCCCAGGTCGCCTTCCCCAGGTCGCCTTCCCCAGGTCGCCTTCCCCAGGTCGCCTTCCCCAGGTCGCCTTCCCCAGGTCGCCTTCCCCAGGTCGCCTTCCCCAGGTCGCCTTCCCCAGGTCGCCTTCCCCAGGTCGCCTTCCCCAGGTCGCCTTCCCCAGGTCGCCTTCCCCAGGTCGCCTTCCCCAGGTCGCCTTCCCCAGGTCGCCTTCCCCAGGTCGCCTTCCCCAGGTCGCCTTCCCCAGGTCGCCTTCCCCAGGTCGCCTTCCCCAGGTCGCCTTCCCCAGGTCGCCTTCCCCAGGTCGCCTTCCCCAGGTCGCCTTCCCCAGGTCGCCTTCCCCAGGTCGCCTTCCCCAGGTCGCCTTCCCCAGGTCGCCTTCCCCAGGTCGCCTTCCCCAGGTCGCCTTCCCCAGGTCGCCTTCCCCAGGTCGCCTTCCCCAGGTCGCCTTCCCCAGGTCGCCTTCCCCAGGTCGCCTTCCCCAGGTCGCCTTCCCCAGGTCGCCTTCCCCAGGTCGCCTTCCCCAGGTCGCCTTCCCCAGGTCGCCTTCCCCAGGTCGCCTTCCCCAGGTCGCCTTCCCCAGGTCGCCTTCCCCAGGTCGCCTTCCCCAGGTCGCCTTCCCCAGGTCGCCTTCCCCAGGTCGCCTTCCCCAGGTCGCCTTCCCCAGGTCGCCTTCCCCAGGTCGCCTTCCCCAGGTCGCCTTCCCCAGGTCGCCTTCCCCAGGTCGCCTTCCCCAGGTCGCCTTCCCCAGGTCGCCTTCCCCAGGTCGCCTTCCCCAGGTCGCCTTCCCCAGGTCGCCTTCCCCAGGTCGCCTTCCCCAGGTCGCCTTCCCCAGGTCGCCTTCCCCAGGTCGCCTTCCCCAGGTCGCCTTCCCCAGGTCGCCTTCCCCAGGTCGCCTTCCCCAGGTCGCCTTCCCCAGGTCGCCTTCCCCAGGTCGCCTTCCCCAGGTCGCCTTCCCCAGGTCGCCTTCCCCAGGTCGCCTTCCCCAGGTCGCCTTCCCCAGGTCGCCTTCCCCAGGTCGCCTTCCCCAGGTCGCCTTCCCCAGGTCGCCTTCCCCAGGTCGCCTTCCCCAGGTCGCCTTCCCCAGGTCGCCTTCCCCAGGTCGCCTTCCCAGGTCGCCTTCCCCAGGTCGCCTTCCCCAGGTCGCCTTCCCCAGGTCGCCTTCCCCAGGTCGCCTTCCCCAGGTCGCCTTCCCCAGGTCGCCTTCCCCAGGTCGCCTTCCCCAGGTCGCCTTCCCCAGGTCGCCTTCCCCAGGTCGCCTTCCCCAGGTCGCCTTCCCCAGGTCGCCTTCCCCAGGTCGCCTTCCCCAGGTCGCCTTCCCCAGGTCGCCTTCCCCAGGTCGCCTTCCCAGGTCGCCTTCCCCAGGTCGCCTTCCCCAGGTCGCCTTCCCCAGGTCGCCTTCCCCAGGTCGCCTTCCCCAGGTCGCCTTCCCCAGGTCGCCTTCCCCAGGTCGCCTTCCCAGGTCGCCTTCCCCAGGTCGCCTTCCCCAGGTCGCCTTCCCCAGGTCGCCTTCCCCAGGTCGCCTTCCCCAGGTCGCCTTCCCAGGTCGCCTTCCCAGGTCGCCTTCCCAGGTCGCCTTCCCAGGTCGCCTTCCCCAGGTCGCCTTCCCCAGGTCGCCTTCCCAGGTCGCCTTCCCCAGGTCGCCTTCCCCAGGTCGCCTTCCCCAGGTCGCCTTCCCCAGGTCGCCTTCCCCAGGTCGCCTTCCCCAGGTCGCCTTCCCCAGGTCGCCTTCCCCAGGTCGCCTTCCCCAGGTCGCCTTCCCAGGTCGCCTTCCCCAGGTCGCCTTCCCCAGGTCGCCTTCCCAGGTCGCCTTCCCCAGGTCGCCTTCCCCAGGTCGCCTTCCCCAGGTCGCCTTCCCCAGGTCGCCTTCCCCAGGTCGCCTCCCAGGTCGCCTTCCCCAGGTCGCCTTCCCCAGGTCGCCTTCCCCAGGTCGCCTTCCCAGGTCGCCTTCCCCAGGTCGCCTTCCCCAGGTCGCCTTCCCAGGTCGCCTTCCCAGGTCGCCTTCCCCAGGTCGCCTTCCCCAGGTCGCCTTCCCCAGGTCGCCTTCCCCAGGTCGCCTTCCCCAGGTCGCCTTCCCCAGGTCGCCTTCCCCAGGTCGCCTTCCCCAGGTCGCCTTCCCCAGGTCGCCTTCCCCAGGTCGCCTTCCCCAGGTCGCCTTCCCCAGGTCGCCTTCCCCAGGTCGCCTTCCCCAGGTCGCCTTCCCCAGGTCGCCTTCCCCAGGTCGCCTTCCCCAGGTCGCCTTCCCCAGGTCGCCTTCCCCAGGTCGCCTTCCCCAGGTCGCCTTCCCCAGGTCGCCTTCCCCAGGTCGCCTTCCCCAGGTCGCCTTCCCCAGGTCGCCTTCCCCAGGTCGCCTTCCCCAGGTCGCCTTCCCCAGGTCGCCTTCCCCAGGTCGCCTTCCCCAGGTCGCCTTCCCCAGGTCGCCTTCCCCAGGTCGCCTTCCCCAGGTCGCCTTCCCCAGGTCGCCTTCCCCAGGTCGCCTTCCCCAGGTCGCCTTCCCCAGGTCGCCTTCCCCAGGTCGCCTTCCCCAGGTCGCCTTCCCCAGGTCGCCTTCCCCAGGTCGCCTTCCCCAGGTCGCCTTCCCCAGGTCGCCTTCCCCAGGTCGCCTTCCCCAGGTCGCCTTCCCCAGGTCGCCTTCCCCAGGTCGCCTTCCCCAGGTCGCCTTCCCCAGGTCGCCTTCCCCAGGTCGCCTTCCCCAGGTCGCCTTCCCCAGGTCGCCTTCCCCAGGTCGCCTTCCCCAGGTCGCCTTCCCCAGGTCGCCTTCCCCAGGTCGCCTTCCCCAGGTCGCCTTCCCCAGGTCGCCTTCCCCAGGTCGCCTTCCCCAGGTCGCCTTCCCCAGGTCGCCTTCCCCAGGTCGCCTTCCCCAGGTCGCCTTCCCCAGGTCGCCTTCCCCAGGTCGCCTTCCCCAGGTCGCCTTCCCCAGGTCGCCTTCCCCAGGTCGCCTTCCCCAGGTCGCCTTCCCCAGGTCGCCTTCCCCAGGTCGCCTTCCCCAGGTCGCCTTCCCCAGGTCGCCTTCCCCAGGTCGCCTTCCCCAGGTCGCCTTCCCCAGGTCGCCTTCCCCAGGTCGCCTTCCCCAGGTCGCCTTCCCCAGGTCGCCTTCCCCAGGTCGCCTTCCCCAGGTCGCCTTCCCCAGGTCGCCTTCCCCAGGTCGCCTTCCCCAGGTCGCCTTCCCCAGGTCGCCTTCCCCAGGTCGCCTTCCCCAGGTCGCCTTCCCCAGGTCGCCTTCCCCAGGTCGCCTTCCCCAGGTCGCCTTCCCCAGGTCGCCTTCCCCAGGTCGCCTTCCCCAGGTCGCCTTCCCCAGGTCGCCTTCCCCAGGTCGCCTTCCCCAGGTCGCCTTCCCCAGGTCGCCTTCCCCAGGTCGCCTTCCCCAGGTCGCCTTCCCCAGGTCGCCTTCCCCAGGTCGCCTTCCCCAGGTCGCCTTCCCCAGGTCGCCTTCCCCAGGTCGCCTTCCCCAGGTCGCCTTCCCCAGGTCGCCTTCCCCAGGTCGCCTTCCCCAGGTCGCCTTCCCCAGGTCGCCTTCCCCAGGTCGCCTTCCCCAGGTCGCCTTCCCCAGGTCGCCTTCCCCAGGTCGCCTTCCCCAGGTCGCCTTCCCCAGGTCGCCTTCCCCAGGTCGCCTTCCCCAGGTCGCCTTCCCCAGGTCGCCTTCCCCAGGTCGCCTTCCCCAGGTCGCCTTCCCCAGGTCGCCTTCCCCAGGTCGCCTTCCCCAGGTCGCCTTCCCCAGGTCGCCTTCCCCAGGTCGCCTTCCCCAGGTCGCCTTCCCCAGGTCGCCTTCCCCAGGTCGCCTTCCCCAGGTCGCCTTCCCCAGGTCGCCTTCCCCAGGTCGCCTTCCCCAGGTCGCCTTCCCCAGGTCGCCTTCCCCAGGTCGCCTTCCCCAGGTCGCCTTCCCCAGGTCGCCTTCCCCAGGTCGCCTTCCCCAGGTCGCCTTCCCCAGGTCGCCTTCCCCAGGTCGCCTTCCCCAGGTCGCCTTCCCCAGGTCGCCTTCCCCAGGTCGCCTTCCCCAGGTCGCCTTCCCCAGGTCGCCTTCCCCAGGTCGCCTTCCCCAGGTCGCCTTCCCCAGGTCGCCTTCCCCAGGTCGCCTTCCCCAGGTCGCCTTCCCCAGGTCGCCTTCCCCAGGTCGCCTTCCCCAGGTCGCCTTCCCCAGGTCGCCTTCCCCAGGTCGCCTTCCCCAGGTCGCCTTCCCCAGGTCGCCTTCCCCAGGTCGCCTTCCCCAGGTCGCCTTCCCCAGGTCGCCTTCCCCAGGTCGCCTTCCCCAGGTCGCCTTCCCCAGGTCGCCTTCCCCAGGTCGCCTTCCCCAGGTCGCCTTCCCCAGGTCGCCTTCCCCAGGTCGCCTTCCCCAGGTCGCCTTCCCCAGGTCGCCTTCCCCAGGTCGCCTTCCCCAGGTCGCCTTCCCCAGGTCGCCTTCCCCAGGTCGCCTTCCCCAGGTCGCCTTCCCCAGGTCGCCTTCCCCAGGTCGCCTTCCCCAGGTCGCCTTCCCCAGGTCGCCTTCCCCAGGTCGCCTTCCCCAGGTCGCCTTCCCCAGGTCGCCTTCCCCAGGTCGCCTTCCCCAGGTCGCCTTCCCCAGGTCGCCTTCCCCAGGTCGCCTTCCCCAGGTCGCCTTCCCCAGGTCGCCTTCCCCAGGTCGCCTTCCCCAGGTCGCCTTCCCCAGGTCGCCTTCCCCAGGTCGCCTTCCCCAGGTCGCCTTCCCCAGGTCGCCTTCCCCAGGTCGCCTTCCCCAGGTCGCCTTCCCCAGGTCGCCTTCCCCAGGTCGCCTTCCCCAGGTCGCCTTCCCCAGGTCGCCTTCCCCAGGTCGCCTTCCCCAGGTCGCCTTCCCCAGGTCGCCTTCCCCAGGTCGCCTTCCCCAGGTCGCCTTCCCCAGGTCGCCTTCCCCAGGTCGCCTTCCCCAGGTCGCCTTCCCCAGGTCGCCTTCCCCAGGTCGCCTTCCCCAGGTCGCCTTCCCCAGGTCGCCTTCCCCAGGTCGCCTTCCCCAGGTCGCCTTCCCCAGGTCGCCTTCCCCAGGTCGCCTTCCCCAGGTCGCCTTCCCCAGGTCGCCTTCCCCAGGTCGCCTTCCCCAGGTCGCCTTCCCCAGGTCGCCTTCCCCAGGTCGCCTTCCCCAGGTCGCCTTCCCCAGGTCGCCTTCCCCAGGTCGCCTTCCCCAGGTCGCCTTCCCCAGGTCGCCTTCCCCAGGTCGCCTTCCCCAGGTCGCCTTCCCCAGGTCGCCTTCCCCAGGTCGCCTTCCCCAGGTCGCCTTCCCCAGGTCGCCTTCCCCAGGTCGCCTTCCCCAGGTCGCCTTCCCCAGGTCGCCTTCCCCAGGTCGCCTTCCCCAGGTCGCCTTCCCCAGGTCGCCTTCCCAGGCCCTTCCCCAGGTCGCCTTCCCCAGGTCGCCTTCCCCAGGTCGCCTTCCCCAGGTCGCCTTCCCCAGGTCGCCTTCCCCAGGTCGCCTTCCCCAGGTCGCCTTCCCCAGGTCGCCTTCCCCAGGTCGCCTTCCCCAGGTCGCCTTCCCCAGGTCGCCTTCCCCAGGTCGCCTTCCCCAGGTCGCCTTCCCCAGGTCGCCTTCCCCAGGTCGCCTTCCCCAGGTCGCCTTCCCCAGGTCGCCTTCCCCAGGTCGCCTTCCCCAGGTCGCCTTCCCCAGGTCGCCTTCCCCAGGTCGCCTTCCCCAGGTCGCCTTCCCCAGGTCGCCTTCCCCAGGTCGCCTTCCCCAGGTCGCCTTCCCCAGGTCGCCTTCCCCAGGTCGCCTTCCCCAGGTCGCCTTCCCCAGGTCGCCTTCCCCAGGTCGCCTTCCCCAGGTCGCCTTCCCCAGGTCGCCTTCCCCAGGTCGCCTTCCCCAGGTCGCCTTCCCCAGGTCGCCTTCCCCAGGTCGCCTTCCCCAGGTCGCCTTCCCCAGGTCGCCTTCCCCAGGTCGCCTTCCCCAGGTCGCCTTCCCCAGGTCGCCTTCCCCAGGTCGCCTTCCCCAGGTCGCCTTCCCCAGGTCGCCTTCCCCAGGTCGCCTTCCCCAGGTCGCCTTCCCCAGGTCGCCTTCCCCAGGTCGCCTTCCCCAGGTCGCCTTCCCCAGGTCGCCTTCCCCAGGTCGCCTTCCCCAGGTCGCCTTCCCCAGGTCGCCTTCCCCAGGTCGCCTTCCCCAGGTCGCCTTCCCCAGGTCGCCTTCCCCAGGTCGCCTTCCCCAGGTCGCCTTCCCCAGGTCGCCTTCCCCAGGTCGCCTTCCCCAGGTCGCCTTCCCCAGGTCGCCTTCCCCAGGTCGCCTTCCCCAGGTCGCCTTCCCCAGGTCGCCTTCCCCAGGTCGCCTTCCCCAGGTCGCCTTCCCCAGGTCGCCTTCCCCAGGTCGCCTTCCCCAGGTCGCCTTCCCCAGGTCGCCTTCCCCAGGTCGCCTTCCCCAGGTCGCCTTCCCCAGGTCGCCTTCCCCAGGTCGCCTTCCCCAGGTCGCCTTCCCCAGGTCGCCTTCCCCAGGTCGCCTTCCCCAGGTCGCCTTCCCCAGGTCGCCTTCCCCAGGTCGCCTTCCCCAGGTCGCCTTCCCCAGGTCGCCTTCCCCAGGTCGCCTTCCCCAGGTCGCCTTCCCCAGGTCGCCTTCCCCAGGTCGCCTTCCCCAGGTCGCCTTCCCCAGGTCGCCTTCCCCAGGTCGCCTTCCCCAGGTCGCCTTCCCCAGGTCGCCTTCCCCAGGTCGCCTTCCCCAGGTCGCCTTCCCCAGGTCGCCTTCCCCAGGTCGCCTTCCCCAGGTCGCCTTCCCCAGGTCGCCTTCCCCAGGTCGCCTTCCCCAGGTCGCCTTCCCCAGGTCGCCTTCCCCAGGTCGCCTTCCCCAGGTCGCCTTCCCCAGGTCGCCTTCCCCAGGTCGCCTTCCCCAGGTCGCCTTCCCCAGGTCGCCTTCCCCAGGTCGCCTTCCCCAGGTCGCCTTCCCCAGGTCGCCTTCCCCAGGTCGCCTTCCCCAGGTCGCCTTCCCCAGGTCGCCTTCCCCAGGTCGCCTTCCCCAGGTCGCCTTCCCCAGGTCGCCTTCCCCAGGTCGCCTTCCCCAGGTCGCCTTCCCCAGGTCGCCTTCCCCAGGTCGCCTTCCCCAGGTCGCCTTCCCCAGGTCGCCTTCCCCAGGTCGCCTTCCCCAGGTCGCCTTCCCCAGGTCGCCTTCCCCAGGTCGCCTTCCCCAGGTCGCCTTCCCCAGGTCGCCTTCCCCAGGTCGCCTTCCCCAGGTCGCCTTCCCCAGGTCGCCTTCCCCAGGTCGCCTTCCCCAGGTCGCCTTCCCCAGGTCGCCTTCCCCAGGTCGCCTTCCCCAGGTCGCCTTCCCCAGGTCGCCTTCCCCAGGTCGCCTTCCCCAGGTCGCCTTCCCCAGGTCGCCTTCCCCAGGTCGCCTTCCCCAGGTCGCCTTCCCCAGGTCGCCTTCCCCAGGTCGCCTTCCCCAGGTCGCCTTCCCCAGGTCGCCTTCCCCAGGTCGCCTTCCCCAGGTCGCCTTCCCCAGGTCGCCTTCCCCAGGTCGCCTTCCCCAGGTCGCCTTCCCCAGGTCGCCTTCCCCAGGTCGCCTTCCCCAGGTCGCCTTCCCCAGGTCGCCTTCCCCAGGTCGCCTTCCCCAGGTCGCCTTCCCCAGGTCGCCTTCCCCAGGTCGCCTTCCCCAGGTCGCCTTCCCCAGGTCGCCTTCCCCAGGTCGCCTTCCCCAGGTCGCCTTCCCCAGGTCGCCTTCCCCAGGTCGCCTTCCCCAGGTCGCCTTCCCCAGGTCGCCTTCCCCAGGTCGCCTTCCCCAGGTCGCCTTCCCCAGGTCGCCTTCCCCAGGTCGCCTTCCCCAGGTCGCCTTCCCCAGGTCGCCTTCCCCAGGTCGCCTTCCCCAGGTCGCCTTCCCCAGGTCGCCTTCCCCAGGTCGCCTTCCCCAGGTCGCCTTCCCCAGGTCGCCTTCCCCAGGTCGCCTTCCCCAGGTCGCCTTCCCCAGGTCGCCTTCCCCAGGTCGCCTTCCCCAGGTCGCCTTCCCCAGGTCGCCTTCCCCAGGTCGCCTTCCCCAGGTCGCCTTCCCCAGGTCGCCTTCCCCAGGTCGCCTTCCCCAGGTCGCCTTCCCCAGGTCGCCTTCCCCAGGTCGCCTTCCCCAGGTCGCCTTCCCCAGGTCGCCTTCCCCAGGTCGCCTTCCCCAGGTCGCCTTCCCCAGGTCGCCTTCCCCAGGTCGCCTTCCCCAGGTCGCCTTCCCCAGGTCGCCTTCCCCAGGTCGCCTTCCCCAGGTCGCCTTCCCCAGGTCGCCTTCCCCAGGTCGCCTTCCCCAGGTCGCCTTCCCCAGGTCGCCTTCCCCAGGTCGCCTTCCCCAGGTCGCCTTCCCCAGGTCGCCTTCCCCAGGTCGCCTTCCCAGGTCGCCTTCCCCAGGTCGCCTTCCCCAGGTCGCCTTCCCCAGGTCGCCTTCCCCAGGTCGCCTTCCCCAGGTCGCCTTCCCCAGGTCGCCTTCCCCAGGTCGCCTTCCCCAGGTCGCCTTCCCCAGGTCGCCTTCCCCAGGTCGCCTTCCCCAGGTCGCCTTCCCCAGGTCGCCTTCCCCAGGTCGCCTTCCCCAGGTCGCCTTCCCCAGGTCGCCTTCCCCAGGTCGCCTTCCCCAGGTCGCCTTCCCCAGGTCGCCTTCCCCAGGTCGCCTTCCCCAGGTCGCCTTCCCCAGGTCGCCTTCCCCAGGTCGCCTTCCCCAGGTCGCCTTCCCCAGGTCGCCTTCCCCAGGTCGCCTTCCCCAGGTCGCCTTCCCCAGGTCGCCTTCCCCAGGTCGCCTTCCCCAGGTCGCCTTCCCCAGGTCGCCTTCCCCAGGTCGCCTTCCCCAGGTCGCCTTCCCCAGGTCGCCTTCCCCAGGTCGCCTTCCCCAGGTCGCCTTCCCCAGGTCGCCTTCCCCAGGTCGCCTTCCCCAGGTCGCCTTCCCCAGGTCGCCTTCCCCAGGTCGCCTTCCCCAGGTCGCCTTCCCCAGGTCGCCTTCCCCAGGTCGCCTTCCCCAGGTCGCCTTCCCCAGGTCGCCTTCCCCAGGTCGCCTTCCCCAGGTCGCCTTCCCCAGGTCGCCTTCCCCAGGTCGCCTTCCCCAGGTCGCCTTCCCCAGGTCGCCTTCCCCAGGTCGCCTTCCCCAGGTCGCCTTCCCCAGGTCGCCTTCCCCAGGTCGCCTTCCCCAGGTCGCCTTCCCCAGGTCGCCTTCCCCAGGTCGCCTTCCCCAGGTCGCCTTCCCCAGGTCGCCTTCCCCAGGTCGCCTTCCCCAGGTCGCCTTCCCCAGGTCGCCTTCCCCAGGTCGCCTTCCCCAGGTCGCCTTCCCCAGGTCGCCTTCCCCAGGTCGCCTTCCCCAGGTCGCCTTCCCCAGGTCGCCTTCCCCAGGTCGCCTTCCCCAGGTCGCCTTCCCCAGGTCGCCTTCCCCAGGTCGCCTTCCCCAGGTCGCCTTCCCCAGGTCGCCTTCCCCAGGTCGCCTTCCCCAGGTCGCCTTCCCCAGGTCGCCTTCCCCAGGTCGCCTTCCCCAGGTCGCCTTCCCCAGGTCGCCTTCCCCAGGTCGCCTTCCCCAGGTCGCCTTCCCCAGGTCGCCTTCCCCAGGTCGCCTTCCCCAGGTCGCCTTCCCCAGGTCGCCTTCCCCAGGTCGCCTTCCCCAGGTCGCCTTCCCCAGGTCGCCTTCCCCAGGTCGCCTTCCCCAGGTCGCCTTCCCCAGGTCGCCTTCCCCAGGTCGCCTTCCCCAGGTCGCCTTCCCCAGGTCGCCTTCCCCAGGTCGCCTTCCCCAGGTCGCCTTCCCCAGGTCGCCTTCCCCAGGTCGCCTTCCCCAGGTCGCCTTCCCCAGGTCGCCTTCCCCAGGTCGCCTTCCCCAGGTCGCCTTCCCCAGGTCGCCTTCCCCAGGTCGCCTTCCCCAGGTCGCCTTCCCCAGGTCGCCTTCCCCAGGTCGCCTTCCCCAGGTCGCCTTCCCCAGGTCGCCTTCCCCAGGTCGCCTTCCCCAGGTCGCCTTCCCCAGGTCGCCTTCCCCAGGTCGCCTTCCCCAG